>NC_091139.1:40429209-41924470 GCF_041381155.1 Argopecten irradians
TTGTTGAAAATATCACGTTTCAACTGGCAAAAGGCTTATATTATTTCAAACTTTTAATCAAATTGGTGTTAAACTAAGTTGAAATAGAATAATTCCTTTTTGGATTTTTTTCTTTTATATTACTGAATGGGAAAGTTACTTCCATGTGAAATAAGTTTCAATGAATTTTGCTTGATTTTAGTATCAATCTATTGAAAGCTTCAAATCTATGTTTCTATGAGATTGGAGAGGGCATATAGGCTTTGTCTGCTGCCCGACCCCAGAGACTTTTTTAAAGGTCTAGTATATTTATCGAGATATTTTATCGATTTTGCCTAAGAGCCTACAAGATAACTTCTCACATTATTGTGGGTGTATCTGTCAAGGGGTCCCCTTGTATCCACCTATTGAACATATTTTTGATTTTTTTTTTTAAATATTTCTGCTAATGCAAATGGTTTTATTCTTTATCTTATATCCATTTTGACAAGGGATAAATGTTAAGGTTTTTAGGTTTGCTTAACATATTTGACATGTTATCTATTTTTGTCCACACTTTTAAATTATAAAAAAAAAAAAAAAAAAAAAGGCCATGAGACTGATCTTTCAGCAGATAAAAAAAAAAAAAAAAAAAAAAAAAAAATTAAATCCGGGAAAATAGCTTTTCAAATGCTAGAATGTAATCAATGATATTTTTTTCTAAAAAAGTCAACATTTGCCCTAGGCGACATTAAATTCAAACTTGACCATAGGTACCCTAATAAAACAACAATTAGTGATAGAATTATGTAAACTAACATATTTATACACTGAAATTAGTGCATTTTTATTATTGCATTTTCCCTAACATTATAAAAAGCTTAACTAGATATGCTCTTTTTTAATGTCAGAAATCAAATAGTAATTAAGAAAACATGCATTTTGTCATCAGCTATTCAAACTCAAAAGATGTTTTCCTCCGTCAATAAAACTTTTTCAAATTGCATTACAAATATATAGATTAAAGAGCGGAAAAGAAAAAATATTTTTAAATGAAATGTGTTACAATATGAATTTTAACCAATTAGGGACATTGATTTCTTTACCATGGCAGCAAAGTATTTCAAAACTGCTAAGTATCTTATTTAGCATACCGTATTTGACCCCATAAGTGCCTAGGGCGCTTAAAAAATTAAAAAAAAAAAAATGAAAAAGTGTATAAGACGAAATTATTGCAAATCTATACAGTTTTGTGTATTTTGGTCTTTATTTATGCCTGGGCAATAATGAAATGGAGGCCTCAAAAAGGGGGAGGGGCGCTTATAGGGACATGGATGCTTACTGGGTTGAATACGGTACTTCAAAATCCCATATACCAAATTTCACTTGCAATTGTAAATCTGATAACATCTAAATTGCAACCAAAATGGGGCCTCCATTTTGTTTCCATGGTAACCGATCTTTTTGAAAGTAATATCATGTTATTTAGCATATCTCATAATCTCTTTATTATACCAATTTCTCTTAATTCTGACAAATTAAATTTCAAATTATCAGAGCACTTCTTTGCTACCCTGGCAACCAATATTTTCAAAGGTGTTACCATTGCATTTAGCATGTGAAATTATCACTATATATATTATTTTTAACTTAAATCGAACTCTGGAATCAATTTTAAACAAAGAAGTGATCCGTAGCTAACTGCCCTCAATATTTTAGGTCACCCAAAAACTGTTTTCCTGCATTTTAATTTCGAAATTAGTTTACACATACAGATATGTCCTGAGAGTAAAATTGTGGAAAACACCCTTTTACAGGGTGAAATGAGAAGACAAAGAGCAATGTTTCATTTTCGTTTTTTTTCCCTCCCAAAAAGTGTAAATGTTTTGCAAAAATCATTACAAAAGTTTGAACAAGAGGCCCATGGGCCTTAACAGTCACCTGAGTTCAGATATAGAATGAAACAAAGACATATAAACACTAATATACTGGCCCTTGAAGACGGTCAATGATTTTATAAATTTGACTTTTTAATCTATAAAGAGTATTTGTTTCCATCAAACCTGTGAACTCGGAAGAAGATTTTTTGGAATTTTGACCCTGTTTGGCCAAACCCCTCTGGACCGCCAGGGGGTCAGCAAGGACTGATATGAATGTTAAAATGCTATATCTCAGGTTAATAATTCTAATAACATTTCCTATGAAAATTGAACAAATAACAAACTAAAGTAAACTTGACCCCCTCCCCAGGGGAAACGTGAGACCCCAGAATTATGTAATTCACAATTTTTGGTCCATCTTCAGTATTCGATTCTACCATTTCCAGAATTTCAGAAGAAGGTTTTTGAAATTTTAGCCTATTTGACTCCTTTTGACCTCCCACTAAGGCCCTTGTGATTCCAATATATGGGAGTTACTGTTCTTGTTTCAGTTAATGAACACTTAGATATTTAAGATACAAGTGTTGAATTTTTCATTTTTGCAAGCCTTTAGCTGATTCTATCTATAATTAGGGCAAAACTGTTTTGAGGAGCTTATTTAACTTATAATGCAGATGCATTTAAGAAGAGTACAAAAAAATAAATAAAAAAATACATAAAGAAAAAAAAAAAATTAAATTTTGAAAATAACACTATGAAATGACGTTCCCAAAGCAAATATGAGACATCAATTTCTCATTAAAAAAAATTTATTTCTCTCTTTGTTTCTGGCTTTCTGATTGGCCTATTCATTTTTTTCATTCCATGACGGAAAAAATAATCCGAGAATGGTGCTGAAATCCGATGTTATCGTGATGTCACAATAGAAACATTGACGTTGCGTATCAATTTGGAAAAAAAATAATCCCTTGGAAAAAATCAATGGAATAGTATGTGTAAACGTATTTCATTTTATAAAGTAGCCTGGAAAATTAAGTATTGAAGTCACTATTTTTTAATTTCATCGTGTTATGAAATAAATTTTGTTTGCAGACTTTTGTGAGAATCTGACACCCCCATCTCTTTTTACAAGCCTCCATGCACTAAATCTGCATGTGCTTCTAGTTTCTATACAGCTTCTGTTCTTTGATGTTGTGTGTCTCATCCTTTATCTACATCTACATATACATACAATTTCTTTAATATTATTCGTACCGTTACTTTTACCCCTTTTCGGACAAAGTGTGACATCAACTGGATCATAGAATAGTCATATCAATTGAGGGTTACCAAAGTGAAATTAACATAGTATGTGTAAAATATGTTTAGTAATAAAATTAACTATTTATATTCATAAGAGTAACAACATTAACAAGATATATCTCCTGTAAACATTACCTTTGACCCTGTTGAACCTATTTTCTCTATTTACATCTAACTGGACTGAAATGATCATGTGATATTCCTAATGGAATGTCCATGTCGATGATCCGGCCAGTTTATTTGTTTCAAGATCCCAATGAGAAAACCAATAACTGGAGTAATACTGCAGTATCTGATACCATTTTTATTGATTTTTTTTTCTAACAAATCCACAAGAAATGCACATTTTTTGGTTTTGCAGTTAAATTTTTTTTACTATACGCAGGAAACCATCTTTAAATATAACTGCGTAACAGCAAAAAGATCATTAAAAAGATATATGGATATCTTCTGTTTACAGGTGTAGCCACCAGCTACTACATTAAGATCTGATCTCAGTATAACACTGGGTGTCTGGGTAGTAAAGTCATCAAAAATATTCAATATATATCACATAAATGTGTAATACATGTACATGTATATCAAATCTAAATTACATGTACAAATGTACATGATGTAAAAATCACTTTGTTTTTATTTCATCAAAGTAAAATTATTTTCTATGAAGTTAATTAAAAATGCCTTATTATTCACTGATGTAAATGTTGGTGTAAATATAAATGGCAGTAAAACAATTAAATATGGCAACAAAAAAATTAAAGTAGTGTAAAATTTAAAAGAAAATTGTAAAAGGTGAAAACTTATGTAATATTTCCCAAAACATGACATAATATTCACACATGAAATCAGGACATCTATAATACAAATTGTATTAAACTTTTGAAATATATGAAAGTTTAGTTTTAGTATTGCTCCATAAATAAGATACATTTGAAATAATTTCGGAAGGTTTCACAAAAATTCAATGTCTTGATCTGATATTGAGTAATGTAAATTTTTCTGCATGCTCGAGTTTGAGTCCGAATTAGGTTGAAATGGTACAGACGTATTAATATCACTGAAGATGTTTTTATGGTCCATGGTATCGTGTAAGTCAGGTGACTTGTCTACGTCACTGTCCAGCTGCGATTGGTCAGTTTTATTTGTTGGTGTAACTTTGTTCCTCTCTGGACCGTCTCCATTAATTAAAAGTCTTTGTTGTGTTTTACGTTCTAATTTCTCCTTTAGTTCCTTTACTCTATCTTCCATCTGTAACAGGAAAACAGGTTATGTAAACAATACTGTCCTTTTTTGGTTTTGATCAGCAAAAGTCTTATAACACTTCAAATTTTCAGGTTTTGGCATAAGATATAAATTGTGTTTTTCCTGCAAAGTAGTTTTAGATTGTACTGATCTAATATCTTTGTAGGCTTAATCAATTCCTTCTCCTTCACCAAAATATTTTCTAAGCCTCTATTGTATTGGAACTCAACACGTCCACATAATTTTTGTTTTATCTTTCTTTCTTTTAGTTTTGTTTTATCTTTCTTTCTTTTAGTTTGAGATGATGAAACATTTTATCATACGATAAGAACAAATATTTTTTAGCAAGACTTCCTTTTCAAGACTGTACCGGTAAGTTAATTACCTCTGAAATCTGTTTTTTGAGGCCTTAATCATTTTCTATAAGCAGCCTCTGATGTCTTTCTTCTTCCTCCTTACTGGCCACAGATTCAGACATGGCCCGCACTTTCAGATAATTTTTCTTTGGATTGCGACTTATTTCAACAATCTATCACAGAATTCAATGGAAGATTAGTCAATTAAAAAAAAAAAAAAAAATGGATAAAAGATATACAGAATGAAGGAAAAGATACGATATTCAGACAGGACATGTATGTAGAAATAGCTTTATCTGACATAAACAGAACCCTATAACTGGTTATTTTCTTGTCAAATAATATGAATAAGAAGAGCTAACATAAATAGATGAATATACCTTAGGTACAAATATGAGGCCCCTAGACAGAAAACTGCATAAAAGAATGGCGAGGGCCACGAAGGCAAAGCTGGCATCTTGTTGGTTACTGATGATAAGAGTGATGGGAGCTGTTATCACACACAACACCTGTAACAGTGAATAGTCAGATCTATAATGATTACATGTACAAATCAGGTGAGTTAGTACTATGATTTTTGAAGCACTACAAAATCAATTATATTGCCCAAAGCTTTAATAATAATCCATATATATAAGTGAAGTTGATCTTCAATTCAGTCTTTTTGTCAACTTTGCATATAACAGAGTTATCTGCCCTTGAACAGTAAAATTGTCATTTTAAAATTTTTAACTCCTCAAAAACACAAATGGCATCATAATCAATGTATTTAGTTAGAGAAGATCAACCACAATGTAACAAGGACATAGTCATTCAGATCCCCCGCCAATGGAGATATCAAAGCTGAAGTAAGTTTGATTGTGGAGACTTATGTGTATGAAAAAAAAACAGGAAAAAGGAAGTTGAGCTAAAGAAAGATGGAGTATAATTCAAGTAGAGCGGGGCTGCAATTGTTGAATCAGGGTATACAGCCTTGACATTTATATTCGACTATATACACAAAGATGGGTGGAGTTTTGCAAAGTAACATTTACCATTTACCATGATATTTTCAGCAATGTTTCCATGGTAACGGAAAAAAATGCAAAAAATGAAAACCTAAAAATAGCAAAAGGAACTACTAGACCATAAAAAGAATGTGTCTATGAAATTTCGTGGAAATATCTCTGCTGGTTTTCCAGTTATGCTGCGGAAACGAACCTGGTACAAAAATATGATATTTTCAGCAATGTTTCCATGGTTATGGAAAAAGTGCAAAAAATGAACAAACCTGAAAATAGCAAAAGGCACTACTAGACCATAAGAACAATGTGTCTATAAAGTTTCATGGAAATATCTCTGCTGGTTTTAGAGTTGTACATATGTTAGAACTTACCACCACATTATAATCAATGTATTTAGTCAGAGAAGATCTTTCAACAACAATGTAATTACATATGATAGGAGAACTTACTACCACATTATAATCAATGTATTCAGTCAGAGAAGATCAACCACAATGTAATTACATATGATAGGAGAACTTACCACCACATTATAATCAATGTATTTAGTCAGAGAAGATCAACCACAATGTAATTACATATGATAGGAGAACTTACCACCACATTATAATCAATGTATTTAGTCAGACAAGATCAACCACAATATAATTACGTATGATAGAACTTACTACCACATTATAATCAATGTATTTAATCAGAGAAGATCTTTTTACCACATGTAACTACAAATGATAGGAGAACTTACCACCTCATTAAAATCAATGTATTCAGTCAGAAAAGATCAACCACAATGTAATTACATATGATAGGAGAACTTACCCCCACATCATAATCAATGTATTTAGTGAGAGAAGATCAACCACAATATAATTACATATGATAGGAGAAATACCACCACATATAATCAATGATTATTTAGTGAGAGAAGATCAACCACAATATAATTACACATATGATAGGAGAACTTACCACCACATTATATCACATTATAATCAATGTATTTAGTGAGACAAGATCAACCACAATATAATTACATATGATAGAACTTACCACCACATTATAATCAATGTATTTAGTGAGAGAAGATCAACCACAATATAATTACATATGATAGGAGAACTTACCACCACATTGAACTTACCACCACATTATAATCAATGTATTTAGTGAGAGAAGATCAACCACAATATAATTACATATGATAGGAGAACTTACCACCACATTGAACTTACCACCACATTATAATCAATGTATTTAGTGAGAGAAGATCGACCACAATATAATTACATATGATAGGAGAACTTACCACCACATTATAATCAATGTATTCAGTGAGAGAAGATCAACCACAATGTAATTACATATGATAGGAGAACTTACCACCACATTACAATCAATGTATTTAGTCAGAAAAGATCAACCACAATGTAATTACATATGATAGAAGAACTTACCACCACATTATAAATACTCATTCCTACAAATCTAGAGTCATTCACTTGTTTCAGCTTAACGCTCCTCGTCTCATAGGCCAGGAATATACCAAACAGTAGCAGAATTCCTTTGTAGCCATATATCACACCTGTTAACAAACACAGGTATCAATTCTCCTGTCACAACATTATACAATATCTACAATGATGTCCAGTGTATTAATGGAACATTAACTCTGCTGGTACACCACAGCTATCGGGGAACAGCCTAGTTGACTTTTGTTGAAATTAGAACATTAATTGAAGAAGGGCTTGGACTTGGGGGGGGGGGGGGGGGGGTGGGGGGTGGTCAGTTCCATAATTTGTACATAAGGATGCTACCATTGCATTATGAGTGCTCTCCCATGCTTAGAGAAGTCGTTTCTATGGAAAAAGCGAAATAAATTTACCCCTTTGACCCCGCCCCCACAGGCCCCCGAGGGGTCTGTCCCATCATTTGCACAATTTTGAATCCCCACCCTATAAGGATGCTACTATTGCAATATGAGCGTAATCCTATGTTTAGTTGCAAACAAGAAGTCGTTTATATTGAAATAGTAAAATTGACCCCTTTTCACCCCACCCCTCAGGCCCCCGGAGGGTCAGCCCCATCATTTGTACAATTTTGAATCCCCACTCTATAAGGAAGCTACCAATGCATTATGAGTGCTAGCTACCATTGCATTATGAGTGCTATCCCATGCTTAGTTTCAGAGAAGAAGTCGTTTATATGGAAATAGCCAAATTAATCCCTTTTGACCCCACCCCTCAGGCCCCCGGAGAGTCAGCCACATCATTTTTACAATTTTGAATCCCCACTCTATAAGGAAGGATACTTAGATATCTTAGCCCAATGAGACCCCTTTTTGTCCCCCCTTCAGGCCAAAGGAGTGAGATAATGTCTAGGGACCCTCAAACTTAACCCAATGAGTTATTGTCTCCCCTTAGCCCAATGAGATATTGTCTCCCCTTAGCCCAATGGGATATTGTCTCCCCTTAGCCCAATGAGATATTGTCTCCCCTTAGCCCAATGAGATATTGTCTCCCCTTAGCCCAATGAGATATTGTCTCCCCTTAGCCCAATGGGATATTGTCTCCCCTTAGCCCAATGGGATATTGTCTCCCCTTAGCCCAATGAGATATTGTCTCCCCTTAGCCCAATGAGATATTGTCTCCCCTTAGCCCAATGGGATATTGTCTCCCCTTAGCCCAATGGGATATTGTCTCCTCTTAGCCCAATGAGATTTTTTTTGTACACAGTATTGAAAGTTCAAGAAATTGAACAAGACCTAAAGTAGAGTGGAATGTCGTACCTACCTAGCCAGATTGAGATATTTTTTTAAACAGTATTCTAACTCTGGTTGTATGGTCAGTATAACACTGAGGACAGTAAACAGTTCACACCACCTCACCACCTGTTAACAGAGACAAGAGGCACAAAGGGCCTGTAATACAGCTATATCTATGGTCAGTATAACACTGAGGACAGTAAACAGTTCACACCACCTCACCACCTGTTAACAGAGACAAGAGGCACAAAGGGCCTGTAATACAGCTACATCTATGGTCAGTATAACACTGAGGACAGTAAACAGTTCACACCACCTCACCACCTGTTAACAGAGACAAGAGGCACAAAGGGCCTGTAATACAGCTACATCTATGGTCAGTATAACACTGAGGACAGTAAACAGTTCACACCACCTCACCACCTGTTAACAGAGACAAGAGGCACAAAGGGCCTGTAATACAGCTACATCTATGGTCAGTATAACACTGAGGACAGTAAACAGTTCACACCACCTCACCACCTGTTAACAGAGACAAGAGGCACAAAGGGCTGTGTAATACAGCTACATCTATGGTCAGTATAACACTGAGGACAGTAAACAGTTCACACCACCTCACCACCTGTTAACAGAGACAAGAGGCACAAAGGGCCTGTAATACAGCTACATCTATGGTCAGTATAACACTGAGGACAGTAAACAGTTCACACCACCTCACCACCTGTTAACAGAGACAAGAGGCACAAAGGGCCTGTAATACAGCTACATCTATGGTCAGTATAACACTGAGGACAGTAAACAGTTCACACCACCTCACCACCTGTTAACAGAGACAAGAGGCACAAAGGGCCTGTAATACAGCTACATCTATGGTCAGTATAACACTGAGGACAGTAAACAGTTCACACCACCTCACCACCTGTTAACAGAGACAAGAGGCACAAAGGGCCTGTAATACAGCTATATCTATGGTCAGTATAACACTGAGGACAGTAAACAGTTCACACCACCTCACCACCTGTTAACAGAGACAAGAGGCACAAAGGGCCTGTAATACAGCTATATCTATGGTCAGTATAACACTGAGGACAGTAAACAGTTCACACCGCCTCACCACCTGTTAACAGAGACAAGAGGCACAAAGGGCCTGTAATACAGCTATATCTATGGTCAGTATAACACTGAGGACAGTAAACAGTTCACACCGCCTCACCACCTGTTAACAGAGACAAGAGGCACAAAGGGCCTGTAATACAGCTACATCTATGGTCAGTATAACACTGAGGACAGTAAACAGTTCACACCACCTCACCACCTGTTAACAGAGACAAGAGGCACAAAGGGCCTGTAATACAGCTATATCTATGGTCAGTATAACACTGAGGACAGTAAACAGTTCACACCACCTCACCACCTGTTAACAGAGACAAGAGGCACAAAGGGCCTGTAATACAGCTATATCTATGGTCAGTATAACACTGAGGACAGTAAACAGTTCACACCGCCTCACCACCTGTTAACAGAGACAAGAGGCACAAAGGGCCTGTAATACAGCTACATCTATGGTCAGTATAACACTGAGGACAGTAAACAGTTCACACCACCTCACCACCTGTTAACAGAGACAAGAGGCACAAAGGGCCTGTAATACAGCTATATCTATGGTCAGTATAACACTGAGGACAGTAAACAGTTCACACCACCTCACCACCTGTTAACAGAGACAAGAGGCACAAAGGGCCTGTAATACAGCTACATCTATGGTCAGTATAACACTGAGGACAGTAAACAGTTCACACCACCTCACCACCTGTTAACAGAGACAAGAGGCACAAAGGGCCTGTAATACAGCTACATCTATGGTCAGTATAACACTGAGGACAGTAAACAGTTCACACCACCTCACCACCTGTTAACAGAGACAAGAGGCACAAAGGGCCTGTAATACAGCTACATCTATGGTCAGTATAACACTGAGGACAGTAAACAGTTCACACCACCTCACCACCTGTTAACAGAGACAAGAGGCACAAAGGGCCTGTAATACAGCTATATCTATGGTCAGTATAACACTGAGGACAGTAAACAGTTCACACCACCTCACCACCTGTTAACAGAGACAAGAGGCACAAAGGGCCTGTAATACAGCTACATCTATGGTCAGTATAACACTGAGGACAGTAAACAGTTCACACCACCTCACCACCTGTTAACAGAGACAAGAGGCACAAAGGGCCTGTAATACAGCTATATCTATGGTCAGTATAACACTGAGGACAGTAAACATTTCACACCACCTCACCACCTGTTAACAGAGACAAGAGGCACAAAGGGCCTGTAATACAGCTACATCTATGGTCAGTATAACACTGAGGACAGTAAACAGTTCACACCACCTCACCACCTGTTAACAGAGACAAGAGGCACAAAGGGCCTGTAATACAGCTATATCTATGGTCAGTATAACACTGAGGACAGTAAACAGTTCACACAACACCTCACCACCTGTTAACAGAGACAAGAGGCACAAAGGGCCTGTAATACAGCTACATCTATGGTCAGTATAACACTGAGGACAGTAAACAGTTCACACAACCTCACCACCTGTTAACAGAGACAAGAGGCACAAAGGGCCTGTAATACAGCTATATCTATGGTCAGTATAACACTGAGGACAGTAAACAGTTCACACCACCTCACCACCTGTTAACAGAGACAAGAGGCACAAAGGGCCTGTAATACAGCTACATCTATGGTCAGTATAACACTGAGGACAGTAAACAGTTCACACCGCCTCACCACCTGTTAACAGAGACAAGAGGCACAAAGGGCCTGTAATACAGCTATATCTATGGTCAGTATAACACTGAGGACAGTAAACAGTTCACACCACCTCACCACCTGTTAACAGAGACAAGAGGCACAAAGGGCCTGTAATACAGCTACATCTATGGTCAGTATAACACTGAGGACAGTAAACAGTTCACACCACCTCACCACCTGTTAACAGAGACAAGAGGCACAAAGGGCCTGTAATACAGCTATATCTATGGTCAGTATAACACTGAGGACAGTAAACAGTTCACACCACCTCACCACCTGTTAACAGAGACAAGAGGCACAAAGGGCCTGTAATACAGCTATATCTCTATGGTCAGTATAACACTGAGGACAGTAAACAGTTCACACCGCCTCACCACCTGTTAACAGAGACAAGAGGCACAAAGGGCCTGTAATACAGCTATATCTATGGTCAGTATAACACTGAGGACAGTAAACAGTTCACACCACCTCACCACCTGTTAACAGAGACAAGAGGCACAAAGGGCCTGTAATACAGCTACATCTATGGTCAGTATAACACTGAGGACAGTAAACAGTTCACACCACCTCACCACCTGTTAACAGAGACAAGAGGCACAAAGGGCCTGTAATACAGCTATATCTATGGTCAGTATAACACTGAGGACAGTAAACAGTTCACACCACCTCACCACCTGTTAACAGAGACAAGAGGCACAAAGGGCCTGTAATACAGCTATATCTATGGTCAGTATAACACTGAGGACAGTAAACAGTTCACACCGCCTCACCACCTGTTAACAGAGACAAGAGGCACAAAGGGCCTGTAATACAGCTATATCTATGGTCAGTATAACACTGAGGACAGTAAACAGTTCACACCACCTCACCACCTGTTAACAGAGACAAGAGGCACAAAGGGCCTGTAATACAGCTATATCTATGGTCAGTATAACACTGAGGACAGTAAACATTCCACACCACCTCGCCACCTGTTAACAGAGACAAGAGGCACAAAGGGCCAGTAATACAGCTATATATCTATGGTCAGTATAACACTGAGGACAGTAAACAGTTCACACCACCTCACCACCTGTTAACAGAGACAAGAGGCACAAAGGGCCTGTAATACAGCTATATCTATGGTCAGTATAACACTGAGGACAGTAAACAGTTCACACCACCTCACCACCTGTTAACAGAGACAAGAGGCACAAAGGGCCTGTAATACAGCTACATCTATGGTCAGTATAACACTGAGACAAGTAAACAGTTCACACCACCACACCACCTGTTAACAGAGACAAGAGGCACAAAGGGCCTGTAATACAGCTACATCTATGGTCAGTATAACACTGAGGACAGTAAACAGTTCACACCACCTCACCACCTGTTAACAGAGACAAGAGGCACAAAGGGCCTGTAATACAGCTACATCTATGGTCAGTATAACACTGAGGACAGTAAACAGTTCACACCACCTCACCACCTGTTAACAGAGACAAGAGGCACAAAGGGCCTGTAATACAGCTATATCTATGGTCAGTATAACACTGAGGACAGTAAACAGTTCACACCACCTCACCACCTGTTAACAGAGACAAGAGGCACAAAGGGCCTGTAATACAGCTACATCTATGGTCAGTATAACACTGAGGACAGTAAACAGTTCACACCACCTCACCACCTGTTAACAGAGACAAGAGGCACAAAGGGGCTGTAATACAGCTATATCTATGGTCAGTATAACACTGAGGACAGTAAAAACAGTTCACACCACCTCACACCACCTCACCACCTGTTAACAGAGACAAGAGGCACAAAGGGCCTGTAATACAGCTACATCTATGGTCAGTATAACACTGAGGACAGTAAACAGTTCACACCACCTCACCACCTGTTAACAGAGACAAGAGGCACAAAGGGCCTGTAATACAGCTATATCTATGGTCAGTATAACACTGAGGACAGTAAACAGTTCACACCACCTCACCACCTGTTAACAGAGACAAGAGGCACAAAGGGCCTGTAATACAGCTATACATCTATGGTCAGTATAACACTGAGGACAGAAACAGTAACAGTTCACACCACCTCACCACCTGTTAACAGAGACAAGAGGCACAAAGGGCCTGTAATACAGCTATATCTATGGTCAGTATAACACTGAGGACAGTAAACAGTTCACACACCACCTCACCACCTGTTAACAGAGACAAGAGGCACAAAGGGCCTGTAATACAGCTACATCTATGGTCAGTATAACACTGAGGACAGTAAACAGTTCACACCACCTCACCACCTGTTAACAGAGACAAGAGGCACAAAGGGCCTGTAATACAGCTATATCTATGGTCAGTATAACACTGAGGACAGTAAACAGTTCACACCACCTCACCACCTGTTAACAGAGACAAGAGGCACAAAGGGCCTGTAATACAGCTACATCTATGGTCAGTATAACACTGAGGACAGTAAACAGTTCACATCGCCTCACCACCTGTTAACAGAGACAAGAGGCACAAAGGGCCTGTAATACAGCTATATCTATGGTCAGTATAACACTGAGGACAGTAAACAGTTCACACCGCCTCACCACCTGTTAACAGAGACAAGAGGCACAAAGGGCCTGTAATACAGCTATATCTATGGTCAGTATAACACTGAGGACAGTAAACAGTTCACACCACCTCACCACCTGTTAACAGAGACAAGAGGCACAAAGGGCCTGTAATACAGCTATATCTATGGTCAGTATAACACTGAGGACAGTAAACAGTTCACACCACCTCACCACCTGTTAACAGAGACAAGAGGCACAAAGGGCCTGTAATACAGCTATATCTATGGTCAGTATAACACTGAGGACAGTAAACAGTTCACACCACCTCACCACCTGTTAACAGAGACAAGAGGCACAAAGGGCCTGTAATAGATAACATCTATATCTATGGTCAGTATAACACTGAGGACAGTAAACAGTTCACACCACCTCACCACCTGTTAACAGAGACAAGAGGCACAAAGGGCCTGTAATACAGCTATATCTATGGTCAGTATAACACTGAGGACAGTAAACAGTTCACACCACCTCACCACCTGTTAACAGAGACAAGAGGCACAAAGGGCCTGTAATACAGCTATATCTATGGTCAGTATAACACTGAGGACAGTAAACAGTTCACACACACCTCTCACCACCTGTTAACAGAGACAAGAGGCACAAAGGGCCTGTAATACAGCTATATCTATGGTCAGTATAACACTGAGGACAGTAAACAGTTCACACCACCTCACCACCTGTTAACAGAGACAAGAGGCACAAAGGGCCTGTAATACAGCTACATCTATGGTCAGTATAACACTGAGGACAGTAAACAGTTCACACCACCTCACCACCTGTTAACAGAGACAAGAGGCACAAAGGGCCTGTAATACAGCTATATCTATGGTCAGTATAACACTGAGGACAGTAAACAGTTCACACCACCTCACCACCTGTTAACAGAGACAAGAGGCACAAAGGGCCTGTAATACAGCTACATCTATGGTCAGTATAACACTGAGGACAGTAAACAGTTCACACCACGCCTCACCACCTGTTAACAGAGACAAGAGGCACAAAGGGCCTGTAATACAGCTATATCTATGGTCAGTATAACACTGAGGACAGTAAACAGTTCACACCACCTCACCACCTGTTAACAGAGACAAGAGGCACAAAGGGCCTGTAATACAGCTGTAATACAGCTATATCTATGGTCAGTATATAACACTGAGGACAGTAAACAGTTCACACCACCTCACCACCTGTTAACAGAGACAAGAGGCACAAAGGGCCTGTAATACAGCTACATCTATGGTCAGTATAACACTGAGGACAGTAAACAGTTCACACTGCCTCACCACCTGTTAACAGAGACAAGAGGCACAAAGGGCCTGTAATACAGCTACATCTATGGTCAGTATAACACTGAGGACAGTAAACAGTTCACACCACCTCACCACCTGTTAACAGAGACAAGAGGCACAAAGGGCCTGTAATACAGCTACATCTATGGTCAGTATATAACACTGAGGACAGTAAACAGTTCACACCCCTCACCACCTGTTAACAGAGACAAGAGGCACAAAGGGCCTGTAATACAGCTATATCTATGGTCAGTATAACACTGAGGACAGTAAACAGTTCACACACCACCTCACCACCTGTTAACAGAGACAAGAGGCACAAAGGGCCTGTAATACAGCTACATCTATGGTCAGTAAACAGTGAGGACAGTAAACAGTTCACACACCACCTCACCACCTGTTAACAGAGACAAGAGGCACAAAGGGCCTGTAATACAGCTACATCTATGGTCAGTATAACACTGAGGACAGTAAACAGTTCACACCACCTCACCACCTGTTAACAGAGACAAGAGGCACAAAGGGCCTGTAATACAGCTACATCTATGGTCAGTATAACACTGAGGACAGTAAACAGTTCACATCGCCTCACCACCTGTTAACAGAGACAAGAGGCACAAAGGGCCTGTAATACAGCTATATCTATGGTCAGTATAACACTGAGGACAGTAAACAGTTCACACCACCTCACCACCTGTTAACAGAGACAAGAGGCACAAAGGGCCTGTAATACAGCTACATCTATGGTCAGTATAACACTGAGGACAGTAAACAGTTCACACCACCTCACCACCTGTTAACAGAGACAAGAGGCACAAAGGGCCTGTAATACAGCTATATCTATGGTCAGTATAACACTGAGGACAGTAAACAGTTCACACCACCTCACCACCTGTTAACAGAGACAAGAGGCACAAAGGGCCTGTAATACAGCTATATCTATGGTCAGTATAACACTGAGGACAGTAAACAGTTCACACCACCTCACCACCTGTTAACAGAGACAAGAGGCACAAAGGGCCTGTAATACAGCTATATCTATGGTCAGTATAACACTGAGGACAGTAAACAGTTCACACCGCCTCACCACCTGTTAACAGAGACAAGAGGCACAAAGGGCCTGTAATACAGCTATATCTATGGTCAGTATAACACTGAGGACAGTAAACAGTTCACACCACCTCACCACCTGTTAACAGAGACAAGAGGCACAAAGGGCCTGTAATACAGCTACATCTATATGGTCAGTATAACACTGAGGACAGTAAACAGTTCACACCACCTCACCACCTGTTAACAGAGACAAGAGGCACAAAGGGCCTGTAATACAGCTACATCTATGGTCAGTATAACACTGAGGACAGTAAACAGTTCACACCACCTCACCACCTGTTAACAGAGACAAGAGGCACAAAGGGCCTGTAATACAGCTACATCTATGGTCAGTATAACACTGAGGACAGTAAACAGTTCACACCACCTCACCACCTGTTAACAGAGACAAGAGGCACAAAGGGCCTGTAATACAGCTATATCTATGGTCAGTATAACACTGAGGACAGTAAACAGTTCACACCGCCTCACCACCTGTTAACAGAGACAAGAGGCACAAAGGGCCTGTAATACAGCTATATCTATGGTCAGTATAACACTGAGGACAGTAAACAGTTCACACCACCTCACCACCTGTTAACAGAGACAAGAGGCACAAAGGGCCTGTAATACAGCTACATCTATGGTCAGTATAACACTGAGGACAGTAAACAGTTCACACCACCTCACCACCTGTTAACAGAGACAAGAGGCACAAAGGGCCTGTAATACAGCTACATCTATGGTCAGTATAACACTGAGGACAGTAAACAGTTCACACCACCTCACCACCTGTTAACAGAGACAAGAGGCACAAAGGGCCTGTAATACAGCTATATCTATGGTCAGTATAACACTGAGGACAGTAAACAGTTCACACCACCTCACCACCTGTTAACAGAGACAAGAGGCACAAAGGGCCTGTAATACAGCTATATCTATGGTCAGTATAACACTGAGGACAGTAAACAGTTCACACCACCTCACCACCTGTTAACAGAGACAAGAGAGACAAGAGGCACAAAGGGCCTGTAATACAGCTATATCTATGGTCAGTATATAACACTGAGGACAGTAAACAGTTCACACCACCTCACCACCTGTTAACAGAGACAAGAGGCACAAAGGGCCTGTAATACAGCTACATCTATGGTCAGTATAACACTGAGGACAGTAAACAGTTCACACCACCTCACCACCTGTTAACAGAGACAAGAGGACACAAAGGGCCTGTAATACAGCTACATCTATGGTCAGTATAACACTGAGGACAGTAAACAGTTCACACCGCCTCACCACCTGTTAACAGAGACAAGAGGCACAAAGGGCCTGTAATACAGCTATATCTATGGTCAGTAAACACTGAGGACAGTAAACAGTTCACACCACCTCACCACCTGTTAACAGAGACAAGAGGCACAAAGGGCCTGTAATACAGCTATATCTATGGTCAGTATAACACTGAGGACAGTAAACAGTTCACACCACCTCACCACCTGTTAACAGAGACAAGAGGCACAAAGGGCCTGTAATACAGCTACATCTATGGTCAGTATAACACTGAGGACAGCACAAAGCAGTAATACAGCTACATCTATGGTCAGTATAACACTGAGGACAGTAAACAGTTCACACCGCCTCACCACCTGTTAACAGAGACAAGAGGCACAAAGGGCCTGTAATACAGCTACATCTATGGTCAGTATAACACTGAGGACAGTAAACAGTTCACACCACCTCACCACCTGTTAACAGAGACAAGAGGCACAAAGGGCCTGTAATACAGCTATATCTATGGTCAGTATAACACTGAGGACAGTAAACAGTTCACACCACCTCACCACCTGTTAACAGAGACAAGAGGCACAAAGGGCCTGTAATACAGCTATATCTATGGTCAGTATAACACTGAGGACAGTAAACAGTTCACACCGCCTCACCACCTGTTAACAGAGACAAGAGGCACAAAGGGCCTGTAATACAGCTATATCTATGGTCAGTATAACACTGAGGACAGTAAACAGTTCACACCGCCTCACCACCTGTTAACAGAGACAAGAGGCACAAAGGGCCTGTAATACAGCTATATCTATGGTCAGTATAACACTGAGGACAGTAAACAGTTCACACCGCCTCACCACCTGTTAACAGAGACAAGAGGCACAAAGGGCCTGTAATACAGCTATATCTATGGTCAGTATAACACTGAGGACAGTAAACAGTTCACACCACCTCACCACCTGTTAACAGAGACAAGAGGCACAAAGGGCCTGTAATACAGCTATATCTATGGTCAGTATAACACTGAGGACAGTAAACAGTTCACACCACCTCACCACCTGTTAACAGAGACAAGAGGCACAAAGGGCCTGTAATACAGCTATATCTATGGTCAGTATAACACTGAGGACAGTAAACATTTCACCACCTGTTAACAGAGACAAGAGGCACAAAGGGCCTGTAATACAGCTATATCTATGGTCAGTATAACACTGAGGACAGTAAACAGTTCACACCACCTCACCACCTGTTAACAGAGACAAGAGGCACAAAGGGCCTGTAATACAGCTACATCTATGGTCAGTATAACACTGAGGACAGTAAACAGTTCACACCACCTCACCACCTGTTAACAGAGACAAGAGGCACAAAGGGCCTGTAATACAGCTACATCTATGGTCAGTATAACACTGAGGACAGTAAACAGTTCACACCTCCTCACCACCTGTTAACAGAGACAAGAGGCACAAAGGGCCTGTAATACAGCTATATCTATGGTCAGTATAACACTGAGGACAGTAAACAGTTCACACCACCTCACCACCTGTTAACAGAGAGAAGAGGCACAAAGGGCCTGTAATACAGCTACATCTATGGTCAGTATAACACTGAGGACAGTAAACAGTTCACACCACCTCACCACCTGTTAACAGAGACAAGAGGCACAAAGGGCCTGTAATACAGCTACATCTATGGTCAGTATAACACTGAGGACAGTAAACAGTTCACACCACCTCACCACCTGTTAACAGAGACAAGAGGCACAAAGGGCCTGTAATACAGCTATATATCTATGGTCAGTATAACACTGAGGACAGTAAACAGTTCACACCGCCTCACCACCTGTTAACAGAGACAAGAGGCACAAAGGGCCTGTAATACAGCTATATCTATGGTCAGTATAACACTGAGGACAGTAAACAGTTCACACCACCTCACCACCTGTTAACAGAGACAAGAGGCACAAAGGGCCTGTAATACAGCTATATCTATGGTCAGTATAACACTGAGGACAGTAAACAGTTCACACCACCTCACCACCTGTTAACAGAGACAAGAGGCACAAAGGGCCTGTAATACAGCTACATCTATGGTCAGTATAACACTGAGGACAGTAAACAGTTCACACCGCCTCACCACCTGTTAACAGAGACAAGAGGCACAAAGGGCCTGTAATACAGCTACATCTATGGTCAGTATAACACTGAGGACAGTAAACAGTAAACAGTTCACACCGCCTCACCACCTGTTAACAGAGACAAGAGGCACAAAGGGCCTGTAATACAGCTATATCTTTGGTCAGTATAAAACTGAGGACAGTAAACATTTCACACCGCCTCACCACCTATAAACAGAGACAAGAGGCACAAAGGGCCTGTAATACAGCTACATCTATGGTCAGTATAACACTGAGGACAGTAAACAGTTCAAGTTCACACCACCTCACCACCTGTTAACAGAGACAAGAGGCACAAAGGGCCTGTAATACAGCTATATCTATGGTCAGTATAACACTGAGGACAGTAAACAGTTCACACCACCTCACCACCTGTTAACAGAGACAAGAGGCACAAAGGGCCTGTAATACAGCTATATCTATGGTCAGTATAACACTGAGGACAGTAAACAGTTCACACCGCCTCACCACCTGTTAACAGAGACAAGAGGCACAAAGGGCCTGTAATACAGCTATATCTATGGTCAGTATAACACTGAGGACAGTAAACAGTTCACACCGCCTCACCACCTGTTAACAGAGACAAGAGGCACAAAGGGCCTGTAATACAGCTATATCTATGGTCAGTATAACACTGAGGACAGTAAACAGTTCACACCACCTCACCACCTGTTAACAGAGACAAGAGGCACAAAGGGCCTGTAATACAGCTATATATATATGGTCAGTATAACACTGAGGACAGTAAACAGTTCACACCACCTCACCACCTGTTAACAGAGACAAGAGGCACAAAGGGCCTGTAATACAGCTACATCTATGGTCAGTATAACACTGAGGACAGTAAACAGTTCACACCACCTCACCACCTGTTAACAGAGACAAGAGGCACAAAGGGCCTGTAATACAGCTACATCTATGGTCAGTATAACACTGAGGACAGTAAACAGTTCACACCACCTCACCACCTGTTAACAGAGACAAGAGGCACAAAGGGCCTGTAATACAGCTATATCTATGGTCAGTATAACACTGAGGACAGTAAACAGTTCACACCACCTCACCACCTGTTAACAGAGACAAGAGGCACAAAGGGCCTGTAATACAGCTATATCTATGGTCAGTATAACACTGAGGACAGTAAACAGTTCACACCGCCTCACCACCTGTTAACAGAGACAAGAGGCACAAAGGGCCTGTAATACAGCTATATCTATGGTCAGTATAACACTGAGGACAGTAAACAGTTCACACCGCCTCACCACCTGTTAACAGAGACAAGAGGCACAAAGGGCCTGTAATACAGCTATATCTATGGTCAGTATAACACTGAGGACAGTAAACAGTTCACACACCACCTCACCACCTGTTAACAGAAACAGAGAGGCACAAAGGGCCTGTAATACAGCTACATCTATGGTCAGTATAACACTGAGGACAGTAAACAGTTCACACCACCTCACCACCTGTTAACAGAGACAAGAGGCACAAAGGGCCTGTAATACAGCTACATCTATGGTCAGTATAACACTGAGGACAGTAAACAGTTCACACCACCTCACCACCTGTTAACAGAGACAAGAGGCACAAAGGGCCTGTAATACAGCTATATCTATGGTCAGTATAACACTGAGGACAGTAAACAGTTCACACCGCCTCACCACCTGTTAACAGAGACAAGAGGCACAAAGGGCCTGTAATACAGCTATATCTATGGTCAGTATACTGAGGACAGTAAACAGTTCACACCACCTCACCACCTGTTAACAGAGACAAGAGGCACAAAGGGCCTGTAATACAGCTACATCTATGGTCAGTATAACACTGAGGACAGTAAACAGTTCACACCCCTCACACCACCTGTTAACAGAGACAAGAGGCACAAAGGGCCTGTAATACAGCTATATCTATGGTCAGTATAACACTGAGGACAGTAAACAGTTCACACAGCCTCACCACCTGTTAACAGAGACAAGAGGCACAAAGGGCCTGTAATACAGCTATATCTATGGTCAGTATAACACTGAGGACAGTAAACAGTTCACACCACCTCACCACCTGTTAACAGAGACAAGAGGCACAAAGGGCCTGTAATACAGCTACATCTATGGTCAGTATAACACTGAGGACAGTAAACAGTTCACACCACCTCACCACCTGTTAACAGAGACAAGAGGCACAAAGGGCCTGTAATACAGCTATATCTATGGTCAGTATAACACTGAGGACAGTAAACAGTTCACACCACCTCACCACCTGTTAACAGAGACAAGAGGCACAAAGGGCCTGTAATACAGCTACATCTATGGTCAGTATAACACTGAGGACAGTAAACAGTTCACACCACCTCACCACCTGTTAACAGAGACAAGAGGCACAAAGGGCCTGTAATACAGCTACATCTATGGTCAGTATAACACTGAGGACAGTAAACAGTTCACACCACCTCACCACCTGTTAACAGAGACAAGAGGCACAAAGGGCCTGTAATACAGCTATATCTATGGTCAGTATAACACTGAGGACAGTAAACAGTTCACACCACCTCACCACCTGTTAACAGAGACAAGAGGCACAAAGGGCCTGTAATACAGCTATATCTATGGTCAGTATAACACTGAGGACAGTAAACAGTTCACACCACCTCACCACCTGTTAACAGAGACAAGAGGCACAAAGGGCCTGTAATACAGCTATATCTATGGTCAGTATAAAACTGAGGACAGTAAACAGTTCACATCGCCTCACCACCTGTTAACAGAGACAAGAGGCACAAAGGGGCTGTAATACAGCTATATCTATGGTCAGTATAACACTGAGGACAGTAAACAGTTCACACCGCCTCACCACCTGTTAACAGAGACAAGAGGCACAAAGGGCCTGTAATACAGCTATATCTATGGTCAGTATAACACTGAGGACAGTAAACAGTTCACACAGCCTCACCACCTGTTAAAGGGCCTGTAATACAGATACATCTATGGTCAGTATAACACTGAGGACAGTAAACAGTTCACACCACCTCACCACCTGTTAACAGAGACAAGAGGCACAAAGGGCCTGTAATACAGCTATATCTATGGTCAGTAAACAGTAAACAGTTCACACTGCCTCACCACCTGTTAACAGAGACAAGAGGCACAAAGGGCCTGTAATACAGCTACATCTATGGTCAGTATAACACTGAGGACAGTAAACAGTTCACACCACCTCACCACCTGTTAACAGAGACAAGAGGCACAAAGGGCCTGTAATACAGCTATATCTATGGTCAGTATAACACTGAGGACAGTAAACAGTTCACACCACCTCACCACCTGTTAACAGAGACAAGAGGCACAAAGGGCTGTAATACAGCTATATCTATGGTCAGTATAACACTGAGGACAGTAAACAGTTCACACCGCCTCACCACCTGTTAACAGAGACAAGAGGCACAAAGGGGCTGTAATACAGCTATATCTATGGTCAGTATAACACTGAGGACAGGTAAACAGTTCACACCACCTCACCACCTGTTAACAGAGACAAGAGGCACAAAGGGCCTGTAATACAGCTATATCTATGGTCAGTATAACACTGAGGACAGTAAACAGTTCACACCGCCTCACCACCTGTTAACAGAGACAAGAGGCACAAAGGGCCTGTAATACAGCTATATCTATGGTCAGTATAACACTGAGGACAGTAAACAGTTCACACCACCTCACCACCTGTTAACAGAGACAAGAGGCACAAAGGGCCTGTAATACAGCTATATCTATGGTCAGTATAACACTGAGGACAGTAAACAGTTCACACCGCCTCACCACCTGTTAACAGAGACAAGAGGCACAAAGGGGCTGTAATACAGCTATATCTATGGTCAGTATATAAACTGAGGACAGTAAACAGTTCACATCGCCTCACCACCTGTTAACAGAGACAAGAGGCACAAAGGGCCTGTAATACAGCTATATCTATGGTCAGTATAACACTGAGGACAGTAAACAGTTCACACCGCCTCACCACCTGTTAACAGAGACAAGAGGCACAAAGGGCCTGTAATACAGCTATATCTATGGTCAGTATAACACTGAGGACAGTAAACAGTTTTCACCACCTCACCACCTGTTAACAGAGACAAGAGGCACAAAGGGCCTGTAATACAGCTATATCTATGGTCAGTATAACACTGAGGACAGTAAACAGTTCACACCACCTCACCACCTGTTAACAGAGACAAGAGGCACAAAGGGCCTGTAATACAGCTATATCTATGGTCAGTATAACACTGAGGACAGTAAACAGTTCACACCGCCTCACCACCTGTTAACAGAGACAAGAGGCACAAAGGGCCTGTAATACAGCTACATCTATGGTCAGTATAACACTGAGGACAGTAAACAGTTCACACCGCCTCACCACCTGTTAACAGAGACAAGAGGCACAAAGGGCCTGTAATACAGCTATATCTATGGTCAGTATAACACTGAGGACAGTAAACAGTTCACACCGCCTCACCACCTGTTAACAGAGACAAGAGGCACAAAGGGCCTGTAATACAGCTACATCTATGGTCAGTATAACACTGAGGACAGTAAACAGTTCACACCACCTCACCACCACCACCTGTTAACAGAGACAAGAGGCACAAAGGGCCTGTAATACAGCTACATCTATGGTCAGTATAACACTGAGGACAGTAAACAGTTCACACCACCTCACCACCTGTTAACAGAGACAAGAGGCACAAAGGGCCTGTAATACAGCTATATCTATGGTCAGTATAACACTGAGGACAGTAAACAGTTCACACCACCTCACCACCTGTTAACAGAGACAAGAGGCACAAAGGGCCTGTAATACAGCTATATCTATGGTCAGTATAACACTGAGGACAGTAAACAGTTCACACCGCCTCACCACCTGTTAACAGAGACAAGAGGCACAAAGGGGCTGTAATACAGCTACATCTATGGTCAGTATAACACTGAGGACAGTAAACAGTTCACACCACCTCACCACCTGTTAACAGAGACAAGAGGCACAAAGACAAAGGGCCTGTAATACAGCTACATCTATGGTCAGTATAACACTGAGGACAGTAAACAGTTCACACCACCTCACCACCTGTTAACAGAGACAAGAGGCACAAAGGGCCTGTAATACAGCTATATCTATGGTCAGTATAACACTGAGGACAGTAAACAGTTCACACCACCTCACCACCTGTTTACAGAGACAAGAGGCACAAAGGGCCTGTAATACAGCTATATCTATGGTCAGTATAACACTGAGGACAGTAAACAGTTCACACCACCTCACCACCTGTTAACAGAGACAAGAGGCACAAAGGGCCTGTAATACAGCTATATCTATGGTCAGTATAACACTGAGGACAGTAAACAGTTCACACCACCTCACCACCTGTTAACAGAGACAAGAGGCACAAAGGGCCTGTAATACAGCTATATATATATATGGTCAGTATAACACTGAGGACAGTAAACAGTTCACACCGCCTCACCACCTGTTAACAGAGACAAGAGGCACAAAGGGCCTGTAATACAGCTATATCTATGGTCAGTATAACACTGAGGACAGTAAACAGTTCACACCACCTCACCACCTGTTAACAGAGACAAGAGGCACAAAGGGCCTGTAATACAGCTACATCTATGGTCAGTATAACACTGAGGACAGTAAACAGTTCACACCGCCTCACCACCTGTTAACAGAGACAAGAGGCACAAAGGGCCTGTAATACAGCTATATCTATGGTCAGTATAACACTGAGGACAGTAAACAGTTCACACCACCTCACCACCTGTTAACAGAGACAAGAGGCACAAAGGGCCTGTAATACAGCTACATCTATGGTCAGTATAACACTGAGGACAGTAAACAGTTCACACCACCTCACCACCTGTTAACAGAGACAAGAGGCACAAAGGGCCTGTAATACAGCTACATCTATGGTCAGTATAACACTGAGGACAGTAAACAGTTCACACCACCTCACCACCTGTTAACAGAGACAAGAGGCACAAAGGGCCTGTAATACAGCTACATCTATGGTCAGTATAACACTGAGGACAGTAAACAGTTCACACCACCTCACCACCTGTTAACAGAGACAAGAGGCACAAAGGGCCTGTAATACAGCTATATCTATGGTCAGTATAACACTGAGGACAGTAAACAGTTCACACCGCCTCACCACCTGTTAACAGAGACAAGAGGCACAAAGGGCCTGTAATACAGCTATATCTATGGTCAGTATAACACTGAGGACAGTAAACAGTTCTCACCACCTGTTAACAGAGACAAGAGGCACAAAGGGCCTGTAATACAGCTACATCTATGGTCAGTATAACACTGAGGACAGTAAACAGTTCACACCACCTCACCACCTGTAAACAGAGACAAGAGGCACAAAGGGCCTGTAATACAGCTACATCTATGGTCAGTATAACACTGAGGACAGTAAACAGTTCACACCACCTCACCACCTGTTAACAGAGACAAGAGGCACAAAGGGCCTGTAATACAGCTATATCTATGGTCAGTATAACACTGAGGACAGTAAACAGTTCACATCGCCTCACCACCTGTTAACAGAGACAAGAGGCACAAAGGGGCTGTAATACAGCTACATCTATGGTCAGTATAACACTGAGGACAGTAAACAGTTCACACCACCTCACCACCTGTTAACAGAGACAAGAGGCACAAAGGGCCTGTAATACAGCTATATCTATGGTCAGTATAACACTGAGGACAGTAAACAGTTCACACCACCTCACCACCTGTTAACAGAGACAAGAGGCACAAAGGGCCTGTAATACAGCTATATATCTATGGTCAGTATAACACTGAGGACAGTAAACAGTTCACACCACCTCACCACCTGTTAACAGAGACAAGAGGCACAAAGGGCCTGTAATACAGCTACATCTATGGTCAGTATAACACTGAGGACAGTACAGTTCACACCACCTCACCACCTGTTAACAGAGACAAGAGGCACAAAGGGCCTGTAATACAGCTACATCTATGGTCAGTATAACACTGAGGACAGTAAACAGTTCACACCACCTCACCACCTGTTAACAGAGACAAGAGGCACAAAGGGCCTGTAATACAGCTATATCTATGGTCAGTATAACACTGAGGACAGTAAACAGTTCACACCACCTCACCACCTGTTAACAGAGACAAGAGGCACAAAGGGCCTGTAATACAGCTATATCTATGGTCAGTATAACACTGAGGACAGTAAACAGTTCACACCGCCTCACCACCTGTTAACAGAGACAAGAGGCACAAAGGGCCTGTAATACAGCTATATCTATGGTCAGTATAACACTGAGGACAGTAAACAGTTCACACCACCTCACCACCTGTTAACAGAGACAAGAGGCACAAAGGGCCTGTAATACAGCTATATCTATGGTCAGTATAACACTGAGGACAGTAAACAGTTTCACTGTACAAGACACAAAGGCCTCACCACCTGTTAACAGAGACAAGAGGCACAAAGGGCCTGTAATACAGCTACATCTATGGGTCAGTATAACACTGAGGACAGTAAACAGTTCACACCACCTCACCACCTGTTAACAGAGACAAGAGGCACAAAGGGCCTGTAATACAGCTATATCTATGGTCAGTATAACACTGAGGACAGTAAACAGTTCACACCACCTCACCACCTGTTAACAGAGACAAGAGGCACAAAGGGCCTGTAATACAGCTATATCTATGGTCAGTATAACACTGAGGACAGTAAACAGTTCACACCACCTCACCACCTGTTAACAGAGACAAGAGGCACAAAGGGCCTGTAATACAGCTATATCTATGGTCAGTATAACACTGAGGACAGTAAACAGTTCACACCGCCTCACCACCTGTTAACAGAGACAAGAGGCACAAAGGGCCTGTAATACAGCTACATCTATGGTCAGTATAACACTGAGGACAGTAAACAGTTCACACCGCCTCACCACCTGTTAACAGAGACAAGAGGCACAAAGGGCCTGTAATACAGCTATATATATATGGTCAGTATAACACTGAGGACAGTAAACAGTTCACACCGCCTCACCACCTGTTAACAGAGACAAGAGGCACAAAGGGCCTGTAATACAGCTATATCTATGGTCAGTATAACACTGAGGACAGTAAACAGTTCACACCACCTCACCACCTGTTAACAGAGACAAGAGGCACAAAGGGCCTGTAATACAGCTACATCTATGGTCAGTATAACACTGAGGACAGTAAACAGTTCACACCACCTCACCACCTGTTAACAGAGACAAGAGGCACAAAGGGCCTGTAATACAGCTACATCTATGGTCAGTATAACACTGAGGACAGTAAACAGTTCACACCACCTCACCACCTGTTAACAGAGACAAGAGGCACAAAAGGCCTGTAATACAGCTACATCTATGGTCAGTATAACACTGAGGACAGTAAACAGTTCACACCGCCTCACCACCTGTTAACAGAGACAAGAGGCACAAAGGGCCTGTAATACAGCTACATCTATGGTCAGTATAACACTGAGGACAGTAAACAGTTCACATCGCCTCACCACCTGTTAACAGAGACAAGAGGCACAAAGGGCCTGTAATACAGCTACATCTATGGTCAGTATAACACTGAGGACAGTAAACAGTTCACACCACCTCACCACCTGTTAACAGAGACAAGAGGCACAAAGGGCCTGTAATACAGCTACATCTATGGTCAGTATAACACTGAGGACAGTAAACAGTTCACACCACCTCACCACCTGTTAACAGAGACAAGAGGCACAAAGGGCCTGTAATACAGCTATATCTATGGTCAGTATAACACTGAGGACAGTAAACAGTTCACACCACCTCACCACCTGTTAACAGAGACAAGAGGCACAAAGGGCCTGTAATACAGCTACATCTATGGTCAGTATAACACTGAGGACAGTAAACAGTTCACACCACCTCACCACCTGTTAACAGAGACAAGAGGCACAAAGGGCCTGTAATACAGCTATATCTATGGTCAGTATAACACTGAGGACAGTAAACAGTTCACACCACCTCACCACCTGTTAACAGAGACAAGAGGCACAAAGGGCCTGTAATACAGCTATATCTATGGTCAGTATAACACTGAGGACAGTAAACAGTTCACACCGCCTCACCACCTGTTAACAGAGACAAGAGGCACAAAGGGCCAGTAATACAGCTATATATCTATGGTCAGTATAACACTGAGGACAGTAAACAGTTCACACCACCTCACCACCTGTTAACAGAGACAAGAGGCACAAAGGGCCTGTAATACAGCTATATCTATGGTCAGTATAACACTGAGGACAGTAAACAGTTCACACCACCTCACCACCTGTTAACAGAGACAAGAGGCACAAAGGGCCTGTAATACAGCTACATCTATGGTCAGTATAACACTGAGGACAGTAAACAGTTCACACCACCTCACCACCTGTTAACAGAGACAAGAGGCACAAAGGGCCTGTAATACAGCTACATCTATGGTCAGTATAACACTGAGGACAGTAAACAGTTCACACCACCTCACCACCTGTTAACAGAGACAAGAGGCACAAAGGGCCTGTAATACAGCTACATCTATGGTCAGTATAACACTGAGGACAGTAAACAGTTCACACCACCTCACCACCTGTTGCTTTCAGTGCCTGTAACAGACTTAACTGTAATAGGAAATCTACCTCACAGTAAATCTATATACCTTTACATATAAGAACAATTATACATTGTACCTGACAGGAACAATTGTAACACAAATAAAAAAGTTTGAAAATTCCATGCCCCTATTGTTGTTAGGACAGTATTTACACAATTGGTCTTCAAAGGTTTGCTTTAAATACAAATAAGTGGTCAAACTTAAAACTGATTATCCATCAATCCAATAGATGTTCCATGACCAATTTTAACAGAAAATCACAACGGTTTTTCCTTACATTGGTCAGTAACTAAACTCTTTGCAAAACAGTGTTACACCATGTCAAATTCCACTGTGTTCATCCATTGTATCTTACAACAGCATCCAAATGTTTTCTGCTAACAGCAACATCAAAGCTAGATTTCTAATTTTCCTAAAGGTTCCTCAATCGGTTGACACAATAAAAATGTAATTTCTAATGCCGACTTTTAACATCTATGGACGATTTCTCATATTTCCAATGCTTTGCAACGCGCCAGGTTCCATAAAGCAAATGCATACGTATTATATATTTGACAGGGTTAAAACTATTTCCCGCACCTTGCCGTTTAGAAAACTACATATATGTATATTACATACATACATAGTTAAACATTTTATGAAGAATTTAATTTATTTATGTTTATATGTCCTTGCTTTTATTATGCCCATCAATATATCCTTTTTCATCAAAATATTTTGCCGATCAAAATATCTCTTGGGCGACGATCTGCCAACACTGAAATTCTTACTCCACGCAAGGTTCATCATTTTATGTGCTCGAAAAAGAATTTCATCTACGTCCTTGGTTCTAACTATCCAAAGTAAGATTTATTAGATAAAAAGTCAATGTTACTATATATATCACTAGCTAAGAAAAATAGTTTTTACTTGGAAAATGCGGACTTGAACTATCCATTGATGAGACAAAACCAGTACGTGGTTTACCGTACGCAGTTAATTTGCTACGCAGTTAATTTGCTTTTATAACTTCTAATAAACGTCCTTATTTATACATTAAATTGTATGATAATATGTATTGATACATTTTGCTTTATATGTATCTATTCAAAGAAACATTACAGTACGAATGATTTCCAGTAATTAACGGCAATTTTATGTTGCAATAAATATTATGTTTCTGATCGCAATAAATATTTCTATCTGTCAAAGTCCATATAGACTGCAGAATAAATATATCTTTTCTCATATCTCCTAACACATCATCTAGTCTGTCTGTGGTCTGGATGTAGTGGACATATATATTACCTGGACACGATGTCCACCTGTAGTGGACACCTTGTTCACACGTAGTGCACTCCATGTCTACCTGTAGTCTAAATCTTGTGCACTCCGTGTCTACCTGTAGTCTAAACCTCGTGCACTATAATGGGTCTGTTTTCAGCGACTCCCTGTCTTACGTGACCTTACTTAAGACCCCCCCCCCCCCCCCTCCAACGTATTTTGCTATATAATGGGTCTGTTTTCAGCGACTCCCTGTCTTACGTGACAAGCGACCATGTTTTTACAACCCACACATCATTTAAAATCTGTCTTGAGCGACTTTTTATTCGCCTGGGGCAATAATTTTGATAGAAAAATAGGTGTGAACATCGAACTAAACATTTACCTACTGTTGACTACGATAACAGCATTACATTACTGTGTAACCAGTTTTGACGGATCATGAAAGATCGTTTGGTTTTTTTTACAGAATTTGGCTTTAAACTATCAAATAGGTTAGATATCGTTCAGATATTTCTCCATACTAAACAATGGTAAACATTGACAATTAATAACGATTAAAAATTAAATATATATATATATATTGAATAATTAATAAAAATGTAGATGCATAGACAGCCATGTGTGTCAAAAACTGAATAAACATACGTAAACTATTTACAACATATCCAATAGTCAATGTTTAGCAACGAAATTAAGACAATTAGTACGATTTATAAACATCATGTACATGAGCTTAAAATAAGTAGTATAGCTGATCAAGTATTCTTAATTCTCCTTCAACTCCAACGGACCCTTTTAATAACAAACAACACAAACAAATCACTAAAGTGCAACCGGGGCGACCGACCCGTTACTGTTTTATTACACACCACTTTCTAATCAACAATCCTCGTACCAGTACAGTATATGTATACATTATTATCAGAATTCAATAAACTGTTTATGAACAGTGTTACCTTAAAACAAATTTAAATAGTCTCTGCTTAAATATACCCTACAAAAATGTAAATGTACACATAACGTAATTTAATTACCATGATTATATCGCTTATTGAACAACCAGAAACTATTAAAATTTCACCACCACCGAATTAGATGTTTACGGTACAGATGTCGGTCGCCTGAATGACCACGCATTGAAGCACGCACGTGCTTTCCGACCACGCTCACGACGCCACCTGGCGGCCCGTGCTACGATAGGAGAAATTAATTTCGTTCTAATTCCGTTGTCAAACGAAAGAAATAATATTTACTCATTATAGAGTGATATTTACATTTGAATTATCTTCTTTGAGCTACTGATATACCGAGTTATGAATGAATAATACTAATACTTATAATTTCAAACAAGGTATCAAAACGATGATGAGCCAATAACATGTCCCATCGGTACGTACCAGATCACTTTCTCTTCGTATTATGAACACTTTGTCATTTTTGTCACGAACAGATATTTTACCATTGGTTGTCCATGTTTTGGATAGTTTGCGATCTCTGACTAGTTTCCTAGTAAGGGACGACAGTTTGCTACGAAACTGAGTTAAGTCCTCGTTAACCGAAATGTTCCTATGTGTCGTACTATTCCGGAAACCTGAGCTGGATTTCAGAAGTTTAAATTTGATGCCTGTAGATTTCAAACGAGCTATTATCTGATGCGGTTTACCTTGAATTTCGCAACCAACACGATGTGATCTTTCGTTGTCCTCGGGTTGAACCCAGGCGAAATGTAGACCATGTCGACCATGGTCACCATGGTTTTTGATGGTCGACCACGGTAAACCGTGGTCGACCATCAAATACTGTGATATTGACCATGGTCATGGTCGTCATGACCATGGTCAACCATGGTCACTTTGCTTGACCATGGTCAACCATGTTCAACCATGAACTGAAAGACCATGTTCTTTAAAGACCATGGTTACCATGGTCAACCATGTTTTAAGGTTGTGATAAACTGTGTTCTTAGAAGAAAAAAACCCAGACCAATTTAGATCCTTTAAATAATAATGTAAAGGAAATGGTTTACTTACGAATTGTTACAAATGATAAAAATTTACATCATGATATGACCACAAGCTAGACTATACAAGTTCACTATTAACTGATCCATGTTTTACAAATAACAATAAAGATACTTGTAAGTAAAAATTTACAGCATAATATATAATTTGAAAGACATTTTAACCCATTATAGGTTGTAAAATTGTTGACCTCACACAGTAAATCTAGAACATAACATTTTGTTTACATTACACATACTAGTATGCACCTTACAACAACTGAATAAGGTTAAAAACCTGCAGTTCTAACACCTGTTGTTAGGACAGTGTTAAATCTACCACGAAAACTATATAATGCTGCTTAAATTAAATCATAATATATTGTCCACGACCATAATGGTCAATCAAATACAAATTCAATGACAAATTATCATTTGAAAATAGCATGCCCATATTTGTTAGGAAGTCTGTACACATATTGTGGTTCCATGGGTTGCGTTTGTGTTTTAGTGTCGATGAAAACTAAAACATGACTTAATTCCTCAACATTCACCAAAATGACTGTCTCTGTGTGTTTAATAGCAGTTAGATGACTAACTATGGGAACTCCAGGCAGCTGTGAAGGATCCAAATTCTTCATCTTTTGTATTACAGCATACACAATGTTGTCACACAGTACAAAGAATTTGATTTTTCCTATATGGGTGTCACCATAAATGACAACACTGCAGACTCTTTTCTGCATCCTGTTGTAATCATCTGCGTAGTACTTATTTCTTCCGTTAACAATTATTCTGCTAACTTTTCTAGTATCAGCTGAACCAACTGGATGATTTCTGGCAAGACTCTCTACAACCCATATTTCTGACTCTGCCAACTTCTTTGGAACACCAGCTACATCACAGTTTCCTGCTTTGATTGTGATGGTCCAATTTGATGTTTTGTTTAGCACCATGCCCTTGTTACGGATGTTAAAACTGGCTTGTTGGTATTTGAATATTTGCTTTATAACATTTTCAGTCCCATGCACAGATTGAAGGAGCATTGCATTGGCATCTTCAAATGGGAAGCAACTCCAACACCAGATTGGCCCCCACATTTTCACATACTCCGGGAGATGAACTGCAACGTTATGGACATTCAAACCACATGATCCATCTCCATAGAGTCTCTGGAATCATGCATAAAACTAATTCAGCAAATCTACAGCTTTTTTTAGATCTACTGGTGTAATCTGGCCACCAAGCAAGATGTAAATTGCCTCTGAAAAAAACATACAAAGTTTTCCATATATTCTTCTGGGAGAAAGCCTTTCAAACATGGAATAGAGTAGTAAAGCAACCAAGATTGTAATTCGGTTGCTTTGAAATGCAAGTAATGCTTTTCAAGATCCCTTGGAAACCTTTCAATATTATAAGGAGGCTTGATACTATTCATTCTATTTGAAACAGCTTTGATGTGTTTACCAATGAAGTAATTTTTTCTGCTTTCAGATGGTGAGAACCATTTTGAAAGAAGAGTTTTAGTAACACCAAGGAGCACACTATGCATATAATCTGGCACAGTTCCATCAACTATGTTAAAATTGTACAGCTTGTGAAGTGGAGAATAGCCTTTAAATCATTTGCTTCTATTTTTGTTGGAGCCTGAGCTCATGTTTGCAAAAACTCCTTCCTCATTGCGCCTGGTGTACCTTGATTCCATATCACGGTATGGATAGCATTTTGCATGGCCCTTCCCTTGCTTTACTGTCATACCAAGGTCTTCACAGGTAATACAGGCATACTCCCCATTATAGTATGACATTTTTAATACTTCTGCTTTAGCTGGCAAATTTGTCACACTACAAAGCACAGATGGCTTCACGTTATGAACATGGTTGTGTATCTCAACGTTGACACCATCCTTGAAGACAGAATTCATTTCCTCGGTGAAAATCTGTAAAAATTGTTCAAATGGAGGTTTCCCCTTGCCTTGCCATAAACCTAAAAGAATTATGTTGTTCCTTGAAAATCGCAGTGGAGGGCTCAGCTCATTAATTGCCAAAAAATAGGCCACAACTCGATTTTTGAGGATGAACTCAAATTCACTCCACTTGTGTTTAATATTGCAGTAATGTTGTGATTTGTCTGATCCAAAAATCCACCATCAACCATCATTTTTCTGTAATAGGCTCCATCAGTAATATCTGTCAATATTGTAGTGTTGTTTGACTTTCTGTCATATGCTGTCTGTTTATTCTAATGAGTGTCCTCCCATATTCCTACAAATGAAAGAATATAAATTAAATATATTTATAACGTTCACTATCGAATATATAAATGAACAAAAAATAAAACCAGTATTTAAAAGTCTGTAAAAAGTCAAAGCAACTTTAGATTTTTCAGATCCTGGCTTCATTTTATTCACACAAAAGAGGGAAGATCTTTGAAAATTTGATCTCTTTTTTGTTCATCACTGTACAGCTTCATTCCTGAATGATATTGATAATCATTACAAGCAAAAGTTCATTTTTTACAGTCAAACCAGTCTATATTCAAAACGCCCAGAGGACAAGGTGGACTTATTATCTTCATTACTCTTTCTACATATATATATATATATATATATATGGTCTTATTGAACAGACATTCTTTACCCAGAAGTGGTGGTTAAATGAGTTTTTATGTTAGTGTGGACACAACATAACAATATATATATATATATATATATATATATATATATATAAATGGTCTTATTGAACAGACATTCTTTACCCAGAAGCAACGTTACACCTGGTGGTTAAGTGTGCAACGTTACACCAAAATGGTGTTACTTTACACCAATTCTCACTGGAAATGATAACCTTACACCACAGCGGTGTTACTTTACACCAGATCTCCGTTTGAAGTGTTACCTTACACCATAGTGGTGTCACTTAACACCAAATTCTCTTTTGAAAGTGTTACCTTACACCACAGCGGTGTTACTTTACACCAGATCTTTGTTTGAAGTGTTACCTTACACCATAGTGGTGTCACTTAACACCAAATTCTCTTTTGAAAGTGTTACCTTACACCACAGCGGTGTTACTTTACACCAACTTTTCACTTGAAAGTGTTAACCTTACACCACAGCGGTGTACTTTACACCAGATCTCCGTTTGAAGTTTTACCTTACACCACAGTGGTGTTACTTTACACCAAATTCTCTTTTGAAAGTGTAACGTTACACCCCGGTGGTGTTACTTTACACCAACTTTTTACTTGAAAGGGTAACCTTACACCACAGCGGTGTTACTTTACACAAGATCTCCGTTTGAAGTGTTACCTTACACCATAGTGGTGTAACTTTTCACCAAAGCCTAATTTGAAAGGGTAATCTTACACCACAGTGGTGTTACTTTACACAAAATCATAACTTGAAAGGGTAACCTTACACCACAGCGGTGTTACTTTGCACCAGATCTTCGTTTGAAGTTTTACCTTACACCACAGTGGTGTTACTTTACACCAAATTCTCTTTTGAAAGTGTAACGTTACACCCCGGTGGTGTTACTTTACACCAACTTTTTACTTGAAAGGGTAACCTTACACCACAGCGGTGTTACTTTACACAAGATCTCCGTTTGAAGTGTTACCTTACACCATAGTGGTGTAACTTTTCACCAAAGCCTGATTTGAAAGGGTAACCTTACACCACAGTGGTGTTACTTTACACAAAATCATAACTTGAAAGGGTAACCTTACACCACAGCGGTGTTACTTTGCACCAGATCTTCGTTTGAAGTGTTACCTTACACCACAGTGGTGTCACTTTACACCAAATTCTCTTTTGAAAGTGTTACCTTACACCCCAGTGGTGTTACTTTACACCAACTTTTCACTTGAAATGATAACCTTACACCACAGCGGTGTTACTTTACACCAGATCTCCGTTTGAAGTGTTACCTTACACCATAGTGGTGTAACTTTACACCAAAGCCTAATTTGAAAGGGTAACCTTACACCACAGCGGTGTTACTTTGCACCAGATCTTCATTTGAAGTTTTACCTTTCACCACAGTGGTGTCACTTTACACCAAATTCTCTTTTGAAAGTGTAACGTTACACCCCGGTGGTGTTACTTCACACCAACTTTTTACTTGAAAGGGTAACCTTACACCACAGCGGTGTTACTTTACACAAGATCTCCGTTTGAAGTGTTACCTTACACCTCAGTGGTGTTACTTTACACCAGATCCTAACTTGAAAGTGTAACCTTACACCTCAGCGGTGTTACTTTACACCAGATCTTCGTTTGAAAGGGCAACCTTACACAGTGGTGTCCTTACACAATCAAACTGAAATACTACCACAGTGGTGTCACTTTACACAAATCATAACAAGTGTCATACACCACGCGGTGTTACTTTACAAATCTTCGTTTGAAAGTGTAACCTTACACCACAGTGGTGTCACTTTACACCAAATCATAACTTGAAAGTGTAACCTTACATCTGAGCGGTGTTACTTTACACAAGATCTTCGTTTGAAGTGTTACCTTACATCACAATGGTGTTACTTTACACCAAACCATCGCATGAAGTGTTACATTACATAACAGGCCTAAGGGACTTTATTTTACAAAATGGCGGCCAGCTCAAAGATCATTTGACAGAGAGGGGAATAACAACATCTGACAAAACTAAGAGGTCACTTTTGATATTAGCCGAAGTTGCCGACCAGTTAAATTTATCGTCTTTCAGGACATACGATTACGAAGAAACATCTCGAAATAGGAGGACGATGGTTGTTGATGCCAGATGTTTTTACGATATCAAGTTGCAAGTCGCAGCTACCCGATATCAGGCATTATAAAGATGACAATGCACATAAACTTTTTCAACAGAACCACACCAGTAATATGGTGTATCACCAACAGCACGGTCATATTAAGCCAAGTGTATACCTGAAACACGACAGAACCGGGAGCCATTGCTGGATACTTATGGGAACTAAAGGCTTTATCAAGTCTGGTGGTTGTACATGTGTTGCGTAAGTAATTAGAACCCTTTTTAAGGTATCTACATGTACAATTTACCTCACCACATATAAAATTAAGGTATATGTTACGTACAATGTACAGTCAGTGGCCATAATAGTCTAATAAAGTACAGTCGAGACTGTCTTATGTGACTTTCCAAGGGACCATTACAAAAAGTCACATAAGACAGGGAGTCACTTAAGACAGTCCAAGTTTATCCGCAACATCACTGTATAAAAAATCTGTCTTTAATTGTCCGTAAATTTTTTCTATATATTATTAGTAATTTTACATATTTTAATTGTTATTTCTAAAGTAATTTTACATTCAATCGTAACAAGATTTTATGTACCGACTAAAGACATTTTTTGTATCCTATATATATTTTCTAAAATATATTCCGTGCCATATTTATCGATAAATCGATCTAAGGTGTAGACATGTAATTTTTATGACGCCATTTTACTTTAGACAAAGAAGGACGTGGCGGCGTCACTAAACGTTGTTTTGATGTAATCGTTCACAACTCACACATTGCAACAAAGCGTTAGATAAGTCGTTTTCATGTTGTCAAATTTGAAGTTTTTATGGTTGCAATAGATTTCTGGAGATGAGTCTCAAAAAATGTAAAATTACTAATAAAATATAGTATTTAGAATCGCTTGCGTACTGTATTATGGTCACTGACAAAGACACTGATTTAGGTTTTGATGTTTAATACATGTATACAGCAATTAAATGTACAAACATGAAAACAGTTAACTGTATGCTATACAAACCAATTCTCATATGTAAATGAGTTAAATGAAGAAATAGTTGAATGTATAAAAGTATACATGTACAGTACACGTAAATGTTTCTATAATAGACACATTAATCAAATGCAGGTACATTGTACTATGACTACCTAATGAATTTACATATTTTTTAAAATCAACACAATCAATGAACAACAACAATTTCGGAACCATATATACACTTGACAAACAGGAATATATAATGTATTCCATACCCTGAATAGAAATTTATAGACTTTTTATTTAATTATATAAAGTTAGTCCCTTAAATTTGTTACATTAAATTGCTAAGTGGTAAATTTTAAGAAGAACAAGATGCTTTGTGGTTTGTTTGTATTTTTGTCAGGATGTACATGGTACTATAAACAAACGTGTACAGGAACCACCAATTTGGGAAGACGGTTACACCGATCTTGGATGAAGGTTACACCAATGTGGGAAGAAGGTTACACCGATCATGGATGAAGATTACATCAATTTGGGAAGAAGGTTACACCGATTTGGGAGGAACGTTACACCGATCTTGGATGAAGGTTACACCAATTTGGGATGAAGGTTACACCGATATTGGAGGAAGGTTACACCAATTTGGGATGAAGGTTACACCTATTTTGGATGAAGGTTACACCAATTTTGGATGAAGGTTACACCAATTTTGGATGAAGGTTACACCAATTTGGGATGAAGGTTACACCTATTTTGGATGAAGGTTACACCTATTTTGGATGAAGGTTACACCAATTTGGGATGAGGTTACACCGATCCTGGATGAGGTTACACCTTTTTGGATGAAGGTTACACCAACTTAGGAAAAAAGTTACACCTATTTTGGATGAAGGTTACACCTATCCTGGATTTAGTTTACACCAAAAAAGGTGGCACCACAGCTGCCTCCTTTTTTAGTGTAACTTAACACCAGTGGTGTAACTTGACACCAGTGGTGTAACCTAAAAATTTGGTGTAACGTTGCACCAAAAAAGGAGGCAGCTGTGGTGCCACCTTTTTTGGTGTAATTTAACACTCAAAAGTTTACAGTGTAGGGCCAGCTACAGTACATAAGGGAAGGCACAGAGGTCAGAGAACATCTAGGACCAAGCTATAGTACATAAGGGAAGGCACAGAGGTCATGGAACATCTAAGGCCAGCTACAGTACATAAGGGAAGGCACAAAGGTCAGGGAACATCTAGGGCCAGCTGAAGTGCATAAGGGAAGGCACAAAGGTCAGGGAACATCTAGGGCCAGCTACAGTACATAAGGGAAGGCACAAAGGTCAGGGAACATCTAGGGCCAAGCTAAAGTATATAAGGGAAGGCACAAAGGTCAGGGAACATCTAGGGCCAAGCTATAGTACATAAGGGAAGGCACAAAGGTCAGGGAACATCTAGGGCCAAGCTAAAGTATATAAGGGAAGGCACAATGGTCAGAGAACATCTAGGGCCAGCTACAGTACATAAGGGAAGGCACAAAGGTCAGGGAACATCTAGGGCCAAGCTAAAGTATATAAGGGAAGGCACAATGGTCAGAGAACATCTAGGGCCAGCTGAAGTGCATAAGGGAAGGCACAAAGGTCAGGGAACATCTAGGGCCAGCTACAGTACATAAGGGAAGGCACAAAGGTCAGGGAACATCTAGGGCCAAGCTAAAGTATACAAGGGAAGGCACAAAGGTCAGGGAACATCTAGGGCCAAGCTAAAGTATATAAGGGAAGGCACAATGGTCAGAGAACATCTAGGGCCAGCTACAGTACATAAGGGAAGGCACAAAGGTCAGGGAACATCTAGGGCCAAGCTAAAGTATATAAGGGAAGGCACAATGGTCAGAGAACATCTAGGGCCAGCTGAAGTGCATAAGGGAAGGCACAAAGGTCAGGGAACATCTAGGGCCAGCTACAGTACATAAGGGAAGGCACAAAGGTCAGGGAACATCTAGGGCCAAGCTAAAGTATATAAGGGAAGGCACAAAGGTCAGAGAACATATAGGGCCAAGCTATAGTACATAAGGGAAGGCACGAAGGTCAGAGAACATCTAGGGTCAAGCTATATTACATAAGGGAAAGCACGAAGGTCAGCGAACATCTAGGGTCAAGCTAAATTACATAAGGGAAAGCTCGAAGGTCAGAGAACATCTTGGTTCAAGCTTCAGTACATAAGGAAAGCACGAAGGTCAGAGAACATCTAGGGTCAAGCTATATTGCATAAGGGAAGGCACAAAGGTCAGGGAACATCTAGGGCCAAGCTATAGTACATAAGGGAAGGCACAAAGGTCAGGGAACATCTAGGGCCAAGCTAAAGTATATAAGGGAAGGCACAATGGTCAGAGAACATCTAGGGCCAGCTACAGTACATAAGGGAAGGCACAAAGGTCAGGGAACATCTAGGGCCAAGCTAAAGTATATAAGGGAAGGCACAATGGTCAGAGAACATCTAGGGCCAGCTGAAGTGCATAAGGGAAGGCACAAAGGTCAGGGAACATCTAGGGCCAGCTACAGTACATAAGGGAAGGCACAAAGGTCAGGGAACATCTAGGGCCAAGCTAAAGTATATAAGGGAAGGCACAAAGGTCAGGGAACATCTAGGGCCAAGCTATAGTACATAAGGGAAGGCACAAAGGTCAGGGAACATCTAGGGCCAAGCTAAAGTATATAAGGGAAGGCACAATGGTCAGAGAACATCTAGGGCCAGCTACAGTACATAAAGGAAGGCACAAAGGTCAGGGAACATCTAGGGCCAAGCTAAAGTATATAAGGGAAGGCACAATGGTCAGAGAACATCTAGGGCCAGCTGAAGTGCATAAGGGAAGGCACAAAGGTCACAAGGTCAGGGAACATCTAGGGCCAGCTAGGGCCAGTACATAAGGGAAGGCACAAAGGTCAGGGAACATCTAGGGCCAAGCATATAAGGGAAGGCACAAAGGTCAGAGAACATATAGGGCCAAGTATAGTATACACATCATAAGGGAAGGCACGAAAGGTCAGAGAACATCTAGGTTAAGCTATATTACATAAGGGAAAGCACGAAGGTCAGCGAACATCCAAGTCTAAATTACATAAGGGAAAGCTCGAAGTGTTTTCAGGAGTAGCTAAATTACAACACGAACTAATAATCATAAGGGAAAGCTCGAAGGTCAGAGAACATCTTGGTTCAAGCTTCATGCATAAGGAAAGCACGAAGGTCAAGCTATATTGCATAAGGGAAAGCACGAAGGTTCAGAGAACATCTAGGGTCAAGCTAAAGTATATAAAGGAAAGCACGAAGGTCAGAGAACATCTTGGTTCAAGCTTCAGTACATAAGGGAAAGCACAAAGGTCAGAGAACATCTTGGTTCAAGCTTCAATACATAAGCACGGTGGTGTGTTACACGAATCAAAATGGCGGCCGCCAGTGTTACACGAATCAAAATGGCGGCCGCCAGTAGTTTTGTCAGAAAAGGAGGTAAGTCACTGAAAATACCCTTTGTATCGGCATTTTATAGTGACGAGCATATGCTTTACATACTTCTAGACAAACCGATACCTTAGTTGTGTTGCAACGCTCTGTACTTTTCTGTAACATTCGGACCAAAATTTTGAATCGGAGCGATTTTGCTCGTAGTAGAATTGGTAGTATACAATAACATACACTTTTCGTACGTTTTCTGTGTTTAGACAGGGCCATTCGCTGTAAATGTGATATTGTCTAAATGTTAAAGTCTACATTCAATTGCATATCTAACCTTTCTGGAAGAAAACATCATGTTCATTGTTAAGTCTTTGGTTTTACGAAAGGATGAGGAAACACGTACCGTTTGGGATTTATGAGTTGACGAGAACTACTACATATGTCCGTTAATTTGCCTAAGCTGGCAAACAATGATATTATAACAATTATGTTCAAGTATGTTTACATGATTAACTTATACCAGTTAGAATCAACCGCATGATGTAGTATGTGGGCGGTTAGAATTTAACGGAATATGTTAACAAGCTATCGTTCAATGGAATATCTTTCAATATCTATGACAACTGTTATAATATCCAGGACATTCACAACCTACTGCATCAAAGCCATGACTTCATATCATCTGGTTAAGGAAACAAACGGGAAGATTGGGGAATGTCATGACACTTTTTGTCTGTGTCCGTCCATTTCTAGACGATCAATATAAATACATTTTATATACGGTATCTAACACACATGTTTAATGTTTTTAAGTGTTGGTAATGTTGAGATTTGTTTGTTAATCAGTTTTATATATGAAACTGTTATAGAATGCACCTACAACTTAGTCACAGAAAGACATTGATGGTTTCTCGTAACCAATTTAGGCTGACATAATACTTACCATAACTTTATTCATCCAAAGGGAAAATCACAAACAGTTTAAAAACAACAAACAAGTAATTTGTACAACATCAATATTACAAATTTGGTATTTTTCAGAGATCACTTAACAAGACCGGAAGAAAACGCCTATCGGAAAGACGGAAAGAAGGAACGTTTAACGTGTTGCCATACAAAAAGATTCCTGTGTGTCGAATGGGTCAAGTCTCCTTGCAATGAATCAATAATGCTACCGGATTAAAATAGGACTGTACAGAAGAGTATAAATAAAACAAATGAAAAAAACCCATGTTTCAATATGTATTTATTGAGTATTTTAAAAACAGTCTTCTTAACAGTAAAAATACAAATGTATAAATAAACAAGTACAATATACGTAAAGTATACTAGTTATCAATCATAAGATCTTCCAAACATTAATTAGCAATTCGGTTCCGTAGTGATTCTTTGTATCATAAGTTGTATAGTCAAACACCTATATGTGAAATAACATCAGGGATCCCTTGTATTTCAAAGACAATTAAGAAATTGATCACTAATTTGTTATATTCAACACTCTAAAAAGTAAAAGTAATTCATCAATATATTTACCAACGACAGTGCTTAAATTCCGTTGGACTGCAGTTACTGAAGATCAACTTGATGTAAGCCAATAATGACTGTACGGCATATTTTACGGATTCCTGTTGTTTTGCATGGCATATTTGTCGTAAAAAAAGCAACGTACATATTTGCCATTTTGACTGATGTTGCAAACGACGTCCACTTCCGGAACTTCAAATGGGTATATCCTCTCATCTTCCAATGTTATGTGTTTAATCAATTAAATAAGGATACTAATCTTACTTCTAACTGGTATAAGTTAATCTGACATATTTGAACAGACACTATCAATGCTTGCCAGATTAGTCAAACTGACGGAAATATGTAGCAGTTCGTGTCAACTCATCAGTCCAAAACGGAACGTTTTTACTCATCCTTTTACAAAACCAAATCATTAACAATGAACATGATGTTTTCTGCCAGAAAGGTTAGATGTGCAATTGAATGTTGACTATAACATTTAGACAATATCACATTTACAGCGAATGACCCTGTCTAAACACAGAAAAAGTACGAAAAACATGTATGTTCGTGTATACTACCAATTCTACTATGAGCAAAATCGTTCCGATTCAAAATTTTGGTCAGAATGTTACAGAAAAGTACAGAGCGTTGCAACACAACTAAGGTATCGGTTTGTCTAGAATTATGTATAGCATATGCTCGTCACTATAAAATGCCGATACAAAGAGTATTTTCAGTGACTTGCCTCCTTTTCTTGCAAAACTGCTGGCGGCTCCCATTTTGATTCGTGTAACACACCAACTACAGACCGCGTGATTCCCCACCATGATAAGGGAAGGCACAAAGGTCAGAGAACATCTAGGGCCAAGCTATAGTATATAAGGGAAGGCACAGAGGTCAGAGAACATCTAGGGCCAAGTTATAGTACATAAGGGAAGGCACAAAGGTCAGGGAACATCTAGGGTCAAGCTATAGTACATAAGGGAAGGCACAAAGGTCAGGACAGAGCTGGGGCCAAGCTATTGCCTCATATCCTGCTATCTATTAGCGATAACCAAGCTAAGATTTTCTGATTCAGATTTAGATTCCTTATTTTGCAACTTATCACAATAACAAAAGACATGATACTATTAATTTAAACACACTGGATCTTCTTACATTATACATGTATTGTTTACCGTATATTTGTCCCTTAAACAGTTATAAATACGGCATTTGATTAAGAAATGAAATTCGTCCTCATTACCATTACAAAATGTACATTTTCTCTGATTTCTTGGTAAACTGTATATCCATATATGTCTACATGACAAATGACATTTATGAAAGCTCAACACCTGCCTGGCTCAAGGTCAGAATGGATCAATTCCTCCGCGCAGACCGGAAGACGACTTTGCCCATTAGCGACTGTGGACCGTTTACACGACTATCGATTGCTATTGTTGTCCAAGCTATTTTACTGCTCATTAGTCCTTCACACTCACCAGCCAAAGCTGACCAGCTTGCAGACTCACGTATCAGTAAATGATACGGCTCTGTTGGATGTCAGCCTAGAGGAGAATCTAAACACCTGTACATGACAAAATGATTTTTTGGTCTCTATTGAACATATACAGGGTCACTTAAGGACGCATGATGCTTAGAAGATGGCTTAATGCCGGAATAACACTTACCAGAAAATAAAACAACTATACTACATTCACTATCTGACATCTGCCTCACATGGGATTCGAACTGGAAACCCATAGGTAGAGGGCCGGAGTAACTGTACCAGAAGAAAAAAAAAACATCAATCTTACAGTCATACCTCACATGGGATTCTAACTGGAACCTCAGAGCTTGTGGTAATATTAAAGTAAGAATGTATATCAATCACGTATGACCACTAGCCCTCCACTTGGTATTACCCTTCTCCATGGTGATTTCACAGTGTTTCACGCGATTAACAGACCCAACCTTTTAACGTCATAAAATCTTCGACAGAAACGCTATGTTTGTCGTGCGTGGAAAACGATTTCCATATAAAACTGTAAGTTTGTGTTCTATCATTAGGACTAACGTTTTTACGTCTTTATGGTGTCTTATAAAACTATCAGTTGTTCACACGGGACTTTTTTTGGCGTTTCTGGTCAGATATATGACGCATCTCTATTACTACATTACTAGCCTTGAGGCCCTACCCATAATTCCTAGCGGTGGATTAGGAACCTAACCCCACCGCTAGGAAGTATGGGTAGGGCCTCCAGGCTACTACATTACAAGCTTAGTTGATCGTATTTGTCTAGGGAGACTCTATAAAAATACTTGTTCTTTATTTTCATGTTTTCATACGTCTATGCATATCCTTTTTATAAAAAAAACCCAAATAAATTCGAGAACAGCGCGGAAAACCGACGGTATTGCGATGTTACAATAACTACATTGACGTTGCGTATTGATTGGGAAAAAGTCACTTGTTATATCAAGAGAATTGTGCATTAAAAGTATCATAGTTTCCTAACAAAGTATCTTGAGAAATTGATGATAAGTAATGGTGTAACTATTTTAATTTCCATCGTATTATGATTAAAGTATTTTGACAATTTGATCCCGGTGATAAATTCCAACAGAAATGACATCATTTCAGTCTGAACGGATAAAAACAGTCACACAATGTTTGCTAAAATACTCTTTCAAGTTTTCTCAATGTCTTTTCAGAACTTCATATCAAACATCTTATCATTTGTGATACCCAGGGCCAGTTTCTCCACGGGAAAATATTACATGAGTTTAGGAAGGTTCAACTTCTACAATGCTTTCTTAATACGGGGTATGGCGAATCTAAAATCTAGGAATATCCTTGTATAGAGAAACGGGCTAAATGTCGCAGAAAAATAGTCTATAAGATGACCGACCGCAATTAAATTTGACTAAAATTATAATATTTTGTGTTATTGTGACGACAACCTAATTACATTTAAAAATTTAACCTGCTGTAAGTAACATATACATTGGTGATAATTTTAACAAGTAAATCAAACTGATGGTCATGTCTACATGCACTTAGTGTTACCAATATTACCAAGGTTTCTAATTTTCTGAATCCTAATTCTCATTTCCAGAGAGATTTCGTTCGGGAATTTACAAATGTGGGTTGATGGTCGTTTGGTACTTTGCTTGGTCTCTTGATGGCAATAAAACCAAAAAGGACACAAAACGGATTAGGAAGTGCTGGGGAATACGGTACACGCTGCATATCAACTTTTACCAACATTACGCCTATATTCTCCTGTGTGTACCTACAGACTAGCGAACGTCGTCTTTGATTTGTGAAAGCTGTTAGGAATGACACCGTACAATATGAAATCGATAGTATTGATATAAGAACTCTTGTTGTTTTCATGGTTGTTATAAAATCGTGAGTATTACAACAATGAAAGTCGAGTAAACCATCTGTGAAACTTTTATTGAAGGAATTACCTAAGGAACAAGAAATTTCTGGAAGCTCCATACCACAAAAAAGAACATTTCTGGAAGCTCCAAGTAAAAAAAAAAAAACAACAAAAAAACTTCTGGAAGCTTCAAACCATAAAAATATAATTCTGGAAGCTTTAAACCATCAAAAAGAGCACTTCTGGAAGCTCTTAACCATAAAAAAACATTTCTGGAAGCTCAAAGTAAAAAAAAAAAAAAAAAAAAACTTCTGGGAGCTTCAAACCATAACAAAATACTTCTGGAAGCTTCAAACCATCAAAAAGAACACTTCTGGAAGTTCTTAACCATAAGAAAACATTTCTGGAAGCTCAAAGTAAAAAAAACAAACAAAAAAACTTCTGGAAGCTTCAAACCATAACAAAATACTTCTGGAAGCTTCAAACCATCAAAAAGAACACTTCTGGAAGCTGCAAATTATGAAAACGAACACTTCTGAAAGCTCCAAACCATAAAAGGAACACTTCTGGAAGCTTCAAACCACAAACAGAACACTTCTGGAAGCTTCAAACTATGAACACGAACACTTCTTGAAGCTTCAAAGCACGAAAAAAAATCTGGAAGCTTCAAACTATGGGAATGAATATTTCTAGAGGTTACAAACTACATAAAAAACAAGTTTGGAAGCTTAAAACCATTAAAAGGAATATTTTTGGAAGCTTCTAACAATGACAAAGAATTGTTCTGGAAGCTTCAAACCATTAAAAAGAACACTTCTGGAAGCTTCAAACTATGAAAACGAACACTTCTGGAAGCTTTAAACAATGGAAAAAATATTTCTGGAAGCTTCAATCTATGGAAATGAATATTTCTGGAATCTTCATAACATGGAAAAGAATACTTCTGGAAGCTTCAAACCATGGAAAAGAACACTTCTGGAAGCTTCAAACAATGAAAAAGAACAATTCTGGAAGCTTCAAACCATGAAAAAAGAACACTTCTGGATGCTTCAAACCATGGAAAAGAACACTTCTGGAAGCTTCAAACAATGAAAAAGAACACTTCTGGAAGCTTTAAACCATAAAAAGAACACTTCTGGAAGCTTCAAACCATGGAAAAGAACACTTATTGAAGCTTCAAACCATGAAAAAAGAACACTTCTGGATGCTTCAAACCATAAAAAAGAACAATTCTGGAAGCTTCAAACCATGGAAAAGAACACTTCTGGAAGCTTCAAACCATAAAAAAGAACACTTCTGGAAGCTTCAAACCATGGAAAAGAACACTTATGGAAGCTACAAACAATGAAAAAAGAACACTTCTGGATGCTTCAAACCATGAAAAAGAATACTTCTGGAAGCTTCAAACAATAAATAGAACACTTATGGAAGCTTCAAACCATGGAAAAGAACACTTCTGGAAGCTTCAAACCATAAAAAAGAACACTTCTGGAAGCTTCAAACCATGAAAAAGAATACTTCTGGAAGCTTTAAACAATGACAAAGAATATTTCTTGAAGCTTTAAATTATGAAAACAAACACTTCTGGAAGTTTCAAGCCATGAAAAATATAGTTCTTGAAGCTTCAAAACTTCTGGAAGCTCCAAACCACAAAACGAATACTTCTGGAAGCTTCAAACTATGGAAATGAATATTTCTGGAAGCTACAAACAAGAAATAAATACATCTGGAAGCTTTAAACCATGAAAACGATTATTTTTGGAAGCTTCAAACTATGAAAGTACACTTCTGAAGCTCCAAACCATGAAAACGAACACTTCTGGAAGCTTCAAACCCTAAAAAGAACGCTTCTGGAAGCTTCGAACCCTAAAAAGAACGCTTCTTGAAGCTCCAAAACAGAATATTTCTGGAAGCTCCAAGCCATGGAAAGAACAGAACCGAATCATCACTCAGTGATCTGTGATATGGTCAACTCCGTAGCAATTTGTTTTAGATCATGACAACAGATTTAAGTTATGAAAACTCGGATACTCTGGTGGACACATAAACCAAAATAATGTTTTTCTGTGGGAGGAAAAACACAAACAATTGCCATTGTCACGATTTTCACGAAGAGTAATGCGAGTTTCATCGGCTAATCAAACACACATATGGATTGATGTATCAGGATACTACTTTACAATTAAATTTATCAGCTTCAAAAGAAGCCACAGGGGGTTATCCCCACCCCATCCCCCACCGAGAGACAGTTCAAACGTTTTGAATGGCACCATATCTGAGACGTAAACATGATGTCATGTACTTAATATTTTAATCATAAATGAAGTAGATTATTCAAAGTTAAAACAAAATATCATTTATTAACTCTGCAACAGAAAATTCATTTGAAGTTTTAACTCTGCATATGATTCATGATTTTTTTCAGAACGTTTTTTATACTGCCTTGATGTGTCCACAAAGGACAGAAACAGGCTCCTAACATCCCTGACGTGTCCACAGAGGACAGACACAGGCTCCTAACATCACTGACGTGTCCACAGAGGACAGACACAGGCTCCTAACATCACTGATGTGTCCACAAAGGACAGAAACAGGCTCCTAACATCCCTGACGTGTCCACAGAGGACAGACACAGGCTCCTAACATCACTGACGTGTCCACAAAGGACACAGGCTCCTAACATCACTGACGTGTCCACAGAGGACAGGAACAGGCTCCTAACATCCCTGACGTGTCCACAGAGGACAGACACAGGCTCCTAACATCACTGACGTGTCCACAAAGGACAGAAACAGGCTCCTAACATCCCTGACGTGTCCACAGAGGACAGACACAGGCTCCTAACATCCCTGACGTGTCCACAAAGGACAGGAACAGGCTCCTAACATCCCTGACGTGTCCACAGAGGACAGACACAGGCTCCTAACATCCCTGACGTGTCCACAAAGGACAGAAACAGGCTCCTAACATCCCTGACGTGTCCACAGAGGACAGACACAGGCTCCTAACATCCCTGACGTGTCCACAAAGGACAGAAACAGGCTCCTAACATCCCTGACGTGTCCACAGAGGACAGACACAGGCTCCTAACATCCCTGACGTGTCCACAGAGGACAGACACAGGCTGCTAACATCCCTGACGTGTCCACAGAGGACAGACACAGGCTCCTAACATCCCTGACGAATCAGATGTAAGGATCAAACACATATGTGATACAGACAATATTTTTGAATCCACGGGGTGTATTATTGACCATATATCGTGTGTCGTACCAGGATATACTCAGTAAAGAATATCGTGGCATTAAACAGGACAAACATCATGTATTACATGTCAGCTGTATACAAACTTCGGAGGATCTCTCGTGGGACCTCATTACATGAGTTTTGTGAATCACGATTGGCTACAGGTTATAAAACGGAACTCGACAGATACAAACAAATCCTTCTCGCGGGCTCGTCTGCTGTTCTACTTAAATATTCGATCGTAATTGTACCATTTTTCATTGGAAGCAACGAATCTTGATATTTAATTGGAGATTTTTCGTAATGTTTCCTTTGTAGTCATATATATCCATATAGAGAAATACGTTTTTAAAGTTGTCTTTTTCGGTCCTGTATTGGATTTTTGTGTTATATATACATATCTATTCAGACATAACAGTGATTGTACCTTGCTGTACATACGATGAACTTTTCTTGCTGAATTATATTTTTCTTTTTCTTTCCATCCTATTATTGTTTTATCTATTGTAAAATAAGATCAGATTTAAATACGATTGCTTCGTTAAAATCAGAAGAGTTTAGTTTTGTAACCGTTTCTCTGAATCAAGTGCCTCGAGAATTGATCCGGGAACCGTGATGTATATAATTTTAAAATGTGATTACAATGAGTTGATGCAATGTTTTTTAACGCGCCCTCTGGAATATATTCTTAGAGGAATTGCTCCATGCAAGCATGGTTAACATAAAAGCGAAATCCAATCCCTATATTTACACTCACACGACTTTTTATTTATATTTTATGCAATAAAATCGTCATTTGAAAGTGACGAAATTATTCAATAAAAGTTCAATATTTTAGTGTAAAATAAACATGACAAACAAAGTAAATTTATGAGATATTTTTACTTAATCAGATCAGAACTTTAAATATATATTCAATTTTGCTAAAAGCATGTTTTATAATACACACTAAATTATTTAAATTCTCAAAGAACAGAGGCAAGAGGATATGTTTATAACTGACCTCTGTCAGAGGGTCTCACGCCCGTCCACCCCAAAGACTCGATCGTAGGACGAGCACAGACACAGAGGTAATGTTTACATTTGACATCCATCATTTTAAAAAAAAAGTGAAAGCACTGCACGTCGCCCCGGTCGGGATATTTTTCCCGTTTCTTTATACAATTGTTAATTTAAAAAATGTTTGTATCATATATAAGTATAAAACATAATATGCATTGTTCATATTTTCCCAAATTTCTATGAAAAACAACAATATACACTAATGTTGCGTCAAAATGTAAACAAAGCCATGTGTTTCTTTAAGGCCCGGTCCCACTGGCGTTTAGGAAGATTTGCGAATGCATTGCGCACAAAATTGGCTGATATTCGCTGAGCATACGCAATATTCGTAAAACGAACTTGTATCTGTCGCCCAACATCCGCACACGTCCGTAATTATCCGCAAAGGCGTGTTTTTCCGTTCCCAGGATTTTTGAACTGCACAAAATTTTGATTGCGGAAATCATTCGCATTAGATACGCTATTCGCTCGTAATATATACTCAATACATGCTTATTATATGCGCTGTATATCCGCTGTTATTCGTTGATATCTATAGCGAACTGGGACAGTGTGTAAAACGAATATATAGCGTACCTTTCACGTCGACATCACGAATTAAAGTAATCTGTAGCGAATGCATATTGAGTTCAGCGTTTGTATTGCGTCTGTTTTGCATTTGATTTGAGAATAATTTGCGAATTATAACAAACGTGTTGCGTAAACCAAAACTACTGTAGAAATATGGCAAAAATCGACATATTTATCTATTATTTCCAGCCGTCGAGAAGTACAGGTGTAATAATGGTTCCTCGGCAATAATACCAATGCAACATAACAATGGTATCAACAACATTTCAATCAAATTGTTCAAGTCATGATATTAATTAAAAGACATAAAAGAAAAAGTGTTTTGCTTTGATTTGAATTTGAAGCAGACTGGACCTTCTTTGTATCTGGAGGATGTAGGATGAAAGTTGCAGCTTGTTTATCTTTGTAGCAGTCGTGTTGTTGTGAAAAGCGATATCCAAAGGCCCGAGTGCGCTTCTTTTCCTACCGTAATTCAGATGCCCAACATGCGCAATACAACCGTTCTTTCCGCTACATCTACGCAATGCATTATTAATAGATTCGTAATATTTCCGTAACAATCGCAATACTTCCGATCTGTTTCTTCAATTTATGCGTTATATATTCGTAATTGTTTGTTACGTATCCGCATTGTTGGATAACCATACCGATTATACCCCACACGGGAGAGCATCCGTTACCGTATTCGTTTTTATTCGTGAAATATCCGCATTTGTTCGTAATAAATTCGCAGAATATTATTAACATATCCGTAATTTATACTTGAAAATTTGTTATTTTAAGCCAATTTTGTTGCGGATGACAACGAACGGCCAAAATTTATAAACTAAATTCATCCGTAATTAATCCGCTCTTCAGTGGGACCGGGCCTTTAAAAAAAAGTAGCCCCTTTACGTTGCATAGAACATTTTCATACGCAAGTTTAAAGTTCAATGTTACAATGCAGTTATGGTAAACAAAATCGGCTAGTACTTGCGTATAGTGAACAAGCCTAGCAAATGTAAGCATAATGAGTTGATGCAATGTTTTTTAAACACATGGAGGATATGTTTTGTGTTTAAACAATAATACAACATCGACATGAGATTAGCAGCATAGTCGTTATTGAGTATTGGATATTGCATCCACTACCACATCCACTACCACTACCACATCCATTACCACTACCACATCCACTACCACTACCACATTCATTGCCACTACCACATCCACTACTCTTCCACATCAACTACCACATCCATTACCACTACCACATCCACTACCACTACCACATCCATTGCCACTACCACATCCACTACCACTACCATATCCACTACCACTACAACATTCCTTGCCACTACCACATCCACTACCACTACCATATTCACTACCACTACCACATCCACTACCACTACCACGTCCACTATCACATCCACTACCACATCCACTACCACTACCACATCCATTACCACATCCACTACCACTACCACATTCATTGCCACTACCACATCCACTACCACTACCACATCCACTATCACATCCACTACCACTTCCATTACCACTACCACATCCACTACCACATCCAATACCACTACCAAATCAACTACCACATCCACTACCACATCCACTACCACATCCACTACACTACCACTATCACATACACTACCATCCATTACCACATTCACTACCACATCCAATACCACATCCTTAACCACTACCACATTTACTACCACTACCACATACACTATCACTACCACATCCGCTACCACTACCACATCCACTACAACTACCACATCCACTACAACTACCACATCCACTACAACTACCACATCCACTACAACTACCACATCCACTACAACTACCACATTCACTACCACATTCACTACCACATCCACTACCACTACCATTAGCACTACAACATCCACTACACTACCACTACCACATCCACTACCACATCAACTACCACTACCACATCCACTACCAAATCCACAACCACTTCCACTAGCACTACCACATCCACTACCACTACCACATCCACTACCAAATCCACATCCACTACCACATCCATTACCACTACCACATCCACTACCACATCCATTACCACATCCACTACCACTACCACATTCACTACCACATTCACTTCCACATTCACTACCACATCCACTACCACTACCACATTCACTACCACATCCACTACCACATTCACTACTACATCCACTACCACTACCACATTCACTACCACATCCACTACCACATTCACTACCACATCCATTACCACATGCACTACCACATCCACTACCACATCCACTACCACTACCACATTACCACACTACCACATTCACTTCTACATTCACTACCACATCCAACCCCACTACCACATTCACTACCACATCCACTACCACATTCACTACCACATCCACTACCACATTCACTACCACATCCAACCCCACTACCACATCCACTACCACATTCACTTCCACATTCACTACCACATCCAACCCCACTACCACATCCACTACCACATCCATTACCACATTCACTACCACATCCATTACCACATTCACTACCACATCCATTACCACATCCACTACCACTACCACATTCACTACCACATTCACTTCCACATTCACTACCACATCCAACCCCACTACCACATCCACTACCACATCCACTACCACATCCACTACCACATTCACTACCACATCCACTACCACTACCACATCCACTTACACTACCACATTCACTACCACATCCACTACTACATCCCCTACCACTACCACATCCACTACCACTACCACATCCACTACCACTTCCACATTCACTACCACATCCACTACACTACCACATTCACTACCACATCCACTACCACGTCCACTACCACATCCACTACCACTTCCACACCCACTACCACATCCACTACAACTACCACGTCCACTACCACATCCACTACCACATCCACTACCACTACCACATCCACTACCACTTCCACATTCACTACCACATCCACTACACTACTACATTCACTACCACATCCACTACCACGTCCACTACCACATCCACTACCACTACCACATCCACTACCACTACCACATCCACTACACTACTACATTCACTACCACATCCACTACCACGTCCACTACCACATCCACTACCACTTCCACACCCACTACCACATCCACTACAACTACCACGTCCACTACCACATCGACTACCACATCCACTACCACTACCACATCCACTACCACTACCACATCCACTACCACTTCCACATTCACTACCAATCCACTACACTACTACATTCACTACCACATCCACTACCACGTCCACTACCACATCCACTACCACTTCCACACCCACTACCACATCCACTACAACTACCACGTCCACTACCACATCCACTACCACATCCACTACTACTACCACATTCACTACCATATCCACTACCACATCCATTACCACATTCACTACCACATCCATTACCACATCCACTACCACCACCACATTCACTACCACATTCACTTCCACATTCACTACCACATCCAACCCCACTACCACATCCACTACCACATCCACTACCACATCCACTACCACATTCACTACCACTACCACATCCACTACCACATCCACTTACACTACCACATCCACTACACTACCACTTACACTACCACATTCACTACCACATTCACTACCACATCCACTACCACTACCACTAGCACTACCACATCCACTTACACTACCACATTCACTACCACATCCACTACTACATCCCCTACCACTACCACATCCACTACCACTACCATATCCATTACCACTTCCACATTCACTACCACTTCCACATTCACTACCACATCCACTACACTACCACATTCACTACCACATCCACTACCACATCCACTACCACATCCACTACCACGTCCACTACCACATCCACTACCACTTCCACACCCACTACCACATCCACTACCACTACCACAATCACTACCATATCCACTACCACATTCACTACCACATTCACTACCACATCCACTACCACTACCACATCCAATACCACGTCCACTACCACTGCCACATTCACTACCACATCCACTACCACTATCACATCCACTTCCACTTGGGATTCGAATGTTGAACATTGATAGTTTTTATGATAACATAGCGGTAAACAATACTAATTGAATGTTGGAATAGAATGTATGTTTCCTTTTCATTATCTACAGGATTGTGTGTAAATTATTAAGTGGTATCAATCTGAGCACGTGTCGTCTTATTGTGTCATTGTTTGAGTCCATACTTATGGAATGTTTCAAGTGACACTAGATGATATAGTATGCTTTAAACGTGTATGGCAATAACGGTGTGTCGACCTTTAAACTCTATTCTTCCGGAGATCATGCAGGTAAATTAAATGGCTATGTGCGTGATCAATATATCCGTAGAAATAGTTTTGTTTAAATGTCATTCCGGTTATATCTTGTAGTTTTCATTGTGGCGTTCTGCATCACTCACGATACTACTGAAGCAGATACGCCTACTTAAATAGTGATGTACTGCTGTAACTATGGTCGTTAGTAGGAATCACTCCGTAAAAGCATCTCCGTATATGGTAATCTAAAACTTAATAGTTAAAGACAGGAGAAAAATAAACCCGGAACATGTGACGAAGTAGACGAAACGTATCCCCTGACAGACATTGTTACCAAGACACTACAGATTGATGCTATCTACTTCAAACGGGGCTCAATAATCTGTCATATAATCACCACAGGTTGACTTATTGTTTTTTTATATGAATTTGTTTTATATAAAATTTACTTTAGACTGATTGAGAAATAAAAAATTACTCATACAATGCCCTCGTGATATTGTCTGATAAAAAATATAAAAATAATACGCATATTCTTATGATAATGGCTATATTTGACCATTTCAGACAATGGATATATAATGTGATACAATGTCCCCTCACACTTCTGCTAAAACAAAATAGTCACCATGAACACCTCCCCAGAAAGATAAAAAAATCCATTTGTAATGACCGCCTAAGATTCACTTATTAAAAAACATTGTCTATATATGTAATGACCGCCTCAGACTCACTTATTCAAATAAATATTGCCTTTATATGTAATGACCGCCTCAGACTCACTTATTCAAAGAAATATTGTCTATATATGTAATGACCGCCTCAGACTCACTTATTCAAAGAAATATTGTCTATATATGTAATGACCGCTTCAGGCTCACTTATTCAAAGAAATATTGTCTATATATGTAATGACCGCCTCAGACTCACTTATTCAAAGAAATATTGTCTATATATGTAATGACCGCCTCAGGCTTACTTATTCAAAGAAATATTGTCTATATATGTAATGACCGCCTCAGACTCACTTATTCAAAGAAATATTGTCTATATATGTAATGACCGCTTCAGGCTCACTAAAGAAATATTGTCTATATATGTAATGACCGCCTCAGACTCACTTATTCAAAGAAATATTGTCTATATATGTAATGACCGCCTCAGACTCACTTATTCAAACAAATATTGTCTATATATGTAATGACCGCCCCAGACTCACTTATTCAAAGAAATATTGTCTATATATGTAATGACCGCCTCAGACTCACTTATTCAAAGAAATATTGTCTATATATGTAATGACCGCCTCAGACTCACTTATTCAAAGAAATATTGTCTATATATGTAATGACCGCCTCAGACTCACTTATTCAAAGAAATATTGTCTATATATGTAATGACCGCCTCAGACTCACTTATTCAAAGAAATATTGTCTATATATGTAATGACCGCTTCAGGCTCACTTATTCAAAGAAATATTGTCTATATATGTAATGACCGCCTCAGACTCACTTATTCAAAGAAATTTTGTCTATATATGTAATGGCCGCCTCAGGCTTATATGTAATGACCGCCTCAGACTCACTTTTTCAAAGAAACATTGTCTATATATGTAATGGCCGCCTCAGACTCACTTTTTCAAAGAAACATCGTCTCCATATGTAATGACCCCTCAGACAATGACAAAAATTAATATGAGCGTCATAAAATTGCTCTCCAGATCGACTTGCTGAAATGAAAAAAAGTCTTATTCTGATGACTCTGTCACTTTGATAGGATTAATTAAATAAAAAAAAACATATGTTAAATATTGATTGATGCTATCTACTTCAAACCGGGCTCGATAATCTGTCATATAATCACCACAGGTTGACTTATTGTTTTTTTATATGAATTTGTTTTATATAAAATTTACTTTAGACTGATTGAGAAATAAAAAAATTACTCATACAATGCCCTCGTGATATTGTCTGATAAAAAATATAAAAATAATACGCATATTCTTATGATAATGGCTATATTTGACCATTTCAGACAATGGATATATAATGTGATACAATGTCCCCTCACACTTCTGCTAAAACGAAATAGTCACCATGAACACCTCCCCAGAAAGATAAAAAAATCCATTTGTAATGACCGCCTAAGATTCACTTATTAAAAAAACATTGTCTACATATGTAATGACCGCCTCAGACTCACTTATTAAAAATACATTGTCTATATATGTAATGATTGCCTCAGACTCACTTATTCAAATAGATATTGTCTATATATGTAATGACCGCCTCAGACTCACTTATTCAAAGAAATTTTGTCTATATATTCAAAGAAATATTGTCTATACATGTATATGTAATGGCCGCCTCAGACTCACTTATTAAAAATACATTGTCTATATATGTAATGATTGCCTCAGACTCACTTATTCAAAGAAATATTGTCTATATATGTAATGATCGCCTCAGACTCACTTATTCAAAGAAATTTTGTCTATATATGTAATGGCCGCCTCAGACTCACTTTTTCAAAGAAACATCGTCTCCATATGTATTGACCCCTCAGACTCACTGACAAAAATTAATATGAGCGTCATAAAATTGCTCTCCAGATCGACTTGCTGAAATGAAAAAAAAAGTCTTATTCTGATGACTCTGTCACTTTGACAGGATAAAATAAAAAAAATAAATAAAAAAACATTCGTTAAATAACGACTCCAGTGTCTTCCGCAGTTTGACTGAGTGAAATAAAAACGTTATATATGTGTTATAGGTGATTGAATACCGAACATGCTTCCTCACTCTCCACATAGATACATCAAAATTACATTGTCACAGCGTTGTCGGAGACATGGTATCCAATAGAAACAGACATTTTATCAGTATAGAGTCTATGGCCAATAAATTACTATGGCATTTCTTGATTTGATATTGAAATGTTACCGTGAACAATTATTTCCCACTAAAATTATACTTGAATTTGATTCCTTGTCATCTTTAACAAAGTCGTGGTATTTTGGTCTGGTCGTATACATTTGTTTACATTAATTACATTTACTATTCACATATCAGTCCAGCTGCTGTCAGTGTGAAATGCTACAAACACATATCAGTCCAGCTGCTATCAGTGTGAAATGCTACAAACATTTATCAGTCCAGCAGCTGTCAGTGTGAAATTCTACAAACACATATTAGTCCAGCTGCTCTCAGTGTGAAATTCTACGAACACATATCAGTCCAGCTGCTCTCAGTGTGAAATGCTACAAACAAATATTAGTCCAGCAGCTGTCAGTGTGAAATTCTACAAACACATATTAGTCCAGCAGCTGTCAGTGTGAAATTCTACGAACACATATCAATCCAGCTGCTACCAGTGTGAAATTCTACGAACACATATCAGTCCAGCTGCTACCAGTGTGAAATTCTATAAACACATATCAGTCCAGCTGCTTTGAGTGTGAAATGCTACAAACACATATCAATCAGTCCAACTGCTGTCAGTGTGAAATGCTACAAACACATATCAGTCTAGCTGCTGTCAGCGCGAAATGCTACAAATACATATCAGTCCAGCTGCTTTCAGTGTGAAATGCTACAAACACATATCAGTCCAGCTGCTCTCAGTGTGAAATGCTACAAACACATATCAATCAGTCCAACTGCTGTCAGTGTGAAATGCTACAAACGCATATCAGCCCAGCTGCTGTCAGTGTGAAATGCTACAAACACATATTAGTCCAACTGCTGTCAGTGTGAAATGCTACAAACGCATATCGGACCAGCTGCTGTCAGTGTAAAATGCATCAAACATATATCAGTCCAGCTGCTGTCAGTATGAAATGCTTCAATTATGTATCAGTCCAGCTGCTGTCAGTGTGAAATGCTACAAATACATTTCAGTCCAGCTGCTATCAGTGTGAAATGCTACAAACATTTATCAGTCCAGCAGCTGTCAGTGTGAAATTCTACAAACACATATTAGTCCAGCTGCTCTCAGTGTGAAATTCTACGAACACATATCAGTCCAGCTGCTCTCAGTGTGAAATGCTACAAACACATATTAGTCCAGCAGCTGTCAGTGTGAAATGCTACAAACACATATTAGTCCAGCAGCTGTCAGTGTGAAATTCTACGAACACATATCAATCCAGCTGCTACCAGTGTGAAATTCTACGAACACATATCAGTCCAGCTGCTACCAGTGTGAAATTCTATAAACACATATCAGTCCAGCTGCTTTGAGTGTGAAATGCTACAAACACATATTAATCAGTCCAGCTGCTCTCAGTGTGAAATGCTACAAACACATATCAATCAGTCCAACTGCTGTCAGTGTGAAATGCTACAAACGCATATCAGCCCAGCTGCTGTCAGTGTGAAATGCTACAAACACATATTAGTCCAACTGCTGTCAGTGTGAAATGCTACAAACGCATATCGGACCAGCTGCTGTCAGTGTAAAATGCATCAAACATATATCAGTCCAGCTGCTGTCAGTATGAAATGCTTCAATCATGTATCAGTCCAGCTGCTGTCAGTGTGAAATGCTACAAATACATTTCAGTCCAGCTGCTATCAGTGTGAAATGCTACAAACACATATTAGTCCAGCTGCTGTCAGTGTGAAATGCTACAAACACACCCTAGTCCCCAGCTAATGTCAGTGTGAAACGCTACAAACAAATCAGTCCAGCTGCTGTCAGTGTGAAATGCTATACTAAATAAATAATAAATATCAATATATTGATTCAAATATCTTTCTTGAACTGTAGCAGGTATTTTTGCTATTCTCTTTTATCCTCTCTTCATAATTTTTTTCCACAAATTTAAAATTATCAATACAATTATCACGATCGTTTAAATCTTTGTATTGCCACAGATGTTCTTATAATAGATATAACGGGTTCTTGCAAGAGTTGGCATTAAGGATTAACTGGAATATATTTTTATGTTATGGAGATACATTGTATAACACAAAAATCTGAGTGTACTCTAACTAAACCGCGAAATGGTTTATGATGAGAGTACACTCAGATTTTTGTGTAATATCTCCATAACGTAAAAAATTATTCAAATTAATCCTTATAATTAAATTTACTAAAGATAATCTCTTCAATACTCAAAATTCATTTTGGGACTCTTTTGTCTATGAAATCATTACGCCGTCATCTCAGCCAATCAGAAGCAACGTCACAAACGGCGACACCTTTTTTCCCTTTATGGGCTGAAAAGTAAATTTAAAGCCAATGAAAATGCTCGTAACAAGCAAAATTGAATTATTGCTATATAAAATTTATTAAGCGAGTACAATGATTGGAATTAGATTAACAAATAGTGTGGTATAGATTAATATAATCTTTCATTTTAACCCAAGGGGTAAGATTCTTGAGTTGTCAAACACGAGGCTCTGCCGAGTGTTTGACAGCTTAAGAATCTCCCCCCCCCTCCCTCCCGAGGGTTAAATCTCCTGTCTCACACCAAAGAGGGTGAATGATTCTTTTTCTCTTACCCCGTGCACCACTTTGTGTCTCTAATAAACGTGTCACTTATGCAAGCGAGTATGGCGTGACCGCAAAGAGTCGCCGTCATTGTGACGTCATTTCATTGTTGTCGTGACGTTATTATACTATTACCGCGACGTCGTGATACTGTTGTTGTGACGTCATACTATTGTTGAGCACGTGCGATTAAAAAGATCTCGTGTAGCTTGTCTTTACCCTAGGGTGAGATAGATGAATCTCACACCGGTAAAACTGCGGATATCCCTGTCTGGGGTAAGAGAATAATAGAATCTTGCATGGGTCTGTGAAGTGGACAGGGATATCTCAACCCGAGTGAAAGATTTTGGCCGGTCAACCCGAGGCTTGCCGAGGGTTGACGACCAAAATCTTTCACGAGGGTTGAGATATCCCTGTCCACTTCACGGACCCATGTTTGATTCTTTTTCTTGGTTTCCAGCTTTTTCATCGCGCCATGGTCGCAGGAACGTCGTTATGCGTCAAAACTGATGATATCATCTACAATGCCCGCCGCAGTTACGCCGTATGTATTGATGACGTCACGTTATTGTCTAGCGCGTGTGAGCTGTCTTACACCCCTCTATGTAAGATAGAGATATCTTTTCCCTAGCAACCGCGGGATATCCCTGTGAAGTATGGGAGAATACATTTTCTCCATAACCAGTACATGTACTTACACAAATAAAGGCAAAACTTTCAATTTTCATTTCCGTCTACAAAGGCAATCTTGTGACGTTAATAAGATGTAAAGTAAAAATAAATGTTTGAAAAACCGTCAACGCAACCAGTGTAAAATCGCATTTCGTCAGGTTGATCTGTCCATTTAAAACTTTTCCAGATCCCCGAACTCCGCATTAATCCTTCCATTTCATTTTTATCCTTCTTGTTAATAATCCAGATTGCTATGGTTACGGTACAGCTTTTACTAATAATCCACATTTTATTCGTCTGGCTCGTAGAATTGATAAATTAAGAAGCCGAAGAATTTGACAGTTATACCATAGTCCATTTCATTTCAACAAATTTTATTGCAAAATAATAGCAAATGGATTTGGCAACAGGCAAAGCCTATTAGCCATCTCCAAACAAATCCGGTATGTACAATTATCAACAAAATATTTTAACAATTAACATCACATTATGAATGAATATTATTATTAGTGTATCTCCCCAACCTATCACCGTAAAAATCGAAAAAAATAATCTTTTAGTTTCAGATATATATTCTGATACACATTGCAATAAATATGTATTTTTTCTTCATCACAATTGTCACAGCCATGTAGTAGAGTTTTCGTGTTAAAATGCGAGAATATTAGAGTTATGTACTTTTGTTCTGAGCGATGATCTTTGTTCATATAAAGGACATATAAAAAGATAGTGTTCTGCTGTTTCAAGGCCACATAACAGTTTCTGATTGACGACACGCATGCGTGAAAGAAAAATATTAAAGGAATCAGCGTCTTGTTTTTTAGCTTCCTAATTTATTTCTGATCGATCAGCTAAAATAAATTGAGACAAAATTAGAATTAGAAACGAACGAAAGCTGATGTCCAATAAACGAGGTCTGTAAAAAATCAACAAGTTAATGATTTTTGCACTGCAGTTTATTAACCGCTTCCACGAGAAATGTAAAACATACTGACGGATAACTACGGCCTGATCAACTTTTGCTTAAGCCCCGGTCACACATTCACGGATAACATTGCCGGATTAGCTACGGATACAATCCGGCATCATTCGTGGTATTCTGTAATGGTCCGCAGATTTCCGTATAGTAGCCGTTGTCTTCCGTAGTTACACTTGGAAGTATATTCAGTTCCGTGACAAATTTTGAACATGTTCAAAATTCGGCTACGGTTCAAACAACCGTGGTATGTCCTTACTTAACCGTTTTTGAATGTACTGAACCGTGTTACTCCCTATCACAACCGTATTAAACCGTACACGTATATAACGGGTTGTTACGGTTAACTACGTAATAGTGCGGTTCAGCTACGTAATTGATAAGGAACAATACGGTTTGATGCGGATTGTCACGACACAGCACGGTATAGTTAAGTTGCTTTACGGATAGGTAAGAATCAACCAGGATTGTCAAGGATGATAACGGTAAACCACGTAAAATTACGATAAAATACGGAATATTAGGATCTACCACGTTACCAATGCTGTCACAAGACTGGCAAGTACAAACTAACACGATACCTAAAAGGCCTCGTACTTATAGAGCCCATGTAGTGATGTGTCATGGCGTAAGGATGACCAATAAATGGTACTATTATAACACATGTATACATTGATGCGGTTAAAATGTTAAAAATGACTGGAGGCAGAAAAAAGGAATGGCTTTTTCTGAAGACTCTTCTGTGGTATTTGTGCTTAGATTCAAGTTAAACTACATTTTCATAATGGTTACCACACGATGATATATGGTCTCCAGTTTGTACACATTATCATTTGGGATGCTTGTGGTGATATTCATACTTAACTGAGCCCGAACAGTTGCAATATGTACATTGAAGCTAAATAGTTTGCGATAAAATTAGAGTTCCCGTATTAGTTTGGTGCTTTAGATGGCAAAACCAGATGATACCTATATTAATTACAACTATAAAGCGTACCATGTACTGGTTCTAACAGCCGTTGCCAATTTCTAATTTAAGTTGTTTAATGTTGGTTGACAATGTGGTACTCTGACGATCAGATCGGTAACACCAAAATGAATGGAAGAAGAACTTTGAAAATGGATTATTTGACATTGTTATAACATCCAAAATGACAAACCACTAAACTATCTTAACATTATTGGCGACGACGTATGTGGTAGGAAACATGGCTTCTGAAGTCTTTCAGACGGATGCCGCTAACGACTTTTCTTGGGTGAAAGAGTTATGGATAATGTTTAAATTATGAATGTAATGTGTTTCTCTCAATCATTAGCTAAAGCAATTACGTAACAGCTCCTTCACAGAGCAAAGAAAGATGTTTTTGATAGTTCTTGAATCATAATTAGAAAAAGTAAAATGGGTATATGTGAATGAGATATCTCAATTTTATTGAAACAATCGGTTTAAGAAGACATAGGTATTCCATAAGTGATAAGTACAGACTTACAATCATGCTACATCGAAATTTCCTTTCAGTTATATGCACATGTGGAATTATTTATTAAATCTTTGCTTCGTTAACTGGACATTTTGATGTTCTTCCCCTCTTTTATATTTCAGTATTGTGTTACTTAAGGGGAACGATTTTTAATGTCAAGTATGTCATGTATTGTCCGTGCATCTTAACAATATGTTTCACTTATGTTGTCAAATTGCCCACAACATTGACTACACTCAGTATATTCGCGAAGTCCCGTAGACACACCGTTGCAAAACCGTATTGGAACCGTATCGGACATTGAAAACTAGCTTTATCCGGGGCAATCCGTGATATTGAATCCGTAGTGGCACCGTCGATATGATCCGTGAATGTGTGACCGGGGCATTATCCGTTAATACGAAATGCTTTGTTCCACATCTGATGAAACATTTTCTAACTTGACCCCGAACTTCCAATGAATGAATGAAACATCATTCAGTTCCGCTAAAAGTGACGTCACATTCACCGGAATAACGTCATTTTTTACGATATCGAAACATCTCGTATGGCGGTGTCGACTTCTTCTTGGCTCATGACAAAGGTATGATGGGTAGTTATTGTTTTTTGAGTATTCTCATATTGTTTCAGTGATTTTACACACTGAATAGAATAACTGGTACTATTACCGAATTATGGGCTTATATAGTCTCCACGGTAGTAAAGAGGAGTACACTCTCATTTGGTTTAATGAATGAATCTTTTCCTCCGCATCAAAGAACCCTCTCGCTTCGAGCGAACCCAAATAAATAACTGGCCATTTGCTTTCGTTTTGAATGTCATAATGGTTGCAGGATAAGCAGAATACACGGTTAGTATCTTACAATACAAGTTTTATTTTGATGCTCGACACGGAAAGCCGAGATGACTCGGCTTAATTAAGTCTCGTACCAAATTCAACTTGTATTGTAAAATATTAACCATGTATTCTCTATTTACACTTCTGCTCAATAGATACTGTAAAGAAAATAAGCCAATTGCTGTATACCCTATAGTTGGTATTTATGTATTGTTCTAAAGAAATATTGTTTATGTACAATAGTTTTTGTGTTGTTGAAAATTGTATGTCTGTTATTGCTTTTGTATATTGTTGTTGTTTTTGTGTATTGTTTAAAAAAGTTCCTTTTTATTTTTGTATATTGTTTTAAAGAAAAAAATAGTTTCTTTATTAATTTTTGTGTATTGTTTTATGTATTTTTTAAAGTAAACGTTGTTCATCTCCTTCATCCATATTTCTGTAAATAAAATGCCATAAAATGTCTCCACAGAAAAGATACAAATTGTGAGTCTCAGTTGTAACATAAAAATGGAATAAAAATGGCAAGTTCAGCTTTTTTGCTATAAAATTTCAAGAACGTGTTACTGAATCACGTTTTATCAATATAAAATAACTATCATTATATCATTGATCTTATATTGATTTATACGGTGCTTCCTTTTATTATCGCCGAGTTGTAATTATTGTTTATCTAAAATTGAATTACAAGGTTTTATAATCAACACATTTTGAGATATAAAACCACTATGTAGTGTATTGGATCTTTCAGCCATTATCATTTTAATGGAGACGCCACATATCTAAACGTTTACAGTTCATGTGTACATTTCTTTTAAATCAAATGCTCAGGTGTTGTCATAACGGACAAAAATGATGTTCAATAGACAGGTCATTATTTCTTTGACCTAAATAATTTATATATTCTAATATACCATTTATAACAAGATCGATATTTAAAACATTCTATTTTTCGAATATACTACTCAAATACTGTATGTTTTACAATATAATGATTTAACACTATTTTTTTATGCTATATGAAGACCATGACTCTTGAAGTGAGCATTGTCATTATGGTATTTCATTTCAACAAATTTTATTGCAAATAATATGCAAATGGATTTGGCTACAGTCAAAGCCTATATTAGCCATCTCCAAACAAATCCGGTATAGTGCAATTACGGTATCTGTTTAACAATTACTTTATAATTATACATTGGTTTTTATATAGTTGAAATATATTGCATAACATCCAGTTTGAGAAGGTCGGCAATCAATGTTCAAGTCACAAGCATTTTAGAATTACGAATAGGAAAGGTATGTGGAAGTATAGAAGGTGTCCCATTGTTTAATAATTATTACGTCATTAGCCTACCGAAATCAACTGTTTGTAGAATATTTCATTGATTATTCCAGTAACTATATAAATTTAATTAAATAAACAGGCACATGGTTTGGAAACTTTTAATTTTAGAACCTTAACTTTAATGGTTACTGTCAAATTCCAACATGACAGGATTAGCCTATCCCTCCTGAAAAATAGCCAATTCGTGACAATATAGTAAATATGTGACCCAGGTAGACGTTCCTCGGGGTGATAGTTGAATCAGTTCTACAACAAAGACGTTTGTTGACAATTCAGATTAAAGTCTACTTGGCTGTTACCATGCAGTGTGGTCGTAACATACTTGGACCTAATGGACAATCACAGTTACACTAAACATGGCGTCCTTCTTGACATCTGAGGTACAGACGGTTGTCAGGGAAGAACCGTTCCACGGGTTCCTTTATGTAGTCACATCTTCCTAGTACGGTTGTGTCAGATGAACGAGGTCTACAGGTAATCCTGAAAATATATGAAAAAAAAATTTGTGAAGGATATTTAATCCATTTTGGTTCTCTAATTCATATGAAAGAATACAATTAATAAGTAAAATGAAGAATAAAGTATACGAAGTCTTCCATAACGGATTCTTACCGATGTAGAAATAACTGGGTGGAAAGCTATTATACAATAGATCCATATTAGAATGAACCGCTGGGGGTGATCGAATCGCTAACATTTGTTGTAATGATTATCTAGCCTGAATACCCCAGTATAGATTGTAGATGTTCATATTGAGAACAATACATATTGTGACAATGGACATGTATTAACCACTTAAACCGGACTTAACAGTCCTCGCCGAACTAGATTTGTGGACTGCATGGATGACCTTGGGTATATGATAGGGCTTAGTCTGAACGACCAGTGAAGCTAAAAGCAATTGATTGTAGAGCAGATATTTCAACAAGGGTCGGCAATGATTACACGACAACTTAATCGCTGTCACTGGAACAACAGACATGATGGTAATCTAACGACCAGAAATGGCTTTTAGATGATTCGGCGGTATTTATAATAGATTCTGACTTTGGATATCTGCATTAGAAACTGTAGACAAGGGACACCAATTTGGTTGCTAGTTTTTAAATCAGATTGAACGTGAATTGTGCTTTGAAATCAGACGCTATCAATGTACATTAGTGAAGGTCTTGAAATATGCTAAAAATAGTATTTAATGACCAAATTTTGAACCACGGGAAGTTAATCCGACATATGAAAACCAACAGACAAACGCTTATTAAAAAATCTACCAAAAACAATTGCTTCCTTGTGGAAACGACACAACATCGAACACTCGAGAACAAGGACAAGTGAATTGATGGGTATGCCATGTGCGGAAAACAATGACATATTTAAAAACGAGATAGATGAGAAATGACAATATCGAACAAGTTTTATATTACAACGCTAGAACTAAAGCACGCGGCCGATATATCAGTAAGTGATGACGTCACTATGGGATTGATGATTAGATCGTGTAACCATCTGTGCCCGTGGAATATCTACCTGTTGTCGAGACAGCAATCATCGGTTTTATGACAATATTTGCGATATATAATGGATTCCGGAGAATGGCTGTTCTTAATATCGCTAATAGGCCGTCATTGAGATGTCTTTGTGTGGAGTGTAGGGTACGATTGTGTCCTCCAGTGTTGACCTCACTCGACATTCGCACCACCATCGTCGCCTGTTATGATGAATTATGACCAGATAAACTCCCCCCGGTATTTAGTCATACTGGATTTCACTTTTTATCTTCTGTATGGATTATACGCTATTTTAAATTCTGTATGACGCAGCACGTGCCTGAAGTCTGTGTTTACCTATATATGTACGACACGTGGACTGATGGATTACGGCTATATACCTATACACAGGTAAGTAGGATATTAATTAACGTGTCGTATGTGAATCTATATCTCATGGAAGTTCAATACTTTAACTTATAATCAGACAATTTTATCGGCGACATTTTCCCATACGGCTTATGGGGAAACTATCTTTCACTACTATAAATGGTCTTTGCATTAGAAAAAAATGATGAAACAATATGACGTACAGGCATATCTGATAAACAATTAGAATCATTCCGTTATTGTTCCAGTGATTTTACGAATGGTTAGGCTACTACAGTAAGCTGTTCTAGATGCTCCTCTGTGTTTTTTCTGAAATAATGTTCAAGACGATTCAAACATTTTACAGCACAATGTATGCGGTTGCCCATGGCTTTAGCTTTGTATTTTATAACACTTCCAACATATTGTTACTATTATCGACTACCTGTTCATTCATTGTTGTAATCATGCTGTTAGTTAATTTTGGTTAGTAAATAATCATTTAAACAGATGTTTTTGACGTGATCTAACGTATTGCAGATACTTGCTTTGAAATGTTGGGTTTCATTTCTGTAAAAATGATAGATGAGGTTGTTGTTTTATTTCTGTTTCTAAATGATGTCACTAATTTAGAACACGGCACGACCGTAGAATGTCAGAATTCCATCTCTCACTAATTCAGAACACGGCACGACCGTAGAATGTCAGAATTCCATCTCTCACTAACGATTAAACTGACAGACGGACTTAATATATAATCCACGAAAAGAAAAAGAAAAAAAACCCACAGAAATGTGAAAAGGTTACCAAAACAAAAACACGTGAAAATATCCCATATACTTGACTGAAATGACACATAATCTGTAGCACTTTCTCAGTTGGACCGCGTTTTAACGTTACGTTGAATTATATAAATCGTTCTATATGACGTTAGTACTGTACTGTATATCACGGGAATTATGTCATTTACAATGTTTAAAGATTGACTCAGTCGCTTAAAAGTAGCTTTATATAAATATTTCCGAAAATGATTTTGTTTAACTTAAGAATTACCTAAAAGCGCACGGTCATGTATTTGATATAAAACTAAAATGACCCTCATCTCAAATGCTTCTGGATGTATTACCATAACATTTGATCTCTTCGGCGATAATTCAATATTAAGATAATGTGAATTAAGTCGGCAGCATGTTTGTATGTTTACAATACCAGATTACGATTTTAGATTGTCAATTACATAAGGAAAAGTAGTCATTGACCCAGGCTATTGTCGGTATACATGAATAAGTAAAATTATGCGAGTCATCCTATCTTAAATGCCATATCATCACGTGTCGGAACACACGTCTTTCTCGGAGTACTCCGGTTTCCCAGAATAGCAAGACCCCCTCGAGCGCTTCAGTAGTCAACCTCTGAGGAAAGTCAATATTTACTTCCTTTAATTTCATTCAAGTTTTGGTATATAAGCATAAATGTACATTACATTGCACACATAAATGATAAGCCGTTGCTTTTTAACGATACTCGTTGTGGTCCTCTTGTATAAAGTCGTGTTCAGATGTAACGATGCTTATCGTTAACAAACGGTTGATAAATTGTCAATTGGGAATGTAATTTTTAAACAGTTGATAAATGGAAACTTTGCATATATCACGTAAACGCATTGATAATGAAGTGATATAAAAAAACATCTTGTGCTATTTTGTACGTCTTTAAACGCTTACTGTAGCCATGAACGTTATTCTAAAAATCTTAAAAATACCCTTTTGACTTATCTGATGTGATTTGTTTCCACAATAATGGCGATTTCATAATCACAGTGTGTTTTCTCAGCAAAACTACTGTTATGTTATCTATGATAATATTTATGTCGCGTTATATATCGCGTTATATTTCGCGTTATATATCGCGTTATAAGATACAACGTTACTCACAAAACATTTTCTAGAAGTCTAACACCCTCTTAAGACTGGCAAATCCAATCATTCCAAGGTATCGGAGATTATATATATTTCGAGATATCCTCGGCATCTAGATAAAAATTGGTAAAAACTACATTCTACATATAGTGTATAATGACTTCGGATAGTTTAATTGGTCCCCTAAAACGTTTAAAATGGTCTATAGACTCTCTGGTGGCTTCATATATATGAAATGTAACTAAAAAATAATATCACTGACTATGAACATGACTATTAGAAAAGAAGTTTAAGACGTTACATTGATTATTTTGTTTGATCACACCTTGATTTACCTGGTCACAACCTCGTTAAGGTGTTAACAAAACTTTACTCATAAATTGAACATCTTGTATGTCTTTGCATTGTATAGACATATCCATATATAGACATTTACTGTGTAGCTCAAATCGAAGTACAATAGCCACTTTAATTAGATAACGGTACCCGTGTACTTTTAGGTTACAGCTATACTGTTATATTGCAATAATGATGACATGAGGGCAGTTAGCATCTAGGATTCGTTATTAAATCTCCAACTTTAGTCATGTGGAGATTTTTGCCGAGCACGTGCCTGAGCGTAATCAGTGATTGTAAGTACCGTGTTGTTAACACGTTTGTCCCATTGTTGCCCCTCGTGTGACACCCCTCCTGTGACACAAGTCTAACCCGGCTATAAACAGCAGGTATGCTGTGACAGGTGGACACTCGGATTACCTATATGTAGATGTGTTAATTACGGATTTTTATAGGTGTACGTTATCTCTCAAATGACAGCGTAAAAAGGTGATGCCTGTACATATTTTATATATTATTTGAGCTTCACCAAAAAAGTTCTTCTTTGAAGTTTTCTAATATAAATGTTTCCGTATTTTTGCAAGCCCTGGTGAGGTGCGCGTTTAAAAAATCTTATAAAGGTGAGAAAAATTGATGAATCGCTTATCATACAACTATATAGATCATTCAGAACCACTGTTTAGTATATAGGCCATGGGCTAGGAGGGTCCCACATGCACCCCCCCCCCAAACCTCCGAACCAATATTTTTCTGAACCCTTATGACCCACTGATCACAAATCCAAATGTTAACATTGCATAAGTTGGGATGAACTTCCGGTTATGACGTCATCAAGATGGCCGCCATCTCGAATTTCACTAAAAATTGAAAAATAGTCATAACATTAACATTTTTCAACCGAAGTAGACAAATGAGGTACCAAAATGACCACAATAGAACAACAAATACATATCAGGACCAAAAAATCCAATATATGTAGTGATTTCTACGCAGGAAATGAAAAAATCGGATTTAAAGCTCAAAAATGGTGATTTTTCAGCAAATTTTTCATATTTTGTTTGACGCAGCAAAAATGTTTCCCAACAGCAATCTATTATTTCTAATAAGTTTTTTGACCACTTGTCAATCAGTTTAAGCAACAAAAACAACCAAAACCAATGTTAACATCGTATAAGTTCCGGTTATGACGTCATCAAGATGGCCACCATCTCGAATTTCACTGAAAAATGAAAAATAGTCATAACATTGGCATTTTTCAACTGAAGTAGACAAATGAAGTATCAAAATGACCACAATAGAACAACAAATACATGTCGTGACCAAATAAGCCAATATATGTAGTGATTTGAACGCAGGAAATGAAAAAAAATAATATTTTAAGCTCAAAAATGGTAATTTTTCAGCATTTTTTCATATTTGGCTTGACGCAGCAAAATTGTTTCCCAACAACAAACTGTTATTCACAATCAGTTATTTGACCTCTTATCAATCTGTTAAAACAACAACAACAAAAATATATAGAAATGCAACAGAGATTTGTTATACCATCATTTGGTTTACAAAACATCACCGGATGCGGCATATGATTGTTATTTTTTTCCAAACCGCTAACACTACAGTTTCCTGGTGTATTGGAATTTCCTGAATATAACATTGGCTATTGACGATTTATATCTTAACAAATTTGAATTTAAAGTTGGCTGAATATCTAAGTGGGACTTCAAAATAATCCATTTTCATGCTCGAAATTTTGTAGACTAGTAGCCTCTCAAACTGAATTATTACAGCAAAACGCTAACTAATAGCTATAGGGTATCAAATTAAAGTTCCGTAAATACCATGACACTTTTCGAAACATATTGTGTCTTTTAGAATGAGCACATCCATTGTTTATTTCCTGTGTATAACGCAAGATATAAGATGGTTACTACAGTGTCACATATTTCTTTCACTAGTTCTTAATGCTAATCATTTTCGTTGTGCGTGCTTTCTCGCCAGAGTGTCGTCTTCGACCTCGGTGACCTGATGTGACATTACATTACCGGGTTACCATCGTGGTTCTAACTTGTCAACTGTCCATGGTCAGAGTTAAGATCAGAAACATCGGCTTCAGGGATGTGGGAGCTCTTCCTGTTTCCAACGTAGTTTCACCTAGATTCACATATCGTATATGATGTTCCAGACTTCCCCGGCATGATGGAAAAGACACCAGATCAACATTCTGTGGAGGGTTGAGTTGGTTCTCCTTAATTCGTATGAAGCACAATTCCTAATTCTTGTGAACCTCAGTGACCATAGGTGGCACAGGTGGATTCTTTGAGGTCATAAATGAGGTCTGCAGTGAAGTCTTACTCTTTGCCAAGTCTGGAAAGCACTTTAGAGAACTTTTTACTGGAGAGTCTTCAATGGTCTCTTTGCGCATACACCAGATGTGACACAACCAGCACCTTCAAGGGAGTGGGAAAAGTCAGACCAATGAAAAACATTTAACATTTATGCCCTCATTAATGACCTCGATGATATCACCAGTGCCATTTATGGTTGCACGAGGGTCGACAAGATTGATGAATAGTACTTCATACGAATTATGGAGTTATGTGCTTAAGAGAACCAATTCCACCATTGGAAGAATGTGCATCTGGTGTAATTTCCATTATGCCGGAGAAGTCTGAAACAGCATATACGTACGATATGTTAGAATCTGAAAGAGATCCCACATCCCTGAACCTGTTGTTCCTGATATGAACTCTGGTCATGGATGGGTCATAAAAGGCTAGAACAACACTGGTTATGCAGTGTCACATTTCGACGAATTGAATACTGATATCTCGAGTACTCTGATTCGGACTGCATGTACCAGCTACCAGATATGCCGAGTCTCTTCAGTGGATAGGTCAGTGAGGCGAGAAAGCACGCACAATGATAATGGTTATCATTGAGAACCAGTGAAAGACATATTAGTGATATTGTAGTAACCATATGGCATTTTGCTTATGCTATGCATAGGAAATAAACAATGAATGTGCTCATTTTCAAAGACACAAACGCTTTGGGAACTGTTAATGATATTAACGGAAACACAGGCTTAGCTTAGGTTACATTTGTTACGCTATCAGTAGGTGTTGTGTTATTTTTGAGACGCTGCTAATCTATCAAATTGAGGGTATAACAATAATTCTTTTTTTGCATTTCTATATATTTTTGTTGTTGTTGTTTTAACAGATTGATAAGAGGTCAAATAACTGATTGTGAATAACAATTTGTTGTTGGGAAACAATTTTGCTGCGTCAAGCCAAATATGAAAAAATGCTGAAAAATTACCATTTTTGAGCTTAAAATATTATTTTTTTCATTTCCTGCGTTCAAATCACTACATATATTGGCTTATTTGGTCACGACATGTATTTGTTGTTCTATTGTGGTCATTTTGATACCTCATTTGTCTACTTCAGTTGAAAAATGCCAATGTTATGACTATTTTTCATTTTTCAGTGAAATTCGAGATGGTGGCCATCTTGATGACGTCATTACCGGAACTTATACGATGTTAACATTGGTTTTGGTTGTTTTTGTTGCTTAAACTGATTGACAAGTGGTCAAAAAACTTATTAGAAATAATAGATTGCTGTTGGGAAACATTTTTGCTGCGTCAAACAAAATATGAAAAATTTGCTGAAAAATCACCATTTTTGAGCTTTAAATCCGATTTTTTCATTTCCTGCGTAGAAATCACTACGTATATTGGATTTTTTGGCCCTGATATGTTTTTGTTGTTCTATTGTGGTCATTTTGGTACCTCATTTGTCTACTTCGGTTGAAAAATGTTAATGTTATGACTATTTTTCAATTTTTAGTGAAATTCTAGATGGCGGCCATCTTGATGACGTCATAACCGGAAGTTAATCCCAACTTATGCAATGTTAACATTTGGATTTGTGATCAGTGGGTCATAAGGGTTCAGAAAAATATTGGTTCGGAGGTTTGGGGGGGGGGGGGGGGTGCATGTGGGACCCTCCTAGCCCATGGCCTAATAAGTATTGATCGTCTGATGGGTGAACAGCGGGGGACCAGGTGGCGGGCGTTACACCTGGGCTTGGTGTGTTGTCAAACAGCTGCACCATCTCACTAACAGACACACCATCTCACTAACAGACTCGCCATCTCACTAACAGACACAACAGACTCACCATCTCACTAACAGACTCACCATCTCACTAACAGACTCGCCATCTCACTAACAGACACACCATCTCACTAACAGACTCGCCATCTCACTAACAGACACACCATCTCACTAACAGACTCACCATCTCATTAACAGTTTCACCATCTCACTAACAGACTCACCATCTCACTAACAGCTTCACCATCTCACTAACAAACTCACCATCTCACTAACAGTTTCATCAGCTCACTAACAGACTCACCAGCTCACTAACAGCTTCACCATCTCACTAACAGACTCACCATCTCACTAACAGACTCTCCATCTCACTAACAGACTCTCCATCTCACTAACAGACTCACCATCTCTCTAACAGACTCACCATCTCACTAACAGTTTCACCATCTCACTAAAAGACTCACCATCTCACTAACAGACACACCATCTCACTAACAGTTTCACCAGCTCACTGACAGTTTCATCATCTCAATAACAGTTTCACCATCTCACTAACAGCTTCACCATCTCACTAACAGACTCATTAACAGACTCACCATCTCACTAACAGACTCACCATCTCACTAACAGTTTCATCAGTTCACTGACAGTTTCACCATCTCACTAACAGACTCATCATCTCACTAACAGACTCTCCATCTCACTAACAGACTATCCATCTCACTAACAGTTTCACCATCTCATTAACAGACTCACCATCTCACTAACGGTTTCACCAGCTCACTGACAGACTCACCATCTCACTAACAGCTTCACCATCTCACTAACAGACTCACCATCTCACTAACAGACTCTCAATCTCACTAACAGACTCCCCATCTCATTTACAGACTCACCATCTCATGAACAGTTTCACCAGCTCACTGACAGTTTCACCATCTCACTAACAGACTCACCATCTCATTAACAGACTCTCCATCTCACTAACAGACTCACCATCTCACTAACAGACTCACCATCTCACTAACAGTTACACCAGCTCACTGACATTTTCATTATCTCACTAACAGACTCACCATCTCACTAACAGACCCACCATCTCACTAACAGTTTCATCAGCTCACTGACAGTTTCACCATCTCACTAACAGACTCACCATTTCACTAACAGTTTCACCAACTCACTGACAGTTTCACCATCTCACTAACAGCTTCACCATCTCACTAACAGACTCACCATCTCACTAACAGTTTCACCATCTCACTAACAGTTTCACCATCTCACTGACAGTTTCACCATCTCACTAACAGACTCACCATCTCACTAACAGACTCACCATCTCACTAACAGTTTCACCATCTCACTAACAGACTCAACATCTCACTAACAGACTCACCAGCTCACTGACAGTTTCACCATCTCATTAACAGACTCACCATCTCTCTAACAGACTCTCCATCTCACTAACAGACTCACCATCTCACTAACAGTTTCACCAGCTCACTGACAGTTTCACCATCTCACAAACAGACTCACCATCTCACTAACAGGCACACCATCTCACTAAAGATTCCCTATCTCACTAAAGGCTTCACCAACTCACTCACAGCTTCACCAACTCACTAATAGATTTATCATCACACTAACAGCTTCCCCATCTCACTCACAGACTCACCATATCAATAACACTTTCAACATCTCACTAACAGACTCACAATCTCACAAACAGCTTCACCGTCTCACTAAAAGCTTAATAATCTCACTTACGACTTCACCATCTCACTAACAGTTGTACCATCTCATAAACAGTTTCACCATCTCACAAACAGACTCACCATCTCACTAACAGACACACCATCTCACTAAAGATTCCCTATCTCACTAAAGGCTTCACCAACTCACTCACAGCTTCACCAACTCACTAATAGATTTATCATCACACTAACAGCTTCCCCATCTCACTCACAGACTCACCATATCAATAACACTTTCAACATCTCACTAACAGACTCACAATCTCACAAACAGCTTCACCGTCTCACTAAAAGCTTAATAATCTCACTTACGACTTCACCATCTCACTAACAGTTGTACCATCTCATAAACAGCGTCGCCATCTCACTAACGGCTTCACCATCTCATTAACAGACTCACAATCTCACTAACAGCTTCATCATCTCAGTAATGATGGAGCAATTTCCAGCTAGACTAATGGGGCAATTGTATAAACATCATAATTTGTTCTATAACTACCGGTGAAAATAAACATTAAACGTATCTAGGAACGTAGCAATAAGTCTTACTTAAAAACGCTTAAATCGGCATACAAACATGAATTGTTATATTTAAGCTTAACACTTCTTGTCGGAGAGCTTTAATTTTGTTTAGTGATACATGTATCTAATTGATTGACGTGAATTATCGAAGGAAATGAGAAAATATCAACAATGCCAGATTCTGAAAAAACTGCACAAAAGACTAAAACCAGGTGTTGTAGAGAAGTAAGCATGCTATTCTTACATCATCACCAACACTCCCCGTCATACACACTTACACTCCCTCTTTACGTCATCCGCGACACTCCCAAACATGTGTTGGAGCGAAGTGCTGATTGTTTGTGCAAATTAATTGCTTTAACATGAACTACATAACCGTACTAATGTCTGAGTTCATTTGTGTCCAATTTTCCTCCTAATGCACTTGATCGCATAAATAGATCCTTCTCATTTGGCATACTTAAAGAAAATCGTCTGCTCTATTACCTCATCATTGCGCTATAATTTTTCATTGTGTGTTTTTTCGAAAAACTATGTTGAATTAACAAGGAAATGTTTTGAGTTTTGTATCGACATTTGTGATGAGAAGAAGGAAGGAAACAACACATAATTGTAGTTTTAAATTGAGATAATTAGCTGCTGGCGGATTGCTGATTTCTCAGGATTTACAGAAACTCGTTTGTCATTATTAGATCCATTGTAATAGAACTGTGAGTAGAACTAATCTTGAACTAAATGTTACCTTTAGGTTAATATATATATGACCATTAACGAGAAGTATTTGTTTGAAAGTTGTTTTGTCTGTATTGAACATCTCCCATTATCAACAGCCCCAGTTAAAACACTGTATTTTAAGGTAACAAACCAGCGTGATGAATTACGTCCACACAAATGGTATATACTGACGACTGTCTATGTTTCATAGAACACGTAGTATTTGAATGATCAAAGACCATGATCCCTACCTAGTATGCATCGATAACATTACATGTATTGAGCCAATATTATGTGAGAATGTAATGCGTCTTCTAGTGTCTTTTATCCGTGTGTGACTTTAGTTTTGTAATTAAAGATCATTTTTGGTATTTGTTTGTTAATCAGTCGATACCTTAGACATTTCCTACATGATATGGCCTCGTATAAAATAGAGAGTGTTAAACATGGGGGTACCAACAGCAGCTGTGGCTCCCTTAATCCCAAATTTAAAACAATAGGCTAAATACAGCACATCATCATCATAGGCAAATGGTTGTGATTGACTCGCCATTTATTATTTTTTATTCGAAATTATTATCAGAGTACAGATATTGAAATGAAAAGATACTTCGAGTGACAACATTTACAAATGACGAGAATGGTCATTTGATGATTACTAAGCGAATTGGCAGTGGTATTACTGAAACATTCCAGATAGAATGCACAGTCAGATGTAAATTCTGCTCGCATACCTTATTCTCGAAACAACGATCTCAGTTGTTCCGTCTGCAAGGAACACAGCTTATATATAACTGTATTCTGCAATAGTCTATTATATTTGACATTATACAACCGTATGTATAATTAGAAATGTTCAAGGACTGCCGTTGATGGCGTTCTTTACAGCGTCATTCATCAAGTCGTTTACAGGAACGCATGCTGACATTTAACACTAAATACTTGTATATAGAGAAGGAGAAATAGGGACGTTTATTGAGCGAGGCGTGCTTTATTGTACATCTTGTTAACGTCTTTAACCAGTACAGATCGAGTCATTATCACCATTCATTCCTTTTATCAGTGACTGATTTTAATTTTCTTTCAAATTTGCTACAGCTCTCCCAAGATAAATTTGACGACATCTCAGTTGATGTTCTCGAAAATACCATATAAAACCATATTTCTTTAAAATAACTCTTAAATCTGGAATAAATCCATGCTGCCTTTTTTAATTTCCATTCATGTAGTTGTACAGATGACGAACATATTTCCTAAAGAATTCAACTTAAAACGAAGTACGTCCGTTAGAGTTGTTTCACGCGCAGTTGTGACGCCAGAAAGACTACGCGAATATGAAATTGACACAATAGTATAAAATAGTCCCTTCCCGTTGGTAAGTGTTTTCACACTGTTGTTTCCATGATAACAGGCTCACAATATATCGGTATACTAACAGTGAGAATAGCTACCAGACACATCCACACGGTAAGTCACCTCATTTATTGGTATTTCATTTGTTCTCGTTTGTGTTTCATATTAGATATTTGGTTTGAAATCAACATATTTAATATAAGATGAACAACCTTATCCAGGTGTTACTTTTAAAATGTCTTTCTCGCATTAATAGAAGATACGAAATTGCTGTCGTCCTGCTAAATACTGAAGCAACCATTGAGTGGTCAAAAATAAGGCTACCCAATGTTCAAACGCTATATATTAATGTTGAAACAAATAACGTTCAATCAAACCATGTTAATTCTTGGTTCTTAAGGTGATAAGAGGATGGTAATTGGGTGTGTAAATAGAACGCGACGTGCAATAACTTAAAATAATAAATATATAATTACACATGTTCTTTTGAACCTTTAAGTATTCCAAATACATCTTATCATTAAGTTAAAATATCAGTCTTGTCATTTCTTTATTTTCGGTTCCTGTTTCTTACTTTTGTTACATCTTTTGTTTTCTAAATATCTATTTTTCGCTTTCAAAAATGTTGTTATGCGTTGGCAAAACTTGTGCTCAAATCGCTTTATAAAATAGTTGTGGAGAGGTTTTTTTTGTGTTGTCATAACTTGTGCTCAGTCCGTTTTATACAATAGTTGTGGAGAGATTTTTACGTTGGCATAACTCGTGGAAATTACAAAATTTGTTTATGAAAATGCAAAGCGAGTTTTTTTAAGACTTTCGTGTTCAATTTGAGTTTAATAGTGTATGGCCGCCACCTCTAGCTCATCTGGTCAATTTTGTCTTCCATTTGTCCAACAAAAAGATATGGTGTGATAGGGCCCGTTGCTGTGTAAACAGATCGGCAGCATCACATATATTACAATATTGTCATGGTACATACATCTCATACCCCGAGTTAACACTAAGCAATCCCAACTTGTTCAACAAGGATGATGGTGTGCACTTGACTGATATTGGAAAGACAAGGTTTTTATGCACAATAAAGTCTGCACTCTGGTCATTAATGGGTTCAGAAAATAAAGTTTCCCTCCCTTAAAAATAGAATTTGGCATTAGGTAGAGTATACAGAACAATTAACAATTCCCCGACCCCCATCCCCTTTATGGAACGGCTTTGTTTGTCGTTGTTTAGGTATCTCTCGTGTTATCACGTTGGCGGTGGTTTCCTTTCCTTGGTTCAAAAAAAATAAACCGTTTGGCGGAACTTCGACAAACAAGAATCATGGTTTTCAGGTTATGGCCTGTAATGGAGAGCCTCGGCCATACCATTATTTGAAGTATTTGTGATAAAGGACCTGTTGTGGTGAGCCTCGGCCATACCATTATTTGAAGTATTTGTGATAAAGGCCTGTTGTGGTGAGCCTCGGCCATACCATTATTTGAAGTATTTGTGATAAAGGGCCTGTTGTGGTGAGCCTCGGCCATACCATTGTTTGAAGTATTTGTGATAAAGGGCCTGTTGTGGTGAGCCTCGGCCATACCATTATTTGAAGTATTTGTGATAAAGGCCTGTTGTGGTGAGCCTCGGCCATACCATTATTTGAAGTATTTGTGATAAAGGGCCTGTTGTGGTGAGCCTCGGCCATACCATTATTTGAAGTATTTGTGATAAAGGGCCTGTTGTGGTGAGCCTCGGCCATACCATTGTTTGAAGTATTTGCGATAAAGGCCTGTTGTGGTGAGCCTCGGCCATACCATCATTTGAAGTATTTGTGATAAAGGCTTGTTGGACACACCACGGCACTTCTAAATAACATTTAACCTCTGTAAATGTTACACAATGAAATAACGTTTTACATTTATTTCGTTACTGTAAAGTTTCATTCAGATAAATATTTGTGCTGTAGTCAATGGTTGAGAAGGGATGGTACCGACTATAAATAGATATAAAACATAACCATCGATAAGGTCCTATATATATCTAAATTATATTGTTGAAAGAATCACATACCAATGTATGATAATTTGTTCAATCAGTATTTGAAACAAGGGGAAGTAAGTCTTGAAGATTGTCAATTGTATTCCCACGCCGACTTGATAAAGTTCATTGAAGAAAATGACTAAGTTAAGTCTGGTTTATACAGTAAAACTTGTTTATAACGAATGTCATGGGACGGGTAAATTTAATTTAATATTCGAGTAGTTTTTTGAATAAGTATATCTAACAAAAATAAATGTCCGTTTATGTTTTTTTGTTTTTTAATTCGACGTGTACATTATTTCAATTCCAAACACTGAATGCATAGGAAATAAAAAGACAACAAACATGGAAATAAACATGTTGTTATTTCATGTAATTAACCTTCGTTTTATTTATTTCTTCTTAAGAATTTCAAAATAGATACATTTCTGTTGTCGTGTTCGCAAAATAATTGCAAACTGTGTATTTCACGAAAAATATCGTCAGATACATATACATTCGGCTGTTGTCGGAACGCCTTACGTAGCTGGCTTACATTTTCAAACTAAATTGGCCCTGTTTAGTGTGCTGTGCCCGTGGGAGGTACTACATGTAATCACATGGATTAGAAGTACTCACTGTCTATCGATCGGAGGATTTCACTGCTAATGACCTGCTAATATAGTGTATCGCTAAAGAGGAACATTAGACTTACAGTGATTGTATTCATTACAATAGAAAACAATCAATGAAACGCCCATTTTGTACGTAACACAAGTTGATTAACCAAAACTTGCTGCTCTTCACTTTGTAGAGAACAACCAACTAAATGATTTTACATAGACCACAGTGTTAAACTTTGTTAAAGTTTTGTAATGTATTATTAAAACAAATAAATATTAGTTAGGTATTGTGTCCTATAATTAAAGTCTAGGTTCTCATATAACACTAGATAGAAAAAAAAGTTTGGGTCCTTCTGCTCAAACTCCAACCAGGGTAGCTTTATTGAAATCAGGCGCATTTTGCACTAAAAAATCCGGAAATTCTAATGTTTTTACCTATTCATTATCAAAATTGATATTTTGAACCTAAATCTCAATATGAATTTCCAAATTGATATCATGGTTATCTAGGAATAATTACCTGTCAGAAAATATTTTACTTTTGAAATTCATAATTAGCCAGCCAATCAGCGGCCGGGTTAAAATTCTATCCTGGGCTCAATCTTGTATACACAGGGGCCATTTCAAAGATCTTTTTTTTATTTAGTTGGTTGATCCCTTGTATTCAATTCAATTTCTTTATTTTCCGTAAGTTTATAACTTAACAATAACATATACATATATATACAATCAACAAGGGTAAAAAACAGTGCATTATCATAGACAAATTACAAATTGTGATACACATATGTATTTGGTTAAGTGATTCTACCGTTATTTACCTCTGTTATACCTAATAAATTAAGATCATTTAGGTTATGTGCAATCAGAAATTCAGTAACTATGTAAACAGAGGGCTTTACTCAAAAGTTTTTAATGTATTTTCTCCGAATATCTGAAAACTTTGGACAAATAAATGAAAGTGATATTTATCTTCTATTTCGAAAAGTTCACAGCTTCTAAACAATCTATTTTACCTTTCAACATTTCTACATGTACCTGTCTCAATTGCGTTTGCGAAAGATTGTGAGCTGAAACACGGAGTTTGGTTATAGACATTCTACGTAGTTTTGAAAGAGACTTCGTTAAATAAAATTGTAATGTTACGTCAACTACTAGATATCTAAAGAGATCACATTTACAGGAAGTGCTTATTGGTACCAACAACAGTTGTTATGTCTGATTTGTTATTTAATTAAAGGAAGTAAAATGAAATCAACAGGAGACTGCCTTATCCATTTATATAACCTAATCCAAGTTAATTTCTATTTCGTAACCAGTAACAAATTATGGTTTTGATGTACTTTTTCAGTTTCCTTATAAAAGAACTGATATATTTCCTTCAAAATACAGTTATTACTAATCAATAGTTTAAACCAATACTTGAAGGCTTTGAGAATTTGTTGATTTACTAAGGGGAAACGACAAAGGTCATAATAAACTGGTGCATTAATTACAAATGGATTATGTTACACACAATAATTTTACAAAATTTTTTCAACTTCATCAGCTTTAAAACCCGCCCATATTTCAGAAGCATAATGAAGGAGGACAAACTTATATGTATCAAATAAATGTAATAAAGGTTCTAATAATGAAATTTACTTGGTTATATACAAACTAGACATAAGTATCATCAATGATAATAATATTTATCTACCTTTTACATCTTTTACCTGATCATGATTATATCCTGAATGTTAACATTGATAATGATAATGTGTCCTAGCTTGGCTAACTAGCCTTACTGGAACAAGGACGTTAAGATCCGTCAATCAAACAAGTAAATAATTATCATTTTCTTATATGTATATCTACATATGGGCACGGGTTTTCAAACTAATTATATCACGCCCTTTCCGAGAGAATATTAAAAATAAAGAATATTTTTCTGTAGACGTGGAAAAACAGACGGCAGAGATATTCCTCCTGCTGAAGTAGACTTGATATTACACAGGCAAAATGTGTTCAGGTCAAATACCTGAAAAGAGTTTGTCGATTGATTAGCCTAAAATTCCATTAATTAAACATGATATAAAATAAGTCAATTTTACATGTCAATTTCAGGTGAATTGATTAGACAAAATAACATAGGAGAGAATTTTTATTTGATTTGGTTAACAAATAAAATTTGTTTTGGTGAACAAACCACTTTATTTGTTTTGGTTAACAAACCACTTTATTTGTTTGGGTTAACAAACCACTTTATTTGTTTGGGGTAACAAACCACTTTATTTGTTTTGGTTAACAAACCACTATATTTGTTTTGGTGAACAAACCACTTTATTTGTTTTGGTTAACAAACCAGTATATTTGTTTGGGAAAACAAACCACTATATTTGTTTTGGTTAACAAACCACTTTATTTGTATGTGTTAACAAACCACTTTATTTGTATGTGTTAACAAACCACTTTATTTGTATGTGTTAACAAACCACTTTATTTGTATGTGTTAACAAACCACTTTATTTGTATGTGTTAACAAACCACTTTATTTGTATGTGTTAACAAACCACTTTATTTGTTTGGGTTAACAAACCACTTTATTTGTTTGGGTTAACAAACCACTTTGTTTGTTTGGGAAAACAAACCACTATATTTGTTTTGGTTAACAAATCACTTTATTTATTAGTGTTAACAAACCACTTTATTTGTATGTGTTAACAAACCACTTTATTTGTTTTGGTTAAGAAACCACTTTATTTGTTTGGGTTAACAAACCACTTTATTTGTTTTGGTTAACAAACCACTTTATTTGTTTTGGTTAACAAACCACTTTATTTGTTTGGGTTAACAAACCACTTTATTTGTTTTGGTTAACAAACCACTTTATTTGTTTTGGTTAACAAACCACTTTATTTGTTTGGGTTAACAAACCACTTTATTTGTATGTGTTAACAAACCACTTTATTTGTTTTGGTTAAGAAACCATTTTATTTGTATGTGTTAACAAACCACTTTATTTGTTTTGGTTCACAAACCACTTTATTTGTATGTGTTAACAAACCACTTTATTTGTTTTGGTTAAGAAACCACTTTATTTGTTTGGGTTAACAAACCACTTTATTTGTTTTGGTTAACAAACCACTTTATTTGTTTGGGTTACCAAACCACTTTATTTGTTTGGGTGAACAAACCACTTGATTTATTCGTGTTAACAACCCACTTTATTTGTATGTGTTAACAAACCACTTTATTTATTCGTGTTAACAAACCACTTTATTTGTTTGGGTTAACGAACCACTTTATTTGTTTTAGTTAACAAACCAATTTATTTGTTTGGGTTAACAAACCACTTTATTTGTTTGGGTTAACAAACCACTGAGTGGTCTGCGTAAATCTATGATTTGTTTTCCATATCTACTACTTTCTACTCTCTATTCAGTAATCACCTAATTTTTTCTAATAGTAAAATATGAACATCTATTGGATGATCATGCCATCGGATTTGTTGCTTTGCTTAAGCAAAGATGTATCCGAAAATGTAGGTCCACGTGACTTTTGGAATTACTGAATTTCATTGACAGAAAAAAAATCTACAAAGATCTCTAAAGGGACAGTGTCACATAGTTTATACAGCGAGGTAGTGAAGTCTAATTGTGTTGTGATTGTCCATTGGGATCCTATCAACATATGGTCTTTTTAAACATGTAGTCTTTATACAGAGAGGGTTGTCTAGCTAAGTAGCTAGTCTAGAGGGATGTACGTGTAGTTTTTCATCAATGCCTATAATTTCATAGAAATGCTGAACACGTCTGTTGTACAAACCCACGGACTTTACAACAACCTTGTGTACACAAATATCAAATGTATGTTATTTCTGTCATACAGTGTTAAGTGATTGATCATGGATAACGATTTCTGAGAGGGCATGGCTGAGGTCACAGAGGAAATGTCATAAGGTCAACATGACTTCTGACGTCACAAACCACAAAGGTCATCATAGAGGTTATGGCTGCTAATATAAAAAAAGTTAAAGATGTAAGTATCAATATACAACACTCTTACTTAAAATGTACTAAAACGTGATAAAGACGGTTATCATAAGGATCTGCTCTAGTGAAAAATTTAATTTTTCTGGTATTTTTCATAGGTATCTGGGTTACAGTTGTCATGGAAATAGTGCCGGAGTAAAAAACGATAACAAATTTAGAAAAATAAAGAAAGCAAAAAGCAAATATCAACTTGTTGATTTCCATGATGATGACTCCATCCTTGTTTGTTTGTTGATCGTGCAGGTTCTTCTGCGGAGTAATACAGTGGATGGATACGACAACTCATCGACCAACCAGCATGGGTCTTACAAAAAGCCTACGCCAAAACTATTTGAATGTTACAACAACTTATCATCTAATCCGAGCGCTACATTCAATAAGAATGTGTCTGGGAAATATGATACAACTCTCTCGAAACAATGTTCAAACAGACGTGAATCTCACGAAAAGGTTTCCGCGTCACTCCTCCGGAAGTCCTACAGTACCGAGTCGGATAACGTCTCGGCCTTCAATTTAGTCCAACATGGCGCCAAGTCGGATTCAGATTCCTATGACCTGTCGGCACCTGTCCTACCTACGCCGGATATTTCACACCTGACAGGTGACGAACTGGAGGTGTTAAAAAGAGTGTTCAAAAGAGAGGAAATGTTTGAACGAGATGAAGCAAAGAGACTTATGTAAGTAGCTACAAATGTAACACAGCACATGACATGATACAAACATAATCACTGCCTCTGCCATGATTAGAACCCGGAACCTCTGGGTTACTAGTCTGACGCTCAACTGATCGAGCTAAAGAGAAGTTCTCTCTAGTCGAGCGGTATATTGCGGCTAGTATTCACCATGGTTACATAAACATTATTAGTGCATGTGAACCCGTACGTGTGACAACTACTTGTTGAAAACACAAGGATTTGAGAATTAGTTACAGATAATATAATCATGGACCCACCAGAGTGCCATTTTTAGACGTTTTAGAGGTATAGATAAAAAACCACGATAAAAACCATACTCTACATGGTACTATATACGAGAAGGGTGGCAAGCTCAAAGACTCAAAATTTCTTAACCGCCTACCTTTAGCGGCTATAAAAACACATTTCTAGCACATCATAATAAAAACGGTTACTACTGATGGGAAGAGTGATAATTTTCCTTTCAAAACCATCCTACACATCTATACATAGTGTCGTCATTAAGACGATTTAAGCCCCATTATGACAAACATTACTCTAGCCTCTTGAAAAATCATCTAATTAAAATTCATATTGTCTGTATGGATATGCATGAGCGAGGCTTCCGCTACAATCTCATTGGCCGGCTATAAAAAGTGTCTCTTCTCGGGACGTTGTACATCAATATATGGATTTCGCCGTTACTATTCAAACATATACAACTGCAGCCGGCCAATGAGATCACTGTGGTTAAAAACAGTGCCCCTACCTTATTTTAACAACTAACACAAATAATTAGTTTTTGTGATTAAAATAGAAATTTTCAAATTTTGAATTCTATTTGATATCAAAATGAATAAAATAAAAAGTAAACACATTAAAAACTATACATAAAAATGCCATTACGTAAACGATACATCTTTTTCGTGTCTGTCCAATACATTGTAAACATTGTGCCACGTCAACCGTGGTAAGGAAAAGTCAATATAGATAGGTAGGATCAAACACAAACATACAGAATTAGACATCTTATTCCTGTATATTAACACTATATTTGCCGTTTATATGTGACCAATGAAATAGACCACGATATTCTATGTTGGACGCGGTCATTGAGATCCATAATTAAGACCAGAAAGTAATATTGTCAATCGTCGTAACCAATTTGATAACCATGAGTATCTAAGACAAGTGACGGTAATTTGTTTGTGATTAACTTGGTTGGATTTACAGTTGACGATGTCATTAATGAAGGAATGAGGATAGACGAAGTTATTATTTCCATAAAATTATTGGATAAACGAAACTGGATTAGTGAAATAACCCAAATAAAGAAAGCAATCCCAGCGGAATGGAAAATAAAATTAATCAGTGAAAACTGTAAAAACAGCGGTAAATCATCAAGCAAAATATACCCTGTTTCAAAAAAAATACCCATGCCTCATCGAAATTTCAAGTCTAAAAAATAGAGAAATATATGAGATAGGCATTTCAAACAAATTCATTCTCCCTATTACTAATGAATTATGGAAAAGAGACTTAATATTGAATATACATAACCATCTTTAGATCTCATGAAATTTGTTTTCAGTCAATTAAAAGATAATCAACATAAAAAATATTTAGATGGGAATTATATCATAATATAATACCATCTAAAACACACTTAAAACAATGGAAAATTGAGGAAAATAATCTTTGTAATGTATGTCACGTAGAAGAAAATTATCTTCACTATTTCATTGAATGCAAAGACGAATTTTGGAGTAATATAGAAGAATCAATTAATTCATTTGGATACACAGTAAATTTGAAGAAATTAAAAAATATCATAACTGGATATAAAATTAATCGATCAGCACACTACGAAACCAATATATTGTTAACATTAATAGGATACTCAATTTATAAGGCATTTCATACCAGTGATCAAAAACGTAAAAATGTTAATGTAAAAACAATATTTGAAAACGAACTAAGGGTCTTAAGTCATACAACAAAAATCGCACGGAATGGACTGCTTAAATGATTTAGTTATATTAATTTATTAGAGAACATTGTAACTATATATATACTTATGAAGGGGGATATTTGACCCTCTAACTTCTACCTACATCAGGCCTTGATTAATACAGTGTATGTACATACAATGTAATGTTATATTTATATGTAACACAAATTAATATGCCATGAGTAGAATGTTGAGGGAAGTGCAATCTGTCGGTAGGGGATCGTCCAATCACTCTTGCACTTCGCCCATCATTTTTACTGGATGATTTTCTTAACTCCGTAATCATACTTTTCATATCATATTAGCCGAATATGGCAAGATCTACCATTGGCCACATTGTATTAAAATGTCACATAGAAATGAAATAAAAGAACGACGAAAAGCACTATGATGAAAAAAGGCTAAGACAGAAAAGCAAATTTTCAAGGTCAACACATCGAAACATTTAACAATACAAAAGGGGGTAAATGAGAGAAAAAAAGATAAAAAATAGTGGAAATATTGTATGTAAGGTACATATTTGTGTATAGAGTAACTTAGTTGGTTTTAAGCATGGAAGTATGTGTTTATGTATGAGTAGGTATGAACTCTGGATATAAACGCGAGATATATAGAAAACATGAGTGAAAGTGAAAAAAGAGAATATTGAAAAGAATAATATGTGTATGACGTAATTGCTAATGAAAGGGTTGAATTGAAAAGAAAAAAATAGTAGTAAAAGAAGATACCAATAAAAAGTTTGAGTTAACTAGTTTATTAGATCTGAAAGTGACGGGAGAAGAGTCTTAATCATATGCAAAAAGGGTGCGAATGACGGACGAATGTATTGGTAACTAGGGTTTGGACAAATACGATGCTGACACTGAAAAACGTCTGACATGTCTGATGTCTCATCTCTGAGTGCTAAAAAACAAACTTGGTGGGATTTCTGTTGGAAAGTTAAACACAAAATATACAGCCAGTTACATACAAAATTCTCTTCATTGTACTCAAATGTATGCACAATCCATTAATTGATAACACACAGATAGCATTCCTTTCATTTTATCCGTAGATGGGCTTTCTTGGTGGCACAATTTTTCTCTCTATGATAAAATTCTTTCCTTAAAAGTTAAAACATGGTGCGCAGAAATTCGGGTGAAATAAGGACTTGTTTCATATTTGATTTAAAAAGTACATAAATGCTCCCGAGAAGCATTTTCGCGTAGTAAAATTGGCCAACTAACGTTTTCTTAACAGTATTTCTGGTGTATTGATGATATGATTCAGGAAAACGATTTAAGATAAATGAAATATGATGTGTGTTTACATACAGGGAGATGGAACGCCGACTCGATACCTATGAAAGGGCTGTAAGACAGCAGGCCAGTGGGAAAGGAAAGCTTAAGTATATCGATCTCAGTCTGTGTCGGCTGTGTCACGAGACAAAGTTCGCGGACGGAATTTGTGGAAGGGTTTGTCACGACTGTCGAAGGAGGGTATGTGTCAGGTGTGGCTCCTCGGCGGCTCCGCATTGGAATCCACGGAAACAGAAGGTAGGTACATGTGGTACCAATTGGTTAAACATCACCTGTGGTAATAAATAGTGCCGTAGGTAGGTCAGTCACCACATATGGCATTAAGTGGCGTCCTTTTAGATAAAGGCAAATATATATTAACTGTGACACCATTAAAGCCACATAATACGTAACAATCAACAAAAAGTTAGATTCGACCCCGATATTGTTAGTATTTGAAGATGTAGTTAAAATTTAGTTTTATCAAAAAATGTTTATACTGATTTCTTAATAACTTAATAGCGCGGCATGTTCATCCTATAGTCTACTCAATCACTGTCCAAATTCTACATTGTATATATTGATATATTGAAAGCAAAATGAGATATGTTTGAATGTTTGAGCAATAAGACGTGTCTATTGATAGGGAAGTACTATGGGTAGTATAGTACATTTTTGTATATGAAATGTATTTAGAATATTCTGGTGGATTTGAACTGCTATGTTATAACAGTACTTTTATTTCTAATTATTTTGGTCCTTATTACAGTTATTCTAGCATCTTAGGGCGTAAAATGGCATCGCCGTTTGTAACGACACATCTCATTGGCTGAAATGTTAGTGAAGTGTTAACAAAAATAGGCCTACAATTAAAGTTGATTTCTGCAAAAATTTGAAATGAAGATGAAATTTGAAGGATTAGTTGAAATGTCGGTGGAACCGTCTTCAACACAAACGGTATGCATTTACTACATCAGGAAAGTGTTTTAATAATCCACTTTGAGGCCAATACAAAATGACAGTAACATATATTAGGTTGATTGGGATTAGATCTGCTTTTGGTATAGTTTAATATGTAAAGAATCTGTTGAATCTAATGATGATTTACAGGCATTTCAGCATTGGAATGCCTTCCGATATATCCTTTTTGCGTGATATAATTATAAACAAGAATCAATGTTTGTGCTTTTGTTAAGTCAATTCCGATCAAACAACTGGAAAACAAAAACAGCTGGGAGTAGTACATGCAGTAAACAATCGTAAGCATGGTGGTATGATTATTTGCTGATTAGAAACCAATACGAAACGAACCTGCTGTGCGTGTTTTACTGAAACGTACATTTATTTACATATTTTATCGAAATTTACCTGCAGCTCAACAAAAGTAAGTTCTGTTTGACTGTACCAGGGATGTGATATAATGTAAAATATCACTCGATTTACCGGGGACAAAACATTAAAGTCATTTCCGGTTTCACATCGATTTGTCCTCTGGGAAGTATCCAAATCTTGAATAAAAGAACATTGAATGGAACATTAAAATATGATATTCGTGATTTGAATCCTTCCCAGCGAAACAATGACAATTAACCCCGATAATAACTATTTATGTACATATCACTGGGTCTTTTGAATTTCTTTAACAAGCTTGGATAAGAATTAAGTAGACTTCTATTGGAACCGTCATGAAGGGTATCCTAACTGTAAATACTGTTCCAGTGATACAATTGTAAATCTTCCTTTTTAACGCATTTCTATTTTCACTTATGTCCTTCTTGGTATCGCCACATGTCTAGTATTGAGTTGAAAGTGTTTCCCTGTATGAGAAGTTCCCGGATCTGTCCACTTGCCGCGAGACACGCCCTAGTTACCCTGCGAGTTCCACAGTTGTTCATTGTTTTTGGCAATGTGCTCCAGTGGACAACACGTACCCCAGAACACTTACGCAGTTGGTATTAATGTACTACCTTTGCTATACTTCAATAAGCTTAGTAGCTTCATAACTTCTGTTCACCTTCCTGTCGCACAAGCCTTTTCATGAAATCCTTTCTGTCATCTGTAATAAATCTTTGGAATGCACTTACTGATGAAATCAAAATCAGTCCCTCAATAACAAAACTTAAAATTCATTAACTCATTCCTTTGCTGTCCTAAATCATCCTATTACAACAGAACTATTACTTTTTGGCAACAATGATTTAACCAATGGCGAAAATTCCTTGATTTTTACATATGTCCAACAATTCATTATCAGCTCCAAGAGATTCGATTGATTCCATGATTCATTTCTGTAGTTATCGTTTCACAGTTGTATTTATTTAAAGTGAACAATGGCATTGGCAATCTCTCTTCTTCTTTTCCCCTTTTCATCTCTTCATTTCCTAACACCTAAATTTCATATTCATTCTTCCACTTAATTGCCGTGCAGAACTGATGAGTCTATTATGGAGACGGATTAATATAAGTGTAAAGCACTTGTTTCTGAATCCATTTCATGTTATATCTATTTGATTGTTTTTGTATTCTGTGACTTAAAGTGAATGAATAAAATAAAGTTTATATTAATAAGCTTAGTTATGCTTTCGGAGGAACCCTTCTTGAAATGATCCAAGTTATTTATATCTTTTTAAAGGACTCTTCCTGAAATGATCTTAGCTATTTATATCTTTCCCGAAGTAGTCTTCCTGAAATGATTTTAGGTATATACATGTACAGAGTATATCTTTTCTAAAATGCTCGATCATTGCTTTGATTTCTTCTACAAGAAGACCGTCCTTAGATTACATGATAAATGGATTAGATATGAAACAAAACTAACACTGAACAAACCACAATCGTATAAACATTGGAAAATAGTGAGGGCGGACTTTTAATAAAAGATTCAGAAGAAAAATGTCATGAAATAATGCATAAAATTTCGTTTGTGTTTAGATCGCTTACAAAAATGACGCTCTTAAAGAAATCAATTTGATGCACATCAATCTTGTTGGCCTGAAGTGGCTGGTTTAATATCAATAACAAAAGTCCTTTCTATCTGTATAGTGTTTGAGGTCGGGTCCGAATCAATCAGACGCCGGAAGCCGGCCGGCACATGTTAGTATAGACGTGTTTTAAAATGGTGTTAGCGACCGTTCATTTTACGACAACTTAATGATTTGGTAATGACAGTAATGTATATAGTCTCATCATCGTAATTAAATACAGCGATTGAGACGACGCTGTAGGGTTGGTGAGGCAAGTGTTCCAAACCTTATGTTTGGTTATCTTTCCACAGAATGTCCGAGGGAAGTGGAGGTGTAATATATGTCAACTCAAACTGGAATTTGTATGTCAGAGCGGGAAATGGTTTCCTGGCAACAGGTCGGCGTCCATGGTGAACCAAATCAGGAATAAGATCCAGTTACAGGACGTAGACACCTCCGATACAGACGTAAGTATACAGCCATAACTTCATGTTACAGTTACAGGACGTAGGCACTCGGATACAGGTGTAAGTATACAGTTATAACGTCATATTACAGTTACAGGACGTAGACACCTCCGATACAGACGTAAGTATACAGTCATAACATCATGTTACAGTAACAGGACTCGGACACCCCGATACAGATGTAAGTATACAGTCATAACGTCATGTTACTGTTACAGAACTTAAACACCTCTGATACAGATATAAGTATAGGCCTACAGTCATAACGTCATGTTACAGTTATAGGACGTAGACAACTCCGATACAGATGTAAGTATACAGTCATAACGACATGTTACAGTTACAGGACGAAGACACTTCCGATACAGACGTAAGTATACAGCCATAACATCATGTTACAGTTACAGGACGTAGACACCTCCGATACAGATGTAAGTATACAGTCATAACGTCATGTTACAGTTACAGGACTTAGACACCTCCGATACAGACGTAAGTATACAGTCATAACGACATGTTACAGTTACAGGACGAAGACACTTCCGATACAGACGTAAGTATACAGCCATAACATCATGTTACAGTTACAGGACGTAGACACCTCCGATACAGATATAAGTATACAGTCATAACGTCATGTTACAGTTACAAGACGTAGACACTCGGATACAGATGTAAGTATACAGTTATAACGACATGTTACAGTTACAGGACTTAGACACTCCGATACAGACGTAAGTATACAGCCATAACATCATGTTACAGTTACAGGACTTAGACAACTCCGATACAGATATAAGTATACAGTCATAACGTCATGTTACAGTTACAGGACTTAGATACCTCCGATACAGATGTAAGTACAAAGTCATAACGTCATATTACAGTTACAGGACGTAGACACCTCCGATACAGATGTAAGTATACAGTCATAACGACATGTTACAGTTACAGGACGTAGACACCTCTGATACAGACGTAAGTATACAGCCATAACGTCATGTCGCAGTTACGGAACTTAAACACTTCGATACAGACTTAAGTATACAGTTATAACGTCATATTACAGTTACAGGACGTAGACACCTCCGATACAGACGTAAGTATACAGCCATAACGTCATGTTACAGTTACAGGACGTAGGCACTCGGATACAGATGTAAGTATACAGTTATAACGTCATGTTATGGTTAAGGACTTTGACACTCCGACACAGATGTAAGTATACAGTCATAACGTCATGTTACAATTACAGGACGTAGACACTCCGATACAGACTTAAGTATACAGTTATAACGTCATGTTACAGTTACAGGACTTAGACACCTCCGATACAGATGTAAGTATACAGTCATAACGTCATGTTATAGTTAAGGACTTCGACACTCCGATACAGATGTACGTATACAGTCATAACGTCATGTTACAGTTACAGGACTTAGACACTCCGATACAGATGTAAGTATACAGCCATAATGTCATGTTACAGTAACAGGACTCGGACACCCCGATACAGATGTAAGTATACAGTCATAACGTCATGTTACTGTTACAGAACTTAAACACCTCTGATACAGATGTAAGTATACAGTCATAACGTCATGTTACAGGACTTAGACACCGATACAGACGTAAGTATACAGCCATGACGTCCTGTTACAGTTACAGGGCGTAGACACCTCCGATACAGACGTAAGTATACAGTCATAACGTTATGTTACAGTTACAGGACTTAGACACACCGATACAGACGTAAGTATACAGTCATAACATCATGTTACAGTTACAAAACTTGGACACCTCTGATACAGACGTAAGTATGCAGTCATAACGTCATGTTACAGGACTTAGACACCGATACAGACGTAAGTATACAGCCATGACGTCCTGTTACAGTTACAGGACGTAGACACTCGGATACAGACGTAAGTATGCAGTCATAACGTCATGTTACAGTTACAGGACGTAGACACTCGGATACAGACGTAAGTATGCAGTCATAACGTCATGTTACAGTAATAGTACTTAGACAACTCCGTAACAGACGTAAGTATGCAGTCATAACGTCATGTTATAGTAACAGGACTTAGACACCTCCGATAGAGACGTCATAATGGTCACGTTTTCGGTGTCATTATACCGTCATATACTTCACTTTGTCTTAGTCAGTTTATATAGTAGAAGTAAATGACAAGTAAATGTAAATATACAGCCATAACTTCATGTTTCTGATACATGTACAGATGTTAGTATACAGTCATAACGTCATGTTTCTGATACAGATGTTATTATACAGTCATAACGTCATGTTTCTGATACAGATGTAAGTATACAGTCATAACGTCATGTTTCTGATACAGATGTAAGTATACAGTCATAACGTCATGTTTCTGATACAGATGTTAGTATACAGTCATAACGTCATGTTTCTGATACAGATGTTAGTATACAGTCATAACGTCATGTTTCTGATACAGATGTAAGTATACAGTCATAACGTCATGTTTCTGATACAGATGTAAGTATACAGTCATCACGTCATGTTTCTGATACAGATGTAAGTATACAGTCATAACGTCATGTTTCTGATACAGATGTAAGTATACAGTCATAACGTCATGTTTCTGATACAGATGTTAGTATACAGTCATAACGTCATGTTTCTGATACAGATGTATGTATACAGTCATAACGTCATGTTTCTGATACAGATGTATGTATACAGTCATAACGTCATGTTTCTGATACAGATGTAAGTATACAGTCATAACGTCATGTTTCTGATACAGATGTTAGTATACAGTCATTTAAGGATTGAATCTTGCTTGGGTCGATTTCATGGGGTGATAAATTGAGTTGCTCTTGAAACAAATTGAATGAACTCTGAAATTCAATCCTTATATATCAATTCAATCGTATAAGATTTTTGTTGATTTTTGTTTAAAAAAAAAATCTTGTTTCTGGGCTTGTGCAAGTCTACGACGAGAGACAAAAGAAAATAGTGCGTCATTAGAATACAACTAATTAAAAATAAATAGCGCATATATTACAATTTATTATACATTTATTTAGAAAGCAACTTTATCATCAATGTAATCCAGATGAAACATAAAACATTTACAATAGATTTAGAAGTGATTGCAAAAATCGTCCGCAGAAGATGCGGAAGGATAATGTCTAGACTGTGTGATACGGTTGTCTCCCGCTTCGATTCAAAATGGAGTCATCGTAACGTGATGGGAACGGAAAGGTTCTAGTGGTTTATGTAGCCTTTAGCCTTGACACAAGTTAAACAACTGATTAAAGGTAAATCAACACTCAATGACTTTTATATAGTATTTCATGATTTGTTTGTAACTGAGACTGTAACGTAGTTTCGACACACGTCACACGGGACATGGCACATTTCATTTATTTTGCTTCGGAAGGCAATGTTGCTGACTCGAACGATACACAAGAGTCACGGAGTCAGTAAAACGAGAATTCATAAAAATGCTTTTAAAATGTAGAAAACTGTCCGTAATATTTGCAATTTGTTTTTAAACCACTGCTGTTTAGATCTAGGCCTAATCTAGGAGGAATTCTTCGGCAAAAGTAGGTTTAGATAAAATATTTTCTTGCGCGAAAACTGATGTTAAGATACCCAAGCTCATATCCAAGTTCATGAGCAAATGAAACCGGATTTTTAAGTAGTTTTATTGAGTCAAACTTCAGTGAAAATTGAAATATAACGTCATGTTTCTGATACAGATGTAAGAATACAGTCATAACGTCATGTTTCTGATACAGATGTAAGTATACAGTCATTACGTCATGTTTCTGATACAGATGTAAGTATACAGTCATAACGTCATGTTTCTGATACAGATGTAGCTATACAGTCATAACGTCATGTTTCTGATACAGATGTAACTATACAGTCATAACGTCATGTTTCTGATACAGATGTAACTATACAGCCATTGCTTTAGTACCTATAGAATCATATTTTTTTCTGCTTTAGGGATGGTGTGGTGAAAAGTGATGACGAACTTTTTTTCTCATGTAGATTTTTGGAAATAGGATATCATACCATAGTTGAACATGGACTTAAGTAATATGGTGGTTTGCTTGATTTTGAAATATTAGGAATCAGATTTCTATTTAAACAATGCAAAAGTTTATATTTTATTGTAACTAAAGCCAATAATTTAGCGTGTCATTAAAAGACAATCCACATGCCATCAAAACAAGAAGACAGAGTTTTAGGTGATTTTGGAGAACTGCGGTATCACACGTTGTCCTTCTGTCGCTCCATCATATTGTCGGGCTAATTTTGTCACATGCATGTGGTGTTGTCGCTCTGTATGAAATAAATGTTACTGTATAGTAGTTTTGTGCTTCGCAGAGTGCAATAAATCTAATACAACATTGGTGATTAAGGAGTAACACATAAAAACATAAAATGTGACAAGAAATATTAATGAATCTCCATTGATTTTCTAAACAAGCCATGTTGGTATGGTGAGCGACAGTCCGTGTAAGCACCGCCATTTATAGAGACCAGCTGGCTGACGGTTGATTGACAGAATGTTGTAGTTATACGTACGTAATTGGACCTCTCTGTAGCTAATTTATAGGCGGTGTATATCGCCTCATGTGATAACTATATGTATCCGATCGATCTATTGATTCGGGTAATTAGGGGGACAGATTACTCGCGCGCCTTACTCAATCTGTGGTTTGTTAAATCACTGACTCCAGGCATCCATACCGCCGTATCCAAACCTAATGTACTGCGTGTTATTTGAATATTTATTTCATGAAAGTATAACGACCTGGCTCCGATATCTATAATTCATAGCCACATCATATGTTTGCAATGTAATTACTTGTTTAAAATTACAAACGTAATCGTCCCTCTAACATTATCAATTAGAATCAACGGCACAAATTCAGAACCTAACAGCGACAGAAGACATCGCGGCGAATCGATGGATAAGAACGCTGTATTACCTTACCTTATGATAAGTATACCGCGGCTAATGGATAAGCACACTGTTTTATTTTTGCGAACCCCCCCCCCCCTTTTTTTTTAAAATTAAATTTGTTGGAACTGAAAATAAACAATAATTTTCTTATTATAATAATTTTCTTATTATAACAATAAACCCTGTACATTACCTAAAGTCTCTATTGTCAGGTTTTACATGTTATAAGGTTTGATAAAATATCTTTTTAAATAGGTTGTAATTTTATTGTTATCTGACAATGTGTATATATAGACATTGGCGCCACTTTTCTTTGTTCTAAAGGATAATTAATATATATGACACCCGCTTGTGTGCATGGACGTGTGCGATCGATCATGATAATTCACTTACCAACATTATCGACAGGTATATACGTGTATCATCGCTAATGATGCTTCACCGCTTTAATATGTCATTGATATTATAGATCCATTGCAAAACATGGGACGCTTGGAAAGAACTAAGAAACCAGTACAAATCATTCCTCAACTTTATTGCAGCAAAACCCAGAAAAGATTCATTAAAACAGTTAAACAAAATTGGTGTAAGCCGGCAATGACCATGCATGTGAATCCGTCAGGCTCTCTGAATTGATGAATCAAATTCTCTCTGTTTTGTTGAAAAAAGAACATTATTGGTTTCTTTCCTGTTTTCGAACTATTGGTTTTGTCGCCTTCGCTTGAACTCCAGGTGTCTGGAACTAAAATGAAAAGATAAAGAAATTGAAAATAGACTCCGGAGTCCGGAACTTGACGTGATGTCAGTCATGTCAGCCCTGGTTGATCATGTCTTAAGTCGTCTATCTGCTGGATTAGGTGTTTTAACTACATATGTACATGTACTTTACAGCCGACTACGTAGAGACAAGGGTGTGATAATTACATATAATGAACATACAGGGTATGACACACCTGGGCTGACATGTGCCAGCAGCACTGATGTATAGCGGATATATCAACAATACTCGTTAAATGGACAGCTTTTAAAAATAGAATTGCCAGCTGTTAGAGCCATAACTTCAGTCGTTTTATTCACAACAATTTTAAGTACTGTGATTTGATTTTTGATAACGCGGTGTAAACAGTGCAAATATATTATGGTCACGATCGATATGCTTTCGTGAACGATCGTCCACGCGATATATATGTGAGCTGAAAGGAAAGCCTTGTAAGTAAACAAAGACAAAATAATGACAAAAAAAACTGAATAAAGGGCAAAATATGTGACTTTATAAGGCCGAATGATGCCCCCTAGTAATGGCTAACCATTGCCCATGCCAAGACAGAAATTCATGCAACTGCAATATCATAACTGCCACATTTACTGGTGAATTAAGCCCCCACCCACCCACCCCGAGTCCAAATTTGATTCTGTTCCTTGAAGCGGCGAATCAAGTCCCTTTGTAAAGGCGAAATACGTCATTTGTAACGGTCAACTGTCTCTCTAATAAAGGGCCATTGTCGCCTGCTAACTGACAACTGGTTCATGAACGAACAAGGCGACACTGTTTAAATCGAATTCCACACCGTCTGAGTGATGAGACACATTGGGTATAAGACATGAAATGGCCTCCTCAACTACAAAATTTGAGAATTGTCAGTCCAATCACAATTTTCTACTTAGCTTGGTCAAACTAATTGCTCGACAGAAAATCGTTTGTGTATAGATTATGTCCTTCATAAAGCGAGGGAAGGAAACTGACGGATTTACCGCTGTTTTGTGAATTATGATTGATAAATTGGGATGTCGAGGAACTGTCACGTCTGGCGTTCTTTCGTCAATGACATAGACTTTATAGGGTGTTGCACCGTTTACATACATGTAAAGTGTCTGGGGGATGTATAGTATTTGGCTTTACTATCGATTTGGATTTCATTGATTACAGATTATATACCACGCTATCCTCATTTGCCTTTTCTCCTGGTGCTGCTATCAGTCTCAGTCGTGGCTCTGTCACCGCCGCTCTATACACCTATCATGGCGTTATCATCTTTCCTAACTCGCAGTTGTTTATCAGTTCTCTCCATTCTAGTTTGTGTATTTTCTTCTTTTACAGAATCAAACAAGTGTAGATTCTTCGTCGTGTTTCGATGCATCAGAACCTTGTCATGATCTTGGAAAATTAAGCAAATCTATCGCCATGAACGGAAGTGGGTCCAAAAACCTGCAAAACCGGAATAGGCGACGGAGTGGTTCCTTCCTACCTCGTTCGTCGCCTTCCGACAACGATAGTGAAACAGACGATTCCGTGGAACGCGCACGAACGCATGCCAAACAAAAAAGAGCTCAAAGGCGCAACAGTTCACGGCGAAAGTCTCTCAAACAAAGACAACTATTAACGGATGTTCAGGATCAGGATTCTATATATAATGGTGACATCACTTCCGGTTATGTTGTGAATGGCGGAAATATTAGCCCCTGTGCTCACGTTCATTCTATGCAACGTCTCAATGTGTCGACTGATCACAATGCTAGTGTCCGCCGTCATTCGGACGAATCCGTCCACAGTGGGTCCGTGTCTGTGTATTTCAAGCCCGACGACCCGCAGACGGAATTACCACAACGGAATAGAAAAGGAGGCTTCATACAATCAAACCCCAATAATTATTATTTCACACCTTTGCAAGCTGATCACCATCGTGATTCGTGGAATTACGGTGTCCAGCGCCCACAAAGTCCACCTCTAATAAGTCCCGGCCATCGTATGTCCATTCCTGGATATGGAACGAGGTCTTCACACAACACACTGACAGTTGATGACAGGAACAGTCCGAGTGAGCGTCGGCGACACTCGCATAATATTTCCAAATCCGGCGGTCATGGTTTTAAGTCCGAGCGAAAACGATTTTCTGTAGATCAGCCATTACCAGCACATAAAGTGAAACAAACGTATCTAATGCCGCCGGAGAGTCCCGGGAGTCGTTGTCGAAGGTGGTCGTCCGATTCCGGATCGTCCCGACGATCTTCGGGGAACAATGAGACGGCGGAAAGTACCGACTATAATGAGGATGTTAAAGGCCAAGGTAAGCTATTTAAAGTAATGAATTAGAATGTAGAATTTAAATGACAAATCCTATTACCGCTTTCAGAAAGTTAGGAAATGAGTGTTGGATGGTCAAAGTGGGACAAGGTTAAGGTTGAATTGGTTATGGTGTAATGCGTGATAAGGACGTTGGGTTTGAATTGCTCAAATTGGAAGTAAAATAGAAATGTGGTTACTATAACGTATGATTCGAAGTAGAATAAGTAAGTACTAAATAATTAATTGTTTTGTCTTTGGGAGGTTTCTAGATGACAGGTGAACTTATATGTGTTTGTGATTATAGTTATGCAAAGTTAATGAAAATATGGAATGCAAATCAACTTTAATTTTGTGTTGAAAATGTTTTCATTTTCTTTGTGGGAATTAGTTCTTTCATGATATTTTTAATAGAATGAAACCAATCTTTAGATGAACAAGAAATAATTAGGTTTAAAACTGCCAGTACGGTATTGATGGGTTCCCCGTCCTTGTGCTCAATATTCATTCTCCTCTAGCTTGTATTATGTTTGTGTGTACTTTGCTTTGTTATATATGTTACTAGCTTTACGCTTGTACCATCCTTATCAAGCAGCTCGAATTATAAATTATAATTAAATTATAACTGTATCGTATTCTTATTCAAACCCATAATATTTGCAAAATGATCATAGTTGCTACATCGCCTCCGGAGCATAAGCGATACACAGGCAATATGTCTTCAGGTAAATTTGACCTGAAAAAATCTTGACTTTAAATTTACCTGAAATTCACATGAATTTCTCCTGAAATTGAGGTCAATTATTCAGGTCAATTTCATATGAATTTCATGTCAATTTCGGGTCAGGATTTTGACCTGAAATGACTTTTTTGCTCTTTTCAGGTAAATTTGACCTGAAAAATTTCAGCTGAAATTGACCTGAAATTGACCTGAATTTACCTGAATTTACCTGAAGACATATTGCCTGTGTACTCATCATTAGTGCCATGAACTTTATTTTCGGGACGCAATTATTTATTTCAATACTTTAGCTGAAATTGTTCAATAGTGATAAGGGTGTAAAGTAAGTAACCTCTGTAATCGAAGAAAAACACTACTTCGTCTGCTCCTGATTTTGATAGAGAAGAATTACCATTTGTCAGCAGTGGGACATCTTTAATTGACAATTAATTGCTTATGCTGCAAGTATGGTATAACAAGAATCCGATAACAGGAAAGCAATACAACCAATGAGGTATATTTGCAATAACGTATGATTGAGCGCAAATTTGCAGGAATCCATTTTGATATGTTAATCTGCGGACACATTCTTATAATGAGTCCTATAGAATGATAAACTATGAACTGGTCGTAGTATGTGATCTTTATCATTGTAGATCGATGCTGAAACACGTGGTATCTACCTGTACAATTAGACAATCTAGACGCATGTAACTGGATTGATATTGGGAAACTGTGAATCAGTATCGCAAATTTATCCGATGAACGCTATATATATTTATGTATTCAAATGACTATAGAGATTTTTTCTCGGTTTAATCAAACTTCGATTCATAATTGTTTTTCAAAACAAATCAATGTTTATATACGGTTGACCTTGTTTCAAAGGTGTTGCTTTCAAATTGTCGACACTTAATTGGGTATATGGTACATTTCTACCATTCTTAAGGATATAAATCGTATGTCATATTCTTGAGAATCTATAGGAAGTCTTAACGGCCAAAATCAATAATATTGAATAAAAATTAGTGGATTTGACGTCTTGTGTACGGTATTAAGGATTTATATGGCTAATAGTTACACTTATATGTAATGCTGATGATTTAGACCATATTGTAATTAGAGGTTGTACAATTAACTTTACCTATAATGTTGTGGATTTTATTTTCTGTTCCAATGGAATGTTGAATATGTCTTACATTAATCCCTGATTATGGTACAGAAGATTTTTACCCCTAAATGGTAGAACATGTCTTAGATTAGTCCTTGATTATTGTACAGACGATTTATATTCTTGAATTGTTGAATATGTCTAACATTAATACCTGATTATTGTAGAGACGATTTATACCCCTAAATGGTTGAATATGCCAAACATTAATTCCTGATTATTATAGAGACGATTTATACCTCTGAATGGTTGAATATGTCAAACATTAATCCCTGGTTATTGTACAGAAGATTTATACCCCTGAATGGTTGAATATGTCAAACATTAATCCCTGGTTATTGCACAGACGATTTATACATCTGAATGGTTGAATATGTCAAGCATTAATCCCTGGTTATTGTACGGACGATTTATACCACTGGATGGTTGAATATGTCTAAAATTAGATTCCTGATTATTGTACAGACGATTTATACCACTGAATGGTTGAATATGTCAAGCATTAATCCCTGGTTATTGTACAGACGATTTATACCCCTGAATGGTTGAATATGTCAAACATTAATCCCTGGTTATTGCACAGACGATTTATACCCCTGAATGGTTGAATATGTCTAACACTAATCCCTGGTTATTGCACAGACGATTTATACCCCTGAATTGTTGAATATGTCAAGCATTAATCCCTGATTATTGTACAGACGATTTATACCCCTGAATGGTTGAATATGTCTAAAATTATATTCCTGATTATTGTACAGACGAATTATACCCCTGAATGGTTGAATATGTCAAACATTAATCCCTGATTATTGTACAGACGATTTATACCTCTGAATGGTTGAATATGTCTAAGATTAATCCCTGATTATTGTACTGACGATTTATACCTCTGAATGGTTGAATATGTCAAGCATTAATTCCTGGTTATTGTACAGACGATTTATACCTCTGAATGGTTGAATGTGTCTAAAATTAGATTCCTGATTATTGTACAGACGAATCATACCCCTGAATGGTTGAATATGTCTAACATTAATCCCTGATTATTGTACAGACGATTTATACCCCTGAATGGTTGAATATGTCTAACACTAATCCCTGGTTATTGCACAGACGATTTATACCTCTGAATGGTTGAATATGTCTAAAATTAGATTCCTGATTATCATACAGGCGATTTATACCCCTGAATGGTTGAATATGTCAAGCATTAATCCCTGATTATTGTACAGACGATTTATACCCCTGAATGGTTGAATATGTCAAACATTAATCCCTGGTTATTGCACAGACGATTTATACCTCTGAATGGTTGAATATGTCAAACATTAATCCCTGGTCATTGTACAGACGATTTATACCACTGGATGGTTGAATATGTCTAAAATTAGATTCCTGATTATTGTACAGACAAATTATACCCCTGAACGGTTGAATATGTCTAAGAGTAATCCCTGATTATTGTACAGACGATTTATACCTTTGAATGGTTGAATATGTCTAAGATTAATCCCTGATTATCATACAGACGATTTATACCCCTAAATGGTTGAATATGTCAAACATTAATCCCTGATTATCATACAGACGATTTATACCCCTAAATGGTTGAATATGTCAATCATTAATCCCTGATTATTGTACAGACGATTTATACCCCTGAATGTTTGAATATGTCTAAAATTAGAATCCTGATTATCATACAGACGATTTATACCCCTGAATGGTTGAATATATCAAACATTAATCCCTGATTATTGTACAGACGATTTATACCCCTGAATGGTTGAATATGTCTAAAATTCGATTCCTGATTATTGTACGGACGACTTATACCCCTGAATGGTTGAATCCCTGTGTACAGGGAAAAAGATTGAATATATGTTACGATAAAACCTATTTTTAATCACGACACATTATTGATGTTTTTGTCTCGTTTTTTAATAACCATAAACATTATTTTATACTCTTCTTATTTTTTAATATATCATTCTTGATTCATTAAATACGTCAATATGTACTTTAAATTTGCCAGGATTGACGTCATCAGGTGTAACCCTTTCTACCTAAACAGAAAACAAAACTTGATATCGCATTTTTATGACATCCCTATCATCAGGAGAGATATAACGGCAAAACAACACAATATCCTCCGGAACAACAGCCTGATTTTATTTATAATAGAATTACATTCTATATATATAATGTAGATCAGTATTTAGACCGATCTTCTCATCACGGATTACTAACTATATCCACTTATTGTTACCTAGGGTTAACATTAATCACAGGTATAGATATTTTCTTTTATATATTGAAGTGTTGACAATGTCGGACCAGCACATGTCACGGATAGCGACGAGATCGATATCCATATCCCCACACATACTGTTGCCTAGGAGAAGTACAGAATCCCTATAAGGCTCGACTGACGGTATACACGGAGTCGACTCATCCCTATAGTGTTAGAGAAATCACGTTTTGTAGCTATAAAGAAGTTAAGCCAGTCCCTCTTTCTTCTAAGAGTTTTATATTTAGATTTTCCCCGGGAAATGCTAATAGGACTTGTTGTTACAGTCAAGGTTTGATAACAACTCTCTGTAAAGTATAAAGTTTTCGTTGTTTAGAAAATGTCGCTGTTTACGTGGATGATATGGTACCACAAATGTTAAAAAATAATGAATATCGTGTAAAATATTGTTGTAACTGCAGCTCATGAAACAAATAACATATATCTCTACGAAGTGTTTGAAGATTTTAAAACACGACAGAAATTACATTCTATATTATTAGGTAATAACGTATTACGAAGTGATGTTGGGAGTTACACTCTATATTATTAGGTTATATTGTATAACGAAAAGATGTTGGGAGTTACTCTCTATATTATTAGGGTATATTGTATTACGAAGTGATGTTGGGAGTACACACTATATTATTAGGTTATATTGTATTTCGAAGTGATGTTTTATTAGGTTATATTGTATTACGAAGTGATGTTGGGAGTTACACTCTATATTATTAGGTTATATTGTATTACGAAGTGATGTTGGGAGTTACACTCTATATTATTAGGTTATATTGTATTACGAAGTGATGTTGGGAGTTACACTCTATATTATTAGGTTATATTGTATTTCGAAGTGATGTTGGGAGTTACACTCTATATTATTTTGTTATATTGTATTACGAAGTGATGTTGGGATGTTGAGAGTTACACTCTATATCATTAGAGTATATTGTATTACGAAGTGATGTTGGGAGTTACATTCTATATTATTAGGTTATATTGTATTACGAAGTGATGTTGGGAGTTACACTCTATATTATTAGGTTATATTGTATTACGAAGTGATGTTGGGAGTTACACTCTATATTATTAGGTTATATTGTATTACGAAGTGATGTTGGGAGTTACATTCTATATTATTAGGTTATATTGTATTACGAAGTGATGTTGGGAGTTACACTCTATATTATTAGGTTATATTGTATTACGAAGTGATGTTGGGAGTTACATTCTATATTATTAGGTTATATTGTATTACGAAGTGATGTTGGGAGTTACATTCTATATTATTAGGTTATATTGTATTTACGAAGTGATGTTGGGAGTTACACTCTATATTATTAGGTTATATTGTATTCCGAAGTGATGTTGGGAGTTACACTCTATATTATTAGGTTATATTGTATTACGAAGTGATGTTGGGAGTTACACTCTATATTATTAGGTTATATTGTATTACGAAAGTGATGTTGGGAGTTACACTCTATATTATTTTAGGTTATATTGTATTACGAAGTGATGTTGGGAGTTACACTCTATATTATTAGGTTATATTGTATTACGAAGTGATGTTGGGAGTTACACTCTATATTATTTTGTTATATTGTATTACGAAGTGATGTTGGGAGTTACATTCTATATCATTAGGTTATATTGTATTACGAAGTGATGTTGGGAGTTACACTCTATATTATTAGGTTATATTGTATTACGATATGTGATGTTGGGAGTTACACTCTATATTATTAGGTTATATTGTATTACGAAGTGATGTTGGGAGTTACACCTATATATTATTAGGTTATATTGTATTACGAAGTGATGTTGGGAGTTAACATCTATATTATTAGGTTATATTGTATTACGAAGTGGTTGGGATGTTGGAGTTACATCTATATATTAGGTTATATTGTATTACGAAGTGATGTTGGGAGTTACATTCTATATTATTAGGTTATATTGTATTACGAAGTGATGTTGGGAGTTACACTCTATATTATTAGGTTATATTGTATTACGAAGTGATGTTGGGATGTTGAGAGTTACACTCTATATTATTAGGGTATATTGTATTACGAAGTGATGTTGGGAGTTACACTCTATATTATTAGGTTATATTGTATTACGAAGTGATGTTGGGAGTTACACTCTATATTATTTTGTTATATTGTATTACGAAGTGATGTTGGGATGTTGAGAGTTACACTCTATATTATTAGAGTATATTGTATTACGAAGTGATGTTGGGAGTTACACTCTATATTATTAGGTTATATTGTATTACGAAGTGATGTTGGGAGTTACACTCTATATTATTAGGTTATATTGTATTACGAAGTGATGTTGGGAGTTACACTCTATATTATTAGGTTATATTGTATTACGAAGTGATGTTGGGAGTTACACTCTATATTATTAGGTTATATTGTATTACGAAGTGATGTTGGAGTTACATCTATATTATCAGGTTATATTGTATTACGAAGTGATGTTGGGAGTTACACTCTATATTATTAGGTTATATTGTATTTCGAAGTGATGTTGGGAGTTACACTCTATATTATTTTGTTATATTGTATTTCGAAGTGATGTTGGGAGTTACACTCTATATTATTTTGTTATATTGTATTACGAAGTGATGTTGGGATGTTGAGAGTTACACTCTATATTATTAGGGTATATTGTATTACGAAGTGATGTTGGGAGTTACACTCTATATTATTAGGTTATATTGTATTACGAAGTGATGTTGGGAGTTACATTCTATATCATTAGGTTATATTGTATTACGAAGTGATGTTGGGAGTTACACTCTATATTATTAGGTTATATTGTATTACGAAGTGTGATGTTGGGAGTTACACTCTATATTATTAGGTTATATTGTATTACGAAGTGATGTTGGGAGTTACACTCTATATTATTAGGTTATATTGTATTACGAAGTGATGTTGGGAGTTACATTCTATATTATTAGGTTATATTGTATTACGATGTGATGTTGGGAGTTACACTCTATATTATTAGGTTATATTGTATTACGAAGTGATGTTGGGATGTTGAGAGTTACACTCTATATTATTAGGTTATATTGTATTACGAAGTGATGTTGGGAGTTACACTCTATATTATTAGGTTATATTGTATTACGAAGTGATGTTGGGAGTTACACTCTATATTATTAGGTTATATTGTATTACGAAGTGATGTTAGGAGTTACATTCTATATTATTAGGTTATATTGTATTACGAAGTGATGTTTTATTAGGTTATATTGTATTACGAAGTGATGTTGGGATGTTGAGAGTTACACTCTATATTATTAGGGTATATTGTATTACGAAGTGATGTTGGGAGTTACACTCTATATTATTAGGTTATATTGTATTACGAAGTGATGTTGGGAGTTACACTCTATATTATTAGGTATATTGTATTACGAAGTGATGTTGGGAGTTACAGTTTATTTATTATTAGGTTATATTGTATTACGAAGTGATGTTGGAGTTACATCTATATTATTAGTTATATTGTTTACGAGTGATGTTGGGAGTTACACTCTATATTATTAGGTTATATTGTATTACGAAGTGATGTTGGGAGTTACATTCTATATTATTAGGTTATATTGTATTACGAAGTGATGTTGGAGTTACATTCTATATTATTAGGTTATATTGTGATTACGAAGGATGTTGAGAGTTACACTCTATATTATTAGGTTATATTGTATTACGAAGTGATGATGGGTTGGAGTTACATTCTATATTATTAGGTATATTGTATTACGAAATGATGTTGGAGTTATTCTATATTATTAGTATTTTATTAGGTGTTTTATAGTATATTGTATTACGAAGTGATGTTGGGATGTTGAGAGTTACACTCTATATTATTAGGGTATATTGTATTACGAAGTGATGTTGGGAGTTACATTCTATATTATTAGGTTATATTGTATTACTAAGTGATGTTTTATTAGGTTATATTGTATTACGAAGTGATGTTGGGAGTTGAGAGTTACATATTATTAGGGTTATATTGTATTACGAAGTGATGTTGGGAGTACATTATATTATGTATTATTGTATTCGGTTATATTGTGTATTACGAAGTGATGTTGGAGTTACACTCTATATTATTATTTGTTATATTGTATTACGATGTGATGTTGGGAGTTACACTTTATATTATTAGGTTATATTGTGTTTACGAAGTGATGTTGGGAGTTACACTCTATATTATTTAGGTTATATTGTATTACGAAGTGATGTTGGGAGTTACACTTTATATTATTGTTATATTGTATTACGAAGTGATGTTGGGAGTTACACTCTATATTATTAGGTTATATTGTATTACGAAGTGATGTTGGGATTTATACATTATATTATTATGTTATATTGTATTACGAAGTGATGTTGGGAGTTACACACTATATTATTAGGTTATATTGTATTACGAAGTGATGTTGGAAGTTACACTCTATATTATTAGGTTATATTGTTTTACAAAGTGATGTTGGAAGTTACACTCTATATTATTAGGTTATATTGTTTTACAAAGTGATGTTGCGAGTTGCATGTAAATGTATTATTACATGTAAATTGTAGTACGTAAAGCATAATGTAGTCGAAATGTAGTACGACCATGTAAATGTAGTACGTACATGTAAATGTAGTACGTACATGTAAATGTAGTACGTACATGTAAATGTAGTACGTACATGTAAATGTAGTACGTACATGTAAATGTAGTACGTACATGTAAATGTAGTACGTACATGTAAATGTAAATGTACGTACATGTCAATGTAGTACGTACATGTAAATGTAGTACGTACATGTAAAATGTAGTACGTACATGTCAATGTAATGTACGTACGTACATGTAAATGTAGTACGTACATGTAAATGTAGTACGTACATGTAAATGTAGTACGTACATGTAAATGTAGTACGTACATGTAAATGTAGTACCATGTACGTACGTACATGTAAATGTAGTACGTACATGTAAATGTAGTACGTACATGTAAATGTAGTACGTACATGTAAATGTAGTACGTACATGTAAATGTAGTACGTACATGTAAATGTAGTACGTACATGTAAATGTAAATGTAGTACGTACATGTAAATGTAGTACGTACATGTAAATGTAGTACGTACATGTAAATGTAGTACGTACATGTAAATGTAGTACGTACATGTAAATGTAGTACGTACATGTAAATGTAGTAGTGTAAATGTAAATGTAGTACGTACATGTAAATGTAGTACGTACATGTAAATGTAGTAGTACATGTAAATGTAAATGTAGTACGTACATGTAAATGTAGTACGTAGTAATGTAAATGTAGTACGTACATGTAAATGTACGTACATGTACATGTAAATGTAAATGTAGTACGTACATGTAATGTAGTACGTAAATGTAAATGTACGTACATGTAATGTAGTACGTACATGTAAATGTAGTACGTACATGTAAATGTAGTACGTACATGTAAATGTAGTACGTACATGTAAATGTAGTAGTAATAGTGTAAATGTAGTAACGTACATGTAAATGTGGTACGTACATGTAAATGTAGTACGTACATGTAAATGTAGTACGTACATGTAAATGTACGTACGTACATGTAAATGTAGTACGTACATGTAAATGTAGTACGTACATGTAAATGTAGTACGTACATGTAAATGTAGTACGTACATGTAAATGTAGTACGTACATGTAAAAATGTAAATGTAGGTACGTAAATGTAAATGTAGTACGTACATGTAAATGTAGTACGTACATGTAAATGTAGTACGTACATGTAAATGTAGTACGTACATGTAAATGTAGTACGTACATGTAAATGTAGTACGTACATGTAAATGTAGTACGTACATGTAAATGTAGTACGTACATGTAAATGTAGTACGTACATGTAAATGTAGTACGTAAATGTAAATGTAGTACGTACATGTAAATGTAGTACGTACATGTAAATGTAGTACGTACATGTAAATGTAGTACGTACATGTAAATGTAGTACGTACATGTAAATGTAGTACGTACATGTAAATGTAGTAAATGTAAAATGTAGTACGTACATGTAAATGTAGTACGTACATGTAAATGTAGTACGTACATGTAAATGTAGTACGTACATGTAAATGTAAATGTAGTACGTACATGTAAATGTAGTACGTACATGTAAATGTAGTACGTACATGTAAATGTAGTACGTACATGTAAATGTAAATGTAGTACGTACATGTAAATGTAGTACGTACATGTAAATGTAGTACGTACATGTAAATGTAGTACGTACATGTAAATAAATGTAGTACGTACATGTAAATGTAGTACGTACATGTAAATGTAGTACGTACGTACATGTAAATGTAGTACGTACATGTAAATGTAGTACGTACATGTTACATGTAAATGTAGTACGTACATGTAAATGTAGTACGTACATGTAAATGTGTAGTACGTACATGTAAATGTAGTACGTACATGTAAATGTAGTACGTACATGTAAATGTAGTACGTACATGTAAATGTAGTAGTACATGTACATGTAAATGTAGTACGTACATGTAAATGTGTACGTACATGTAAATGTAGTACGTACATGTAAATGTAGTACGTACATGTAAATGTAGTACGTACATGTAAATGTAGTACGTACATGTAAATGTAGTACGTACATGTAAATGTAAAGTACGTACATGTAAATGTAGTACGTACATGTAAATGTAGTACGTACATGTAAATGTAGTACGTACATGTAAATGTAGTACGTACATGTAAATGTAGTACGTACATGTAAATGTGTACGTACATGTAAATGTAGTACGTACATGTAAATGTAGTACGTACATGTAAATGTATGTAGTACGTAATGTAAATGTAGTACGTACATGTAAATGTATGTAGTACGTACATGTAAATGTAGTACGTACATGTAAATGTAGTACGTACATGTAAATGTAGTACGTACATGTAAATGTAGTACGTACATGTAAATGTAGTACGTACATGTAAATGTAGTACGTACATGTAAATGTAGTACGTACATGTAAATGTAGTACGTACATGTAAATGTAGTACGTACATGTAAATGTAGTACGTACATGTAAATGTAGTACGTACATGTAAATGTAGTACGTACATGTAAATGTAGTACGTACATGTAAATGTAGTACGTACATGTAAATGTAGTACGTACATGTAAATGTAGTACGTACATGTAAATGTGTAGTACGTACATGTAAATGTAGTACGTACATGTAAATGTAGTACGTACATGTAAATGTAGTACGTACATGTAAATGTAGTACGTACATGTAAATGTAGTACGTACATGTAAATGTAAATGTAGTACGTACATGTAAATGTAGTACGTACATGTAAATGTAGTACGTACATGTAAATGTAGTACGTACATGTAAATGTAGTACGTACATGTAAATGTAGTACGTACATGTAAATGTAGTACGTACATGTAAAGTGACGTAGTACGTACATGTAAATGTAGTACGTACATGTAAATGTAGTACGTACATGTAAATGTAGTACGTACATGTAAACGTAGTACGTACATGTAAATGTAGTACGTACATGTAAATGTAGTACGTACATGTAAATGTAGTAATGTAGTACGTACATGTAAATGTAGTACGTACATGTAAATGTAGTACGTACATGTAAATGTAGTACGTACATGTAAATGTAGTACGTACATGTAAATGTAGTACGTACATGTAAATGTAGTACGTACATGTAAATGTAAATGTAGTACGTACATGTAAATGTAGTACGTACATGTAAATGTAGTACGTACATGTAAATGTAGTACGTACATGTAAATGTAGTACGTACATGTAAATGTAGTACGTACACGTACATGTAAATGTAGTACGTACATGTAAATGTAGTACGTACATGTAAATGTAGTACGTACATGTAAATGTAGTACGTACATGTAAATGTAGTACGTAAATGTAAATGTAGTACGTACATGTAAATGTAGTACGTACATGTAAATGTAGTACGTACATGTAAATGTAGTACGTACATGTAAATGTAGTACGTACATGTAAATGTAGTACGTACATGTAAATGTAGTACGTACATGTAAATGTAGTACGTAAATGTAAATGTAGTACGTACATGTAAATGTAGTACGTACATGTAAATGTAGTACGTACATGTAAATGTAGTACGTACATGTAAATGTAGTACGTACATGTAAATGTAGTACGTACATGTAAATGTAGTACGTACATGTAAATGTAGTAGTACATGTAAATGTAGTACGTACATGTAAATGTAGTACGTACATGTAAATGTAAATGTAGTACGTACATGTAAATGTAGTACGTACATGTAAATGTAGTACGTACATGTAAATGTAGTACGTACATGTAAACGTAGTACGTACATGTAAATGTAGTACGTACATGTAAATGTAGTACGTACATGTAAATGTAGTAATGTAGTACGTACATGTAAATGTAGTACGTACATGTAAATGTAGTACGTACATGTAAATGTAGTACGTACATGTAAATGTAGTACGTACATGTAAATGTAGTACGTACATGTAAATGTAGTACGTACATGTAAATGTAGTAATGTAGTACGTACATGTAAATGTAGTACGTAAATGTAAATGTAGTACGTACAAGTAAATGTAGTACGTACAAGTAAATGTAGTACGTACAAGTAAATGTAGTACGTACATGTAAATATTCTATCGTTTGCATTTTTTGCGATGTCATTTAAGATTTATGCAATGAAGTTGATTTTGACCAATTTTCTTTCTACGCAAACGCAAACATACATTGTTCGTGACTTCATGTGTTTGCGAGCGTAACGTAATAACTTCCGAAAAAAAATCGATACCTACCCACAAAATAAGGACGTCGCAATCGATACCTACCCACAATCATCAACAATTCATTTGATAACCTCGACATATATGTTATGTATGTCAACAAACTCATCTACAATCTCATCAAGGATTCACTAATTGAGAAGCCCATCCTGAAATAATCACAGCCTGTATTTCATAAAGGATGTAATTATTTACAATAGCTGATCATTTTGGTTCCAATATTGCTGTTTTTATAAATAAGCTGACTATGAACGATAGCGGATCATTTTGGTTCCAAAGTCGCTGTTTTTATGATAAAGAATCTGACTATTTACGATAGTTGATCATTTTGATTCCAATGTTGCTGTTTTTATAAAGAATCTGACTATTTACGATAGTTCGTGATTTTGGTTCTTATGTTACTGTTTTAATAAATAATCTGACTATTCACAAAAATTGATCATTTTGGTTCCAATGTTACTGTTTTAATAAATAATCTGACTATTTACGATGGTTCATGATTTTGGTTCTAATGTTACTGTTTTAATAAATAATCTGACTATTCACAAAAGTTGATCATTTTGGTTCCAATGTTACTGTTTTAATAAATAATCTTACTATTTACGATAGTTGATCATTTTTGTTCTAATTTTGCTGCTTTTATAAATAATCTGACTATTAATGATATTTGATAATTTTGTTCCGATGTTACTTTTTTAATTATAAATTATCTGACTATTAATGAAAGTTGATCATTTTGGTTCCAATGTTGCTGTTTTTATAAAGAATCTGTCTATTTACGATAGTTGATCATTTGGATTTCGATGTTACTGTTTTAATAAATAATCTGACTATTCACAAAAGTTGATCATTTTGGTTCCAATGTTGCTGTTTTTATAAAGAATCTGACTATTAATGAAAGCTGATCATTTTGTTTTCAATATTGCTGTTTATATAAATAATCTTACTATTTACTATAGTTCATGATATTGGTTCCAATGTTGCTGTTTTTATAATCAATCTGACTATTTACGATAGTTAATGATTTTGGTTCTAATGTTACTGTTTTAATAAATAATCTGACTATTCACAAAAGTTGATCATTTTGGTTCCAATGTTGCTGTTTTTATAATCAATCCGACTTTTTACGATGGTTGATCATTTTGGTTCCAATATTGTTATTTTGATAAATAATCTAACTATTAATGATAGCTGATCATTTTGGTTCCGATGTTACTGTTTTAATTATAAATGATCTGACTATTAATGATAGTTGATCATTTTGGTTCCAATGTTGCTGTTTTAATTATAAATAATCTGACTATTTATAAAAATTGATCATTTTGGTTCCAATGTTACTGTTTTATAAAAAATCTGACTATTAATGATTAGTTGATCATTTTGGATCCGATGTTACTGTTTTAATTACAAATAATCTGACTATTAATGATAGTTGATCATTTTGATTCCAATGTTGCTGTTTTTATAAAGAATCTGTCTATTTACGATAGTTGATCATTTGGATTTCGATGTATAATCTGACTATTTACAAAAGTTGGTCATTTCGGTTCCAATGTTAATGTTTTATAAAAAATCTGACTATTAATGATTAGTTGATCATTTTGGTTCCGATGTTACTGTTTTAATTACAAATAATCTGACTATTAATGATAGTTGATCATTTTGATTCCAATGTTGCTGTATATAATCAATCTGACTATTTACAAAAGTTTGTCATTTCGGTTCCAATGTTAATGTTTTATAAAAAATCTGACCATTAATGATTAGTTGATCATTTTGGTTCCGATGTTACTGTTTTAATTACAAATAATCTGACTATTTAAGATAGTTGATCATTTTGGTTCCAATGTTGATGTTTTTATAAAGAATCTGACCATTTACGATATTTGAACATTTTGATTCCAATGTTGCTGTTTTAATTATATATAATCTGACCCTTTAGGATAGTTGATTATTTTGGTTCCAATGTATCTGTTTTAATTATACATAATCTGACTATTAATGATAGTTGATCATTTTGCTGCTGTTAATCAATACTCCATAATATAGTCAGCTCCTCGACTTCTGTGTGGTTTAGTGATCACATCCTAAATCTTACTCGTGTTGTTTTGTGTGTTTTGTCTAATTTACATAGCTATGTCTGGTATTAAGTACAGATGTACCCTAAAAAGTGATGAACAGAACGGTAAATACTGCTAATGATCGCCATAGTCTTAGAATTACATTTCAATCTGTGTCACAATTTAATCTTTTTTATTATGTGGGTCAGAGTTTTAAAGATTTAATACAAAGTATTATCAGACTGGGGACTGATTTCATTTGAATCTTGTCATTATTTCATTTTATCTTTGTCATTATTCGGAGTGAGATTTTTTTATTTATTGTCATTCTTATTTCCGGTGTCAGATTTTCAATTACTGTCATTCTTATTTCCAGTGTCATATATTCATTTTTTATGAAGTGAGATTTTCATTAATCGTCATTCTTATTCTGGTGTCAGATTTATATTTATTGTCATTCTTATTTCCGGAGTAAGGTTTTCATTTATTGTCATTCTTATTTTTGGAGTGAGATTTTTAATCATTGTCATTCTTATTAGCGGCGTGAATTTTTTATGTATTATTATTCTTTTTTCCGGTATAAGATTTTCTTATATTATCATTCTTATTTGCGGAGTGAAATTTCCATTTATTGTCATTCTTATTTCCGAAGTCAGATTTTCATGTTATCTTTTTCCTGAGGTTGGGTTTAAAATTTTTCTTCGATATCTTGCTATCATATTGGGTTCTGAATTCTTCCTCGTCTCTGCTCTAATGTTGATTTCAGTTTACGCGTCGGATATGGCATATCTCAGCGTTTTCGTTGTCATAAAAAGAGTTTTACAATGTTATAATGGCAGGAAATACTGTTTCGTCTGGTGTTTTGTCGATTTGACTAAATTATATCATTTCGTTTTCCTCAGAATACCTCGCCTCCTTAAAAACAAGAGATGTGCTGCTTTATCGGGACAAGAACGATCAGAACTGCCGGTGTAAGTACCCATTACCTGTTTATTATTTTGCCCCAGCCCTTATTGCCGTCACTTTAAACACCTGTAATGGTTAGTTTGTACAAAAACGTTAGAACCACACAGAACACGACAAGAAAAATACATATGGTCTTGATGAATCATTCTGTCTTTGCATATTACAGAGTAATTTGCCCTTATAGTAGGTATCGGCTGTGACGGCATTATTTCATGAGCGAAAAGTACGTCGTTATCACTTAGCAATATGACGTGTCGCTCATGAAATAATTACGTAACATGCAATACCTACCCAAAAAGGCAGATGAATCTGTAATATGCTAATAATAATATTTTACGTGTTTCGTTGTCTGTACTCATTACGTCCGCAACATAACATACCTCAGTTTTTCATTATTTCATATCACAACATTATTATGATCTGTCCAATGAAGGCTTTTCTGTAGCGATATATCTATATGGAATTCCCTATGGACACTCGTGTCAATATTAATATCCAATATTTCATTACGACTGTTACTCTCAGGGCATCTATATGATTGTGTAGTGTTGACCAACATGTATGTAGTATACCTGTTATGAGATTCCGTCAGCGTTACATATGGTACATATTGATCGGTGTACTCGGTGTAATGTAGTATACCTGTTATGATATTCCGTCAGCGTTACATATGGTACATATTGATCGGTGTACTCGGTGTAATGTAGTATACCTGTTATGAGATTCCGTCAGCGTTACATATGGTACATATTGATCGGTGTACTCGGTGTAATGTAGTATACCTGTTATGAGATTCCGTCAGCGTTACATATGGTACATATTGATCGGTGTACTCGGTGTAATGTAGTATACCTGTTATGAGATTCCGTCAGCGTTACATATGGTACCTATTTTGATCGGTGTACTCGGTGTAATGTAGTATACCTGTTATGAGATTCCGTCAGCGTTACATATGGTACATATTGATCGGTGTACTCGGTGTAATGTAGTATACCTGTTATGAGATTCCGTCAGCGTTACATATGGTACATATTGATCGGTGTACTCGGTGTAATGTAGTATACCTGTTATGAGATTCCGTCAGCGTTACATATGGTACATATTGATCGGTGTCAAGTACTCGATGTAATGTAGTATACCTGTTATGAGATTCCGTCAGCGTTACATATGGTACATATTGATCGGTGTACTCGGTGTAATGTAGTATACCTGTTATGAGATTCCGTCAGCGTTACATATGGTACATATTGATCGGTGTACTCGGTGTAATGTAGTATACCTGTTATGAGATTCCGTCAGCGTTACATATGGTACATATTGATCGGTGTACTCGGTGTAATGTAGTATACCTGTTATGAGATTCCGTCAGCGTTACATATGGTACATATTGATCGGTGTACTCGGTGTAATGTAGTATACCTGTTATGAGATTCCGTCAGCGTTACATATGGTACCTATTTTGATCGGTGTACTCGGTGTAATGTAGTATACCTGTTATGAGATTCCGTCAGCGTTACATATGGTACATATTGATCGGTGTACTCGGTGTAATGTAGTATACCTGTTATGAGATTCCGCCAGCGTTACATATGGTACTATTGATCGGTGTACTCGGTGTAATGTAGTATACCTGTTATGAGATTCCGTCAGCGTTACATATGGTACATATTGATCGGTGTACTCGGTGTAATGTAGTATACCTGTTATGATATTCCGTCAGCGTTACATATGGTACATATTGATCGGTGTACTCGGTGTAATGTAGTATACCTGTTATGAGATTCCGTCAGCGTTACATATGGTACATATTGATCGGTGTACTCGGTGTAATGTAGTATACCTGTTATGAGATTCCGTCAGCGTTACATATGGTACCTATTGATCGTGTGTACTCGGTGTAATGTAGTATACCTGTTATGAGATTCCGTCAGCGTTACATATGGTACCTATTGATCGGTGTACTCGGTGTAATGTAGTATACCTGTTATGAGATTCCGTCAGCGTTACATATGGTACATATTGATCGGTGTACTCGGTGTAATGTAGTATACCTGTTATGAGATTCCGTAAGCGTTACATATGGTACATATTGATCGGTGTACTCGGTGTAATGTAGTATACCTGTTATGAGATTCCGTCAGCGTTACATATGGTACATATTGATCGGTGTACTCGGTGTAATGTAGTATACCTGTTATGAGATTCCGCCAGCGTTACATATGGTACCTATTGATCGGTGTACTCGGTGTAATGTAGTATACCTGTTATGAGATTCCGCCAGCGTTACATATGGTACCTATTGATCGGTGTACTCGGTGTAATGTAGTATACCTGTTATGAGATTCCGTCAGCGTTACATATGGTACATATTGATCGGTGTACTCGGTGTAATGTAGTATACCTGTTATGAGATTCCGTCAGCGTTACATATGGTACCTATTGATCGGTGTACTCGGTGTAATGTAGTATACCTGTTATGAGATTCCGTCAGCGTTACATATGGTACATATTGATCGGTGTACTCGGTGTAATGTAGTATACCTGTTATGAGATTCCGTCAGCGTTACATATGGTACCTATTGATCGGTGTACTCGGTGTAATGTAGTATACCTGTTATGAGATTCCGTCAGCGTTACATATGGTACATATTGATCGGTGTACTCGGTGTAATGTAGTATACCTGTTATGAGATTCCGTCAGCGTTACATATGGTACCTATTGATCGGTGTACTCGGTGTAATGTAGTATACCTGTTATGAGATTCCGTACAGCGTTACATATGGTACCTATTGATCGGTGTACTCGGTGTAATGTAGTATACCTGTTATGAGATTCCGCCAGCGTTACATATGGTACATATTGATCGGTGTACTCGGTGTAATGTAGTATACCTGTTATGAGATTCCGTCAGCGTTACATATGGTACTATTGATCGGTGTACTCGGTGTAATGTAGTATACCTGTTATGAGATTCCGTCAGCGTTACATATGTACCTATTGATCGGTGTTTTACTCGGTGTAATGTAGTATACCTGTTATGAGATTCCGCCAGCGTTTACATATGGTACATATTGATCGGTGTACTCGGTGTAATGTAGTATACCTGTTATGAGATTCCGTCCAGCGTGTACATATGGTACATATTGATCGGTGTACTCGGTGTAATGTAGTATACCTGTATGAGATTTTCCGTAAACCAGCGGTTACACTATTTTGCTGGGAATATGGTCCCATAGGTCCATATTTTGTGCCATACTATTGATCGGTGTACTCGGTGTGCAAAGTTTATATCGATGTTATGTGAATTCTACTGAAAGGGATTTTGTTCGTTTCATATGGTACATACCCTTGATCCCTAGTTCTCTGCCATACAGATTTTTTGAGGCTGATACCTGTTACAAAGATGGCCGCCAGGGCCATCTTGGATTACCTATTGTTAAGGTTTGTACTATTTCTCAAAAAGTAATGGAAGTAGTCTTTCTCAAATTTTAATATGAAGATTCCGTTAGGGCCCATAGTTGTGCATTACATATTTGGACCAATATTGAAAAGTGTACAGGCGCGCAGTGGATAATGATAGTTAAAGTTTGTTATCGCTATTTCTCAGATAGTACTGAAGGGATCTGTCTCAAATTTTATTTGTAGGTTCCCCGAGGGCCCTAGTTGTGCATATTGTGATTTGGAACCGATCGGTCAACAAGATTGCTGCCAGTCAGCCATCTTGGATTTTGATATTCAAAGTTTGTTATCGCTATTTCTCAGAAAGTTTTGAATGGATCTTTCTCAGATTTCACATGTAGGTTCCCCTAGGGCCCTAGTTGTGCATATTGTGATTTGGGACCGATTGATCAACAAGATGGCCGCCAAGTAATCATCTTGGATTTAAATAGTTGAGGTTTCTTACCGCTATTTCTCAAAAGGTACTGAAACGATCTGTCTCAAATTTTATATGTAGTATGTTTGAAAAAGTTTAAAAAGTAGAGAAAAGATCCATCTTTCCTTTGTCAGATATATATCATTCTTTGGTGGGCGCAAAGATCCCTCTGGGATCTCTTGTGAATATTTAGGGACCAAGGGAATAGAATTGTATAATTATGATTTGTTAAATATAAATATGATTTGTTAACGTGAGCTTGACGAAAACGAACACATTAGGCTACGTTATAGCAGCTATGAGTTCGTGGCAAGCGCTATCGTTATATCTTACTGTGTGAAATTGAAACATATTAGCGTTTTGGGTCATCAGACCCGAAGGGCTACCAAGTTTGTTCAAATGAATGACATTGACCTGATTCAAGGTCACAGGAGTCAAAAAGGCTAAAATATTTAGATTTAATATTTTAATGAAATATTTAACACTTCTCAAGAACCGAAAGGCCCAGGGTATTCATGTTGGGGCTGCGGTATGCTGAGATGAAGGGCTACCAAGTTTGTTTAAATGCATGACCTTGACCTTCAAACAAGGTCTAAGGGGTCCAAAAGGCCACCAAGTTTTATCAAATTTATTACCTTTACCTTCATTCAAGGTCACACGGATTAATAGACTGGGATAAAATCTTTAAATTCGTCTTGTAAATAACTAAGAGGCCTAGAGACTGAATATTGGACTTCAATGTCACAGGGGTCAAATAAGCTAAAATGTTTAACGACTTGTGAATAACTAAGAGCCCTAGATATTGTATTATATTATATTGGGCCCGTGATATGCTGGGGTGGAGGGCCACCAAGTTTGATGAAATGAATGACCTTGACCTTCATTCAAGGTCACAGGGATTAAATAGGCTAAATTCTTTAAATTCCTCTTGTAAATAACAAAGCGGCCTAGAGACTGGATATTAGACTTGTAGCATGGTGGGGATCAAGAACATTCATTCATGGTATAATTCATCAAATATATCAGAACCTGAACTTCTATAAAAATTCTTTTGAATTGCCTTAATTGTTCATCGCTGCCATATTCTTTGAAGTGTTGTATTGTGTCAATAGTCAAATGACCGTTAAGTCCCATGGGCCTCATGTTATTTGCAAGTTTCTGTGTAGTTCATTACTTTCAAGCTTAAAAACAATACTAAAAACAACAAATAGTGTAATCCCATTTTTTTCTGCCTGCTTTAGACAGAAAATCATGTTCCCCTATACGCTATGATATAAAGTCATCGCAGCTTTTGATTTGATACGTTATTGTCCGATTGGAGTAGCACATGCTGCTATTCTGAGCAAAAAAATAGATAAACTATATGTTTAATTGTTAATTTTAAAGTCACCTACCGACATTCGAAACTCTTACAAACAGTCATACTTAGATAAGGATAAATTGGAATAGATTGTTGATGTTATGGAGATATAATACAAAACTCTTACAAACAGTCATACTTAGATAAGGATAAATTGGAATAGATTGTTGATGTTATGGAGATATAATACAAAACTCTTACAAACAGTCATACTTAGATAAGGATAAATTGGAATAGATTGTTGATGTTATGGAGATATAATACAAAACTCTTACAAACAGTCATACTTAGATAAGGATAAATTGGAATAGATTGTTGATGTTATGGAGATATAATACAAAACTCTTACAAACAGTCATACTTAGATAAGGATAAATTGGAATAGATTGTTGATGTTATGGAGATATAATACAAAACTCTTACAAACAGTCATACTTAGATAAGGATAAATTTGAATAGATTGTTGATGTTATGGAGATATAATACAAAACTCTTACAAACAGTCCTACTTAGATAAGGATAAATTTGAATAGATTGTTGATGTTATGGAGATATAATACAAAACTCGCAGCAGAAAGAAAAGAGTATACTCTACTTAATTCAGTAATGATAATCTATTTAAAGTTCATTTTGGGACTCTTTTAGCCAATCAGAAACAACGTTATAAACGGCGACGCCATTTTCTACTGAATGGGCTGATACAGAAATTTTTAAGCCAATACAACTTTGTGTTGCAAGCAAAATCGGAATAGTAAAGGATGTTGGTTCATTTCTTGTTACTTTTGTTATTTATTAGGTTTAAAAAGAAATTAGGAAAAACGAATCAGAGTGGATTTGAATTGCCACATTTTATCAGTGATGTGATTAGCCTATTAGATCAGTATTTCTACTACATTATCTTATAAAAACAAAAATTGCATGGCATATCATCGTGAACATACCTTGGCACCGCTTCGAGCACTTATCTATACTTATCTTATATATGCAAATGTGTTTAGGTTTGTTCATAATTGAATAACCAAGATCCATATTTATAGCTTCGTTGATTTAAATGAAAGAAACTTAGTTGGCACTCCGTGTATGTAAGTAAAGGATATCATGAACGTTTTTTTTGCTGAATTTGGAAGTAGCGTCGCGAGAATTTCACAATGATGTTCTAAGATATTCGGATGATAATTACAATAAAATAAACATTATTTATAATGTATAAATGACATGTTAAACCCTTAAGTTTGGATAACCTCTGTTTTGCTAATTTGTTGTAGATAGAGTCTCAAACAATATTTTTACAAAATGAGACATCACATCTTTATTAGATAAAAGAAAACAGCTACATATCCTTCTTTATTTTGTTCAGGTAATGGTTTGGGCATGCGTGTTGTTGGAGGCCAGTGTCGCTATGGTACCCGCCTTGGTGCCTTCGTGACTTATGTTGACACTGACGGGCCAGCTGACTCCTATGGTATACAGGAAGGTAGGACGTTATATCCAAACAAGATGGAAACAAGTAGAGCATTCCGCAAGCTTTTTACCCAATAACATGCTTTTCATCCAATTCCATGATTTTTATCCAATTACATATTTTTTATCCAATTACAGGTGCCCAAAGGAAACGCCATTTTAAAAATTAAACCGTAGAAAAACGAACTAGTAATCAGTTTTAGCAATTCCGAACTTCACTTATTGAACAAAATTGAAAGTAAGATATACTATGACATATAACGAGAATTTGTCTGAGAAATGATATTTAAATATATGTATAGAAAGATATTTTCATTTAAGAAAAAGTCTCATTTATTCTTATGACTGGATGTTATTTTTGCTAAGTGATAAATTTGCTTGTTTTTTTATTTTTGCAACTATTTGATTTTGTTTTTCTATCGCAATGTCTTTTTTGTTTTTTTCGTTGCTAGGTAACTTGGTAATCTTGTAAGATCATTCCCGCTGCTATAAGATTATGGATTAAATTTCTGTTTGCTAGGTGACCAGGTACTGATGTGGAACGGCAAGTCCCTGGTGGACACGACCTTCGAGGAGACGAAGAGGATAGTGAATCAGACTTCAGAAATCGTTCAGCTGGTGGTCGTCCACCATGAGGAAAAGTAAAACTCTCTTTATAATACCAATATCCTAATTACTGAGAAAAGTAAAACACCATTAATATTACCAATATCCTAATTACCGAGAAAAGTAAAACACGACATTATAATAATACCAATATCCTACTTACCGAGAAAAGTAAAACACCATTAATACTTACCAATATCCTAATATTACTGAGAAAAGTAAAACACCATTAACATTACCAATATCCTAATTACTGAGAAAAGTAAAACACCATTAATATTACCAATATCCTAATTACTGAGAAAAGTAAAACACCATTAACATTACCAATATCCTAATGACTGAGAAAAGTAAAACACCATTAATATTACCAATATCCTAATTACTGAGAAAAGTAAAACACCATTAACATTACCAATATCCTAATTACTGAGAAAAGTAAAACACCATTAATATTACCAATATCCTAATTACTGAGAAAAGTAAAACACCATTAATATTACCAATATCCTAATTACTGAGAAAAGTAAAACACCATTAATATTACCAATATCCTAATTACTGAGAAAAGTAAAACACCATTAATATTACCAATGTACTATTTTCTAATTACCGAGAAAAGTAAAAACACCATTAATATTACCAATGTACTAATTACCGAGAAAAGTAAAAACACCATTAATATTACCAACATCCTAATTACTGAGAAAGGTAAAACCATTTAATATTACCAATATCCTAATTACTGAGAAAAGTGAAACACATTAATATTACCAATTATCCTAATTACTGAGGAAAAGTAAAAAGCACCATTAATATTACTATATCCTATCCTAATTACTGAAAAAGTATTAAAACATCCTAATCATTAATATTACCAATATCCTAATTACCGAGAAAAGTAAAACACCACCATAATATTAACCTACCATTCCTAAATCAATATGAAAAAAAACACCGTTATTACCAATATCCTAATCTACTGAGAAAAGTGAAACACCCATTAATATTACCAATATCCTAATTACGGAGAAATGTAAAACACTACATTAATATTACCAATATCCTAATTTACTGAGAAAAGTGTAAAACACCATTAATATTACCAATATCCTAATTACGGAGAAAAGTAAAACACCATTAATATTACCAATATCCTAATTACTGAGAAAAGTAAAACACCAATTAAAATATTACCAATATCCTAATTACGGAGAAAAGTAAAAACACCATTTAATATTACCAATATCCTATTTACTGAGAAAAGTAAAACACCATTAATATTACCAATATCCTAATTACAGGAGAAAAGTAAAACACCATTAATTATTACCAATATCCTAATTTACTGAGAAAAGTAAAACAACCATTAATATTACCATTACTGAGAAAAGTAAATCCTAATTACTAATTGAGAAAAGTAAAACACCATTAATATAACCAAAATCCTAATTACTAGATGAAAAGTAAAACACCATTAATATTAACAATATCCTAATTACTGAGAAAAGTAAAACACCATTAATATTTACCAATATCCTAATTACGAGAGAGTAAAACACCATTTAATATTACCATTAATATCCTACCAATATCCTGATTACTGAGAAAAGTAAAACACCATTAAAATATTACCAATATCCTAATGACGGAGAAAAGTAAAACACCATTAATATTACCAATTTTCCTAATCAATATGAAAAAAAACACCGTTAATATTACCAATATCCTAATTACAGTGAGATATAAAGTGAAACACCGTTATAGTTAATAAATTATCTTCTCCTATATTACTGAGAAAAAAAGTAAAAACACATAAACTAATTACCAATATCCTAATTACTGAGAAAAGTAAAACACTATTAGTATTACCAAATATCCTAATTACTAAGAAAAGTAAAACACCATTAAATATATACCAATATCCTAAATTCTGAGAAAAGTAAAAACACCATTACTAATATCCTAACTTACTGAGAAAGTTCAAGAACACTTAATATTCAATATCCTAATTACTGAGAAAAGTAAAACACCATTAATATACTATGTACTGAGAAATATGAAAACACCCTAATTACTACGGAGAGTTAAAAACACCATTAATATTTACCCAAAATCCTAATTACTGAGAAAGTACCCAAATTAACAATATTTATTACATGAGAAAAGTAAAACACCATTAATATACCAATATCCTAATTACGAGGAGAAAGAGAAAAACACCATAAATAATTACCAATATCCTAATTAATGAGAAAAGAAGTAAAACACCATTAATATTACCAATATCCTAATTACTGAGAAAAGTAAAACACCGTTAATATTACCAATATCCTAATTACCAGAGAAAAGTAAAAAGTACATAACCATTAAATAAATATTTTTTTACCAAATCCTAATTAGTTGAGAAAAGTAAAACACCATTAATATTACCATATACCTAATTCTACTGAGAAAAGTGAAAACACCACCGTTAATATTACCAATATCCTATTTACTGAGAAAAGTAAAACACCATTAATATTACCAAAGTATCCTAATTACCTGAGAAAAGTTAAAAACACCATTAAAGATTACCAATATCCTAATTAATGAGAAAAAGTAAAACACCGTTTAATATTACCAGATATCCTAATTACTGAGAAAAGTGAACGACCATTAATATTACCAATATCCTAAATATACTGAGAAAAGTAAAAACAACATTAAGATTACCTAAACACCATGTACTGAGAAAATAAAACACCATTAATATTACCAATATCCTAATTACAATATCCAATGACGAAAATGTAAAACACCATTAATATTACCAATATCCTAATTAGTCCGAGATAAGTTAAACAGCCATTATAATTACCATTATCCTTTTTACTGAGAAAACGTAAAACACCATTTAATATTATCCAATATCACTAATTACTGTAGGAAAAGTGTAACACCGTTAATATTACCAATATCCTATTTTACTGAGAAAAGTAAAACACCATACTGAGAAAATATTACCAATATCCTAATTAACTGAGAAAAGTAAACACCATTAATATTACCAATAATCCTAATTACGGTAGAAAGTAAAACACCAGTTAATAATTACCAATATCCTAATTACGGAGAGAAAAGTGAAACACACCATTAATCAAACTCTTACAAACAGTCATACTTAGATAAGGATAAATTTGAATAGATTGTTGATGTTATGGAGATATAATACAAAACTCTTACAAACAGTCATACTTAGATAAGGATAAATTTGAATAGATTGTTGATGTTATGGAGATATAATACAAAACTCTTACAAACAGTCATACTTAGATAAGGATAAATTTGAATAGATTGTTGATGTTATGGAGATATAATACAAAACTCTTACAAACAGTCATACCAAATTACGGAGAAAGTAAAACCACCACTTAGATAAGGATAAATTTGAATAGATTGTTGATGTTATGGAGATATAATACAAAACTCTTACAAACAGTCATACTTAGATAAGGATAAATTTGAATAGATTGTTGATGTTATGGAGATATAATACAAAACTCTTACAAACAGTCATACTTAGATAAGGATAAATTGGAATAGATTGTTGATGTTATGGAGATATAATACAAAACTCTTACAAACAGTCATACTTAGATAAGGATAAATTGGAATAGATTGTTGATGTTATGGAGATATAATACAAAACTCTTACAAACAGTCATACTTAGATAAGGATAAATTGGAATAGATTGTTGATGTTATGGAGATATAATACAAAACTCTTACAAACAGTCATACTTAGATAAGGATAAATTTGAATAGATTGTTGATGTTATGGAGATATAATACAAAACTCTTACAAACAGTCCTACTTAGATAAGGATAAATGTTTTGAATAAACTCTCAAATATTATGATGTTATTGAGATATAATACAAAACTCTTACAAACAGTCCTACTTAGATAAGGATAAATTTGAATAGATTGTTGATGTTATGGAGATATAATACAAAACTCTTACAAACAGTCATACTTAGATAAGGATAAATTTGAATAGATTGTTGATGTTATGGAGATATAATACAAAACTCTTACAAACAGTCATACTTAGATAAGGATAAATTTGAATAGATTGTTGATGTTATGGAGATATAATACAAAACTCTTACAAACAGTCCTACTTAGATAAGGATAAATTTGAATAGATTGTTGATGTTATGGAGATATAATACAAAACTCGCAGCAGAAAGAAAAGAGTATACTCTACTTAATTCAGTAAAGATAATCTATTTAAAGTTCATTTTGGGACTCTTTTAGCCAATCAGAAACAACGTTATAAACGGCGACGCCATTTTCTACTGAATGGGCTGATAAAGAAATTTTTAAGCCAATACAACTTTGTGTTGCAAGCAAAATCGGAATAGTAAAAGATGTTGGTTCATTTCTTGTTACTTTTGTTATTTATTAGGTTTAAAAAGAAATTAGGAAAAACGAATCAGAGTGGATTTGAATTGCCACATTTTATCAGTGATGTGATTAGCCTATTAGATCAGTATTTCCTACTACATTATCTTAACACCGCTTCGAGCACTTATCTATACTTATCTTATATATGCAAATGTGTTTAGGTTTGTTCATAATTGAATAACCAAGATCCATATTTATAGCTTCGTTGATTTAAATGAAAGAAACTTAGTTGGCACTCCGAGATGTAAAGGATATCATGAACGGTTTTTTTTGCTGGTAGTAGCGTCGCGAGAATTTCACAATGATGTTCTAAGATATTCGGATGATAATTACAATAAAATAAACATTATTTATGATGTATAAATGACATGTTAAACCCTTAAGTTTGGATAACCTCTGTTTTGCTAATTTGTTGTAGATAGAGTCTCAAACAATATTTTTACAAAATGAGACATCACATCTTTATTAGATAAAAGAAAACAGCTACATATCCTTCTTTATTTTGTTCAGGTAATGGTTTGGGCATGCGTGTTGTTGGAGGCCAGTGTCGCTATGGTACCCGCCTTGGTGCCTTCGTGACTTATGTTGACACTGACGGGCCAGCTGACTCCTACGGTATACAGGAAGGTAGGACGTTATATCCAAACAAGATGGAAACAAGTAGAGCATTCCGCAAGCTTTTTATCCAATAACATGCTTTTCATCCAATTCCATGATTTTTATCCAATTACATATTTTTTATCCAATTACAGGTGCCCAAAGGAAACGCCATTTTAAAAATTAAACCGTAGAAAAAGGAACTAGTAATCAGTTTAAGCAATTCCGAACTTCACTTATTGAACAAAATTGAAAGTAAGATATACTATGACATATAACGAGAATTTGTCTCAGAAATGATATTTAAATATATGTATAGAAAGATATTTTCATTTAAGAAAAAGTCTCAATTATTCTTATGACTGGATGTTATTTTTGCTAAGTGATAAATTTGCTTGTTTTTTATTTTTGCAACTGTTTGATTTTGTTTTTCTATCGCAATGTCTTTTTTGTTTTTTTCGTTGATAGGTAACTTGGTAATCTTGTTAGATCATTCCCGTTGCTATAAGATTATGGTTTAAATTTCTGTTTGCTAGGTGACCAGGTACTGATGTGGAACGGCAAGTCCCTGGTGGACACGACCTTCGAGGAGACGAAGAGGATAGTGAATCAGACTTCAGAAATCGTTCAGCTGGTGGTCGTTCACCATGAGGAAAAGTAAAACTCTCTTTATAATACCAATATCCTAGTTACTGAGAAAAGTAAAAAAAACATTAATATAACCAATATCCTAATTACCGAGAGAAGTAAAACACCATTAATATTACCAATATCCTAATTAATAAGAAAAAACCCAACTTTAATATTACCAATATCCTAATTACTGAGAAAAGTAAAACACCATTAATATTACCAATATCCTAATTACTGAGAAAAGTAAAACACCATTAATATTACCAATATCCTAATTACTGAGAAAAGTGAAACACCGTTAATATTACGAATATCCTAATTACTGAGAAAAGTAAAACACCATTAATATTACCAATATCCTAATTACGGAGAAAAGTAAAACACCATTAATATTACCAATGTACTTATTACTGAGAGAAGTAAAACTATATTTATAATACCAATATCCTTAGTACGGAGAAAAGTAAAACACCGTTAATATTATCAATATCTCATTTGCGTAGGGTCCAAAATACGAAGAAAATAAAACACCATAATCTTACAATATCCTATTTACGTAGGATCATAAATAACTTTTTAATTAAGCGTGACTCAGAATTTTTAGCGCAAATTCAATATTGGTATGTTTACATTTATACTAGCTTCAATGTAATATAATGAATATCACCCATTTCATTTTGCCATCCTTAATGGTCCTCATCTCGTTATTCGTGCCATCACTATGGCCATATGTACTCGATAATGAGGTATGGCTGACTTCACTTACTGACGGAGAGATTAATTATTTACAAGAGGCAAATTAATGTAATCGTTACACATGTACAAAGTATTAATTGTGACTTTATTGCAAACAATTCACGATCTGGAAATCATGATATGACCTCGCACAATAATTTTTTTTAAAGGACTGCCATTCCGAGAAACGGCTATTAATTTTCAAATGGGATTGTAAAACGAGATTGATAATTTTGTGATTTTATTCGGTACCAGCTTCAGTCGAGTGTCATATGATCCATGTTACAAAGGCACTTTGTGGATTAATTAAATACTTCTGTTCTTCCGTAATTTAAGATCTGTGGTGATGTTGAAATCAATTTGTCAATCCAAAATTCAGCAATGTGTAGTCGAAGTATGTGAAGCCTAATTTCTCAGTTGAACTATTGAATCACTTAACTGCTGAAAGTATTGAGAATATGCTACTTCCTGTTCATGATAAAGCTTGTTATACTGAAAGTTATGTAAATGGAACACACCGTCATTTTTAATGACCCGAACTGTGTACTTTTTCTGTATGTAATGATGCAAGTGTCACACAAAATGTGTGTCAGCTATTCCATGCCTAATCTAATTTTGTTTTAATTGATACTTTCAAATCATAGAATTGATAATCAGGTCCTAATAGATGTTGTGTCTATTTTCAAATCATGCTTAGAAAAATGAAGGAAATGTTTTTCATCCTGATTTTCCAGTCTTTGAAGTCATTTCTCCCACTTTCGCTACATGATTAGCATGACCATTCGACCATTCACGCATGAAATCGGTTAGTTATCTATTTCTTCGACTAAATTCACCAGTTACTGGCTTGACCTATTATGCGTGTGAATGAATTTGATCATCATCGACAACAAGACAACTCAATTCCTAGATCCTACATGTAGTGTTTGGATGTTCAAGGTCCGAACTCTGTCTGCCACATTTCCCTCTCTCTAGCGATATAAAAGGTGCCAAACTGACGTACCCAATGTGATGCTATATATCTAGTGTATCTTCCAAAAAAGGAAGGGTAAGCGTAGTAGAGGAAATGGAGATTATTATTAATCTGCGATAAGAGAGCTGGATTGGTGGAGTATAAAGTGTTAGAATTCAGATCTTGATTTTCCAATACCCCCTCTCCTGCTTTATAAGATTGTCCTCCAATGCCTGCGGAGTACTACTGGTTTATAGCACGCATCACAACCTCGCTGAGTCACGACATCGACACAATTGCACAGATTCCGTGTAATGTTATGTAGAATTTATTATGTCGCTGCCTTTTTAGAATTTAGAGATATTGTTTTGGGGATATTGTTATACTAACGTCGAGGTGTGGAAGAAACTTTCGTACGTGGATATCTAGGTGAGCCTACCATAGAATATTACTGTTCTACATATAAAAAGTATAATCTGCTGCTTTTTTTTATTTCTACAAACAAACTAAAGTGATTTACTGTCAGAACCTGCCATAAACAAAACCAGCTGATTATCTAGGTTAACAAGATAACCGGCTCATTGATCAGGGAATGAAATGATTATGAAGCCGTTATCTGCCTAATGGGTTGATTTAATGATTTTATAACAGACTTCTAGAAACAGCCATTAATGTGGTGTAAGCCTGTGTTTTCTTTCCGGCTTAGTATATCCACAAAGCTGGCGGATTGTGTGACGAGTTTGGCCTGTTATTGTTGTTTTAAGCTGATATCATCATATGACTCGGTTATCGATCTGTCACCCGCCTACCGCTGTCACTGTCTTGGTACTTCATTTCTTGTGTTTTTATAGTAAATGATGTTCAACAATACATGCTGTGTATTGCAGTAGAATTGATAACAATTAGTTAGTATCCTTTCGGCGGTATTCCATAATAGAAGTAGGCGTAGCTGTCGATGGCACCCATACCCTATAGCTAGGAGAGATTCTGTAACAGGAGACGGAGCCAATCCTATTTCCATCGCATATACTTGTTTACAGGAATGTATCCACGTGCAGTAACGCCACTGCAGTTAAAATATAAGTTTTATAACAAGACGGTGTTCCAAATTTAGAATTGATGAAGTAAGGCTTAAAATAAAAATCGTTCTAACTTACAATGAGACTAGAAATAAAAAAAACCAACAACTGAACAACGTGTTCCTCGAGAGTTAGTGGCCTGTTCGTGTCTACTCGTGCTTTTCTTTGTACGTCCTATCAACAGCTAGGGTCATTTATAGTAATGCCTATTGTAGGAAATGTAGGGAAGCCGGAGTACCAGGGAAAAACGACCGCCCTATGGTCAGTCCCTGACAACTAATCCATGTGGGATTTGAATTCGAAACCCAGAGGTGGAAATATGTCGGAACAAATTTACCACTATGTCTCAGCAATCAATACGAGGTTTGACATGTCTGTTATAATTGCTGTATCGTTTATTCTTTTACAGTTACGGTATGGTTGACGTTACGGAGACAGCAGACGACACCGAGCAGGGTGAGTTTTTTTAATGTTTTTAATTATAACCTTATCTCCAATGACGCTTCTTTATTTCGAATGGTCTTCAGAGTCTATCACATTAACCTAAACGTTCCTTTCGAAGTTCTGTTTTTGTTTATTTTTTGTGCTAACATTAAGATACCGGCGACATTTTTAGATTGTTTTCAAGGTTGGATATATTTTTATCCATTCATTTTTATTTCTCTTTAATTTAGATCTGTATGATACGGTAGCCTGTATGATACAGAAGAATTAAAAGGCACTTACTACATTTATGACTGTTCATGTTTGCGGTCTATACAATTACCGCACTTACTACGTTGTATTTTATTTTAACCTTATCTAGACGGTAACCATTCCTGCGCGCAGCCTATACTATTACCGCCGTCCGTGCTGGCACTCAATAAACCAAAAAGACGAATGCTTCCTAAGACACCGGTACGTAATAATGCGTCACTGACGAGAATCTATAGAGACTCACTTTGAACTGAGTCGTAGTCATATATCAGTTTGATATTTGAGAATCACCATTTATTGCATTAAGAATGTATTCATCTGAGAAGTCAAAATTTTCTTGTTTCTTGTACATGTACTTAACTTTTTTCCTCTCATATAGATATTTTGCAAAATTGGAGCTCATACCTTAAAAGAAAATGGAAGAAAAAACATATGCCCGTGCGCTCGCTTTTGAGCTATTGTCACTCAAAGATACCTAATTGACATAATATTGGATTTTATGGGAATTATGCCGTTTTGACCATATACACAATAGATTAAAGACATAATTTCCTAATGAGGTGTTTGATATATATGGATGTGGAATTTTTTTTTTTTAAAGTATACAAGTTATGATTAATAAGACTCGTATTTTTTTTTCTCAGAATAACAACATACATATATATGTGTGTGTTATCCCTGACCCTTAATTTTGAGCTACAAAATGACCATTTTCAGCCATTTTGTCACATTTAACCCTGTATAGAAAAAGTTATTGTATTAAACACTTTTTAAATATTTTGTATATCTAAATCAGTCAGAAATTGGGGTCCGTGTGCTTACTTTTATGCCCCATTTAGATTTTATAAGTTTTTGATATTTCAGACTAAAAAATTAAAAATAGTCAAATTATCATTAAATGTTTAAAGTGACAAAAGTGTATCATTCCACATATTAATGCTCAAAATTTCAATTATCAAGACCCTAGTAAAAAAATAAGCATGATACAGCTAAAACTGCTGGCGAAGTGATAATTAAAGTAAAACAATTTAAGTGAAAATGGTAGAACTTTGGCTCTATTCAAAGCGAGAAAAGACACATTTTCAAAATGGCCGTCAAATGGCAACTTCCTACATATATTAATAAATTGTATATGAAAATATCATAACTTCTTTGATCTATGTGGAAACAAAACTTCAACGGGACTTAAACGTCAGTGGAATACATCCTTTAATTCATTTATTTAAAATTTGACATAAAACGGATACTGATTTGATACTCATCCTACGTTATCATAAATGTATACAAGTATGGTAGATATGAATCCATGATAACATATCTATCTGTCATGCACAAAGTCCGTAATATACTGAACCTCTTTGTTTTGTCTTCAAATGAAGTCTTAAAATTTTTAATCTTGGTTTTTGTAAGACAAAATTCATGAAATTAAATTATCACTATAGAATAAATGAATGTGTCCCTACTTTCATAATTCATCGTTTGCTTTTTATTTTTCAGATTGAGATGAAGAAGGACGAACGTTTAGTGAGTGGGAAGCTACAGATGAGCGTAGCCTACTCCGACTCCGAGGAGTGTCTGTCTGTCACCCTGGTGCTGGCTGACGACCTACGACATCCTGGACACACGGAGGAGGCCATCATAAATCCAATCGCGCTGGTTCACCTACTGCCAGGCAGAGGGTAAATCTCCTTGAATACCAAACAACTATCCTCGACAAGATTATAAACTGTTGGTTCCAAAATGTGAAACAACTGTCGTACAGAAAATTCTCAAATTTAGAATGCTGAATAACTGCGGTATAGAGGATTTTAAAATCTGAACGACTCTTGCAAGGAAATTCAAAAATGTAAAACAACTGTCATAAAGAAAAAGACGTATATAAGATTCTAAAATGCTGATCAACTGCCGTAGAACAGATTTATTAAATATTACTTTGTGCATCATCTTGTTTAATCTGTCGCTAAATGTTTGGATAATGTTTAATTGTTTTCTGTCCTTGTCTTCACCTTTTGTGTACTTATTTAAGTTATGTTTAATCTGTCTTTGAATTGTTTGATGATACTGTTTATAATTCTATGTGTTTTAAAGTGAACTTTGTGTGTTGGTGGGGAAGTTAAAAATCCTCTTTGATATATTTTTAACTTTGTGGCCCTGTTCTATCGAACCCCCACCTTAATATCAATATTGAGATGTTTTAGATTATGTTATGTTTCATAATATTTTAACATAATTCTATAAAACTGAATTATGTGTCAATTTGTTTGCATAGTGTCAATTTGTTTGCATAATATTTGTTTTATTACTTTGATATGAGTTTTATATAATTTTTATAATAAATATGTCACCTTATGGTGGCCATTTTCAATTCATTTAACTCTTTGTTTTCTGTATGTGGAGTGTGCATAAAATTCTATTCTGTAATTCCAGCTTCTATCCACCTTATGAGACTATACCGCAGTTCAATACGTCATCGCCTCGGTGGAACGAGACGTTTAACATACTGGAAATCAGCCCTAATGAGGTATGTTCAATGTTTATATAATCTCTAGATGCAATTTATTTTCGTAAATTTTGCGAATAAAGGAAATTCGGGAATGTTCCTCTCCGCAAAATAATATCTTATTCAATATATTGTATTGTTTTTCCATTAATATTTAAATCCACGATCTTTGCGCATTTGTTTTGAGAAGAAAATCCCGAAAATATATAGCCGTGAAAGACAGGTGATCTATATTTAAAGCCGTGAAAGACAAGTGATTTATATTAATATCCGTGAAAGACAGGTGATTCATATTAATTGTACTTTGCATTTTGTTGCTTTTAAATAGTTTGAAAAGTCGATCGAAATCTTCTAAGTTTTATCAGTGTATGTGTTTGTAGATCCCAACTAGTCCATATTAAAATTAGATAGTTGTTATCGCTACTATCTTAATATCATCACTAGTCTTTCACCTATAAGTTATGAGGATTAAAATAAAACGATGTATTATCAAGATATGTAAATTTGTAGTATACCATGTATTGTTTGATTTATTTATTCCTTGATTGTTATAATCCGTTGTCTAATCTATTTCAACAGATAAACGACAAGTCTATAGAGATTACTCTATGGGACCAGAAGCAGTCAACAGACATGTTCCTAGGAGAAGTACTTCTAGACCTAGTTGATGCCAACATAAAGGACGAGATCGTCACCTACGACCTACAAGACCACGACGACAACAGCTCGCCCCTCCCCCGGAGGAGGAGGAAGGAGTCGGGCTCCGACGCCACAACAACCAGTCAAATAAGTCCCATGACAACAACAATAGACACGTCAAGTAACTGGTCAACTAGTCCTAGCCGTTTGTCCATCCAAAATTTAAATACTGAGGGAGGCAGACAGACGAAAGAAGAGCGGAATTCCTGGTCTTCCCCCTTACGTAACCGACATTCTCGTAAGTGTGTGTTTTAAATATAATTTACTAAATCTATATCAATCAGTCACTGAATAGTCTGGTCAGTTTCGCTGATCAAAAGTTTCGTGAATTTTACTACAAACCAGAAAATTCAATTTTAACAAATAAAAGACTCGTGATTCGGTACACAAGATAAGTGTACATATGATTTATCAATTAGTCACTATTTTGCTGATGAAGTTTGCACGACCACGTCAGTGTCCCGTGAAATGTTAAACGACACTTTGAAAATGTCTGCAACTCTTTATTAATGGATTTCTTATTTCTATTGTACAAGCATGTTGCATAGGGAAAAAACAACAATAAAAAAACTAAAAATACGCTTGAGCTCAATTAGATTTATACTATATACTATACCTCATAAAACGCAACATCTGCAAACGATTCCCTGGCGATTTACTTGAAGGATCAAAAGGAGGAAATCGCGATTGTGCCTCCTCACGAAATTAACAATCATATTATATACAATCATGACCCTCTGTGGACAGACACTCTCCTTGAGAAGAGTTATTTTCCAGGGAGACAATTCTAGAAGTATCCAGACACAAAGGGACATACTTAATTTTTAATAAGAAAAAAAACTCAAATTAATTCATTTTGTTATTTGTCTGGTTAAAGAACTCATGAATATGTTTCCCAAAAACGTTGCTAAATTCGTCGGACTGTAAAAAATAAGCAACAGTTGCATTTGTTGGTTCACGTTTAGACGACGTTCACCTCCGGTCGCGCAGGGCTTCCCATGGTGCCCTTGGGTTATTTCCCTCGCCTCCCAAATGTCATGTGATCAAGTTAATCCAATCAGAACATTCTAAATGAAAGTGGGGTATAATACATGTAATATATTTCATGTGCATGACATTATATGTATATCATTTTATTACCTTGGGAGTATGTTTCTGGTGAAAGGATTTGGTATTGGTGACGGATTAATAACGTGATATTCCATACACAATGTAGATAAATATTCTTTCGAAATAATTTCAGATATTTCATTTTTGTCAAGTTATATCATTTGACTGTTTTAAAAAAAGTCACAAACGAACGACTCAAAATTATCACGGCAATATATTCCTTAGTACACCTACCGAGATATATTGCAAAATGGCCGCTGTAAATGTTTTTGTTATGGTCTTAATTTTATGGTTACAGTCAATGGAAAGAAAATGAAATAATAAAAAAGTAAGAGGTTTCAGCTTGTAACGTTTGCAAAACTGGTTAAATCCGTTTGATTAAAAAAATCAGGAATGTTTTAAAAAGTGTTTATAGTAAGGTAATAGGGGTGACCTTTCTTTTGCGAACTGTCAAGCTACTTTATATATTCAAGTCTGAGTGTTTTATTTGATTTATCTATTCACCTACTAACGCGTTATTTCGTTACTGTGACAAATACATAACAAGACATAATCCAGCCCACTCATTGAAAGGACCAGTGAGCTAAGTAAAGAAATGACACGAGGTTTAGGAACAAGGGGGCTGATATTATCGGTGTTACTGTTTGCTGTTTCAGTACCCCGTAGTGGAAGCTTCAGCTCAAAGATAAAACAGAAACTGGTGGTGGCAGTGTCGAGAATGTCGTCTACGTTTGCTAGCAGCGAACGACGGTTAAGTTTGCGTATGTAACATATCGATCTTTAGTAAGGTTTATCATAATGACAGATAGACAGATTTATTTAGAGAGTACAGCAGGTATCAGTGGGAACGTGTTCTTTGTTTGCTTCTGTAATTCAAACTTGCTTGTAACGAGCATTTTTGTTGGATTAAACATTTGTCATTATCTCTTAAATTAACAAATGAAATTCCATTTTGTAACGTCACCTGTGATAGGCTGGTGCTACAGCCTAATGATTTCTAAATCCTTTTAAAAGGAAATGGGCCAAATGGGCCACGGAAACCAGAGTGTTACTCCAATCATAACTCTCACAAATAATACATCTTAAACCAACATGTATAACGTCCAGAGAGCGATATGTCAAAATTGGAAAAAAATGAATTTTCTGCGTTCAAAAGTTCAAAGGGTGAATGGTACATTTATATTTTTTGGTGAATGTTTTTTTTTTAATCTCACTCTTATTTTTTGAATGTCTAATTATTTACGAAAGTAATATCTCACTTTGCATTTATTGGATTGACGTTCTTACCAAACAACTTTATTTTTCATATTGGTTTTGTGGTTAAAATAGCAAGACCTTATCTAGAACACGCCTGTTGAAGAGTGTTTTGGGAGAACGACCAGCTTCGGCTATAAAACAAACTCCCAGCGCCATGTTACTCTTAATAAATCTATCGGGATATCATACTAATGTTTGTAACTAACAACTTCCTTAAAACTTCGCCGGTCGCAGACAGTTCTCATGTGCCACATATTTATCACTTCAAACAATTTATATCGTTTAAACATCGATTCGTTAGGATCCAGTGTTATCTGAAATGCTTACGTCCACATTACGTTAGATTACTATATTTAAAAAAAAAAAAAAAAAAAAAAAAAAAAAACCCGAAATTTTAAACGAAAGGTTGTTGGTTGCATCGACGGACAAGATATATGTACTATTGTTGTCTTGTGTATAGAAACAATGTGGGATCTATTTGAATGTTCGTAGTAATGTTTTTGTATAAAGTGTGTGTCCTTTGTTTTACAGAGGAAGATAAGATAACTCCTAATCTGAGTCACAGTGCAGAAGCCATGTTGGGGTATATAGTGCCACCCATAGCTTTGTCGCCCAGACACTCGACTGACCAGTGCAAACGTACGGAGTATTCTTACTACTTCTTGCAAAGTACAAATACTGTATCTCCAGTCAGAATGACGATATAAAATATTTAAAATCTAAATACCACAAAGCGATGTTCAATAAGTCAAACGAATGCATTATTTTCACTCAGTTTGGAAAATGCTTTTGTTGAAATCCAGCGCTTGTATATAAGTTCAACTGGGGAAGAAGGGGAGAGGGCACCCGTCTGTCCAACTAGAGTTTGGTAGCTATTTGGTGGCTTCTTTTTCTAAATCTATTCTTTTTTCATCGAGAAAAATATGTATACAGAATTGAGATATCCTGGAAACTTTGTGTTCCGTGTTTATATTGTCACGACTTATTAGTTAGAAAAGTCATTGTTATCGGGGTTAATGGGTACAGGCCAATGTCATCACTGCTATCCTTAAAAAATACTACCAGCATTCTGTTTGTTATAATCAAGGATTAAATCAATGAATCAGCTGAAGAATCTCTGTGATATATCTTTCCGCCCTATCGTATTTGATAAATTGCGGAATATTACGATATTGTTTGGATGTATTATTTCATTAATGTAAGCCTGTTAATTTTTTTCATATGTATGATTGATAAACTATATATATATGATTTATTTTTAATTCTTAGGACAAATGTTAGAATTAGGCAACGCAGCGCGATCAAACACGTGTAGTGAAACAGGGGCGAGTATTTACGAGGACAACTCGGATTTGGATGACATGGGTAAAAGGTGAGGAACAAATATTGCAATTACCATTACATCGTCTACGGGATTGGTTCTTATGTAATACAGATTGGTCATAATAACATAAGATGTTGAAATATGTTCTTTAAACTAAAAACACAACAGAATTTCTTATAACTTGACTTGTCTTCATTAGTGTTTTGAAACTTTTCATACAGATGAGTGTTTCATTTTATTTTCAGAAGGCGATGTATGAAAACGAATTATTTTTTAGTGATAAATTCCTAATACTATACCCTACAAATGGCCGTACCACTGTCTCAGTAGAAGACAACGCTTCAGACAGCGTCGACAAGTATGAGTCTGTAGATTATCTGATACCATTGTTAAATCTGTTTTCAGGTTTGGATCTTCTTCCCCAGATGGCGATGATGTAGCCTCAATGCTGGGCCCAGCTCAAGTACCACCTAAACCTGCTTCAGGTATTAAATCCAAGCACAACTCCATGATAAGTCTTTTCAATGCTTTACAGTTGACGGATGTGGATGTCTACTATCATACTGGTGGCGGTGTGCCAGTTTCGTACGGTGCATATATAATGAGTTTATTCCACCTATAACTGTTCACGACTATTCGCGTATTGCTGTGATTGCGCATGGAGATATTTTATGTAAATGAAATAAGCATAACCAGAAATGCAAACGTTCTATCACCAAAATCAGACATAAAACATTAATGCTCAGACCGAGATTTTCTGTAAACTGTATTTGGTTTGTTAGTGTGTTTTTAGTAATCGGCATGCGTTAGAGTCTCAACAGCACATACCTGCCCGGTAACGTTTTCACCAGCTGTTGCAGTTTTTGTTCCAGAACGAGGCATCAAGTGTTTAATATCTAATGAACTATTTGATTTACAGAACAATCAGTGTGTGGTGATATTCGTCTGGGCCTGACGGTGACCCAGGGTAAACTAGAGATCGACATTATCTGTGTGACGGGGCTCCTGAGGGAGAGTGAAAACGCACCTCCAGGTTAGATACACAATATAACGTCTCCTGGAGAGAGAATAAGGCATGCTAACATTCATGTGATATTGAACCGTAATTTGATATACAAGTTCAATTTACTTTTTTTACAACATAATTCATGCATGTTTATTGATATTTTTACTTAAAGAATCGTGTTTTGTAACCACTTATTATATCAAGGTTTCATATTAGATATGGCAGTATTATATTTCCTGGATTGATACACTAATGCTGATTAGATTTTAGTGAGACTAAATGTTAAATGTCTCACGAACGACTAATACATTGCCACGAAAATGAAGCAGCTTATATCCAGTCATTAAATTCTTCCTGGTGTTACCCAATTCCGTATACACGTTCAACATCGAATCGTAATAGTCTTACACTGCAGCATATGAATAACGTTCTATCTTTACTTTCAGATACGTATGTGAAGACGTACTTAGTGGAAGGTTCAAAGGTCATTCAGAAAAAGAAAACATCGATCAGTAAAGCTTCATACGAGCCTTCCTTTAATCGTAAAATCAAGTATTCTGCCTGCAACATCCACGGCAGACATATCAAGGTAATTTTTCCACAAAACTTTTATTTATCATTACCGAGAGGGACTGAATTTCAGTATTTTGCAATTAAGTTAATTTAAATTTTCGCGCGAACTTTAAATTCTCATGAAGAGACTGACACAGACAGTTATACAATGCGCGATAAGTGGAAATTGCGAAAGTATCTCTCGGCAAAATTGAGTACTATACAACACTACTATACCGCTCTACCTAAGGCCATTATGTTCTGATTGGGGAAAATACCAAAGTTTGTCTACCGATATAGTTTATAACTTAATGGACATGATGGGACTTCAACATCAACAGTTGTTCTTAACATTATTATTCTTGTTTGGAGACTTTTCATTTCTGCAAAGTAACTTGAACATACTAACATGTTGTTTATCTCTCACTTTTTAAAATTTTAATACAACTGTTCCCTGGTCTATACAAATGTTTACTTTTTAAATTGCACGTAGTTTGCATATAGTGCACTATCCAAGTGTCTTTTATCGACATGACTAAATGTAGAATTTGTATGTGAAAGTGGTACTGTTCCGTAATTAACGTTCGACCTTACTAGAAGTTGTTTTTCTATATATGAAGAATGATGAACAACTGCAGAAGTATTCATCGCTACCGTTAATACAGAATTTTATTGATGCAGACGTAGATTTTATACTACACTGACATTTGTTATGTTGACATGAACAGTATTATGTCCTCGATTCCTTTTTCCAAACTAAATGTTTACTCCATTAATTTGTGTTTATATGTTCGACAAATACATTATTGCTCATCTCTCGTAAACATCTGGTAATTTGTTTTCATTGGCCATTACGCGTTAACCAATTCATTGTAAATGCTTTCTTTACTGGCCCTAGATAATTCCGCTGTGGGTTTTTTTTAGTGATCACGCCTTTTAAACATGTTTTGTACTTTCTTCACTATTAAATAAATTAGTTTTCCTCCCTCGGTTTCTGAAAGTCAATTGCCGCATAATATGGTGGCATAATACCCTTGAAAACAAATGGGCGCACATCTACGAGATTATAAGATATCTTTGTTGTGTTTAATAGGTGAAGATCTGGGCCAGACAAGGTGCTTTTGACAAGAAGTTGTGTCTGGGTGAGACCGTTATTAAATTAGACGGCATCGACCTTGGTCAGCATTCACACACGCTCAGTTGGTACAAGTTATTTCCGCAGGGTGCTACTGACTTTAGTTCTAACGAATCTCTCAGCTTCTGATCGAAAACAAGTCTTTAATTTACATTTATATTTTTAATTGCCTGGAACTTGTACATGTAGTGATGGTGATTGTACGATGTATTGATGTGTCTACAGTACGACGAAAGTATTTTTCTATTTTTCAGCAGTATTTAATGTTATTGAGCATCCTCGATACTCCAAAGGTTACTACCACTGTCGTTATATCGACTCCCGCATTGTGTCGTAGTAATAGGAAAGATATGTGAAAGACAACAGATGAGATAGATAACTTGTTCGTTTGTTGTTAATCAAAGGAAATCAGTTGACCAAACAATGGTACAGTGTTGTCGTTTTGGGCGACGCTTTCTGTACTCTTCAAAATAAGTCTCTTTCTCATGAGCTGCCTTCAGCTTTACTATGAAATAGGTCAGGAGTGGATATAACGACAGTGATAGTAACCTCTGGAGTGTCGAGAAGAGCTACTGAGGTGCAGGGAACCTTGGAGTGAAGATTGCTTTAAAATTCAAATGGTATATTTTGTACTTCACATATATGTCTTTAACTAACTCTTAAAGGTTTTATTTTTTTCTATAAACTTGTTATATTATGATATGTATACACGAATCAAATCAAAGTGCTCAAATTTGATCAATGTACGTGATAGACTTATTTTCATTCACAATCGAAGGTCAAATTGCCTCTAAGCTCCTTATTGAATTTAAGTCGTCTTTATCAAGGTTACTAACATATTCTTTTCTTCAACTCGAAGACTTTCTATTATATTTTTAGAGTAAAATAGTCATATAAACATTCGTTTTGGTTAATAGATGTCTTGTTGAATACAGAGTATTCTATATATATATTGTTCAACTCATTCAATACTGAAGCTCCCTTCTATAATCAATATTGGAACTTATTTGATACATATTTTCGCCTTCCAACCTATACCTACTTAGTACATGTAAACGTTCTTATTTTGGTTCAATCAAATATGTTAGCGCAATCATGGATTCCTGAAATAAATAATTACCCTGTCAGACTTGAAAAATATCAAAGCAACAGGCTCAATCAAATTTTAGCGAAAACATCCCAGCGCGAAATGCTGTGAAATATTATAAACGCTAAAATATGTACGTTTACAGTACATGTATATTTCTAGCTGTTTTGTCGTGTTCCGTCTTTTATTTTTTTTCCTTGTACAATTATTTAATTCTTTCACTCCTGAAGACAAAAGTTGAACTCTTCGAAGTTGGAACAGTCCATTTTGAAGATTTAGTAAGAATAAGCTTTATAAAGGCATCATAGTGTGCACGACCTTTTTCTTCTTATACTGTAAAGGTCCTGGGATCGCTGAGAAAGGATACGAACAAATAGATATTATTGAACGTAACACGCGTTCACGCGCAATATTTTTTGTGTATAGTAAATATTACTGGTGATCGCATTAACTTTTTTATTAACATCCAATACTATTGCCTTCGCACGCAATCATTATTCGTTCACACGCAATAGTATAGTATTCACATATAATGTTATTGCGTATGAACGTTTATTGCGTTCACACGCAATAGTATTGTGTTCACATGTAATATTATTGCGTGTGAACAACGTTTATTGCGTTCACACGCAATAGTATTGTGTTCACATGTAATGTTATTGCGTTTGAACAACGTTTATTGCGTTCACACGCGATAGTATTGTGTTCACATGTAATGTTATTGCGTGTGAACAACGTTTATTGCGTTCACACGCGATAGTATTGTGTTCACATGTAATATTATTGCGTGTGAACAACGTTTATTGCGTTCACACGCGATAGTATTGTGTTCACATGTAATGTTATTGCGTATGAACAACGTTTATTGCGTTCACACGCGATAGTTATGTGTTCACATGTAATGTTATTGCGTGTGAACAACGTTTATTGCGTTCACACGCGATAGTATTGTGTTCACATGTAATGTTATTGCGTGTGAACAACGTTTATTGCGTTCACACGCGATAGTTATGTGTTCACATGTAATGTTATTGCGTGTGAACAACGTTTATTGCGTTCACACGCGATAGTATTGTGTTCACATGTAATGTTATTGCGCGTGAACGGTTATTGCGTTGACACACAATAACGTTATCATTTTTTCCATGTCCTTTTCCAGCCACCGTACGATTCGAACCTACTTAATGAATTGATTTAAGCATTCAGAATGAATTGATTTAAGCATATCTGCGACGGACATGTTTTACTATGTACAGTACTGTACACATAATGTATTTCATACCTTTGTTTGTTAACATGTTATTTTGATTAAGTTTAATTAAATATTTTGATGTAATAAAATATGTAAACATAAATGAATGGACCTCCATGTCTTCATTTTTTTTAAATCATTCAAATTGACATATCAAACTTTGTGACTGAAAGCAAAACTAATTTCAGAAATCACGATAGCTTACATACCTGTGTGTAATCGTATCAGATATCCTTTCAGACACAAAATAATTCCCCAAAACAAAGTACCAAAGGATCTGAGAAATTGTATGTAATGGTATAAATGCGCCATTTTGGTCAGACAAGAAGTTTGTTTTGTATTCATTCTGTATGTCAAAATCTTTCAGTGTTTTGAAAGGTGTGTCAAGGATAGCTATGATAATCCCCACAAAAAGTGAATAAAAGCGAATATCACGATTTAGCTGGGCAGGTTGATACAATTCACTTATTTATCAATACTTCCCAAATGTTATGTCCAGTGACAAATACGGTGAAATTTAGAGATATTATCCCGGCGAAAAATAGCCAGCTATTCACAGAAAATATACTTTTTCACCTTAGTAAGTGTTTCTTTTAAAACAGAAAAAAAAGATAAGTTTGCTTGTTTTAACCCTTTTGACAAATGTCAAATACAATGAATCATTATTGCTTTACATTGACACATTTGAACAATTGTGGACTAGAATGCATTGATGAATCGTTGTATACTATAAGACTCTTTCATATGTGAATATGAAGGATAGGGATATTCTATCCGAGGGTCACAAAATGTGGTAAAACCCGAGGCTTGAAAGAGTATTTTTCTTTCATACCTCGACGTTTTATTGCAATTTTAAAACTACAATATCCCGCCATTTTGAAATAAATTCGAAGAAATCCACGACTGAAAGTCATTTTTCCATAAATGAAAAATTGTGTGATATTTTCAACACAATCCGTTCTTTGCATCTTTTATAGTAAAACCAGTAAAGTTTGTAAAAAAAAAAACAAAAAATTACCGAGGAAATAGAAATTTGGTAGACGCCTTGACGTCACGTGGCTTTAATTTGTATGGGTAGCCTCAGGCGATATGAGTGTATTGCACTAGACCAGCCAGTATTACACCCGTAGGTATGAAAGAAATAACATTACTGAGTAGGTGAGAAGATGATAAATGAAGGTCAATAATTAACTTCTGCAAACCAGCTTATTTTCACTTTTTTTTTTATTCCTTATGACTTTTTATGGCCATATACGTTCGCAGATTTCGACTCATATGGTTCAACTTTCGATTTTCCGCGATTTTCAATAAGTTAAAAAAATCGTTCGCGAAAACGAATGGATAAACAGTGTATTATGTTTAGCTGATTCACACTTTGAATGACGACTTAATGTAAGTACAATCAAATACAGTCAATCTCAACTGCTTCTTACATCGTAAGTCAAGTAGTGAAGAAACTTACGATGACCATATTAGTTTTGGTACACACAGTTAGGCCTCTTATAAACATTCTGCATTAGACGGGGGAATTACATGCAATCAAACGCCTATAAAACCATTAAAGTGAGTTTGATAAAATAAAAAAACAAATCTAAAAGAGCACAACCGAAATATTCTCATAATTGTGCACCATAATCAAATCTCAGGAGAACCAAGGTGCACGTCTACCAGGATCCCATATATATAGCAATACCAAAGTTAATTAAATTCTACAAAATATGTCTGAATCCACTATACGCGAAAGGAGATTTATTAACAACTTATTCTGTACTGTATATATGATACGTTTAATTGTCTTTGAACACATTTCAAGTCGAATATTATAGCGCGTCGGTTGATTATCACTGCGCCAGACGGAAAAATAGCGAAATGAATCTTCACTGTTTACATATTTTACGCAGGAAATCCTGCATTCGTTTGGTGTTATAACATCCTCGTATGCCATTGATATAAATTCGTACAATATTACTGTTATAGAAACTTTGAATTTTTGTTTGCCTTTAATTGGGGATATTGCAGAACCCTATAGTATACTCAACACCCCTTTATGTCTGTTCTATGTTCTATGTAACAAATTTTATATAAAAAAATGATCTGTCAAGTAGTTTCGGAGGAGTTCGTCTTCAGACAGACACACAGACAACCTTCCAGTATACACTTCGTTGCGAATAAAATGACAACCACTCATAATACTATAACCTACTGGTATACATATTCAAAACATTCTTACATTGTTGCTTTGATTGAAATATAAATAAAGGTTCCCCAATAAGTGACTGTTGTTTATCATGTTTATCAAAAATCGATCGAGTTAGTTGATTTTCAAATTTTGAAAAGACACGAGCTTTAACGAGTGTCTTTTAAAGATTTGAAAATTAACTAACGAAAGTCTAGATAAACATGATAAACAACAGTCACGCGTTGAGGAACTTATTTATCCCATAACTTTAACTCTATATTTATACCGTGGTGACCATTTTCTCGTCGTCATTCAGGGAAACTTACCACCATACAATTTGCAGTGATATCTTCCCGCCATCAAATATAGTGCCTTAATAGAGAGCAAATAATCTATTGTTTAATACTTTGAATATACAATGCTATTTAAAAGAAAATGCTGGCCCTGCAGGTAGGGCGTTAGACTTGTACCTGCTGCCCCTATTGCATGATCGTAAAAGGCGACTACATTTAGGATCTTATCTTTTCTCTTCTTCCTAACTGACTTTATCTTTCCTAATGCCTCCCTTGGCACTGCCTCACTTTTGGCCTTGAGTTGAGCGTTCGCCCGTGTGAGGAAGGCTCTGGGTCCTGTCCCCTGGCCGAGACACACTAAAGTCTATAAAAGTGATAGTTTCTGCTCCTGCTTAGCGCTCAGCATACAGGGAGTGGGACGACTGGTTCGCCTGTTGTCAGTATAATGTGACCGGGTGGGGTGTGTTGCTTGGTGTCTTCGGCGGCATGCTTCAGTGCTATAGCACTATAAAAAGGGCAAAAGTTCCACTATACAAGAAGACACAACATGAATATACCGCAGTCTCTTAAAACATGCACCTCGCACAACATTCACGCAACACACCGCATACATGGGAGGCCGTCCTTGCATGACCATAGCTGTTGATAAGACGTTGATTAATCAAACAAACAAACAAACAAAAAACAAAAAGAAAATGCGCTATGAAAAGTAACCCGAATTTGAGAGCCAATCGGAATCAAAAGATCTTGGAGTTGACCAATCAGAGGCGACGTAGGTGTTCGAACTGCTACGGAATTTATCACATGGGTTTTTCATTGTGAAACATGCATAGTTACGGGATAAATAAAAATAACTCTCTTCACCAAGCCGTTTTTTAGACCATGGATCTGGTAACAGTATAATGTCAATTGATGAAACCAACGCACACAGCCAACGTAATGTAGAATTATCTGCAAGTGATCACTAAATGAGAATCCTTGCAGGTTTATATCTATACTGGCCACTAGAGCCTAAGTTGTTGATAAGTCTTTCTCAGCAGAGTTCTTCACTAGATCATATCCCCATAGAATGGCAACCAGAGCCTAAGTTGTTGATAAGACTTTCTTAGCAGAGGTCTTCACTAGATCATACCCCCTAGTTTGAAGACAATAACATGTAGTAGAGACAAAAATAACTCAAGCCAAATTTTAGTATTTTTTTCAATATCCTAGAGTCTGGCGGACAGTCTAGTATATATTATTTCCTCTCTGATGTTTCGGTTGAAAAGCTGTGTCTTAAAGTATTAGAGAGTTTCAGTAAAGTACATGTGATTCCTGATAAAACTGATCGTGACTGAAATCGTGGCTCAGTTTTATTTTGCTAACTTGCGAATTATCTACAGTCAGACAAAATACTAATCATAATTCGACATCGTCAGATATCCACAGAGCGTAGTGGAGTATAGACCCTGTGTTTCCGAGAGTGATAATTCGGATATAACTCTGATTGTATGGCGGGTGTAACTGTGACTTAGATTTGCGTATCATTACTATTTCATAGACTAGTTTGTCATTACTATGGCTTAGATTTGTGTGGGATGTAACTATGGCTTAGATTTGTGTGGGATGTAACTATGACTTAGATTTATGTGGGATGTAACTATGGCTTAGATTTATGTGGGATGTAACTATGGCTTAGATTTGTGTGGGATGTAAGTATGACCTAGATTTATGTGGGATGTAACTATGACTTAGATTTATGTGGGATGTAACTATGGCTTAGATTTATGTGGGATGTAACTATGGCTTAGATTTGTGTGGGATGTAACTATGACCTAGATTTATGTGGGATGTAACTATGGCTTAGATTTGTGTGGGATGTAACTATGACCTAGATTAATGTGGGATGTAACTATGGCTTAGATTTGTGTGGGATGTAACTATGACTTGATGTGGGATGTAACTATGGCTTAGATTTGTGTGGGATGTAACTATGGCTTAGATTTGTGTGGGATGTAACTATGGCTTAGATTTGTGTGGGATGTAACTATGACCTAGATTTGTGTGGGATGTAACTATGACTTAGATTTGTGTGGGATGTAACTATGGCTTAGATTTGTGTGGGATGTAACTATGGCTTAGATTTGTGTGGGATGTAACTATGACCTAGATTTATGTGGGATGTAACTATGGCTTAGATTTGTGTGGGATGTAACTATGGCTTAGATTTGTGTGGGATGTAACTATGACTTAGATTTGTGTGGGATGTAACTATGGCTTAGATTTGTGTGGGATGTAACTATGACTTAGATTTGTGTGGGATGTAACTATGACTTAGATTTGTGTGGGATGTAACTATGACTTAGATTTGTGTGGGATGTAACTATGGCTTAGATTTGTGTGGGATGTAACTATGACTTAGATTTGTGTGGGATGTAACCATGACCTATATTTGTGTGGGATGTAACTATGACTTAGATTTGTGTGGGATGTAACTATGGCTTAGATTTGTGTGGGATGTAACTATGACTTAGATTTGTGTGGGATGTAACTATGACTTAGATTTGTGTGGGATGTAACCATGTCCTATATTTGTGTGGGATGTAAGTATGACCTAGAATTGTGTGGGATGTAACTATGACTTAGATTTGTGTGGGATGTAACCATGACCTATATTTGTGTGGGATGTAAGTATGACCTAGATTTGTGTGGGATGTAACTATGGCTTAGATTTGTGGGATGTAACTATGACTTAGATTTGTGTGGGATGTAACTATGACCTATATTTGTGTGGGATGTAACTATGACTTAGATTTATGTGGGATGTAACTATGGCTTAGATTTGTGTGGGATGTAACTATGACTTAGATTTGTGTGGGATGTAACTATGGCTTAGATTTGTGTGGGATGTAAGTATGACCTAGATTTGTGTGGGATGTAACTATGACTTAGATTTGTGTGGGATGTAACTATGGCTTAGATTTGTGTGGGATGTAAGTATGACCTAGATTTATGTGGGATGTAACTATGACCTAGATTTGTGTGGGATGTAACTATGACTTAGATTTGTGTGGGATGTAACTATGGCTTAGATTTGTGTGGGATGTAACTATGACTTAGATTTGTGTGGGATGTAACCATGACCTATATTTGTGTGGGATGTAAGTATGACCTAGAATTGTGTGGGATGTAACTATGGCTTAGATTTGTGTGGGATGTAACCATGACCTATATTTGTGTGGGATGTAACCATGACTTAGATTTGTGTGGGATGTAACTATGACTTAGATTTGTGTGGGATGTAACTATGGCTTAGATTTGTGTGGGATGTAACTATGACTTAGATTTGTGTGGGATGTAACTATGACTTAGATTTGTGTGGGATGTAACCATGACCTATATTTGTGTGGGATGTAACTATGACTTAGATTTGTGTGGGATGTAACTATGGCTTAGATTTGTGTGGGATGTAACTATGACTTAGATTTGTGTGGGATGTAACCATGACCTATATTTGTGTGGGATGTAAGTATGACCTAGATTTGTGTGGGATGTAACTATGACTTAGATTTGTGTGGGATGTAACCATGACCTATATTTGTGTGGGATGTAAGTATGACCTAGATTTATGTGGGATGTAACTATGGCTTAGATTTGTGTGGGATGTAACTATGACTTAGATTTGTGTGGGATGTAACTATGGCTTAGATTTGTGTGGGATGTAAGTATGACCTAGATTTGTGTGGGATGTAAGTATGACTTAGATTTATGTGGGATGTAACTATGGCTTAGATTTGTGTGGGATGTAACTATGACCTAGATTTATGTGGGATGTAACTATGGCTTAGATTTGTGTGGGATGTAACTATGACCTAGATTTATGTGGGATGTAACTATGGCTTAGATTTGTGTGGGATGTAAGTATGACCTAGATTTATGTGGGGTGTAAGTATGACCTAGATTTGTGTGGGATGTAACTATGACCTAGATTTGTGTGGGATGTAACCATGACCTATATTTGTGTGGGATGTAAGTATGACCTAGAATTGTGTTGGATGTAACTATGACCTAGATTTGTGTGGGATGTAAGTATGACCTAGAATTGTGTGGGATGTAACCATGACCTATATTTGTGTGGGATGTAAGTATGACCTAGAATTGTTGTGGGATGTAACTATACCTAGATTTGTGTGGGATGTAAGTATGACCTAGATTTTGTGGGATGTAATATGACTAATTTGTGGGGATGTAATATGACCTAGATTTGTGTGGGATGTAACTATGACCTAGATTTGTGTGGGGATGTAACTATGTACTGCTAGATTTGTGTGGGATGTGTATGACTAGATTTAATTGTGTGGATGTAACTATGCTTATTTGTGTGGATTTAGATTGTGTGGGATGTAACTATGACTTAGATTTATTGGATGTAACTATGACTAGATTTGTGTGGGATGTAACCATGACCTATATTTGTGGTGGGATGTAAGTATGACCTAGAATTGTGTTGGATGTAACTATGACCTAGATTTGTGTGGGATGTAAGTATGACCTAGATTTATGTGGGATGTAACTATGACTTAGATTTGTGTGGGATGTAACTATGGCTTAGATTTGTGTGGGATGTAACTATGGCTTAGATTTGTGTGGGATGTAAGTATGACCTAGATTTATGTGGGATGTAACTATGGCTTAGATTTGTGTGGGATGTAACTATGACCTAGATTTATGTGGGATGTAACTATGGCTTAGATTTGTGTGGGATGTAAGTATGACCTAGATTTATGTGGGATGTAACTATGACCTACATTTGTGTGGGATGTAACTATGGCTTAGATTTGTGTGGGATGTAACTATGGCTTAGATTTGTGTGGGATGTAACTATGACTTAGATTTATGTGGGATGTAACTATGGCTTAGATTTGTGTGGGATGTAAGTATGACCTAGATTTATGTGGGATGTAACTATGACTTAGATTTGTGTGGGATGTAAGTATGACCTAGATTTATGTGGGATGTAACTATGACCTAGATTTGTGTGGGATGTAACTATGGCTTAGATTTGTGTGGGATGTAACTATGACTTAGATTTGTGTGGGATGTAACTATGACTTAGATTTATGTGGGATGTAACTATGACTTAGATTTGTGTGGGATGTAACTATGACTTAGATTTGTGTGGGATGTAACTATAACTTAGATTTATGTGGGATGTAACTATGACCTAGATTTGTGTGGGATGTAACCATGACCTAGATTTGTGTGGGATGTAAGTATGACCTAGAATTGTGTGGGATGTAACTATGACCTAGATTTGTGTGGGATGTAACTATAACTTAGATTTGTGAGGGATGTAACTTTGACCTAGATTTGTGTGGGATGTAACCATGACCTAGATTTGTGTGGGGTGTAAGTATGACCTAGATTTGTGTGGGATGTAACTATGACCTAGATTTGTGTAGGATGTAACCATGACCTAGATTTGTGTGGGATGTAACTATGACCTAGAATTGTGTGGGATGTAACTATGACCTAGATTTATGTAGGATGTAACCATGACCTAGATTTGTGTGGGATGTAACTATGACCTAGATTTGTGTGGGATGTAACTATGACCTAGATTTGTGTAGGATGTAACCATGACCTAGATTTGTGTGGGATGTAACTATGTTCTAAATTTGTGTGGGATGTAAGTATGACCTAAATTGGGTGGCATATAACTATGACCTAGATTTGTATTTCAGGTGTTCTGTGACCTAGATTTGTGCTAGCTTTCATATTGATGAACCCTTTTTGTTATGACATGTGTTTTTGAGGTGAGTGACGCTGTGCTCTTAGGTGTCGCCATGACATTGATTTATGCAGCGGTTATCCCTGTGACCTATTTTTTATAGCAGGAGTTGCTCGACCTAATTTGAAAGACAGGCTGTGTTAACAGATAAGCTGAGAATGGGTACTCATGAAGTCCAAGCATTGTTGCGTTTTATTTCAGGATTATTGGTTTTTGCTGTTCTCCAATTTCATAAGCAGTTACATTAAAAACATTATTTTATCTACAATGTAGATATATTAGTAGGTATAATGATTTAGGTGTGACATTTCTTGTGCTGTCTATTCATTGTAACAGTTTTGGTCATAAAGGCCCATTACCTTTCTGAAACGGCTTTTAATTTTTTAATGGGAATGTACAACAAGATCAATAATTTTGTAGAGTCGAAAAAGTTATTTACCAACCATAAATACTCCGTTAATACTACATGTATCATCACTTTCTGAACAATTTAATTCAAATTAATAAAATATGAATTTTCATAACGCAGGTCTTTTTATGTTTCCCGCCATTGTCCTAAATACCGCACGTTAGTTGATTATCACTGCACCAGAAGGCAAAACAGCGAAATGAAGCTCAACTGTTATCATATATTACACAGGAAATCTTGCATATGTTTGGTGTTGTAACCTCATCTTAGGCCATCAATATATATTTTCTGATGCTATTAATGTTTTCAGAAACCTTTAAAGTGAATAGTCGGGCAAAGAAAACTAGTCTAAATGCATTCATTGGTCTTCCAAAAGTTCTCACATATCAATACGACGGTCAAGTTCTGATTAGTTTCCCAGTTCTGACCATTAAAGTAAAGAAAAGTTGAAAGCATCGAAAGCGAGGCTGTGTGGAAATGTAACCACGGACATAGTGAGCCGGGAGGACGTTTTAGAATTCCCATACTTTAAATTAATTTCTTCGTACGCAGACAGATTTTGACGAGAGATTTTATTTTTCCATTTCATAAGAAATTATACTGGATACATTAACACCATTTTTACCGACTTTAGCCATTCTTGCCCGACTGTTCACTTTAAATTTTGCTCCGAAAAGGAGTTGGGCCTTTAATTATTAATTAATGTCAATTAATAACAAAACAGAAAATATCAGTCATTAGTAAATACATGTTTTTTTTTAATTGTTTTAACATATATATGGGTATAAATCTGCAATTAACAAATTCAAAATATTGGTCTGACCTTTCAGTGGTTACACTCTGCTTTTTGCATTCTCAACCACACATGAAATGACATTAGTTGCTTACCATCATTCGGATATAGTAGAGTTACTTCCCTTCGTTTTACTCTGTGGCGGGTGAAATAAAGGGAAGTAACTCTGATAGATCATGATGGTAATCAATCATACAACATGTTATCAATTGTTGCCTCATCTAAACCTTACAATGTAACATACCGTGTATGCCACAGTATCCAGTACTAAGCCGATCTGGTGTAACTATCAGATCTAATTTAATGCTATACAGTAGTAAAGATAATACTTCAATAGTTTGACAGATATTTAAAAGTATAAAATCATCACATCTTTTTCTTCTGTTCGCTTATATACACTCAATATAATTCCGACAATTTTCTGAATTATGAAGAGCAAACCAAACATAACTGGGCCTAAACATTCACCTGATATTTGATACAAATTAGTTATGCAATTTACTAGCCAACTGATGTCTTTTGTTCACGAAATAGGAAAATACATCTAATAGGTCTACATACAAAGTTTCATTAAGCTTGGTGCATATTTACTCAAGTTATCATGTTCACAAGATTCAATAATTACAATTGCAAAGGGAAAAAACTTTGTAAGTTACAATCTCCTCAAGTTGATTTTTGAACTTGTCAGAAATCTTTCCAATTTTAGTCTAAATACAAAGTTTCATGAAGCTGAGTGCATATTTATTCAAGTTTTCATGTTCACAAGATTCAATTATTATAATTGCAAAGGGCAATATCTTTGTAAGTTTAATTATGATCTTATCAGATCGTTTTTCAAAGTTTTCCGAGATCTTTCCAATTTTAATCTAAATACAAAGCTTCATGAAGCTGAAAGCATATTTATTCAAGTTATTGTATTCACAAGGTCCTATAATAATTATCAATGCAAAGGACAATAACTCCTTAGTATACAGTCAAATCAAGTCAATTTTTCAAACTCGTCCAAGATCTTTACAATGTTAGTCTACATACAAAGTTTCATTAAGCTCGGTTCATATTTACTTCATAAGTTATCCTGTTCACAAGGTCCAATAATAATAGTTAGTGTAAAGGGCAACAACTCCATAAATTATATGCGAATCATTCTGGTTTTTTTAACTCGTCTGAATGGTTTCAATGTTAGTCTTCACACAAAGATTTATTAGTTCGGCTCATATTAACTTAAGTTATTGCATTCACAAGGTCCAATAGTAATTATAAGTAAAAAGGGCAATAACTCTGTAAAATTCCGTTGAATCATGCTGATTTTCAAACTTGTCCAAGATTGTTCCAATGTTAGTCTACACAAAAAGTTTCACTAAGCTTGGTTTATATTTACTAAAGTTATCGTGTTCAAAAGGTCCAATAGTAATTATCAGTGTAAAGGGCAATAACTCTGTAAATTATCTTTGAATCAAGCTTCTATGGGAATGTAGGGAAGTTCAAGATTTTTTGATAAGATTTGAGAATTTGCTATCTGCTCTCAGTATTCCATTTGCTTTAAATAAGGAGGCTTTGCTATTTGGTTTTATTAATTAGAATGGTATTAATACCAGAATTGATAATGAAGTTTCTTTGTTTATTAAACAATATATATACAAAACTAAATGTTTACATAAAACTCTAAATATTTCAACATTAATTAACTCAATAAAAGATTACCATAAAGTTCAAAAAATTATTGCTTGTGGTAAAGGTGAACAAAGTGTTGACAAATTTACAATGGAATGGAGGACATGGCAAAACTTAATTACATTAGACCTTAATTAGACATTGTCTGATGATACCTGACATTGGTAGATCTTCCTTTTTCCCCTTTCTTCCTTCGTTGTTAGCAGTCAATAATTATACTTGCAAACATTATTTCATTAGCTGTTACTATTTACACCAGTACTTACATTGATATTTCTTATTATATATGATTTACGTACAGTACAAGTATATGATACTGGTACACTGGTGTCTGTTCCAGATTATTGTCACATTTATTCAATATATAAGTATAATTCTTTAATGAATAATCTCTTGCTAATTATTCCATTTCATTATTGGCAACATATGTTCCCCACCTCTCCCCACTTCTTACCCTCCAACCCATCCCTTTCCTATCTCCTTTTCCCCTCCCACCCATCCCGTTTCTGACTGTTCTTTCCTTTCCTAACTTCTCTCCTGTAAATGCAACATCTTGTCTCCCCCCTGAATAAAAGTGTGTGTGGAAGGAATGAAAATAAAAAAAAAAAAAAAAAATTTTATATGTAATTATAATAAACACATAATGTATAATTTAAATATTCTAGTAAGAAAGTGTGAGGGTGTATGTATGTATTAGGGTATGTGAGTTGTATGTGTGAGTGTGTGTGTGTTTGTGTGTATAGTGTGATGTGTGGGTGTTGTCTCGTTGTTAATGTTATAAACATGTACAAAATTTGAAAAAATCAAAAAATTATAAAAAAAAAAATCCACAAGTTACCTATCAAAAAAAAATCAAAAAAAAAAAAATCTTTGAATCAAGCTGATTTTCGAACTCATCCGAGAAATTTCTAATGTTAGTCAGCTGATTTTCGAACTCATTCGAGATATTTCTAATGTTAGTCAACAGACAAAATTTCGATAAGATCGGTTTATATGTGCTAAAGTAATCGGGTTCACAAGGTTCAATAATTATTATTGCAAGGGGCAATAACTCCATAAGTTAAGATCGAATCATATCGATTTTTTAACTCGTCGTAGATCTATTTATTGTTAGTCTGCATACAAAGATTCATTAAACTAGGTGCATACTTACTAAAGGTATCGTGTTCACAATGTGCAATAATATTTATTAGTGTAATGGGCAATAACTCCGTAAATGAAAGTCGAATCAGGACGATTTTCTACCTAAATACAAAATTTGATTAAGCTCAGTGCATATGTATTGAAGTTATCATGTTCATTAGGTCCAATAATATTTTAAGTGCAAAGGGCAATATCTCCATAATTTACCTTCAAATCAAGCCGATTGTCGAACTCGTCCGAGATCATTCAAATGTAAAGTTTCATTAAGCTTGGTGAATATTTACTGAAGTTATCTTGTTCACAAGGAAATGTTTAAAAACGTCGCGCGGCAGACGACGGACAAAAGACTATCACAATAGGTCACCATGACCTGTGGTCAAGTGACCTAAAAATTAAGAAAACAAAACTTCAAAAATTTACCCACACAACAAGCAAAAAAAACAACCCAAAGGCGATGATAAATGTTAACTTTTACACATTTTTTCAGTCTATTTTTCATTTTGATATTTTATGAGATTGCTATAAAGAACAACTACTTTAAGGACTATTTAATGTGGGAAGTATGGTTAATGTAAGGATGTTTGTAACACAACCAGTGCTTACTGGTTGTGTAACACATATACTTACATATAAATCTATACACAGATGTGTAACACATACACTTACATATAAATCTATACACAGTTGTGTAACACATATACTTACATATAAATCTATACACAGTTGTGTAACACATACACTTACATATAAATCTATACACAGTTGTGTAACACATATACTTACATATAAATCTATACACAGTTGTGTAACACATGCACTTACATATAAATCTATACACAGTTGTGTAACACATACACTTACATATAAATCTATACACAGTTGTGTAACACATACACTTACATATAAATCTATACACAGTTGTGTAACACATACACTTACATATAAATCTATACACAGTTGTGTAACACATACTTACACTTACATATAAATCTATACACAGTTGTGTATACACTTACATATAAATCTATACACAGTTGTGTAACACATACACTTACATATAAATCTATACACAGTTGTGTAACACATACACTTACATATAAATCTATACACAGTTGTGTAACACATACACTTACATATAAATCTATACACAGTTGTGTAACACATACACTTACATATAAATCTATACACAGTTGTGTAACACATACACTTACATATAAATCTATACACAGTTGTGTAACACATACACTTACATATAAATCTATACACAGTTGTGTAACACATACACTTACATATAAATCTATACACAGTTGTGTAACACATACACTTACATATAAATCTATACACAGTTGTGTAACACATACACTTACATATAAATCTATACACAGTTGTGTAACACATACACTTACATATAAATCTATACACAGTTGTGTAACACATACACTTACATATAAATCTATACACAGTTGTGTAACACATACACTTACATATAAATCTATACACAGTTGTGTAACACATACACTTACATATAAATCTATACACAGTTGTGTAACACATACACTTACATATAAATCTATACACAGTTGTGTAACACATACACTTACATATAAATCTATACACAGTTTGTAACACATACACTTACATATAAATCTATACACAGTTGTGTAACACATACACTTACATATAAATCTATACACAGTTGTGTAACACATACACTTACATATAAATCTATACACAGTTGTGTAACACATAACTACATATAAATCTATACACATTGTGTAACACATACACTACATATAAATCTATACACATTGTGTAACACATACACTTACATATAAATCTATACACAGTTGTGTAACACATACACTTACATATAAATCTATACACAGTTGTGTAACACATACACTTACATATAAATCTATACACAGTTGTGTAACACATACACTTACATATAAATCTATACACAGTTGTGTAACACATACTACACTTACATATAAATCTATACACAGTTGTGTAACACATACACTTACATATAAATCTATACACAGTTGTGTAACACATACACTTACATATAAATCTATACACAGTTGTGTAACACATACACTTACATATAAATCTATACACAGTTGTGTAACACATACACTTACATATAAATCTATACACAGTTGTGTAACACATACACTTACATATAAATCTATACACAGTTGTGTAACACATATACTTACATATAAATCTATACACAGTTGTGTAACACATACACTTACATATAAATCTATACACAGTTGTGTAACACATACACTTACATATAAATCTATACACAGTTGTGTAACACATACACTTACTAAATCTATACACAGTTGTGTAACACATACTTACATATAAATCTATACACAGTTGTGTAACACATAACTTACATATAATCTATACACAGTTGTGTAACAATACATATAAATCTATACACAGTTGTGTAAACACATATATTACATACATATAAATCTATACACAGTTGTGTAACACATACACTTACATATAAATCTATACACAGTTGTGTAACACATTGTAACACATACACTTACATATAAATCTATACACAGTTGTGTAACACATACACTTACATATAAATCTATACACAGTTGTGTAACACATATACTTACATATAAATCTATACACAGTTGTGTAACACATACACTTACATATAAATCTATACACAGTTGTGTAACACATATAAATCTATACACAGTTGTGTAACACATACACTTACATATAAATCTATACACAGTTGTGTAACACATATACTTACATATAAATCTATACACAGTTGTGTTACACATACACTTACATATAAATCTATACACAGTTGTGTAACACATATACTTACATATAAATCTATACAGTTGTCCTTTACAGTTCTAGATCAGTCAAATGTTTTAATTGTAGAATACATACATAGAACATTATCACTTGTATTTGATGCACTTTTGAACTATCAAACTCTGATTTATGTACAGATTCTGTGTAATGACCATTGGAAAAAATCCCAATACACTAGCAGAGATCTTAATACAATAATTTGTTTATAGATGCTCCACTGCTGACAAATGTTCTTTTTTCTCTCTATCAAAAACAAGGGCAGATGAATTGGTATTTTTCTTTGGCTACAAAACTTTCTTTACACCATTACCACCATTGAAAAGTTTAAGCTTCTTATTTTACTTCAAGATACAAAATATTAAAAATAATTAATTGTGTCCCAAAAATACTCCATGGCACTATATGCCCTATATAGTCTGCTATTTAAACCTGCCTATATTGTCATTATAAATTTTTTTTGCCCAATATATATGAAGTAAAATAACCCTTATAATATAGACAGGGTTAGAGGACTAAATGCCCTATAAGGAATGACAAGTTATTGTTCAAATGATGAGTATCATTTATGCTCTGTCAAAGATGGAGCATCTTTAAATTTGAGAAATATCCCTAGCTTCAGTAATATTATTCCAAAATGGCTGCCAGCCTTTTACAGAAATAGGCAAATCATAGGAGATATATTTTATAGAAACTTAACAAAACATGTAAGGGAAGCACAGCATCTACACTAAGGGGCATAACTCTAACTTCACTACATCCAGAAGAGCGCTATTAGCCCAACTACATAGTTTTTAGAAATATTGCGTCAGTACTTTATAAGATCTACTTGATGAAGCATTTCCAACAATTGATCTACCAACAAGGGCTGGTCATCAATATGTCATGTACTATTAAATTCACAAAAGTGAAACAGCTCAAATGTACATGTATATCATAGGGATGCTATCGATATAGTATCTTAAGATTCGAGAGATATTGCAATTTTCTGTAATAAACTTCTAAGCAATAGCGGATAATGGTTTTATATACATATAAGTAACTATAGTAACATTATCCATCATCTATTTCTTTTGTTACTAAATTTTACTAAAGGCACTCTACACTAAAGAAACATTTGACAAAGTCTCTGCGGCTATAACATAAAATATTTGATTGTAACATTCTGATCAAGAAACATAATAGAAGAGTTTTTAATAGACAACCCTGACTCATCCACAGATTTTAAGAACATGGCAATCTTTCAATTTGGTTGTCTCTGATCAAGATTCAGTTAAATGGCAGTCCAGTTTGATCGAATCTGCGGATAGTTTTGCAACTTGGACATAAATAATCAATTTCCTAATTTACATTATGCATGAAAATCGAAGACATGATCAATGGCTATGGATCTTCCTGACAATCAAAAACAAAGAAAGGAAGACATTTCCATGCAAAAACTGAAAATGAGTCAATTCCACAAAACATGATGGACGGATGTCATGTTTCTTACTAACATGCATATTTTAGCAGTAATCAGCTCTTTTCACACTAGAAATCTAGGCTAAATTCTTAATGTGCTTGTGAAAGCACTAACCACAAGCACTAACCTGCAGTTAAACCAGGTAAAAAAGATTGGAGTAGTGTTTGTCCATATGTGACATGAAATCTCCCTTTGTTGAATGGTGCAGTCGAATTGGCACCGTGACGTGGAGTCTGAAATCATTCAGACTTTTACAGATTCCATTGAAATAGCAAGATCTCTGGGCCTCTGACAGTCTTTTGAGGATTTCATCATACTCTGGAATGGTGTTGGCAGATTCAATTTTTGATATGAATTCAGACTGCAACTGCATCATAACCTTTTGTCCTAGTTTCTTCGTTGCTTTGATCTGCAGATCCACTGCAAGACATATTGTTTCAAAGAAAGATAGAAGAAACATTGGCATGCTGGAGTATGTTTCGTCCAGTTCTCTGAGAAACACATCAAACTGGTTCCCTTTGGCTTGCTTTGGAGTTCCTTCCCCTGCTATTACATTAAAGAACCACTTCACTTGTTCAATACACTGGTCCTTCTCCGTAGCAGACGTGCCTTTTTTTCTGATCTGTTCTCTGATCTTGTAAAAGGCAAGTTGTAAGAGATGGAACACATGGCGACAGAAGATCATCTCCGGTAGCCTTGGTGATTCAATAGTTTCATGCCAATATTTGGCTATCCACAGCAAGGCATCAGCTGTGTAGCTTTTATAGTTCCACATGACATTTTCCAGAGCTTTCTGTTGCAGTGCATCAGTGTTGAGAACTTTTAAGATATAGCAGCTAGGTGGTTTGTGCATCGTGTCTGTGCGCTCCATGTGATCCAACACAAATTGAAAATGACCATCAAGTGGTTTGTTTGTAGAGTTCTTCACAAATTTATTCATGATGTCCAGAAACTTTTCCACTTCAGTCTCATTGAAGTATTCTGAAACTGATCTCCAGTCTTCAAGCAAATGATAGGTGACCTTCCCAGGCTCCTCCAACCCTATCATGGCTAGCAAACTGCCGATACTCTCAACCTTATACTGGTTCAGGAATGGCTTCCAGTCATGTTTCAAACTCTGCCTTATGAAGCACAGAACAAACTGGATTGGGTATGAAGATATGTTCAAGTCATCCTTACCCCAACGGTCATTGAAGATATGGTTTTCAAAGGCATCATAGGCCATGTGTGCAAAGAAGCTGTCATGGAGTTTGGAAAAGTGGGCAATCATCTGAAACACAATAGAAACATATTAGACAAGATCCTATGATAAAGTTGATATCTATGTATAATGAAACCCTATGATGTACCCTCAATGTACTGACAAAATTATACAGCTGTTATACTATAAGAGGATAAGCAGAAGTATGATATATACATGTATAATTAGGTCCTATTAGAAACATAAGGCAAGTACACCAGTATGTAAAACTTGATCATATAAGAAAGTCCATGTTTGTACCCTCAAAGTTTCTCCCATACTTCACAGCGATTTCTTCCATACTTCACAGGGTTATCCCGCAGTAGCTAGGGAAAAGATAACTCGGCCTTTTACCGGGATAGGGAAAAGACATCTCATACGCGCTAGACAGTGATGTCATCATTACCTGCGGCGACCATTTTTATGCACAGTGACTTCATGTCGACTGAATTTTCACCATTTTTCGGTAACGTATGGGAGAAAAATAATCTTACATGGGTTAGTCAGGTGGACAGGGATATCTCAACCTTTGTGAAAGATACTTTTTTACTCAGGTTGAGATATCCCTGTCCACTTGACAGACCCATGTAAGATTTTATTAATCCCATGGATGCTAGGGAAAAACAACTCTATCTTTAATACACAGGGGGGTGTAAGACAGATAGCTCACATAAGCTCACAATTAAGTGACATCATCAATACATGCAACGTAACCATGGCATGCGTTGTCTATGTTGTGATAAATTTTGTAATAATGGCATAATAAAAAAGCTGAAAAACATTGAGATTTTCATATTTTTTCTATTAAGTATAAGAGAAAAAGAATCAAACCTGGATCTGCAAAGTGGACAGAGATATCTCAGCCCTTGTGCCAGATTTTGGCCATCAGTCCTCGGCAAGTCTCGGGGTACCAGCCAAAATCTTTCACTTCTTCTGATTTATCCCTGTCAACTTGACAGACCCATGTTAGATTTTATTAAACCTTATCATGGGTATCTCAAAATTGATAAAGCTTCCAAATGTACTCACTTTCAACCTGCCATAGGGAAATCCAAATACAGACCAATATTGGGAGGTTAAAAAAGACCAGTATTATCACATTTTGACCAGTGTTTAGTGACCACATGGCTATAAAGAGTATTTTCATTTTAACCCTTAGATGGATTTTATTGTCAGGTTTTAGTATAGTATTACAAATACTGACCTTTTCAGCTTCTACCTGTGAGTTCTCACAGAAGAAAACTTTGTATGCCAGGCATAGAACTTCAGTCCAGTTTTCTTCATGAATACTCAGGAAATTTTCTTATATAAAAGAAGAAAAAAGGTAATTGAGTTTCATTTTATAACAATGTGACAAAACATTTTTTTACTACAAATCAATCATTAATACACATATTTCGTAATTGATTAATTAGATCATAAATGAAACTAATTGTAAAAATAAGTCCTCTATAAATTGGTAACACATAGCCTGATATATATCCCTAGTAAGTTATGCTAAAGACAATTTATGTTTCTTTTCCTACGTTCTATTTACCAATTGCCTAAAGCTATGTCATGAAGGTAAAATGACATTACAATATGCCTCAGTGATATATATCTGTGACAATATGTCATATTAACAGTAAGTGTGCTACATCAATCCACATCAAACTTTAATCTGATTATTACAGGACTAATTCATGTACCATGTGATACCCGATAATGTTTGTGCGGGACTAGTATCTCCAGTGGTGATGGTACGTAACTATTTGTAATCTTCCCACTGAAATGAAGTTAGTGTGAGATACTATCTTTTGTCGTCATTCCATCACCAATAGAAACTATAGTCCCGCACAAACATTTTCAGGTATCACATGGTACCTGGTTTAGACCCATTTACCTGGATTCTTTCCCTTGAAGGGTGTAACAGAAGTACAGACGGCCTCCAGACAGATCTTGACGATGGTATCTTCCAGCTCTGATCCGCTGTTTGACATACATAAGGTGTGTAACAGGCCAATCGGCACCACCGAGTTATAGAAGCCGAGTCCACGACTCAGCAGTCTGTCCACATAACACTGCTCAACCTTACTACTACGTCCACTTTGATAAAGGTAGGATGTAGTCAGTTCAACCTCCATCTCATGTAACCAGACATAGTCATCAAATTCCAGCGGGTCATCCTCAGTCCTAGGGTACACCGGCCTCAGATAGCCCAGCTCTATGGCCCGGTACATAGATTCAATGACAACTTGTAATGATGGGTCATCATCTCTAACAGTCTTCATATAGTTAGTCTTTACCAGTACGTAACATATGTACAGCATGGCAAGTGTTATCTGTCTCTGAAAATAATCATCAACTTGGAATCAGAAACAAATTAAGCCATTTGTCATCTACTTATAAAATCCCATGCACAGTATATCAAGGTCAATGTCATTTATTCCAACAACGGATGCTTTAAACCTATTATTATAGCTCATGTTGATAACAGTGCAAGTGATTAGTTGAAACACATCACATGACAGGGAAATAAAACATTGTCTTTCCCTGGGGGAAACAAATAAACTATTGTCCTGGGCGCTTGCCAAAATGGTGACTGTCCATCTTTCACACAGAGTTATCCTCCCATTCTATTGTATAACAATAATGGACAAAGAGTAAAGCGATAATTTTTACTCATCATGAATTTGAGTAATATTTTCCACCAGGGAAGCTAATGGCGAATTTTCGGTATAATAAACAATTTGACAGCGTGATATGAAGGTTTATTTACCCTCAGATGTAACATTTCCCTCAGGCAAGCCCTCAGGGAATATTACACCTTCGCATAAACAAACCTTCATATCACACTGCCATCGGGGCCATAAATGCATAGTATGATATATGGTCAGCCAAAGTATCAGGACTCTTGACCTCTTACAAAAATGTTTGCATTTTGTCCAAGCATTGTACGGACCTAATATCAAAGTCTCTTTGTTATTTTCAAGAAGCCATTAAACGATTTTAGGCTATTTGACTCCAGTGACTGGGTGACAGTCAAGGTCATTCATTTGAACAAACTATTAGCCTTTCATCCAAGCAAGCTATGCAGGCCCAAGACCATCTTCAACCTTTGTTTTTGTGAAAATAACTGATACACTTTTTGTATCTTTGCTTATTACCTATCAGATGTGATACGAGATGTGCAGAAGGTGATAGTGTAAATATTGTACTGCTTAATTATCAAAATGGCAAATAAATAATTTACTGGTTGTGTAAGAAATAGCTTCCTTAAAACTGACAACTTTATAAGTTTTTTGTGTACATCTCTAACATTTTGTAGCTATTCTGCCTTTGCATATTACAGAGTTAGCTCCCTTTCTGGTAGGTATCGATTGTTACGTCATTATTTTGTGAGCAGAATTCACATTGTTTTTTTTATGATGTTACGCTCGCAAACGCATCATGTCACAATCAATACCTACCTGCAAGGGCAGATAACTCTGTAAGATGGAAATACGAAATATACTCTATAGTGCCATAATCAATTGAAATGTAGGAATACATGAGTAAGACACGACACATGCTATACATTGCCATATAACAAACTTGTATGGGTTTTGATGTTAACACACTATTAACTCCACAAGGTCATGGTGGGGTATAAAATCATCATGTATATTTCTTTGGCCTGGGTGCAGATAATTAATATCTAGATTGTGATTTAATGATTTAACCTACCTCTGATAGTGTAGGCTGTGATCCATCATCCTCTAGTCTAGCTCTCTTGGCTTCTGAAGGCTCGGTATCATCATCTGTTGGTACAGAAAAAAAAATATTCTAAATGCTTTCAAATAAAAAAAGAAGATACAAGTTCTGAAATATTTTGTTCAATATAACCATTTTGAGCTGAATCCTCTTGGACACAGAGAAAATCTGTATCTAATCATCCCGTACTGATAATTCATCAAGTCTGTGTCACTTCTTATGTGAAAAGTAGAGTTCAATTCTTTTGGATAGTTTGAAAGTTTTATAATTCTAGTCATATGAAATTCATTTGACTAATCCTTATAAGGTAGGGAACCACAGATTTCGGTTGACTATAGGCGTATTAGTTTATTGTCCTATTAATATAGCGAGGGTCATGTAAGGACATGCCAGGTTTGTTGGTGGAGGAAAGCCAGAGTACCCGGAGAAAAACCACCGACCAGCAGTCAGTTCCTGGCAACTGCCCTATATGGGATTCGGCTTGTAGTAATTTGTCGGGACATCTTAACCATTCGGCCACTGCAGGGGGGGTCTCTAAAGACTTCAAGCAACAAAGTTCATCAGAGAAGCAGCTTCAATTGCAAAATGAAGTAAGGTTTAAGGTAAATACAACAAGAGACCCATGGACCTTAACAGTCACCTGATATTTAATACAAATTAGTTATGTCATTTATTAGCGAACTGATAACTTTTGTTAACGAAATAGGAACATAGATTTAATAGGTCTACATACAAAGTTTCATTTAGCTTGGTGCATAGTAACTCACATTATCGTGATCACAAGATTCAATAATTATTATTGCAAAGGGCAATAAAATAACTCTGAAACTAAGTTAAGAGTCAAATCAAGCTGATTTTCGAATTCGTCCGAGATCTTTCCAATGTTAATCTACATACAAAGTTTGGTGCATATTTACTCAAGTTATTATGTTCACAAAGTCTAATCATAATAATTAGTGTTAAGGGCAATAACTCCGTAAATTACTGTCGAATAAAACTAATTTTCAAACTTGTCCGAAATCTTTCCAATGGTAGTTTCATTAAGCTCGAATTATTTTTACTCAAGTTATCGCTTTCACAAGGAAATCTTAAGGGAAGAAGCACGAAGCATGACAGATGTTGCACAACGACAAACAAAAGACTATTGCAATAGGTCACCAGATTTTCAAATTTTTAATGAACTAATTTAATAATGGTAGGTAGATGATGTACAGTTTGTCATTAAGTACAGCAACATCATCAATTTGTTAGAGAATTACCTTGATGGAAGCTAAATGCTGCAAACGCTGGAGAGTTACAACCAAGAATGGAAAGCTGTAATTAATAGAGAATAGTTATAGGATAGCTGTAACAATAAGTCTAGGGGAACAGTGACATATTATTTAAAGCACATTTCCTATCAAAGATTTCGTCCTGAAATATTATTGTATCTTTGTGTTTTGTCGAGGAAAAAAGGAATTATTGACATTACAGGAATTCCTCATTGAATTGCGCTTTCGTGGTTAAATTCAATTTAGCTCCAAAATTCAATTATGCCAAAATAAGCACTCGTAAGTTTGTAGAATACCAGATTGATTTGGACCCAGTTTCAAGAACATTTTTTTTTTTTGGAAACTTCTTAATCTAAAATTCATTTAAAAATGATAATAGACATTAAGGAACAAATCTTGAAGAACCTATACTCAACTTCTTTAATGCTTTCCTAAGAGGGATTTAAAGTTCAGAGTAATTAAACACTTTACCATTTACAATTTTGCAATTTTGATCAAATTAAACATAGTTTTATTAAATTGTGATGTACGTACCAAGAGCACAGCAGCTAGTTCAAAGACTTGTTATTGGTCAATATTCAAAGTAAACAAATTACATGTTATTGATAATAATTTGTCTGAAACCTTCAGATCTGATCTACAATATTTAAATGCACCTGTAAATATTTGCTTGTTCTTGTTATAAGCTTCTGAATGATTTTATCTAATCAAAATATGTTATTGAATTAATTTGGTGTATTAAGAAATATAACAATTAGGAGCTTACGTGAGAGGACATGATGAGAAGTTTTTTCAGAATGGTCACTCCCAGCCTGAAGAGGGCCCTTGATGATTGGTCACTACCGTACATCACAAGGCTGTCAAACCGCAGTAGCAGGACCGGCAGGGCTTCGTCATATTTACTGTAAGGATATATACAAATTTATAAATAATAAATATTAGTGGATTCATCACAAGGCTGTCAAACTGCATCAGCAGGACCAGCAGAGCTTTGTCATATTCACTGTAAGGATATGTACAAATTTATAAATAATAAATATTAGTGGATTCATCACAAGGCTGTCAAACCACAGAAGCAGGACCGGCAGGGCTTCGTCATATTTACTGTAAGGATATATACAAATTTATAAATAATAAATATTAGTGGATTCATCACAAGGCTGTCAAACCACAGAAGCAGGACCAGCAGGGCTTCGTCATATTTACTGTAAGGATATATACAAATTTATAAATAATAAATATTAGTGGATTCATCACAAGGCTGTCAAACCACAGAAGCAGGACCGGCAGGGCTTCGTCATATTTACTGTAAGGATATATACAAATTTATAAATAATAAATATTAGTGGATTCATCACAAGGCTGTCAAACCACAGAAGCAGGACCGGCAGGGCTTTGTCATATTTACTGTAAGGATATGTACAAATTTATAAATAATAAATATTAGTGGATTCATCACAAGGCTGTCAAACCACAGAAGCAGGACCGGCAGGGCTTCGTCATATTTACTGTAAGGATATGTACAAATTTATAAATAATAAATATTAGTGGATTCATCACAAGGCTGTCAAACCACAGAAGCAGGACCAGCAGGGCTTCGTCATATTTACTGTAAGGATATATAGAAATTTATAAATAATAAATATTAGTGGATTCATCACAAGGCTGTCAAACCACAGAAGCAGGACCGGCAGGGCTTTGTCATATTCACTGTAAAGATATGTACAAATTTATAAATATTAGTGGATTCAACACAAAGCTGTCAAACCGCATCAGCAGGACTGGCAGGGCTTCGTCATATTTACTGTAAGGATATGTACAAATTTATAAATAATAAATATTAGTGGATTCATCACAAGGCTGTCAAACCACAGAAGCAGGACCGGCAGGGCTTCGTCATATTTACTGTAAGGATATGTACAAATTTATAAATAATAAATATTAGTGGATTCATCACAAGGCTGTCAAACCACAGAAGCAGGACCGGCAGGGCTTCGTCATATTTACTGTAAGGATATGTACAAATTTATAAATAATAAATATTAGTGGATTCATCACAAGGCTGTCAAACCACAGAAGCAGGACCGGCAGGGCTTCGTCATATTTACTGTAAGGATATGTACAAATTTATAAATAATAAATATTAGTGGATTCATCACAAGGCTGTCAAACCACAGAAGCAGGACCGGCAGGGCTTCGTCATATTTACTGTAAGGATATGTACAAATTTATAAATAATAAATATTAGTGGATTCATCACAAGGCTGTCAAACCACAGAAGCAGGACCGGCAGGGCTTCGTCATATTTACTGTTAGAGTATAAACATATGAAATGTTAAAGGAGTATCTATATTTTGCATCAAAATGGAAGAATTTATGGTGTAATGTGGTGGATCACAAGAGTTACTTGATACTTACGAGGTAAATGAAGGGTTACCAGAGTAACTCAATACATGTACCTACGAGGTAAATGGTGGATTACCAGAGTAACTCAATACTTACGAGGTAAATGGTGGATTACCAGAGTAACTCAATACATGTACTTACGAGGTAAATGGTGGATTACCAGAGTAACTCAATACTTACAAGGTAAATGGTGGATTACTAGAGAAACTTGATACTTACGAGGTAAATGGTGGCTTACCAGAGTAACTCTATACTTACGAGGTAAATGGTGGATTACCAGAGTAACTTGATACTTACGAGGTAAATGAAGGATTACCAGAGTAACTAAATACATGTACTTACGAGGTAAATGGTGGATTACCAGAGTAACTTGATACTTACGAGGTAAATGAAGGATTACCAGAGTAACTCAATACATGTACTTACGAGGTAAATGGTGGATTACCAGAGTAACTCAATACTTACGAGGTAAATGGTGGATTACCAGAGAAACTTGATACTTACGAGGTAAATGGTGGATTACCAGAGTAACTCTATACTTACGAGGTAAATGGTGGATTACCAGAGTAAATTGATACTTACAAGGTAAAAGGTGGATTACCAGAGTAACTTGATTTTTACGAGGTAAATGGTGGATTACCAGAGTAACTTGATTTTTACGAGGTAAATGGTGGATTACCAAAGTAACTTGATACTTACAAGGTAAATGGTGGATTACCAGAGTAATTTAATACTTACGAGGTAAATGGTGAATTACCAGAGTAACTCAATACATGTACTTACGAGGTAAATGGTGGATTACCAGAGTAAATTGATACTTACGAGGTAAAAGGTGGATTTCCAGAGTAACTTGATACTTACGAGGTAAAAGGTGGATCACCAGAGTAACTTGATCCTTACAAGGTAAATGGTGGATCACCAGAGTAACTCAATACATGTACTTACGAGGTAAATGGTGGATTACCAGAGTAACTTGATACTTACGAAGTAAAAGGTGGATTTCCAGAGTAACTTGATACTTACGAGGTAAAAGGTGATTAACAGAGTAACTTGATACCTATAAGGTAAATGGTGGAATACCGGTCTGAGAGTAACTCAATATTTACAAGGTAAATGGTGGATTACCAGAGTAACTCAATACTTACGAGGTAATAGATGGATTTCCAGAGTAACTCAATACTTACGAGGTAAATGGTGGATTACCAGAGTAACTCTATACTTACGAGGTAAAAGGTGGATTACCAGATTAACTTGATACTTACGAGGTAAATGGTGGATTACCAGAGTAACTTGATACTTACGAGGTAAATGGTGGATTACCAGAGTAACTCAATACTTACGAGGTAAATGGTGAATTACCATAGTAACTTGATACTTACAAGGTAAATGGTGGATAAGCAGAGTAACTTGATACTTACGAAGTAAATGGTGGATGTTCTCCGCTTAATAAATCCTGTAATGTATTGGATGAGATTGGGATGAGACTGGCACACACAGGTTGGTAGAAGGCTGCCTCACTGGACGCCTCCTCAACTTCCCTAAGGTGGTCCTGTCCCGACTTGGGCTTGTGTCTTCGTCGCAGATCTTGTAGACAAGATCCCAAACCAATGGATGTGATCCGTACCCAAGAGGACAGCCTTGGGAATTCTAACCAAGCTCTCATCACTTCACATTTTCTGCAATTAACAAAAAGTTTTGTGTTTTTTATTTGAACATTTACTCTTTATTTATATCAAAACAGTCTAATATCACACCCCTGAATATTTTAGGTTGTGACATCATCAACCTCATGATAAAATGCTCTCTCGGCTATTCCATGAATGGCTGACCAAACAGTGAGTACCTAACATTAGCAAATTTCCATGCCATTGAATGGGGAATGGTATTGATTTTGAAATTTTAGATCTTCTTTATAAAGAAATTCAAGTTAAGCCTACCCCATCTGTTGCATCAAGGACATTATTTTGTAACAAATTCAGACTAAACTGTACACAATTCCTTATCATCAATATACCATTTGATTTTCTTAAAATCTAAACTTAGGAAAATATATTTTTCTTAAAAAACAAGAGGCCCATGGGCCTTAACGGTCATCTGACTCATGGCACAAAACAATATAATAATCGGCAATACAAGGAATTCCTTTTTTGAATATATAAGTTTCTGAAATAGGTAAAGGTCATTTGTTGAACAAACTTGGTTGCCCTTCATCTATATACGGTTGTAACCCATTCAAGGATGAAGGAAGAGTAAGATCTTAAAGCCAAATTTCAGCAAAGCTCCAAATTTTGGACCCCCTCCATTCTATCCCCATGGGTCTTACCTCGTCCTTTATAAAATATGATTGTCCTCACCTAAAATTCCCCCTTCTGAGCCTCATCCCTCTGTACCCAGGGGTCGAACCTATAACTTGTTTATATAAAATATGATTATCCTTCCCAAATGATGTTTCACACCAAATATGGATGTAATCCACTCAAGGGTTAAGTAGGAGTAGGCTTTTGTATAAATAGTCTTACACACGACGGCGGACTGCGCACAGCACACGGCGCACGACGACGGACAAAACACGATGACAATAGGTCATCCTGACCTTCCGTCAGATGACCTAATAAATGGTATTCCCCGCCCCCAACCCCCAAACATTTATCTGTAAAATGTAATTGTTGAATAAATGCAAAGCATTACCTGTTAATTTCGATGGCAGATGAGATGAGATCCTCACGGATTGGTCCACTATAAGATGAGATAAAACAGCTATACATTCTCTCACTATCCAGAAACGCCTCCCATAAACTGTCGTCTGCGTCTGAAGGTAAAACTGAAACAACCAAAACACTTTAAGTCCCATTATGTTTTCGTTACATTTTCAACCGTAAAAAATACCACATTTTGCCAAATGATAGAGTTGCATGATAACCTTATAGCGATATTTCTTAATTACTGTAAAATATCATAGTTAATCAGGATTGTAGTAATGATCGGAGAATACCAGGAAATTCTGTTATTTACGCTCTGTTGGTGTCGCTGAAATTTACTTCGTGATCATCCAGGTATGTACAGGCACATAGGCTATTTTCGAACAAACACATTTATGTGTTCTGTTTATATATATTTTCAATACAAAAAAAAATGTATTTGAACAAAATTAAGTAAAGATGAATTCATCAGGATCATCGATGTTTAGTTTGTAGAACAATCATAACAAGAGGCCCAGAGGGCCTGCATCACTCACCTAATTATTGTAATGTCAAGTAATGTTCTGAATACAGGATAATTGTTTCTTTTCTGAAGTATTTTAAAGATATACCTCTAATTTCCCTATTGGGTCCCATTCTTTCTGCTCCAGGGGGTCAGAGCCAAAATTTATACAAACTATGTTCCCCTATCCCAAATAATGATTCTGGCCAAATTTAGGTACATTAAATGCAGAACTCTATGGCTAGTAGTGATTTAAAGGATTTACCCCTATTTCCTCTATTGAGCTCCACCCCTTCTGCCCATGGGGGAGTCAGAGCCAAAATTTATACAAACTCTGTTTCCCTTCCCCAAGGATGTTTCTTGCCAAGTTTGGTTACATTCCATGCAGAACTCTATGACTAATAATGATTTAAAAGACTTACCTCTATTTCCTTTATTGGGCCCCTCCTTTCCTGCTCCCAGGGGGTCAGAGTTAAAATGTATACAAACTATGTTCCCCTTCCCAAAAGGATTTATCTGGCCGAATTTGATTAGATTCCGTGCAGAACTCTATGACTAGTACAATTTAAAGGATTTACATCTATTTTGAGGGCCATGCCCCTCCTGCGTCCAGGAGGTCAGAGCCAAAATTTATACAAACTCTGTTCCCCTTCCCCCAAGGAGTTTTCTGGCCAAATTTGATTACATTCGATAAAGAACTTTATGGCTAGTAGTGATTTAAAGGATTTACCTCTATTTCCTTTATTGGGCCCCGCCTTTCCTGCCCCCAATGGGTCAGAGCTAAAATGTATACAAACTATGTTCCCCTTCCCCAAAGGATTTATCTGGCAAATTTTTTTTTTATAATTTTCTTTTTTTTTCAGGTTTTTCATCATTGCAGTTTACAAATTATCATAACTATCAACTCTTATATATACAAGAAATTCACTTACCCATCTGATTCACACAATAGGTATTACATTAACAAGTAGGACCATATACCCATCTGTACAAACTCATGCATGCATGCACACCTACTTTCATACACCTACAAGATGCTTTGTTATATAAATTTTATTCTTGTAAATCTATAAGAAAAGGACCAAGAAAAATGCCATAGGGAGAATGTTCAGTAAATTGCAATGTTTTAGAAGAAAGAGAAATTAGATAAAGATCAAAGAAATTTAAGAAAATGAAATAGAAAAAAAAAAAAAAAAAAGCAGAGAGGTTAGAAGAAGGGAAAGATAGTTGATGACAAGACGGTAGCGACTAGAAACAAAAAATGGAAACTGAAGAACAGATTTCAATATCTAGTATAAATACTTCGGCTTTTGTCGAGGGCTTTATAAAGAAATTGAATTATGGATAAATCAAACTGGTAGCATAAACAAAGGGGCATAACTGCTATAAAGAAAGAATATGTGGTAAAAGGAAAAATTATAACTATAAAATGCACAGTTTTAAAATACATGTATCACAAATTAATAAGTGAATCCCATTTTTCCATTCTTTATCAAATTTACTCTTATTATTTTCGTCCTTACCATAGGCAATATATTTTTGAATTGTATAGTTGTCTTTTATTATGTTTACATGAGCATTTATATTCAATGAATTGTGTAAACATCTTGTTCTGTAAATAAACTTTTTGATGATTATGATCATTTCATTATCTACTCTGTTACTGGGAAGAAAATTATGATGAAGGAGGCCGAAAAGAAAAGATTGTTTGTTTACTACAAAGGGGATTAAAAGGGCTTCCAATAGTGGAATGGTGAAGCAGCTTTCTTCACAAAGTCACATGTCAATGGGTATTCACTTAAAAGAAAATGTAATATATATATCTATAACATATGAGAAAGGTCAATGTAAAAAGCTCAATACAATAAATACCATTCACTACAACAGTGTCCATATTAAGAACAACACAAGACTATATAACAAGAGATCCCAGAGGGATATTGGCGCCCACGAAAGAATGATCTATGTATGACAATGGAAAGAGGTATCTTTCCTCTGCTTTTCAAACTTTGACTACATACTATATATAAATTTTTGAACAGATCGCTTTAGTACTTTCTGAGAAACAAATTTCAATTATCAAAATCCATGATGGCATCCTGTCAGCTATTTTGGTCAATGATCTATCCCAAAATGCAATATGCACAACTAGGGTCCTAGGGGAGCCTGTACATGAAAGGCTTACAATAGTGTATCAAGACTACCTAATAAGTTTTGCACTTCTTCACACTTCCATAAAATATGAGTTATTGATTCTGGTTCAGAGTTACAAAATGTACATAGAGGGGAGACAACTAATCCAACTTTGGATAAAAATGAGTTAGTTGTAAGAATGTGATGATTTACTCTATATTGGAACCACTGAAGCTTTGAATTAGTTGTTATACAAAAGGACAAATGATGTATTTTACACCAGGTCACTTTGTCTATGTTGTCAAATGTAGCATTCCACTTTCTGGTGCCGGATGGTATTATATCAGATTTAAAAAAATATTGTAGAAAATTTTTGAACCCTTATTATCCCTAAAAAAGATCTGTAAATTGAGAGGTATGTAGGGATAAAAAATGTAGTGTATGTGTGTATTGCATGATGCAATAAAAGTTCTGACCGCTGCGACAAGACCTTGATACTGTAGAAAATTTGTGTTTACTCGATTTATTCTAATGAATTCCTCAAATGAGTAAAACAATAATTTGTCACTCTCCTATATTATGTCATTTATACAAAAATGCTTTTCTGGTAATAATGTTTATAATAGACAGATCTCCCTCCTACCTTGATTTTACTATTATACCAAATAGGAGCTTTCAAAATGTTATTCTCCTGAACATTCTCAAGGTATTTTGAATTTAATAAATAACAAGATTTGAATACATCAATCCAGAATTTATTTTTAGATTTATCTATACATATCTTAATATATTCCAAGCCACAATGTGCAAAAAGATCTGTGTCAATATAAGTAAAATCTGCCATTTCTCATTACTCTGATAAATTCTTCTGATCCATGTAAGTTTAAGTGAGTTTATGAAAGCAACAAGGTTGATCATCTTCAAACCACCATCAATTTAATTTTGAGTAAGTATCTCCCTCTTTATTTTATCTGGCTTTCAAGCCCACAGGTAATCAAATAGAATTGAATTAAGTTTGTTTATGAATTAAGAATCTGGATTAGGCAATGAGATGAATAGGTGATTAAATTGAGAAACGAGCAATGATTTGATAATGTTAATCTTTCCAATAGGTGTTAATGATCTTCTCTTCCAAATTTTAATTAAAGATTTTAGTTTTGTAAGTTTTTTGTCAAAGTTCAATTTTGGTATTTCGTGAAGATTTATACTAAATTTGATTCCCAACAACGTAAATTTGTCTTTACCCCATTGTAAATTAAGTTCTGGTAAATAACTATCTTCACTATACTTTTTGCTACCAATCCAAATGACCTGAGTTTTATCAATGTTCATTTTCAAACCTGAAATATCTGCAAAATTGTTTAATTCTTTTACCGATTCCCTAAGTGACTGCTCAGAACCATCAAGTATCAGTGATGTGTCATCCGCATATTGCGATAATAAAATGGGGCAGTTTTCAATATTGATACCTATTATATTTCTATTACTTCTTATTTTTATAGCCAAGACTTCTGCACAAAGAATAAACAGATATGGTGCAATAGGGTCCCCCTGTCGGCAGCCCCTCCTGATATCGAAACAAGAGGCCCATGGGCCTTAACGGTCACCTGAGTTAGAATATATAATGAAACAAATAATAAAACAAATTAAAGACATAAAAACACTATATGCTCTATTGCTGGGCCTTGAAGTTGGTCAGTGATTTATAAATTTGACCTTTTTAGACTATGAAGAGTATTTGCTTCCATCAAACCTGTGAACTTAGAGGTATTTTTTGAAATTTTAATCAATTTGACCCTGTTTGGTCCTGCCCCTCTGGTCCCCCAGGGGGTCATCGAGGACGGATATGGATGTTAAAATGCTATATCTTAGGCTAATAATTCTAATCAAGTTTGACTAATTTCCTACGAAAATTGGGCAAATAATGTTCACAAATATGTTTTTCCTATATAAACTAAAGTAAACTTGACCCCTCCCCAGGGGGTAACGTGAGACCCCAAGGTCATATAATTCACAGTTTTTATAAAACACCTGAAGACCTTTCCATCTATAATTATTTGATTCTACTATATCCAGAATTTTAGAAGATTTTTGAAGTTTTAGCCTATTTGACCCTTTTTTAGCCCCGCCCCTCTGCCCCCAGGGGGTCGGCCAGGACCAATGTGGATATGATATTAAAATGCTATCTCAGGCTAATAATTCTAACCAAGTTTGACTCATTTCCTATGAAAATTGAGCAAAAAATGCACATTAATGTGTTTTTCCTATATAAACTATAGTAAACTTGACCCCCTCCCCAAGGGAAAACAGGAGATCCCAGGGTCATATAATTTACAATTTTTATAAACAAACTTTAAGACCTTTTCATCTATAAAGTGTATTTGATTATACCATTTCCAGAATTTTAAAAGAATATTTTTGAAGTTTTAGCCTATTTGACCTTTTTTGGCCCCGCCCCTCTGCCCCCAGGGGGTCGGCCTGGACCAATATGGATATGATATTAAAATGCTATCTCAGGCTAATAATTCTAACCAAGTTTGACTTGTTTCCAATGAAAATTGAGCAAAAAATGCTCATAAATGTGTTTTCCCTATATAAACTATAGTAAACTTGACCCCCTCCCCAGGGGGAAACGTGAGACCCCAGGGTCATATAATTCACAATTTTTGTAAAGGACCTTAAGACCTTTCTATTTATGAAAAGTATTTGATTCTACCATTTCCAGAATTTCAGAAGAAGATTTTTGAAGTTTTAGCCATTTGACCCCTTTTGACCCCGCCCCTAAGGCCCCTGGGGGTCAGTCATAGAAAATTTGTTAATAGGATTAAATGGCCATCTCATACTGATAATTCTGACAACATTTGACTCATTTCCTATTACAAATGACCAAATAATGCGCAAAAATGTGTTTTCTCAATATAAAGTATAGTAAACTTAACCCCCTCCCCAGGCGGAAACTAGAGACCCCAGGGTCATATAATTCACAATTTTTGTAAAGGACCTTAAGACCTTTCTATCTATGAAGAGTATTTGATTCTACCACATCTGTGAGTAAAGAAGAAGATTTTTGAAATTTTACTCAATTTTACCCCTTTTGGCCCCTCCCACAGCCCCCTGGGGGGTGGGGACCATATAATTCACAATTTTGATTGGCCTTATGCCTTAGAAGGTTTGTGCAAAATTTCATTGAAATTGCTTCAGCAGTTTTGGAGAAGAAGTCGAAAATGTAAATTGTTTACGGACATACGACGGTTGACGCACGACGCACGACGACGGACAAAAGGCGATTAGAATAGGTCACTTGAGACTTCGTCTCAGGTGACCTAAAAAGATGAAATATTTCCCTCCTGATTTATAGCTGAATGAACATTATTATGCAAAGTTTTGAACCAGTTTACAATACTATTACCAAAACCAAAGAAATGCAGAACCTTTTCAATAAATAGCCAGGACACTGAGTCAAATGCCTTTTCAAAGTCAATCATCAGGAGCATGCCGGGTATATTGTTTTCCTCTGTATAGTGAATGATGTCATATATAAGTCTAGTATTAACCCCTATATAGCGACCCGATAGAAATCCAGTTTGGTCATCATTTATTAATTTATGAAGAACAGTTTTTATCCTATTAGCTATAGTTCCTGATGCAATTTTGTAAGAAATATTTAATAACGAGATGGGTCTCCAGTTTTTAATGAAATGTCTAGGTTTATCTGGTTTAGGAATACATGTTATTATACCCTGTCTCTGTGTTATTGAAAGTTGTCCTATATTGTAACCAAAATTAATAGATCTTACTATAAACTCTCCCAATTTTCCCCAAAAACATTTAAAAAACTCTGTAGTAAATCCATCCGACCCGGGGCTTTTATTGTTTTTCATTAGCTTTAGAGTTTTTCCTGCCTCTTCATAGGTAATTTCTCCTTCTAAACAATAAGACTCTTTTCTTTTATCCGGCAAAATTTAATTAGATTTCATGCAGAATTCTATGACTAGTAGCAATTTAAAGGATTTACATCTATTTTCCCTATTGGGCCCCGCTCCTCCTACCCCCGGGGGGTCAGAGCCAAAATTTAAACACACTCTGTTCCCCTTCCCTAAAAGATGTTTCTGGCCAAACTAATTGATTACGTCCAATTGATTGAATTACAGAGAGGAGAGGGCTAGACTTACCATCTAGTAATGCCTTGGTGATGATAATTAACACTTTCCCTGCCTGTTCTATATGGCCACTGTTGACGAGTTCGGGGATTCTCTGGAAAAACTTGCGGTGGAATGGTGAAGCAGCTTTCTTCACAAAGTCACATGTCAATGGGTATTCACTTAAAAGAAAATGTAATATATATCTATAACATATGAGAAAGGTCAATGTAAAAAGCTCAATACAATAAATACCATTCACTACAACAGTGTCCATATTAAGAACAACACAAGACTATATAACAAGAGATCCCAGAGGGATCTTGGCGCCCATGAAAGAATGATCTATGTATGACAATGGAAAGAGGTATCTTTCCTCTGCTTTTCAAACTTTGACTACATACTATATATAAATTTTTGAACAGATTGCTTTAGTACTTTCTGAGAAACAAATTTCAATTATCAAAATCCATGATGGCATCCTGTCAGCTATTTTAGTCAATGATCTATCCCAAAATGCAATATGCACAACTAGGGTCCTAGGGGAGCCTGTACATGAAACTCCAGACAGATCCCTTCAGTACTTTCTGAGAAATAGCAGTAATAAACATCAACTATCAAAATCCAAGGTGGCCTATCGGTTATCTTGTTCACCGATCTGTCCCAAAATGCAATATGCAAACCTAAGGCCCTAGAGGAACCTAAATATAAAATTTGAAACAGATTGCTTCAGTATTTTCTGAGATATTGCTGTAACAAACTTCATTAGCTAAATCTAAGATGGCAACCGGTTAGCCATCTCGTTCACTGATCAGTCCCAAAATGCAATATGCACAACTAGGACCCAAGGGGAACCTAAATATGAAATTTGAGAGCGGTCCTTTTAGTACTTGCTGAGAATAAGCGGTGATAAGCTTAAACTTTCAAAATCAAAGATGGCAGCCTGTCGACAATCTTGTTGACAAATCGGTCCCGATACGCAATTTGCGCAAGGGTCCTTGGTGGACCTACATATGAAATTTGAGAAAATTCTCTTCAATACTTTCTGAGATATAGCAGTAACAAACTTTAACTATCAAAATCCAAGATGGCGGTCTGGCGGCCATCTTGCTGACTAATCGGCCCCGAAACGCAATATGCGCAACAAGGGTCCTCTTGAGACCTACTTATGAAATTTGAGAAGATCACTTCAGTACTTTCTGAGAAATAGTGGTAACAAACTTTAACTATCAAAATCCAAGATGGGTGCCTGGAAGCCATCTTGTTTACCGATCCGTCCCAAAATGCAATATGCACAACCAGGGCCCTAAGGGAAACAACATATGAAATTTGAAGGAAATCCCTTTCATACTTTCTGAGAAATAGCAGCAACAAGAAATCTTAACAGACGGACGGACGGACAGAGCCCAAAACAATAATTAACATTTCTCTTTTTCATATCATTATCATGTTCTACTACTTACTAGTTGTGCAGCATATGATTCATATCTGCCTTGAGTTTGTCAAATGAGAGGTCCCACATCTGATTTGTCTCCCCTTCCACACCAAACGTGGGGTCTGGTGCTCCCTTCTGGTTATACAAGTCTGACTTACGATCCTGCACAGCATCTACATAAAAGTCAATACAATTGGGAGGCTTGTCACATGCTTGTTTGGTTGGGAGACTTGTCACCTGTTTGTTTGGTTGGGAGACTTGTAATATGTTTGTTTGGTTGGGAGGCTTGTCACCTGTTTGTTTGGTTGGGAGGACTTGTCACCGTTTTGTTTGTTTTGGTTGGGAGACTTGTCACATGTTTGTTTGGTTGGGAGATTGACATGTCACATGTTTGTTTGGTTGGGAGGCTTGTCACTGTTTGTTTGGTTGGGAGACTTGTCACATGTTTGTTTGTTTTGGGGACTTGTCACATGTTTGTTTGGTTGGGAGACTTGTCACCTGTTTGTTTGGTTGGGAGACTTGTCACCTGTTTGTTTGGTTGGGAGACTTGTCACCTGTTTGTTTGGTTGGGAGGCTTGTCACTGTTTGTTTGGTTGGGAGACTTGTCACATGTTTGTTTGGTTGGGAGACTTGTCACATGTTTGTTTGGTTGGGAGACTTGTCACCTGTTTGTTTGGTTGGGAGGACTTGTCACCTGTTTGTTTGGTTGGGAGACTTGTCACATGTTTGTTTGGTTGGGAGACTTGTCACTGTTTGTTTGGTTGGGAGACTTGTCACATGTTTGTTTGGTTGGGAGACTTGTCACATGTTTGTTTGGTTGGGAGACTTGTCACATGTTGTTTGGTGAGACTTGTCACTGTTTGTTTGGTTGGGAGACTTGTCACATGTTTGTTTGGTTGGGAGACTTGTCACATGTTTGTTTGGTTGGGAGACTTGTCACATGTTTGTTTGGTTGGGAGACTTGTCACACTTGTCATGTTTGTTTGGTTGGGAGACTTGTCACATGTTTGTTTGGTTGGGAGACTTGTCACATGTTTGTTTGGTTGGGAGACTTGTCACATGTTTGTTTGGTTGGGAGACTTGTCACATGTTTGTTTGGTTGGGAGACTTGTCACATGTTTGTTTGGTTGGGAGACTTGTCACATGTTTGTTTGGTTGGGAGGCTTGTCACATGTTTGTTTGGTTGGGAGACTTGTCACATGTTTGTTTGGTTGGGAGGCTTGTCACATGTTTGTTTGGTTGGGAGACTTGTCACATGTTTGTTTGGTTGGGAGACTTGTCACATGTTTGTTTGGTTGGGAGACTTGTCACATGTTTGGGCTTTTGTTGTTTGGTGGGAGACTTGTCACATGTTTGTTTGGTTGGGAGACTTGTCACATGTTTGTTTGGTTGGGAGACTTGTCACATGTTTGTTTGGTTGGGAGGCTTGTCACCTGTTTGTTTGGTTGGGAGACTTGTCACCTGTTTGTTTGGTTGGGAGACTTGTCACATGTTTGTTTGGTTGGGAGGGAGGCTTGTCACATGTTTGTTTGGTTGGGAGACTTGTCACCTGTTTGTTTGGTTGGGAGGCTTGTCACATGTTTGTTTGGTTGGGAGACTTGTCACCTGTTTGTTTGGTTGGGAGGCTTGTCACATGTTTGTTTGGTTGGGAGACTTGTCACATGTTTGTTTGGTTGGGAGGCTTGTCACATGTTTGTTTGGTTGGGAGACTTGTCACATGTTTGTTTGGTTGGGAGACTTGTCACATGTTTGTTTGGTTGGGAGACTTGTCACCTGTTTGTTTGGTTGGGAGACTTGTCACATGTTTGTTTGGTTGGGAGGCTTGTCACATGTTTGTTTGGTTGGGAGACTTGTCACATGTTTGTTTGGTTGGGAGGCTTGTCACATGTTTGTTTGGTTGGGAGACTTGTCACCTGTTTGTTTGGTTGGGAGGCTTGTCACATGTTTGTTTGGTTGGGAGACTTGTCACATGTTTGTTTGGTTGGGAGGCTTGTCACATGTTTGTTTGGTTGGGAGGCTTGTCACATGTTTGTTTGGTTGGGAGGCTTGTCACATGTTTGTTTGGTTGGGAGGCTTGTCACATGTTTGTTGGTTTTCACTGTTTGTTTGGTTGGAGACTTGTCACCTGTTGTTTTGTTTGTTTGGGAGACTTGTCACATGTTTGTTTGGTTGGGAGACTTGTCACATGTTTGTTTGGTTGGGAGACTTGTCACATGTTTGTTTGGTTGGGAGACTTGTCACATGTTTGTTTGGTTGGGAGACTTGTCACATGTTTGTTTGGTTGGGAGACTTGTCACATGTTTGTTTGGTTGGGAGACTTGTCACATGTTTGTTTGGTTGGGAGACTTGTCACACTGTTTGTTTGGTTGGGAGACTTGTCACATGTTTGTTTGTTTTGGGAGACTTGTCACATGTTTGTTTGGTTGGGAGGCTTGTCACCTGTTTGTTTGGTTGGGAGGCTTGTCACCTGTTTGTTTGGTTGGGGACTTGTCACCTGTTTGTTTGGTTGGGAGGCTTGTCACATGTTTGTTTGGTTGGGAGACTTGTCACATGTTTGTTTGGTTGGGAGACTTGTCACATGTTTGTTTGGTTGGGAGGACTTGTCACATTTTTGTTTGGTTGGGAGACTTGTCACATGTTTGTTTGGTTGGGAGACTTGTCACATGTTTGTTTTGGTTGGGAGACTTGTCACATGTTTGTTTGGTTGGGAGACTTGTCACATGTTTGTTTGGTTGGGAGACTTGTCACATGTTTGTTTGGTTGGGAGCTTGTCACATGTTTGTTTGGTTGGGAGGCTTGTCACCTGTTTGTTTGGTTGGGAGACTTGTCACATGTTTGTTTGGTTGGGAGGCTTTGTCACATGTTTGTTTGGTTGGGAGACTTGTCACCTGTTTGTTTGGTTGGGAGACTTGTCACATGTTTGTTTGGTTGGGGAGACTTGTCACCTGTTTGTTTGGTTGGGAGACTTGTCACCTGTTTGTTTGGTTGGGAGACTTGTCACATGTTTGTTTGGTTGGGAGGAGGCTTGTCACATGTTTGTTTGGTTGGGAGACTTGTCACATGTTTGTTTGGTTGGGAGACTTGTCACATGTTTGTTTGGTTGGGAGACTTGTCACATGTTTGTTTGGTTGGGAGGCTTGTCACATGTTTGTTTGGTTGGGAGACTTGTCACATGTTTGTTTGGTTGGGAGACTTGTCACATGTTTGTTTGGTTGGGAGACTTGTCACATGTTTGTTTGGTTGGGAGGGAGGCTTGTCACATGTTTGTTCAGTTGGGAGACTTGTCACCTGTTTGTTTGGTTGGGAGGCTTGTCACATGTTTGTTTGGTTGGGAGACTTGTCACATGTTTGTTTGGTTGGGAGGCTTGTCACATGTTTGTTTGGTTGGGAGGCTTGTCACATGTTTGTTTGTTTGGGAGGCTTGTCACATGTTTGTTTGGTTGGGAGACTTGTCACATGTTTGTTTGGTTGGGAGGCTTGTCACATGTTTGTTTGGTTGGGAGGACTTGTCACATGTTTGTTTGGTTGGGGAGACTTGTCACCTGTTTGTTTGGTTGGGAGGCTTGTAATATGTTTGTTTGGTTGGGAGGCTTGTCACCTGTTTGTTTGGTTGGGAGGACTTGTCACCTGTTTGTTTGGTTGGGAGACTTGTCACTGTTTGTTTGGTTGGAGGCTTGTCACATGTTTGTTTGGTTGGGAGACTTGTCACATGTTTGTTTGGTTGGGAGACTTGTCACATGTTTTGTTTGGTTGGGAGACTTGTCACATGTTTGTTTGGTTGGGAGCTTGTCACATGTTTGTTTGGTTGGGAGACTTGTCACATGTTTGTTTGGTTGGGAGACTTGTCACATGTTTGTTTGGTTGGGAGACTTGTCACATGTTTGTTTGGTTGGGAGACTTGTCACATGTTTGTTTGGTTGGGAGACTTGTCACATGTTTGTTTGGTTGGGAGACTTGTCACATGTTTGTTTGGTTGGGAGACTTGTCACATGTTTGTTTGGTTGGGAGACTTGTCACATGTTTGTTTGGTTGGGAGACTTGTCACATGTTTGTTTGGTTGGGAGACTTGTCACCTGTTTGTTTGGTTGGGAGACTTGTCACATGTTTGTTTGGTTGGGAGACTTGTCACATGTTTGTTTGGTTGGGAGGCTTGTCACCTGTTTGTTTGGTTGGGAGACTTGTCACCTGTTTGTTTGGTTGGGAGACTTGTCACATGTTTGTTTGGTTGGGAGGGAGGCTTGTCACATGTTTGTTTGGTTGGGAGACTTGTCACCTGTTTGTTTGGTTGGGAGACTTGTCACATGTTTGTTTGGTTGGGAGACTTGTCACCTGTTTGTTTGGTTGGGAGACTTGTCACATGTTTGTTTGGTTGGGAGACTTGTCACATGTTTGTTTGGTTGGGAGGCTTGTCACATGTTTGTTTGGTTGGGAGACTTGTCACATGTTTGTTTGGTTGGGAGACTTGTCACATGTTTGTTTGGTTGGGAGACTTGTCACATGTTTGTTTGGTTGGGAGACTTGTCACATGTTTGTTTGGTTGGGAGGCTTGTCACATTTGTTTGTTTGGTTGGGAGAGCTTGTCACTGTTTGTTTGGTTGGGGAGACTTGTCACATGTTTGTTTGGTTGGGAGACTTGTCACCTGTGTTTGTTTGGTTGGGAGGCTTGTCACATGTTTGTTTGGTTGGGAGGCTTGTCACCTGTTTGTTTGGTTGGGAGACTTGTCACATGTTTGTTTGGTTGGGAGGCTTGTCACTGTTTGTTTGGTTGGGAGACTTGTCACATGTTTGTTTGGTTGGGAGACTTGTCACTGTTTGTTTGGTTGGGAGACTTGTCACATGTTTGTTTGGTTGGGAGACTTGTCACATGTTTGTTTGGTTTGGGAGACTTGTCACATGTTTGTTTGGTTGGGAGACTTGTCACTGTTTGTTTGGTTGGGAGACTTGTCACTTGATGTTTGTTTGGTTGGGAGACTTGTCACATGTTTGTTTGGTTGGGAGACTTGTCACATGTTTGTTTGGTTGGGAGGACTTGTCACATGTTTGTTTGGTTGGGAGACTTGTCACATGTTTGTTTGGTTGGGAGACTTGTCACATGTTTGTTTGGTTGGGAGGCTTGTCACATGTTTGTTTGGTTGGGAGGCTTGTCACATGTTTGTTTGGTTGGAGTTGTACTGGTTGTTGGGACTTGTCACATGTTTGTTTGGTTGGGAGACTTGTCACTGTTTGTTTGGTTGGGAGACTTGTCACATGTTTGTTTGGTTGGGAGGCTTGTCACATGTTTGTTTGGTTGGGAGACTTGTCACATGTTTGTTTGGTTGGGAGAGACTTGTCACATGTTTGTTTGGTTGGGAGACTTGTCACATGTTTGTTTGGTTGGGAGGCTTGTCACATGTTTGTTTGGTTGGAGAGGTTGTCACATGTTTTTTGGTTGGGAGACTTGTCACATGTTTGTTTGGTTGGGAGACTTGTCACATGTTTGTTTGGTTGGGAGACTTGTCACATGTTTGTTTGGTTGGGAGGCTTGTCACCTGTTTGTTTGGTTGGGAGACTTGTCACATGTTTGTTTGGTTGGGAGGACTTGTCACATGTTTGTTTGGTTGGGAGACTTGTCACCTGTTTGTTTGGTTGGGAGGCTTGTCACATGTTTGTTTGGTTGGGAGACTTGTCACATGTTTGTTTGGTTGGGAGACTTGTCACATGTTTGTTTGGTTGGGAGACTTGTCACATGTTTGTTTGGTTGGGAGACTTGTCACATGTTTGTTTGGTTGGGAGACTTGTCACATGTTTGTTTGGTTGGGAGACTTGTCACATGTTTGTTTGGTTGGGAGACTTGTCACATGTTTGTTTGGTTGGGAGGCTTGTCACATGTTTGTTTGGTTGGGAGACTTGTCACTGTTTGTTTGGTTGGGAGGACTTGTCACATGTTTGTTTGGTTGGGAGGACTTGTCACATGTTTGTTTGGTTGGGGGCTTGTCACATGTTTGTTTGGTTGGGAGCTTGTCACATGTTTGTTTGGTTGGGAGCTTGTCACATGTTTTGTTTGGTTGGGAGGCTTGTCACATGTTTGTTTGGTTGGGAGACTTGTCACATGTTTGTTTGGTTGGGAGGCTTGTCACATGTTTGTTTGGTTGGGAGACTTGTCACATGTTTGTTTGGTTGGGAGGCTTGTCACATGTTTGTTTGGTTGGGAGGCTTGTCACCTGTTTGTTTTGTCACATGTTTGTTTGGTTGGGAGACTTGTCACATGTTTGTTTGGTTGGGAGACTTGTCACATGTTTGTTTGGTTGGGAGACTTGTCACCTGTTTGTTTGGTTGGGAGGCTTGTCACATGTTTGTTTGGTTGGGAGACTTGTCACATGTTTGTTTGGTTGGGAGACTTGTCACATGTTTGTTTGGTTGGGAGACTTGTCACCTGTTTGTTTGGTTGGGAGACTTGTCACATGTTTGTTTGGTTGGGAGACTTGTCACCTGTTTGTTTGGTTGGGAGGCTTGTCACATGTTTGTTTGGTTGGGAGGCTTGTCACATGTTTGTTTGGTTGGGAGGCTTGTCACATGTTTGTTTGGTTGGGAGGCTTGTCACATGTTTGTTTGGTTGGGAGGCTTGTCACATGTTTGTTTGGTTGGGAGACTTGTCACATGTTTGTTTGGTTGGGAGACTTGTCACATGTTTGTTTGGTTGGGAGACTTGTCACATGTTTGTTTGGTTGGGAGACTTGTCACATGTTTGTTTGGTTGGGAGGCTTGTCACATGTTTGTTTGGTTGGGAGACTTGTCACATGTTTGTTTGGTTGGGAGGCTTGTCACATGTTTGTTTGGTTGGGAGACTTGTCACATGTTTGTTTGGTTGGGAGACTTGTCACCTGTTTGTTTGGTTGGGAGACTTGTCACATGTTTGTTTGGTTGGGAGCTTGTCACTGTTTGTTTGGTTGGGAGACTTGTCACTGTTTGTTTGGTTGGGAGACTTGTCACATTGTTTGTTTGGTTGGGAGGACTTGTCACATGTTTGTTTGGTTGGGAGACTTGTCACATGTTTGTTTGGTTGGGAGACTTGTCACATGTTTGTTTGGTTGGGAGCTTGTCACCTGTTTGTTTGGTTGGGAGACTTGTCACATGTTTGTTTGGTTGGGAGGCTTGTCACATGTTTGTTTGGTTGGGAGACTTGTCACATGTTTGTTTGGTTGGGAGACTTGTCACATGTTTGTTTGGTTGGGAGACTTGTCACATGTTTGTTTGGTTGGGAGGACTTGTCACATGTTTGTTTGGTTGGGAGGCTTGTCACATGTTTGTTTGGTTGGGAGACTTGTCACATGTTTGTTTGGTTGGGAGACTTGTCACATGTTTGTTTGGTTGGGAGACTTGTCACATGTTTGTTTGGTTGGGAGACTTGTCACATGTTTGTTTGGTTGGGAGACTTGTCACATGTTTGTTTGGTTGGGAGGACTTGTCACATGTTTGTTTGGTTGGGAGACTTGTCACATGTTTGTTTGGTTGGGAGACTTGTCACATGTTTGTTTGGTTGGGAGACTTGTCACATGTTTGTTTGGTTGGGAGACTTGTCACATGTTTGTTTGGTTGGTGGAGTCACTTGACATGTTTGTTTGGTTGGGAGACTTGTCACATGTTTGTTTGGTTGGGAGACTTGTCACATGTTTGTTTGGTTGGGAGACTTGTCACATGTTTGTTTGGTTGGGAGGCTTGTTGTTTGTTTGGTTGGGAGACTTGTCACATGTTTGTTTGGTTGGGAGGCTTGTCACATGTTTGTTTGTTGGAGCTTGTCACTGTTTGTTTGGTTGGAGGCTTGTCACATGTTTGTTTGGTTGGGAGACTTGTCACATGTTTGTTTGGTTGGGAGACTTGTCACATGTTTGTTTGGTTGGGAGACTTGTCACCTGTTTGTTTGGTTGGGAGACTTGTCACATGTTTGTTTGGTTGGGAGGCTTGTCACATGTTTGTTTGGTTGGGAGACTTGTCACCTGTTTGTTTGGTTGGGAGACTTGTCACATGTTTGTTTGGTGGGGAGACTTGTCACATGTTTGTTTGGTTGGGAGGCTTGTCACATGTTTGTTTGGTTGGGAGGCTTGTCACATGTTTGTTTGGTTGGGAGACTTGTCACCTGTTTGTTTGGTTGGGAGGCTTGTCACATGTTTGTTTGGTTGGGAGGCTTGTCACATGTTTGTTTGGTTGGGAGACTTGTCACATGTTTGTTTGGTTGGGAGGCTTGTCACATGTTTGTTTGGTTGGGAGGCTTGTCACCTGTTTGTTTGGTTGGGAGGCTTGTCACCTGTTTGTTTGGTTGGGAGGCTTGTCACATGTTTGTTTGGTTGGGAGGCTTGTCACATGTTTGTTTGGTTGGGAGGCTTGTCACATGTTTGTTTGGTTGGGAGGCTTGTCACATGTTTGTTTGGTTGGGAGGCTTGTCACATGTTTGTTTGGTTGGGAGACTTGTCACATGTTTGTTTGGTTGGGAGACTTGTCACTGTTTGTTTGGTTGCTTGTTGTTTGTTTGGTTGGGAGGCTTGTCACATGTTTGTTTGGTTGGGAGGCTTGTCACATGTTTGTTTGGTTGGGAGGCTTGTCACCTGTTTGTTTGGTTGGGAGACTTGTCACTGTTTGTTTGGTTGGGAGACTTGTCACATGTTTGTTTGGTTGGGAGGCTTGTCACATGTTTGTTTGGTTGGGAGACTTGTCACATGTTTGTTTGGTTGGGAGACTTGTCACCTGTTTGTTTGGTTGGAGCTTGTCACCTGTTTGTTTGGTTGGGAGACTTGTCACATGTTTGTTTGGTTGGGAGGCTTTTCACATGTTTGTTTGGTTGGGAGGCTTGTCACATGTTTGTTTGGTTGGGAGACTTGTCACATGTTTGTTTGGTTGGGAGACTTGTCACATGTTTGTTTGGTTGGGAGGCTTGTCACATGTTTGTTTGGTTGGGAGACTTGTCACATGTTTGTTTGGTTGGGGGAGGCTTGTCACATGTTTGTTTGGTTGGGAGGCTTGTCACCTGTTTGTTTGGTTGGGAGACTTGTCACCTGTTTGTTTGGTTGGGAGACTTGTCACCTGTTTGTTTGGTTGGGAGACTTGTCACATGTTTGTTTGGTTGGGAGACTTGTCACATGTTTGTTTGGTTGGGAGACTTGTCACCTGTTTGTTTGGTTGGGAGACTTGTCACATGTTTGTTTGGTTGGGAGGCTTGTCACATGTTTGTTTGGTTGGGAGGGAGGCTTGTCACCTGTTTGTTTGGTTGGGAGACTTGTCACATGTTTGTTTGGTTGGGAGACTTGTCACATGTTTGTTTGGTTGGGAGACTTGTCACATGTTTGTTTGGTTGGGAGGCTTGTCACCTGTTTGTTTGGTTGGGAGACTTGTCACATGTTTGTTTGGTTGGGAGACTTGTCACATGTTTGTTTGGTTGGGAGACTTGTCACATGTTTGTTTGGTTGGGAGGCTTGTCACATGTTTGTTTGGTTGGGAGACTTGTCACATGTTTGTTTGGTTGGGAGACTTGTCACATGTTTGTTTGGTTGGGAGACTTGTCACATGTTTGTTTGGTTGGGAGACTTGTCACATGTTTGTTTGGTTGGGAGACTTGTCACATGTTTGTTTGGTTGGGAGACTTGTCACATGTTTGTTTGGTTGGGAGACTTGTCACATGTTTGTTTGGTTGGGAGACTTGTCACCTGTTTGTTTGGTTGGGAGACTTGTCACATGTTTGTTTGGTTGGGAGACTTGTCACATGTTTGTTTGGTTGGGAGGCTTGTCACATGTTTGTTTGGTTGGGAGACTTGTCACATGTTTGTTTGGTTGGGAGGCTTGTCACATGTTTGTTTGGTTGGGATTGTCACTGTTTGTTTGGTTGGAGCTTGTCACATGTTTGTTTGGTTGGGAGACTTGTCACCTGTTTGTTTGGTTGGGAGACTTGTCACATGTTTGTTTGGTTGGAGGCTTGTCACATGTTTGTTTGGTTTGTTTCACATGTTTGTTTGGTTGGGAGGCTTTGTCACATGTTTGTTTGGTTGGGAGACTTGTCACATGTTTGTTTGGTTGGGAGGCTTGTCACCTGTTTGTTTGGTTGGGAGGCTTGTCACATGTTTGTTTGGTTGGGAGACTTGTCACATGTTTGTTTGGTTGGGAGACTTGTCACATGTTTGTTTGGTTGGGAGACTTGTCACATGTTTGTTTGGTTGGGAGACTTGTCACCTGTTTGTTTGGTTGGGAGACTTGTCACCTGTTTGTTTGGTTGGGAGACTTGTCACATGTTTGTTTGGTTGGGAGACTTGTCACATGTTTGTTTGGTTGGGAGACTTGTCACATGTTTGTTTGGTTGGGAGACTTGTCACATGTTTGTTTGGTTGGGAGACTTGTCACCTGTTTGTTTGGTTGGTTGTTTAACGTCCTATTAACAACTACCGGGTACAGTCATACAAAGATAGCCTCCCATGTATGTGATGTGTTATGTGTGGTGAGTGCATACATGTTCTGTGTGGTGAGTGCATACATGTTCTGTGTGGTGAGTGCATACGTGTTCTGGGAGGCTGTGATATGTTCATGCTGAGTCTCCTTAATATAAGTGAAACTCTTTCCAATTTCAGTTTCACTTACAGCAAGGAGACATACAGAAGCCTCCTAAAACATATCTGGACTTATCACAACATTACATAGAAGGCTGTCATTAATGTCCCTTTCTATAAAGGTATTATAATGATTTGAAATTTACTACTACTGTATCTCAATAAAACAACACTATCAATGAGTTATTCCGTTATGAAGAGTTTCCTTCTGAGCATGAATAAATTCTTGTTATTCTTTAATTATTGTAACTTTTAATTTAACAATGATTTAGTCTAAATAAATAACATTCATTGTCAATATCACTGTAGCCAAGGCGACAGCTAAATAGAAGGACTGCTACTTGAGGATAACTTCATTACATCTAATTAAGTCTCACCCAAATTACTGAAGACCGGGAGAAGGGCCTCTGGGTCGTTGGTGATTGCACATTGTAGGAGTTTCTGTAGCTGGTCACGTGACAGATCCGATAAAATCTCAGTCATGGGTGGATACACAGGCACCTGTTGATAGATACAGTCAGGTGAAAACAATAGGTGCATTATAGGTAGGTAGCACAAATAATTCCAGTGTCAAGAATTTCTGTTTATAACTGTTCCAAATCATTAAAAGTTTGAAACATTATAACATAAACAACTAAACTCACCTACTCCACACAAAACAGATACCATATGATACAGACACATGTATAAATAAACTACATCAATCATACACATAACTAAATAGCATCAGCTGATGTTCATGATAAACCGCTCACACAAATTATAATATATATTCAGAGGAACTTTAATTTTAGAAACAGTGCCAATAGCAGTATTGTTAGAGACTGTATGAGTACTTGTCTTGTCTGCCTCCCTGATCCTATGCAGGGCCAATAGCAGTATTGTTAGAGACTGTATGAGTACATGTCTTGTCTGCCTCCCTGATCCTACACAGGGCACTGACAGTATTGTTAGAGACTGTATGAGTACATGTCTTGTCTGCCTCCCTGATCCTATACAGGGCCAATAGCAGTATTGTTAGAGACTGTATGAGTACATGTCTTGTCTGCCTCCCTGATCCTACACAGGGCACTGACAGTATTGTTAGAGACTGTATGAGTCATGGCCTGTTTGCCTCCCTGATCCTATACATGCAGGGCCACTGACAGTATTGTTAGAGACTGTATGAGTACTTGCCTTGTCTGCCTCCCTTATTCTATACAGGGCCACTGACAGTATTGTTAGAGACTGTATGAGTACTTGCCTTGTCTGCCTCCCTGATCCTATACAGGGCTAATAGCAGTATTGTTAATTAGAGACTGTATGGATACTTGCCTTGTCTGCCTCCTTGATCCTATACAGGGCCACTGACAGTATATGACAACACCACAGTTTCTTTGGACAGCGACTACATTTTGTAGACACAATGGTCTGCCTCTCAAACTTCAGAGTCACTTTGGCAGAGATTTTTGAGGTTGGTGAACCAACAACAGCTGTTAACATCAACCCTATAAACAGAAGGAGTTGTATCATTAGATATGTGTGTGAGCACCAAAATAAAACTTGTATTGTAAGATACTAACTGTGTAGAGCTGTTATCATATATCGGCATCGCGATATATCACGATTGTAGAGAAGAGACGACGATATCGTTAAAAAAACTTATATCTACGATATCGTCGTCAGCCGTAACCCATCATGTGTTAGTTGGAAAGGAAACAAAAACATTGCACAGTCGGACACAGACAGAATCTGATTGACTTGTAAACAAACATCTAATTAAAAGTATCACAAATAAACATTCGTTTTGATGAATGTTTCACTTTATTTATTTACAAATTACACTCTATATTGTACTTTCATGATTGGTCCCCCAAACATGACTTATATTTCCATAAATTCCTTTTATATTTTACTCGGCAAAAATCGTGATATTATCGTGACGATATCGTCAAATTTTGACGATATCGCGATGCACATTTTCTCTACGATAACAGCTCTATAACTGTGTATTCTGTTTATCATGCAACCATATATTACGACATTCAAAACGAAAGCAAATTGCCAGATATTTACTTGGTTTTGCTCGAAACAAGGTGATTCTTTAATGGATAGGGAAAGATTCACTCACTACACTGATTGAGAGTGTACTCCTTTTCCTACTGTGAAAAATATACATGCACCTTCACAAACATGAGTACCAGTAATTCTATTCAGTGTGTAATATCACTGAAACAATATGAAAATACTCAAAAAACAATAATTATCCATCAAAGAATTACTTTACAATACATACCTTTGCCATGAGCCAAGAAAAAAATGAGACCATCACACGAGATTTTCGATATCATAAAAACGATATAATTCCGGTGAATGTAATGTCATTTTAGCGGGACTGAATGACGTTTCATTCACTGGAAGGTTAAAAGTTTGGGGGTCAAGTTAGAAAAAGTTCTGTCAGATGTGGAACAAATTCACGTTATCGTATTGACAGATAAAGCATTTCGCATTGACAGATAAAGCACAAGTAGTTATCGGTCAGTATGTGGAGCAGTTGTCGGATAAATCATATTTTTATTCCCTATAGTTTTTATTGTCTTCACCTACCTTATAAGGACTACATCAGTTCAATTGAGAAAAAGACATAATCTGTTGTGTCCAACTCTTACCGACTTGTCGCATCTCTCGGATGTATCCATCCCTACGCATCATTTGGGCCTTCCTCCACTCATCCTCCGATTTCATGCAAAGTCTCGCACAACATTTCACCCTCTTCTCATCACTTGGAAATGACCAACGTGATATCTGTGACCGAAAAAATGAATAAAGCCATAGTAATAATGTAAAGGATGTATGTTGAGGGCATCACACAGAATAATAAAATCTCACAGGGGTCTGTCAAGTGGACAGGGATATCTCAACAGCAGTGAAAGATTTTGGTCAAACCGAGGCTTGCAGAGACGACCCAAATCTTTCATGAGAGTTGAGATATGTCTGGAGATATCCCTATCCACTTGACACTGACGCATGTTTGATCATTTTTCTCCCATTCTTAGTGGAAAAATGATGATTTTTCATTTGCTTACCAGCTTTTTCATTACGTTATTATGACAGGAATGTCGTTATGCTTCAAAATTTATGACATGATCAACAATGCATGCTGCATAGTAGCTGCATGTATTGATGATGTCAATTGTCATAGTGCGTGTGAGCTGTCTTAATTAACTTGAGCTTGATTGGCCTGAGGGAACCTGAATATTACAATTGAGAAACTGAAATACAAAATAAAAACCTAATTTACGAAGTTACTGTCTTACTTTTTTCAGTAAATGTTGATCTAGTGGCGGGACACATTTTTCCAGGCTTTCCCAGCTGTAGTGTAGAGCTGTAGCAGATGCTGACAAATCAAGGAGAGGTAGCGGTGTCTTCTGTGGCTGTATGGTATCATCATCTGGTTCTGGGAATGTGTACAACAGAGGCTCACTATCACGCTGACGTCGCCGTGATAGACGTACCAACTGTTGTACATGTGACCAATCATCTTCACTATCACTGTCACTGGACGGGTTCAATAGAACGTCCTCTGAAACACCAAGATGGGGGTTTGGATGCATTGTTAGACAAAAGTAAAAACTTAACACACAATTCAGTTTTGTGCAACAAAAATCATTTTTGTTTAGTACAATTCTATTTTGTATGTATGCAAATTATCCCTTTTGTCACCATTTTTTAAGAAAATCTCTCATTTGATTTTGTGATTGTATGCTCAGTGCTGATGTTTGGCCATGGAGAGAGAATATCAATTATCAGATACTGACTGCAGTATGGTTTTTTTTTCTCTGGGTACTCTGGCTTAATTTTCCTCCATTTCCAAAAATTAATTGGCATATTATTATATGACACTGGCTGTTAATAGCTAGGTCATATTTAATCAGACAAACCAATCCAACTTCTTAGTCATGCATATGTACCGGTACATACAAAGTATATCTATGAAGACCTATGTGTAACCTATGATATTTGGTGCCTATATTTGATATAAGGAAGTAAAATGTAATTTTAATGACAAGATAAACAAATGTTTATGTTCAGGGTCTTAGCTGTTAAAATTAGCAGTGTAAGCGACTATCTGGATAAAAGCAACAACAAACAAAACCGGTATCTCTACATACAATGTATTTAATCTAAGAATTCTAGATTTATAATGATCTTTGATATTGAGGACGTTCTGACTAAATGTGTGATACATACATGTACATATATATACACACTGTACATTTGTAAGTGTTAATTCCAACACTATATTACTGCTACAATTATATTATTTATTAGTAAGCCCTCTGTGGCTGGGTTGAGAGTTTGAAACACAGGAAGGGTGCCAGATATGGCTATAGGTTGGTGTTTTATCTCTGGGTACTCCTATCCTCCCACACTCCCTAAACTTATAATTGTCACATGTAAATGACCCTGACTATATACAGCAATACATTTATATGAAAAGATATATACATGGTAAGAACATAATGGTGCAATTACATTTATCCTGCAACTGTCCCACATACTGACCGATAACTACTGCCGGATAAACTTGTGCTTTATCCGTCAATACAAAATGCTTTATCCGTCAATACGATCACGTGAATTTGTTCCATATCTGACGGAACTTTTTCTAACTTGACCCAGAACTTGAACCTTCCGGTGAATGAAACGTCATTCAGTCCCGCTAAAACGTGACGTCACATTCATCGGAATGACGTCATTTTTACGGTATCCAAAATCTCGTATGGCGGTGTGGTTTTTTTCTTGGCTCATGGCAAAGGTATGTATTGCAAAGTAATTTTTAAACGGGTATATATTGTTTTTTTAGTATTTTCATATTGTTTCAGTGATATATTACACTGAATGGATTTACGGATGGTGTTTGTGAATGCGCTTATTTATTTTCCACGGCAGTAAAAAGGAGTACACTCTCATTCGGTTAAGTGAATGAATATTTACCTCCGCATCAAAGAAGCGTCACGCTTCGATCGAAACCAAGTAAATAACTGTCAATTTGCTTTCGTTTTGAATGCCATAATAGTTGCAGGATAAACAGAATACACGATTAGTATCTTACAATACAAGGTTTATTTTGGTGCTCGACACGGAAAGCCGAGATGACTCGGCAAAGCCTCGTCATCTCGGCTTTCCTAAGTCTCGCACCAAAATAAACCTTGTATTGTAAGATACTAACCATGTATTCTCTATTTATGTGTTTGTATTTGTAACTAAATAGATCGATAAAAGGTAAAATAATATGAGAACATTTGATGATATATTCCAAGATTCCCTTTTGGTGCCCCATTACTCCCACCTCTCCCACCTTTCTACGTGTACCTATTTTGGACCCGAATTCATATACTTCAACATTTTGAACAATGTATATTACATGAAAACATTTATTCCTTTACCAATGCTATTTCTCCTATATTTAGTGACAAAGTCGAATACTTATTGAACTCATTCGTTAAGTTAACGTTCGTAATCAACCCAACCAAACAAGCATGACGTTAGCAAACTGAGTTTATAAGTACAGTGCATCGTTTGATAATTTTAGAATGATTTCTATCGCGACATTACAAACAAATTACCATTAATATAACAGTTATCCTCTTCCTCCAGAAAATCTGAAGGCGAATCGTCTCGGAATCTTACTAAACCTGTCATGTAGGAAGAGATCGCGTTCGCTCATACAGGCCATCCGCTTTCATTTTGCGTAAATCCTCAATAACATCATGTGGGGAATCCCCGGCCTCGTTCTGAAATATGTATACAATACGTACTGTTCAAAGATTGGTTAGCTTGCTGGTACAAAATGTGAAGTACAGTATAGATCTAGTGTAGCTCTAGATCTACATTGTATGTGCCGACACGATGTATCTGTATACAAAATACATTTACTCCTTAGATGTCAATGTATTCACTTCTATCTGAAGAAATCTCGCAATACCATGCATCGAAAAAAATGTAACTGTCTAACCTGTATACCTTGTATGCTTTCTTTTGCCAGGTACATGTACATGTCTTCTTATTGGTGACACAAATCCACCGATGTCGATGATTGTATTGTGTGGATTGGCAGGGGCGTGATTGTGGGAAAAAAGTGAAGTTATTTACAGTGATTATGAAGGTGCAGGATTTTTTTTGTTTGTACAGTTATAAGATAAAAATGTGATAGAGTTTTAATAGGGAGTGGGAGTTAAGGTCTTCAAGTTCTGTTTTTAGCATATGTGACTTGAAGACCTGCAGTGCAGTCCTTTGTACTGTAGACACCGGTAGAATGTTCCATTGTTGAATTGTGTGTGGGATAAATTCAGCTATATGTCTACAATGTATATTTTTTTTCAATTTCAATTCAAAATATTTTATTGTATATATAAATTATATACAATGGGATTGGGTAACAGGCAGTGCCTATATCAACCCTTTCCCTCTTTCAGTAATGTACAATATGTTATGAATACAAATTAAACATCAAATTACAAATTAATTAATATACACATCCTTACACTCTCTCACACACATCTTCACGTACCCACCCTTTGAATTATATTAAAGAATCAGGGAGCATTTAAATTTGAGTAAAGATAGTAAATTATATGGGAAGATGTACAGTACATAAATAATTCATTATTAAATGTGTTTATTAATTAAATATATGACCGAATATATCAAAATGTAAGTTATATCACAATAGTCTTTTTGTATGTATTATATATTTGGACACATTATCTATGATGTATCTGTTATCATCATCAGAAAGTAGAAGACTACCTTTACAGGGGCGTAGGAAGCGCGGGGGGGGGGGGGGGAGCAGGGGGGGGGGGCAATGCCCCACCCCTCCTGTTCCCCAGGACGGAGGGGCAAACATGTCTTTTTGACCCCCCCCCCCTCCCCCCCCCTTTTCGCAGAGTGAAATGTTCTAAAAATGCACATTTTAAAGAAAAAAGTGTCCTTCTGCACATTTTTGTACTTCATTTTAGAAATTTTAGAAAAAATTTCGCTGCGCGGCGCGTTTCCTAAAACGTTCAAACACGCATCTTTAATAATGGAAATTCAATGCACATGAACTAGACTAAAAATGTCCATCAAGGGATTATATTATTTCAAAAAATGTTTCTTAAAAGATTAAAGGATTTGTGCAGTCAAAAATGATAATTTCAGTTTATGCTGGAAATGGCTTTATTAGACCATGTAGAAACATCTCCGTGCCGCGCGCGACCGGAATAACCTGTAAACCACCGATATCGAGGTCAAATTTTCTAGCCCTAAACCGTGTGACGTCACAATAGTCCGTGGCTTATAGCTGTACTATAACTGATGTGCTATCACTTACATCGACGGTCACAGGAAAAGCCGATCAAAGATTTTTTTATGATTACTTTTGAGTGAAGTTAATCGTACAATAACTTTGTCTCGAAAATAAATAACTTAAAGAGTGAAATTCGATGTTTCAAAAACTCTACTTTATGCTCTAATATCAGGTATCTTCGTGTAACTATGAAAGAAAATCAATTACACAATAATGTGCCGATGGTGTGAATCCGGTATGTTCAGATCGAGCTGGGTTGCATAATGGTATGACGACACTCACAATTATCATTTCTAAATGCAGGTAACTTTAAAACCATCAAAAGGCATCGTAAAACTCATCTCAGCCATTCTAAATTGTATTTTTTCCCGGGTAGAACCGAGCACCCCCAAAACAACAAAATCTCACGCCTTCAGTGCTCGCAAATTCATCAAAATACATCGTAAAACTCACCTCAGCCATTCTAAATCGTAAATTTTCCCCCGGGGAGACCCCAAGACCCCACATTCACCAAAATCTCGCGCCTTCGACGCTCGCAAATGCAACAAAATGCATCGTAAAACTGATCCCGGTCATTCTAAAACTCGGAAGCTAATTTGCGTATTCATTAATTTCCTGTTTACGAAGTCACTGTCTATGGATGTGTACAAGGATTATATATGTAATGATATATGAAAAACGAATATCAAGTATATATCCTGTGGGTGCGGGGCTCGCGAAGGTGGGGGGGGGGGGTGTTACGAAATATTGAGGACATTTGCCCCCCATTACGTTTCATCTTCCTACGCCACTGCTTTAGTTAGAATGTCAGCTGAGATATAGCCAATTCTGTTTAAGATCAATTATAAAAAATGTCTACAGAAATAAAAAGTGGGCAAAAGTATGATTACCACAATCACATTGAGCACTGTCAATTAAATTATCACTAAATCTATCATAATTAAGGTTACTAACTCCTTGTCGGAGTTGACACAGTACTATGTTAATAGATCGGGGGAACAATATGTAAAACCCACACTAACAACAGACAGAGTCGTAGTGAGCTTATCAACTTTAAATATTGATATAGACTGTGAATTAATAATATGTTCATCTAACTGATTCCATATGTTCATTGTGCTAGGGAAAAAACTGTTTTTATAACAGTTAGTGCATGCAAACGGGACATTAAAATATCTATGGGCACGCAATTTATAGTTGTTGTTATTGTTGTTTATATAGGGCGAGATTATTTCATATAGATAGCCAGGAGTCATGCGGTTGATAATTTTATACAGTTGGATCAAACAGTGTTTGTTTCTTCTATTAATTAGAGATTCAATATTTGTTTCAGAATATAGTTTATAATGAGATGTACCTCTCCTCATACCGGTGATTATTCTAAGTGCTTCAATCTGTATTTTTTTCAATTTCATTGGAAAGATACATTATACAATTGTTCCATACTATATCAGTATATTCCAAAATAGGTCGTATAAAACTTTTATATATAATTTCAAGGGATTTGCGATCAATTTTATGCTTAAGCATTCGAAGTATATTTAATCTTTGATAGGCATTGTTTTGAATGCAATGAATATGGTTATCCCATGTTCCTGTTTTATTGAAGTTTAAGCCCAGGTGCCTATGGCAGTCATGTTCATTGATGATAAAATTATTAAATATGATATCAGGATGATTAAGGTTCCTTCTTGTAATATTGAGACATACTGTATTATTAGCATTAAAATTAATTAGCCATGTTTTAGCCCATACATTTATTGAGTTGAGGTCATCATTTAGCTGATCAGCTGCAGTGACTGGGTCATTATCAATAATAACATATAGTGATGTGTCATCTGCAAATAACTTAATGTTTGAAAAAACCTTCATTTGTAATATCATTTATAAATAACAAAAAAAGAGAAATGGCCCAAAGACTGAGCCTTGGGTCACAACGGCTGAAATCTGAAAGAAGAACTATAACCTTCTAACACTACTCTTTGGGATCTCTATCAGTTAGATAACTTTCAAACCATTTATAGACTTTATCAGATATTCCATATTTTCTAAGTTTATATAGGAGGCCTTTATGCCAAACGGTGTCAAAGGCTTTACCATTATCAAGGTTTTTTGTTATTGTATCGTAAATGGATAAAAGTTGATTGTAAGCTATTTTGTATTGTGGTTTCTAGATATTTGCAAGATGTTACTTGTTGTAATTTGTGGTCGTGGAGTTTGTATGTATATTGGTCTTTGTGCGTTTGTTTGAGATACTGATGACGTTACACTTGTCCGGGTGGAAGAACATTAATCAATCTTCCTCCCACCTATCTGCTGCGTCTAGATCTTCTTGTAATTTAAGTGCATCTTGTGTGTTATGTACATCTATGTATGGTTTAAAATATTATGCTGTCATCTACAAAGAGTCTGAGGGTGCTGTGTTTGATTTATTCTGGGAAGTCGTTGATGTATATAAGGAAGAGAATTGGGCCCAAACAGGTTCCTTGTGGTATTCCTGACGTAACTGGTATTTTTTTCTGACTGTTTCCCTTTAAGTACAAATGTTTGGGTGCGGTGTGATAAGAAGTCTGTAATCCATGTAAGTGTTTGTCCTGTGATACCGTAATATTTGAGTTTGTATTGTAGGCGTTGGTGTGGGACTTTGTCAAATGCATTGGCAAAGTCCATGATGATGATGTCTGTTTGTTTGTTGTTGTTGTTATGGTTTTGTGTTAATCGGGACGCTCTGAGTCAATATGTTGTAAATCATAGAGAATTTTATTGTTTTCGAGGTGTTTCATTGTAGAGCTTGTTATAATATGTTCCATGAGTTTGCATGACATTGAGGTGAGTGAGACCGGTCTATAATTTGTGTATTTTCCCATGTATTTGGTCTGGTCCTGAAGCTTTATGTGGGTTTATGTTTTCTAAGAGTTTTGTAATTCCCAAGCATGTTATGTGTATTTGGGGCATAACAGGGTGTGGTGATTGGCCTTTGTTTTGTATGTTATGGTTTTGTTCTGTTGTGAATGCTTTTTGAAACTGTTGATTGAAAATGTTTGCTTTTGTAGTGGTGTCTGTTACGAGTTGACCATCTTTACGTAGGACTGTGATATCAGTGTTTTGATTTCGAGTTGTTTTGATGTTGCTAAATAATTTCTTAGAGTTAGATATCGTTTGTGTGTTGGAGTTGTTTGCTCATCTGTATGGAGATCTTTAATCATTTTTCTAAGAACGGTATGCATTTCGTATCTGTTTTTGTACCTCTGATTTTAGTGTTTATATGTTTGTGTTCTTCTCTTTTCTTGATCTCTTAAGCCTGACATCAGCTTCTGTGTATACTAAGTCATAATAGGCTTTGCCTATGGGTGTTGTTGTTTCTGTCTTGTTTATGATTGACAGTTTGTTTATGAATGTGAGATCAAGTCCGTGGTCACCTCTAGTGGGTTTGTTTGTGAATGTGAGATCAAGTATATAGTCACCTCTAGTGGGTTTGTTTGTGAATGTGAGATCAAGTATATGGTCACCTCTAGTGGGTTTGTTTGTGAATGTGAGATCAAGTATATGGTCACCTCTAGTGGGGTTTGTTTGTGAATGTGAGATCAAGTATATGGTCACCTCTAGTGGGTTTGTTTGTGAATGTGAGATCAAGCATATGGTCACCTCTAGTGGGTTTGTTTGTGAATGTGAGATCAAGTATATGGTCACCTCTAGTGGGTTTGTTTGTGAATGTGAGATCAAGTATATGGTCACCTCTAGTGGGTTTGTTTGTGAATGTGAGATCAAGTATATGGTCACCTCTAGTGGGTTTGTTTGTGAATGTGAGATCAAGTATATGGTCACCTCTAGTGGGTTTGTTTGTGAATGTGAGATCAAGTATATGGTCACCTCTAGTGGGTTTGTTTGTGAATGTGAGATCAAGTATATGGTCACCTCTAGTGGGTTTGTTTGTGAATGTGAGATCAAGTATATGGTCACCTCTAGTGGGTTTGTTTGTGAATGTGAGATCAAGTATATGGTCACCTCTAGTGGGTTTGTTTGTGAATGTGAGATCAAGTATATGGTCACCTCTAGTGGGTTTGTTTGTGAATGTGAGATCAAGTATATGGTCACCTCTAGTGGGTTTGTTTGTGAATGTGAGATCAAGTATATAGTCACCTCTAGTGGGTTTGTTTGTGAATGTGAGATCAAGTATGTGGTCACCTCTAGTGGGTTTGTTTGTGAATGTGTGATAAGTATATGGTCACCTCTAGTGGGTTTGTTTGTGAATGTGAGATCAAGTAAATGGTCACCTCTAGTGAGTTTGTTTGTGAATGTGAGATCAAGTATATGGTCACCTCTAGTGGGTTTGTTTGTGAATGTGAGACCAAGTATGTGGTCACCTCTAGTGGGTTTGTTTGTGAATGTGAGATCAAGTACGTGGTCACCTCTAGTGGGTTTGTTTGTGAATGTGAGATAAAGTAAGTGGTCACCTCGACTGGGTTTGTTTGTGAATTGTCATCCTCTGAGAGCGACGCACTATCTACTTCAAATAAGCCACACAGTCAACCACTTACCGTTATACGGCTCTTTTGATGTATATAAAACTACTAAATAACTTGTTTTGTTCTGTTGTATCCAGTTTCAGTATGAGATAGTCCAGGAGTGTATAAATAGTAAGTGATCGTAACCCCTGGAGTATCGAGGATGGGTACATACATGTATTTTTAAAATTACATTGCATTGATGTACAGTGGACGTGTTTGTGAAGTCTGTGAATGTGTTGCTTAGCCTGAAATTGCTTTTCAAAGAGAAAGAAACAAAATAAAATTTTGTAGGTTTTTAATGCTTTAAAGCAGAACGCTGTATTAATTAATTATGGAACAAGAGAAAATTCTATTTTTTAATATGGTTCTTTCTGCAGACCATAATATTTTAGACCCCAATATAACATTTTTTTAGATGTACAGTGTACATTTGTTTACAAGTATGTGGATCGGAATGCAAATTATGTCCGCATACATTACAGGAACACAATTAATATTCATGTAAAAGGGTCCCCATTAAAGCTGTGTCCACGTCCCGAGACTGGGTACGCTGGTCTCTTGCGGATGCGTACCACCTTTTGGGTGTGGTGTCCGTCCGCGTGATATCCGTGTAGCTAAAGGCACAGTAGCTCAAATCTGAGCCAACCTGTTTGCCGTGTGTTGCATCTCGTATCCGGGAGAAGAAGGTACCGGTGGTTGAATAGGTTTTGCTCTTTTTTCTTCCTTTTTTACTGCTACATGCCACTTTGGCTTCATACTCCGGTTAGACGAGAGGTTATATATATCAATCGGCTTGTCATGTCGAGCCATTGGTTCCTAAATTTCCAAGAAGGCGGCATCGTCGGACACCCACGGGTGATCGCACTACACTACGCTACACTTATCACCCGTGGGCAAACTCATCGTAAAATCCTCGTAGAATATGCTAATCACGTGGGTCTCCGACGAGGAGAAGGCGGTGACTAAGGGTCAATCGCGAGTTTAATTTGGATTGTCTTGATTCTGATCGATCTTGCGGGTGTACTTACACCAGACTAATATTTATCATTAATCTCGCGAGCGTGCTATCGCGAGCTTGACTTGAATTTTGTTAGTTTGAAATATTCTGAGTATACTATCCTGTGTATCCCCAGGCACTGATGATAGAGGTAGACGTATCGAAGAGTTTGTTGATAAAAACAGCTTATGTCTTTATAACACCAACGGCCAACATATTTTCACCCTGCCTCTGGCTCGCTTACCCACATTGATCTATCGTTGTGTCATGCATCAATTCTTCTGGAGCGATCACTTTCCAATTATACTACATAGGGCTATAAAACATAGGGTCACCAAAACTTGAGGAATTTACATAAGGCGGATTGGACTCAGTTTAAAACCTTAACTTATGCGCCGAGTAGCTCATTGAGGATAATCTTTTGAACCTCGATGACTCCATTAAAACTTCTACTGAAGCGCTCAATTCTATTGCTACAAAAACCATACCAAAATCTTTGCTAAAACCTACAAAGTTCCTTCTCTCAAATGATTCATTTATCAATAGGTCTGGTAGAAAGGCAGCTCTGAGGCGGTACATGGTATCGCAAACCGTCTCAAACTATAACAATCTTAAAATCTGGAGAGCAAAAGCTCGAAGGTCCATCAAATCCGACAAGAAAAATATTTGGAAAGAGTACGTCTCAAAAATTAATTCCAATACATACTGAAAGAAAGTTTGGGAAATAATTGTTAAAATCAGTGGGAAAAGAAACAGCAACACCATCCTGCCACCTCATTAACAAAAATAAAATGTTTTCTTCAAAATCCGAAATAGCTAACGCCTTTGCCAAAAAAATTACTGAAAATTCATCCGTCAAAAATAATTCCAAAAAAATCCAAAGATTTAGAAAAAAAGAGAAGAGGAAGAGACGTCTAAATTTTTAAACCTCCAATTCTGAAAGTCATAATAGGCCTTTCTAGTTACCAGAACTGCTCGAGTCCCTTGAAAAATCAAAGGACTCGTCAGCTGGGCCACACGAAATTACATATGTTTTTAAAACAATTACCAGACCCTTCACTAAAATGTCTTTTAAATATATTTAACCAAGTCTATTCTTCTGGCAAAACTCCCGATTCTTGGAAGGAATCTACTATCATACCCCTTCCGAAGCCCGGAAAGGATGCTATTGATGCCAATAACTATCGTCCTATTTCACTGACGAGCTGCATTTGTAAAACTCTAGAACGTATGATAAATACTAGATTAGTTTGGTTCCTAGAATCAATATTTTAAGTCCTCTGCAAAGCGGCTTTAGAAATCGCAGGAGAACGGTAGACCACTTAGGCTAGAAACATTTATACGAGAAGCCATTGCAAAGAAAGAACATCTTGTGGCCGTATTCTTTGACCTTGAAAAGGCATACGACACAACTTGGCAATATGGAACATTGAACGATCTCCATGATGTCGGTATACGTGGTAATTTGACAAAGTTTATTTCAAATTTTATATCTGGCAGGCATTTCAATGTTCGAACGGGTTCTACTTATTCAGAAACACAAAAACAGGAAATGGGTGTCCCTCAGGGTGGTATTCTGTCTATCACGCATTTTGGCTTAAAAATGAACAGCATAAGCAAATGTCTTGGCCAATCTACAGAAGGGTCTCTATTTGTGGATGATTTCTCGATCTGTTACAGATCAAAGAACATACACACTACAGAACAACAATTACAAAAATGTTTAGGCAAATCACAAAATTGGGCTGAAGAAAATTGGCTTTAGATTTTCAAGATAAAAAACTGTCTGCATGCATTTCTGTTAAAACCGAAAACCACACAACGATCCAGACCTCACACTCAAATGGAATTAAAATTCCAGTTGTTGAACAAATCAAATTTCTTGGACTAATATTTGATTCGAAACTGTCCTTTTTGGCATCCGGGTTTTAAAATTTTTCGCAGGATCTTAATATATAAATTTCGACAATATTGGTATCGGATGTACCACCATGACTCATTCCAACATCTGATATAAAATCCCTACACAAGCCAAAGAACATAAATCCTCCTGTCGGGAGTGCATTAGGACTTTCCCTGATCATGTTCAGACCTACACTGACAGCTCAAAAGACGGTGATACAATCACTGTTTCTCTATCAGACTTCTAGATGTTGCCTCCATTTTCTCTGCGGAAGCATGTACTATCGGTCTGGCTCTTGACCACATCGAAAAACAACGATTTGAATAGGCAATCATCTGTTCAGACTCTCTTTCGGATCTTCAGGCTTTGAAATCAAGAAATCCTAGAAATACTCCAATCAAAAATCTTTTAACCCGAACATTTCGATTATCTTATAAAACTCAAATTACTTATCTCTGGATTCCCAGTCATGTGGGTATAAAGGGAAATGAACAGGCCAAAAAAGCAGCTAAGACTGCTCTCCGCCTAGCACAAACATAATCGTATTTTTTATTATCTCAGAGGAATCGGTATTTTAAACAAAATATGAACGTTTTCTCATCTTATCGTATCAACTCAACATTTCATCGTTTCATCAACACTGTTCACGAATTTTCTCATGTGTTTTAGCCAAAAGTATTTTATCCCATGCAAATTTCTTTTATATGATCAGAAATTACAATCTTTATTTTAGTTCCTACTTGCCTTTTCCTTATCCTGACTTTTTAGATGCAATCAATGTTTATATCCTGATATTAATATCTGACTTGTAGTTTGGCCTTTAATGACCTTAGGTGTCGATGGGCCGTAAAACTCACACAAACAAACAAGGCATGTAACAGTGTACAAAATTGATCGAATAGTTTGTCGGTGGTTCCAAATTTTTTGACACTTAAGAGTCACTCGCTGCATATCTAGTGTATCATTAAAATAAATACATAAAATAAGCTATTTCTGAAAATATTATGTTGTCTACATTAAATGGTTACCCAGGAAATGAATAACATTTGCATTAAGAAACACGTAGCTCATGATAAGGAAATATAACAATACTTACTCTGCATGCGTTGATACATGTATTATATCTTGTCATTTTTCCATTTAGTGATTTTGCGCGAAGCTCTGGTCAAAAGAATAAAAACTTGTTATCGGGCAACAAAATCAAACATAGAAAAGCGTCTTATCTCCAGCCTAGTCTTTCCTTATAAAAGTAAGACTATGTAAATATGCCAGGACGACGCCAGGATTTTCTGAGAGAGATCGAAGATTAAAGACGAAACCAAATACACCGCGGTCAAAGAGACTTGTCTTTGGTTTTCTAAGTAGAGATGACAACTCCAGAATAGAGACAGGAAAGAAATCTCAATGTCACACTCCATGGGGAAAAGCGGCAGATCAGGCTTCTGTCTTATGACCTTAAAAACTCTACATTCAAAATTTCTCACAGAAACAAATACCAACATTTCATGCAGCCATTTTTGCAAATTGAAACCCTTTCACACCATTATGCCGACAGCAAAACACAGAGATATACTTGCTCAAATGCAGAATATGTCAAAACTTTGATATAAAACTTGATCAATGTCATCATAAAAAGGGATTGAAAAGCAAATAAGTACAAGTGTGGTGCGAGTCGATTACTAGTGTACACATGGCTGGTGACGTCACGACTTTTGGAGTACACAGATAATTGAAACTGGATAAAAGTCAGCAGAAAACCCTTAGAGAAAGGCTAACAACCCCTCGAAGATTATTTAACCAGGACCTGCTATCTGTGGATAGCCCCGCCACAGGTCCTATCAGAAACCCTAGCCATCAGAAACCATCAATCATCCAGAAATCAACAACCATTGATGATGTCAACCCACTACAAACAGTAGACTTTATAAGTCCTATAAGGCCCAGTCAAAGGTTAGCCAAAAAACGACACGACTCTGAACTCTCCCCAAAGGAGGTGTTGCATATAGGGTGAAAATCCGCCCACGATAAATTTTTGATTTTTGAATTTCAATTAGTTAATTGCATTAATACACATATGTCAATAAAACCCGATTGGACTATTATTATGACTACAGCGCCCCCTACATTAACACTGGTAAATTTAAAGCCTATTGGGCCTTTTACCTGGCATAAGTCATAGTAAAAACAATAAAATCGCGTTTTCGTTGTGATTGAAAATACCACATAAAAATGCCTTTTTAACGACATATCACACTTGGTTGTATCCAATATCATTCTATCACAAATCGAACGTAAATATCAAATATGACAGAAAATACGACTTTTTGAAGTTTTTTATTTTTCGTTTGAGCGACAGAATAAGTAAGGCACTACTCGAGTACCCTAAAATTTTGATGTTTAAAATTATATTCAGATTATCATCGTTTCACCATAAACAGCTCAAGTTGATGAATCACTGGATATGCCACGTTTTTTTAGATTAATTTCCCCTACCCCCTGTTTTTTTCCATAATATCAAAGTACTGAGAGTACACTGTCATATATTATCGACTTTACTGTAAGAGTAGAACGTGATGATGAGGTGTGTATTTCGACCAAACCTTGAAATTATCATCATAAACTATTGTTTATAATATTTTTCGGAAATTCTACTTATCCGTTTTGAAAGAGTGGGACACATAATACTGACAGTTGTGATTTAACATATACACAATGACATGTTGCATTCCAGAAACTGTATAAGCATTAAGGTAATACAGATCAAATACGACAGTATGTGTCCTTTGCCCACGGTTAAAGGGAACAATCAATGTTGCCATCGTCTCATGTAGGGCGTTAGAATTGCACCTGCTGTACCAATTGCATGATCGTAAAAGGCGACAAAATTTGGTACCTTTTTTGCTGGCGTCAATCAGACATCAGACGAGGCTCTATATCTCAGTTTACATTTAGTAGCCTATAGGTATCGCGAAATAATACTAACAAAAAGTTTACCAGGTACTGATTACATAAGTATAAGCTTTTTCTCATCCAACATCCTTCATGAAAGTGCATCCTTAAATTGCCATTGCTTTCTAGCAGCTTCATTTGGCTAGAGATTTTCGTCTAACTTCTTAGAACAAAGGGAGACCGTAATACGCATATCAATTAGTTTAAATATAATATGTCGGTCAATGTTGTTATAACTATTTAAAAAAATACTATTGTTACTAAATTAATTCTGGGGAAAAATCTCTTGGTTCTGTCCTTTGGTGGGGCAACACCGTAGAATATATCAAATGACATACACCGGATGCCGTCCTTAAATGACTATAGCTGTAGTAGTACGTCAGTAAAAATCAGCGAATCAACCAGTTTGCTTTCGCGGTATACCGATTCCTGCATTCTTGACTCTATAAAATCGTTTTTAATGTTTGTTTGATTAAATCAACGTCCTATTAACAGCCAGGGTCAGGGACGGCATCCATGTATGCAGTGTCTCGCGTGTATGAAGTGCCTGGTATGTGATAAGGGAGACTGCGTTATATTCATGTTGTGTCTTCTTCTATAGTGGAACTCTTGTCCTTTTCATAGTGCTATATCACTGAAACATGCCGCCGAAGACACCAAGCAACACATCCCACCCAGTCACATTATACTGTTAACAGGCGAACCAGTCGTCCTACTCGCTTAATGCTGAACGCTAAGCAGGGTGTGTCTCGGCAAGGAGACAGAGCCCAGAGCCTACCCCACAATCGAAGACATAACGTGAGGGGGTGTCAAGGGTGACGTTAGGAAGTATAAAGTAAGTTAGGAAGAAAAGATGCTAAGATACGATTCTGAATTTGGTCGCCTTATAAGATCATACAATAAGGACAGTGGGTACAATTCTAACGCCCATTAGTTCATTTTAATGTCATGAGGTCATCTAACCCGAAGGGCCAGGATGACTTATAGTCACCATGCTTCATCCATTGTCGTGCGCTGTTCTTATTTCGTCCTTCGTAAACTTGTCATCCAAACGACTTCTTCTCAATATCCGAAAGGCCCAAAGAAACTGATATTAGGCATGTAGAATGCTGGAAGGACTACCATGTTTGTGGAAATGAATTACCTTGACCTTCATTCAAGGTCACGGAAGTCAAAAAAGCTAAATTTTTAAACGATTTCTTGTGAATAACTAAGATGCCTAGATACCTGGTAAGGCCTGTAGTATGCTGGCATGATAGGCTACCAAGTTCATTTAAAGTTACAAGGGTCAAATAGGCTAAAAACTTTAAACGACTTATTGTGAATAACTAAGAGGCATTGGAATCTGATATTGGGACTGTAGAATGCTAGCATGAAGGACTACCAAGTTTGTTCAAATGAATGACCTTGACCTACATTATGGTTACATGGGTCAAATAGACTAAAATCTTTAAACGAGTTCCTGTGAATAATTAAGAGGACTAGAGACCTGGTATTATACATGTAGCATGTTGGGATGAAGGGCAAATGTTCTTAAATCATCTTGCCTGATAGGTCAGGGTGACATAGTGATCGTACTTGGTGCGTCGTCCGTCATGCATACACTTTTCATTCAAACGACTTCTTCTCAATAACTGAAAGGCATCAGAACATGATGTTAGACCTTACGTATTCTTGAATAAAGGGCTACAAAGCTGTTTGTCAAATGAATGACCTTAACGTTAATTCAAGGCCACAGGGTCCAAATTGGCAAACATAAACGACTTCTTGACAATGACTAAGACACCTTGCAGTATGCTGGAATAAAGAGCTTCAGACAGGTCTAATGTATGAAAATCTTAAAACAGCTTTTCAATAGGTGAAATGCCTAAAGAACTCAGATAGTGGGTCTGTACTACTCCACATAATTTGTTTACTTGACCTATTTTCATGGTAACATTTAAAAAAAAATATATCAGACACCAAGTACGTCTATTGAAGAGCTCCTAGCGTGCAATATCCAATGTGTTGCCCCCAAAAAGTTACGTAATTTCAGTCCACTGGATTCTTTTTTCATTACTGTATATAGTTTGACCATGTTTTATTGTGTGAATAATAGTCAGACATGAGGTGTTTGGCTTAAGAATGAAATCCTAGTTATCCATGACATGTTTATGACATATCAAAACAACAGTATATTCTTTTGAGAAATATCTAAGGTCAACATATAAATTACACCGGTATACGTTTTGCTTAATGATGCATTTGCTTATCAATTTGTAAATAAACCCATGACGACAAAAATAGGAAATACTTCTGACAAGTGGTGTAGGAAATATATGTGATATTGACCTTATTTTGCTTGATTGTCTAGTCAAATATATGACCCTAAAATTAACATTTTGTGAATAGTCCTATATGATATATACGCAAAACTAGGTCAAAGGTCAATAAATGTCAGTTCGACCGAACTTTGGTACACCAACTTACATGGGATACGTTTTACTCAAGTAATATTCGTGATAGAGCCGAGAGAAGGACAGTTTTCGTTTTACATTTTTAAGTTTCAGTACTCTCAGTACTTTGATATTGTGTAAGAAATAAAGGGGGTAGACGTAAAAAAGTGCTAAAAAGTCGGCATATCCAGTGATTCATCGACACAATATTTTCATGCTTCAATAAATGATATATGAAGATATTTTTGATTGATAAAATTTTAGGGTACTCGGGGTTTGTCATTGTTATCTAAGGAATCAATTAAAAACTAATGAAATGAAATTGCTCTATTTTCAAGACAAAATAAGAAAAAAACAGGAAATTGCAAGAAAACCCCAACTGATATGATGAAGCATTGTATATTGTTAAAAAGATAATACAAAATGCTATGTTATCACACCAAAATAATTTATCTTTGGCTTTTGTATGCCTTAATATGATACATTAAAGGCGCACAAGTAGGAATCGGACGTAAAACTTATAAAAGGTGGCGCTGTATTCGCAAGATTAATCTATTCATGGAATAAGTACTGTTCTGATATGTATTATGTGCCGATTGATGTATTTGCACCAAAAAAATAAAAATCGATCGTGGGCGGCCATGCAACACCTCCTTTCTATAAACGATGACCAAGACAATAGCATACGTAATCGATTCCCAAAAGACCATATAGGATACCTGTTTTACCGGTTTTTCTCAAAGATGTCCAAAATGATGTATGTGGAAACTAACTACTATGTACTCAAACTGCGATACCTTAACAGAAAACTAAATAAGCTGAATTAGGAGACATTATGCGGAATGGTGACCCTGACGTAATATGTCTAACTGTGATTCTTCAAAAAACACCATCATGATCGTCACTACAAGATAGAAAGCTACCACTTTGTAGCGCGAAACATGAAGAGAGGAACAGTGATATATATTAAAAGCAACATCAGTTCCGAACACATTGAATTAGAATCCATAGAAGTATCTTGCACCATAAACCTACGAAATAGAGACTTATTCCTTATTTGGAATATCTACAGGAGCCCTAACAGAAGATAACAACAACAAAAACCTAGAAATCTTTGAAAGACTGAATTCTATGAACTTTACTTACATATTAGTAGTTTGAGATCTGAATTACAAACAGATTAACTGGCTAACAGACTATGTCAACATCGGTTGGATACAACCACCCTGCTAACAAATTTCTGTTTACAATTGAGACTGCTACATGTTCCAACATGTAAAGGATCCTACTAGATACAGAGAAGGGCAAGCAAGTAATACCTTGGACCTGGTCATCACAAATGAGGAAGGAATGGTAGAAAATCTTGAGTATAATCCAAATATACATATACCCCGCAGTTTTTAGTATCTTTTAAACCTTATAACAAGAGAACAAGAGCTGAATGGTAATACAAAGGAGTTTCTCACGAAATGCACATTTCTGGAAATTGACAACGAACAAGTGTATGACCTGCTGGAACCCCTCCACCATGAGTCTGTCATTAAGAGAAAGATGAAAAAAGGGGACCAGATATTGAGAGCTGTCCTAACGTCTCGGAAGCCTGGGAAGTCCTCAGTCAACACCTTAAGAGGAAACATTCCACTACATAAAACTAACAACCAATGAAATGCAAAACCTTAAACCTTCCCAAAACAGCTTGGGATGATGTCAGACGAAAAAGGAAATGCTGGACCAAATACCTACACTGCAAATCAGCTAAACAACTTTGCTGAGTATAAAACGGTTAGGAACCGAGCTACTGCTGAAGAAAGCATCACAGAAAGACCACATTTATCAACCAGAAATTATGTTGAACCCCTCGAGTCAATTAATGTGACAGATACACAAGTCGAAAATGCCATAAAAAATCAATCCTAACAAGTCATCAGGTCCTGATAATATCCATCCAATGCTACTGGTGAAAACATTAAATGAAATAAAAGGCATTCTAACGATTATATTCAACAAATCAATCCATGAAGGGACGCTCCCGGACCCACAGATACACAAAGTAAGAACCAAGAACGTAAAATTACGCATGATTAGAGTAACTCAAAATGTCACTTTTGCCGTGATTAGGGTAACTGCAAAATCGTGATTAGGGTAACTCACCGATATACATGTATTTTGAATAGCGAAACTTAAAAGGTATTCTAGCATTCTTTAGGATTACGTTTACCAGCTACGTGTACATGTACATTAAATATCACAAACATTCTTAGTAATGATATTTGTTATGTTGAAGTAAGATAAATTCCCTACTTTGTTGTTTAACGGGAAAATTTGTCCAGGTTTTTATATATATTATATTCATATGTAGCAAAAAAAAATTTTAAAGTAGCGAAGGTATAAATATGAAAAGATATGTAGAATAAAACATGGATAGCTATATATGGGTACTTTGCATAATCACTTCAAAAGTTTGTTCTGGTTGTCTGTAAATGATCAACATTACACTAATACCTGTTCTAACAATCATATTGATCATGAAAAACATATTTTGGAGTGTCTTTAATCAACAATAATTCAATTTATTTTCTATATTCGTTTGTACACGTACTTTCAAAAAAATGATTTACACCTTTCTAAATTAGATTACAATGTATTTCTATTTTATCAAAAAAGGCTTCACCTGGGTTTAAGTATATATAACTGCCACCTTACCGCGATCTCCTGAAATGAATCCTTATGACTAGAGATTTGTCTGCTATACAATTAACGTAGCAAACGTTGCTAAATAATACGGTGGCTGATTTGTGCCATTTCGTCTTTTCGTCTTTTCGCCCCGAAAAGACGAGAATTAAGAAACCTTAAATTTCGTCTTTTGCGAAAAGACGAAATTTAACAAATTTAAATTTCGTCTTTTCGTGGCGAAAAGACGAAAAGACGAAAACTCAAACACGAAAAGACGAAAGTGATACACGCTAATTAGCGACTATAATTCTCGAATTTTCGCCTTCGAAAATCTCGTCTTTTCGTCTTTTCGCCCCGAAAAGACGAAATGTAACAAACCTTAATTTTCGTCTTTTCGTCTTTTCGCCCCGAAAAGACGAAAATTAACAAACCATTATTTTCGTCTTTTCGCCCCGAAAAGACGAAATTTAACATACCTTAATTTTCGTCTTTTCGTCTTCCGGTCCGGTGTGGAAGTCATTTTGAAATCTTTTTATCTTAATATTGACTTAATTGTTCAATATGGAAGCATCAAAGTAGTTTATGATAACAATCGATTTATTAAATTGATAGTATTACAAGTATCTTCATCAATAACCAAGATTAGAAGTTTCAAAACATAAGTCAACATGTATATTTACAGCAGTTACGTAGATTTCTCACACGTGGCATATGCCACGTGCCACTAACAGATTCATCATTCCGCAAATCTTTTAGCGTGATTGATACATTTTCTAAAATTCATTAATATCTTATTTTCTGTGTTCTAATCGCCCTATTAAGCAATTACGCTTATCAAAACATTGCCGTGTATATGTTAGGACATGATGAACTTAAGATGCTAAACATAGTACTTACAGGAGTTGCCTCCCCTACACAACTTGAAAAAAAAAGTTGTCGGCGGGTAATATTTGTAAGCGTTTGAACCACGGATCAACTTGTTAACAAAATATTTTTATGAAAGACAACTCGTGAAGACTTTGAGTTTAAAGGAAGGACTTGTACCAAGAAATTGCTCAAATACAGTTAATTTGCCACGTGCCACTAACAGATTCATCATTCCGCAAATCTTTTAGCGTGATTGATACATTTTCTAAAATTCATTAATATCTTATTTTCTGTGTTCTAATCGCCCTATTAAGCAATTACGCTTATCAAAACATTGCCGTGTATATGTTAGGACATGATGAACTTAAGATGCTAAACATAGTACTTACAGGAGTTGCCTCCCCTACACAACTTGAAAAAAAAAAGTTGTCGGCGGGTAATATTTGTAAGCGTTTGAACCACGGATCAACTTGTTAACAAAATATTTTTATGAAAGACAACTCGTGAAGACTTTGAGTTTAAAGGAAGGACTTGTACCAAGAAATTGCTCAAATACAGTTAATTATAACAGTCAATCAGTAGGTACAATGTACTGTGTATTATTTGAAGAGACATTTTGAGACTTTTATTCATCATAATTGTACATTAGAAATTACACTTATAATCTCCATCGTATATGAAAGATTACAAAGTATATCTGTAATTTGTAATTTTTCGGAGCGAAAAGGCGAAAAGACGAAAAGACGAAATTTAAGGTTTGTTAATTTTCGTCTTTTCGGGGCGAAAAGATGAAAAGACGAAATTTAAGGTTTGTTAATTTTCGTCTTTTCGGGGCGAAAAGATGAAAAGACGAAAATTAAGGTTTGTTAATTTTCGTCTTTTCGGGGAGATTTTTGAAGGCGAAAAGACGAAAATTAAAGGCGCTAATTAGCGTGCTTCACTTTCGTCTTTTCGTGATTGACTTTTCGTCTTTTCGTTGCGAAAAGACGAAATTTAAATTTGTTAATTTTCGTCTTTTTGGGGCGAAAAGACGAAAAGACGAGAATTAAGATATTTAATTTTCGTCTTTTCGGGGCGAAAAGACGAAAAAATCAGCCACCGTAAAATATTCTTGGCACTCACATCCTACATAAGTCACGTATCTTCATGTTATTGTGACGTGGCGATATTATACATTCACCTTACTTGGTGCAATTCAGATTTTCACTTTGTCTTCGTTCTGAGATCCTGATTTTTGTCATGTAAAATATTTTGCAATGTCACATTTTCGGACAATCTGTGCATGTACTTGAAGACAGGATGATATGAACATTGAGAAGTCGAAAGTTAAGAAAAGTGGTTTAGAACTTCTGTTGTCTTTATCGGAGGGGTAGATTTTAGATTTTAAAATAAAAGTATATTACGAGTTGAAACTAACACCTTGAGGAGCATACTGGTTATAAAATAGCTCTCTCTCTCCCCCACCTCTCTCTTTCTCGTTCTTCCCTCACTCTCTGTCTCAAATACAACTTTATATATTATGTATATATTCTCTTGTAAATGCCATCTTGTCTGTAATTTGAATGTTTTATTATTTTTGGGAACGGGCTTTATATAAGTTGTATAACTTGTGCCCAATCCCATTGCACATTTTGCAATAAAATATGTTTAAATCAAATGTACATGTATGGTTATCTCAAAATGGTGAAGTGTACCCGTTTAAGAAATATTTAAAATAAAATATTACCATTTATCTTTATAATTTATGTTTTGAGGGCAATTCCATCTAAGCATTTATATACAATATGCCCGTGATCACAGCAGCTAAATAAACCACATATGTTACCCGCATCATTTCTGAAATTACTGTAATCATAACTTTTGAGTTACCCTAATCAAGCGTATTTTTACATTATTGATTCCAATGTTTGTGGATCTCTATGCATATGACTTACGCTTCAAATTTTGCTTAAATTGTAACAAGACACGATCTACGGTAGTTATGCCAGAAAAATACCCGTCTCTTCTGTGAAAAGACAGTACGATTTCCTAGAATTTTTGTACCGTCACTATGTTGGATACGGCTAACTGCAGTTACCCTCATCTGGTTCCCTATGTGAAGCTGGAAGTAAGTGAATCTCTTTTGTTAATGATCGACATGGCCAAATTTTTTTAACATTTTCTGTCTTATAAATGTAGCCAAAATTTTATTTGTTACGTTGTTTCTACATAGTTGTGAATGTGATCATAATATGTAATTAGTTATACTATTGAGAAAACAATATAGTTTGACAACATAAAATCGTTTTATACCGTTTTTGATAAAAAGGGAACCCTGTCTTACACCTCTACAGGGCAACTTTAATTTTGCAATAGCACATGCCCCTGGGACCTTTTGAATTTTAAACGTATTTTAAGGGTTTGCATTAATGCTGCTACATATAACTTTGAGTTTTAACAAATGGTTCGTGGACAAATTTCCATTGTTCGTGAAAGAGGTTCTTAGGTACATAATGTGTAATGTCTCGACGTATCCTTGTCCGTATTGGGCTTATGAAACATTATAAGCACTAAATTATAAATAAAATAAAGACACTTTGTGCTAGTTAACATTTTACCTGTATGTTTTTGTTAACCAGTAGTAGACCTACTTAAATCACATACACGCTGTGTAAATAATAGTGATTGGCTGTGAAGAGCAACTGGTTGAAAAGTAACAAAGACAAAATCATAAGAAAACATTTATTTTTATTAATTATGAAATATGCACATATTCCTGGAAAATGCAACGATATGTCTAGTGAAAACACATGAATACTTTCTATATTGAGCAATATGAAACGAATAACAATACTCGATATCACTGTACAATTAATAAATAACGGTAAACATATATATAATACTGATAGGTACATAACGTAAATACTGTACGGACTCGGGCAAGTCTACTTGGGAACAATTGTCTTTCACGGACAACATATGTAGAGGCCAATTAGAGAGGCAAATCGTTCGTTCGGAGACATCACATTTAATACCGTGTCATGTGTTGATGGTAGATGTGACTGTGGGACGATCATGGGCATCACCTCATGATACACCAGTTATTTTGTTCCAATCCCTGTCTGGTCTCTAGACCGTAGGACGACGTACCTGAAACACAACACATGTATACATCTTATCAATTGTATAAGTAATTTAGCTTTAGCTAAAAGGTCAATAAATCAATGTAATATCTCTGTGCCAGTATTGTAAATAACACAAGTATGACCTCTCTACACAAGTCTAAACTGCCTTTTAATTTACTAACTGTTTTCAGATTGCTCAAGAATAGAAAATAAATTGAAATTTTAATAACAACATAGACAGTGGAAAATAAAATAAAATTAATTTGATCGTGAAAAAGAATCTGGGGAACAAAAATATTAATTACATTGAGGTTAGAACTTAAAGAATTTTCTCTCTATCACTATTTTCTAAAATGTAAATATAAATTTCCACGATGCATTTGTAATTAAAATACTTTATGTAAATGCAAGCGTGTCTTCCAAAATCTAATTTCTAATGTGACTACTAGGACACTCTAAAGTTATCCTTTAATGACGAAAAACAGCAGCCATGATTAACAAATGTTGTGGGGTAAAGTCTTTGTGAAGGTTAATAATGGATTGTTAGGATGCCAATAACAGATCAATTTAAATGTGCTTAAATGTGCAACTTGAGCAACAATCAATTAAATCAAATCGCATAAAACCTCGGTCAGCATAATTGCAATCGACTGTGATGTGACAAAAACAACGTGAATCTGATATATGAACGCTTGGAATTGTCTGGTTTGTTAACTACTAGGAGAAATTAAATAGTTATAAATAAAAATGAACTAATCTTATAATTTCAATGCTTTGTTACGATTTACAGTATTCGAACCAATAAGCGTCTTCGTTCATATATACACATTATATACATATAAGCATCAGTCTCCTTTTTGAAGACACCAAGTTAATGCACCTACCTTAAATTATGAAGACTGGAAATTTTGGATGATTTGGGGCTGAGTTTGTACAATAAGTTAATTAATGGTCTATATTCAATCAGTGTCCCCCAACTGTAATGATATGTTAAGCAGTCTGATCGCTTTTTGGGTCGAATACTGAAGGTACGGAGATCTGGCAAAGCCATAAGCAAATGATTGTAATCATGTATGAAGTAACTTTGTCGTGAGACAACGACGAAGTGGAAAACAAACTCAAATTTCCAAACGTTGTTTGTACATAATGCAATATAATATAATGCTCGATTTTTTTCTGATTTATCGCCATAGTTTTTATACCTTTTATAAAAGGTCACTTCATGTGCGTTATACATTATTCGTAATAAATCGAGCATATATTTTATTTTCATCACATGTTTATTCAAGCCAACACTATAGGTTCACAAGTAATATATGATGCGGGCCAAACTAATACTCTGAGAATGCCTTTCAGCACGTGTACCTGTCTGCCGTTCAATGTCTGATACCGTCTGGATCAAAGGCGGGCATAACTATAGAGAAACACGTGACTTCCGGTTATATACAAACAAAACCACGTGGTATTAATTCTCAACAATACCGTGCATGCAAATTATTTCAAAGACAGTAAATATCTAGTATCTTTAAAGAAAGTTTAATAATACTTTTGCACAAAAATTCTATTTTCATTATTTTTTCAAAATTATAAAAATATGACCTGCCAATTAATTAAATTATTTAATTATTTATTCATCTCTACACGGATCAATTATTTGTGATACCCTGATTAAATAAAAACAAATATCAAAGTAATACTTCATTTCACATTTGAAAAGTAATTTACAATAGCTGGTACAAATCTGTTTTGATTATTAACTAATCTATTTTTATTGATATAAAGGTTCAGAATAAAATCAACTTTAAAATAGAGAGATAATGACACGCAATTTTTGATTTCGACGAATTTTGAAAAAGAAGTAGATTAAAACATAAAAGTGATCAATATAATATTCTTCATTCACCATGTATTAATATACAAATAAGCAAATACATGCATGCCAAGAAAGAAGTATGAATGTTTATAGAAGAAGTCCTGAAAATGTTGTTAATGTGTAAATGTTTCGAGAGACAGTAGATAAGAGAGCCTTGCTATACTACGACCCGTAACCATGCATTATTAGATGATACTAGATAGCGGTTACCATTTATTCGTTTGGAGAAAGCTTTCTCTCTGCGCATACTTGTCATGCCGCCATTGCCAATTCCTTGGAGACGTGTTTGGGGTCCGGCTGATTTCGGAGCCTCGTTTTGCACCAAATGGCCGCCGGGGACGTAGTCCATACTTATCGTGTCCTGGTTTCTTCTTTGACCTTGTAAGACACAAGACATCAAACATAATTACGGACCTTATACATTACATATGACACAACATAGACACTGACCCTATTATGGAATATATAAGATAAAACAGAATCATTGGCCTTACAATTCATTGGCTTTATAGTCTCAAAATCACCATACCATCGACGAAGACGATCCTGGCTCCACCTGCCTGTAAGACCTCTTTCACGTGACGCCAACTACCGCCTGCCCGGCCCATGCGTAACCTGAAATAATTCAAACTTGCTTGTAACGAGCATTTTCATTGGCTTATAAAGTATTTTATCACCAGATAAATTAGCTAGATACGACATTGACGTTCGAAAAACGTCGCACCCGATTGGCTGATACAACGCAACAGCGATATCTTAATAAAATACAATGGTTTGGATCTAACAGGTACATAAATAGAACTATTTACATTAAGTCTTCATGTTATACTTTATCTTTATAAAAAAATCAAATCAAGGTATCTCAAATACAACTCAGTCGTACCTAGGGGGTCCAAAGTTAGGGTAGCTTTTGTTCGGCCATTGTTTGCTGATAGCACGGAACGCCTTGTGAAAGTCATCATAGCCTCCGTCTTGGGCGAACCGTGTGTGGGGCGGTGCTCCCTCTTGTATCTACAGCACAGAAGTCAAAGGTCAAATACAACAAGTTCAAGGTCTACAATACAGCGTGTGGGGCACGTTCTGTACATCTACAATATAGAGGTCAAAGGTCAGATAAAGCAATGTCAAGGTTTGTTACATTGCGTGTGCGACAGTGCTCCCTCATCTGTCTACAACACATAGGTCAAGGATCAGATGCAATATGATATCAATTGTCAATGTAAACGTCGACGTGAAATATCTACAAAAGCCATATTTTCGTTTAAGAAATCAATGCAGGATTTGTTCAATTTATCTTTCGTGTCTGTTAATTCATTATCGACATCACTAGAGTGACCAACCTAACTATACAGAGTACATTTTTCTCGAAAGCATAACTATGCTCAGCAAATAAATTAATATGTTGGGAAATTCCCAAACTAAAATAATCAAAACGTGATTGTATTTGTCTCCATAGGTTTCCCTCATCAGCATGACTATTGGAACGTTTAGAGACACGTCTGCATAAACCGCTCGCTAATCACACACATACGCATTTATTCAGGTATATATTTTGTCTTAAATGCAATTATACGAACAATCTTTTGTCAGTTTAAATTGCTGAATGTTTTATAATTGAAAGCACTGTACAAAAAGAATGTCAGCTAACTGTTACACTACTCGATATTGTGGTCGAGAAGAAAGCATAGGTACACTTATACTGTAATTTTACAATTAAATATTAATAGTACTTCAACAAATGACTGGTGATTGATCACATGAACAAACCTTACCCTGCCATGCCGTCAGCATTATCGGCTACCCGACACCACCCCATAACAAAGCATTAGTTCTGGTGTGTCAGTCGACCTAGATATCAACCCAACATCTGTCAATGCCTCGTCAATTATAGTGGGGATATATTATATCACGCTATAGAAATCTGCTGATATAGCAAATCAGCCTATCCAGTTTGTGGTCATATCGCTAGGTTTGCTTATAAACCGTGAATCTATATTTTGTCAGAATATTTCAAAGATTTTACCACGAGATCCGTTAATACCCGAAGGTTTACTGTGGTGTTCCAAGGTTTGCGATATGCAACAAACAGCGATGTCTATTATAAAACCGATGGTTTGTCGTCGTGCAAATATATATTCTTTAAATCAGCGTGGTCTTATATTTAGAAGTTACCCAGAGTTCTTTTTGCGATTTTATGTTGAACGACTTTCACTGTAATCGAGATAAGCTGTTTTTTACTTGGTGTCGAAACTTTTTCACTACCATTTATTTTCGAGAATTTCTGATCGCCAGCGAAATAAACAAAATGTACTCGTGAAAATCAGTCAACTTACTGCTGCGGCCTGAGCGTAGTCCTTGGGGGACGACTGGTCCATATAAGGGTTTTCTGAGCGCGCCACCTTTTTGCCGTACACGGCGCTCTGGATTTCCATATCGCCACGTGTCCCCTTAGTGGGCTGGGCCATCCATTGGGACATCAGTGCATAATTTGTCCTGAAATTGAAACAACGACAATTTTATTCCATGTATCTATATTTATACCAGGTGTAATGACAACTACCTAGTTCAGAGGTTTGTGTGTACATTGATTACGAGTGAATGTAACAGTTATTGCGTTCACACGTAATATTTATTACACACAATAACCATTGCATTCGCATGCAATAATCATCCCATGATCAAGACAGATGATACTGAATAGGCTAACAGTCTTAATCCTGCTTTTAACCATAAAAACGAAAAGGAGAAAGAAGGACGACCTTTGCGAGTTGTGCACAGCAATTCAGATAAAGGAATGAATTGGAAGTAGGCATCAAGGAATAGTGTCGCCTTATTAAGTGAGGTTCTATCAAAACTCAACAGGAGAATACAAAAAAGTGAATTTTAATATAAAAAACTACCGCAAAAGGAAGATTTACTTAAAAAGGCTCTTGAAGGGACATGAGTAGAGGAATTCCCTAACAACGGTTATGAGGAGAGTATCTGGTGTTTAATAAAAAATAAAGAAAAACGTTGATCATAGGGTGCATATACAGATATACAGAACTCCGCTAAACACTCCAGAAAATAACAGCAGGTTAAATTATGTCATCTCTAGCGAGGTCAATATGGATCAAACTTTATAATTTTACGTGTCTTCAATTACAGAGACATAGACTGGGAAAATATGACTACAAAAGGACCAACAGTGAGTGACAGTTACAACTAAATGGAAACCCTACAAGATCCATACCTAACACAGGGTGTAACAGAAGACATAACCAACAATCCTCACTTCTGGACTTCATAATAACCAACAATGAAGATATGATATTTGCTATCAAGATCAGCAATCTAGTTAGAAAGAGTGACCATTCAGTAATTACTTTCAATCTACAGCTGGTTCACACAACTCCTATATCCAGGAATTTATACTAGTGAGCCAAGTGTTTCCAAATATCAACCATAACAAATCCAAAGACTGGATCACCAAGGATGTAACAACAGCAGTACAGCAGAAAAAGTAATACTGGAACAAATATAGAAATATTTAATCAAATGAGATTTTTAGGATATTCATAGCGGCTGGGCATGAAACAACAGTCAAGATCTGTGAATCATAATATACATTTGAAAAAAGCGACTTCATACATAAAGAAAGACAACAAAAGCTTCTGAAGGTACGTACAATCATAAACCAAGGTGAACACTGGAATCAGGGAGTTAACCAATGGCCGAAATGAAGTTTATCTAACCCAATCACCTAGGCTAATCTGCTGAATAAGTTTATACTACTGTAACACATACTATTATATAATCAAAGAAATGTCATCAATAATCAAAATGATTTGGACAAGCTAACCTTATGGACAAAACCCTGGCAACTCGACTTCAACATAGAGAAATTTGAATATGTATGTATTGGCCACAGCAACACAAATCATACTTATAAAATGAAAGGATAAAATGAATCATTAACTGAAGTCAGACCTGAGAAAGAAAAGAATTAGGAGAAAGACCTAAGAGTAATAATAGACAGGAATCTCAATAAACACATCTCAGATTCTATCAAATCTCAGATTGTATCTCATCTCAGATTCATCTCAGATTGTATCGCATCTCAGATTGTAATTCATTTCAGATTGTATTACATCTCAGATTGTATCTCATCTCAGATAGGAAATGTTTGGTATCCTTATAATTCCCTAGTCAGGCCACAAGTGGAATAGTTTAGTTACTTGTTGGAACCCTTCGTATAAAAAGGATATAATTATAATTGAGAATATGCAACGCAATACTATGATATTTGTGATGACCATCAGAAATAGGCCATAAAGTGACAGATTGGAATAGTTTACCAAACAAAATGGTGGTGGCGTAATCACTAAATAGCTTCAAAAGCAACCTAAAAGAAAACTGGAAAAAAATAGCAATAAATTTGAACTAGACATGTTTGTTTTTATTAAGGAAAGCTTGTAAAGGTTATGGTATTTAACAAAAAAAAAAAAATATTTAAAGGCCCACTACCTTTCCGGAGCAAAATTTAAAGGTTTCTTAAAAACATTAATAACAAAAGAAAATATATATAGATGGCTTAAGATGAGGTTACAACACCAAACATATACAAGATTTCCTGTCTAATGTACGATAAAAGTGGAGATTCATTTCGCTGTTTTGCCGTCTGGCGCAGTGATAGTCAACTACCGCGCGGCATTTAGGACGACGGCGGGAAACATAAAACGACCCGCGTTATGAAAATTAACATTTTATTTATTCTAATTAAACAGTTCTGAAAGTGATGATAAGTGTGCTAGTAAACGTATAGTTAATAACTTCTGCGACTCTACAAAATTATTGATCTCGTTTTACATTCCTATTTTAAAAATTAAAAGCCGTTTCGGAAAGGTAGTGGCCCTTTAAGATGCTACACCGCTGACGAATGGTGTTTTTTTTTCTCTATTAAAATCAGAACCGAGCAAATTAGTATTTTTCTTCAGTTACAAAAGTTACTGTAGGACGTTAATTTAATCAAACAAACTTACTTTACACCATTACCACGTTTGCGCTTCTGATTTTACTTATATTACAAAGTAAATAATAGTGTCCCGAAAAACGTCCATGTCCTATTTGGAATGCGGTACTGATTGCGCATCCACCAATAGCAAAATAAATTATTTTATTTCTTAATTGTTTTTTTGTTTTTGTTTTTGTTTTTTTTTTTTTTTTTTTGTTTGTTAATTAGACATATATCACCATGAGTAAACACCAATTATTATTACACTGATGAGCATCATTTATGCTCTGTCGGCGGTGAAGCATCTTTAAATGTATGCTTCACTGAAACTGTGACTACTTGAAGTATAATATTACAAATTATACAAAAGAACGTTCTCTGAAAACGAAAAAGTCGACCATTCATTTTTGGTGAAAACATCCAGATACATCTATGGTTGATTGGCGATTCAGTTTATATGGGTGCTTAACTTCTAAGAAAATCTGACGATTACACGAAAGAAGAAAAACAGTCATATAAAAACTTATGTTACACACAAATCCATCGAAAACGATGATTATATTGTGGTGGATTGGCAGGGGCGTGCATAGATTGTGTAAAAAAGTGAAAGTACAGGTTATTTACTACTATTTTTCTTGTTTATAGTTATAAGATAAACATATGGTAGAGTTTAGGGAGTGGGGTTTAGGTCTTCCAGTCCTGTTTTTTTTGGATATGTGACTTGAAGACTTCTAGTGTAGTGCTTTGTACTGTAGCCAACGGAAGGATGTTCCATTGTTTAATTATGTGTGGAAAAATGAATGTTTGAATATGTCCTTGGTGGCAGCTATATGTCTATATGTGAATGGGTGTGATTGTCTGGTCCTGTAGTCTGTCAGATTAAGAATTTGACTATACTCTATTGCCACATGATGGTGTATGATTTTATAAAATAAAATTAAACGTGTTCTAGTTCTGCGTGTTTGTAGTGAGGTCCAGTTGAGGTTTTCCATCATGTCTTGTACTGAACTTGTGTTGTGATATCTGCTTGTTGTGTAGCGTGTTGCTCTGTGTGGGTTTTTTCGATTTGCATGATTTGATTTGTCTGGTGAGGGTCCCATACGGAGGAGCAGTACTCCAGTTAGGATCTGACTATGGATTTGTAAGCATGTTCTTTTATATGTTGTGAGCTTATCTGGAGATTTCGTTTTAAGAATGCTAGTGCCTTGTTAGCGTTTGCAGTTATGTTGTTGATGTGTGTGTCTCATCGTTAGTTATTTTGTATTGTGATGCCTAGATAATTGCAAGATGTTAATTTGTGGTTGTGGAGTTCGTATGTATAATTGGTCTTTATGCGTTTGTTTGGATGCTGAGGACTTTGCACTTGTCCGGGTGGAAGGGCATTTTAACCAATCTTCCTCCCTGCTGCGTCTAGATCTTCTTGTAATTTAAGTGCGCCTTGTGTGTTGTGTATGGTTTTGTATATTATGCTGTCTATATTAGACAGTTATATTACAAGTATCAAATAAGGCTGCGTTTTTATTTCGTTATACACAGATTTTTGTCCAACACTAATTCATTATATTGGAGATTTACTGCAACAAGTGCAGTTTCTCTAATAATAATAATAACATGTAGATATGGGTGTTTTTGATTATTTAAATTCCGATGAGATTATTATGGTGCTGACTGGAGTTTATTTATCACGACATAATTACTTTTGTTACAACAAGACAATTGCGAAAATGTTCCTTTTAGTTCAATAGCTTTAGAGAAGAAGTGTTGTAGCGATTCTGCATTAGTTCGATCGCCGGCGACTCTGTATAGCTCAATCAGTAGAGCCTTTCATCAGTGTTAGAAGGTCCAAGGTTCGAATCCCTATGTACCCGTGCATTTTCCGTTTGGTGCCAGACATGGGTAACGTAAATCCAGAATCGATACCACGATCTCCGTACCATTGATCTGTCACAGCGGAAATATATCATTTATCTATTGACGATCCATCTTTGTACGCTACCTACCGGACAATACAGTCGTGATCCGTGTGACTAGTCTCCCCCTTGTCCCCCCCGGTACTGTGGCGTATCTTCTCAACAACTCGTCACGATACTAAACAAACTTATCACTGGGCTGGCCGAGAATGCCATGACGTCACAATCTAAAATCTCAATTGTTCGCGAGATCGCACGTGACGACACGTTATCTAAATTAGTTGTTGTCCTCAAATCTGAAGCACCAGTAATAAAAGGCGTAATTGAATAAAATGTATGATTTTTCTTTGTACATTGCTACATCACATATTTTTATCCGATATGTATTATTTTGAATATTATATTGTCTTTCAGAATTCAATAATTCTGACGTTTATCTTTGTTGGGAATGGTGTCAGGAACGTTCAAAACTACACTGTGGCTGTCCATCATTAAATCTAGCTACGGATTAATATACAATTGTTAATTTCATCATATAAAAAATTGCATTTATTTTGATAGATAAACCTTCAACACACAATATCCCCAAAAATCTTATTTCGAATTATCATTAAATGAAGAAGTTTTAGTTCTCTTTTTGCAGTTCTCTTCCATTGTTCGGAAACATAATATTATATTGTAATATATGTTTCTGCTTTGCTAAAAACAGGAGAGAAGACAAAATTAATGAAGAAAGAGAAAGCAAAAGTAGGAGAAAAGTTAAAAATTCAAAGTTGAACGTAAAAGGAGATAATAGGGTTGTGTAGAGTATATATTCCTTGCCGATCATTGACGGGAATCATCGAAATGTTGAAATTTGTCTAGTTTTCTTTATGGTTGAGAAAACAGTCCCGTCTCTTCATCCCAAATACTAGATGTAATGTGTGAGTGCGGAGAATCAACGCCTTTATCCCTTTTGGAACTCATTTTAATTCAGAGTTAGCTCATTTCAGCCTTGAGTTTGGGAGTTTAAAATCCACGTTGGGTAATTGATATTATACATCCCGGCTTTCCCTGACCTCCTAGACGGTATAAAATCCAGAAACAGGAATGACTGATTTTCGGGGCGGTATAAAATCGAGAAACAGGAACGACTGACTTTCGGAGCGGTATAAAATCCAGAAACAGGAACGACTGACTTTCGGAGCGGTATAAAATCCAGAAACAGAAACGACTGACTTTCGGAGCGGTATAAAATCCAGAAACAGGAATGACTGACTTTCGGAGCGGTATAAAATCCAGTAACAGGAACGACTGACTTTCGGAGCGGTATAAAATCCAAAAACAGGAATGACTGACTTTCGTAACGGTATAAAATCCAGAAACAGAAACGACTGACTTTCGGAGCGGTATAAAATCCAGAAACAGGAATGATTGACTTTCGGAGCGGCATAAAATTCAGAAACAGGAACGACTGACATTCGGGGCGGTATAAAATCGAGAAACAGGAACGACTGACTTTCGGAGCGGTATAAAATCCAGAAACAGGAACGACTGACTTTCGGAGCGGTATAAAATCCAGAAACAGGAACGACTGACTTTCGGAGCAGTATAAAATCCAGAAACGGGAATGACTGACTTTCGGAGCGGTATAAAATCCAGAAACAGGAATGATTGACTTTCGGAGCGGCATAAAATTCAGAAACAGGAACGACTGACATTCGGGGCGGTATAAAATCGAGAAACAGGAACGACTGACTTTCGGAGCGGTATAAAATCCAGAAACAGGAATGACTGACTTTCGGAGCGGTATAAAATCCAGAAACAGGAACGACTGACTTTCGGAGCGGTATAAAATCCAAAAACAGGAATGACTGACTTTCGGAACGGTATAAAATCCAGAAACAGAAACGACTGACTTTCGGAGCGGTATAAAATCCAGTAACAGGAACGACTGACTTTCGGAGCGGTATAAAATCCAGAAACAGGAATGACTGACTTTCGGAGCGGCATAAAATCCAGAAACAGGAATGACTGACTTTCGGACTGGTATAAAATCCAGAAACAGGAATGACTGACTTTCGGAGCGGTATAAAATCCAGAAACATGAATGACTGACTTTCGGAGCGGCATAAAATTCAGAAACGGGAATGACTGACTTTCGGAGCGGTATAAAATCGAGAAACAGGAACGACTGACTTTCGGAGCGGTATAAAATCAAGAAACAGGAACGACTGACTTTCGGAGCGGTATAAAATCAAGAAACAGGAATTATTGATTGTCGTATACGGTGCCGTATGCCGTCTTAAGTCCAGTTACTACAAATTGTCCTGTCAGTAATCGTTTGTACCGATTATAGTATAATCTTAATAGATTTAAAGCTAGGATTAACTCAGTCAGATTATAGACCTACATATCTTATACCTTATCCAATAAACAATGTTGTGTTTAGAACTGTATGTTATGACTCTACCGTTAAGACCATGTCTGTGAAGAGATTTTGAAGACCCCTGTTGTCTTTCACAAACTTATTAGTATTTTCAAATGTCCATGTTGTGGTTTTATAACTAATAGCCAAAGAAGTGAGAACGAAAACAAAATGTAGAACGTCAGTTTACAACTATCAAAAGTCTGTCTGGATAAAACGGACCGAAAACGAACAAACGAAACAAAACGAACAGATAGCGAACCGCAAACGTCCCATTGGAATGAGTGTTATCTTTTTCATTGACGACTTTCGTCATAAAAATCTGGGTTTATGGCAACGGTGGCTGAGTATGGCAGTTAATAAATAATAATGGTCGTGTTTGATATATGTTAACAAACTTCATAAGGCCATGTTACCGTATTTATTTAATTATAGTTACGTATAACGATTGTCACACGGATAAGAATTAAACAACACAATACCATCGGCTACAGGGTTACACACACATACTGCAGGTAACACCTTTACACAAGTGGGCGCGCAATTTGGCAAAACAAATTGCACAGTTTAATTAAATATGATTCACATATCGATCTTTGACAGACAGTTTATCTCTATTTAAAACACAATCCAGTCATTCTTGAATTCAAACAAAGATAAAATTGGCAAGTGTGAATTTTCATTTGCCAAAAAATCGACCCCTGCAAACGAACTAGGCCCATTATCTCTTCAATTCAATTACGTATTAGCTATAACGTAAGTAGTGCATATGTAAATCTACAGTTGTGTGTGATTTAGTGGTGAAGGTGTTCGTGTAATGTGCTTAACCATTCTAACTAACTCCCTGTCTCTGGGCTGCTAGGTCATTTAGAGTAGTTCAAACAATGGCAGTAGCTAGGTCAGTGGTTTTTCTCCGGGTGTCCCTTTCCCTTAAATGACCGTGGCTTTTAACAAGACAAAAGCAATAACCCACAAAATCATCGGTATGCATGTTATTTAAAGTCAATAATAGATTCATTTATATTCACTATAGGGGAATGTTGAAGTATATTACGAAGTACAGTGTCAGTTGTACTGTGTTGGTCTGGTCTAGCTTACATTATTGAGTGACTATCAATCATGTCGTAGACCATTTGAATATATTTTTAAAGAAGAACTTATTACGAAATTGAATAGCTGTGTATTGATCTAGTTGTATAGACGGTGACAGTGTCTCGCCGGGACGCCGTCCTCGGACTAGTCACGTTATAAACTTTCCATTAAAATGTTTATACTGGGATTAATATACTTCAAGTTTGTATTCCACACAGTGTGGAAAATGTCCTTGGCCTATTGATACGAAATGTTACGAATCAATGCCGCCTATCGATAGGTAATTATAACTATTTATCAGGATTATATAATAAAACCTGGAACTATTATTTGGCATACAATAGAAGCGAATAATACCTGTATGTTTATAATATAAACCTTTTTTTGATGCATTTATTGATTTTTGAAATACATATAATTTATATACATGTACAATAACGTATAGGCTTATACATGTATAGTACTCATGGGATCATTCTTTAGATGTAGTAACGTTATCTATAACTTCAGCAGCCAAGACGTGTAATAAAGAAAAACACAGGTAAATATACAAATATGGAAACTTGACTTACCTGAATCGGTTGTCAGGACGACTAGGTCGGTATGTGAATTTCTTAAAATCCATCGACATTTTGGTGCCGTTGATAGTTAATTTCGGCTAAGATTATAAACTTAATTCAGTATAAGAGCTCACCACAATCTGCCGTTATTTTCTATAGACTAGCCACTTTAGTTCGTATTGTCATACTCCCATGAGCCTCCGATCCATATCTCGGGTATCTCCGGAGATTAATTAATAATTAAAGGTGCTAAGATAATTAACAAACAGTACAACCTGTCTGATATTGTTTTACATTATAGCACTTGTGACTTTCTCTGTTAAGTCCCGAGACTACCCGAACAATAAGTCCTTACCAACGGATATTCTTCGGAAACATTAACACGACGAGATCGAGACGATAAGTAAACGAGTGAGCCACTAAGCTGGTGTTAGGGTATGGATCACAGGTATATAGCGGTGATATATATATACCTATAAATGTATATCACAGTCACCTTACACCGGAACAATAGATTTAACGGCCCATATATATACATGTCTAGATCGAACACACCAGTCAAGCGAAAACTGTGACATACAGTATAGAGCTTTAATAAATAACAGTTATACCAAATCAAATCTGAAAAGATCAAGAATCTTTGTCATATTAGGGCCCATTGTACGTGAGGTTCGAACTCGGAACTCAGAGAGGATTTAAATCAGTTTTATACGGAAGCGTATAAGGCTCAAATAGGAAAATATTTTTCAGGACAACGAAAAATGTTTTATTTGGCGGCCGCCATCGCCAAATAGTTATCTGGCGGCCACCATTTAGTTATCTGGCCGCCAGATACTTAAGTGGCATATATAGCTATTTGGCGGCATCCAGATAATTATATATTGCGGCCGCCACTTCATTATCTGGCGGCCGCCAAATAAAACATTTCGGTTATCCTGAAAAATATTTTCCTATGTGAGACTAATACGCTACCGTAGTTGTATATGTATATATGTCGGACACCTTAATAAATCGCTCCAGCAATAAATAAATGTCTGTTTGAAGTAACCAGTAACTGGTCAACATTTAAATGGTTAACAATAAATATGTCCGTAGTGTTATATAACTATAAAGAGGTTTGCCTAACCAACCATGGAGAGGTTTGCCTAACCAACCACAGAGGTTTGCCTAACCAACCATAGAGAGGTTTGCCTAACCAACCATATAGAGGTTTAGAGAGGTTTGCCTAACCAACCATAGAGAGGTTTGCCTAACCAACCATAGAGAGGTTTGCCTAACAAACTATAGAGAGGTTTGCCTAACCAACCATAGAGAGGTTTGCCTAACCAACCATATAGAGGTTTAGAGAGGTTTGCCTAACCAACCATAGAGAGGTTTGCCTAACCAACCATAGAAAGGTTTGCCTAACAAACTATAGAGAGGTTTGCCTAACCAACCATAGAGAGGTTTGCCTAACCAACCATATAGAGGTTTAGAGAGGTTTGCCTAACCAACCATATAGAGGTTTAGAGAGGTCTGCCTAACCAACCATAGAGGTTTGCCTAACCAACCATAGAGAGGTTTGCCTAACCAACCATATAGAGGTTTAGAGAGGTCTGCCTAACCAACCATAGAGGTTTGCCTAACCAACCACAGAGGTTTGCCTAACCAACCATAGAGGTTTGCCTAACCAACCATAGAGAGGTTTGCCTAACCAACCATAGAGGTTTGCCTAACCAACCACAGAGGTTTGCCTAACCAACCATAGAGAGGTTTAGAGAGGTTTGCCTAACCAACCATAGAGGTTTGCCTAACCAACCACAGAGGTTTGCCTAACCAACCATAGAGGTTTGCCTAACCAACCATAGAGAGGTTTGCCTAACCAACCATAGAGGTTTGCCTAACCAACCAAACAGAGGTTTGCCTAACCAACCATAGAGAGGTTTGCCTAACAAACTATAGAGAGGTTTGCCTAACCAACCATAGAGAGGTTTGCCTAACCAACCATAGAGAGGTTTGCCTAACCAACCATAGAGAGGTTTGCCTAACCAACCAAATAGAGGTTTGCCTAACCAACCATATAGAGGTTTGCTTAACCAACCATAGAGGTTTGCCTAACCAACCATAGAGGTTTGCCTAACTAACCATAGAGAGGTTTGCCTAACTAACCATAGAGAGGTTTGCCTAACCAACCATAGAGAGGTTTGCCTAACCAACCATAGAGGTTTGTCTAACCAACCATAGAGAGATTTTTTTTAAAATTTTTGTCTCGCGTTTGATGATATGCTACAGAACGCGGAATAATTCATTAAGGGTTATAAACAAAATGCGATATTAAACAATTATTTTATTGTGATAGCGATAGGTTTTGTCCGTCATGCTCGTCATTTCTTTATATGAATGCTTACATTCAATATTGTTTTTGTTCAGATATCACTTGGATTGTACAAGTGGCGTTAGACAGTGCAATGCACTGCATCCCACTGTCGTCTACCTATCACCGTGTCAGCAGTTGTCAGACAAATTTATTGGTCAATGAATGTTTAATCATTACACGATCGATTGTTTATAGACAGTACTTAGCTACCACGGTGTAGGTAAATCTGTATATCGCAACAATGACCCGACACTAACTATTTGTCATAGATACATTAAAACTGTAAACATAATAAATGTTGTCCCGGTCATGAGGAGATACAACTTCGCTAGCCAAGGATTTTCAGTACTATGCGAAACTGGAGGTTATAATGATAGTATCTAAATACCAGAGATTTAAACACTACTTAAGCTAAAAATAGGGACATTTGAACTACAATGTATCTTATCGTCTAGATATATCGAACATACATCATATAATGTTGTGTATTAGCACAATTGTTATGAATTGTATATCATTGTTAGTTATGTTGTAATGAATATAATTCTCAATTTCAAATCAACAATATGGATCAAGTGGTTGTCCGAATAAATACCTGGAAATGATAATAAAAAAACGTGTCGTTTATTTTTTAACACCAAAATACACATTTCCGTTTTTTTATAACAGATGGAGAAATGTATCACAAATTGGCTCAACAGACTGACGAATAAGTATATGTTGCATTATAAACGCTACAAGATATGTAGTTTAATGGTCGACAGAACCTTACCAAGCGCAGCTGGCAGTCAATTAGACTATGAACTTCAATCAGTTATTATGACGTCATTATCATTGACTTGTGACGTCACAATTGTCGTGCCAACAATCACGGAAAACGGCTGTTCATTCCTTGACGGTAACGAATGATTAATTTATTATATATATATCCCTTTGTATGTCAACATATTGGCTATGAATGACAACTGAAAACGTTCAATGCTTAAATATCCAGCTGTGTCTTCCCCACACTAGTAGTATTTGTTACTTGACTAATAGTTTGAGTGTTGACCGGTGCGGAACGTTTACATGCGCTTTATTATTGACGTCATAATTAATTGTTGACGTCATAAACACCGGCGCGCCGGCTCGACCCAATACCGGTCTCGGGAAACAGTTCATCGGGTTGGTCCAAACACCTCGGGAAAATAGTTTTGACTATTGACTGGAAAGGCATGAAACAATTGTATAATATAATATGGCATAGGGAAGTTATAATTGCCTGTGCTGGGCAGGCAACAAGGAGAATGTTCGCAGCACTGGTGTGAAGGGCAGAGACAGGAAAGCAGACCGACTGTCAAGAAAAGCAGAGAAGTCGTCCAGCTGGCTGTGGTGGAGACAACAAGACATGAGCTGGAAGCTATCCACAGACGGGCAGTGATTTGGCCAATCACTGTCGACTCGCCATCTTGAGAACGTTCCAGGTTAGGAGTCGAAACGTTCAGGGAGAGGTGGACCTGGCTGATGACGTCTGTGGAGCTGCAATCCAGGGATTGAATTTAGGTTTTTTTTCGTGCAACAGGTTTCAATTTTTAGATTCGTCAGATAGGCCTGTTGGTTACCAAGAGAACCTTCTTTGTGGATAAATCATATCCAATATATATGTGATCTTGCAAACACTTTCCAACACAGTATAATGCAATGTATAAAAGGTCAAAGTCATTCAGATTTGAACAGACTTGATGCCTTTCATCACAGATTGTTATAGAGTCAAGACAACGTCTTTTGACCTATTGGTCATAGTGGAGATGTTGTCAGAAAAGTTTGCCTACTGGAACCAAGCAAACTTGAATAAAGGCTAAGGTCACTTGTTTGAAGAAATTTGGTAACCAAGCACAATACTAGGTCTGTGGACCTCATAGTTATTGTGGATAATGTGTTGGTAGATTTGAAGATTTGAAAAAAAATGTTGCTTGTCCAGCATCAAGACATACAACAGGGTTGACATCAGGTCTCAGGACCTCTTAGTTATTGCTAAGTTGTTGGCGGTCTTTGGGCATTGTGACCCATGACCTTCCCAAGCTCAATCATTTAAACAAACTTAGCAGTGCTTCATCCCTGCAGGCTACAAGTTTTTTTTTGTCTGACAAGCAAAAATCTAAAGTTTTGTGATATAAACAACGAAAATAATTTTCTGTGTTTTTTTTTTTTATTATTTCTATGTTGCATTGATAACAGTGTCAAAAATATTTCCTTCCACCTGGTAACATTAAACTTGAGCAATATTGTTTACAATACACTACACCACTACACATGTGTGTATTCAAACACATGTGTAAAACGTCTCATGTATGTGTCCAGTTACACATGTGATGTTAGTCTTCACTGTCTGTAGCATTCCTGCATGAAATATCTTACACATGTGTACACTGTTTAATACACACATAAGTACACACATAAGTTCTACACAAGTGCACTGCTTACATCAAATATTTTGTAACATCAGCATAAACAATTATTCCTTTCAACATTCAAAAACATTTTCTTCTGTATGTTCATCAGAAAAAAATAAATTCTACAACCCTCCCAGTGAAAATTGTTTACCTTAAAATACTTACATTACATGTACAAAGGAAATTTGATTATTCTTTTATTGGTACACTAATTCTCACTATTCCATACATAAACAAATATTCATACCCTGTTTTCACCTATCTACCAGAAATCGTCCGACGGTCCTCCAGAGCAACATTATCACAGCTACATGATACTAGTCCTTTTATCATTATCACCAAATACCTCCCCCATTAACATATACAACCGCTAGCAAACAGTCTACTGCCATTCCTTTTAAGAAAACAAATAAAAACTGAATATATAAGCCTACACACGAACATGAAAATTAAAAAAAAAAAAAAAGCATCTACATAAACAAACAGTTTTAAATTTAAGTATACATTGAAATGCTCACTGTTAAGTTTACAGAATGTGTCTCCCCAATAGGTAGATATATGGAGACATGTGATAAAAACTTCACAAATCAACAAAGCGTACAAAACAATAGCGCTGTCTTCTACCAAGTGACATCACATATAAATATATCTAAATCACTTAAATCATGAAATATATCTATTAGGTCATTAAACAAATGTGGGGTGCTGTAAAATTTGGTAGGATATATATAGCACACAGAGGCTTACAGTACTGAACACATCAGGAAGGTCGGCCAACTATATCTTCGTGATAGAGTCAAGCTCAAATAAGAATGATTATTGAATGGAATGGTGCATATTGTTAAAAATAAATAAAACAAATCCACAAAGTTAAACTAGGTAAAGTATTAATCTTGTTTATGAAGTCTATGGTCTACGTAAATACCAGAACAAAGTTAAACTAGGTAAAGTATTAATCTTTTTTATGAAGTCTATGGTCTACGTAAATACCAGAACTTTGCAGATAATATTCTTTCTGTTCTATCAAGTTATATGTGTACTAGTAAGAGTAGTAATTATATAAAAAATTTAAATATGGACACAAGTTTTTAAGAATTAAAATATCTTTTTTAATGAATCTACGATCTATATAGATGCCAAAGCTTTACCGAATCTATGGTCTATATTTTTTGTATGATATATTTACATTAAATATTTTCCTGTTCTTCTATGCATAAGTAACTCCCCGCCCATTACGTTTGTTCACTCCCCTCCTTCTACACATCTCCTCCCATCACTTTTGTAGTTTTATATTGACCAACATAATCCACCTAACCTTTACAATAGAAGACTCTTCTCATTGACAATACAACAGCATGAGAACAAAATCACACAGATTAACAATTTGCTGTAATTTATGACCAAGTAAGCAATATAACATCAGATTTCACCACAAATATCAAAATATGTTAGCACTTCCTTCGCTACACTGTATATCAAGACAGCTTACTGAATGATAGGTTCCAAAAGTAGAAGCAGAGGTCAGACAGGAATATCATGCATATACATGTTATATTAATGGATGGAAAAATTCCCTGTACCCATCTCTGTTCCTTAAAAAAGAAACTTGATATAGCTACCTTCTACATTCTATGGTCAAATGCCCTTTACATGTTCAAATCCATAAAAATAAATGAAAATGAAAATGAAATAAAAACCCTGGAGGACAAAATGAAATTTAAATATGTAATGTTGATGAATGATATCCAAAGGTACAAACACTTGACAGTCGTGGGTCTCTACGCTTCTTTTACAAACATTTGACACACATCATAAATCATGAAATAAAACCAAGCTAATCATAACCAATGTTGAACAGTCCACAAGCTACAAGAAACCTTTAAATGTTTATCTGCAAACGGATAACAATTCAGTCATGTCATTCTTGCTGACATTGATATTTCTGACAGGTAAAAATGAGAGATACACATTGCACTAAAATCATTAATTCCCTTAGGGGAGAGACAGGAGATATCTCAATCTTCTGTTGGAGATTCTTTAGTCATCAATTCAATTCATTTTAGCCCATGGACCTTAGGGTCCATAAGAGTAAAAATCAAATACTCGACTAGCCTTGTATTGGACAAGATAAGAACCTTAATATATTACTGTATGGATTCAAATTCGACAGTCTCAACTCAAAAGGATATTTCATTACTCTTATTTTTTTTAAAATGAAGTTTCAAAATACATTTAAATGTACTTCTGCAGTGAAGAAGGATATATCTGTTTCAAAAAATTAGAAAAACTTAATTGACACTTACTAACTTTCGCATATTTATACTTATTACTCCCATTCATATCTAAATACATCATTTACACTTTCTATCACACATAATACTGCCAAAATACTGATACAGATCCTGAATTAAAATGATAGAAATCAAATGCAAGATATATCATTATTATACATTTTGTTATATAAAAATTATCAACATGCATCTGGACGGCTTTTACTAATATGCACACAGACAATTGGAGAAAACAACAAGTAGGACTCTATGGTCAATGAAATATTAATATCAATTATATCACTCAGGCTAATTCTTTTACATAACCAAGAAGCAAAATATGGCATAAATGTATTGTTCTACATTTCTTATGAAACATATAACATAAAATATTGACAAATTCCACGTCATTGTTTAGTATTTTAATTGAAACCGTTGTAATTACAAATCGTTGATCAATACGATTCAGCAGGTAAATATGTTCGCTGTATCTATACCCGAGCCAACGTCACGCACGTTTAACAAATGAACTGCATAACCACTGAGGAGGTGATAAAATGATTTTTTAGACGAGCCAATTCACCTAATAAGGTAAACACACTATTGTCAGAGCGATTTGAGCAGTTCTAGACAAAAGTAGCATTACTCTACGAGCAAGGGACAGGGTTCGGCATACAAGAAGTTCAACCACAATGTGTAATGGCGGACAGCGAGCGAGTTTGAACACTCCACACGCATTTCACCACCATGGGCTTTTCTGGCATATTACAGTAAAACCAACTGATCTAATTTCCATTAGAACTGGGTTTTTCCCGATATATGTACAAATTTTAATGTTCTTTTAGCCTGAATTGTCCCTTTAATATTAATATCAATTATATAAATTATTAAATTGGGAAAACATGCACAAATAACCGACATGGGAAAGAATTTAACTGATATCACAGACTGAGTTTAACAATTAAATATTACAATTTGGTAACACTCTATGTTTTAATAATGATAACTGAATTGTTAACAGTTAGTGGATGGACGGTATTATAGCACCTTAACCCACTTACGACATAGGACGGAAACTTGGTCACTGACACAACACCACACAGCTTCATAGCTTAACACACATCATCTGTAGGTCACCAGTGTACTAGTAGGACGGAGACTTGGTCACTGACACAACACCACACAGCTTCATAGCTTAACACACATCATCTGTAGGTAACCAGTGAAAGTGTGGAGAATTATTGTAGTATAACCAACACACATCATCTGTAGGTCACCAGTGTAAGTGTGCAGAATTATTGTAGCATAACCAAATCAGAACAACTGGAAAAATTATGCAATCAACAAATGATATTATTTTGATGATAAAATTAAATAACTTTGATTTTTTTTCCCCTTAACATTTCTCTTTCTTTACATTTTTTTTCTTAACAAATTTGTTTTTCTTTACAATTGCTTGCCTCAGAAAATTAATTTGTGTGTATTGAAAGTGTATATATTATTGTCACAATTAACATAATACTGATTGCAATAAATCTACACATGAAACGACAATTAAAGTTAAAATATATTGAGACATTTCCTATAATATATTCTAAATCAGCATTTCATATACAGCTACAAAATTGCACTGATGAATAAATAAGCATGAACAAATATTCAATTCACAGGTATTTCTGGATAGTTACATCACGATATTAGTCCTTCATTTGGAATCTTACAATTGTATAGGAAAACATAATGACAAATTCTACTTGACTTCAATAGTTATTCTTATAAGAATAAACCATCTCTCTCTCCATGTAGTTGGAAGAGATAATATGAATAACTATAATTAGTAGCGTGAGAGGTCTTGCCAATATTACATGAACCTGTCTGCAGGTACAATGACATACAGATGTTAAGCAGGCAATTGTGAATCTCTAGTCTTTAGTATTTTTTCTGTTCCTTAACTTTTTGTCTTTGCCTTGTGTTCCCTAGAAGAATGTCCTCTTGTAATTTCTTTTGAAATCTCAGCCTTACAACATCAGATCACTCCATATATGCAGTCGTGATACTACATGGCACACCAGTAAAAATATTTTACTAACATAACAATAAAAGCTACAAAGTAATGTATGTGTCTCTTCAATGTGCTAGTAATACTTAGTAGATCCTTAACTCTGTACTCAGTACCAGGTGATAGACTAATGTCATTGAGCAGGTTCAGCACCCATCAAAAGTCTGGTGATAAATGATTGCTGTACAACACATTGGATGGATGAAGCATTGAACACCGTGCGTATGAACAGAACACTGTCCTCTAAATTGTCTGGCTCAAAACCTACACAGAACACTGTCCTCCAAATTGTCTGGCTCAAAACATACACAGAACACTGTCCTCCAAATTGTCTGGCTCAAAACCTACGAAGAACACTGTCCTCCAAATTGTCTGGCTCAAAACCTACACAGAACACTGTCCTCCAAATTGTCTGACTTAAAACCTACACAGAACACTGTCCTCCAAATTGTCTGGCTCAAAAACCTGAATGACCTTTAGGCCAATATGGGTCTGTATGACCTCAATGTATGTCCCTGTATGTTCAGGCACCACTCAGTGTATGTCCCTGTATGTTCAGGCACCACTCTGTGTATGTCCCTGTATGTTCAGGCACCACTCAGTGTATGATCATCCCTGGGTGTATGTGCTGGGTACTGTCCAGGTTTCCCGACAGTTCAAAGGTCATGCTCATCAGAGGACGTCGCCGCAGAGGTGCCGATGCCACCGATCCCGAGGACAATGGTAGTGTTGCAAATTCATCAGCGTGTCTGTGGGGGAACATAAACAAAGTAAGATAGTTAGTCGGGATAATGATTGGATGTATGACGTGTACAGTAATAAACATCAGCGTGTCTGTGGGGGAACATAAACAAAGTAAGATAGTTAGTCGGGATAATGATTGGATGTATGACGTGTACAGTAATAAACATCAGCGTGTCTGTGGGGGAACATAAACAAAGTAAGATAGTTAGTCGGGATAATGATTGGATATATGACGTGTACAGTAATAAACATCAGCATGTCTGTGGGGGAACATAAACAAAGTAGTTAGTCTGGATAATGATTGGATGTATGACATGTACAGTAATAAACATCAGCGTGTCTGTGGGGGAACATAAACAAAGTAAGATAGTTAGTCCGGATAATGATTGGATGTATGACATGTACAGTAATAAACATCAGCGTGTCTGTGGGGGAACATAAACAAAGTAAGATAGTTAGTCCGGATAATGATTGGATGTATGACGTGTACAGTAATAAACATCAGCTGGTCTGTGGGGGAACATAAACAAAGTAGTTAGTCGGGATAATGATTGGATGTATGACGTGTACAGTAATAAACATCAGCGTGTCTGTGGGGGAACATAAACAAAGTAAGATAGTTAGTCGGGATAATGATTGGATATATGACGTGTACAGTAATAAACATCAGCTGGTCTGTGGGGGAACATAAACAAAGTAGTTAGTTGGGATAATGATTGGATGTATGACATGTACAGTAATAAACATAAGCGTGTCTGTGGGGGAACATAAACAAAGTAAGATAGTTAGTCGGGATAATGATTGGATGTATGACATGTACAGTAATAAACATCAGCGTGTCTGTGGGGGAACATAAACAAAGTAAGATAGTTAGTCCGGATAATGATTGGATGTATGACGTGTACAGTAATAAACATCAGCGTGTCTGTGGGGGAACATAAACAAAGTAAGATAGTTAGTCCGGATAATGATTGGATGTATGACATGTACAGTAATAAACAGAACATAAACAAAGTAAGATAGTTAGTCGGGATAATGATTGGATATATGACGTGTACAGTAATAAACATCAGCATGTCTGTGGGGGAACATAAACAAAGTAGTTAGTCTGGATAATGATTGGATGTATGACGTGTACAGTAATAAACATCAGCGTGTCTGTGGGGGAACATAAACAAAGTAAGATAGTTAGTCCGGATAATGATTGGATGTATGACATGTACAGTAATAAACATCAGCGTGTCTGTGGGGGAACATAAACAAAGTAAGATAGTTAGTCCGGATAATGATTGGATGTATGACGTGTACAGTAATAAACATCAGCGAGTCTGTGGGGGAACATAAACAAAGTAAGATAGTTAGTCCGGATAATGATTGGATGTATGACGTGTACAGTAATAAACATCAGCGTGTCTGTGGGGGAACATAAACAAAGTAAGATAGTTAGTCGGGATAATGATTGGATATATGACGTGTACAGTAATAAACATCAGCTGGTCTGTGGGGGAACATAAACAAAGTAGTTAGTTGGGATAATGATTGGATGTATGACGTGTACAGTAATAAACATCAGCGTGTCTGTGGGGGAACATAAACAAAGTAAGATAGTTAGTCCGGATAATGATTGGATGTATGACATGTACAGTAATAAACATCAGCGTGTCTGTGGGGGAACATAAACAAAGTAAGATAGTTAGTCCGGATAATGATTGGATGTATGACGTGTACAGTAATAAACATCAGCGAGTCTGTGGGGGAACATAAACAAAGTAAGATAGTTAGTCCGGATAATGATTGGATGTATGACGTGTACAGTAATAAACATAAGCGAGTCTGTGGGGGAACATAAACAAAGTAAGATAGTTAGTCCGGATAATGATTGGATGTATGACATGTACAGTAATAAACATCAGCGTGTCTGTTGGGGAACATAAACAAAGTAAGATAGTTAGTCCGGATAATGATTGGATGTATGACATGTACAGTAATAAACATCAGCGTGTCTGTGGGAGAACATAAACAAAGTAAGATAGTTAGTCGGGATAATGATTGGATATATGACGTGTACAGTAATAAACATCATCGTGTCTGTGGGGGAACATAAACAAAGTAAGATAGTTAGTCCGGATAATGATTGGATGTATGACATGTACAGTAATAAACATCAGCGTGTCTGTGGGGGAACATAAACAAAGTAAGATAGTCCGGATAATGATTGGATGTATGACGTGTACAGTAATAAACATCAACGTGTCTGTGGGGGAACATAAACAAAGTAAGATAGTTAGTCGGGATAATGATTGGATGTATGACGTGTACAGTAATAAACATCAGCGTGTCTGTGGGGGAACATAAACAAAGTAAGATAGTCCGGATAATGATTGGATGTATGACGTGTACAGTAATAAACATCAGCGTGTCTGTGGGGGAACATAAACAAAGTAAGATAGTTAGTCGGGATAATGATTGGATGTATGACATGTACAGTAATAAACATCAGCGTGTCTGTGGGGGAACATAAACAAAGTAAGATAGTTAGTCGGGATAATGATTGGATGTATGACGTGTACAATAATAAACATCAGCGTGTCTGTGGGGGAACATAAACAAAGTAAGATAGTTAGTCGGGATAATGATTGGGTGTATGACGTGTACAGTAATAAACATCAGCGTGTCTGTAGGGGAACATAAACAAAGTAAGATAGTTAGTCGGGATAATGATTGGATGTATGACGTGTACAATAATAAACATCAGCGTGTCTGTGGGGGAACATAAACAAAGTAAGATAGTTAGTCGGGATAATGATTGGGTGTATGACGTGTACAGTAATAAACATCAGCGTGTCTGTGGGGGAACATAAACAAAGTAAGATAGTTAGTCGGGATAATGATTGGATGTATGACGTGTACAGTAATAAACATCAGCGTGTCTGTGGGGGAACATAAACAAAGTAAGATAGTTAGTCGGGATAATGATTGGGTGTATGACGTGTACAGTAATAAACATCAGCGTGTCTGTGGGGGAACATAAACAAAGTAAGATAGTCGGGATAATGATTGGATGTATGACATGTACAGTAATAAACATCAGCGTGTCTGTGGGGGAACATAAACAAAGTAAGATAGTTAGTCGGGATAATGATTGGGTGTATGATGTGTACAGTAATAAACATCAGCGTGTCTGTAGGGGAACATAAACAAAGTAAGATAGTTAGTCGGGATAATGATTGGATGTATGACGTGTACAATAATAAACATCAGCGTGTCTGTGGGGGAACATAAACAAACTAAGATAGTTAGTCGGGATAATGATTGGATGTATGACGTGTACAGTAATAAACATCAGCGTGTCTGTGGGGGAACATAAACAAAGTAAGATAGTTAGTCGGGATAATGATTGGGTGTATGACGTGTACAGTAATAAACATCAGCGTGTCTGTGGGGGAACATAAACAAAGTAAGATAGTTAGTCGGGATAATGATTGGATGTATGACGTGTACAGTAATAAACATCAGCGTGTCTGTGGGGGAACATAAACAAAGTAAGATAGTTAGTCGGGATAATGATTGGATGTATGACGTGTACAGTAATAAACATCAGCGTGTCTGTGGGGGAACATAAACAAAGTAAGATAGTTAGTCGGGATAATGATTGGATGTATGACGTGTACAGTAATAAACATCAGCGTGTCTGTGGGGGAACATAAACAAAGTAAGATAGTTAGTCGGGATAATGATTGGATGTATGACGTGTACAGTAATAAACATCAGCGTGTCTGTGGGGGAACATAAACAAATAAGATAGTTAGTCGGGATAATGATTGGATGTATGACGTGTACAGTAATAAACATCAGCGTGTCTGTGGGGGAACATAAACAAAGTAAGATAGTCGGGATAATGATTGGATGTATGACATGTACAGTAATAAACATCAGCGTGTCTGTGGGGGAACATAAACAAAGTAAGATAGTTAGTCGGGATAATGATTGGATGTATGACGTGTACAGTAATAAACATCAGCGTGTCTGTGGGAGAACATAAACAAAGTAAGATAGTTAGTCGGGATAATGATTGGATGTATGACGTGTACAGTAATAAACATCAGCGTGTCTGTGGGGGAACATAAACAAAGTAAGATAGTCGGGATAATGATTGGATGTATGACATGTACAGTAATAAACATCAGCGTGTCTGTGGGGGAACATAAACAAAGTAAGATAGTCTGGATAATGATTGGATGTATGACATGTACAGTAATAAACATCAGCGTGTCTGTGGGGGAACATAAACAAAGTAAGATAGTCGGGATAATGATTGGATGTATGACGTGTACAGTAATAAACATCAGCGTGTCTGTGGGGGAACATAAACAAAGTAAGATAGTCTGGATAATGATTGGATGTATGACGTGTACAGTAATAAACATCAGCGTGTCTGTGGGGGAACATAAACAAAGTAAGATAGTCCGGATAATGATTGGATGTATGACGTGTACAGTAATAAACATCAGCGTGTCTGTGGGGGAACATAAACAAAGTAAGATAGTTAGTCCGGATAATGATTGGATGTATGACGTGTACAGTAATAAACATCAGCGTGTCTGTGGGGGAACATAAACAAAGTAAGATAGTTAGTCGGGATAATGATTGGATGTATGACGTGTACAGTAATAAACATCAGCGTGTCTGTAGGGGAACATAAACAAAGTAAGTTAGTCGGGATAATGATTGGATGTATGACATGTACAGTAATAAACATCAGCGTGTCTGTGGGGGAACATAAACAAAGTAAGATAGTCGGGATAATGATTGGATGTATGACATGTACAGTAATAAACATCAGCGTGTCTGTGGGGGAACATAAACAAAGTAAGATAGTTAGTCGGGATAATGATTGGATGTATGACATGTACAGTAATAAACATCATCCATCTACTTACACTGAACATTAACATTATTAGAAATCCTATTAACTCATTAAAAAATACATTATGCATATGGTTCTATAGTCTCATCTAATTTAATTAGCTAACTCAAGTGAGTCCCACCAATATGAAATTAATGAGATTGCAATCAGGAGCAAATTAACAATTTATTACATGTCATTTATAATGACAGACAAACATTATATTGTACCTGTAACATCCTTCCAGTATAACTAATACAACATGACAGTGATATACAATATTCCTATCATGTTTATCACATCATTTTCCATGTACATGTAGTAGGTTCCACACTTAATTTAAAGTAACTAAAGGTGTTTCAACATGTTTTCTTTGGCAAATAACGGAAGCTTACAATTCAAATTACAAATTTCAACATGATATAATTTCGTAATAAAAAATATATATACGCTTTTTTTTTTAAATACACAAAATATGATAAATTATTAGTTAATTAATCACTGCAAAAACAAACAAAAATGCCATGCTGAGCCATTAAGTCCCCACACACCATATACACGAGAACATAATCATGTTTAATATGTTCACTGTTCATAACAAAAACTGCCCATTTTAATTTACTACACATCAGACTTTGCAAGTAAACATTTTTGTAAACTTGTTTGTACCTATTTTTTCATATGGACTGTTCCAGCCTTAGAGTTAAAAAGATTTCAACCTGTAATCTTTTGGTGAATTAGGTAAGAGGACAAGCACACAATTTTACTGTTAAAAGGTTTAAGATTTAGGTGCCCTACTATTGATGTATGACGTCCTTTGGTCATCAGACTGGACAGTAACATCATCAGACTGGACATCAACAAAGGTCAGTATAAGGAGCTACACACTGGGACCTTACCAAACAATTTTTACTACTGTCAACATGGTACAGCTCATTTCGGTGTTAATTACACAATCACACAACAATATTATATGTAAATGATTTTAGTGTTAATCGCTAATCGGGACAGTGATTATTTATCGTAAACAACCTTGAGACATTTATAAATGTCCCTAAATCCATGACATGAGTATAGAGCTCAAAACATGTGGGACTTTTTGACAAACAGAAAGTGATGAATGTAGCAGTGAACATTCAAGGTCAAGTAAAGGTCACACACCAACGGTTACACATCTCTGATACCAATAGTTTGAAGCCATTTCTGTAGACAATAATTTTTTGAGCCATTTGTTTCCACTTAATGGCACCAACTAAACACAAGATGCAATAGATGACCTTGAACTGTTGACCTCAGGCAATAAAGACCAATTACTGATGATAACCTTGAACTGGTGACCTATGTTTACGTACAGATAACATAAATACAATGACCTTGAACAAGTGACCTTTTGATTCAGATTGTATCCGTGATGACCATAAGTGGTGATATTAATACAAATAAATGTGATGAAACTGAACTGCAAGTGACTTCTGGCAACATTGAATGAATTGGTGATGATCTTGAAGAGTTTACCTTTATACAGACAACATCAATGTGATGACCTTGAACTAGTGACTTTTCCAATACTGATTACATACTGATGATATATGAAATGTATACCATGTAATATATTGATGATCATTGGTCCCAATCATCATTGGCTTTCTGGGTGTGACAGAGATTCAAATTTGTCAGTAAACAACCAAACATGTAGTGAAACATGTGAGTAAAAAAACTATAACCACACAGCATCAGAGATTGAATACATTACCTCCCCTGGCCTTCATGTCATCACAATGGTTCTACAGACAAGGAGAAGGATGTTATAACAAGGTTCTACTAGTACTACAACCTCATTCTTACCAGGAGGCCGTTATAACAGGGTTCTACTGCTAACTCACTTTCACAAGGAGACTGTTATAACAGGGTTCTACTGTTCATTCACTCTCACAAGGAAGCTGTTATATAACAGGATTCTACTGCTCACTCACTCTCACAAGGAGACTGTTATAACAGGGTTCTAGTTTTCATTCACTCTCACAAGGAAGCTGTTATATAACAGGATTCTACTGCTCACTCACTCTCACAAGGAAGCTGTTATATAACAGGATTCTACTGCTCACTCACTCTCACAAGGAGACTGTTATAACAGGGTTCTAGTTTTCATTCACTCTCACAAGGAAGCTGTTATAACAGGGTTCTAGTTTTCATTCACTCTCACAAGGAATCTGTTATAACAGGGTTCTAGTTTTCATTCACTCTCACAAGGAAGCTGTTATATAACAGGATTCTACTGCTCACTCACTCTCACAAGGAAGCTGTTATATAACAGGATTCTACTGCTCACTCACTCTCACAAGGAGACTGTTATAACAGGGTTCTAGTTTTCATTCACTCTCACAAGGAAGCTGTTATAACAGGGTTCTAGTTTTCATTCACTCTCACAAGGAATCTGTTATAACAGGGTTCTAGTTTTCATTCACTCTCACAAGGAAGCTGTTATATAACAGGGTTCTAGTTCTCACTCACTCTCACAAGGAAGCTGTTATATAACAGGATTCTACTGCTCACTCACTCTCACAAGGAGACTGTTATAACAGGGTTCTACTGCTAACTCACTTTCACAAGGAATCTGTTATAACAGGGTTCTAGTTCTCACTCACTCTCACAAGGAGACTGTTATAACAGGGTTCTACTGCTCACTCACTTTCACAAGGAGACTGTTATATAACAGGGTTCTAGTTTTCACTCACTCTCACAAGGAGACTGTTATAACAGGGTTCTACTGTTCACTCACTCTCACAAGGAGACTGTTATAACAGGGTTCTACTGTTCACTCACTCTTATAAGGAAGCTGTTATAACAGGGTTCTAGTTCTCACTCACTCTCACAAGGAATCTGTTATATAACAGGATTCTACTGCTCAATCACTCTCACAAGGAATCTGTTATAACAGGGTTCTAGTTTTCACTCACTCTCACAAGGAGACTGTTATAACAGGGTTCTACTGTTCACTCACTCTCACAAAGAGACTGTTATAACAGGGTTCTAGTTCTCACTCACTCTCACAAGGAGACTGTTATAACAGGGTTCTACTGTTCACTCACTCTCACAAGGAGACTGTTATAACAGGGTTCTACTGTTCACTCACTCTCACAAGGAGACTGTTATAACAGGGTTCTACTGCTCACTCACTCTCACAAAGAGACTGTTATAACAGGGTTCTACTTCTCACTCACTCTCACAAGGAGACTGTTATAACAGGGTTCTACTGTTCACTCACTCTCACAAGGAGACTGTTATAACAGGGTTCTACTGTTCACTCACTCTCACAAAGAGACTGTTATAACAGGGTTCTAGTTCTCACTCACTCTCACAAGGAGACTGTTGTAACAGGGTTCTACTGTTCACTCACTCTCACAAGGAGACTGTTATAACGGGTTCTACTGCTCACTCATTCTCACAAGGAGACTGTTATAACAGGGTTCTACTGCTCACTCACTCTCACAAGGAGACTGTTATAACAGGGTTCTACTGTTCATTCACTCTCACAAGGAGACTGTTATATAACAGGGTTCTACTGTTCACTCACTCTCACAAGGAGACTGTTATAACAGGGTTCTACTGTTCACTCACTCTCACAAGGAGACTGTTATAACAGGGTTCTACTGTTCACTCACTCTCACAAAGAGACTGTTATAACAGGGTTCTAGTTCTCACTCACTCTCACAAGGAGACTGTTATAACAGGGTTCTACTGCTCACTCACTCTCACAAGGAGACTGTTATAACAGGGTTCTACTGCTCACTCACTCTCACAAGGAGACTGTTATAACAGGGTTCTACTGTTCACTCACTCTCACAAAGAGACTGTTATAACAGGGTTCTAGTTCTCACTCATTCTCACAAGGAGACTGTTATAACAGGGTTCTACTGCTCACTCACTCTCACAAGGAGACTGTTATAACAGGGTTCTACTGCTCACTCACTCTCACAAGGAGACTGTTATAACAGGGTTCTACTGCTCACTCACTCTCACAAGGAGACTGTTTATAACAGGGTTCTACTGTTCACTCACTCTCACAAGGAAACTTATAACAGGGTTCTAGTTCTCACTCATTCTCACAAAGAGACTGTTGTAACAGGGTTCTACTGTTCACTCACTCTCACAAGGAAACTGTTATAACAGGGTTCTACTGCTCACTCACTCTCACAAGGAGGCTGTTGTAACAGGGTTCTACTGTTCACTCACTCTCACAAGGTGACTGTTATAACCGGGTTCTACTGCTCACTCACTCTCACAATGAGACTGTTATAACAGGGTTCTACTGTTCACTCACTCTCACAAGGAGACTGTTATAACAGGGTTCTACTGTTCACTCACTCTCACAAAGAGACTGTTATAACAGGGTTCTAGTTCTCACTCACTCTCACAAGGAGACTGTTGTAACAGGGTTCTACTGTTCACTCACTCTCACAAGGAGACTGTTATAACAGGGTTCTACTGCTCACTCACTCTCACAAGGAGACTGATATAACAGGGTCTACTGTTCACTCACTCTCACAAGGAGGCTGTTATAACAGGGTTCTACTGCTCACTCACTCTCACAAGGAGACTGTTATAACAGGGTTCTAGTTCTCACTCACTCTCACAAGGAGACTGTTATAACAGGGTTCTACTGTTCACTCACTCTCATAAGGAGACTTTGATAACATGTTTCTTCTGTTCACTCACTCTCACAAAGAGACTGTTATAACTGGGTTCTAGTTCTCAATCACTCTCACAAGGAGGCTGTCATAACAGGGTTCTATTGCTCACTAACTCTCATAAGGAGACTTTGATAACATGTTTCTTCTGTTCACTCACTCTCACAAAGAGACTGTTATAACAGGGTTCTAGTTCTCACTCATTCTCACAAGGAGACTGTTATAACAGGGTTCTAGTTCTCACTCATTCTCACAAGGAGACTGTTATAACAGGGTTCTACTGCTCACTCACTCTCACAAGGAGACTTATAACAGGGTTCTAATGTTCTTATAGAACCACATTCAACTAGCTTTTACAATTAATATTACCTAATTCACAATGGACTCTCCACTGAAGTTGAGGATGTATTTATGGAGATATCTATGGTAAAAACACATTTTAAAGTATAAAGTATACATGTACTTCTCAATAATGTGGAAAAAAATGAAAAACATCCTTTCAGTATTGAGAACTGCTCAAAAAAACATCTCATCTAATTTTCTCTCACAGAAAACCAGACATACTGGCACAATGATATTAGACTTGAATTGATTCATTTTGAATTGCTATACTTTACCTGACTTGCTGCCCAGACTTATTGTCTGAGTTGTCTGACTGGCTTACACATACTGATCTAGATTATCTACATGTACTTATTGATATGTTACAGTTATCTACATGTATTTATTGGTATGTAACAGGCACATGTATTCACTTTACCTGACTTATTGGCCTGATTTAATGATTAACTATGACAGAAATTAATGACTCCTGTTTCCCCATGACTTATTGATTTGTTATTAAAGATGTACCTTTTTGGTCTGAATTATCAACTCATTTTAGCCTGAATAATTATTCAGTCCTATTAACCTACTCATATTGACTTACATTTATCTGACATATTGGCTTAACAGATCGAGTCAATTTGACTACACTTATTACCTCGGTGTATGAAAAATAAATCATCTAGGCTTGACTCACTTTTTTTATGAAATATTGACATGACTTTTGGAGTAAACTTACTGACCCATTTTTACCTGATCTATTTACCTGACTTGGGTCACTTTTACTGAACTTACTGGCCCGACTTGCTGAGTCACTATGACTTATTTACTCACTTTAACCTGACTTACTAAGTAACTATGACTTATTTACTCACTTTAACCTGACTTACTAAGTAACTATGACTTATTTACTCACTTTTATCTAACCTACTGGGCTGACTTACTGAGTTGGACTAACTTACTGAGTCACTATAACTTATTGACTCTCTTTTATTTAACCTACTGGGCTGACTTGCTGTGTCACTATGACTTATTGACTCTCCTTTAGCTGACTTTCTGGCTTGACTTACTGAGTCACTATAACTTATTGACTCTCCTTTAGCTGACTTTCTGGCTTGACTTACTGAGTCACTATAACTTATTGACTCTCTTTTACCTAACCTACAGGGCTGACTTGCTGTGTCACAATGACTTATTGACTCACTTTTACCTGACTTTCTGGCCTGACTTACTGAGTCACTATGACTTATTGACTCACTTTTACATGACATTCTGGCCTGACTTACTAAGTCACTATAACTTATTGACTCACTTTTACCTGACTTTCTGGCCTGACTTACTGAGTCACTATAACTTATTGACTCACTTTTACCTGACTTTCTGTCCTGACTTACTGGGTCACTATGACTTATTGACTCTCTTTTACCTGACTTTCTGGCCTGACTTACTGAGTCACAATGACTTATTGACTCACTTTTACCTGACTTTCTGGTCTGACTTATTGAGTCACTATAACTTATTGACTCTCTTTTACCTGACTTTCTGGCCTGACTTACTGAGTCACTAAAACTTATTGACTCACTTTTACATGACATTCTGGCCTGACTTACTAAGTCACCATAACTTATTGACTCACTTTTACCTGATTTTCTGGCCTGACTTACTGAGTCACTATAACTTATTGACTCACTTTTACCTGTCTTTCTGGCCTGACTTACTGAGTCACTATGACTTATTGACTCACTTTTATCTGACTTTCTGGCCTTACTTACTGAGTCACTATGACTTATTGACTCACTTTTACCTAACCTACTGGCCTGACTTACTGAGTCACTATAACTTATTGACTCACTTTTACCTGACTTTCTGGCCTGACTTACTGAGTCACTATAACTTATTGACTCACTTTGACCTGACTTTCTGGCTTGACTTAATGAGTCACTTTGACTTATTGACTCACTTTTACCTAACCTACTGGCCTGACTTACTGAGTCACTATGACTTATTGACTCACTTTTACCTAACCTACTGGCCTGACTTACTGAGTCACTATAACTTATTGACTCACTTTTACCTGACTTTCTGGCCTGACTTACTAAGTCACTATAACTTATTGACTCACTTTTACCTGACTTTCTGGTCTGACTTATTGAGTCACTATAACTTATTGACTCTCTTTTACCTGACTTTCTGGCTTGACTTAATGAGTCACTTTGACTTATTGACTCACTTTTACCTGACTTTCTGGCCTGACTTACTGAGTCACTATAACTTATTGACTCACTTTTACCTGACTTTCTGGCCTGACTTACTGAGTCACTATGACTTATTGACTCACTATGACCTATTGACTCACTTTTATCTGACTTTCTGGCCTGACTTACTGAGTCACTATAACTTATTGACTCACTTTTACCTGACCTTCTGGCCTGACTAACTGAGTCACTTTAACTTATTGACTCACTTTTACCTAACCTACTGGCCTGACTTACTGAGTCACTATAACTTATTGACTTACTTTTACCTGACCTTCTGGCCTGATTTGCTGAGTCATAATGACTTATTGACTCACTTTGATCTAAGCACTCCACTCTTAGCTTTCACTGGGGTTTGCTGTTTCTCTCTGGAAGCTGGGTCCATTGTGGTTGTCCGGGCCAGTAACTCATCAAACTGTTTCCTGGGAAGTCCTACAAACACAAAAGGGGAAGAAGAGTTGGTACATGTCCCCCTTAATTGATCGAGCAATATTCATACGAGTCGAGACTATCTGTCAGAGCAACATTTAATGTTATATATAGCAACACAATATTGTTCCATAACCAGTTTAACACATCAATATTGCACACAGAAAACTATCATAGCACAAGCAAGTTTAGCCTCATTTAAACAATCACATATCATGACAAATTATTGTTCTAGTTTTAATACATCGATCAGACAAATTATTTCATGTCATACATATTTGAGGGATTGCACTTTACTGAAAACTTATTCTAAACTCTATAGTGTAATGCAATATATTAAAGCCGATTTAGAAAATCTACCACAAACTCTATCTTGTAATAAACTACCAAAGAAACCGTTATAAGAAAAAAATGACCTACTTGTCATAGTTAGAATGAAGGAAAATCAAATCTACCAAATAATTAATGTAACATCAAAGTTCATAATAATATTTTCTTTCTGTAAATTCATAATTCATATAGATTAACTAACATAAACTAACATATTCAACATGAAAGTAACAAATGATAATTTTATATCATAAAAATTAAAGACTTGTCCCTGAGTGTGTTACAGACTGTATAATTCTGTGTGCTTGTGTGGCCGGCAATGTGCACATGGATGGTGACAAATTTGTGATTCATTACCATTACAAACCTACATGTAACTCACTTAAAACTTAGTGAACTCTGCAATGAAAATATTCAACTGGATACTCATTTTACTGTTCTGTATTTGCATATCACAGTTATCTGTCATAGCTTGCAGGTAGGTATTGATTGTGATTTCACATGTTTGTAAGTGTAATGTCATGCATTTCAAAGAAAATGATAGGAGTTTAGCTCCAAAAAAAAAAAAAGACATCACAATAGATACCTACCCACAGGGGAGGCAACAGTAACTATGACAGAATACATCCAATCTAATACAGAAAGCTTGATTGAAACAAAATTATAATTTATTCATTGAACTACGTTTTTGCACATTAAGAAGAGTTTTACCAATTTATATCAACATGCATTTTGTTTTGAGCAGAAAGAAATATCATGCCGTTTAGTGTCATTCAGAAAAAACCAACCCCATCACCTTGGAAATGTCTGCTACCACTATAGTATCTATATTCCGGGTATACATGTCTATATATATATCTACATTTTACAAATGTTAACAGATACCTGAAGTAGAAATCTAATATTTCTGTACATGTAATACTACATGACAATATGTGAACTCCATGGATTCTTTATTACGTATATATACTTGCCAATTTGAACACCAGACAAACCAGAAAAAAAAATCCTCATCACAATATACCTGACATCCAGTGACTTTGTCCATGTAATATTACCAGATACAAAAGAAATCATGTTGTCATGATACAATATAGCATGTCACCAGGTTTGGAGGAGGACAAAAATGGCAGCTGTCACTGGATTTTGCAAAATATTTTGAAGTTGAAATTTTTCAAAATGAAGTTTGCTATTACTATACTTAATATATAAAATTACAATATACTGTGTAGATCAAAAGACTAGAAAGAATAGAATTAATGATATATAGTTCATTTCACATATTCTGGCAATGATTATAGGGTATTCAAAATGTTAAAAAAAAAAAGAGAAGAAAATGACATTTTATTTGTAATCCAGTCAATAGCTACAGGCAACACTATGTAAGTGGTAGTGTGACTGCCATGTTTAAAAGTTAGATAATTCTACCCGATTGGTTATAGATCTAGCGCTACAGACAGTTATGATAAGGAATGCAGGGAGGAGACAGGCTTCTGGTATACACGGCAAGTCTACAATTATCAACATGGAGTTATGATGGCATACCACTTCTATGCTTCTTAGCGGATCTACGGCCTTCAATTCCTGTGGAAAACACAACATGGCTACCGTATAGCAACAGGTCACCAACACAAACATAACATTAAATAGCATGCACGTACTGTTAGTTCACATTTAGTGGGACAACCATTGAACAATTTTATATAAAGTTCAAATTTAGTGTGACATGGATTGGACAATTAAGTACACATTTAGTGGGACATGGATTGGACAATTAAGTTCACATTCAATAGGTTTAACTGCCACAGTCAGAGTTGAGGTATAAAAAACTAGTAGAAATAGAGTCCAATCCTGTCTTTGGGTGTTGGAATACTGTTGCTGAAAAAAGCCTGAAACATTTTTTGTTTCCCTAATTAATTGTGTACTGGTATTTCATGATTTAAGAACTGTCCTAGAGTTTCTATATTTAAATATGTATTAGTCTGTGTTGTGATATGGACAATCAAGTATATATCATTCCAATCTGTTATAATCACACTTTTAAGCAAATATCACACTCCACCACAATTCTGCAATGTTAAAAATGAATGTGGGGTTTTATTTTCTGCTTTAGAAATTAAGGCTCACACGCATTTATTGCTTTTTGATTGATAAGAAGATTTATAAAATGTCAGCCAAGAAGATTTATTTTTGGATGATTCCTACCAACTTTATGACTAACAATAATTGAGGTTAATGATATGCTTATCCAATGGGCATTAGTCATGGCGTATCATCACCTGTATATATATCATCTGTATTAATTAGTAGTAGATAAACAATAACTCATCAGATTAACGTTGTAAATCTCTGCTCATCGTTTAGTAAACACTGAATTTATTAAGTACAAAACCAATACAAACATGCAACAGTACATGCAAGCTTTACTATAAAACACATAATGATAAATCTGCTTCAATCTCACCTTTCATCATAAGCCCTATTGGATAAAACATGCATGATAAGTACCTGGCCAGTCTGCCATCTACACTACACAGTCATTCTCAGCTACACATGCCCCGTCAATGATTAGAGTCAGCCCGCAGTGACCCCAAAAGCTTGTCAACAACTTACGATTAGTATGCTTTCAGTGTTAATATTCACTGTATCTAATTATAAGATGGCATAAAAGTATCATGAGAAATTAAAGGGTTACTGATATTGACCTTGTACAGAGAATGTGACAAAGTTAAATGTTTCAGAGAGGAAGCATTTAGTGTCCTATATACTGTATACTACCTCCTGGCAGGAGTTTGGTCCTCAATATTGTCTTGGCTGTTATTACAAGATGGTGACACAGTATTATCTTACCAAGCTGAAATATCTTACACTGAGGAATCATTGGTTTCTAACATGCACTATAGGAAACCTGGATTACCAACTTCATGGAAAGATGATAGAGTATTAAGGTCTAGACTATTATAGTTCTTTTTCAAAAATGAAGTTTAAAACTAAATAAACTTAATATTTAAATATTAATAAATCGTAAAGGATAGATAAAGATACACAATTAATATACATATATGTGCTGATAGAATGTGACAGATATTGAGAATTCCTGTTTTAAAATTAGTAATTTCTCTCATAAATGAAAACAGAATAGAGAGACTAAGGATTTAGTGATATAATGATTCATACTTGAAACATGCATTCTCATGATGCATGTAAATTTGTGTTTTAAGACCTCAGAATTTCAGAATTGTCTGTTTTTATAAGCAGGTATAAATCAACGTCACTTGTGTGTGATAGTTACATCATGAGGATACAATGTAGGAGTCATGCACAAACAAATGACATAATCAATATCCGCTTATAAGAAAAGATAACCTATATCACAAAAAGACTCCAAAGTGGCAATCTACAGGTACAAACTGGGTCACTAGCCTATATTCACATGCAGGTCTCTAATCTCCATATGGATAGTTCTATATCATGGGACAAAACAAAAAGTGTATGAAGGAGTCTATCCTATAAACATATCTATACCTCAGTGGTATCAGTTAAATGGTTACGGTCTGAAAAGTAATTGATAAAGATAAGGAAACAAAGAATATATTCTAGTAACTGCTTTACTAACAGAAGATGTATTTGTTCTATAGAAATAGTCAAACAAATGATTAAACACTGTCATATTTATATCTTCTCTTCTTTATCATATAATATTTTGTGCAATGAGTACTAAACATTCTTAAGAATAACAAAAAAGACTTAAAATATATTCAAAGAAATTTTAAGATCAGATACCAAAATTATTCAAATTTTATGGAAAGGGTACAAGGGAAAGGTCCAACCTACATCTACGCATTTTAATAGCTTGGAAATAAGCATTAAAGCATACAGGTAAATAAGCTATGGTTGGGTGCTTATCATTAGGTGTGGCAAACATAATCAGTGAACCATGCAATATCTTGATTCTGTCATCAACTATCATGTATGAAGTATATCTATCAGTCAGGAATGAATTTGTCAGTTATACCATTCCCCAAACATTTTATTGTCACGGCAATCAAACCATCACCATAGGACATGGGGCACATTGTATTCAAATAACCCAGTGGGTAGAAGCACATTCATGGGTAGATAACTCAACATAAGAGAGTGGTATGGGATGGGAGAAAGGTTTATTATAAATGTGTAGGAAGGGGAGATAATACAACACTTAGTGTATGGAGGGGAGGTAACCCAACTAGTACCCAACCATACGGAGGGGAGATTATCCAACCAGGACACAACAGTGATACAACATGTGGGGAAATGGAAATTATCATTGGAATGAAGAAATGCAAAAATATTGGGTGCAGAAAGGTGATTTAATTTTCAGATCTGGAAATGTCAAGTAATAACTCATAACATGGAAGAAAAAAATATACTCAAATTCAAAAATAAATATCATAGATTAGGGAGATAATCTATACGAGGTGCAAGGAAGGGAAACGCTAACACTTGGGAATAAGGAGGGGAGGTAACCTCACTAAAAAAAAAAGATAGAGGGGAGGTTATTCATTGTTAACACATATAGTCAATACTTGCACTATTTTAGAAATGGAACATTAAATCACATATTGACATCAATTTTTAGCGACTTCATTTTTTTTTTAACCCTTTGTTGGACCATAAATGATTTTTTATTTGGTGACAGATCAATAATTATCTTGTGTCTTATACTTTGTGCCTCAGAGTGAGATCATGGACATATAATTATATGAGAGAGAGAGTTTACCTGGCATCATGTAGCCTGGGATCTGGCTGCTTTTTACTGGTCGGGCGGGGTCCTTTACCGGGGGTAGCTCTGCTGATCTGTGCAAGCCTGTATAAATAGATACCATAATGTATAACAAACTATGTTTTTATAGAGCCATTCTAATGACATATTAATATGATTAACTTAATGAATACTATAAGTGGTACCCCTATGACATTATTAAGTCATTTGACAGAAGATAAAAGATTTTATTGGCATGGCCCATTAAGTATAGTTCACAGGCCCAATCAATGGTAAATGGAAGCCGTCAATGATCTGATATTAGAAGCTTGATTGTGGTTTATTATCCTTTCTATACGAACAATAGGAAAAACTAGTTGGATGCCCTGGCAGAAGGAGGAAGAGAATACACCATAAATAATTCCACTCACCATCTCCTAAATCTGCGTAAGCACTTCTCTGATAGATTTCATCTCGCTTTTTCTTCTGTGTTTCTTTATTTGCATGCCATTTTCTAAGGAACTGTCTCGATGTTTCTGTTATTTCTTTTCCATCTAAAACCTCTATATAAATTAAACAACAGAAAATTAACAAGTCTTCTTTGACATGGTAGTGTAAACTTTGGAAAGAAGTTCATGGGGAAAAACATTGTAGAACATCTTAGTTTCCAGGATTTTTTTTGTCTTCATCTTAATTTCTTTTCTACAAAGCTATATTTACAGGAGCGTGCAGTTTAAAAGAATCATAAATTTGAGTTTAACTGAAATATACCATAACCTCATTTACTCAAAGTCGATAAGCAATGGAAATTGAAGTTCATATATTTAAACCTAAAAAGATTAAAAACAAATGTGTGTTTGACTGATTAGAGTTAAAATATTAAAGATGCTCCACCGCCAACAGAGCATAAACAATACTCATCATTTGAAAAATAATTGGTGTTCAATCGTGTATATATATGTCAAATTAACACAAAAAATAACATGAAATAATTCATTTTGCTTTCGCTGCATTTGCAATCAGTACATCATTCCATATAGGACATAGTACCACGAATTATTTTGGGGATGCAATTAATTATTTTTAATATTTTTAATTTGAAGTAAAATTAGAAGCTCAAATTTTTCATTGGTGGTAATGGTGTAAATTAAGTAACATTTGTAACTGAAGAAAAATACTTAATCGTTTGCTTCTGTTTTTGATAGTGAAAAAAAAATCATTTGTCAGCGGTGGAGCATCTTTAAATGAGATTGTGCTATAAATGTTGGCCAGACATTCGTACCTAGAGTTTTAGCCATGACAATGATTCTGTCACGGTACTTGGCTTTGTGACAGACAGGATTGCCCATCAGTTCTAGTCTCCACAGATAAGGCCAGTTACCAAAGTTGTGTGCAAGATCCTTCATGTCACTCAGCTCATTGTCATTGGCCATGAACTGTGAGATATTCCTCAGACCAATCATGTCACGGACACTGTCCAGTCCGTTACCAGACACGTTGAGCACCTGTAGGGACATCTGTAAGGCAAACAAAAATAATGATATCACCTAGTGATTGAACTGAATACAAATCTTTTGGTAGTACATTTACTTTGCGAATTGCAGGTTGAACATTTCTATGAGCGGGAGTTTCTGAGGAATTATAGTCTAGCTAGAATGGAAAATAATGAATGTTTATGGATAGATGTCATGTTTGAGAATCAAAAATAATTCTAAATGGTTTACAAACAATTTAAGACATTACCACAGGGTTCATCTGTACAAGGAGTTTGTCATAAATTCCTACTCTAGTTAATTTAATATGAAAACACATAACAACAGATTGGATTACATACATGTAAATGACAGCTAAATCAGTTGTGTTATAGTTTTCACTCATTATATGGAAACAGTAACTTACAGCTATTCCTTTTAGAGACCTTGGATCAAACAACAGCTTTTCCCCTGGCGGTAACCTTTGATTTTCTACATGGAGCTCCTGTAGCTTGTCCATTTTGTCCAGGCCTTCTAACACTGTGATACAATTACCTCCCAGATACCTGTGGATAATACCATCGGCACTTTACAATGAACATTTAGGAGAAACAATCAAAATTCATCATATAAAGACATACAATCTATACATAGGCGTCTGTCAAACTATGATTTTATGCAAAAAATACAAATTAAAGTATCATCTAGCACTTGATTTTTAAGGATTCATTTATTAATTTAGTAATAAAATTACCATAAAATATTTGTTCAAAGTTTTAGATAGAATGAAGTATATAATGTGTAACCTCTTATATGTGAGCACTCACAATTTCTGTAGGCGAGTCAGCGGTGAGAGATTTTCTATCCTAGAGATGTCGTTGTTCTGGAGGTATAGCATAGTCAGGTTCATGTTGTGATGTAAGGACGGTATCTTGTTTAATTGATTGTCATATAAATATAATACTGTCAGGTTACGGCACATACTGATATCCTCGCCCTGTAATTAACAAATGGATGGAATACTTTATTTCCTTGTAAGACCATTGATTGTACATAATTTAATAAATTAAAATTCATATGTTCCCATGGCAATGTTTCAACATTCAAGATTTCTCAAAAGATGGTTTATAATCCTTATTATGATCAAGATGTACTATTTTGTCAATTTATCAACCATGTTGAAGTATTGATAATTTCATAAGTTAAAGAGAAAAACAAGGATTTCCCAAACATCAGTTTTATGTTATACATGCATGCATGGGTTCATGATGGTTCTAATTTAAAATTAGGGTGATCGGGTGGTGTAGTGGTAAAGCCACTCGCCTTTCACCTCGGGCGTTTACATTCGAGCAATCGAGAGTGATTTACATAAGTTGTATAACTATAGTTTCATAATCGATGTAAAATAAATAAAGTTTATCTTTTAATTTGAAATTGCCAGGAATTTCTTTTTATATTTTTAATCCTAATCTTTGAACATATAACATGCAACATGATGTTTTAATAACAAACTTAAAATGTGTTTTATATAGGAATGCTTTACCACATCATCAATGCTTCGGTCTTCCAAATACAAATGAGTCAATCGTCGAAGGTACTGCTGCATTGATTCATCCCGCTTCTTTTTTGTGTAGCCAGAGGTGCCCCTAGCAATGAGGTCGAGTGTTAGCTTTACCATGATGGTATGGAGCCTTGGAGGTTGTGAGTCTGTGAATATGTTGGTCACCAGGTCTCAAGCATCAGATGTAGACAAGTTATCCCCCTCAACATCATCCTGTGGTAACAAAACAATTATGGCTTCAGAATGAGCATAGTCATACAATAAGAAAAACAATTCTTAAAAGTTGTTTTATGACAACTAATTTATATACAGTGACTGTATATATATATATTTTTAATCTTTGAATAAAAAGCTGTAAATCAAGACGATAACCTGTAATGTACAGTACCTTTGGATAATTCATACAGGTTTATCTGTAGGAGTCCCACTTCTAACAAACATCAACTAGGTTAGTTTGATGGCAATAACCTGATATACTCTGGTATTCACTATTCAGATGAATAAAAGTTATAGGATTTTCCAACCTTTAGATTGTGACTCCTTTCATTTTTGTACACACATAAAATCAAATTTCATATTTCATCTGTAGCACATCAATGACAATCACCAATATGACAAGAAATAACTAGACTCTATACTTAGAGAAATTTGGAATATTGATACATTTGGTTAATTTACCATCTTCAGTGCCATCATAATTCCTAAACACATGTCAACAGAATTATACCTTCGTGTATGTGATCCTATTTCATTTATCTATCCTCACCTGGCGGAGACAGAACAGTGTTGCCTAGGCATAAGTGTATCTACAGTCTTGAGAGTAATCGATAGCAGGCTCCTACTGTCAAGTGTCAGAAGGGGTGTAATAAGGTGTAGTCTAAGTCAAGTAGCTTAGCTAGGGTCTAAAATACAATTGTCATCAATAAATATCATTACGTAGTAAATAATAAATTGACATAACCGTTGTGTGTGGTAGATGACATTTTTTAATGTGGACAATTCATACTTACATGACTACATCAACTTCTAATGGCTGTGTTCAACTCGGTCTATTAGAGCCTAACAACATACTTATATTTCTACAGACCTTCCACCGACAAGAACAAGGTCAATACATTTTTCAATTATTTTTATATTATTTGGGTACATATACCATACAAATTTTCATTTTTCAAAATATCGAATAATGAAAATGTGGAGGACGTGCACAATATTATTACCTCATCAGATATACACTATCATTTAAAAATAGTTTACATAAGCGGAAGAATTACAAATTTATCCACAGCTTCGTCACGTGACCTGTTGTCAGGCAACTTAGTATTCAATTATTTATCTAATGTTTTCATATGGCTTAATGCATCAATTCATAAGGGAAAGTGCATATTTCAACTACATGAACAGTAGATTTTATTTTTTCTTTTCGATCATATTAAAAGATTCTGTGAAATTCTATAAAATCGAAATGCCGCGACACCAACAAGCATTTCTGAAACCCAGATCAGCAAAGGGAACTATTTTTCTGTTTTAGCAGATCCGCAGAATTTTTATTTTGTGATGTTTAATTTAGGTGATTTAAAATCAATAATAAGATTATCTCGACCATTTTCTTCGATATTATTGGTGGAAAAATTATTCCCAACAATTGAAATTATTTATATATATTTAACTAAACCGGGACCAACCGGAGCAAATCGTGGCAAGATGGCCGACAAAGGTGGTTTGTTGGCAAGAACAGAATTTCCACTTTACGTTGTCAAATCCTTAGACGAAAGACATTTTCTTGTAGCTGGCGGTGGTGGTGCTGCAAAGACTGGCATTGCTAATGCAATCGTAAGTTCTGTATTTTGGTGATACGTTATCCGATTTTGGTTTGTTTTTGCCGTTCTGTCCAACACGGCCCTGCCCATGGCAGCTGTCGGTGTCAACTGTGTCGACAACATAGGCCGACCTTATGGTGTGTGGACTGTCTGCCTGCTGATTATATGCAGTCGCTTACATCAGATTTAATTAGTTTCTAAACCCTTGTCAAAAAGGCAATAGAGTGAGAAGACAAACTGATTTAATTTAAAAGTTAAAATAGAGAGTGCTTCTTCTTTAGGTATTCGCCATCCGTCAATAGTGACGATTATTCGGCACAGTGGGGATGAGGTAATATACAGTGCATTTTTTTTGGATCGGGCCGAAGCAAAGCGAACTCTTGTGATAGAGTACTCCAACAATGTTAGAGGTATACACGACGAGACACTTTTGATCATTACGCCATGTCTAACCTCTAACAATTGAGGCAGGATTCATACGGGGAAGAAATGGGTTCGATATGAATTTCAAATTGTGTTTACACTAACCTTTGACAATCCACATATTGAAAGAATTATCCAAACTCATGCTAAATCCAAAATACAAAGCGTCACTATTGCACTTTTAATTTTATAATGAATTTAGACATTTCTTTACCCCCACCACTATTTGTAAGTCTACCTGATCGCTATTTTTACTCTGTAGTTACCAATTATGGAATGGTGAAGGAAAGTAAAATATTCTTATCTGCAATTTCAACTAAAATGTATTTAGTTTATTTGAATATTTCCAGAATTCATCAGAACTGATAAACGTCCTATAACTTGATAAACCGGAAGTGATCACAAATTGCAATGAAAATTTGAATAGGATTTAACCTAGCTACAGCGCTGGACATGATTGCTATGGGTCACCTATAAAATGTGTGATACTCCGTGGATTTATATCTGGTCATACAACCTAATATAACTGGATGTGTCAGTGATAGACAAGGCCAGACGCCCTGCGCCATATGCACATCTGTTGAATAAATGACACATCAAAAAAACATACTTTGCGCTCTTTCGGCGCATAGACGTTTGACTGATCATCGGTAAGATACAAATGGTTTTTGAGACAGACCCCGGTTTCTAAACACGCTGATGAAAGGTCGTTTTTGATTGGTTCCCCGCCAGCTGATTTGTCCAATGTATACAGAGGTTACATGACGCGTATTACAAACCACTAATGCATTGAAATATCGAGTTTTGTTTATCGTTTTAATAAGTAAATGTAACTATATATCGTGTTCTGTCTTCGAGTGTAAGCGATTTTCATCTAAATAAACGACTTGTCACGTGACACTCAGCAATGTTATAAGCGGTCCGATGTAAACAAAGATGTTATCCCGCAAAATTCTGATACTGTACGGGGAGTTCCCTGCGTTAAAACTTAGATTTAAATCTGTACTTGCTGGTCGAAATCATCTGAGATAATTTCCATTCCTTTCACTCGACAGCCTGAAAGCGACAGAGACAATTTCTTTAGCATTTTAATGAATTAAACTACATGTATTTTGTGATGTGGTCGATCACATTCATGTTACTTCACCTGAAGAACACCTGAACACTGCGTGTGACTAGTCATCCACGTGCATTACGGTAGTAATCTACAACATTCCTTCCGTATTTGGAGACAGAAACAGATAAACTTGTAAGCGTTCATTTCGTTTTGCTTCTACAGTAAGTTGATTACCGCTGGTCTTTGAGTCGGTATATGAACTACATACTACTTACGTTTCTGATTTTGTATTTGACAAACATTGACACATGAAGTGAACTAGGTAAAATGTCTGTGTATTTCTGCTAACATAGGTATAATCCATGTTTTATTTTATTACAACAAGAACAAAAAAGTTTAATATTACTTTAAATTTTGAAGCAGTTTCTGGTTAAATTATCTGTTAACAAATTCATCTGCTATCATTATTTTCTTATTTGCTGAATCAACATTACACTGACTAGGCTAATGAGTGACTAATAAAACATTGATGATACAAGCTGATGTTAATTTTTTTTTCGCCTCAATGTCCCAAGAAAATGTTGTTTTGGCGCATTGTCTGATCAAATGTCTCATCGAAATTTGATATCAAGGGGACATAGTCGCATAGTAATGAATCGCCTTCCCTTTCACTGATGTGTTCATGGATAACTATTTATTTACACTATATATGATATATGAAATTCTGGTAAGTTTTCTTTCTGTCATTATAAGCATCAAACTTCTGCCCTAATTCGAGGGCGGAACTTGGGAAGACTCATATAGGCTTAATCCCAGATTAGATGTTGGTATTGCCCATCAGAAGTTTCTCAATACCGACGTCTAATATAGAGATGTCTCGGTAACATTATTCTATGTAAATCATCCATATATGTAGAGATGGAAAACTTTCTTGTAAACTGGAAACGGAAATCACAAGATCCAGTATTGCGCAAAACAGTATGCGAAGTCACACTCTAGTGTGATTACCACACTCAAGTGTGATTACAAACAATATTCTTTAAAATATTCAAAATGAAAACATTAATGAAAGATAACTTAAGCCTTCTAAGTAATGGAAAGCCTTCTAATTTAAATTCTAACTGAATCTAACATGTCGTTTTGTCCTGAATCTTAACTTAAACATCGTTTTACGTGACCATTCGCTTCAGAATTTTCTGCTTGGCAACAGAAAATGACGATGAGAGATGATACATTATGTAGTCGCAGTCGCATATTTTTGCATTAAGAGAAGTAGAAGTATTCTATGTAAATATTTTTTTTCTTGCTATAAACTCAATGCCAGTAATTCAGCAAGGCTATGATTCTAATATAGAATTGGTTTCAAATAGTCGATAAGTCAATACACATAATAAGCAATAAGAACAAAACACATAATATCAATAAGAGTCTAATCGCCGGGTCAAGGGAGATAACTCTTTCGCTGTTAGAAATTCTTTATTCATTTACCTGGCTTCTCAACTGCATTCATTACAATTATATATTTCTATTTTTTAACAGTTAAAAACTCAACATATAAAAGAATGGATTAACTGCTATGCTGTAAGATAGGCTTTGCCTAAAATTAATTTAGAGTGTAATGATCGCAACTTGCACTCGGAAACATATAGACTATATATAACTTAAACTTATATAGGTTTCTGCTACACTCGGACCTCCAAACATTTGAATTTGGGACCTTCGGACACTTAGCTGGATGAGCTACCTGGTCAGATGATCATCTTAAGTCCAATATCACAATTACAGGAGAGGAAACAAATTAATCCATTCAGATGGGTATTCAAAAATCAATCTCAAAAGATGATTGTCTTGGGCTGGTTAAGATCAAGGTTAAATACTCTACTGATGCGACCACTAGTCACTTGCATCAGTGTAGATATATAATATGGCTGAAGGCAAGGCCTTCAAGGGCGCAGCCAAATGTTTCAGTAACCATTAATGATGCAACGTTAAAAAGTGCAATTTGTAGAAATAAAGGAGCTGAATTTTCTATTTATTTTTTATTCATATATTAACTCTATTATCCCAGTCCCAAAACCTACATTTGAGAAGGAAACCCCTATGAGAGAAGGAAGAAATTTTATTTCCGTAACGGTTATTCCGTTTTTGGTCAGCTGATTATATTGGAAGATGGTCTAAATCACTTGAATGTTTGAAAATAAAGAACGATAACACTGAGCTTCTGCCGGATGAAGATTACGTTTGTCAGAGCATAAGATATGATTTCCATATGTATAAAAAAATAGCGGATGTAGGATTGAATTTTGAAGATTTGCTTTTATCTCATATTTTTCATGTATTTGTTACCTTAAAAGTACTTCGCACTTCGTGCCCTTCAGATACACATGTCTGCACCTTCAGATCTTTTTAGCAGAAATTTGTATGCAACTGGCCCATCATGAGAAACCAGGGATGTATAAAATGAATATTTTTATAAATATGTATTCAAGTACCGATCCAACTTAAATTAAGCATTGTTGCGGCTTTCAATTGTATCCACCAGCAATAATTATAACAATACCCAACAGATTGTTTCATTTTGTGAATGTTTTATTTATTTCCAGGAAGTATATGAGGTTAAGCTTGAAGATGGCAAACTTCAGGCCGTCAGTATCTGTAGACACGACACTGGAGCACAGGCCATCATGAATGGCACGAATGTGTATGATGGCAGACACCATCACTTTGCTGCTGGTCTGGACGATGAGTGTCACATATACTCACTTAAATATAAAGTGGTGTCACCCAAAAAGAAGACATCAGGTATTACACTTTATATTTCTGATCGGAACCCATGTACATATATATATGTCAGATGTAGTTGCTGTATACAAGGAACATGATTATATATATGCTATAGCCAGTGTTTCAAGATGCAGATATAATAGAAATACAATGTATTAAGGAAGTGCATAATTTCCAGAGAAAAATTCAAAATAAATGTGCATCATGTTTTGTGCTCATAAATTATTGCAATATGCTGCAGGAAATTTCTCAAATTTCTACATTTATTTAAAGGATAAATCACAAAAAAATCTTTAACAAGGTCTTGCATTGGGACTCCTCACTCTGGGTCCTAAACTTCCTGGTTTGAGTTACGGTATATTTTTCCTTTTCTAATATAGTACCAGTACTTACAAAATTTTAAAAGGAAATAACAATGCAAGTTTGGCTGAATTTTTTTTTTAGATTTAATTCTACAAAAAGTGCTACAAAAATTGGATTACATAACATTATTATTGTATGATGCATGTTTTACACATATTTCACAGATGATGGAAATTTACGAAAAAGGAAAGGCGATACCAGCTCAGAGGGCACTCCAAACAGTACTGGGAAGCAGATAATGTTTGACATTGATGAAGTAAAAAGTACTAAAACAGACTTCAATAAAGACAGCAGTTTTCAGAAGGTGGCCCAGATCAGTCCGAATCGAAGCTTTATAGCTACCGGGGGGACTGATGGTTATCTACGTGTGTGGAAGGTACACATATTTTCTGGCTACAAAAATCTAGCCTGATAAAATTTCTCTTCAATATTGAAAAAAAAGCATTAATATATATTAGGGGAGCTTCACATTGTGAGCAAAGTAATTTTATGTCATTTGGCATCACATGCCGATGTCATTTCACCACTCAAATCTCCTGAACTAGTATGGTATTTTGATGTTTATTCAAGAGTTAATGCATTTTAAAACTGGGCGGTATACATCAAACAAAAGAGGAAATCTCAAAATCCAGAATAATGTTTTCAATAACTTTACTTTGACGGGAACTTTTAGTGACTCTTTCTTTGATAATATTAATTTCTTTGCTTCAGTTTCCAGCATTGGAAAAAATGTATGAAGTTCATGGCCATAAAAATGATATAGATGATATAGATATTAGCCCACCAGGTGATAAGGTAAGTATTTGTTTTATATGACCACATATAAATGAGTTAAATATATAATAAAACTTGCACCTACTATGTATTGTTACAGAGAGATCTGACACAACATTATTTTTTTTCTATCCCATCCAAAGCTGTCCTTTTGTTTATAATTGTTTGGTAGTGCAATTTCACTATCAAAGAATGAAACTGAAAACAAACATTTTTAGGTTTAAAAAAGTCCTATTACTGCCATAAGAATTTTATCTTGGTATATAGGAAGTGTATAGTCCATTGCCTAGCTTTTGTTGACTGTGCGAATGAGTTTAATATCTATAGTGAAGCAATGTTGAGTGTGGCCTGCTCTTGGAATGATAACTTCTCATTTGTTCTGACCCTGACTTAGTCACATAACAATGATGTAAAATCATAGTTTTTGGTATGTTTATAGATTGTGACAGTATCTCGAGACCACTGTGCCTGTGTATGGAATTCTAAAGATGGTAGTAAGATTACAGATCTCAAATGGCCGTTACAGTCAGACGAACACAGATATAGATGTTGTAGGTAAGTAAGTCTGATGAACACAGATATAGATGTTTTAGGTAAGTTAGTCTGACAAACACAGATATAGTTGTTGTAGGTAAGTTACAGTCAGACGAACACAGATATAGATGTTGTAGGTAAGTTAGTCAGACAAACACAGATATAGATGTTGTAGGTAAGTTAGTCTGACAAACACAGATATAGATGTTGTAGGTAAGTTAGTCTGATGAACACAGATATAGATGTTGTAGGTAAGTTAGTCTGACAAACACAGATATAGATGTTGTAGGTAAGTTACAGTCAGACGAACACAGATATAGATGTTGTAGGTAAGTTACAGTAGACAAACACAGATATAGATGTGTGTAGGTAAGTTAGTCTGACGAACACAGATATAGATGTTGTAGGTAAGATAGTCTGATGAACACAGATATAGATGTGTAGGTAAGTTAGTGACAAACACAGATATAGATGTTGTAGTTAAGTTAAGACTGATGAACACAGATATAGCAGTGGGAAAGCTAGATTCTACAGTTTTATTAAATGAAAGTCATCTTCTACATTTCATTTGTTGAGTGTTGGTGGGCTATTCAAATTTCCTTTCAGTGGTCCATTAATCATCGGTCTGCCTGTAAACAAATTCATGATGCCGCCATTTCTCAATACGCACTGAAAGAATATATCTCAAATTCATTGGTAGATTTGGTAGGATTGCATTTTTGGGACTGATCAGACAACAAGATGTCTGTCAGGCAGTCAACTTTGGTTTTGATCGTTGGAGTTTGTAACTTCCGGTTTTCACTATTTGAAGATTTTCTTTATATTCTGAAGGTTGTTATTGATATTTTGCAGTTTTTCTTGTAAGCTTGCATTGATGTGTGTGAATCGTAAAGTAATAGATATTTGGCTATCTTGAAATTTGGCTAATATTTGATATAATCTTACATTTTGTACTTTTTATAGAACACCTTGTTTTATTAGCAAGTAAAGATTTTTCATCGCCATTTTGGTATGAACAAAAAAGGAAATGATGTACAAACATGTATGTTAAGCAAAGATTTTAAATCTGTGTTCATATGTTGTGCTAAAATTTGATTTATGCCTATAATCTCTGAATGTTTTTATTTTCTCTTTCACAGGTATGGTTTGATAGAAGGCAATAAAGACAAATACAACCTATACACTATCAGTATACCAAATAAAAGATCTGCCCAGAAACCTCTACCCTGTTATATTACCATGTGGAATAGTGAGAAATTCACACCAAAGCGTATGATGAATGCTGGTACAGAAGTCCTATCAAGTTTGGCTGTGAGGTAAGGCTGTCATTCATTATTTTAGGTAAAAATTACTTCAGAAATAAAGTCTTAATTGTGAGCTCATTTTGGTAGAGTTCACTATGTAAATCACCTGTTACATTAAAATTTAACCTTTGTAACATCACATTTTAAAACCTCAAGAAGAACTCAATAACTGATTAGAATGAATATGATTGAAATTGTAATCCATGCTCATTAAGTATTGCTGTGATAAGCAATCTCCTGTTGCAGTTATTTTCACAAGATTTAAGCACCTGTTAAATAGATAAATTGAAAAATAGGTTTGTTTGCATTACATAGATCTTCTTTAGATTTAAACTAGATGTTGTTTTATAAAGTAATGATTTATTTGTATCTTGTTGTATTTTTTAAACTAGATGTTGCTTTATGGAGTAATAATCTATTTGTATCTTGTTGTATTTTACAGTGATGACGGCATATACATCGCAGTGGGAACAATATCTGGCAGCGTAGCTGTATATATATCCTTTAGTCTACAGGTATACTTTGATTTCTAAAAAAAAATATTTTGAAGAATCGAACCATATAATTTCATTCAGTTATCACCAGGAATTCACTCAATTTGCCATCTTCTACCTCTAGAATATAACTTCTGGGCACTCATTCTGTAGCCCTGATGATGATGTGATCACTACATAATGTATATTTGTTTCAGTGTAGCCCTGATGATGATGTGATCACTACATAATGTATATTTGTTTCAGTGTAGCCCTGATGATGATGTGATCACTACATAATGTATATTTGTTTCAGAAATTGTATTACAAGAAAGAAGCCCACAGTATATTTGTAACAGGAATAGAATTCATGCCAAGCTCGGAGGGGACACGACAAGTGACTGGAAATCAAGACTTTACTTTATTGAGTATCTCTGCTGATAACACTATCCGCATGCATCAAGTGGCCACACGAAGTAAGTTTTACTGGTAATGATGTATACTCAGTTACTCCCGCATGTACTGGGACAAGGTTACTGGGTCAAGTTACTCTTTGCATCTATTTATAAATAGAATGTATGGAGAAGATTTTTACCCGGTTTTATTTTGAGTGAAAAACTAAGAATTTTAATGGATTCTTAGAATTTAAAGTTAAATTTTCATTATTCACCAAGTTTATCAAAATCCAATTTGACGTAGACTTGGTCAAGTCCTTAATACTTGCAGGATCAGTCTAAGGGAGAAATATTTGTCCCGGAAACTGTAAATGCTCTTAATATTGATAAAGTTATTTTAGTATTTTAATTGGAGACTTACAATGTATCTTACCTCATTTTGTTGTCAGATTCCTACAGTGTGCTACTGATAGTGTTTGGTGCTTTACTAATTGTGCTGATGATATTTGTGATGCTCGGAGAGTATGGGATCTGAGAGAAACATTCACTGACTAAACTAATGGCAGCTACCGACATGTAAACCCAAGGAATTCCAACAGCTTGGATCTATAAAAGTCTCATTGGTGATGGTGTTAAAGTGATTTTTAAGAAAATAAGATGTATCAAAAAATGTTATTATTCAATGATTTCTGGGGTCTGTTATCAGACTTGCCTTTATTGGATGCAGGACTCAGATTTTTTTCCATTTAATCTTTTAGAAATAAGACTTGTCAACATAAAATGAAGGGTTGTGTCAATCACTATTATGCAGTTCTAACATTAGGTGCTTTGACAACTATACCTATATATATGTACGAATGGTAAAATCTCTACTCTGTAAACAGCTGTAACACCATCGAAATTAGATACCTCTACTTCAATATCACCAATATGTTCAGAAATTAGATACCTCTAATTCAAAACAAACATCATGTTCTCCCAGAAAGTCTTCTTCAGTAAAGAAGTTTTAGCAAAATATGTGCAATATGTTCCATTGTATAGGGTGATTGTAAGGTTGTAAAATATAGCAAACTTGCTTTTCTTTTCCTTTTTTTAACATTTAGCAAAAATGTTGTGAATGGTTTTGAAGTTTGTGGAATTTGTCTACGCATGTTTAATTCATTTTTATTTTCGTAATAAACACATGTTTATGTTAAGGAATAAAAACTACAATAAACAAAAAATATCTTCTAAAGCAAAATTAGTAATTATAAAACCTTGTTCAAACATAGTAAAATACTAAAGATTGAAAACGATAGGAAAAGGAAATTCCATAAATGTATATAAATGGTATTTTTGTGAAGATATGTCGTCAAGAAGGAATATGCTTTATAATGGTGACGATGCTGTAATTTCATGTGAAGTGATATGTTACCGGTATTCATAATGATACAGTAGTAATAAATGGGTGTAAATTTCTGTGTCCCTGTTAGTATAAAGCGTACCAGCTGTATAACATATCTTTGTCTGTATGTAGTAACTGCTTGATTATTTGGTGTAAAGCTTAAGAGTCAGTTAGTACTGTACAGTTGCTAAATTTGTGGATTCACCCAAATTTACGAAATTTGATACATGTACTTTGCAAATTTTTTCAAAAAACATGGTTTTACTTATCAAACTCTGTCATGTAAATGACGCTCCTGAAGTCTACATAAATTCGCAAAAATAATTTCCCACAAATAAGATCTACACTTTAAAACATTTTAGGCCTGCATATAAAGACCACCTATGGGACAGTCAAAATTATTATACTGATTTAAATTGTACTGTAAATCACTTCATTATTTTCAACATATTGGAGGGATCTTACTGAATCCTAGTCATATACATGTGTTAAAATATTTGTTTAATATTTGAATTTAAGCTCTATGACTCGCAAAATTACACAAAAATAATGTTGTTTATAGTACCTCATATCAGTCAAGGGAATAAAAGGGGATTAACCATAGCTATCAAACAAGTTACCTGGTATATGAATCAATCCTTTTGTGCTAATGTTTGTCAAATATTTGGTCTTAGTAGACACCAGAGCTTTAACTTATATTATTTATCTTTGATCTTCGTCTGTCATGATGTAAATAGTTTTATAGGATACCACAATACATGTGGTGTGAGATTTATGCTAGTCCATTTGGTTGCCTATATTGCTCACTTTCACGATAATCGACTTTGCTGGTCAGAGTTATTATTGTATCATGTAATTTTGATTGAAGTACATGTGTGCACACAACAAAAATATGCAACGATCATTTAGAATTAAGAAGTCAAGAAAACCTCTATGAGGCTCTAGGATCATTAGGAGATAAAGTGTGTGCTTTTGATAGCCAATTAAGAGTGACCTATTTAACAATTAAGAACACCATTGATGATTACATTAATTGGCTATGTCTAAACTTAAGATTTGTCATACATAACAGTGTACCATGATTTTAGGGCCTGATAGATCTCTAATATAAAACCATTTCTAGTCATGGTTTGATTTACTTACTATATTTATTAATACAATGTTTTTGTGTGTGGATAGTTTCCCTAAACAAAACCAGTGAGCCTCGTAGGAAAGGTGTGTTACTGGGGGAGCTCTAGACTGCTTGATTGTATATTTTATCTTTATTACATTTAGAATATCAAAAAAAGATTTCATTAAAGACTAGGTTACTTCTAAAATTTCATCATTTAAGTTTAATTTTGTAAACCCATGATTGTTGTCTTTAAATGGATTAATTTTTCTACGGTTATAGAAATATTCTAACTTATTATAAACTAAAAGTTACTTTCCTGCAGTTATAAATGTTGACGTATAAATGTGTGCCTGTTTGTATGGGTTTGGGGATGTTTGATATATTCTTAATTTTTATTTATAATTACTCATTCCTATTTTATTTTATGTCACATTTAAACGAATTGTATGATATTTGTGTTATAACTTTAACCCATATCATCAGATGGAAGTATAACATGTGTATAGAGGATAGCTTAAGTAAATACTTCATACATTCAGAAATTTTCATTCAAACAGAAATAAACTGCAATATTTAAAGACGACAGGGTAATGGTATTATCTAAGTTTAATTAGTAACCCTTTAATTTATAAGTATTAAATTAATATCATTTTTATTGCAGCTTAATGTTTCTAAGGAATTTTCTTTACATTAATTGTAGAAAACCCAATTATTTATTACAATGTATTTGTTTTTGGTGATTGAGCAGTGTATTAAGTTATTTAAAAGTTAAGGTGAAGAAAATTTAATCTGAAAACAGCCATTTAGCATTTGAAATGCTAATGACAGTTAATGGTGGGAGAGTGCTGTCTGTGATATTGTAGTGATTTCTGTAGTATTTGTACTTTTATATGTTATTTTAATGTCTGGTTACACACAGTGTAACATTGTTAATAACTGGTCACCAAAGGCCACTGGCAATGTACGATATCACCGATAATAAACCATATGTGCTACGGAATAAATCATTTACATACCATACATTTGTAATTGTTGTAATCTTTCTTGTTCGGCCACATTGTATGCATTACCAATATGACCAGTTTCTGATATATAAGATCATCATGACTGCGAGTTGGAAGATTCTGGAACTGGTATCAGTTTTATCAACAAGTTTACTAAAGTCCAAACTAAATGGTCCTTAAACGAGAATCAGGTTTTGTTGACCCGAGTCCAAAGTCAAAACTGGGACCTCACTATCTTTTGTCATAGATATTTTTGCAGTTTCATAACATGTCTCATGACCAAAAGTGAATAGCAAGTTTTGGACAAAAAAAGCAACCATATTTAAAATATTTCTGTACTCATGGTTCATTAATCTGTTAACTAACTTGCATAATATGCCTTTTACTCCAAAAGAGGAGTTAACTTGCATAATATGCCTTTTACTCCAAAAGAGGAGTTAACTTGCATAATATGCCTTTTACTCCAAAAGAGGAGTTAACTTGTATAATATGCCTTTTACTCCAAAAGAGGAGAGAGGCAATAATTACGGCGAATACGGTACATAGGTTCTAATGATGATGTGATCTGTCAACCTGATTTGAAGTCGTAGATCTCATAATGTCTGATCAGAAATATTGACCATTTGGTGTCTGTATCAATTTGTCTAGTGAACAACTCCTAGATCAAACAGTAGTAAACACACACTTGATTTGTGACATTTTATTTAATATATCATTAATCAATTTTTCCCTGATGACAAAGGAATGCTTCACTACATTGATAGTATTATAATAAATAGTACATATTTCTACATTTAATTATACATGACAAAGTTTATATAAATGCACTGTAAGACTGGACGGATATAAAAAACATTCAGAATCCTATAGATATAATACCACCATTTACATGGTGAAATAAATGTTTCAACATTCTGTATCTTTGCCCCAATTTTCTATTGTTAAACAATTCCAAATAAGCAATGCATACATGTACAGAAAGTACATATTAAACATACATGACTATTTTGTTTGACTAATTAAAGTTAATGTGACATATCATTTCTATTTCGTGATGAAACACATTTAATTTACGATACCATATCCCCTGTAATTTGAAGGCTGTTACGATACGGGACAGTGATACATTTATCAGAGAGTAGGAGTTTTCTCCCTTTGAATGAGATGGCGCTGTGACAACATAAAACAGCACCAATAACAGACTGCCATCATCAGGCAGACACAATGTTAATGACAAGAAGTAAGCTGTACCACATCACTGAACTAAATGGCCATGAATGGAATTATCTCCTCATAAAAATGGCAAACTACACGAGAAGATAAAAACACTAAATAGAACTATCTGGAATAACTTGTGAGAAACAATTTCCTGCAATTATTATTGAGCAAGATCTGGAAACAAATCTGAATTCAAGGAATTAGTTAATACTAAAAGTACCATTAGTAATATGGTAAGTTTCGAATTCTGGTATAATGTAACTCCTAACATCCACGTAATGTTTCTTAAAACTTTATTTCTCTCTATTAAACTTCCATCCCAGCTCCTAAGAGTAAAGAGAGACTCATACCATAATGAATAGAACATAGTTACATTGTTACAATATCACAATAATACACTGTACATTATTATTGTATTCATGATATGATCCCTAAAGACAATACAATGGTAGGTTGGGGACATGGAATACAGGTACACCAATTAATCAGGTGTTTTAATACATATATACAACCTATATCTCAACATTATATAACTAAGTGCATGGCGTACTAACAAGTGCAGGGTATTTATAGAACGAATATCACAGTCTTGGAGAACAATAAATAAAATCTCTATATCTTACAAACAAAATAGGTGTACTATTAAGTAGAATGAAATACAGATCCCATGTCTATGAGGCAATTTTGTGCTTTATACACTTGATATGAGCTAGGCTCAATCATTAAGCTTGCTAGATATTCAACATGTAAAAAAAAAACGAAAAAAAAAACCTAACTTCGTTTAAATCTGCACAAAACTTCAATTCCCATTTGAGGTTTGTTTATGAGTCATTATCAAATCCATTAAGAGATCCTCATGGGATTTGATCCATCATTACATGGCTTTTAGGAAAATCATTGGTAAACTCTTAAAAAAATGTATTAATTTAAATCATTCAATTTAAACTCTTTACTATCAAGTTAAAATTATAAAATGGCAATGATTAAACAATAACTACAGTTCCATAAATATATATCAGATCTTAATTATGGACAAGAATATGATACACAGTACAGATAAAAATCCCCAGTGAACATGCTTATGATTATAAAGGACAGCATTCGGACACAAATCATCATCAGGGGTCAACATAATATTTGATTAATCAGGGTCAATGTAATGTTTGATTAACCAGGGTTAACCTAATGTTTGATTAACCAGGGTTAACCTGATGTTTGATTAACCAGGGTTAACCTGATGTTTGATTAACCAGGGTCAACCTGATGTTTTATTAAAGACTGTCAACCTTCTTAGATGATAACTTATAAGGTGTTATGACATACTTCGTCAAGTTAAATGACACATTTCCTCATGTTAAATTTCATATGTATAGGCGTGACAGACTCTTCACATTTTGGTCACATTCTGGTCATTTTGTACTTCTCTATTACATGTGTCCTTAATCTAGTTGTCCTGGCTATACTGGTATCCAAGTCATTTGACACGTAAACATTTTAACCACGTTAAACTGATGAAAAGTCCACATTCATCCAGTAATGTGTTTTCATGTCTTCCTTGGTATTGTGCCATGATGGCTTATAAATGTCCTTGCATTTTGGCCACTAAGTCACATCGTACTGTCCCAGACTATTTGGCGATAGCCTTTGGAACATCTCAGTATTTGGCCGAGCTGTGTAGACCACTGTTGTGGGAACACTATATTCTCTTAATATGCATATAACAAATCGTCCTATCGATCATTAGACACTAAGAAGCTGCTATAACTGTTTATTTCCTGGCTGTAGCCACGTATCGTCCTGAAGAGTTTGTCCAGATGGCGGCCTGAAACAATCAAAACAACACTATAAAAACGGCACAGGTTTGCTCTTCATTTTCTGCATTTAATATTCTACCTTAAATTTCTTTTAATAAATAATAAATGTTTGGTAATCAACCAACACAGAACAGGGCATTATCTTATCTTATCCATTAAAACTAGATCAAGGTCATAAAATTAGATCAAGGTCAATTGTTTGAACAAGTATATTTTGAATGGGTATAAAAGACAATCAACACTTTACCTGTTATATCTCTGCTTGGCCATAAAGTTTTCTAAAATTTCATCAGGATCAGCCATGGACACTTCATCAGCTGTAAATAAAACTTGAAAATTTTATTTTTGCACAGAAAAAAGTGTGCAAATTACACAAGTTTTTACGTTATGTATGATTAAATTAAAATATAGAAGAACAATTTGCATAAGTTTTAATGCTCTACAGAAATAAGCATTTTGAACAAACCAATTTCAATGCATTTTCTGATTTATGTTTTAAAACTGAAGAGATAAAACAGGAAGTCCTGTACTGACCATTCATTTGCTGTAAACGCCTAATCCTGGCATCGTTCTTCCTCTGTAGGCGGTCGACATCCAGACTGGATACAGATCCCATCACATTGGATGGGCCTGCTAGGTCATGCTGTAAACAATGATAATAGATATGGTCATTTCCAATTAACTATAAAAGTATTTTTTTTATATTGAAGAATGTATAGTGAAATGTTTTTTTTTTTTACAAATTTTTTTTCTATCTGATCATTTTTTAAAACTAGCATTGTCAAACAAAGTCCAATTTCGATATAAAACCTAAACTGGACTGGTTGTATAGACTTGCTCTTCTTCCTCACTAAAGGGAGTCAGTTGTAGCTATGACTTCTGTTTTTATTAATTTTCTTATCACTGCAATCAAATGATATCTAACTTACGAGTGGTGTGACTCGCTCCCGTCGCCTCATTCTGGCAGAATCATTCCTCTTGGGCGCCATGTCATCAAAGTCCTCTGGGAAGTGATTCACATTTTCTACATCTGTATAAGGGTACAAATCTGTCCTTGAGCCACAGGTAATAAAAGTATATTGCTTATCTCTATTACAGTATAAATAGGCTATTTCTAACAATATTGGTACAAAATCTTAAATCAATGTTAAGCCTTTTCAAAGTTCATATGTGTATTTACTTTAATTTACTGTGAAATTCAAGTGTAATTCTCTGCATGTACTTGTGTGCAGATACATTATGATGCACAGTTGAAAAATGTTCAAATTTCAAAAATCGTTATTTCAAAATACAGGTACATTTTTTTTTAAAGGACATGCAATTGATGTCAATGCATTGGCCAGTAATAATCGTAATACATATAAAGAAAATCATTTTAAATGTAACTTTGTTAATTAGATTATTAGTTGTGAACTAAAAAGTAAAATAAAAGTATGAGTGAAAACTAAATCTAATAGGAAAACATGTTATAAATCTTGGTAAATTAGTAAATTAATGTATATGGAAAAGGAATATACAGTATTTAAAATTTTAATTGGCAATAATCAAGAAGCAGAATACATTTATATTTTATCCTGAATTTCTAGTCTAATATCAATTACCGGGTAGTAATTTACAAACTATTTGGTTTGCATACATCACAATCATAAGTGTAGGGAATAGCGAAGGTGACTGCTCCAACACCCTTAAGTTTAATATTTTAAGCCACTCCCTTTTCTTTCATAAATACCATTAACCTTCAGATCCTCATTACAAAATACACTGTACACACCTTTTATTATAATAATTATGTTTCTAACCTTTAGTTACAATCATAATGTCAAATTTGAAAAAAGAAATTCAGATATATCAGAATTTTCTCAGAACTGACTACGGTATGTGTCTTAATGTAATGAAATTTTCATGCATCAATGGTTTTTAAAATTTTAGTACACTTGATGAATTTATCTTTTTAACAATTAATGTTTTAATAACACGTATATCTATTAGGTGAGATTGGTAAAAACTGTGATGGAGATGAGAAACATGCAGTATAAGAGAGTGACCATATCCAGGAGAACACCATGCCCTGTACAACACATGCAGCACCAACCTATAAATGCTGTGTTGGCCTGGAGAAGAGATCTCGGCGTGCCGGTCCCCTGGCGCGCTGACATACCTAGGTCATTAGGAGGGACGTAGCCTGTAGGACACGATACGTGGTTAATGACAGTGAAAATATCAACAATGTAAATGTAAAAGCATGTGGGATTAATAAATAAAGAAACAAAGAAACAGATTAGACAACAGCGGATCAACTAACATAGGTCTGTTTGTCACATTTCATTTAATTTTTGTGAAATTGAACAGGTAAATTATGTATCTACTTCAATAAATCAACATATGCCATGTATCACTTCTCTCTAAGATCCAATGTTGTCTAAAAGTGATGATAAATTCGAAAAGAGATCTAGAAAAATTCTAGAGAAATTGCAATGGTTGTAGGCTACAAGGAAGCAAAATTCATCAACTACATTATATGTACTTAAAATATTTAAAAAGAATAAAATGTATTTTAATAATATTTCATATTTAAGACCAAGAAAAATAGATAAAAATGTGAATGAATTCTTCAGTTTGCGATGCGCATCATCATTGTGAACAAGTGGTGCTAACCCTACTTTGACATATATATTTGTTTCTTTACTTTTTTATAGTGCTGTGCCATATCGTCTGTCTTTGTCTCAAACACAATTTTCATTGAATAAGAAGTGGTTACAGAGATTTAACAAAATTATCCAATAAGAAACTATTTATTAAACAGAAAGTTTGCTGAGTTGAACTGGTGTGAAATTTTAAAATTCAAAATCGACATTCAGAAGATTTACCAAAACTAAAATGCATATCATATATGTTAAAAAGTAATTAAAAGTTTAAGCAACATCAGAAAAGTTTTCATAAAGGTAGTGAAGAATTCATATTTCTACAGTAATATGTGTAACAATACACTAGATGTACAATCTATACAAGGCTACAAATCACTACGGATCAACACTGTAATGGCTGAAGATTTACATTGACGGTTCGAGTTGAGCTCCCAGGCATGGAAACGTACAGTCGGGGAGTGGTACTCTTCAATACAGAGGAGCATACACATTATCATACTGTTTGGTTACAAAGCAAATCAAAAGCTTGCTGTTGGTTGTAATGAACTTAAAATCAATGATAAACAAAATTGGTTTTAGCAACATAACTATATAAAAGTTGTAATTTTTACAGCTAAATTGGTTTATAACTACTGCACAAAGTCACACAATTGTATAGATATAGATAAAAGATGTTACACCACTTACACAAAAGAGTCTGTTGAACTGTGCTGATAAATAATTTTTAATTTTATTGTAGAGGAATTGAATCAGGCTGATTGAAGTGATCAATGTTGGCCTAAAGGTTACATTTGGATGTTTGGAGGTCAGAGATCCTGATCTGAACTCTATCTTGCCTCAATTTATTCACTCGGTATACAGTTGGTGCCAAACTCTTGGTTAAAGTGGGATGAATGCTTAAGAATCTGGCCGGGTCAATAGCCATCGATCAGGTAGCTCAAATGAATACTCTAGAGTATCCAAGAGTTCCAAATGTCCTTATGTCACTACCACCCAAGTCTGTCTAGCAGATAGCACACTGCCACACTGTTACTACCCTTAGGCTAGCAATCTTCTTTCACTCTCATCGTTACCTTTATTACTAGCAATGCTGTACTGAACGTACAGTATATCTGGATTTATTACTAATATATCTAGCGTTATGGCACCAACTTCTCTTTAATACCAGTATACCTAGCATCAGCGTACGAACCTTGTGGATTATGTATTACATGAGTTTTCTCCCTTGACAATATTCCAGCTCGCATCACTTTGTAAAGTTAAACATTTTCATGTCAATATCTAAGTTGCTTCCAGTGACTCTAAACTAATTAATTCATTGTATCAATGTAATCAATTTCTTGTAAACATCTTAAACCATGCAATGTATAATGACAGATCATAAATACGATCAACATTTCCCTCAGTAATAAAATTAACAAAAGATTGAAACATTTTGAGAAAAGAACAAGTACTGAAAGTGCATAAACCACCATATATCATATGATGTCTAGGAAGGCTAATGAAAGTAATAACTAAAGAAAAAGCTAATTGGAGAAATAAATGTCTAGATCAGAGAAAGAAATAATATATATTCTTGGTATCTGATAAATGTTGCTGCTCAGAATGATTTTTTTCTCTTGGTAGAAATGAAATGAATAAAAAAAGATAAAATTCTGAAATCCTGCACTCTATGTAGCTTTCAAAATCCTAAATATGGTTGAGCAACCAAGAAACCAAATAAAGTTCAAGTGAAAAGGAAATGCGTGATCTGTTTAGAGAAAAAAGAAAATTAAGAAAATAAAGATCCACATGCAATTACAGTCTTACAATATAATATTAATTGTCTTTAAGAAAATCAGTGGAGTCTGAGCTTGAATTTATTTGTTTTAATACATTATGAAAACTTTTGTCTGAAACTGATATATATACTAGTTCATAATTACAATAAGATTGATGATAAAATTACACAGTCATATAGACTTTATTAACCAGATATGAATGGTTTTGAGTGAGTGTATAAAGTTAAGACTTTATTCACCAGAAATAAATGGATCTTACTCCTGTCTTTGAGTGTCTGTTAAGATTTTATTAACCAGGTATGAATTTGACCTAAAGTGAGTGTCTGTATATAGTTTAGACTTTAATTACCAGATATGAATGGGACAATTACTCCTGTCTTTGAGCGTCTGTATACAGTCCAGATTTTATTAACCAGATATGAATTTGATTTAAATTACTCCTGTCTTTGAGTGTCTGTATATATCTAGTTTCTTTTAGTGTCAGTATATAGTCAGACTTTATTGACCAGGTATGAGTGGGGCCCACTTCTGTCTTTGAGTGTCTGTATATATATAGTTTCTTTTAGTGTCTGTATATAGTCAGACTTTATTATAGTTTCTTTTAGTGTCTGTATATAGTCAGACTTTATTGACCAGATATGAGTGGGGCCCACTTCTGTCTTTAAGTGACTGTATATATATAGTTTCTTTTAGTGTCTGTATATAGTCAGACTTCATTGACCAGATATGAGTGGGACTTACTCCTGTCTTTGAGTGTGCGTATCTGTTCGTTTTGCTGTCGTAGCATGGCGTCCTGCTGTGACTCCAGGGTTGTGTTGGTGTAAGGCTGTTCAGGGAACATACTTCTAAATGCTCGCCTTGACTCTGTATCACCTGGAACAATGAACAAGGTTAAGTGATTAATACATTACACATTGATAATCAGTTACTCTATTTTCTGAATTATAAGTCACACCTGAGTATAAACAGCAAACACTTTTTTTAAACAATATGATTGGATTTCATACACATATATGCTGCACTATAGTACAATGAAACTACAGGTAAGTTCACCTGTACAATTGCAATTAGGATGATGATGACATTCCACAAATTCTCCATGATAATAAGTATCTTTATAAAGGAAAATAGATACAAAATATGTATAGTTTAAGTAAACAGATTATCTACATGTAATATAATGTTGAAGAAAAGATGATTTGATATTTAATGTTTAAATAAAAAATTCTATGAAACCAATTAAAACTTGTGTTAAGCAAACTTCACCAACTTCAAAAAGGCTACATAGAGTACTTGACCCAATAAACACCCAGGGACCTTAATGGGACCACATTATTGTTTAATGTCAGACACAAATCAGTTTACATAGAATGCAAGAGGGAAAATACATGTATATGGTAGTCATATATTCAGGCTGCATTTGATAAATATTTAAAATCCAGGTAAGTGAACATGATGGAGAGGGGCGTTTATAGGGAGGGGGGGTGCTATTGGATCAAATACACCAATTCAATTCAAACTTTGATGTTATGATCCTCCTCTGATAATTAATACAATTCAACAGTAAAAGTTTCTGCCTCTAAGGAATGTTAAAATCATGAAAATCAAATATCAATTGTGTGAAGGGATTGGCAGCATCCAAATCAGCACTTTATAAACTTTGAAATAATTACAAATGCATAATTACAAGAATCTCATAAATCAAAGAAAATACATCACAGAATTACGAGTATGATCTAGGAAATGAACTATTTCAATGACTTTTTTTCCTTTATCAAACCACACATCAAGAATGCATCAATTGTTTTGGTCAGCCCATGCCAGCAAGTGTCTTTTTGAAATTACAAATAATGGGAAGCTTTGTCTAAAACAACATATGTTGACATTGGAAAGTACATTCTAGATGTCTAACAAATAAAATATAAGAAAAACAATCCTATTTCTAAAAAGACAACATCAATATAAGAGGTAAAAACTGTAAATTACTTGGTAAGCATAAAAATATTTATTGTATAACTTAGCTAAACTCTCTTTCATTATACAGTTATAACAAATGTTGAATCATGAAATTCTAAAGGGAATAATATAGAATAATCAACAATCAAAGATTGGTAAACAAAATGGTTGGAAGTACCTGTGTAACAATATAACAATTAAAAAGTCAAAATGTCTGGCTCAAATGCAAGATCATATGTACAGTTGTAAAAGAAATCATTCCTGTCAAGTGTCCCGACCAGGAATCGAACCCAGGCCTCGGGCATGATAAACCAAGGGTTCTACTAACTGAGCAATAGAGACTGTATTTAACATTAACACAGAGTGTACCGGACACACTGACACTTTTCTTTTGTTTCTACACATATTTTGAAGTTGGTAAGTATACATAGTACACAGCCCAAGTCTATATACCTAGCTTATCACAGATGATGTTACAAAAAATTGAGTCATTTTTGATTGGCTAAGCAAAAATTTCTTTCTAAAACGGTATCATGATCTCTGAGGTAGACGGTAACTAGCTAACATGAAAATATATACAACAGACACACACTATCATATTAGCGAGGTACATCTTATCATTAATTAACAGATCTGACGAGACATGGACACTAAGACAAAAGGTCATACCAGGTGGTGCAGCTTTGGACTCTGGAAACAAAGGGCAATATTCTACATAAAGACTCTAATCAAAATCGCACGAAAAAAAATGTAATAACATATTCAACCCAATAAATGCCAAGGGGGCTTAATGAGAAAATTGAGGGGTGCTTGATGGGACCAAGTTTAAGCATAACTTGTCACATAATAATTGTATTATCAACAATTTAGTTTATAAAAAAATGAAATAAAAAAACTGTTATGAATAAATATCTTCAGCCTACATTGCAGACTTTTTATAGCTATAATCTTCTGTAAAAAACAACTTCAGGCCTCAAAAAGGAGTATCAGTAAGAGAAAGTGGCCTATTGGGTCAAATAAGTCTACAGTGTCTGATGTAGTGATTGATACAATAATATAATAGACTTTACATCTATTATACAATGTACTTATCAATGACATCTTTATATATTAAAATGTATGATTTTCTGTATATTAATCACTCATTATGACAATCAATCATGATACAAAAATCCAAAGACAACACTTATTTCACTCAAACAAAAATAGGTTTTTAAATAAAAGACAACTCTGTCCACTAAACATTGTGACCTACCAGCACTGGCTTCTGATGTTGGGGCTGAAATGGCAAGCCAACAAATACATCACTCTTCCTCTGATGATTTAGAAGTTTAATGTAAAGTTAGAAATAGAGTTAGATCTGAAGTCCTCAGAATAAACCTTATGACGACAATTTTGAAAGTTTGGAAAATCTTTGTGTATTTCCTTATTTTTTTTATTAATATATGCTAGGTTATAGCATCATGTTTAACAAAACATTTGTTAAACAAACAGGTATACCACATAAAGATCTACCTTATATTCATTCTATAACATTCAACAGGTAAAATATATACACACATATCCTCTCTACTAATAGGGTACTATTACTGGGATTAGGGCACAGCAAACAGACAATGTAATTGCAAACAGAAAAAAACCATAGCAATTGTATCATGTAGTAAACTTGCGTATGTTTGGGCTATTAAATTTTATAGAAAATGAATTCCTAAAATATATTTTTCGGTTTTCATTGCACTCAGCCATGATTCAATAGGCTATCTCTAACTCATAAGGATTCATAATTGCTTCTATTGGCACCGATGCAAACATTGACCTCACATTGTTGTTGTCGTCTTAAATTATCACAGATACATGTAAACGACAGTAAATTTCTGTATTGTAATGGTAAAGGACTATATATGGTTTTGGCCCTTTTTGGCCCCTAAATCCGTCAAATTTTCAAAACTGTTATTTAGTATTTATTAATAAGTAATTTGATTTGACATACATTTGTATTTAGTGCATCGTTTTAGAAACCATAGAGCGCATCCTTAAAAAACCTTATATTTCTCCTAAAGATGTATTGGAAGAGCATACATATTTTCAGTAAATATTATGTTTGTTCAACGATGCGCTCTATAGTTTCATAAACAAAATGCAGCAAAAAGTTACTAAAATTGTCATTATAGTTGAATCTGAGATGTACTAAATATTTAAAATACAACAAATTAATCACTAAATAACAGTTTTGGAAATTTCATGGATTTGGGGGCCAAAAAGGGCGCAAAACATACATAGTCCTTTATAATATATTATACATAGTCCTTCAAAGTAATACAATGATCTCACTCCAGCACAATCACTGATTATACAACAAACATTTAAAGAAACAAGAGATCCCAGAGGGATCTTGGCGCCCACCAAAGAATGATCTATATCTGACAAAGGAAAGATGGATCTTTTCTCTACTTTTTAAACTTTTTCAAACATACTACATATAAAATTTGAGACAGATCGCTTCAGTACCTTTTGAGAAATAGCGGTAACAAACTTCAACTATCAAAATCCAAGATGACTCCTTGGCGGCCATCTTGTTGATCAATCGGTCCCAAATCACAATATGCACAACTAGGGCCCTAGGGAAACCTACATGTGAAATTTGAGAAAGATCCATTCAATACTTTCTGAGAAATAGCGATAACAAACTTTGAATATAAAAATCCAAGATGGCTGCCTGGCAGTAATTTTGTTGACCGATCGGTCCCAAATCACAATATGCACAACAAGGGCCCTAGGGGAACCTACATATGAATTTTGAGACAGATCCCTTCAGTACTTTCTGAGAAATAGCGATAACAAACTTTGAATAACAAAATCCAAGATGGCTGCCTGGCGGCCATCTTGTTAACTGATCGGTCCCAAAATGCAATATGCACAACTAGGTCCCTAGGGGAACCTACATATGAAATTTGAGACAGATCCCTTCAGTACTATCTGAGAAATAGCCATAACAAACTTTAACTATTGAAATCCAAGATGGCGGCCTGGCGGCCATCTTGTTCACCGATCGGTCCAAAAATGCAATATGCACAACAAGGGCCCTAGGGGAACCTACATATTAAATTTGAGAAAGATCCCTTCAGCACTTTTTGAGAAATGGGGATATCGAACCTTAACTATCAAAATCCAAGATGGCCGCCTGGCGGCCATCTTGTTTTTCCTATCAGCCTCAAAATCTGTATGGCACAAATAGGGACCAAGGGTAACCTCCATGTGAAGTGAACAAAATTCCTTCAGTAGTTCTCAAGAAATATTGATAACAAACTTCAACTGCCAAAATCCAAGATGGCTGCCTGGCGGCCATCTTGTTTTTCCTATCAGCCTCAAAATCTGTATGGCACAAATAGGGACCAAGGGTAACCTCCATGTGAAGTTTGAACAAAATTCCTTCAGTAGTTCTCAAGAAATATTGATAACAAACTTCAACTGCCAAAATCAAAGATGGCTGCCTGGCGGCCATCTTGTTTTTTCTATCAGTCTCAAAATCTGTATGGCACAAATAGGGACCAAGGGTAACCTCCATGTGAAGTTTGAACAAAATTCCTTCAGTAGTTCTCAAGAAATATTGATAACAAACTTCAACTGCCAAAATCAAAGATGGCTGCCTGGCAGCCATCTTGTTTTTCCGATCAGCCTCAGAATCTGTATGGCACAACTAGGGACCAAGGGTAACCTCCATGTGAAGTTTGAACAAAATCCCTTCAGTAGTTCTCAAGAAATATCGATAACAAACTTCAATTGCCAAAATCAAAGATGGCTGCCTGGCGGCCATCTTGTTTTTCCGATCAGCCTCAGAATCTGTATGGCACAACTAGGGACCAAGGGTAACCTCCATATGAAGTTTGAACAAAATCCCTGCAGAAGTTTTTTAGAAATAGTGATAACAAGCATTGTTTACGGACGGACGACGGACGACGGACCACGGACGCAGGGCGATTTGAATAGCCCACCATCTGATGATGGTGGGCTAAAAAAACAACTAGGTATTGCCTGCGAGACATAAATGCCCCTGCCTCCATCTATATCTCACAGCGAGATGGGAAAGGACAGACATAGGTAACAATATATGCCTCCCTTTTCCCATTTCATGGTATGGGTATAAAAATCTGAGCAAGGAAATGTAAATGTTATCAAATCAAACACTAGTCTAGTACAAACATGGAAAAATGTTATAAAAACCAAATAAACCACATTTTATCTATAACAATAACCCCAAAGTAAACTCCAAATGGTCAGTATAGGAGTCGCCACCTACCCGCTGGGGCTGCTGTTGGCTCCTCAGGGGCTGTAATAACCAAATCTCATACCTATACACCTCTGCTTATAACACAACAGTTATATATACACAAACTTCATACCTATTGGTCACTCTCTATAGCTCTACAATCTATATACATTGTACAGACAAACTCCAAACTCAAATCTAAATCTGAATCTATAGCTGATAATAACAACCTCTGAAGATAATGACATGACTCATATTCATGGTCTAATAGCTAAATCTGATAATACAGTTGATTCCGAGCCTACACTCTGTATATCTAGGCTAGTTGATTCTGTGCCTACACTCTGTATATCTTGGCCAATTGATTCTGAGAATACACCCTGTACATACTGGCCAGCTGATTCTGAGCCTACACTCTTTATATCTAGGCCAGTTGATTCTGAGCCTACACTCTGTATATCTTGGCCAGTTGATTCTGAGCCTACACTCTGTATATCTAGGCCAGTTGATTCTGAGCCTACACTCTGTATATCTTGGCCAGTTGATTCTGAGCCTACACTCTGTATATCTAGGCCAGTTGATTCTGAGCCTACACTCTGTATACCTTGGCCAATTGATTCTGAGCCTACACTCTGTATATCTAGGCCAGTTGATTCTGAGCCTACACTCTGTATATCTAGGCCAGTTGATTCTGAGCCTACACTCTGTATACCTTGGCCAATTGATTCTGAGCCTACACTCTGTATATCTAGGCTAGTTGATTCTGAGCCTACACTCTGTATATCTTGGCCCATTGAGTCTGAGCCTACACTCTGTATATCTTGGCCAGTTAAGTCTGAGCCTACACTCTGTATATCTAGGCCAGTTGATTCTGAGCCTACACTCTGTATATCTAGGCCAGTTGATTCTGAGCCTACACTCTGTATATCTTGGCCAGTTGATTCTGAGCCTACACTCTGTATATCTAAGCCAGTTGATTCTGAGCCTACACTCTGTATATCTTTACTGGTCTGTATATGTGAGCCTACACTCTATATCTTGGGCAGTTCATTCTGAGAATACACACTGTATATCTAGGCCAGTTGATTCTGAGCCTACACTCTGTATATGTTGGCCAGTTGATTCTGAGCCTACACTCTGTATATCTAGGCCAATTGATTCTGAGCCTACACTCTGTATATCTTGGCCAGTTGATTCTGAGCCTATACTCTGTATATCTTGGCCAGATGATTCTGAGCCTACACTCTGTATATGTTGGCCAGTTGATTCTGAGCCTACACTCTGTATATCTTGGCCCATTGAGTCTGAGCCTACACTCTGTATATCTTGGCCAGTTGAGTCTGAGCCTACACTCTGTATATCTTGGCCAATTGATTCTGAGCCTACACTCTGTATATGTTGGCCAGTTGATTCTGAGCCTACACTCTGTATATCTTGGCCAGTTGATTCTGAGCCTACACTTTGTATATCTTGGCCAGTTGAGTCTGAGCCTACACTTTGTATACCTTGGCCAATTGATTCTGAGCCTACACTCTGTATATCTAGGCCAGTTGATTCTGAGCCTACACTCTGTATATCTAGGCCAGTTGATTCTGAGCCTACACTCTGTATATCTTGGCCAGTTGATTCTGAGCCTACACTCTGTATTTCTTTACTGGTCTGTATATGTGAGCCTACACTCTATATCTTGGGCAGTTGATTCTGAGCCTACACTCTGTATATGTTGGCCAGATGATTCTGAGCCTACACTCTATATATCTAGGCCAGTTGATTCTGAGCCTACACTCTGTATATGTTGGCCAGTTGATTCTGAGCCTACACTCTGTATATCTTGGCCAGTTGATTCTGAGCCTACACTCTGTATATCTTGGCCAGTTGATTCTGAGCCTACACTCTGTATATCTAGGCCAGTTGATTCTGAGCCTACACTCTGTATACCTTGGCCAATTGATTCTGAGCCTACACTCTGTATATCTAGGCTAGTTGATTCTGAGCCTACACTCTGTATATCTTGGCCCATTGAGTCTGAGCCTACACTCTGTATATCTTGGCCAGTTAAGTCTGAGCCTACACTCTGTATATCTAGGCCAGTTGATTCTGAGCCTACACTCTGTATATCTAGGCCAGTTGATTCTGAGCCTACACTCTGTATATCTTGGCCAGTTGATTCTGAGCCTACACTCTGTATATCTAAGCCAGTTGATTCTGAGCCTACACTCTGTATATCTTTACTGGTCTGTATATGTGAGCCTACACTCTATATCTTGGGCAGTTCATTCTGAGAATACACACTGTATATCTAGGCCAGTTGATTCTGAGCCTACACTCTGTATATGTTGGCCAGTTGATTCTGAGCCTACACTCTGTATATCTAGGCCAATTGATTCTGAGCCTACACTCTGTATATCTTGGCCAGTTGATTCTGAGCCTATACTCTGTATATCTTGGCCAGATGATTCTGAGCCTACACTCTGTATATGTTGGCCAGTTGATTCTGAGCCTACACTCTGTATATCTTGGCCCATTGAGTCTGAGCCTACACTCTGTATATCTTGGCCAGTTGAGTCTGAGCCTACACTCTGTATATCTTGGCCAATTGATTCTGAGCCTACACTCTGTATATGTTGGCCAGTTGATTCTGAGCCTACACTCTGTATATCTTGGCCAGTTGATTCTGAGCCTACACTTTGTATATCTTGGCCAGTTGAGTCTGAGCCTACACTTTGTATACCTTGGCCAATTGATTCTGAGCCTACACTCTGTATATCTAGGCCAGTTGATTCTGAGCCTACACTCTGTATATCTAGGCCAGTTGATTCTGAGCCTACACTCTGTATATCTTGGCCAGTTGATTCTGAGCCTACACTCTGTATTTCTTTACTGGTCTGTATATGTGAGCCTACACTCTATATCTTGGGCAGTTGATTCTGAGCCTACACTCTGTATATGTTGGCCAGATGATTCTGAGCCTACACTCTATATATCTAGGCCAGTTGATTCTGAGCCTACACTCTGTACATGTTGACCAGTTGATTCTGAGCCTACACTCTGTATATGTTGGCCAGTTGATTCTGAGCCTACACTCTGTATATCTTGGCCAGTTGATTCTGAGCCTACACTCTGTATATGTTGGCCAGTTGATTCTGAGCCTACACTCTGTATATGTTGGCCAGTTGATTCTGAGCCTACACTCTGTATATCTTGGCCAGTTGATTCTGAGCCTACACTCTGTATATCTTGGCCAGTTGATTCTGAGCCTACACTCTGTATATCTTGACCAGTTGATTCTGAGCCTACACTCTGTATATCTTGACCAGTTGATTCTGAGCCTACACTCTGTATATCTTGGCCAGTTGATTCTGAGCCTACACTCTGTATATCTTGGCCAGTTGATTCTGAGCCTACACTCTGTATATGTTGGCCAGTTGATTCTGAGCCTACACTCTGTATATGTTGGCCAGTTGATTCTGAGCCTACACTCTGTATATGTTGGCCAGTTGATTCTGAGCCTACACTCTGTATATGTTGGCCAGTTGATTCTGAGCCTACACTCTGTATATGTTGGCCAGTTGATTCTGAGCCTACACTCTGTATATCTTGACCAGTTGATTCTGAGCCTACACTCTGTATATATTGGCCAGTTGATTCTCAGCCTACACTCTGTATATCTTGGCCAGTTGATTCTTAGCCTACACTCTGTATATCTTGGCCAGTTATTTCTGAGTCTACACTCTGTATTCTGTATACCTTAGCCAGTTGATTCTGAACCTACACTCTGTATCTTTACTGATCAGTATACATGAGCCTACCTTTGTATTTGAGATCCTGGAACTCCTGTATATTCTTTGGATTAGCCGTGTCTGAAACCCGCTGTGGAACTGAGGCATTACCCTCAGTAGCTCTCTTAAACACATCAACTTCTTTCCTAAAATAGTGAAAAAAATCACAAATTATTAATAAGGTTTTAGGGATGGGGGTCTTTCAAAGTTTCATAAATTCAGACAAATGATCGTGATCATCAACAGGAAACATAAGATAACTATAGTTCATAATAATATGGCTATGGAAACCTATCTCCGATTTCTTGAAACAAAAGTGCAGACTTAAGGATGTACTCCTCTGAGAAGTCAAAATTTTCTTGTATTAAACTTTTTTTCGCATATAGATTTTTGGAAATAGGAGTTCATACCATAAAAGAAAATGGAAGAAAATACATATGTCCGTGTGCTCGTTTTTGAGCTATTGTCACTCAAAGATACCTAGTTGATAAAATGTTGGATTTTATTGGAATTTTGCCGTTTTGACCAAATATACAAGATATTAAAGCCATAATTTCCTAATGAGCTGTTTGATATGTATAAATGTTTGTAGAATTTATTTTCGAGTAGTCTTTTTTAAAAATATACCAGTTTTGATTAATAAGACTAATATTTTTTCTCAGAATAACAACATATGCAACCCCTACCCCTTAATTTTGAGCTACAAAATACACCTTTTCCAGCCATTTTTGCCAAATTTTACCCTTTATAGACAAAGTTCTGGTATTAATTTTTTGTTAATATTTTGCATATTAACATGGAAAGGGCTGTTCTTTCTAAATCAGGCAGAAAAATGGCGGGTCCGTGTGCTTACTTTTTTTGTCCCATTTGAATATTTGTTATTTTTCAGTATTTTAGAGTAAAAAATAAAAGTGCTCAAATTACCATTAAATGTAAAAATAAAGTGACAAAAGTGTATCATTTTACACATAAATGCTAAATATTTTAATAACCACGAACCCAGTAAAGATTTACAGCAAAAACTAGCTCGATACAGCTAAAAATACAGTCGCAGTGATGATTTAAGTAAAACCAATTTCAGTAAAAAATGGTAAAACTGTGGCTCTACTTAAAGCGAAAAAAGACACAATTTCAAAATGGCCGCCAAATGGGTCATTTCTTAAAATCTGCATATAAAAAATCTACTAAAAATAGAAATGTAATTTTTTGACAAAATTTGCAACTGGCAGCTTGCTACAGATATTGATAAATCTTATTTGAAAATCTTATAACTTCTTTGATCTATGTCGAGACAAGACTTCAACGGGACTGAAACCTCAGAAGAATACATCCTTAAGTCAAAACTTGATTTTTTCTTCTCCTTATACAACTTGTGTGAAACAATTTTGACTTAAGTCAGTTTTTGATTTAAAATTGTTACGAGAAGTTGTGGCCTGAAGCCATGATTTGCTATACTTACGGTTGAGGTCTTTGTACAAGTCTGGGATCAAACACCTCTGGTTCATTCTGAATTAAAAATTCAGGTTATAAATAAACTGCATCATTCTATCTTTTTGTCAATGTAGCTATATTTTATTTTTATTCTTGTAAAGCATGACATTTTTGTGATTTTGCAACTACCACTTATCCGGTTACGAAAATTTGATCCATAAAATATCAAGAAATAGTTAAAATTGCATTTCACACAATAAAATTTTATTGATTCACTAAAAGAAAATTTTCAAGTCAATTCGCAAAACATAACTATACAGTATAGTATGTATAATAATTAATCACAGAATTGTGTTGTGTATAAACTCCAGATTTATCTCCAGTAAACTCAGTACCTTTTGTTTATTTAGAGCCCCTTCCACTCTCTTCCTCTCACTCTCCAACTGCTGCCTCATGGTAGCTAGCTCCCGCAGGACCTCGGAACCTATTGAATAATTCACACATCATTACTGAATAGATCATCCTTAAAGTATAAACTCGATCATCATAGGTATAGTGTTATCTCCCCTCGTAAAAATACTTATCTCCCTTGGTATAGCATGATAACACTCAGGTATTTTTATTATTTTTAATTGTTACTCGACACCTTGACAACTGTTCTTAATGACAACTCAGGTCCAAATACAATGTAGTTCAATAGTTTCTACAGGGCAAAGAAGTAATTCTAATAATTTCTATAGATAGATTAAAACAATAACGTATGTGTGTCCTTGTTATTCCTCATATTTATTTTCAAGTTATCTTCCCTTATGAAGTTATCTTCCCTTATGAAATATAGCATTAAGTATTGTTTAAGCAAAGTTATCTTAAATAATTTTTTATTCAATCAATATTTATTATAAATAGACCTTAAATTTGATATGGAATGTCAAAAAACTTGCATACTAATTATGTTTTTTTCCTTAGATATGATTAAATTTTTAAAGCTGATTATAATCAAAGATTATTTGTTTGTTGGTAGTATTTGATAGACTTACTGTTGGCTCTCTGTACAGGGTCTGGTGGGGGTCGTGCCTGTTGGTGAGAAAGTTTCCTTAATTAGTACCATAGTGAGGTGTAGGGTCAGTGTTAGTAGAGGGCCATGCATTGGTAAGCTCTATAGGGTATATATACAGGTACAATATACCAAACATGCATGGGTAATCTGTACACCCAATACTTTATATATAAGACATGCTACATCTCTACCAGTCACCTGTACATTCTACTGCAAACAAAGCGTGTTAATGAACTACTGAAGGAGGTATCTACTTATAAAGTCTGAATATCTTAATTTCTCTGTTTTCCATTGAGTGAAGAACATATGACAGGACATTGGAGTCCCAACATTAACAAATAAACATGTCTTGTTGAGGGATAAACACTACACAAATATATATCATGTATCTATTTCTACACATAAACAGTGCTTAAGTAATCATTATAAGCTATTCAAGACGTCCTCAATATCCAAAGCCAGTAAATATGCAGAGAACTGTTGTTCAAATAAGTTATGCATCATTCCATGAGTTTAACTGTAGTTATACATCATGTCGTTGTGTTATAGTTGTTGCCGACTGTTGTCAAAGTGTAAACTCTTTCTGCATTCAGGGGAAATTGTACTTGATGACTTCTGTGAGGACTCTATGTGGAGTGTACTTGTTGACCTCTCTTGTACTTGATGACCTCTGAATTACCTTGGGTTTGGGTTGGGTTTCTCTCTGTGATCGTTGAGCTGGAACAGGCGGCGAGTCTCCTCTAGCCTCCACCTCATCCTCGCCTTTCTGTGTTGTGTAAATTTGGGATTAGTACTATATCTACTGGTGTCTATAGAAGCTGGTGACATTAAGGCAATGGTGTCAGCTATCAAGCTTGGTGTATAGAATTATAGCTGTACCACAATGGCTAATTCATACCCCCCCCCTCCCGCTCCCCCTTAGCTCCCCCTTACTGTAAACAATGGCTAACTCATTACCCCCGCTACCCCTCTACTGTAAACAATGGCTAACTCATACCCCCCGCTACCCCTCTACTGTAAACAATGACTAACTCATACCCCCCGCTACCCCTCTACTGTAAACAATGGCTAACTCATTACCCCCGCTACCCCTCTACTGTAAACAATGGCTAACTCATACCCCACGCTACCCCTCTACTGTAAACAATGACTAACTCATACCCCCTGCTACCTCTCTACTGTAAACAATGGCTAACTCATACCCCCCGCTACCCCTTACTGTAAACAATGGCTAACTCATACCTCCCGCTACCCCTCTACTGTAAACAATGGCTAACTCATATCCCCCCTCCCGCTCCCCCTTAGCTCCCCCTTACTGTAAACAATGGCTAACTCATACCCCCCGCTACCCCTCTACTGTAAACAATGGCTAACTCATACCCCCGCTACCTCTCTACTGTAAACAATGGCTAACTCATACCCCACGCTACCCCTCTACTGTAAACAATGGCTAACTCATCCCCCCCCCCCGCTCCCCCTTACTGTAAACAATGGCTAACTCATATCCCCGCTAACCCTTACTGTAAACAATGGCTAACTCATACCCCATGCTACCCCTCTACTGTAAACAATGGCTAACTCATACCTCCCCCCACTACCCTATGCTTTACTGTAAACAATGGCTAACTCATACCCCCCAGCTAACCGTTACTGTAAACAATGGCAACAAAATAACATTAATTTGCTATTTTCTGAAAATTTTACGCATACATCAAAAGCAACAACATGCTTGTCAATCATATATTACATTCATAATGACATTTCATTTGGCAACCATGGCAATCCATGACAACAAAATCACCTCTGATGTTTTTGAAAACTTTTGTGGTCATGCAACAAACTTTAATTCATTCCTGTGTAGTTTCATCACAGGCTTATGAAGATTTGTTTGGACAAGATTCGGAGATTAATGACAGACAGAGAAGGTGATCCAATATACACTTCAAACCCCACCCTTTTTGTTGTCCAAAGAAGTCTAGGTCCTTATCAGAAGTTTGAAGCTTGAAGTATTGATACTACTTCAATCTTTATCTGAGAAGTTTTTCAAAACAAATGAAGCTTTATGAGCTTGAATGAACTCAACAATTAAATCATATTATAAATCCAAGCATAATAAACTGAATGCATCAAAGAGCAATTGCTCTCAAATGAACTAAAGATACGGTTGTATATATAAATCAAATTTTTTTGTAAATTAAGTAAATTTGTCATTCAATATTTGGGACTAAAATAAGTACCAGTAAACACGTTCATGGGGAGACCCCACATACACCCAGAAAATGTCACAATGATAGCCCAACATAACATTGATAATGCTGTGTGCATGAGAAAAAAACAGGACATATAGTCTACTATGGCATTTGTCTAAATCTAATAAAGGCATAATAATGCTAAATGTGACTACTAGACTCAAAATCAGTGCAGATGTTATAGATGTAAAATTTCTGCTGTCTCTGAAGTGATAGTACCATTTAATGAATTGACTTACAATCTCATGGTGACTTATATATACAGAGTCATTTTAATGTTCAAAATTGGTGAAACAAGAGACACAAAAACCTTATTGTTAATTGTGTCCTCAATGTTTTTCTGTCATGATGTTGAAATTGATTACGAGAGAAAGTTTTGTAATGAAAAAATTATCAAACAAAAATAAACTAGAACTGTCTCCAGAGTGGCAGACTAATATCCCACGCTCAGGCTAGTGGGTCCTTTTAATTAGTAATAACTCCATTACCATGTAATAGGGGACATTGCAGAACCCTTTATAGTTTATTCAACTCCCCTTTATGTCTGGGCTATGTGTACCAAATGTTATCAAAATCTGTTGAGTAGTTTAGGAGGAGTTTGCCAGACAAAGTTGTGTCTACAGACAACAGACGGACAGACAGACGGACAACCAGATTCCAGTGTACCCCTCCTTACCTTGTTTTTGCGGGGGTATAATAAATTAAAGCTAAACTTAAATCATGCATATATATGTAACAGTAATATTCTGAGGGACAAAATACTAGTTAGTCCATAGCATGCCATGCACTTGTTCTGTCAAACCCATTGTGTCACCTTATAGTTAGGTACACTAATGGTGGTATGTTATCTGTATATCTGACTACAGGCATACTGTACTGGCTATACAAGGTACACAGCCAGCTGTCCAACATGCAGTGCTATATTGTACATTCCAATGCTGCTAAAATACTGTGGTTATACAGTAAACAGTCAAAACAGATGAAATTAAAAGTAAAGTGATATAATTTAGGTTTCACAGATCTAGATAAGACTTAAAATTTAAAAAAAATATATGAAAATGATTATGATAATTGGACATTGCAATTAGATATCATTGGGAAGAATTTCAATTTTTGAAATGTTTATGCAGACCCAAGAAGTTTCTGTGCATACCCAAAAGGTGAAAACATGTATCTAAGGCTGAATTACAGAAAAATACAAACATGACAGAAAAAATGGAGAATAAAGGGACAACATGTATATGTATAATCTAAGAGAGAGTGTGTGGGGTTTACCGCGGGTTGTTTGACATTGGGCCCATTTTTGGGTGGTAAATAGGCCGATTCTGCACGGTAATAGCCAGTGCTGGTATCGGAATCCTGCCGGCTAACAGGTCGACTGGGAGGGTGAACTTGGGGGACCTTTAAAGTTGATATATCTACTTCTGGTTCCTATACAGAGCGATATTACACCAGTATTATAAGGCATACATATAGTGTATCAATAGTTAAAGACAAGTCAAAACTAATGTCAAATATTGTAAAAAACAAAAAAAACTTACTATCTTGTCATATAAAAAGCAGCAAAAATATCTTACAAAAAACGCTTATCAAATTAGAAATTAAGCAAAAGTGTTTTCTCCGTATACATTGTATATGCTTATTGAAACAATAATAATATTTATAAAAGAAAGAGATATGAATAATAGATAATATTAACAAAAGCTTGTCAATAAAAGTTTGGAACTGAGAGAGTTAAAACAATTTTTACCGGTTCTCCATCTGATGTTGCGAGTTTGCTGCGCAGAGTTGGAACAGGAGGCGATGAGGTACGTTGTTGCTGAAATATTATAAAGCAGGATATGGAACTATCTACAAGGCTTACAGACTATCTACCGATAAATGGTTGATGATTAGTGCCCAATTATAATTACTGGTCTGTGTTCTCTTGGTGTGGTTCTTTTTTTTTTTTTTTTTTTAATTTTTTATATCTTTCTACTGATTACAAGTTAAATTTGAATTCAAAGTATTGTAGTTATGAGGAAAACTATAAGTTTCAGCATAGCTAATATATAGTAAAACCAATGGTTTAAGTATTGGTTTTAATATCACTGATCATGTAAAACGAATACTATGCGTTATTTTTGTTTTCCCCATATGATGTTTACTATGACTTATCATAATTCACAAAGAAATTACAAACTTTGAGTGTGTAAGCAGCCTAATGTTGTCAGAAGATCTCAGCAACTTTAAAATTTGCACCAGAAAACACAGATTCTATATACATAGTCTATTGGCAATGATATACAAGCTAGCTCAATATCTAAAGACTAATTTTAAAAAGAATTTAAAAAAATAAAAACTAGCCACTAATATTTTATATTATAAATTCATTTGATTTTTGTGCCATTTACAACATTTCAAGTGACCTAAAGGGCCTGTAACGCCCACCTGTAATAAATGTCTTTATTGTTTTGCATTATTGAATGTACAATGTAGTTTATTTTTCATTCAGATAGACAGTGAAAGCTTATCTCAGGTTTGATCTAGCCCATGACAGCATTTTAAAAGTGATTAACTTAAGAGAAAATCTTCAAATGATCTGTGGACGTGTAAGAAAGCAAGCCATTTGTAGACAACAGAAGCTGCCCCAAGACATTATCCTACTATATATACAGGTGTGATAAAGTTTTATAATAACTAATATTATTTATATAATATTGAAAAATAAAAACAAGAGGCCCATGGGCCTTAACGGTCATCTGACTAATAGTACAATACAACATAGTCGTTTAAAGATTTTAGCCTATTTGACCCCTATGACCTTGAATGAAGATCAAGGTCATTCATTTGAACAAAATTGGTAGCCCTTCATCCCAGCATGCGACAGGCCTAATATCAGGTCTCTAGGCCTCTTAGTTATTCACAAGAACTTGTTTAAAGGATTTTAGCCTATTTGACCCCTGTGACCTTGAATGAAGGTCATAGGTCATTTATTTGAACAGACTTGGTAGCCCTTCATCCATGCATCCTGCAGGCCCAATATCAGTACCCTAGGCCTTCTGGTTCTTGAGAAGAAATCGTTTAAAGATTTTAGCCTATTTGACCCCTATGACCTTGAAAGAAGGTCAAGGTCATTTATTTGAACAAACTTGGTAGCCCTTCATCCCAGCATTCTACAGGCCTAATATCAGGTCTCTAGGCCTCTTAGTTATTCACAAGAAGTTGTTTAAAGGATTTTAGCCTATTTGACCCCTTTGACCTTGAATGAAGGTCAAGGTCATTCATCTGAACAAACTTGGTAGCCCTTCATCCCAGCAAGTCACAGGCCCAATATCAGTACCCTTGGCCTTCTGGTTCTTGAGAAGAAGTCGTTTAAAGATTTTAGCCTTTTTGACCCCTTTGACCCTGAATGAAGGTCAAGGTCATTTATTTGAACAAACTTGGTAGCCCTTCATCCCAGCATGTCACAGGCCTAATATCAGTACCCTGGGCCTTCTGGTTCTCGAGAAGAAGTCGTTTAAAGATTTTAGCCTATTTGACCCCTTTGACCTTGAATGAAGGTCAAGGTCATTCATTTGAACAAACTTGGTAGCCCTTCATCCCAGCATGCCACAGGCCTAATATCAGGTCTCTAGGCCTCTTAGTTATTCACAAGAAGTTGTTTAAAGGATTTTAGCCTATTTGACCCCTGTGACCTTGAATGAAGGTCAAGGTCATTTATTTGAACAAACTTGGTAGCCCTTCATCCCAGCATCCTACAGGCCCAATATCAGTACCCTGGGCCTTGTGGTTCTTGAGAAGAAGTCGTTTACAGATTTTAGCCTTTTTGACCCCTTTGACCTTGAATGAAGGTCAAGGTCATTCATTTGAACAAACTTGGTAGCCCTTCATCCCAGCATGCCACAGGCCTAATATCAGGTCTCTAGACCTCTTAGTTATTCACAAGAAGTTGTTTAAAGGATTTTAGCCTATTTGACCCCTGTGACCTTAAATGAAGGTCAAGGTCATTTATTTGAACAAACTTGGTAGCCCTTCATCCCAGCATCCTACAGGCTGAATATCAGAACCCTGGGCCTTCTGGTTTTTGAGAAGAAGTCGTTTAAAGATTTTAGCCTATTTGACCCCTGTGACCTTGAATGAAGGTCAAGGTCATTCATTTGAACAAACTTGGTAGCCCTTCATCCCAGCAACCTACAGGCCAAATATGAGTACCCTGGGCCTTCCGGTTATTGAGAAGAAGTCGTTTGAATGAAAAGTTTACGGACGGCGGACGGCGGACGGCGGACGGCGGACGGCGCACGACGACGGACGGTGCATGATGACAATAGGTCATCCTGACCCTTTGGGTCAGATGACCTAAAAAAATATTGAAAAATAAAAACCTACAAGTGTTCAATACCAACACCACAGAAACAATGTAAACATTTGAATGATATGAAATAAACATGGCAGTCCTTCAATTTTATTAGACCTACCGACTCAATTCTCTTCTGGTCATCTAATTCCCTCTCTCTATCTCTCTGACGAATCTCTGCTTTTTCTCGTTTAGCTCGTTCTGCCTCACGACGTTTTTCTTCATTTTTCCTGATAAGCTCTTCCTGTTTTCTGCGATTCTGATCAAAGAAATTCCCAAAACTAAGGTATAGACTATATGATGAACAGGCTTTGTCTACAGTAACTAACTAGGAAGGCGTAATCAGTGTGTCTACAATGGCATCAGTGGATCTGTATTACTAATAATCAACAAGCTTCTACTGGGGAATTAATATCTTAGAATTTAAGAAAAAAATGCATTTCTATTGAAAAATGTTTTTGAAGTCAAAACTTTAAAATCTTTGGGATAATGGATGCAGATCATCATGGGATGTGTTTGTTTTGGAGTGAGCTTTAATCATGTTTTGAAGTGATCCTTCCCCCAGTTGTCTAGTCGTCCGTTACCTCTTCTTCTTTCTCTCTTTTCTTCCTTTGTTCCTCATCAAAATCTCTTTGTATTCTCTGTCGTTGTTCCTCTAAGCGACGATTTTCTTTCTCCTCTTCTATTTTCTCTTGTTCTTTTTTCAACTGATCCTGTCGTTTCTTTTCTAATATCTGATAAAAGTGTAGAATGTTTTGTACAAAATACTGATAAGCGATTTGACTACATTTGTGTACTTCAAAGTTATACAATTTACCTGGAACTTATCTTAAGCAATAATGATATTTCATCCAGATTTTCCTGAAATTTGAAAAAAATTTTTACCAAACAAGCCATGTACTGTGGAACTATGTTCATCAAAAAGTCTACAAAACATGATTGCTGTGTTACTGTGGCTTTTCTTTAAAATCACATAAACCCTATAAAATCCTGTTTGGTCGTGTTTAGATCCAGTCAGGCCTCGCTGTAACTATGATTATTTACAGACACTGTACCTGTAACCTCAAATCATCCTTGTATTTATCTGCTTTAGATTTTTCTTCTTCAGTCTGTAAAAACAAAAATAATATGAACTTTACCACATGTCTTATATTTTACATGCACATCACCTTTTAAACAGTGACAACCTTCTACCTGCCATTACAAATTATGATATTCTTTAGTTTTCAATTGAACTTCAAATTTGAACAAAAATTATTGTAAATACTAAAGTTTTAATATATACCGTATAGCGGGTTATTTTCAGAGGGATGATATTTTCAAGATTTCGTGCCACATTGCTGGATTGCAAAAATTTGATCAAGAAAATTGAAAAATAGTTAAATGATATCTACCCTTAAATCCATATTGCGAAAATATAATTTTCTCGTTTTTAGATCAAAATGCGAAAATTTTGGTTTGCAACATTATCTGCTATACAATAATACAAGTTTTAAGTTTTTAAAAGCTTAAAACTGACGTAAACATACCCTAGGATTCCCGAAAATGCCGTGACCCCCGAGTGCATATGTTGTTTCTCCTTCAGCATTGATCTGAGCTGGAGGAGGAGGAATGTAGTCGTCTTTAGGTGAGACTGGTGCCCTAAAACGTGGCGACTCGCGTGGAGGAGGAGTATAGGACGGGTCATCTACTCTCTTACGCATCTGTCGTAGGTCAGCTGGAAATATCAATGACAAGTTTTTATTTATATGTTCTTAATGTCATCCATCAAAATTGGCTAATGAGCAAAAACACTCTGTGGTTCTCATCTACTGGCTAATAAATCAGCACTGTCTGTGTTAAGTCTAATCTATAGGCTGATACCCAGCGTTTTCTATTGGTTTTAAGACATTACCTATAGGTTGACCCCTGGAATCCAGATTGGGTGCCCCTCCTCCTGACCGGCCAAACGGATTGTAGTTGAGCATGTCTTCTTCAATCTTTTTCTCATACCTGGCAAACAGAGAGAATATAAGACTCTTTCATATGTGGATATGAAGGATAGGGATATTCTACCCAAGAGTCACAAAATGTAGTAAAAACAGAGGCTTGCCAAGGGTTTTGCAACATTTTGTGATATCAAGGGTAGAATATCCCTATCCTTCATAACCACTTATAAAAGAGTATTTTTCTTTCATACCTCGATGCTTCCTTGCAATTTCACAACTGTAATATCCCGCCATTTTGAAATAAATTCAAAGAAATCCACTACTGAAAGTCAATTTTTAATAATTACGTGATATTATCAAAAAAAATTCCATTGTTTGCGTCTTTTATAGTAAAACCAGTCAAGTTTGTGAAAAAAAATGTTAAAAGGAAATAGAAATTCTGTTGACGCCGTGACGTCACAAGGCTTTATTGCATGGGTAGCCATGCAATACAATTTGTTCTGAATGTTTTACTTTTAAGATAATTACTATGGATATATAAAGAAGTCCTACCATTAAGATAACTACTATGGGTATAAAGAAGTCTTACCAGTAAGATCATCTTACCAGTAAATTTACCATTCTTATGGGTATAAAGAAGTCTTACCAGTAAGATAATTACTATGGGTATAAAGAAGTCTTAACAGTAAGATAATTACTATGGGTATAAAGAAGTCTTACCAGTAAGATAATTACTATGGGTATAAAGAAGTCTTACCAGTAAGATAATTACTATGGGTATAAAGAAGTCTTACCAGTAAGATAATTACTATGGGTATAAAGAAGTCTTACCAGTTAGATAATTACTATGGGTATAAAGAAGTCTTACCAGTAAGATAATTACTATGGGTATAAAGAAGTCTTACCAGTAAGATAATTACTATGGGTATAAAGAAGTCTTACCAGTAAGATAATTACTATGGGTATAAAGAAGTCTTAACAGTAAGATAATTACTATGGGTATAAAGAAGTCTTACCAGTAAGATAATTACTATGGGTATAAAGAAGTCTTACCAGTAATAAAGAAGTCTTACAAGTAAGATAATTACTATGGGTATAAAGAAGTCTTACCAGTTAGATAATTAATATGGGTATAAAGAAGTCTTACCAGTTAGATAATTACTATGGGTATAAAGAAGTAACCTGTCCATAATGTTTAGTTGCGACAACAGTAAAGGCAGAGATAAATAAATCAGTGAACAGATCACATATAATTACCTCATATCCTCCTGCTTTAATCTTTCTCTCTTTAATTTGTCCAACTCCATCTGAATAAAAACAATGGCCATGGTAGAATGAAGTCAGAGCAATTCCTACCACAGTTTTACTGGTGAGTTTGGTAGAGTCTGAAACGGACTTGAACTTTATTACAATGACTTGATAATTATTTGGCAGGAAGTAGACGACAAGGTTCTACCATGCGCATGCTTTTATAACAAAGTCTGACTATTTTGAAAAATTTTAACTCAATAAGACGTTATATGAGAAATATTTCATCCTAAAAATGTTCCATTTTAGAAGAATTTGATTTCAATGGATTCTTCATCAAAGCATGACTTTTGAATATTAATTAGTGCCTTTTTGCTAGTGTAAATATCACTACATCTTATATCATTTGCATAGTGCGGGAAACACATATTACCTCTTCGTATTTCTATTAGCTAAAAGCGGGTATAAATTGTGGTAGAAACAAGTCACACGACTCATGGTTGTTGGGATATGGAATTTATTGCACACAGGTGAGCTATTTTTTAAAAGTTACAAAAGGCACAAGCTTTAAAGTGTGAAATTAAATCATTATGAAAAAGTTTTCAAGAAGAAAACAATGAAATTAGCTAGTATACCTAACAGGACCTTACCTGTCGGGCTAGGTCATTAGCATACTCTCGTTTGTTAGAGTTGATAGTTTGGCGGTCCTCTTGATCAGCATCAAACTGGTAAGGAGTGGTTCGACCAGGACTTCTGTGTCGAGCTGGTCGCCGAGCACTGATATAGAAATCATCATAATACACCCAGGGGTAAAAAACAACAGCTTCATATCATACAACTACACCCAGGGGTAAAAAACAACAGCTTCATATCATACAACTACACCCAGGGGTAAAAAACAACAGCTTCATATCATACAACTACACCCAGAGGTAAAAAACAACAGCTTCATATCGTACAACTACACCCAGGGGTGAAAAACAACAGCTTCATATCGTACAACTACACCCAGGGGTAAAAAACAACAGCTTCATATCATACAACTACACCCAGGGGTAAAAAACAACAGCTTCATATCATACAACTACACCCAGGGGTAAAAAACAACAGCTTCATATCATACAACTACACCCAGGGGTGAAAAACAACAGCTTCATATCATACAACTACACCCAGAGGTAAAAAAACAACAGCTTCATATCATACAACTACACCCAGGGGTGAAAAACAGTAGCTTCATATCATACAACTATACCCAGGGGTGAAAAACAACAGCTTCATATCATACAACTACACCCAGGGGTAAAAAACAACAGCTTCATATCATACAACTACACCAAGGGGTAAAAAACAACAGCTTCATATCATACAACTACACCCAGGGGTAAAAAACAACAGCTTCATATCATACAACTACACCCAGGGGTAAAAAACAACAGCTTCATATCATACAACTACACCCAGGGGTAAAAAACAACAGCTTCATATCATACAACTACACCCAGGGGTGAAAAACAACAGCTTCATATCACACAACTACACCCAGGGGTAAAAAACAACAGCTTCATATCACACAACTACACCCAGGGGTAAAAAACAACAGCTTCATATCATACAACCTAGAATCAGTTACACAGAACAAACTTATAGTTTGTAGTAACACCAAATACAACACATAAACCACAAACTCTAACACTTCACATCTAACAGATGAATGTTTTACTGTAATAGGTTAAATTAGGTACACATACATCTATACATAACCTTCACTGTTCACCCATTATGTATATCAAAGTAGGATAAAGAGGTCATAGGAGATCTTCAGAAACCAAGAGTTGAAAGAAGAGATATGGGGAGATAGATAGCAGTCAATATAGATGGTAAACATTGATTGTTGTCAAAGAGTATAGGTTAGTGTTAGAATTCTCCACAGCCAGAGATCAAACAGGAAAGTTCCAGGACATCAGAGTCTTTATAAAGATTTATAACATTTCAATGGAGTAAATGTTTGTGAACTAAAACAAAACTTAAATTCATGTGGATCATTTAACTCATTTTTATTCTATGTTTTAGATTGTTGTATGTTTTATTTAATTATAACAACATGTATCTTTTTAGAATAATTTTTGTTCCTAATGATAATGCACTAAATGTTGATTATTGTAGCAGGAAAGTGAGTTATATTGCATACATCTAAACATAAGTTACTCAGGAATTTAAAAACACACCGATTTGAGCATGTGTTAAAAGCATATGATACATGGAAGCCTTTACTGCTATAAGTAAAGCAACATCTGGTTATTTAACCTTACAATGTTTCAATGCACACCATATGATATGAAAAGTAACATTTTTATGGGATTTCTATGAATGCCATTCAAATATGTTGTCATAGAAATCCTCAGTTGTATTACATTACTAGGAATGCCACACAGTAAGTTATATACTAGGTTTATTCTATAAAAGTTGTCTTCTAATACCACAAAATTAAAGTAACAAGAATCAATATAAAGTTAAGATCTTAACTTTTCTAATTCAATGGTTGGAACAGTGACTGAGTTGATGACAAATTTTAGGCAAACAAATTTCTTGATGTAACCGATATTAGTAAATTCAGATAAGTTAAAACATGCAGTTAATTTATCACATCAAACTCTATTAAACAAAGATCTGATTCACATCAAAGAAATGCCATCAATATAAAGAACCATTATATGTCACACAACCTAAAATTAAACTCTAGCTCACTTGTATTATTATCAGTAACTACGGGTCTTTAGCTGTGTGTTGATAAACAGAGGATCTTACACGAGATTCTAGGTAAAATAGTTTCATAATTTGATATGCCATAAGCTTTACGGCAAAAGTGTAGATCACATAACAAGTATTTATGGAATTAAAGACCAAACTTGCAATTTTGATTCAGGCTCAGATGCGGCGCTTCCATTTACCGACAGAATCATGTAACGTCTTATTTTGATTACGAGGTCATTATTAATTACCTATAATGTGTTATTACATGTGTGTCGTGATATTCATGACATTGCTGTATGACATGGCCGAACGGGTCAGTTATATAATAATAACAGTTCTCTTGTTGATGGCATCCTTTACTGTGCAAGATAGAACAAACAGAAAGTATCTGGTGACAAATTGGGTTTGTCATGAAGTTTTACCTATTTTGAGTATCCTTAAGGATTCCTCGATGGCTGAAACCATAAACAGGACCAAAATATCAGTGAAATTCTTCTAATAGAACTAGTGGTGTTAGGACAGAACCAGGGATGTGATTGGTCCTCTATTTTGTTAATCAAAGAAAATCCTCGGAAAAGTGGACGAATCCCATCCATTCCTGGACAGAACTTGTTTTTGTTGGTGAACGATATTTGGAACGCTTTACTTTTACTCCGGCTATATGCATATGTGCATATTTCTGAAGACTGATCAAACAGTGTTATGGTGAATAATGAAAATAGACTTTTAGTAAGCTACATCTTCCAGTACCATTGTCCCTAATGAATTGAACAGTACTGCAATCTAAACATCCTTCTAATAAATCAACATTAGACGAGCCTTACCTGTCATCAAATGTGACTCTTGGGGAGCGTCCTCCTCTTGGTCCCTGCCCCTCCCCACCGAGGTTAAGAGGAGGTATAGCTGTACCACCGACTACAAAACAAACCATTCCATGCTCAGATTGTGGAAAATGTTACAGCCCCCTATTTTTTAGTTATAATTGTTTTACTACTTAAAAACTTATTAGGAGTAAAAGAACAATTCTTTACAGCATTTATTTTTTTTTATGTATTTTTTGTTTTTTGAGAATGGCTTTGTTTTTTGAGAATGGCTTCATTAAGATTATTTTATTCATCAGTTTTTACTGCTTTTTAGTAAGATATGAAGAATGCTAAATGATGTATTTATTACCTGCTGGATCTGGATCCAGGGGGTTCCGCATTCCGTAGAATCTGTAGGCGTCGTCAATAGAGTTACTGGCATTGAGGCCTCCGATGTTTTCCTGGCCCGTTATGTATGTACTACAATAGATACTCAAAATCAGCAAATATACTGTAAGTGTTCACCACGGCTTTGTTATTTTTTTGTTAAAATGTATAGTGTCGAAATGTGAGACAAAAAATTATTTGTAGTCCTGAATTATAAACAACTGGCGCCTTGCATTGACCAATTGCAACCATTGGTTACTGAAAGTTACATGAATTTTACTGTAACATTTGAATATCATACATATCTAATCGCAAACCTGAAATTTTTACTGAACGGAATCTACACCACCATCTTATTCCAGGGCAACACATTTTGTGCTGACATTACAAAGGAACTTAATTGTGTATATAACACTTATCTGCCTATTTGGTATCAATTGTGATGTCATGTTTGTACGATTAATGTCATATTTCAGAGAAAACAACCAGAGTTTCTCTCATATAGTATGACATCACATTTAACACATATCTCTCTGTAATATGTAACGACAGAATTTCCAGAATACTTACAAATAACTTCGACTGTTGGATTTCCTTTTTTAGCAAAATAAAAATCCACGGTACGCAAAAAAAAAAAAAACAACATCAAGCAAGTCTGTTAATACTGAACCAAAATCAACATCTATAAACATGCAGCGTATCACACACAACCGTATCCCCCGTCAACTCTCTATCAAATGGTCTGTGTGTGGTAGTAGGGTCAGAGGAAACCCAGACCAACATACAGACATGTGAAGAATAGTTCCCTGTCACAATAAATCAACCTCATGTCACATGGGTAATAACATAAAGATACCGGTAGATTGTGGTCAGTATTGAAATGCCATAAATGTATGTAACATTGAGTTCATGGAGCTGGTCCAAACAGATATTTGGGGTGATGTCAATACTATACACTAATAATGCACAGCATGCATCATCAAGTGTCTAAAGCTGTGAGGCCATCTCAGATTCTGGACAGTCTTAAACAACCAAGGCTTGGTCAGTACCATGTCAGGTAGATAGTAAGTCAACTGGACTGTTAACAATGGAAATGTTTTGTACAATTGTTTCAGAAAAACTGCAGTGTAATAATAACATAATGGCCACCATTTGATTAGCCACTGTCGTAAAAGGACAATTTCATGGAAAAATAAGGAATGGAGGACCAGGACAGACAAATTAAGATGACTAGGGCATTCAGAATCTATGAGAGGATGAAATATGAAGACAATGATCAGAAATAAGAACAAATTTACTCAGTCCAGCTACAGCATTAGACATACACATAGAAGAGAGATTACTAAAATCATCTAGATTAAATAACAAAAGGTGATGGCAAAGATTTGGGCATGAGTTTTAGGAGTGTTTTGTCTATAAATAGCAGTGAAGATATTTATTTTTTATACCTCTAGCCAGCATAAAAGGAGATAGGTACATGTCAGTCATATCATTACCATCCTGTCCATTTTTTTATATGACGACTCAGACATTTATACATGTAGTTTCAACATTAAAATCAATCTGCATGCAACACAAACATAAAATACTGTGCTCTGACATGCAACATAAATCCTGGTAGTTTGCTTGTGTTTAAAACACCAGTAGTTTTTGAAGATGGAGTTTCTAGCAAAATAACCTAAACATAGTCCCGAGGTAGAGGGAAGTGGTTTTATATAAGTGTCTGACACATTAAAGGCTTGGCCTCATACTACGATTGAGGAAGAAGATCAACTCCTCTATCCAGCTAGTTTGTAGCTAATAGTTCCATCAATTATCTTTTGATCACCTTTTATTTCCCATTTCACTACCTTAGAAATAAATATATTGAAAACCACAAGGAAATGCATTTGAAAAACATTGATTAGCTGAAGATGACAGACAGAAATGTGTTGCTATGGAATTCAGCTTGATAATGTCATAAGCAAAGAAGACTAAACAATGATAGGTTATTTCGAAAGAAGTTTACATTTTTTTCATCTAAATATTAAAAACAGTTTTTGAACTATGTTGAAATATTATTTTTACTACCAGTATATTATAAGCAAACAAAATCACACATTTTATACACTGAATCTGAAAATCTACATTAGAAACTTTGTCGTTAGTGTTTATAAACTGTCACAGCATTTGTTACCAAGAATTCATTTGATGTGAGTGCAAAGGGAGATAACTTAGATATACTTAGGTATGCCTGTGTCTGGGTCCAGATCACCAAACCTATAGATTTAAAGGTTTCCTTATGTACCTTCTTGATACAATCCAACATTTTATGGTACAGGCAATCGAAGCATAATCAACATATTACAATGTACAACATGTTTCTTCTGATTAATCTTTTGTGTGTCTAATCATATTATAGCTGATCAATCTTTTGTGTGTCTAATCATATTATGGCTGATCAATCTTTTGTGTGTCTAATCATATTTTGGCTGATCAATCTTTTGTGTGTCTAATCATATTATGGCTGATCAATCTTTTGTGTGTCTAATCATATTTTGGCTGATCAATCTTTTGTGTGTCTAATCATATTATAGCTGATCAATCTTTTGTGTGTCTAATCATATTATAGCTGATCAATCTTTTGTGTGTCTAATCATATTATAGCTGATCAATCTTTTGTGTGTCTAATCATATTATAGCTGATCAATCTTTTGTGTGTCTAATCATATCATAGCTGATCAATCTTTTGTGTGTCTAATCATATTATGGCTGATCAATCTTTTGTGTGTCTAATCATATTATGGCTGATCAATCTTTTGTGTGTCTAATCATATTATGGCTGATCAATCTTTTGTGTGTCTAATCATATTATGCTGATCAATCTTTTGTGTGTCTAATCATATTATAGCTGATCAATCTTTTGTGTGTCTAATCATATTATAGCTGATCAATCTTTTGTGTGTCTAATCATATTATGGCTGATCAATCTTTTGTGTGTCTAATCATATTATGGCTGATCAATCTTTTGTGTGTCTAATCATATTATGGCTGATCAATCTTTTGTGTGTCTAATCATATTATGGCTGATCAATCTTTTGTGTGTCTAATCATAATATAGCTGATCAATCTTTTGTGTGTCTAATCATATTATAGCTGATCAATCTTTTGTGTGTCTAATCATATTATAGCTGATCAATCTTTTGTGTGTCTAATCATATTATAGCTGATCAATCTTTTGTGTGTCTAATCATATTATGGCTGATCAATCTTTTGTGTGTCTAATCATATTATGGCTGATCAATCTTTTGTGTGTCTAATCATATTATGGCTGATCAATCTTTTGTGTGTCTAATCATAATATAGCTGATCAATCTTTGGTGTGTCTAATCATATTATAGCTGATCAATCTTTTGTGTGTCTAATCATATTATAGCTGATCAATCTTTTGTGTGTCTAATCATATTATAGCTGATCAATCTTTTGTGTGTCTAATCATATCATAGCTGATCAATCTTTTGTGTGTCTAATCATATTATGGCTGATCAATCTTTTGTGTGTCTAATCATATTATGGCTGATCAATCTTTTGTGTGTCTAATCATATTATGGCTGATCAATCTTTTGTGTGTCTAATCATATTTTGGCTGATCAATCTTTTGTGTGTCTAATCATATCATAGCTGATCAATCTTTTGTGTGTCTAATCATATTATGGCTGATCAATCTTTTGTGTGTCTAATCATATTTTGGCTGATCAATCTTTTGTGTGTCTAATCATATTATAGCTGATCAATCTTTTGTGTGTCTAATCATATTATGGCTGATCAATCTTTTGTGTGTCTAATCATATTTTGGGTGATCAATCTTTTGTGTGTCTAATCATATTATAGCTGATCAATCTTTTGTGTGTCTAATCATATTATAGCTGATCAATCTTTTGTGTGTCTAATCATATTATGGCTGATCAATCTTTTGTGTGTCTAATCATATTTTGGCTGATCAATCTTTTGTGTGTCTAATCATATTATAGCTGATCAATCTTTTGTGTGTCTAATCATATTATGGCTGATCAATCTTTTGTGTGTCTAATCATATTATAGCTATGCTTGTGTCCTACATTCTGACAGTTTCAACTAGCTTGACCAGTGTTCAAATGAAAATGATTAGGATATTATTTACCTAAGATGTCCACAATGTAAATATACTAACACAAGTGCTTTGTGTTCATAAATGCTTATTCTTCAATTCACAAATAATGAGTATTTTAAAACTTGGTTGGATCAGACATGTTGTACTTACGTCGGCTGGTATTGTAGACCGGGAGGGAGCGATAGACCAGTTGGTCGTCGTGGCTCCAACAGACTCGTATCAAATCCTCCGCCTCCATCTAAAAACGCTGATGGCTCGTATCCTCCACGATCTCGTCGACGACCCTTGGGGGCAGAACCGTCAGCTCCAAATGCCACACCCCCTCCTAATCCGAAGTCTCCTGAAGGATCATACCCACCACCCCGAGGTCTGTAACAGACAGTTTCGGGACTGAATATTCATTTACAAATACATACACTAGAAAAGTATTTATAAAAATATGACTAGTATAAAGTACACTTTGTGATCAGTACATGCCTTCAATTTTTCCATAGGAAATCAGTGTGTATACTTCTAGCCATCTGACCAGCATGATATACATGTATTAATGATATAAAAACCTACGCCTGTTGATTCTGTACAATCTTCGAATGATAAGCTACAACTTCAGGACTTCTTATCCTTCGCCGAGGAGAAACTCCCGGCTGACCTGGCAGGTTTTTAACTCTGACCGGAGTTTTCTCAGGATCTAGGTATCCAGATGCTGCAACCAGCAGTTCTTCTCTCTTTTCCCTAAAGCAAAATAAATTTGAAAATTTCACTGTGATCTTAAATCACTTTCATGGTAAAACAAAAATGATAAATCTTGCTGGGCATCAGAATCACCAAGAGAAGTATCTTACAAAGTTAAGGTGTTTTAGCCTCCGTTTTACTTTTCATGGCACTGTAATTTTAATATTAACACTTCAGCATCATCTATTTTCAAAATTTTATTTGTAACAAAATTTTTTTAAAACATCAACAATATGTACCTGGTTTTGGCTGCAACTTTATCTCGCATCTGTAGTTGTAGTTCATCGCGATACTTCTGTTTCTTCCTCCGTGTAGCACTGTCTCTGTCTTGTTGTCCTATAAACACATGTGTCTGCATTATTTTACATATATGTACGCCTGTGTCACACTTACAATATATGTGTCAACTTCACATAATTACAGTGAACATATAGGAGAATGTAAATTCTAAACTCACTTAAAGTACTGCCAGGATAATTATGATAAGCACTAAATAACAATGATAGTTAAGCACTAAACAGAATTCTGTTCTGTATTATGATACAATGACATGGAAGAGCTAGGACTGCTGACAAAATGAATATTGTATGTTTGCATGACTGAGTATAATATAAAAGTGTTTGGAAATGTAAAAATCATAGACAGATTTTGTCACTGGTTGAATTCTGTCTATAAAGTGATGGCCATAAAAAACACTTCATGAGATTGTCATGGATAAAAAAAAATTCTCCACAAAAATGGCTGATGGCATTATCTTGTGTCAATGTTTAAATCTCCCTCTTCAGTCTGTCACAAGAATATCACAGGTGTCAGTCAGTTTCACAACAGAGCACATGGAACAAGTTATGGAAATACATATTGTGTACAAAATGCACAAAGAAATTTTGAAACAGTCAACTTCAAAACTGCAGTGACATACAAAATATTTTAAGACAGTAGAGAAAATTTTCATCATTTTTTTTCTGTTTGAAAAATTTAACATCAGGATTGAAAAAGGTGCACGATTAAAAGATATCAGGACGAAAACTTGCCACCAGTCTCTAGAATGTTTAAATTGTCGTCACCATGTGACTTGATTCCACTTGTCTCTATAACCTGTCTGATTCCCAAGTATCAAACTAGGGGGAGATAATCTAGTAATAATAACATTCTTATCAACTGGTGGCCAGTCTTCAGTCCAGATGTTAACTGGTTACTAGTCTATACACACTGTGATGATTTATTTCACTCATTCACCCCTGAAATTCTATTATGAACTGTCCCAGCTTTTGTTTTAGGAGAATTTATATATGTATTCAGGGGTAAATGAATTAATGATAACACAACTTAGTGTAAACCAACATATTTTTACATGCATATGAATTTTGTGTATTTTGTTGACAATTAGAAAAAAATTCATGAAAAAAGTGAATTCCATACATACAACAGAGATTTTTAAACTGTAAATCGTGAAATTAATTAAATCACCGTGAAATTCAAGTTGTTAGGCACGAAAATGTGAAATAAAATTGTAGCAAAAATATGTTGATTTACATATTGTATCATTGTATCGACCTTATGATAATGTAAATTCATTTAAATACATGTAATATAATTTGAAATTTTGTTATCCTTACTACATATATTATAAGTAGTTAAATTGAAAACATTTTTATGCCAGGGTTTTAGCGACAGTGAATATGATTGATAAAGAAAACTTCTACAAATGTGCACGTTTAGTAATAGATTTGAGTATGTACATAATAATTGATTATTTTTCTTCACAAGGCTTTAAGTCATAAACGCAAAATGTCCTCTCCTAGAAATTAATAGGCTATATGTAATATCATGTTTTTGGATAGCAATTACATTATTGTCTTTCAAATAAAAGCTAATTGGAATCCAAACATGAAATCAGACAGTTTTGAAAATAATCAGAATTTTGCCATTGATTAATGAATGTGTTACAGATATACATTTATAAAGGGGGACAACCACTTATAATCACTATCTTTTTTAAACCTTTATTCAGGCCAAGATAAAAATAGTAATATATCTAGATGTTATTGCTAAATATAACAAAGATGAGATATGATATTATAACTTCAATGAAAATAACAGACAAGCATGTAAATATATCGGTGTAATTTTGTGTGATGCATGTATATTGCAAAATACAAAATTCCTTGACAGAGATGATAAATTAACTGTATTTGACCCGTAAAGTTGAGAAAATGTAGGAGGTCCTTCATGGGACAAAATTTAGACCTTTTACAAAATCATTGCACAAAGCAAGGTACAAAAATCAATTTTCAAAATAAATTATACAATATTTATATCTTCAGCCAGCATCAATTTTCATAAAGATTTAAATTCAAGATAAGTGAACTTAAATTTAGTTGAAGCCTTGAAGAGGGGAATTGGACACAGACTGGGGCATGGGGTATTTTTGTGGAATATTGGAGAGCATTTTTTCATGAGAAATGTATAAAGTTGAGAGTTATTAATTAATATTGGTAAATCTCTCATATTTGACAGATGATTTGTAATTATATATGTATATATGTATGGGGTAATGATGTTTACAGCAGTACATCTTTCTTTTTGGAAAGAATTTGATTTCTAATCGATCTTTCTGGTCTGTATCTGGTGGGTGAAGGTAATTTTCTCATGGCTGCTGCATTCTCATTTCTTTATTATTATACTTTTTGAAAAACAAAATTACTATCTATAATCTCATTAATAATATCTCATATACTGTCATGACTTCTGAAACATATACTTTCAAATGCTTTCAAATACTCTTTCATATCATTTGTATATATACATTTTGTTACCAGGGAGAGAACTTACATAGCTATAGATACTGCCTGTTGTTTGATCCCATTTCAATTTATTTGAAATAAAATTTTGAAGAAATAGAAATTTCTAATCGATCATGAAACCTTACTGTTATCAATATATATCAGCCCAGTGATAATCACAACAACAAACTCTCATCTTCCTTATAAACGTGAATTGACACCTTCCAATCAGCCCAAAGTTTTGTATGACTGACAGGTGCTATAAAGAGGTGTATATTTGTATGGAGTCTCAGTTCATCACACACACACCATCTAAAGGTAGCTTATATTCATGTTTAAATTGTTGGCTGCTACCCAACAGCAGAGAATACACACAATCCTTAAAGAACTTATTGTGGTGAAAGTGTTTATTTTTCCTTTTGACATGTGACACAACACAAACTGAGGAATGTGAACATGCGAGGGACTCTGGGATAAAACTTTAAAGGGTAATAATAATGATGTGCATGAGAATACAGGGGTCAGCCTGTATACCAAACTGTAGTGCAGATAAAAATTAAAATCTCTATAAACTAAACCACAGTATTCCTCCACCCAGGGGAGATTACTCTAGTGTAATAATTCTCACCTCTATCACGAGTACCTGCTCAAGTTTTAAACGTGGATTTTCAAATAAGTTAGTCTCAATGTCTTAAGTAACATTTGGGAAAGTGAATATATTACAGTGTGAAGAGCAGTTCATATAGTTGGTGAATTAAACACAAAAATGAATATTATATTCACAAATTAATAAATACAATCAAAACTGACATTACTGTTGATAGTGAATATTTTACTGACTGTTATATCAAATTTCACCATTAATTGACATTCACATTAATGTGGTGAAATATTAACCTTTGAAATTCAATAGATGACTTTTGAAACTGATAATGAATTATACAGTACACAGTATATAGATGACGTAGCTAAAACTCTTCAGCAAAGTTAGGAAAGTCTCTTCTTTCAAAAACAGGTATATAATGGAATAGCATTCTAACAAGACAGATAATAAATATTATGATTGATCATTCTATATTACATAAATTGGTCATTAATGTAGGTGAAAATATAGGTCACAGTGACCTACTTAAAGGACACTAATATACCTGGTAAAGTTCAAATAGTAAGTACTTTAGAATATGGGATTTGGGAAAGCCATTATATATGTGATGACCAATAAATAAATGGCCACATTGTGAATATGATTTAGTTGCCCAGTACCGGTCCACATGTACAATAAATATGTGAGGGGAGGGGTGGGGGTATTTGTACCTTTTTGATATTTACAGTAAAACCTTGCCAACTCCCAGTTGGCCTGGACATCTTTAAACTTTGAGTAAAGCAGGGTTTTAATCAAGCTAAACATCTTTGGATAATTTGTGAAATTAGACAAGGTTGGCATTTGACAAGTTCAAGATGGAATTAAGAGGTCAACCATACATGAATTTCACGGTTTTATCAAAATACATCTGTTCCCTGCATAACTTCTCAAAATTATAAATCATAATATATAGAGGAGATACAGTAAACCTGGTCAATATCAAATGTGACATAGGATATCAGATATCTACAGGTGCCGTAGGTGTTAATTACAAACACATGGGTTAGGTGTGGTAAAACCTACCTTCACTTTTGCCTGTGAATGGTGAATACAATGCAAATCTCACTTATCATAGTGTAACACAACCTCAAACGGAGGCTGCCAAACCACACAATGTGCACAGTGGCCTTGACCTATGGCTACAATGACCTTCATCTTTCCAGCAAGATATTATGTCAATAAATTAATCAATGAGTTCCCTGAATAAAGGTTTTATGACACTGTTAAAATGAATTATTAGAGTTGAAACTAATAATTAATCATCTATAATAATACACCAAACTTTAGCTGTACTAGGTATAAGTTGCTGTATATACATTAAGTCTAAATATTGTTATGAATGAAAACCTTTAATTCTAGCACAAAAACTTTATATTCAGATATCATCCATCTAATATATGATACCCAGAAAACTGAGAATCAATTCCATATTAAGACCTATACCACCAAACAAAACATATGTCTCTTGTTTTCCACACATATATGTAGACCGCTTCCATGTGAAATTAGAGCTCGTTAGTTGACAGGTAATTAACAAACACATGACAGTTACTGTATATATGAGGGTACCATTGTTTGTAAATGTTGAGATTTTATACGTACCTAGAGGAAGTGTGGCGAAGAAATCTCCGGGTGGCCGTGACATATCCTTTGTACGAGAACTTAGTGGCTCCTCTGGTTCCTATAGCCAATAACACACACCAAAACACAGAATTAAACACACAATTACCACTTCCTTCCACACACTGCTCGATCAACACTGGCTAAAGTCAATCGAATTCCGGTATAATCAATAAGTTTTACCGGTACACAAAACTCTTTAACTCCTAGAATAAGTGTTGTCTTGTACTAAATCCAAACACAGCGAAGATAAAACTTGGATATTAATGTTCACTCACTGGCACAATATTTGTATATCTCTGTAATCCAGGTATATTAACTTTATCAGAACAATCTACAGGTATGTAATCCAAACACTAGTAACATAGCCCTCTGTCCAGTATATCACTTAGGTAGGTAAGGGATCAGATCCCGTTATAGCTAGCTACCTGTCAGGTTTACTCGTTAAAGGTATTCTCCATACAGGTACTTACTATAAGGTATTACAAACACACTGCCAGTTCTTAATAAAATAATAAGACAAATTGATACAAGTTTTTTTGTCATCTAAAGATTGTAAATGTAATCAGTATAATGTAATGAGTTCAGAGTTCAGTAATTCAACTGTGACCACCGTCTTAACTGTCAACAAACAACTCTAAGCAGTGTGTGAGAGTCTTAGGTGAAATCTGTCAGAACTAATCAATTTAAATGTAACACTACCACACATTCTATGTACAACCATCAAATCATGCACGCTACGTACAATCACAATATATCAGAGAGAGTTCTCAATGGTGCAGATCTACTTTAGAGGTGTATTGAAAGAAGACTGAATATTGTGACGTCACGGATCAATGAGTTTTAACGGTAAGCTAGGAGATATCTACAGGGTGAAAACTACTAGTATAGAATCTTATAGAGAGGCGCAGTTCTATAGAAAAGGTGTATATATATATATACTATAGTCTGAGACAGACGACTTGGGGAGGAACAAAACTATCTTTGAGATGTTTACATGGTACATAGCAACAGGAAACACAGGCAAAACAGCTGTCAGTACTGGTGAATGAAAACGGCAAACACTTCCACACTAAGAGTATAATCCCCTATATGCTATATACTTTGTACCAGTCGGTCAAATACTGGAGTAATTAACACGGGGTTAAAAAGAACAAGATTTTTATCATAATAAATCTAACAAAACAATAGAATGGTCAGAATGCAGGTCAGCAAATTCCTATAACACTAGAAGTGTACAAAAAATATCAAATTAAATTTGAAGTAAAAAAATATATAAAATAATTACAAATAGAATATTACGACAACATAACATAAGAGTAATAAAGTAAAGCCCATAGTTCCTATCATATAACAGAGGTCTTGGTTCCGATTTTTTTACTTCTTGACACTTTCTATTTCAACTCTGTGTATTTGCATAAATTTTTACACATTGAAACCTTCAAATTAAATAAAAAAAATTTTCAATTTTTTTATTCAAATATAAAGTTTGTTTTGAAAGGTGTTTTTGACCACAATCACTGATATATGTTTAAATAGAAGCATAAACTAAACTAATTACATGCAGCAATTTTTTCTATGTATTCATTATCTATGTCATGAGATCATGTAAAAAAATGGTGTCATTTTCTCACAAACATGACTTAATGATCACTATGTGCTAATTAATATGCAAACCAGAGTACTGAAACATGTCGGATATTGGTAAACAATTTGAAGAAGCATAACTACGGTATGTAATTTACTAAATGAGATGGTACAATATGGACAGACTGAAGCCAGCACTAAATCTAACACATGCTGCGCCACAATACCTGTCTATCTCTGCGGCCGCGGTACCTATAGTTTTCATCAAGTTCTGAGTCAGACTTTGAATCCAAATAGTCCTAGAATCATAACAAAATTCTAATTTGTTCCATTTCTACAGGCTTTTCACATCATCAATTCAGCTTTTAACGTACTAACAGGTTGTTATCGCTTCACATTTCTCTCTCCATGTAATGTGGCTTCACATATTTCATTAAATGTGATGTTGTTTCACATTTCTATTAGCCCAGTTAAGGTGCTCTTTGCATCAAGAAAATAATTTTAAAGGTGATAGTCAGAATAAGGATCATTTTAAAACCAGATTTATGCCTAAATGATATAAACATACAAGCAAAACCTGAAAAATGAAAAATCAAGCAAGTAAAAAAATCTACAGTAAATTGTTAATTTTATTTTAGACGATCAAATAAATGGCAGGAAAATAATTATGTTAAATTGTGATTTTTTTCCACACAAATGTGAATGTTACCTTTAAAAGCAAACACTGTTAAGATATCAGGATCTACATTAAATGAAAATATCCAACCAAACTCTGTCATTTGATCATCAAACATTACCAAACTTATTCATGTTTTTTCCTAAACTGTACACTTCATTGTCTTATATAATAACATTTACCAGTATAATCTAAGTCTTTAAGGGAAGTGTAATCTGAGGTTCTACCTGGTATGTTATACAGAGGTAAAAATGAGGGTATATTTGATTATTAGGGTCCTTAATGTATTATATGTATGCTAAACAACTTTTATTTTTTATAATGCAGGAGTAAAATCAAACTTTCTCAAGAATCGTTCTAACATTCTGTATGTCTAACCGTAATGAATTTTAACATTACTCCATCATGTTGATTTTAAGCAATATTTAGCTATATTTTACAATAAAACATTCAACAGATCTGATGCACTGGAAATTCTGAAAAGTTGCCTTTATTGTTTATTTTATCTTTAAAAACCTCTGAATCAAAATAATTTGACAAAAAGTGTACAATTCAAGAGAACGCATGAGGGAAAACATGTTGAAATCTGCACTGAAAACTACACGGAATACCTACCTTACGCTCAGGTCCGCTTATCTTTTTGACCTTTAGTCGGTACAAAAAGGATATATTCTAGCTTAGTCAATATCATTAAGTTCAGTTTTAAAAAAAATTATTGATTATAAACTTATTTTGAATTTCAACCTTCATTTCAAATATTACTGCATTGAACTTGAAAAAATAGGTATAGAATTTAAATTAATAAAATAAATCTACTTTAAAAATTAAAAAATCATCCTTGACTAATAATAACATTGACAGCATAGAAAGGAAAAAATGAGCTCTAGATAATTATAATAATTTTACTAAGGGAAGTAAACCTTCTGTGGAATTCTGAGAGAAAAGTTGTGTTTCCAGGCTTTGTAAGATATGTAATCATTCTGAGTTGTTGGAGTTACATCCCTTTAATAGCTTGACCGTCATAGTCAGTCTTAGAATGCTTCTAATGCTGACATGAATTCAAAGTTGAGATCCAAAATGGTATAGTTTCATAGAAATCTGAACTGATCTGTTTGATAAGATAGACCAAATGGAAAATAATATATCAAAATATTTTGTTTTACTGAAAATAAATAACGGCAATATATATATTTTTTATAAATCTATCAATATAAAGCCTGTTTTCAAGTACCATTAATTGGAGTAGATAACAAGAGGCCCAAAGGGCCTTAACGGTCATCTGACTACCTTGGCAATAGTAAAATTAATTATATATGGTGTCACTTTGTCAGGACCATGTCAGGATCATTTTCAATTTCTTTCAACAAATTTTATTTCAAACAAGAGGCCCAAGGGCCTTAACATATAGGAAATTAATTAGATATAGTGTCATTGTAGCCATCTTCGATTTTGGATCGACCCAAAAAATAACAAGACTTTGTCACGAACATGTCGGGATCATTTCATGCAAGTTTCAGCCAAATCGCATCAGTAGAACTTGAGAAGTTCAAAATGTGTTTTCAAGATGGCGGCTGCAGCGGCCATCTTGGATTTCGGATCGACCTAAAAAATAACACTTTGTCGGGACCATGTCAGGATCATTTCATGCAAGTTTCAGCCAAATCGCACTGGTAGAACTTGAGAAGAAGTTCAAAATGTGTTTTCAAGATGGCGGCTGTGGCGGCCATCTTGGATTTCGGATCGACCTGAAAAATAACAACACTTTGTCGGGACCATGTCAGGATCATTTCATGCAAGTTTCAGCCAAATCGCACTGGTAAAACTTGAGAAGAAGTTCAAAATGTGTTTTCAAGATGGCGGCTGTGGCGGCCATCTTGGATTTCGGATCGACCCGAAAAATAACAACACTTTGTCGGGACCATGTCAGGATCATTTCATGCAAGTTTCAGCCAAATCACAACGGTAGAACTTGAGAAGAAGTTCAAAATGTGTTTTCAAGATGGCGGCTGTGGCAGCCATCTTGGATTTCGGATCGACCCAAAAAATAACAACACTTTGTCGGGACCATGTCAGGATCATTTCATGCAAGTTTCAGCCAAATTGCACTGGTAGAACTTGAGAAGAAGTTCAAAATGTGTTTTCAAGATGGCGGCTGTGGTGGCCATCTTGGATTTCGGATCAACCCGAAAAATAACAAAACTTTGTCGGGACCATGTCAGGATCATTTCATGCAAGTTTCAGCCAAATCGCACCCGTAGAACTTGAGAAGAAGTTCAAAATGTGTTTTCAAGATGGCGGCTGTGGCGGCCATCTTGGATTTCGAATCGACCTGAAAAATAACAACACTTTGTCGGGACCATGTCAGGATCATTTCATGCAAGTTTCAGCCAAATCGCACAGGTAGAACTTGAGAAGAAGTTCAAAATGTGTTTTCAAGATGGCGGCCATCTTGGATTTCGGATTGACCCGAAAAATAACAACACTTTGTCGGGACCATGTCAGGATCATTTCATGCAAGTTTCAGCCAAATCGCACCGGTAGAACTTGAGAAGAAGTTCAAAATGTGTTTTCAAGATGGCGGCTGTGGCGGCCATCTTGGATTTCGGATCGACCCAAAAAATAACAACACTTTGTCGGGACCATGTCAGGATCATTTCATGCAAGTTTCAGCCAAATCGCATTGGTAGAACTTACGAAGAAGTTCAAAATGTGTTTTCAAGATGGCGGCTGTGGCGGCCATCTTGGATTTCGGATCGACCCGAAAAATAACAACACTTTGTCGGGACCATGTCAGGATCATTTCATGCAAGTTTCAGCCAAATCGCACTGGTAGAACTTGAGAAGAAGTTCAAAATGTGTTTTCAAGATGGCGGCTGTGGCGGCCATCTTGGATTTCGAATCGACCCGAAAAATAACAACACTTTGACGGGACCATGTCAGGATGATTTCATGCAAGTTTCAGCCAAATCGCACTGGTAGAACTTGAGAAGAAGTTCAAAATGTGTTTTCAAGATGGCGGCTGTGGCGGCCATCTTGGATTTCGAATCGACCTGAAAAATAACAACACTTTGTCGGGACCATGTCAGGATCATTTCATGCAAGTTTCAGCCAAATCGCACTGGTAGAACTTGAGAAGAAGTTCAAAATGTGTTTTCAAGATGGCGGCTGTGGCGGCCATCTTGGATTTCGGATCGACCCGAAAAATAACAACACTTTGTCGGGACCATGTCAGGATCATTTCATGCAAGTTTCAGCCAAATCGCACCGGTAGAACTTGAGAAGAAGTTCAAAATGTGTTTTCAAGATGGCGGCTGTGGCGGCCATCTTGGATTTCGGATCGACCCAAAAAATAACAACACTTTGTCGGGACCATGTCAGGATCATTTCATGCAAGTTTCAGCCAAATCGCATTGGTAGAACTTACGAAGAAGTTCAAAATGTGTTTTCAAGATGGCGGCTGTGGCGGCCATCTTGGATTTCGAATCGACCCGAAAAATAACAACACTTTGTCGGGACCATGTCAGGATCATTTCATGCAAGTTTCAGCCAAATCGCACTGGTAGAACTTGAGAAGAAGTTCAAAATGTGTTTTCAAGATGGCGGCTGTGGCGGCCATCTTGGATTTCGGATCAACCCAAAAAATAACAACACTTTGTCAGGACCATGTCAGGATCATTTCATGTAAGTTTCAGCTAAATGGCACTGGTAGAACTTGAGAAGAAGCTCAAAATGTGAAAAGTTAACGCACGGCGGACGGCGGACGGCGACGGCGCACGGCGGACGGCGGACGGCGGACGGCGGACGACGACGGACGAAACATGATGACTATAGGTCATCCTGACCCTTCGGGTCAGATGACCTAAAAAGTAACGAGCGTGCTGGAAATTGATCAGGTGATCACTATATATAGGACATACAGGTGTAAGAAATACCTCAGATATATGTTTACAAACAAGCCACTTTAGACTGCTCTTCAATGTTCAATGTTCTTTAAAACTCCTTATATCAAAATATTTGCGACACCAAACGCCTCAGGTACGATGAAATGCATGCAGGATTAATATTATCTTCAGATACCAAACATACCAGAGTGGTATTAAACTGCCTGGACTAAACTATAGTAAAATAGAACTACTATGGATAAAATGGAGGCTCCCACAGATTTAAATAATATCAATTTCATTCTTCTTTCAAAAATCAAAATGGTGGTTAGATATCACAATGTCTGAAAAGTTTTGACATGCATTTGATAAAGGGTTTGTCATGCTAGCAAATAACATTTTTGACATGTATTTGATGAAGAGTTTGTCATGCTAGCAGATACAGGTTGTGTATATATAATTGGGGGTAAATAAACAGACATTGTTATTAGTCTTAGTCTTTAGAGATACACACCTAAATGATCAGAGGAGAAATTAGTTAAATAGTTTTAAAGATTAGAATACCCGTGTTATGTTATATAATAAGAGGAATATATAAGAGAAGTATGAAATTTCAGTATTCATTATTTTAATACTATTCATTAGCAAATCTTTCTGTTTTCTACTAGTTTTGGTCTTTTAATATTATTTGTATTTTCCTTCAACTGAATTAAAACATTTTAATACATCAGTCCAATTAATACAAACTCAAAAATTCGGACAAGAAATGTCTGACCTAAATTATTCCCTATCTTGATGGTTTTGAATGTTTCCCAGTAATTGCAGGGCAATTAAATCATGCTAATTACCCATCACCATATATGTAAATACCTGTATATAGGGGCCTATACCTATAACAATAGCTTCATGCATATTCATAAGTTTGGATCAGTAATCATTACCAATTTGGAATATTGTTGTTCCTTTGCTTCGTCTGTCCTTAACCAATTATCATCGTCTAGGATTCCTCGTTCCTTCGATCGATCATTTTGGAATCTCACTCGCCTGATTATGTGAAACACAACATCATCAAGACTACTCCGTGAAAGACACAAAACAAAAAGCTACTGATGATCTACCATGTCTATACAGTAAAATCTGTGGACAATGTCTTCCCTTCTTATTTAAAAAAAAAAAAGAAACAAATCTTTTTTTTTTTAAATCTATTTCATTTTTCTGATTCTCAGTTAAAACTTTAATTCTCAACAAATTTTTGGTTCAGTGGGAACACATTTTGTCCACAGAATATCACAGCGTAAACCATAGGGATATCAATAAATAACTCACTACATCTGAATGGTACAGCCTTGTGTATATCATGTTCTAAATGGCTGATCAGCAACCAATCCTGCAGTACACTTCTGACTGTCACAGCGATAGAACATGGTGCGGGGGCCCAAGTGACAACCAAGTGTTTACTTACAACAGGCTATACCATTCAGTGGGTACAATATCAAAACAAAAACATGGCCAATGTCACACTAAATCTATTTCACTTTGTAATGAATCACCAAATTTACCATTGTGATTCGTATGTTTTTTTTGTTTTTTTTTTCTTCTTTTTTTGTTATTTCTGTGAATATTATATGAATTGTGGATAGAATGTCTCCTAAGAACACTTTTTTGTCCCCATTACATACAGAATACAGACATAAACTCCATGTGACTTTGGTCATGTTCCCTGTTACTCCAGATACACTGAAAAACTAATCAAATATATCCATGATATAAACCATATTCAGTCTGATAAACCATAACCATTGCCTAGATAGTCACACATAATCAGTGGTTTCTTTTGGAATGGAATCTTTAATATCATATCCGAATAACTAGATAAAAAATAATACATTGCATGTATTTTATTTCCTTGCGACAGTGTTTTGGTTTCTCCAGTCTGATGATGGTGAAAGCTAAAATACAGGGGAGGTGTTTGTGGGGGAGAAGCAGAAGATATAAAAGAGTTGAAGTGACACGAATGTTTCCTCATACCAAATCATGATTTTCCTTTTTGTCTGCAGACAATTTTTCAGATTTGTCATTCCTCCTACCCCTAAATAAAGAACTTTACAATAAAGTATATGATGGTGGCAAAATAATTCAGGATGATTATTGAAATCCAACTTGGAGGTCTCTCTGGTAATATGAATAGATCCCAGATCAATTCAATGACATAAAATAAAGTAACAGAGTACCAAATTGAAAGGTCAAGGGAAATAACCCTGGTCAAACTAAGTAATCTCGGATCAAACTTAAGGGTGATAACCCTGGTCCAACATTAACATCTGCGACCAAATTAATGGGAGATAATCCATATCTATAAAGTCATGCAAGACTAATCAAATGAAAGGTATCAGGATGAAAAGAAAGCAAAGGGCATGCTGTACGCTCTTCTCCAATCCAAACTGTGGGGATCGGATATCTAACTTTCAGATCATGTAAAAGTGAGATCATCTTTAACATAGAATATTATCACATATAGTCATATGATTATCATTAAGGAACTTATTATTATCAAACACATACAATGAATATAATATATGAAATATCAATGTATTGCATTCTGTTGAGTAACATGTAAACAAATTGATTTACATAATATATAAATACATGCAATCATAATTATAGACATTTACATAAAGGATGTATCTAAATATGTCTTTCTAACATGCATACATTCTTTTTAACCAGTTAACAAGTCTATATATATACAACAAATGCTTGCTTTTCTTTTTTTCTTTAATGGTATTGAAAGGTTCACCACTTTTAAGAAATAGAGCTAAGATTGTTTAGGGCTGTAATACTTTGTAACTTTGACAGAAGAATGGGACTTATCTGAGGATATCTGTGGTAAATAATCTCAGTCTTCATTATTAGAACAGTACCAACAATTGAAATATTTTTACACCTGTAACAAATGTTTATCAGACATCAGATTATCACAACTGATACCTAGACAAAGGAATATTACTTACCGTTGCTCATATTCCCGATCAAGATCTCTCATCTTCACATCATCAATCTGTAAAATAACCAAAAACAAAAAAAAAAGAGATCAAACTTTACCAATGTTATTCTATGAAAGCATTTTGTACTTAAGATTGAGCTTAGATTTATTGCAGAATTATTTGTTGTTTTCTTAAAGATTGGGGTTGGGGGGGTGTTGGTGGGGGTGTTATAAAAATCCTGATAGGACATTCACATTGTGCCTCTTCACAATAACAAGTATTCAGACTAACAATGAGGCCTGTGAATTACATTCATGAACAGATTACACATATCTATACTGTATATTGATTATTGTCACCAAATTTAGGTTTCATTACATTCCCTCCAAAAGTTTAGGAGGAATTGGTTGATTATTGTCTACAGATGGATGGACGGACGGACAGTCAAACATACAGACAAACCTGCATAGTTTTAATTAGATTTTCCAATGTCTGATGTACTTACCCCTACCCTGTTGATGGCGCCCTCACTAGCATAGGGTCTTATTCCTCTGCTGTCCCCATAAGGGTCCTCATTTCTCCTAAAGGGCAATTAGAGATAGAGTTAACCATCTGGCAGACATCACATACAACTCATACTGGTATATATATACAAATCGTCTAAACTGAAGAAATGTTAGTTTTGCTTTGTCCTCTAGTAAGTAAAACCACAGTCTTTCAATATGGATATCATGTATTGCGTACTGTATCTGCATAATATATGCATTACGAAGTACATTAAAACCCTGCTAACTCAAACAGATTGGGACCTATCAACAGTATATGGAATGCCAGGTATTGAAGTTATCAAAGGTTAGTCATCAAATCCATAGTCAGTTATACACCTGTCACATTCTGATCAACTATGTCTGTAACTGCCAATATAGACTACATTTTCAATAGATAAAACACTAAAATTATCCATTGTAAATGTATGCATATTTTTAGAGAATGTATTTGCCTTCGAGAAATGTATACCAAAAATCAATTACATGTGTATGTTTAATGAATAGATGATTTAGTTATGAAGGTAAAGGAGCTATCATTATGCTGTTGGAGGAATGCTATCATGATATGAGAGTGGTGTTACTGTATTATATCTACCTGTACTGACGTTCCTCTCGTCGTTTCTTTTCCAGGATCTCATCATAGGTAGGGGTCTGCCATCCCCGTCTCGTCTCTGGGGGTGCATCCCTGGGGGTGCCTCGCCCCCTCTGTAAGATATAGGTCATCACTTTACCTTAGAGGCCACTGTACAACACTAAACTGCACCTACATCTACACAAGCACATCTACTAGGCATGCACACTACAAATACAGCAGTATCTGTACTCCAAGTTCTACTAGTCAGGGTAGAACCTACAAGGCTATTCGATAACCTGTACTCTTCATTCCGAAGTCAGTGCAGTCTGGTCCTGTTAACAAGTCACATGGGTAAATCTATATCCAGGCAAGCTCCTCATAACATTTATAAGTGTATCGTAGATACCTGATATATATTTATTTATAACAGGAACAATTAATCCAAATTACTAGAATGGCTGTAAAAAACTACTATCACACATTTAAATACCAGGAAATTTACACAGCCTATACTACAAGCACATTTCTATACAGTCAATGTACACACTCTGGGTTTGTTTGGTATAACACATTTTAGTCTTATAACAGGAACACTTCACATACATTCCATAGTATAACGATCACTTTCCATGGAAAAATACAACCTCGGATATTCTACCCCAGTAAATCCAGAAATCTAAGCTACATCTCTAGACATTTTCTAGCGATTTTCCAGACAAACCTTCAGGATCCTGTACAAGTAGTACATAACATGGGCATAATGGCTGACTACGTTTATCTGTACGGAGATATATCGCGCCTAAACCCTTACACCAATATCCACCAGGAGTCACAACACCATTAAAACCCTTTCAGGTCAACATGTGAGGTTTAAATAAAATTTCATTTATTTATAACACGAAGCACTAAATGAATGATATCAGCGTTGTTACCAACAGTTTGGTATGTAACAGGTGACCTGAATACTGGCCCTCACTCTCACTAGGACACTTCATAACTATACTTAATTGGTGATCTACTTTAAACATGGTTTATCATCTGGTTTTACATCATGAAATCTTTAAATCATAAACCAAAAAAAAATATTGGTCTTGTATATCAGTCTTTTGACATATTTTATGATAAACTGAACAAATATTTCTCACCAAGACTGTTCCTATGTGATCCCACATATGGAAAAATATTAGTAAGAACTTAATCAATGAAGTCTCGAAAAATCAGACTTAGGTTTTCTAAACAAAATAGACATTAAAGCAAATTCTTAAAATCAAGCTAATTGCCCAGTACCTAAAAAAAATATTTTCTTTAATCAATATTCTGATCGATGGATGCAAAGATTAACCTGTTTCAGTCAAATCATAGCCGCTAATGCAGTTTTAGTGAGTTGCAAATTGGTAAAAAAATTGAAGTGTATATAGGTATATATAACTACATAGAAACAATATCACTAGATCCTGAATTATCATATTATTATATAATCATAGAAAAAGAAAATCATCCAATTAAAGCCACTAATAAGTGGAGGTATGAATAAATACATTAGGGTATTTAAAAGTTCAATTAGCACATCACATCTAAGGCAACAAGAATTCCACCGAAGTGGATGTCGCCTGCACAGCATCACAAAGAATAGTTATTTAGAGTTGAAAATATTGTTAATAATTAGGTAAATTTATCAAGTCCCGTAACCCTTGCAAATATTGATGGATTTTGACCAGTATCAGACCCATCTAAAATATCATTGATATAAAGCAATATACCAAATTTGGTTGAAATCGGACTATAAATACTAAAGTTATCGAGTGGAAACCATGGATTTGTCTGTTTTGACTAATTTGAAGTCCCATAACTCTTGCAAATATTGACAGGTTTTGACCATTATCATACTCATAAGAGATCTCATTGATATAAACCAATAGACCAAATTTGGTTGAAATCGGACAATAAATAATAAAGTTATCGCACGGAAATGGTTTCCCAGATGCCGACGTCGACACAGATGCCGACTCTGACATAGTGATACCTAAGTGTCACCCTTGCATTGCAGGCGACACAAAAATCAGCCAATCTCAAACAATTTATTTTATAGCTTAGTCATCAGGTTTTATATAAAACAAAATTGGAAAAACTTTTAAATACAATCAGATTTTAAATCACATGTAGATTTAATTGGCATCCATCTTTTTTTCAACTTATGATACAGATAATAATCTTTAAAAGCCCCAAACGTAAGATTAACAAATCATATGAAAGATGAAATAAGAGAAATGTTAGTTTTTTCCAGGAAAGATTTGGTACTAAAAGTGGTTTTAAGGTAATAGACATTTATTCAGTAATTATTCAATGTCCTCAGACATTTGCACACAAGAGATTGGTAACATAATAACAAATAATTAACCTAGTACAGCTGCATTCTCTTTAATATAAGTACTGGATAAAAAATTTACTTAAAGTTAATCTATTAAAAATCAGTCTAACTGCTAGAGATACAATGCAATAATTAAAATATCACTGCACACAACATGTATAACAAAACAGAAACTTCTATAAAATGGTTATATTTAGGTATGTAAAATCCAAATGGAGAACAAAATAAAATCACTTGTAAATAAAATAAGCTTAATAATCTTAGAAATAAATTGATTAGTGAATACTAAGTGCCGACAAAACCGTGGAGTATATTGATGGTGTGACTACATCGGTGACACGTAGGTGGCGCTGTATTAGTAAGGCTAAAACACGCAGCAATCAGCACTACACACTACTTACACCTCGGCCTTTCTGCTTTTTCAACATTTCATTGTATTCTCTATTTCTCTCCTCCTCTTTACGTCGCCTCTGTTACCACGGAATCAATCAAATTATTCATAAAAATCAACTTTTCATTAATCTTCGATTATTCATTCTTAAGTACCAAAATTGATGCCAAACAAGTTATTTATGCACTTTTTTCTCTTTTGTGTTTCTTTTTTTTTTTTTTTTTTTTTGCTTTCTTTCATTTTTTACACATGTATATGAAATCAAATCAAGCTTGACATTAAACTATAAGCCACAATTTCTCAAGTTTTGTAACCAATATTAGATTTAGGTTAAACCATGCTATGTATATTACACATTATATTTGTCTAACATGCCTCTTTGGTCAAGTTACTGTAAATTGAACATTCTTAGGGTGCAGAAATTTTCACAAAATGTAATTCTAATTAATTTAATTAATGGTAATATATCATCAAGAACTCTACATAATTCTGCAACAATGGTATTAAACGAGACTTATGTCATATAATGTGAATAGTTTAAAATAAGTTGATAATTTCCACGCTTAAATGCTCTATCTTGACAGTAACCAGACGAGATGTCAGCTGTGTTTGTACCTGTGCTGAGTTGCTTTGTAGACCAGGTAGGGAAGCCTGGAATTTCTCTGACTGCTGAAACGTGGAAATCAGAAATTGTTTATACACAGACATGCAAACAAACACTACACATACACACTCCTCTCTGTCTTCTATCTAATTAATCAACATATATCATAACAAACATACAGTGTAACAAAAATCATTTTGAAGTGAGAAAGTGTAGTGTTCTAAGTGATGAAACAATAATTACTACAACAACAAAAACATCCTTAAAACATTTAAATAGAAAAAGTTGATATAAACTTCAGGAAAGTTCAACAGTTACAGTGCACTGTTTATATAGTATATTACAATGTTCTCAGTCTTGTGTAACTTATTTATTATCATTACCAACACCAGGGGAAATACCCCTAATGTTAAACCTGCCTAAACTGTACCCTCACAATACAGAACCCTGGCGAATGCCAAATCTTCAAGGGGAGTTATAAAAAAAATAAGAAAACATCCAAAACTGATTAAATATTTTGTATCAGCCATAGATATTGTTTTGGTGTTCTTTTTGTCATATAGGATATCTCAGCAAAATGTCCTATAGCCACCAGCGAACTAAAAATAAAACGACAAAAAGTTAAGAATTCTGCTGCTGCATTATGAAATATGAAGTTTTACTGAATCCAGATAATGTAGGAATGTGCTTTTATGCAGTATATTTTCGACTGATTTTTTTTTTAATCATTGGCCCACCACTATAGTATACTACCAATGTTAATCGTACCCCTCAATTCAACCTTGATTTTAAAACTGTTGACACAATAATTTGTACTGATAAAATGGTATAGTTCATGTAATGTTTTAATTCAGTTTGAGCACCTGTATTCAAACAGCAGGTAACTATACCTATCCTATTGATATTGTTCAGCATTAAGGTTTAAACCCTACAGGACATGCTATAACAGGATACTCCTCACCTTGGTCTCAAAACACATAAACCATTAACAATGATACTCAACACATATCACTTACATATGCAAACAACAGTTTATACAAAGTGACTTAAATAGCAGCAACTCAAAGACATTCAAAATACTTCTTTGAGTCTCTGATAATTATATAGAAAAAGGCAGCAATCATAACTAACGGGTAAGCACAGAGATAAAATTACCATCGATAAGAAATCATTATAACATATTTAAGTATTAATCATGAATGTTTCATTTCAGTTGTAGTAAAATTTCACAACAGTTTACTTTAATAAAGATTGGACAATAAGAAAATTACTATCATTTAGTAAAAACGTTGTTATTAAAATTTTTATTTTTGATTTTACTATTAATTTTCAGTATGGATATTACAATTAATATTTAAGTATGGATATTACTATTAATATTCAGTATGGATATTACTATTAATATTCAGTATGGATATTACTATTAATATTCAGTATGGATATTACTATTAATTTTCTATATGGATATTACTATTAATTTTCTATATGGATATTACTATTAATTTTCAGTATGGATATTACTATCAATATTCTGTATGGATATTAAAATCAATTTTCAGGATGAATATTACTGTTAATCTTTGTATGGATATTACTATTAATTTTCAGTATGGATATTACTATTAATTTTCAGTATGGATATTACTATTAATTTTCAGCATGGATATTACAATTAATTTTCGTATGGATATTACAATTAATTTTTAGTATGGATTTTGCTGGTAATTCCTAGTGTAGGTTTTCCATATACCTGTACTATTGATATTAGTGTAGGTTTTGCTATCAAATTTGGTAGAGATTAGACTTTCTAGTATGAAATTTTACAATAAAATTTAGGTATTAGTACAAGTAGGGTTATGAGTAACTTCTTATCAGGATTTCAATATTTATATATTGGGGTTTTTTTTTATTAAAAAGGTTTTAGTATGGGTGTCAGTAGAGTTTTCATCAGTAAGGTAGATGTTTGAGGTTCCAATATTTATCATGTACCTTAGTGTTACGGCGAGGAGTCGGTGGCTGAGCGCCACGATCTAAATCTAGTCTAGGTACGTCCACCTGTGACGGCGAGTTCCTTCCGTGTCTCTGTGATGTATTTAAACAAAAATATTCCAAACAAGAGGCAATCTTTGTATCATACCTGGATGTTCTACACATGCTTAAAGCTACAGATTATAGCCTACAGAAATTAATTGATCATTGTTTTGTACTGTGTCAAAACTTTTATCCCTTGACTGATGTTTTCAGTTTTTATTTTATAAGTTTCCTTCTCTTAAGGTTGACTCATTAGAATGAAATTTGCTGAAACCATTTATCCAGCGATAAGTATTATCTTAAATTATACTTTTCAATGTTGATGTTCATAAAATCTTATTAAGTTTTACCATTTCATTGACTTTTTAGAATGAATTTTCTCCTTTCTATCAAAAAGACAAGAAGAGTACAAACTATGTAATGATCAACAGATGTACTAGTTTCCACCAGCAAGCAAAGACAGACAAACAAGCTATTAGTATTCCAGAGAAAACATTACAGAGTCTCAAAAGGATGGGAGATCTAATATAAACCTGTGTTCTTAACTATCTACTGGTAGTTAATCTAGTTATAGTCAAACTCTGACTAAAACCCCTCACTCAGAGTGTCTTACTCATGCTTATAAAAATTTTCATACTACAATGTCAATTTTGAGTTATCAATAGAAAAATTTAAGAGTCTTCATTATATTTTCTTATTTCAGATTTCATTACGATTTATTTTTGTGTTCTTTAAACAAGGTATTTTCTGAATGTATAACCCCACAATTGGGTGTTGGGTTGATTCAGTGTGTATCTATATACAAGTTCTACTGTTTTACAACACTTCAGCATTTATAGACTGGCATTAACTCACACTTACAGAACTGAAGTATATCCCACACTGGTAAATAAGTCAACACAAGATATCCACGTAAAACAAAGTCAATATCTGTTAATTATATATCGATGAGACCAGCACACACCCGACCATGGTGGTTATAAGAACAATGGCGACGCATGTCTATAAATGTACCTCTGTGACCTAGCTATTTCTGGCGTGGTTCGTCCTGTCTATACACAACTAATCAAGCATTTAAATATCTATGATCGAAGACAATGCCCCAGCACTAAGTATACAGTATACAGTATACTTATCATCATGACTTGTTTACTTCAATATCATCATACAAGAACCTTTATCTGTCCGAGGATCTAACTACATATCAGCACAATAAACAATTAAACATATAAGATAATGACAATAAGGATTATCTCCCTTAACGTCAATGACTACATATTTGTTGTCTCCCTTTATTTGTTATTTCCCTTTACTGGCTTTCTTCTTTAATAATAAAATCAAAATTGATAAAAAATCAATCACTAGCTTTATCTAAATGCAGCTAACAATGATGTAATGTGATAATACCAACACATAACTGATGTAATGAAGATAGATTTAAAAACATCTTTGTCCATAACTTACATAAGTTTTACTAAAGCATTATGTTAATTATCAATATGATGTACATTGGACCAAAGTGAACATCTGCAACACTTACATATGGAAAACTTGTGTTTTCTTGAAGAAATCTATCCATGTGTCACTGAGAATTTCCAATTAAGTCTTGTACATTATTCCTTGAATTGGCCATCTCATTAGTCCATGTATATGATAGGTATCACACTGACCAGTGTTTTATCTACTGTCTGATATTCAGACTGACCACTAAGTGAATGCTCTCTCAGTGCCTATGTACAGACTGACCACACATCATTCAGAATTTGTACCTACTGTTTTGAGGCAGTGTGTGACAAGTACAGGTACTGAACATACAACCAATAGACTTGTGGGATACCTGACCATACTATTATAGATATTGTACAGTATAGATGGGAGGCCTGGAGTAAGTGACCACATGATATTGTACCTACATCAGACTCAGGTAAGTATCTCCCTCATCTATTATTTAACACACCATCCACACCAGCAGTGATCACTGACATACTTAGGACCCTAGGGTACACATCCAACATCAACTCACTCAACATATAGCTATATCCATTGGATTTTATATTATTGTGCAGATTTTATGGTTGATATGTAACTGAAGCAATTAAATGTGGAGTTAGACAACTTTCAAACCTAAGTGGGAATGGTTGAAGTATTACTTCAAGAACCAATGATAAACCTCATGTCATGTACTGGATGGAAAATAATTTCATCTGAAAAAAAGAAGAGGGCTAGTAGTGTGAAGACACCTTAACCAATCAGCCGGTGTGGTCTACCTTAACCATTCCCCAACCACGACTCTTAGCTGGAGGTCGAATGTCGTACGACTCGCCTACCATGGCCCAGTGGTGTAGGCCTAGCTGGTAGATTCTTTAACCGCTTCGAATCACACTCTTCAATATAAAAGCTTGACAGTGGTAAAAAGCGTTTATATAATTAAGCCAGGAAAACAACTAAAGTATCGTGGATGATCAGTTAATATTACTTACAGATCTTGGTCTTTCCCGCTCCCGGGGCAAAGGAGGGCGCCTATCTGCAGATTTTGATCTTCGATTATCTTCTTTATTTCTCAAATATTCATTGTATTCTTCATTTCTTTCCACATTTCTCCGTATCTACATTACAATAAAGGTCGGACCATTTACAACTAGGGAAACCAAACATGAGATTTTCTAAAGGTGTTGTTCTTGATGAAACTCCCATCCTTTTAACAACACTTTTACTGCAGGCAACATACATGTACAGTGTTAGTAAGAAAGGGAAATCTCCGTTCATTTGCCATCCCTGTATGTAAGTACGTATTTTCCGGACAATAAGGTATGTAACTATATATTTACCAAACTTTTAAATTAAGGCATTCTTTCTTGTTTTGTCACATAACATTACAAATACACAGATTGATACCTAATCAATAACAAATTTAAAACAAAATAATAACATGGAAAAAAGAAAACCAATCAGTAGAGATTATTATCTTCCTTCAACAATTGTTTATATTAACCATGGCAACATTTAAAATTTTTTTTTTTTTTTTTTTTTTTTTTATGCCAGAAGAGAAAAATGTCTGAATTCAAAAGTTTGGTTGAGATGTGCATAATAAACATAGAACAATGTCAAGTTAAGACAAAAAAATATGGAAGTCAGGGGCTATAACTCAAACTCATGGGCCATAACTCATGCTATGCATTGCATTTCTGGTACAGTAGTGGATCATTAGATTAACATTGATAGTGCAAATCACAATGCAAATACTTCAACACTATCATATATTCAAGATGAAAGTAACTCAGAATTTTTGAGACATTTTGAAGACTTTTTTTTATTCTATTTGAGAAAAAACTCGAACGTAAGAAAAGAAATGTCTAAATATAGCATTTAACTAAAATCTAAAAGAAAAAGCAAAAGATTCATAACAGATAATTATAAGGTAAAAATAACTCTGAAACCACAGGAAATAAATCATAGAAATAAATAAATTGAATATTTTAAGGATGAAAAATAAGAAAATATCTATTAAAATAGGAATATTTACAATACAAATTATGGATAATGTCAGCCTCTTTGTTAAGCCAAAGAATATTATCAGCCATTTTCTATCACCAAGCATTTCCAACAGCACACAATTTTGTCAGTCTTTTATAGCTCTTATTCATGGAGAAAAAAACAATTTGATACTGGTTGTTATAGGACTGAAAACTGATCATTGAATATTGAAATGTTTTCAATATTAAATGTCAGCAGGATTTGCACTAAAACCTGCACTACCATGGCCAAGTTAGCATTCAACCACACACATAATGTGTATATCTCTACAGCAAACAAGACAAAAACATAGCTACTGGCTGCAAAATGAGTGATATCCCCTCTCATTGTAAATCAATGAAATATCACAACAAAAACCTTCACAGAAATAGTGAAATTTTCCTTTAAAAATACATTCTCATTTTTGTTTGAAAATTAAGAGGAAAACTGTCTACAAAATTCTACTTGTTAATTTTTCGTAATATTTTTCCAGAATATATTTATTATAAAGGGACATAACTCCGGAGCAAGTTGTTTGAGCAAGGGACATAACTCTAAGATGATGGCACATGAAGCCATGCACAGAGACTTACGGAGTATGGTTTAACGTCAGAATAATCTTTAGGACGTTCAAACCACTCCTTCGACCAGCTTCTTGGCGAATCAAATGACAAGTTGAGTTGATCCTAAAGCATAAAGGCACTGGCTCTTTATGAAAACTTGTAGCACTCTCGAAAAATAATTATATTGAAATTTCATCATTTACAAAACATCTAACTGAGAAAATAAAGATTTGTTCACATATGGTAAAGAAAAAACACTAAAGGAAATTATTGAAATGAAAGCACTGTTATACAAAACACATAAAAACGTGTTAGAAAAGTTCTGAAAATTCAATACTTAAATAAAAACAAACCATGAAAAAATTTAACAAAAGAGTAATACCGATACTTGAGAGTCAACAATAAAAAATACATTCAACCATTGTGTAGCTGTAGTGCAAGGGAAATGTCATAGAAAACATTTATTTCATAATGTAATGTTCTAAAAAAAAAGTCTTCATATACACCTGCAATGAAAGTTTTAGGCAATTTAAAGGTGAAACTATAACAGATATTTATTTCTTGTTAATATAAGAAAATGTCAATATAGTTTTAAACAAAACAATAGACACAAAGTCAATGGTGGAAATTTTACCTGCTCATCTTCCGCTGCAGATTTTCCGGGAAGGCCTCCGCTAAAACTCTCCGGCTGGGAATTCTCAATCCGGGCTCTGGTCCGAGTTGGAGTCTGTAAATGTACAACCACATTCACATATATACAGACATACCGGTAAATCCATACAGCATTTTAATGAAAATCAAAAGATTTTCACATGTTTCTGTTCCTAGGTAAAATAAAGTATAATAATTCTACTTAAAAGTGTACATGTTTGTTCTACTTAAAAGTGTACATGTTTGTTCTACTTAAAAGTGTACATGTTTGTTCTACTTAAAAGTGTACATGTTTGTTCTACTTAAAAGTGTACATGTTTGTTCTACTTAAAAGTGTACATGTTTGTTCTACTTAAAAGTGTACATGTTTGTTCTACTTAAAAGTGTACATGTTTGTTCTACTTAAAAGTGTACATGTTTGACTTGAAGTCAATACAATGACAAAATTAACATTGACAGTTAAAAAGTATTTGTGACAGTCATGCTTTAAAGTTCTATGTGCCATAACTGGTCGAAAATTTTGACATGCTATCTTTTCTTCGTTAATTTTTTGAAAACCATAAGATTTGGTGAATTAAGCTGTGAAAATCATTCCAATGGCTTATAAACCTTAGTTATAACACAGAAATTATGTACTGTAAAATTGTTGTTTTTTATGCCTTAAGTAAGTTTAGATAGAAACATATCTGCAGAAATCTATAATTACTTATAACATTGTAAAAATGTGCAATGAAATTGTAGACCACAATCTGGCTTCATGGTCTGACCGTATGTACTCATTTCACTTCTCTATTGATGTAATTATAATGATTTCTCGCAGTACTGTCAAATATCATTTTCAGCTCTTCTTTGCACATGTGAAATTAAAACCTATGCACTGAAAGTTTTGTAATTTTCAAAATGTTGGTAAATTTTGGTGATGAATGACATATTAAAAACTCATCTTGATTCGTTAGTATGGAAAAATACAGCACATATGACTTTTGATGTGCTAATCTTGAAATATATGTACATATTTCAAATGATCTAAATGTACTAATATTATCTTTCATGCAGATGTTACTGGTGTAATGTCTCCGTGCCAGACAAAAAATGCATTGTGAAGTAATCATGATATACCGTAAACCACATCATTTTTATGAGATACAAATTTTCTAGAATATTGATTTCACAATTAATTGTAAAAAAGTCTATATGAATGCACAATTGTCAGTAGGATTCCTTGATCGTGAAATGTATCCACAAATATGTCAATAATAACGATGACGCAAAATATTGTAACAAAATAAAGTGGTATACAATAAGTAACGAGGTATCGTCAGGATTCAAGTACAACATGATAAAATTGCCGCCTCCACCAGATTCTGATGCAGTTAAAATTCTTCCAACCGTATAGCATCTTTAACATTATCAATATCAATAAGAATTAAAGATGCTCCACCGCCGACAAAAGGTATTTTTTCTCTATCAAATACAGGAGCAGACAATTTAGTATTTTTTCTTCAGTTACAAAAGTTACTTACTTTACACCATTAGAACCATTGAAAAGTTTGAGCTTCTAATTTTACTTCAAGTTAAAAATATGAAAAATAATTAATTGCGTCCCGAAAAAATCACTGCATCCTATATGGAATGAAGTACTCATTGCGCATGCACCAAAGGCGAAATAAATTATTTTATATTATTTTTTGTGTTAATGAGACATATATATAAACGATTAAACACCAATTATTGTTCAACTGATGAATATCATTTATGCTCTGTCGGCGATGGAGCATCTTTAAACAGTATTTAACACATTTTGCAAAAAGCCGTTTGTATGATACATATTTTTCTTTCCTGTTTTCACTAGAAAAGAGATCAGTATATCAGCAATTATAATATTACATAATTATGTTCTAACTCAGGGAGTACTCAAACACAGATTGTAATAAAGCAGTGCATGTTGTGCAAGTGGATGTTATGTTTTTTAGGGAAGAAATTATGTACACAGTTGAAGAACACAAGAGCCATGCTTGAACAATCTAAGAATAGACTGAGGTAGAAATAGTGTATAAGTCTAGAAATTGTGTACATGTTAAGGTAGAAATGGTGTACATGTAAAGGTAGAAATTGTGTACATGTTAAGGTAGAAATTGTGTACATGTAAAGGTAGAAATTGTGTACATGTAAAGGTAGAAATTGTGTACATGTTAAGGTAGAAATTGTGTACATGTTAAGGTAGAAATTGTGTACATGTTAAGGTAGAAATTGTGTACAAGTCAAGAAATTGTGTACATGTTAAGGTAGAAATTGTGTACAAGTTTGTGTACATGTAAAGGTAGAAATTGTGTACATGTTAAGGTAGAAATTGTGTACAAGTTAAGGTAGAAATTGTGTACATGTTAAGGTAGAAATTGTGTACATGTTAAGGTAGAAATTGTGTACATGTAAAGGTAGAAATTGTGTACATGTTAAGGTAGAAATTGTGTACATGTTAAGGTAGAAATTGTGTACATGTTAAGGTAGAAATTGTGTACAAGTCTAGAAATTGTGTACATGTTAAGGTAGAAATTGTGTACATGTTAAGGTAGAAATTGTGTACATGTTAAGGTAGAAATTGTGTACATGTAAGGTAGAAATTGTGTACATGTAAAGGTAGAAATTGTGTACATGTAAGGTAGAAATTGTGTACATGTGTAGAAATTGTGGTAGAAATTGTGTACATGTAAGGTAGAAATTGTGTGTAAAGGTAGAAATTGTGTACATGTTAAGGTAGAAATTGTGTACATGTTAAGGTAGAAATTGTGTACAAGGTAGAAATTGTGTACATGTTAGAATTGGTAGAATTGTGTACATGTTAAGGTAGAAATTGTGTACATGTTAAGGTAGAAATTGTGTACATGTTAAGGTAGAAATTGTGTACATGTAAAGGTAGAAATTGTGTACATGTTAAGGTAGAAATTGTGTACATGTTAAGGTAGAAATTGTGTACATGTTAAGGTAGAAATTGTGTACATGTTAAGGTAGAAATTGTGTACATGTAAAGGTAGAAATTGTGTACATGTTAAAGGTAGAAATTGTGTACATGTTAAGGTAGAAATTGTGTACATGTTAAGGTAGAAATTGTGTACATGTTAAGGTAGAAATTGTGTACATGTTAAGGTAGAAATTGTGTACATGTTAAGGTAGAAATTGTGTACATGTTAAGGTAGAAATTGTGTACATGTTAAGGTAGAAATTGTGTACATGTTAAGGTAGAAATTGTGTACATGTTAAAGGTAGAAATTGTGTACATGTTAAGGTAGAAATTGTGTACATGTTAAGGTAGAAATTGTGTACATGTTAAGGTAGAAATTGTGTACATGTTAAGGTAGAAATTGTGTACATGTTAAGGTAGAAATTGTGTACATGTTAAGGTAGAAATTGTGTACATGTTAAGGTAGAAATTGTGTACATGTTAAGGTAGAAATTGTGTACATGTTAAGGTAGAAATTGTGTACATGTTAAGGTAGAAATTGTGTACATGTTAAGGTAGAAATTGTGTACATGTTAAGGTAGAAATTGTGTACATGTTAAGGTAGAAATTGTGTACATGTAAGGTAGAAATTGTGTACATGTTAAGGTAGAAATTGTGTACATGTTAAGGTAGAAATTGTGTACATGTTAAGGTAGAAATTGTGTACATGTTAAGGTAGAAATTGTGTACATGTTAAGGTAGAAATTGTGTACATGTCAAGAAATAGAAATTGTGTACATGTTAAGGTAGAAATTGTGTACATGTTAAGGTAGAAATTGTGTACATGTTAAGGTAGAAATTGTGTACATGTAAAGGTAGAAATTGTGTACATGTTAAGGTAGAAATTGTGTACATGTTAAGGTAGAAATTGTGTACATGTTAAGGTAGAAATTGTGTACATGTTAAGGTAGAAATTGTGTACATGTTAAGGTAGAAATTGTGTACATGTTAAGGTAGAAATTGTGTACATGTTAAGGTAGAAATTGTGTACATGTTAAGGTAGAAATTGTGTACATGTTAAGGTAGAAATTGTGTACATGTAAAGGTAGAAATTGTGTACATGTTAAGGTAGAAATTGTGTACATGTTAAGGTAGAAATTGTGTACATGTTAAGGTAGAAATTGTGTACATGTTAAGGTAGAAATTGTGTACATGTTAAGGTAGAAATTGTGTACATGTTAAGGTAGAAATTGTGTACATGTTAAGGTAGAAATTGTGTACATGTTAAGGTAGAAATTGTGTACATGTTAAGGTAGAAATTGTGTACATGTTAAGGTAGAAATTGTGTACATGTTAAGGTAGAAATTGTGTACATGTTAAGGTAGAAATTGTGTACATGTTAAGGTAGAAATTGTGTACATGTTAAGGTAGAAATTGTGTACATGTTAAGGTAGAAATTGTGTACATGTTAAGGTAGAAATTGTGTACATGTTAAGGTAGAAATTGTGTACATGTTAAGGTAGAAATTGTGTACATGTTAAGGTAGAAATTGTGTACATGTTAAGGTAGAAATTGTGTACATGTTAAGGTAGAAATTGTGTACATGTTAAGGTAGAAATTGTGTACATGTTAAGGTAGAAATTGTGTACATGTTAAGGTAGAAATTGTGTACATGTTAAGGTAGAAATTGTGTACATGTTAAGGTAGAAATTGTGTACATGTTAAGGTAGAAATTGTGTACATGTAAAGGTAGAAATTGTGTACAAGTCTAGGTAGAAATTGTGTACATGTTAAGGTAGAAATTGTGTACATGTTAAGGTAGAAATTGTGTACATGTTAAGGTAGAAATTGTGTTACATGTTAAGGTAGAAATTGTGTACATGTTAAGGTAGAAATTGTGTACATGTTAAGGTAGAAATTGAGTACATATTAAGGTAGAAATTGTGTACATGTTAAGGTAGAAATTGTGTACATGTTAAGGTAGAAATTGTGTACATGTTAAGGTAGAAATTGTGTACATGTTAAGGTAGAAATTGTGTACATGTTAAGGTAGAAATTGTGTACATGTTAAGGTAGAAATTGTGTACATGTACAATTCTAGAAATTGTGTACATGTTAAGGTAGAAATTGTGTACATGTTAAGGTAGAAATTGTGTACATGTTAAGGTAGAAATTGTGTACATGTTAAGGTAGAAATTGTGTACATGTTAAGGTAGAAATTGTGTACATGTTAAGGTAGAAATTGTGTACATGTTAAGGTAGAAATTGTGTACATGTTAAGGTAGAAATTGTGTACATGTTAAGGTAGAAATTGTGTACATGTAAGGTAGAAATTGTGTACATGTTAAGGTAGAAATTGTGTACATGTTAAGGTAGAAATTGTGTACATGTTAAGGTAGAAATTGAGTACATGTAAAGGTAGAAATTGTGTACATGTTAAGGTAGAAATTGTGTACATGTTAAGGTAGAAATTGTGTACATGTAAAGGTAGAAATTGTGTACATGTTAAGGTAGAAATTGTGTACATGTTAAGGTAGAAATTGTGTACATGTTAAGGTAGAAATTGTGTACATGTTAAGGTAGAAATTGTGTACATGTAAAGGTAGAAATTGTGTACATGTTAAGGTAGAAATTGTGTACATGTTAAGGTAGAAATTGTGTACATGTTAAGGTAGAAATTGTGTACATGTTAAGGTAGAAATTGTGTACATGTTAAGGTAGAAATTGTGTACATGTTAAGGTAGAAATTGTGTACATGTTAAGGTAGAAATTGTGTACATGTAAAGGTAGAAATTGTGTACATGTTAAGGTAGAAATTGTGTACATGTTAAGGTAGAAATTGTGTACATGTTAAGGTAGAAATTGTGTACATGTTAAGGTAGAAATTGTGTACATGTTAAGGTAGAAATTGTGTACATGTTAAGGTAGAAATTGTGTACATGTTAAGGTAGAAATTGTGTACATGTTAAGGTAGAAATTGTGTACATGTTAAGGTAGAAATTGTGTACATGTTAAGGTAGAAATTGTGTACATGTTAAGGTAGAAATTGTGTACATGTAAAGGTAGAAATTGTGTACATGTTAAGGTAGAAATTGTGTACATGTTAAGGTAGAAATTGTGTACATGTTAAGGTAGAAATTGTGTACATGTTAAGGTAGAAATTGAGTACATGTTAAGGTAGAAATTGTGTACATGTTAAGGTAGAAATTGTGTACATGTTAAGGTAGAAATTGTGTACATGTTAAGGTAGAAATTGTGTACATGTTAAGGTAGAAATTGTGTACATGTTAAGGTAGAAATTGTGTACATGTTAAGGTAGAAATTGTGTACATGTTAAGGTAGAAATTGTGTACATGTTAAGGTAGAAATTGTGTACATGTTAAGGTAGAAATTGAGTACATGTTAAGGTAGAAATTGTGTACATGTTAAGGTAGAAATTGTGTACATGTTAAGGTAGAAATTGTGTACATGTTAAGGTAGAAATTGTGTACATGTAAAGGTAGAAATTGTGTACATGTTAAGGTAGAAATTGTGTACATGTTAAGGTAGAAATTGTGTACATGTAAAGGTAGAAATTGTGTACATGTTAAGGTAGAAATTGTGTACATGTTAAGGTAGAAATTGTGTACATGTAAAGGTAGAAATTGTGTACATGTTAAGGTAGAAATTGTGTACATGTAAAGGTAGAAATTGAGTACATGTTAAGGTAGAAATTGAGTACATGTTAAGGTAGAAATTGTGTACATGTAAAGGTAGAAATTGTGTACATGTTAAGGTAGAAATTGTGTACATGTTAAGGTAGAAATTGTGTACATGTTAAGGTAGAAATTGTGTACATGTAAAGGTAGAAATTGTGTACATGTTAAGGTAGAAATTGTGTACATGTAAAGGTAGAAATTGTGTACATGTTAAGGTAGAAATTGTGTACATGTTAAGGTAGAAATTGTGTACATGTTAAGGTAGAAATTGTGTACATGTTAAGGTAGAAATTGTGTACATGTTAAGGTAGAAATTGTGTACATGTTAAGGTAGAAATTGTGTACATGTAAAGGTAGAAATTGTGTACATGTTAAGGTAGAAATTGTGTACATGTTAAGGTAGAAATTGTGTACATGTTAAGGTAGAAATTGTGTACATGTTAAGGTAGAAATTGTGTACATGTTAAGGTAGAAATTGTGTACATGTAAAGGTAGAAATTGTGTACATGTAAAGGTAGAAATTGTGTACATGTTAAGGTAGAAATTGTGTACATGTAAAGGTAGAAATTGTGTACATGTTAAGGTAGAAATTGTGTACATGTAAAGGTAGAAATTGTGTACATGTTAAGGTAGAAATTGTGTACATGTTAAGGTAGAAATTGTGTACATGTTAAGGTAGAAATTGTGTACATGTTAAGGTAGAAATTGTGTACATGTTAAGGTAGAAATTGTGTACATGTTAAGGTAGAAATTGTGTACATGTAAAGGTAGAAATTGTGTACATGTAAAGGTAGAAATTGTGTACATGTAAAGGTAGAAATTGTGTACATGTTAAGGTAGAAATTGTGTACATGTTAAGGTAGAAATTGTGTACATGTTAAGGTAGAAATTGTGTACATGTTAAGGTAGAAATTGTGTACATGTTAAGGTAGAAATTGTGTACATGTTAAGGTAGAAATTGTGTACATGTTAAGGTAGAAATTGTGTACATGTAAAGGTAGAAATTGTGTACATGTTAAGGTAGAAATTGTGTACATGTAAAGGTAGAAATTGTGTACATGTTAAGGTAGAAATTGTGTACATGTTAAGGTAGAAATTGTGTACATGTAAAGGTAGAAATTGTGTACATGTTAAGGTAGAAATTGTGTACATGTAAGGTAGAAATTGTGTACATGTTAAGGTAGAAATTGTGTACATGTTAAGGTAGAAATTGTGTACATGTTAAGGTAGAAATTGTGTACATGTTAAGGTAGAAATTGTGTACATGTTAAGGTAGAAATTGTGTACATGTTAAGGTAGAAATTGTGTACATGTAAAGGTAGAAATTGTGTACATGTAAAGGTAGAAATTGTGTACATGTAAAGGTAGAAATTGTGTACATGTTAAGGTAGAAATTGTGTACATGTTAAGGTAGAAATTGTGTACATGTTAAGGTAGAAATTGTGTACATGTAAGGTAGAAATTGTGTACATGTTAAGGAGAAATTGTGTACATGTTAAGGTAGAAATTGTGTACATGTTAAGGTAGAAATTGTGTACATGTAAAGGTAGAAATTGTGTACATGTTAAGGTAGAAATTGTGTACATGTTAAGGTAGAAATTGTGTACATGTTAAGGTAGAAATTGTGTACATGTAAAGGTAGAAATTGTGTACATGTAAAGGTAGAAATTGTGTACATGTTAAGGTAGAAATTGTGTACATGTTAAGGTAGAAATTGTGTACATGTTAAGGTAGAAATTGTGTACAAGTCTAGAAATTGTGTACATGTAAGGTAGAAATTGTGTACATGTTAAGGTAGAAATTGTGTACATGTGTAAGGTAGAAATTGTGTACATGTTAAGGTAGAAATTGTGTACATGTTAAGGTAGAAATTGTGTACATGTAAGGTAGAAATTGTGTACATGTTAAGGTAAAATTGTGTACATTAAGGTGTACATGTTAAGGTAGAAATTGTGTACATGTTAAGGTAGAAATTGTGTACATGTTAAAGGTAGAAATTGTGTACATGTTAAGGTAGAAATTGTGTACATGTTAAGGTAGAAATTGTGTACATGTTAAGGTAGAAATTGTGTACATGTTAAGGTAGAAATTGTGTACATGTAAAGGTAGAAATTGTGTACATGTAAGGTAGAAATTGTGTACATGTTAAGGTAGAAATTGTGTACATGTAAAGGTAGAAATTGTGTACATGTAAAGGTAGAAATTGTGTACATGTAAAGGTAGAAATTGTGTACATGTTAAGGTAGAAATTGTGTACATGTTAAGGTAGAAATTGTGTACATGTTAAGGTAGAAATTGTGTACATGTAAAGGTAGAAATTGTGTACATGTTAAGGTAGAAATTGTGTACATGTTAAGGTAGAAATTGTGTACATGTAAAGGAGAAATTGTGTACATGTAAAGGTAGAAATTGTGTACATGTAAAGGTAGAAATTGTGTACATGTTAAGGTAGAAATTGTGTACATGTTAAGGTAGAAATTGTGTACATGTAAAGGTAGAAATTGTGTACAAGTTAAGGTAGAAATTGTGTACATGTTAAGGTAGAAATTGTGTACATGTTAAGCTAGAAATTGTGTACATGTAAAGGTAGAAATTGTGTACATGTAAAGGTAGAAATTGTGTACAAGTTAAGGTAGAAATTGTGTACATGTTAAGGTAGAAATTGTGTACATGTTAAGGTAGAAATTGTGTACATGTAAAGGTAGAAATTGTGTACATGTTAAGGTAGAAATTGTGTACATGTTAAGGTAGAAATTGTGTACATGTTAAGGTAGAAATTGTGTACATGTTAAGGTAGAAATTGTGTACATGTTAAGGTAGAAATTGTGTACATGTAAAGGTAGAAATTGTGTACATGTAAAGGTAGAAATTGTGTACATGTTAAGGTAGAAATTGTGTACATGTAAAGGTAGAAATTGTGTACATGTAAAGGTAGAAATTGTGTACATATTAAGGTAGAAATTGTGTACATGTTAAGGTAGAAATTGTGTACATGTTAAGGTAGAAATTGAGTACATGTAAAGGTAGAAATTGAGTACATGTAAAGGTAGAAATTGTGTACATGTTAAGGTAGAAATTGTGTACATGTTAAGGTAGAAATTGTGTACATGTTAAGGTAGAAATTGTGTACATGTAAAGGTAGAAATTGTGTACATGTTAAGGTAGAAATTGTGTACATGTTAGGTAGAAATTGTGTACATGTTAAGGTAGAAATTGTGTACATGTAAAGGTAGAAATTGTGTACATGTTAAGGTAGAAATTGTGTACATGTTAAGGTAGAAATTGTGTACATGTTAAGGTAGAAATTGTGTACAATGTTAAGGTAGAAATTGTGTACATGTAAAGGTAGAAATTGTGTACATGTTAAGGTAGAAATTGTGTACATGTTAGGTAGAAATTGTGTACATGTAAAGGTAGAAATTGTGTACATGTAAAGGTAGAAATTGTGTACATGTTAAGGTAGAAATTGTGTACATGTAAAGGTAGAAATTGTGTACATGTAAAGGTAGAAATTGTGTACATGTTAAGGTAGAAATTGTGTACATGTTAAGTAGAAATTGTGTACATGTTAAGGTAGAAATTGTGTACATGTTAAGGTAGAAATTGTGTACATGTAAAGGTAGAAATTGTGTACATGTAAAGGTAGAAATTGTGTACATGTAAAGGTAGAAATTGAGTACATATTAAGGTAGAAATTGAGTACATGTTAAGGTAGAAATTGTGTACATGTAAAGGTAGAAATTGAGTACATATTAAGGTAGAAATTGTGTACATGTAAAGGTAGAAATTGTGTACATATTAAGGTAGAAATTGTGTACATGTTAACGTAGAAATTGTGTACATGTAAAGGTAGAAATTGTGTACATGTAAAGGTAGAAATTGAGTACATATTAAGGTAGAAATTGTGTACATGTTAAGGTAGAAATTGTGTACATGTTAAGGTAGAAATTGTGTACATGTTAAAGGTAGAAATTGTGTACATGTTAAGGTAGAAATTGTGTACATGTAAAGGTAGAAATTGTGTACATGTTAAGGTAGAAATTGAGTACATATTAAGGTAGAAATTGTGTACATGTAAAGGTAGAAATTGTGTACATATTAAGGTAGAAATTGTGTACATGTTAACGTAGAAATTGTGTACATGTAAAGGTAGAAATTGTGTACATGTAAAGGTAGAAATTGAGTACATATTAAGGTAGAAATTGAGTACATGTTAAGGTAGAAATTGTGTACATGTAAAGGTAGAAATTGTGTACATGTAAAGGTAGAAATTGTGTACATGTAAAGGTAGAAATTGTGTACATGTAAAGGTAGAAATTGTGTACATGTAAAGGTAGAAATTGTGTACATGTTAAGGTAGAAATTGAGTACATGTAAAGGTAGAAATTGTGTACATGTTAAGGTAGAAATTGTGTACATGTTAAGGTAGAAATTGTGTACATGTAAAGGTAGAAATTGAGTACATGTTAAGGTAGAAATTGTGTACATGTTAAGGTAGAAATTGTGTACAAGTCTAGAAATTGTGTACATGTTAAGGTAGAAATTGTGTACAAGTCTAGAAATTGTGTACATGTTAAGGTAGAAATTGTGTACAAGGAAAGATATTGTATAAAGAGATGAAGAAAACAAGAGCACATGCTTAAATAAATCTTAAGGTAGAAATTGTGTACAGTGTTGGGAAGCACAAGAGTCATGCTTTTTTAATATTGCAGAAACACATTCAGAAACCTACAGAGTCATAGTGGGGCCTTGGAGGTCGGCCGTGTGTCTGACGGGGCTCCTGTAAACAATAGGCAATCACAATACAAATACAACACCTAACAAGTTACAATACCTGGTCGTATAGATACATCTTTACGCAACAACAGATTTGTAATACAAATTGGTGTATAAAGACCACCCAAGGGATCAAAATCGTCTTTATACGCAAATTATATTTAAATGGACCATTTTGAAAAAGTGGTCTTATTAAGCAAGTGGTCTTTATACAAAGGTGGTCACCAAGGTAGGGCTGACTGTAGTGAACTTCCAAGAGAGAAAATAATCTCTTTATAAATATTTCTTTAAGTCACACAGAACATGTCTTAATATTAAGTCAATGCAGATTATATGGAATTATATTCATGATTAGATTCAACGTAATCATCAAATATCATAGTAATAAAGACTTCATGTTTTATATTAATTTGAAAACGGAAATTTATGTTGTTGATATGTATAAAACACACAACAAAGTGTTAATTTAAATAAAAATGGTGCTTCATATTGTTGTGTAGATCATTTCCAGTGATATGATATTACAGGGCCAAAACAGAACATACACCCATGTCCTAGCAATCACGTCATCTGTATAACAGTATAACAGGTTTTACACAGTGCTTTTAAGCAAGAGAAGGTGCATGGCTTGAGATAGACCTCCTAACCCTCTAAAGCATACAATGGCTAGCGACTGACATCACGGTCACATCCAGAGATACTGAGCATGCATGTAACACTATATGGATCTGTTACCTGGGTGTATCTCGTGCCCTTTTCAGAGGACGGTCGAGGGGGTCTGCCTCCTTTCTGAAATTTGTTACAAGCGTTACATACGGTACCTTTATAACCCTGTCATCATGACTGGAGATTGAACTCTATATATACACCAGCTGATGTCAGCACTTGTTGCCAGTGCCTAAAATAATACCAAACTTTGTTGAATATCTACCCCAATCATAAATTTGTTGTGGATTATCTCCCTTAAGATTATAAGTGAACAGATTTTCTCCCCTTAAAATAAATATGATCTGTGCATATGTGGGATTAAAAACAACACAAACACAACTGAAGGCTATGGTTTGTACAGTTGTTATGACTGACTTCATTTACCATAACAATCATACTATCTAACTTATTGAAGCTGAATTAAGTCAGACAATCTCTGACTACCTGTCAAATCCACTATTACTAATAAAGCCACATCCTACTATTACCACTTTTATACATAAACCTGGTAATCATTGACAAGAGTTTGTTAGGTCACTACATGACATTTTACTCATTATCACAAAGGCTTTAACTGTGTATTTTCAACTTTTTTTTATTTAATCATCTTCAGCAATACAACTAAGGTACAGTAGGCACTGAGTTTGAATTTCAACTAAAACTTAAGCAAACAAACCGCCTACTTTTTTCAACAGTTTTTTATAAGACAGGAATATTATACCTATAAGACCTTAGCTATACTATCAGTATACTGAAGGTAATTGTTATTGAACATTAGCTCTACTGTCAAGGTACTCAAGGTAATTACAGGTATAAGCTATTGAGCAATAGATCTACTCTCAGAGAACTCTAGGTATCGAGCAGATTAGCTCTACTGACAGTACAGGATGCCTGTTATGCAGTGAGGTATTAGCCACACTGGGGGTTATCCCCCTTTACCTCCGATCTCTCTGATTCCAAGACCTCAGCGTACGATTTGGTCATGTCTCTAATAGCCATAGCTTGCTGAAATTATACATCTGACTTAATTTTCACTTGCCAATTAATAACAAGATTTACATGTTATTAGTAGTAATCAATGTTTTAAATTATTTGATTTCCATCTTGCTGTTGTAAATTGTAACTGTTCTTTTTAATCAACTAAGGGATTACTCAACACCAACTTCACCTTTAGTAACTCATACCACATTAGATAAAAGATAGGCAGTTATACTCTTTTAATTACCAATAACTATTCACATCCAATTAATAAGCTACTAATACACTATCAAAAAGGCATCAACTTTCAATATAATCAGTAACTTTATTTGTGTGCCAGGCAGGAGTGATGTTGAATGTGTTAAGTGCATAATGTCCCACATGAGTGAGTTACAACGAAGAGGAGTAGGAATAGTGTTAATACAGTATACACTGTATCGGAACCACCTAACCACTCAGCCATATTGGCCTCAATAAACAGAGAAAGGAAGAAAAGATTTCCTGCTGAAAACAAAGAACTATCCATTGATATAAATTAATTATTGCTATCTTCATTGTCATGATATCATCATCAGCTGTGTGATTCCTACTCAGATCAAACTAAGATTGGTCTTGTTCTAATTGAAAGTTTTCTTTTCCTACGTGTGTAAAACTGAGAGTTGTCTTTCTCTAGTAGGGTAACAGTCAGAGTTGTTTTTCCTAACTTGAGTAAAAGCCAAGAGTTATCTTTCCCTACTAGGAGAACAGCCAGAGCTGTTTTTTCTTAACTTGAGTAAAAGCCAAGAGTTGTCTTCCCCTTAATTATAAAACAGATATTGCTATATTTCTACCTCTGTGAGCAGTTGGTTGTACTCTATCTTGCGTTGGTTGTTGAGTTTACTGGTGCGCTGCTGTTGTTCCATCCCTAACTTATTCATGAGTCCTCCAGGTGTCACAGGGCGTCCTTCGTCTTTCTCTCTCTTCAGCCTCCTTCCTGTGTTAGTTTTCTGTAAAAATTCAAACAATTTGTGTGTCATACTGAATAATTATAAGAATGTACGTATATTTGAACTCTTCGTATTCAAAGAATGGAACAGTTCATTAGGAAAAATGAATCTACAGTTTACTCTGATGTAGATTTGCCCCTGCCAATCTCTACATTTTAAATTATTACAAATTATTTCATTTTTCAGACTTTTCAATTTTTCTCCAAGAAAGAAATGATCATAAAGATAAACAAACAAAAACCCATAAATACTATAGACTGGCAGTTACGTAAAAACAAGTATATAGTATTTGATTAACTGAACAAGGTGCAAAATATATCTTTATAGAAATAATATCTGCATCGAAGATATAAGATATACTTTAAAAACAAAAATAATTAATAAATGAAACAAAAATCCTTTCAAAATCAACTCTTTTAAGAATCTTTCTGATCTAAATGAACCAATGATATGTATTTAAATGACAATAAATTTCTAAAAGCGAAGTGCATTAAAAAGCAACTCATTAAATAATGCATCAACATCAAATTAATTTCAATTATGATTTCATTAGCCAATCCTTAAAGCACTGCAGTGAATGGCATTTTAGTAATACTATATATATACGGTAACAACTGTAACAGAATTAGTTGTAAAATGTGTCTGTTAGTATATACATATTATACAAAAAAGTTAACACAGAGACAAATGTAATACAACAATAAACAATGAAAAAATAATCTGAACTGTCCCATGCAGCAACTGACTTTTGTCATGAAAAACAGGAATCTTGATATAAATATAAAGACCAAATTCAGATTCCTCAGAGGGTTGTATTGTTTTTATTCTCCAACAAATAGTCCAAATGAACAAAAAAACCAATAATCTTAGTTAAAATACAGCAAACATATTTTTTCAATAACAAAATCATTTTTAAGGGAGATAACTCTTCAGGGGAGGTAACTCTGTTTCTCATGACTTTATGACAGAGTATACAGGTATATCTGACTATACATGCAGTGTTGTGCATGTCTACCTGCTCCTCCTCTACCTGTTCCACATCGTTATCATCAGGTGTGACCTTGACCTTGACCTCTACAGGTGAGGGGTTAAAGGTCGTTTGAACAGATACAGCGTCCTTGAGTGACTGTCGTGTTGGGTTTTCTGTTCCCGGGTGATACATTCGATTTAGAAATATTCGGTTTTCCTCGAGCTGTTTGCATGTAACCAAACAATTCAATGATATATTTTATCTTGGTATGAAAAATTACTCCTAATTGTATTCTATAAAAAATATTATAAAACCCTATCACAATCAGTAACATAACCCTATCATCAGTCTTCGACCACCCAATGTATAAATTTTCATACAAACTACAAGCCATCATTATAACATCACAAAATATTAGCAATAATAAGGCACACAGATTAAACATCACATTGTATTAGCCAAATTTACCAGTATAAGTTTATCTTGCACACTGATTGTCTCACCTGGCTGACAAACCTCATCCTCTCTACCACATCATTCTTAAATAACATCATAAAGCACACATGTATATAGTTTTGACATACTACTGAAATATATCAGTGATTCTTGAGCCTATAAAGCATTGCCTACGTGTATGTATTTTGTAAAAGGGAAAGAACTCCCATTTAATGTTCGTCAAAGAAAACAACATGGCTCCCAAAGCTAATTTAGGTTTTGAAGCATGACAAATTTGTTAGACAGGTAATATGGTCTCATATTTGTCTCAGTTTTGGAAATAGGAAACTAAAGAGACAACATGAAACCTTTTTACATACCTTTAACAACCTAACTAAGTAACTATTGTTACCTGATCGTAAAAGTGATATCATATGAAGTTATTATGGTTCATTTCTATTCTTTCTGATTGTATCTAAAAGAAAAACATTCAAACAAAAGTCAAGCATTGTGAAGTTGAAAAAGATAGTAAAACAACTTCCAAATTCTTAAAATAATGAAATGCTAGTGTAGATTGTCTATATTTGTTATGTTACTAAGGGGAGACAACTGTGAAAGTCAACAGAGACAAACTGTTTGTTGTTCATAAAGGATAGTGCTTTATCCATTAGTATACACTGTAGTTAGTAAATGTGTGTATAAATATTCAGTGCTGGGGCAAGTGTAGGTCTACAGCATTATAAAGGGCTTTGACTCGCCAACATGTTGGCTTCAAAACACTGCAAGAGTTATGTACCTTTGACAACATTTCCTCGTTCTGGCGCTGACGGTCAAAGTCAACCCGCTCTCTCTCCACCTCATATTGGCCCTGGGGTAGGGACGAGAGTAACTCAGGCCTGGCCTGTTCCCGGGGATAGGGGTCAGGCTGAAGTAGCCAAACAAATTTTACATTCACTATGATCTGAATTTGCATTCATTACAGAAAAAAACACTCAATTCAATTGGTTCTATTTTTTTTTTAAATCATTCCTAATTTATAATTTAGGCTATTGCTAGAATTTTAATAAAATTGTTCCATTCATCCGGTATAAGATCATGGAATATACTTTATGAAGATGGTTTCAAGATATCGATATAAGGAAAGAAAGCTACAGAAAATTGTTATTCTTATCAATTATTATTAAACATTATAAAGTTTATAAAGTTCAACAGGTACACAACAAGGGAACAAAGAGATACACAGTATTTCAAGTAGCGTTATAGCCAGCTCAATATAATTAGATAGGTAATGAATAACATGAATTTTAGTAATGAACATGAGTACAAGAAGTATAAAACAAAAACAAAATGCTGAAAAGTAGTTAAGGAAAGGTTAATACAATCACACAAAACAAAACTATACTGTAATCAATACAATATGTAGAATACTATGTAGTTTGTTTTAAAAGTTGAAATCAAGTTGATTCTGTTTATTTGCATAAAAGACATTTAATTCCAGACGAAAATATAAATGTATGAGCATATCAGGAAAATAGACAGCGTTGGAGAAATGTGTTCTCCGATACACCATCGTGAGGAAAGTCATTTTATTCATGTGATGATGTACTACTGCTGTTGTAAAAGCACATCAGAACGTGGAGACATTTTGTGTCCATTTCTAACTGGACACTGGTCAGTATCAGTCAAACTGAACAATAACATCATTCAATATGACCCATAAATAGACAAAGAAAAGCTCTAATTAATCTCACTAATTAATTATACACACAAAGAAACTGTGCAGCTTTATAATCTGTGCTACGTATGTTGTCTAACACTACTTTGAGTACACACAATCTAATACAAAATGTAAATAAAAAAACATATTAAATATTTACATGAAAATTGCTCAATAATCCCTATACATGGGTAATGGCATATTAAACTATGGAAGCGATAAGGTACAGTTTGAATCAGAGATTCAATTTAATCATGTATACTTTGAACACAGCTAAAATGTAGGAGATAAACAATTAAAAATAATTGATTACATTGATAAAATATGAAAAGTAATGCAAAAAAAATCTAAAATGTTACTACAAGGTATACATACCTAATAAATATCTAAAATCTTACTACAAGGTACATGTATACATAAATATAGAATAATTTTAAGCAGAAGATGTGCTGCGATCATATACCTTAAGTAATCGCATTAATTCTTGTTGCTTTTTCTCAAAATCAGTTGTCTCCCTTCCTTTCTGATTGCTATCATATTGCTACAGAAACAAAAATTAGTTAAATATCAAAATGCCTTTAATAATTAACTAATTAAGAAATTTATTGACTAAACATACAATTTGCCTAACTAATTTTCAAAACAAGTACTTATCAGAAGTTTAGAAGAAAAAAAATTAGGACCTGTACTTTTTTTCTCATTAAATTGCTGTTATCAAAATAACATGAAATCTTCAAGAGAATTCTTTAAAGTTGCTCCACCGCTGACAAATGGTATTTTTTCACTATCAAAAACAAGAGCAGACGATTTAGTATTTTTCTTCAGTTACCAAAGTTACTTACTTTACACCATTACCACCGTTTAAAAGTTTGAGCTTCTAATTTTAATTCAAGTTAAAAATATGAAAAATAATTAATTGCATCCCGAAAAAATTCTGGAGCACTATATCCTATATTGAATGAAGTAATGATTGCGCATGCACCAAAGGCGAAATGAATTATTTTATGTTGTTTTTTGTGTTAATTAGGCATATATATATACACGATTAAACACCAATTATTGTTCAAATGATGAATATCATTTATGCTTTGTCGGCGGTGGAGCATCTTTAATTGTTACAATAAAAAGAGTCTATAATTTTTCATGATTTGAGAATATGCAAGTACCTGAGTAAAATCTTTTTGCTTCAAGTCGGACAGATTTTCATTTTCACTTTTGTTAAATTCTTCTGGGAAATTTGACTTTTTGGTTCCTTTTTGGTAAGGATTTTTGGATTTAAGCTAAAACAAATGGTTGTAATCTGATTTTCATATGTTTCTAAAAATTCTTTAAAAAATATGATGAATATGTATGTATAAAGCTAAATTTAACATACTGAAAATGTTAGTAATCTAAAGAAAATAAAAAAACTTTTTTTGTTCAGTTGACTTTTCTTTACAATTGAACATGTTATACAATCCTCAAAGAACAATGCATTAAAAACAATGCTCAGTCCATAGCATTGTAATCTAAATGTCATATATAATCCACAATTTAATTTTAAAATATTACTTGAAACATAAGAGTAACAGCTTAAATAAAATGCCAGTTACCTGGCCAATCATTTCATTATATTCTCGTCGTCTCTCTTCCATAAGCTTTTGTCGTTCCTTTGCATGACCAGATATTGGGAGACTAATCGCCTCCCCTTCTAGAGGATTAGGGCTGGACTCCTCAGACTTTTTCTATTGTTGTTTCACATAAAAAACAATTAATGATTCTACTAAAGTCAACAAAATTCTCAGTAGGTATTACTTTCATTTGGATAAACTGAAAATAGCGATTCTCTGAAGACACTGAACATATTTAACAGTGGATATATTTGCAGAATAATTAAAAAAAATAAAATCTAGGCCTAATGATTAAAATAAGAGTTGCACATTAAAATTGTGAAAATGATTTTTTAAAATTTCAGGTGTCTTTTACAATCAGAGTAAGGTGTGTTGTACCTGCGGCAATGTTCTATAAACATGTTCTTGTTTTCTCTCTGGAGGTTTACCCTGTTCATGCTGATTATCAGATTGTGACATTAAACTTTTGTCTTCTCCATCAACCTTGGGTGGCTGTTTGGGACGACTTTTCAACTTTTTCTAGGATTTCAAAAAGCATCACACATGAACCAATACCTAATGGACATGCAGCATGGACACAATCTAATGTCTTCTACTGTTAATGGATGTTCATAATATCAAGTGAAACTTAAGTAAGGCACCTGTATTTCAAATGGTATTATAAGATAAGATTATAAAACCCTATTGTTAAACAAGCATATAACAAAAAACCTTGATCTTGGATGTATATTAATTTGATTACATTTAGTATAGAACCCAAAAGGTTTTAAGATTTATCTAAAGTTTATATCAAATCATACAATATGTAACAAAGGTCAAGGGCATTTAGATGAGATGACCACTAACAAAATGGAGGCACTGTTTGTACCTTAGCCAACATATCATTGTATTCTTCTTGTCGTTCTTTGATCATGCGACGACGCTTCTCCTCGTGGGCCGATAGAGGCAGACTGATTGCCTCCCCTTCTAGAGCTCTTTTGCTGTCCTTATCTGCTGCCTCCGTAGCTTTCTAAATTAATGTTACTTTTTGAAAGTATTTGTACACATTGACTTTAAATATAAAAACACTGCAGGACTATAGTAGTAAGTGCTAGAGGGTTAGGTGGATGAAATAGGAATAATCTTAAAAGTTTAAATATCTAGTACACAAATTGTTTTAATAACTAGTACATGAATTAAGTAATTTAAGAAACGAGATGCATAACTGAAGTATATTTTGTGCCTATACTTCAACCGTATATTTATACAACATAACTTGAAAATGCTAAAAATCATCACAAAAAATTTATTTCAAAGTTTATAATTTTTCATTAGTTATTCAATACCACTGGAATAAAATACCACTGGAATAATCTATTGTCAAAATCATTACAAATGCAGTGTATTTATAAACATCATGTCATTTAATTTGACTGCCTATTTCTAGTAATAAATGATACAAAAGCAGGGAAGGAAATATATACATATATTACTATCTATGTTTAGATCTTGTCCTACTGATCTTGTCCTTCTGACCTTGTCCTTCTGATCTAATCTATTGTATATATTACAGGTGTAAATATATCTATGTTTAGATCTTGTCCTACTGATCTTGTCCTTGTGAACTAATCTATTGTATATATTACAGGTGTAAATATATCTATGTTTAGATCTTGTCCTACTGATCTTGTCCTTGTGAACTAATCTATTGTATATATTACAGGTGTAAATATATCTATGTTTAGATCTTGTCCTACTGATCTTGTCTCCTTCTGAACTAATCTATTGTATATATTACAGGTGTAAATATATCTATGTTTAGATTGTTAGATCTTGTCCTTCTGATCTTGTCCTTCTGATCTTGTCCTTCTGATTTAATCTATTGTATATATTACAGGTGTAAATATATCTATGTTTAGATCTTGTCCTTCTGATCTTGTCCTTGTCTGAACTAATCTATTGTATATATTACAGGTGTAAATATATCTATGTTTAGATCTTGTCCTACTGATCTTGTCCTTGTGAACTAATCTATTGTATATATTACAGGTGTAAATATATCTATGTTTAGATCTTGTCCTACTGATCTTGTCCTTGTGAACTAATCTATTGTATATATTACAGGTGTAAATATATCTATGTTTAGATCTTGTCCTTCTGACCTTGTCCTTCTGACCTTAACCTTCTGATTTAATCTATTGTATATATTACAGGTGTAAATATATCTATGTTTAGATCTTGTCCTTCTGATCTTGTCCTTCTGACCTTGTCCTTCTGATCTAATCTATTGTATATATTACAGGTGTAAATATATCTATGTTTAGATCTTGTCCTTCTGATCTTGTCCTTCTGATTAATCTATTGTATATATTACAGGTGTAAATATATCTATGTTTAGATCTTGTCCTTCTGACTTGTCCTTCTGATAATCTATTGTATATATTACAGGTGTAAATATATCTATGTTTAGATCTTGTCCTCTGATCTTGTCCTTCTGAACTAATCTATTGTATATATTACAGGTGTAAATATATCTATGTTTAGATCTTGTCCTTCTGATCTTGTCCTTGTGAACTAATCTATTGTATATATTACAGGTGTAAATATATCTATGTTTAGATCTTGTCCTTCTGATCTTGTCCTTGTGAACTAATCTATTGTATATATTACAGGTGTAAATATATCTATGTTTAGATCTTGTCCTTCTGACCTTGTCCTTCTGATCTAATCTATTGTATATATTACAGGTGTAAATATATCTATGTTTAGATCTTGTCCTACTGATCTTGTCCTTGTGAACTAATCTATTGTATATATTACAGGTGTAAATATATCTATGTTTAGATCTTGTCCTTCTGATCTTGTCCTTGTGAACTAATCTATTGTATATATTACAGGTGTAAATATATCTATGTTTAGATCTTGTCCTTCTGATCTTGTCCTTGTGAACTAATCTATTGTATATATTACAGGTGTAAATATATCTATGTTTAGATCTTGTCCTAATGATCTTGTCCTTCTGAACTAATCTATTGTATATATTACAGTGTAAATATATCTATGTTTAGATCTTGTCCTTCTGATCTTGTCCTTGTGAACTAATCTATTGTATATATTACAGTGTAAATATATCTATGTTTAGATCTTATCCTTCTGATCTTGTCCTTTGAACTAATTATTGTATATATTACAGGTGTAAATATATCTATGTTTAGATCTTGTCCTTCTGATCTTGTCCTTGTGAACTAATCTATTGTATATATTACAGTGTAAATATATCTATGTTTAGATCTTGTCCTTCTGATCTTGTCCTTGTGAACTAATCTATTGTATATATTACAGGTGTAAATATATCTATGTTTAGATCTTGTCCTACTGATCTTGTCCTTGTGAACTAATCTATTGTATATATTACAGGTGTAAATATATCTATGTTTAGATCTTGTCCTTCTGATCTTGTCCTTGTGAACTAATCTATTGTATATATTACAGGTGTAAATATATCTATGTTTAGATCTTGTCCTTCTGATCTTGTCCTTGTGAACTAATCTATTGTATATATTACAGGTGTAAATATATCTATGTTTAGATCTTGTCCTTCTGATCTTGTCCTTGTGAACTAATCTATTGTATATATTACAGGTGTAAATATATCTATGTTTAGATCTTGTCCTACTGATCTTGTCCTTGTGAACTAATCTATTGTATATATTACAGGTGTAAATATATCTATGTTTAGATCTTGTCCTTCTGATCTTGTCCTTGTGAACTAATCTATTGTATATATTACAGGTGTAAATATATCTATGTTTAGATCTTGTCCTACTGATCTTGTCCTTGTGAACTAATCTATTGTATATATTACAGTGTAAATATATCTATGTTTAGATCTTGTCCTTCTGATCTTGTCCTTGTGAACTAATCTATTGTATATATTACAGGTGTAAATATATCTATGTTTAGATCTTGTCCTTCTGATCTTGTCCTTGTGAACTAATCTATTGTATATATTACAGTGTGTAAATATATATCATGTTTAGATCTTATTTGATCTTGTCCTTCTGACTTGTCCTTGTGAACTAATCTATTGTATATATTACAGGTGTAAATATATCTATGTTTAGATCTTGTCCTACTGATCTTGTCCTTGTGAACTAATCTATTGTATATATTACAGGTGTAAATATATCTATGTTTAGATCTTGTCCTACTGATCTTGTCCTTGTGAACTAATCTATTGTATATATTACAGGTGTAAATATATCTATGTTTAGATCTTGTCCTTCTGATCTTGTCCTTGTGAACTAATCTATTGTATATATTACAGTGTAAATATATCTATGTTTAGATCTTGTCCTACTGATCTTGTCCTTGTGAACTAATCTATTGTATATATTACAGGTGTAAATATATCTATGTTTAGATCTTGTCCTACTGATCTTGTCCTTGTGAACTAATCTATTGTATATATTACAGGTGTAAATATATCTATGTTTAGATCTTGTCCTTCTGACCTTGTCCTTCTGAACTAATCTATTGTATATATTACAGTGTAAATATATCTATGTTTAGATCTTGTCCTACTGATCTTGTCCTTGTGAACTAATCTATTGTATATATTACAGGTGTAAATATATCTATGTTTAGATCTTGTCCTACTGATCTTGTCCTTGTGAACTAATCTATTGTATATATTACAGTGTAAATATATCTATGTTTAGATCTTGTCCTTCTGATCTTGTCCTTGTGAACTAATCTATTGTATATATTACAGGTGTAAATATATCTATGTTTAGATCTTGTCCTTCTGATCTTGTCCTTGTGAACTACTATCTACTGTGATATATATACAGGTGTAAATATATCTATGTTTAGATCTTGTCCTTCTGATCTTGTCCTTGTGAACTAATCTATTGTATATATTACAGTGTAAATATATCTATGTTTAGATCTTGTCCTACTGATCTTGTCCTTGTGAACTAATCTATTGTATATATTACAGTGTAAATATATCTATGTTTAGATCTTGTCCTACTGATCTTGTCCTTGTGAACTAATCTATTGTATATATTACAGGTGTAAATATATCTATGTTTAGATCTTGTCCTTCTGATCTTGTCCTTGTGAACTAATCTATTGTATATATTACAGGTGTAAATATATCTATGTTTAGATCTTGTCCTTCTGATCTTGTCCTTCTGAACTAATCTATTGTATATATTACAGGTGTAAATATATCTATGTTTAGATCTTGTCCTTCTGATCTTGTCCTTGTGAACTAATCTATTGTATATATTACAGGTGTAAATATATCTATGTTTAGATCTTGTCCTTCTGATCTTGTCCTTGTGAACTAATCTATTGTATATATTACAGGTGTAAATATATCTATGTTTAGATCTTGTCCTAATGATCTTGTCCTTGTGAACTAATCTATTGTATATATTACAGGTGTAAATATATCTATGTTTAGATCTTGTCCTACTGATCTTGTCCTTGTGAACTAATCTATTGTATATATTACAGTGTAAATATATCTATGTTTAGATCTTGTCCTACTGATCTTGTCCTTGTGAACTAATCTATTGTATATATTACAGGTGTAAATATATCTATGTTTAGATCTTGTCCTACTGATCTTGTCCTTCTGATCTAATCTATTGTATATATTACAGGTGTAAATATATCTATGTTTAGATCTTGTCCTACTGATCTTGTCCTTCTGAACTAATCTATTGTATATATTACAGGTGTAAATATATCTATGTTTAGATCTTGTCCTTCTGATCTTGTCCTTCTGAACTAATCTATTGTATATATTACAGTGTAAATATATCTATGTTTAGATCTTTCCTTCTGATCTTGTCCTTGTGAACTAATCTAATAGTGTAAATATATCTATGTTTAGATCTTGTCCTATGACTTGTCCTTGTGAACTAATCTATTGTATATATTACAGTGTAAATATATCTATGTTTAGATCTTGTCCTTCTGACCTTGTCCTTCTGAACTAATCTATTGTATATATTACAGGTGTAAATATATCTATGTTTAGATCTTGTCCTACTGATCTTGTCCTTCTGAACTAATCTATTGTATATATTACAGGTGTAAATATATCTATGTTTAGATCTTGTCCTTCTGATCTTGTCCTTGTGAACTAATCTATTGTATATATTACAGGTGTAAATATATCTATGTTTAGATCTTGTCCTTCTGATCTTGTCCTTGTGAACTAATCTATTGTATATATTACAGGTGTAAATATATCTATGTTTAGATCTTGTCCTTCTGACCTTGTCCTTCTGATCTAATCTATTGTATATATTACAGGTGTAAATATATCTATGTTTAGATCTTGTCCTTCTGACCTTGTCCTTCTGATCTAATCTATTGTATATATTACAGGTGTAAATATATCTATGTTTAGATCTTGTCCTACTGATCTTGTCCTTCTGAACTAATCTATTGTATATATTACAGGTGTAAATATATCTATGTTTAGATCTTGTCCTTCTGATCTTGTCCTTCTGATCTAATCTATTGTATATATTACAGGTGTAAATATATCTATGTTTAGATCTTGTCCTGATTGCTTCTGATCTTGTCCTTCTGAACTAATCTATTGTATATATTACAGGTGTAAATATATCTATGTTTAGATGATCCTTTGATCTTGTCTTTGACTTTCCTTCTGACCTTGTCCTTCTGATCTAATCTATTGTATATATTACAGGTGTAAATATATCTATGTTTAGATCTTGTCCTTCTGACCTTGTCCTTCTGACCTTGTCCTTCTGAACTAATCTATTGTATATATTACAGGTGTAAATATATCTATGTTTAGATCTTGTCCTTATGATCTTGTCCTTCTGATCTAATCTATTGTATATATTACAGTGTAAATATATCTATGTTTAGATCTTGTCCTACTGATCTTGTCCTTGTGAACTAATCTATTGTATATATTACAGGTGTAAATATATCTATGTTTAGATCTTGTCCTTCTGATCTTGTCCTTGTGATCTAATCTATTGTATATATTACAGGTGTAAATATATCTATGTTTAGATCTTGTCCTACTGATCTTGTCCTTGTGAACTAATCTATTGTATATATTACAGGTGTAAATATATCTATGTTTAGATCTTGTCCTTCTGACCTTGTCCTTCTGATCTAATCTATTGTATATATTACAGGTGTAAATATATCTATGTTTAGATCTTGTCCTTCTGACCTTGTCCTTCTGATCTAATCTATTGTATATATTACAGGTGTAAATATATCTATGTTTAGATCTTGTCCTACTGATCTTGTCCTTGTGAACTAATCTATTGTATATATTACAGGTGTAAATATATCTATGTTTAGATCTTGTCCTAATGATCTTGTCCTTCTGACCTTGTCCTTCTGATCTAATCTATTGTATATATTACAGGTGTAAATATATCTATGTTTAGATCTTGTCCTACTGATCTTGTCCTTGTGAACTAATCTATTGTATATATTACAGGTGTAAATATATCTATGTTTAGATCTTGTCCTACTGATCTTGTCCTTGTGAACTAATCTATTGTATATATTACAGGTGTAAATATATCTATGTTTAGATCTTGTCCTTCTGATCTTGTCCTTGTGAACTAATCTATTGTATATATTACAGGTGTAAATATATCTATGTTTAGATCTTGTCCTTCTGATCTTGTCCTTGTGAACTAATCTATTGTATATATTACAGGTGTAAATATATCTATGTTTAGATCTTGTCCTTCTGACCTTGTCCTTGTGAACTAATCTATTGTATATATTACAGGTGTAAATATATCTATGTTTAGATCTTGTCCTAATGATCTTGTCCTTCTGAACTAATCTATTGTATATATTACAGGTGTAAATACCTGACTCATCATTTCATTGTATTCTTTCTTCACCGCCTCCTTGAGCTGCTGGCGTTGGCCTTCATGGCCAGACAACGGTAAACTTATACCTTCCCCGACCAACTCATCTCCATCTTTCTTTTTTGATGGAGGAATAAGCTAGAATATTGAGAAATTTCGTTTCAATAAGTCACTCTTTGGCATCATTTATAATTTGATACATTTCAGTTGAAGACAGTCTTAAAACATCACAAAATATTTCTCATAATTACATAAACATTCTATATACATAACATCAAAATAAAAGGAGAATTAACTCCTGAGACAAAATAGTATATTCTGGTGTCTTCTAACAAAGCTTGATGCCAATATGTTTCAGCCTTAAGGTAGGCTGTCATCAGGGCACAGCCTACATGGTGTACATATAGTAGAGTATAACAATGGAGGTCATGTGACATGTTCATATATAAACAGTCAAATAATGACAAACAAAGCATTACAGTATACTAGTGCATTGGTACCTTAGCGACCATTTCATTGTATTCTGTTTTCCTCTCTTCCTCCAGTTGTTTTTTCCGTTGTTTGTGACTCGAGTCTGAGATACATAGACTCATCTCCTTCCCAGATACAATCAGATTTTTGCTTGTTGGTTTTGTATCCTAGTTTTAGAGCAAGGTAACAAAATTCTGAATTTTTTCTGAGTGTTCTCAACTCTCTTATTTGGAACTATTCAACAACACATCATAAATTGTATAAAAATATTAATTTGTTTTTCTAAAATTCTGAATCATTTCTCCAAAAATCACAAAAACACAATATAAATATTTATACAACAATAAACTCTAAATCTACCCACATTGTGCATATGTACCTTTAAAACCATATCATTATATTCTTTATTGCGTTGGTCCTCCAGTTGTTTTTTACGTTGTTTGTTACTCGAGATACGGAGACTGACCCCTTCCCCAAAGTCCTGTGGGATAGCTTTATCCTTTTTATCGTACTGATCGTTTGTAAATAAATGTAAATGAAATGTGAGAAGGTAAATCGTGCTATGATGATTTTGAGATAAAGTAAAACCCCTTTAACTCGAACAGCAGGGAACCAGATCGATAGTTCGAAGAATAGAGGGTATTTGACTCATCCGAGATTGGTCATGATTGATTATCGACAGTCAAATGTCTTGTCTCAAAATATGACAAACAATGCATGTCAATGACATTTTAATTACCGTGATTGTGTGCATTTTGATTTTTCATGAAAGAGGAATATGATTGCAATATCAGTTTTGAAACATATGTATTTTATGAAATTAAGTTTTTAAAAATTTTCTCAAGGGCTGAACACTTATTCCACAAATACATGGTTTAAAGTAATGTATTTGATGAAACAGGGATATATTTCTGTTCGAGGAAAAAGGGGTATTCGACGAAAAGCTGTTTGAGCTATCCAGGCAGGCTCGAATGGAGAGTATTCGAGGAATGTGGGTTAGAGTTAGAGGGGTTATACTGTAAAATAAATTTTATCCAAACTTTTCTGAATACGTTTTAAATTTCACTGTGTAAAATCCACAATGCAAGTAACAAAGCAATACACTGGCAATCTATTAAATTAGCCCATCAGCATATCACTGACACAATGCAACTCAAATAATCACCAGGTAAGGGAGATAACTCATGATTCTTCATGGAAGCACTTGATTTATAAGCAAGGCAGAAAGATCTTAAAAAATGTTATAAACCTGGATTAAATAGATTACCAAAAACCAAATGGTGTCTCCTTTGGAGCAATAATTTGACTTTTTTAATTTGTATAAAATAACTTTGTATTCTATCTTCAAGAAAACAGTCAAAATTTGTTAACATTTTGAGGGTCAAATGGCAATGTAACTTAATAAAAATCTAATCTCTGCAATATGAAGTTACAAGAATTTAGTGCGAATTAAGATACCCAAGTTGATGAGACTATACATCAAGAAAAGACATTTACGAACTGTGCAGGTATACCTGAGCTAACATAGCATTATATTCTTGGTTTCTTTCCTCGACCAGTTTTTTCTGACGCTGTGTATGACTAGATATCGGAAGGCTCACACCTTCGTCAACATCATCCTTCTCACCAGAATTTTCATCAGTTTTCTTTTTTTTCAGAAAATAAAAGACAGAGAAACAACATATTTAAGTAAAAAATAAAATTGGCCTACTCAGATATACCATAAAAAGAGATATTAAACCTGTCAATCACAAAAAAATTTGTTAAAGAAATATGAACAAAACCTTAATATGACATGATTCGGACTAACATTTCACAAAATCATTGCACAGAGTAAGATATTAATTTAACCAATTTGTAAAGAAATCAAATAAAGAAACCTGCACAGTTTTCATATTTTCAATTTGTGGCACTTTTAAAGGGGCTCTTATTGGGCTGAATGTGGTATTTGCATAAAATCTACATTTATGTACATACATTATGCAACAGGTTTTCAACACACAATTCTCACAAAATATATTATATATCATACATTTAATTATACTTTAAAAACATAGAATGTGTTCATCACTTCAGATCTCTGTAAAAAACTGTAGAAGATCCAGTACCATATACATGGAAACTTGTTTATAACTAAGTCCAACAGTTCTAAAAATCAAAACAACTGCATAATAATTACTAGTTTTATACAATACTAGAAATAGACATTCATTTTAATCTCATTAAACCAATAAACAATAAAACCTGACCTTATATCATCTACCAAATTAATGGCAATACATGTAAACATACAAAATGTACATGTGTATTACATGTGATGAGCGAGTTATCAAGCCTGTTAAAGTGGCCAGCAATAAAACCTGATTAAAAGTAAACTCCAAACCTCCACCATTACACACAGTAGTACAATCCACACCACAGGGCTGGTTAATGCAGTGTTAGATAATGTTATGTACATGTACATGATGTAATATGTCAGAACACCTGATAATTTGTAGACAAGTAGGACATGTATTTTATGTAGATTTATACACTTTTCTATCAGCATATGTAGGCTAATGATCAGGCCTCAATATGACCTGAATAAGCTTGTCTGGTCTTTGTGTTACCTAAATAAGCTTGTCAGGTCTCTGTGTTACCTAAATAAGCTTGTCAGATTTTTGTGTTACCTGAATAAGCTTGTCAGGTCTTAATGTTACCTGAATAAGCTTAAGCTTGTCAGGTCTCTGTGTTACCTGAATAAGCTTGTCAGGTCTCTGTGTTACCTTAATAAGCTACTAGGGCTGTAACGAGTATCCGAGTACTCAAGTATTCACGAATTATTGAGAAAGATCGGATACGAATATTCGTTACTCCTGATATTTGTGGATCGCGATCTTTCAAAAGCGAAAAACAATACCTTCTTTAATGCTGTCATAGCTCAAAAATGTGAAGGAATGTACAATAAAATCTGAATATCATCGATGTTTTCACTTTGAAGTAGACCGGAAGTACACAAGAGCTGCGTGAAGTAAAGCTAGCAACATGTTATTTTCGTATCCACGCTTCGATGCAATTTTGTTGATTTCTAGAGATGTAAAAGATTATAATCCTTAATAATAATAATAATGATAAAACATAATTATTGAATTCTAGAGATGTAAAAGATTATAATTGATTTTGTTTTCATTACGGGTCGGAAATATGTAAAAATACGAATATATTATATTAGGCTACTGAGTACTGTAGATGTGAACCCCATGTCAAAAACGAAAGTAACTAGGCTAATTATGAGTCAAAATCATAAATAACCTGATTGAAAATAAAAACTATAGGCCTAAAACCAAATTATATTGTAACTACTCTTACAGATTTAAACATTTTTTTCTTCATCTCAATGTTTTTCTGTATTCGACCAAAAAAAAGTAACAGTGAAAATGTTTTGATATGGTGATTTATGCCTTACCATGATAATTTATATACAGTGTACCAGTTCACAGATGGTTTGACTATTGATTCATGCCATAATTGATGTGCAGTAGTATTTTTGAGATGACGTCATTTCAAAATTCAAATGATTTGATTTTTTTTACTGTTGCAGTGACTGAATCCTGCTGTACTTCCCCTGTAACTCTATATATTGCTTAATGATAAGGAATGTAAAACTGCTAAAAATGGTTTTGTTATCAATCAAACATTTATCAATATAAGAGCAGTATTGATTTATCAATAAAAACAGTTTTACTTCAATTGAATCTTTTGCTTCTATCTAACTGGTGATTCGTGGTCCGATCTGTGAATCGTCAACCCTGAATCGTGGATCGGATCGGATCGCCACATGTTAGACAATCCACAGCCCTATAAGCTAGTCAGATTTCTGTGTTACCTGAATAAGCTTGTCAGGTCTCTGTGTTACCTTAATAAGCTTCTCAGATCTCTGTGTTACCTGGATAAGCTTGTCAGATCTTTGTGTTACCTGAAAAAGCTTGCCACGGCTTTATGCTACCTGAATAAGCTATTAAAACTGAAATTCAAATCATCATGCCTCCAAGTGACCACCTGAATAGGCTTATAAGCTAAGACCTTCCCGTTTCCTGAATAAGATAGTAACAGTGTTAATGAATCCCCACATTAAATCACACATCTATTCTACATCACACTGATCACCCACATCAGTGGCAGGACTGTGTACCTTAGTTCTCCTGCCATACTCCTCATGGTATCCCGGAATGTACTCAGAGTTTGGACGCCGTCTGGTCGGAAATACATCTTCGTGGTAATGGTCATCAAACCGGACATGGACAGTAGATGGTCTTCCTTCCTCTAACAGTCGCCTTTCCTCCTCCAACTTCCTGTTCTGTTCATCCTCAAAGTCCTGTCGTTTCCTCTTTTCCTCCTCCTGCCTTTTTCTCCCTTTCTCAAGCTGCTTAAACATCCCTTCATCTTTCTGCTGTTCCTTCCTCAGCTTCCTCTTCTCCTCCACCTCTTGTCTGTTTTTATCTCGTATTTGATTAAGAACACTTTCCTGATGCTTCACCTGCAGTATTCTTTTTTCTTCTTCTTCCCTCTGTCGTTTGTCTGCTATCTGTCTTTGCAGTTCCTCCTGATATTCCTTGTCTGCTTGTGCCTGCATCCTCAGTTCTTTCTCTCTCCGTCGTTCCTCCTCCACTTGCCTTCGGTTATCTTCTTCAAGCATTCGCTTGATTCTTAGTTTATTTTCCAGTTCCTGACGTCTTTTCACTATCTCCAGTTGTTTGCGGATATTTTCATCATTTTCAAGTTCTGCTTGCCTCCTCTTTCTCGCCTTCTCCTCCATGTGGTCCCGGATCTCCACATGTTTTATCACACTCTTATCATAGAGGTGAGGTTCCACTCGCTGTGTATTCTCAGACTGAGGCTGTGGCCTTGATCTTTGATATGAGGCTGGCTGGTTGGTTTGCTGAATTGAAAAGCTTGTGGCTGACTTTGATATAGAATTAAGGGAGCTATCTTGTTAAGGCGTGTTTTACAACATTCATCACGCACAGTGAACACAGCCTCAGTGCTTTATACATTATAGCTATGTAAAAATGCCACATTAAGATTCTATTTCAGTTCAGATTACTTGTAAAAGCAAGAACATCTTTCAAATCAGTAATGTTACAGTATTTTAAATGTGAAAAATGAACATGATCATTATGAAGATAATTATATAATAAATGAAGGTTTACACTTACAAACGTAATACCTCTATAGCTATCTTCTGTGAGTTAATTTTTATCACACATCTATCAGAACAACAGATGAGTTTTCTTGTCTTACTATTCCACACACATGTCCCTGCAGGTGCTTGTTAGTCTACATTTATACCAGAATGTGACACACCTGTAGATACACACCTGTTGATTCAACAACACAATAAACTAAATAACAATGCCATGCAACTACACCTGTAATAGAATTCATTTCTTAAAAACATGATAACTTGTCTCACCTGTTGAGGTTGTCTGTAGTCCTCCTGGGGTGGGGGATATCGGTCTGACAGCCCCTGGGGTGGGGCAAATCTGTCTGATGAGCCATAATCATCTAGTCTTGGACTGAGGTCCACAGGTGGTCGGCGTTCCTCGTAAGAATTTCGGGGAGAAATCTCATCTATCTCTCTCTGCAGTGCATCCTGCTGCTGCTGTCGCCGCTAGTAACAGAATATTAAATATATTAGCTGGAATCTTAACGTATACATGTACATAGTAACAAATCGACCAGGTGTAACAAGTACAATTTTATTGAAAGGATTGCTAAGCTTTTACCTGATAACATTTGGTGGAAAATTTAGTGAATTTAGCATATGCAGCAAACAATCTTTCAATAAACATTGTAACATATATTTAAAAATTACCTGCTGTTTTTTTCCATTATTCAATTTGTTACAATAAAATCATATTTCTTTTTTTTTTTATTAAATTAATATCAAGAATTATATATCAAACACCTAATAATCTGAAAAAAGTGAAATAGGATGATAGACTTAAAGCGTTAAGTTTGTAAACCCTTTGTAAACCCTTTGGTCCAAGCCTCAAATAAATCTTGTAATTTAAGATTGATGAAACACTTCAAGTTTAGAATTAAAATCAGAATGGCCTAAATCTATAGAGAGATATTAATGCTCCTTTAGAGAGGAAAGTTCTGGTATAAATCCAGGGAAGCAGTGCTCCCTTTTCTAATCTACCATTTGTACCATTTCAAAGCAATGTTTTTCTTTCATTCAATTTGATATGTACATGTGCCTATGAATCTGATTCTCCCCTAAATTCTCACAATGAACTCTTCCATCTTCAGAATAGCAATTATTATTAACATGCATTCAAATGTGCTGTTATGGATGAATGAGTTGAAAAGACAATATTTATAGAACCCTATTTTTGTGGTTTAAACATCTTTGCAATCTTTATATGTACAAACTGGATGGCAAAATATAGCAATACTGTGAAATGGTATTAAAAGAATTTGTTCAGGTCAACATTAATATTAGTGCAAATAAATGGAAAAAGAGAAAGAAATCATGAAACTGAACAAAACATCAACAAGTAATTGCTTTATAACTGTGGCTTCCTGAAACAGAAGTGTTCTGAAGACATACATGCTATAAACATGTGCATTGTTGGCTTTGTGGGTGCAACTCTTTCCCTAAGCTTTGTCTAGTCTATAAAGCCTTGTATCACACAAGTAATTTAAGTCCAGATTCTTAAATGTTGTAATGACAACAACCCTGTAATACCAAGCTTCCATATACCACAAACTATAACCTCAGAAACACAGACATAACAACTAGCCCTCAAAATAACCCGACAATTCACTCAAATAACTTGTATTTCTGTAAAGATGGGACAAGCAATTAAAGTACAAGTTTCCTGAAAAACAAAGGACAATAATGAAAGGTCATATAAGACCTACAATATACAATGTATTTTTACAATCTTGCAAATCATATTAATAGATTGAAAAACATCTTTTGCATTTCTTGACCTTGACCAGTCAAATGACCTTGACCTAGAATGACCTTGAGTTATACCTGTAGTGCCTCAACTTCCTCTGGTCGTGTTGGAAGATCTCTGATGCGTGCCCGTATACGTTCCGCCTGAAGCTGCATTCCTGGATCGCTGAATTCCGGGGAGGGTGATCTCCGACGGGGCTGTAACCAAGGTAACAGTGTGAGGGTGAAACAGCATGTTATTAGTTTTTGGTAGTGTAGGAGGGAATATTGAGTCAGTTTGTTGCACATAATTATCTCCCCTTGGGGCAGGTATCATGTGATTATTTTGTGTGGGAAAATTGTGCTTTCTCTAAATTAATCAAGGCACTCAAACAATTTATTAGTAGTATTTAATAATTGCTCCCAAGAGAAGACAGTTCTGCAAATGAATGACTCAGCAAACAGTATGAAAATTTGAGAATAGAGGGAGTGTCAATTATAGGCTCACTGGCCAGGAGAGAGAGGGTCATTTATCACAGTGTAGACACATGTACATGATGTGAATAGTTGTCTGTGATTGTGGGTACAATCATGTGGAGATTGGTTCTAGACACCTTAGACAAAGTGAAGAGAGACAGATACCTGTGATTCCTGAAGCCTCACATCTCTCACTGCCGGTTGTTGAGCCAACATTTTACTGAACTGTTTTTGCTTTCTTTCCTCAGCTTCATTCTGATAGCCTTTCCGATCAGTTACCTCCCCTTGTCTAGGAGAGACTGTAATCAGAGGCTGCTTGTTTGGATAGTCTCGCTTTAACTTTATCAAGGCTTGTTCTCGCTTTTGCTGCAACAGACAATAGAGTGCCATTTTATCAGCTGTATTCATAAATTTTACACAAAATCTACAGATGCATGAATTACAATAGCATTATTCTGCTTCGTTAAAACTTTTGAAATTTTATCCTTATCCAGAACTGATATTTTTTTTATCAAAATTAACTTTTGACCTCTAAGATTATAAAATATATGATATAACCATCACTACTATTCAGTTTTTACTATGGATACTTTCTGACTATAACCATGGATACTGTATGACCATTACTACCTGGATACTTTCTGGCTACTGTAGGACTGTAACTATGGATACATTATGGCCATAACTGTGGATACTGAATGACCATTACTACCTGGATACTTTCTGGCTCCTGTAGGACTGTAACTATGGATACATTATGGCCATAACAGTGGATACTGTATGACCATTACTATCTGGCTACTTTCTGGCTACTGAAGGACTGTAACTATGGATACATTATGGCCATAACCATGGATACTGTACCTTTTCTAAGTCCTCCTTGTACTGCCTCTTGCGGTCGGGCTCCCGTTCACGTTTGAACTCTTCGTATTCTCCAAACTTCATGCCCTCCAGAGGGGGAGTAGGTTCCTTCTTCAATAAACGACCCTGGTTCTATAGCAACCCAGAAATTACCAAACAACATAAACTTCTTTTTAATCAGGTTTAAAACAATGCAAAATTTCAACAACCTCATTAAATTTCAACGTAGAACAGTAGAACAAAACGTTTGATTCCAAGTTAAGTTTACCAATCCTTTATGATTGTAACATTGACAATACAGTTTCAAGAATTCCTCGAATGAAGATATGTTGATTACTATAATTAGCCCGAAAAAAATTGGTTATATTGTACAGAAATGCAATTATTATTTTTAGGAACTTAAAATTTCTATAAACAATTCCAAGCAACCTTAACGAAAGGAATGTGTTCATGAAAATTGGTTTTGACCTGCCAAAATGAACAGTACAGTACATTTATCGCACAAAAACAAATTTCTACTTTTAATAAGTGGCATTGACTTTTGCTTTCAAACCTTGAACATGAACCCAAGCAAAGCACTTTCGTAAGTGATCAGTCCTGAGGATCTAATGTTACTACACAGAAACCTATATGGAATGTCACCAAGACTGCAGATACTGCCAACATACTGACACATCTTTGCAGTGCGCTCAGAGAACAAAAAGTTTTTACTTTGTTTCCAAATATTACCCGAGAACCCCAGGGCCCCGACCCTGACCTAACCAAACAAGTGGTAGATTGTTATGGCCTTGTGCTGTGTATGGTAGTCTTTAGGTATGTGGCATTTTCTACGTCTGAACATATTCCTGATAAATTCTTTTAAAATGGTATAGCTATATTCAAGGATAAGTAGGGAGGGAGAAAGCTGAAGTTTCTGAAGTAAAACCACAACCATTGACCTACAGCCTCTATCTGGCACCTACATATGTGCCTCAGTGAAGTACTAGTGGTAGAATGAGATAGCTATTAAATTTACAGAATTATAACAGAATAGTGAAGCCTCGAAGGTTCTTTTTACAAATAGTTTTGCTTTCTTTATTTCTGTAATGAGTCCAATGGCAGCCATGATAATAATAATCGAAGTACAAATTCTAACAGGAAATGTCACCACAAGCTTTTTACCTGTTTTGATTTGAGAAATTTATTATAATCTTTGCGTTTATCATCCTGAAATCCCTTCTCCCAGTCCTCAAAGTTGACAGTGTGTTTCTTCCCCCTGTTGCCTTGCTGAGCTGGAAGCTGAGTGTGGCCTGTCTGATCCCAGGTAAGTCTACCAGTAGGGGGCTGGCCCTTTAGGGGCAACGGAGCAGAGAATGAGACAGACATACAGAGGACCAAAGATTGGTCAGGTCGCAGAATGGAACACGACTTAATTAGTGAAACAAATGAAATGATACCACAATAAAATGGCTGTACATATATACAGTAATGAACCAAATAAATCACTCTGACTGCATAAAAGCAGGACATAGGAATGGCAAACCAGATGGATTGGTATGACCAAAGAAGGGCAGACAGCTGTCAACAGTTGAGCAATAATTAAAGTGTTAGAAGCACACACTGATAAAACACTGCAACCAAAAAATGGTTATCTGCTTTGAAGATGTCAGCTAGCAAAGACAAACACTGGCTATAGTTATGGTAGACTGGTCTCACAAAATATTTCACACGGCAAAATACATTCCTTCTTGTAATGGTTATAGTGTATATAATTTCCTCTATGTAAACTGGCAGCATTCTGTGTAAAAGTGAGATCTCCGCATTACCTAGCAGGTGAAGCAAAGCCATCCTTATGTAGCCATAGGATTTTAACACACAAGCACTATATATACTTTTGGCTGGTTAATAAATACAGCAATTTAATTTGTACTCCCAATATCTAATGTAGGCATATGATATGAACAATTGGCATCCTTCTGATATCAATAGAATAATTAAACAAGATTGAAAGTCAGAGGTTAGAAGTCGATCAGATACTGTCATAGTTCTGACTATAAACGATGCCAACTAGCAATCCTACAGAGTTACTTCAATAACTTCGCGGGAAACCAAAGTTTTTGGGTTCCGGGGGAAGTATGGTCGAAAGCTGAAACTTGAGTTTTTTATACATTCTTTGAAACAAGCATTTTCTGGGACTTTTTTTCAAGGTTTGATTCAAATTAAGTTCTAAGAATGACTGGAAACTGTTTGGGTACACTCATTGACTGACGGTAGTACTTTTATTCTTAATTGGTGACATCTTGACCCCTTTTAATTGCTCTCCCATGACAATTTGATATACCTTGCACCTGTTATCATATCTTATGATAACCCAGTGCTACAGCGACTGGCACACATAAACCCATCCAACCTGCCGCCACCCACCACATTATAGAAATTAAACATAATACTGGCCACCAATGAACCACATGTAACACAAGGTAATTGTTATAATGTAACACAAAACCATCTGATGTGTAACACAATGAAAAACTAAAACGTAGAGAACTAAATGATTGTAACGAGATAGGGTATGTAATGTTTATACACCTGCAAAAGCAAAACCAACTTGAATCATTGACATTTGCAACAAAACAGGTTTTGCTAGGACAAAGTGGCCTGTTCGGTATGTTGTATGCATTATTGATGGTGTCTGTATTTTTATGTTTCCATTTGATTCTTCAGCTCCAACAATTCAACACAGCACTGACTTCTATTCTAGCCAGCGGTACCACAGTGAGGGTAGGGAGTCCTACAGGTCAGATGTGGTGTACCATGAACACAACGGTCATTCTACTACCATTTAGGTTTTACCCAGGGTAACTAGAGGTAACACTAGTATCCTCACTTACTTGGTACCACAGTGAGGGTAGGGAGTCCTACAGGTCAGATGTGGTGTACCATGAACACAACGGTCATTCTACTACCATTTAGGCTTTACCCAGGGTAACTAGAGGTAACACTAGTACCCTCACTTTCTCGCACAATCCAATGTTTGCTTGGCAAATTCTATCTCTAACACAAGATTGTGTTGACAAAATCAAAACTTGTATAAGATTGCCCTAATACCTTCTGTAAGTAGTCCTGATATTCCTGGCGCTTGTTCTCCATCATTTCTCTCTTAACCACATCATAGTTGTACAAATCCCGGGGAGACTGTGAGTTCTAGCAAAGTAACACACACTATAATGTCTCAACACACATTATTGATGTAAAACACGTCCATACAATCTGGCAAAATAACGTCTAATAAAAACATATTATTGATATTAATCACTTCAACACTATCTGGCAAAATAATGTCTAAAAAACACTTATTATAAACAAAATCTACAATAAAATCTGGCAAAAGATCTAAATACCTATAAAGGACACTGCATAGACCTTTATTTTTTCAAAGGTAAACTCACATAACGTTATCAATGAAAAATGTTTATCACAATGTAAATACAGGTGTATTGATATTACATATCATACATACATACAGAATTTAGTGTTAGAAAAACTTAATATTTTTGCCTTTGACACTGATCAAAATGCACACACAAATGAACAAATATATATATATGTCCCCTTCTAATCCCCAGAGACAATCTATGAAATAAGGTCTGAAACCTATAGTTCTGTGGAAACCTGTGAGGAAATATGACTGTTTCAATAGCAACAGTGACCTTGAATGTAACCTGATCAAGATAACCTTGACCTTGTCCTTGTGCTTGACCTTTTATTTTTCGCTATGAATATATTACATGTGCAATTGGAGGCGGATGCTATAATGGATAATATTGGTAACTAAAGTTGCTCCATCTACTTAGACAACTATAGCTATAGTCCTTTATAGGTATTTGTCTTGGTTAATGATCAGCTGTGACAGTTGTCTGCAGATATATCAATTTGTAAACATATAATCATAAATGTTTAGGGTTTTTATCATGCAAATCAACTTAAAGTATTACATTCATATATCTTCATATGAACTGAAAAAGAAATATCATCAAAACAGCAAGCTATCACAACAATAATTGTTCCGTCTTTTTAATCAGTCACCTGCTTGTAAAATATCTGGATCCGCTAGGACATTTTCTGTATGTTTATAATATCATTCCGTTGTGGTCTGAGAATCACAATCAAAACAATTTGGAATTCAAGAAAAACCTATTTCAAGATTCCAAGACCACACATGTACAATACAACATTCCCCTGAAAACAAACATTCCATATTATGATTGATATTGTAATATATATAAGCACTTTAATGTAAACAAAACATACCCAGGTATATGTATCAAAATATGAAATAAAGTTGTATTAGAGTTCACACACAAAAAGTATGCAATATATAATTTAATGCAAGATAGCTAGGTTATATATCAAACTAAATGGCAATTATATAATTATCAAGTGATTAAGATGTGTAACAACCGTGACTGTTTACTGTATGTGATGTTAACTGATCATGATTGCGTAAAATAGAGATAATTTTACATAAAGAAACTACCAGTATCTGCAGAGTAAGGGGAGATAATTTGTAATCTGTATTAATGTCATCATACTGACAATATAAAACAAACTTTTAAATATCAAATCACAAAGTATGAATATCAAATAGAAAATATCAGTTTACATCTATACATTTCCACTTTCAGATTACTTTCCCTTACTACACAGTAATTTAGTTATTTTTTCGAATATTTCTTCTAAAAGTGAAAAATTACAGCCATACAGATAATAGTGAATCCTCGGTTTGTGAAATGGGATAATTTTACCAATTCCCTACAAATCAAATACGTAATTATAAATCTATTAATATATATGACAATTCAGTGTTTCCCGACACCAACCAACACCTGACAAAGCTTCATATCAATCTGTATAAAACATCTGACAGGGAAAGACAGCTACCTTCAACAAACCACACCTCACCAGACACACATGTATACACTGACGAACTGTGTACACTGACAAACTCTATACAGACAAACTGAATATACCAACACACTTAACACAGAACCATGCATTGTTAGATTCACCGTAAAAACAATTATAATTTTGCATGCATATACCATAGAAACCAAACTCTCTGTTCCAGTACATTAATTTCCAATACATTTACAATTAATGGATGAACTGTCACAGTAAATAATGATACAGCATACATACATGTATTGAGATATCAAACACGTCATTTTTAGACACATCTAATGGATAAACAGTATTACACCAAAACCAAATTTAACCTGGTGGTCAAGCTGGTTTGAATTTTTCAAATGACCACACAACTGAAGCCAATTACATTAACAACTTATACCAGGGGTTGTATTAGACACACTACCATTGACAAAACCATAAACAATGCATTCCTGTAAATGATCCAGACCAAAACCTAGACATGCAGTAGGAATCCTGTACCTTTTTTCCAACATTTGTCCCTTTTTTCTGAAGAAAAAAAAACACAATAATTTTGGTAATTTACTTCTGTTTGATTTTTGTGAGCCGGTTTTAATAGTGTGAATCTCATGTCACCAGTGTTTAATAGAGCTGTATAAAGCCAACGAAAACAGCAAGAAAAAATATTTAAAAAAAAAAATAGAAAAGAAAACAACGTCAATATAATATGCATACAGCAGAATACTGGAATAATAGTAGTCTTAAAACAATGGCATAAAATCCCATGCAAACACAAAAGGCTGTCTCAACAAAACAAAAGGAGAGTTGTAAATCCCCTAACAACTAACTGTATACCAGAAGTTCATTATATTCTTGTTGCCGTTCAGCGTTTAGTCGTAAGCGCACTTTCTCATACTGGCCTAATTTTGAGCTCAACTCTGGTGATGGATAACGCCGTCTTGAGAATGCATTTTCATTCTCATCTTCTTTATTATCTTTCTGATATGTGAACACAAAATTTTGAACTTGAAAAGATCAATATCTTAATTGCAAAATATTGCTTATAATCTCAACATGTTGGTTATCATTTCATTATCATCTTCTTTATTATCAATCATTTGTTCAATGTTTTCTTATATTATATCAAAAGACTTTCAATGGTTAAAGAATAGAGATGCAAATCTGCAATTAATTAAAAACTTGAGTTATGATTATTTAGAACAATAATAAATCCGAAAGAGTAAGTTATATAGTGATCCTGATTAATAGAGAAACTGAAAGAAATCCAATGCTATAAGACTGGACTAGATAACAGAAATGAGAGTGCAGTACAGTGTGATTGTGTGCCAGTTGTACCTGTTCGGCGTACTGATTATTGCCCGATCTGTCCCATTGTCTCCTTCTACCTCTTTCTGTCTCACTGTAATCGTCCTAATAAGTAATGCAAACCATAACTATCTATGCAGACAACTTATATAGAACAGCAAAGTATGTCTACAACTGTGGTTATTGAGAATAAATAACAAGTTTGGACAAATATTTTAAGTTAAAAAATACATAAATAAATCACTAATCTATGGTTAGCACACATAAATTAGTACAATGTATATTGAAATGACCAGACACCCATAAATAATGCAAGCATCATCTCATGTCTCAAATTTTAAGAGGGAAAAGTCAGTCATGTTACCATAGCAATCCTCAGCTTATAGGTCTGGTGAGATCATGATTATCTCGCCTTGGTTAAACACGATATGAAGACCCACCCTTTTCTATTACTTGTCGTTTTCCCCTAATTATGATAATAGCGGTATTTTAGATCAATACACTCCCATCACATTAGGGCAAATACAGGACAGAAATACACTTGACTTTTTGTTTTTTAACATAATATCAGTTTATGTCACAAGTTTGTAAAACACATAATATTGTATGTAACAATGAAGGCCATATCTGTGTGTAGCTATGAAAACGTAGGTAAAATTTTGATCTATTAGTCTACGCACCAAACACTTCACTGCAACATTGTGGTCTCAAAGACGCATTACTGTAAGTAACATCAACCCCATAGATACAAATGATCTATACAGCTAGCCATGCTTTTGTTTATCAAGTTTATGCATTTTATTCTTAGGTAATAAATATGATAAAAGATAATTGTTATGTAAATGCAGCAGGTACATTCAAGATATCTATTTACCTGTATAAGATCAATAAGGATTTACTTTATTTATATTAATTGTCCGATTTCTTTTATATTGTATGATGTATTTATGTTTTGAAGCACCCCAAATTTGTCATTATCAGTATATATAATCACCTATTGATAAAGTGCAAATTTCACATTAAAGGTTTGTGAATACAACAGCACCTAAAATATTTTCTAAACAACAACAAAGAGCTATAATGTATAAATGAATTGAATTGGGATCTTGAGGAATGGAAAAAAAAATAAGATCACAGATTTTTTTTTTTTAAACAAACAAAAATGTAAAGACTATGACTTACAAGCAACATTGATATAATTTAAAACATTACCTGCTAATAGTGTTAGTCTTGTCACTGTGACATAACGCAATTTCAGTTTTTTTAAAATCTATTTCATCATTTTTTTTGTCACTATATTAAAAACTATATACATGTGACACAAATCCAATACCCCACATATTATAATTATTTACCCTATATATACATAACATCAGCAAACAGACAACATATCAATTCAATCCAAATTAATTATTATTATAATAATAATTACAATGATAATGGATTATAAGGATAATAAACTAAACTTTACACAAGATGTGACTTAATAATGATCATGATAACTTACATTAACTGTTCGCCGTTCCTGTTGAAGTTTCTGGCGCTGATCTTTAATGAATCTGTCAATATCATCCCCCTGTCGCTGTTGTACTGCAGCAGCCATACTGGATGTTTGTCTGAGAACAAAATTGAATAAAAGAATAAGTATATTAATTAATACATTTAAAATCATTAAAAAAAAACTTGACCAGTCTGTATGCAAATTGTGTAAAAATTACTTGATTTTATAAAAAGGTCAACTTCAAAATTCAAATGTGTCTTTTACTTTAAAAGAATGTCCTAGTCTTCATCATCAAACTTTTCTGGTACAGCAGAAACTGTTGACTACAATATCTGATCATGCAGTTGATGAATTATCCTTCTGCTGGGGCTCATTTATTTGGTTAAAAGAGTCATTTAGTTATCAAGTCAATGCCAGAGACTCATTTTTTTCTGTCAGGGCACTTGACAGAAATATGTATCTTTTCTATGTTCTCATTATTTGACAAGCTAATTTCACTAGCATCAATCCATCAGTTGATTAAACATACATAATTTGCATATACACACTAGATTCACATATCTGCATGTAGTTTGAAACCATTACTGCACTGAATTGCTTTTGTTGTGAATTAATTGGACCTATGGTATGTGCTTTTATGCAATGCGACATAACACAGTAATGTCATGCATGATCAGTCTTTATTCACTGACTTACCATTTAAATGTTAGAAAAAAAAAGCATGTAACATTTCCTGATACACTCGTGATTTTGACATTTACAATGTATGATTCTGAATGAACAAAAAAATAAATAAAAGATTTTTTTCAGAATCACAGGTGTTACCGACAATGGTCAAAGGACCCGTCCAAAATCATTTCTGTATCACTGTGATAGTTCATCCACAGGTGTTCGTTTCTAATATAAGTATAAGTATAATACTGGGTCAAGGTCTATAACTCGGCCGGCCATATAACACTACCCAATTTCAGAAAAAGTATGATTATTATCCAACCGTATAGGATATAATAATAGAAATACTCTCAATCGACAGCCAGATAATTTATCTTTAATTTGGTATATGATACAATATATATCATGCCGTATAAATGTCACTAGGTATCCAGAAACATCGGAAAACAGCCAGATTTCAACTGGTCGGACACTGTGGTGTCCTCCGATGAACACGCTAGGGCTCTAATGGGTAGTTCAAAAACCACTGCATGTCAACACTTCAGCTTCATAGGAATTAAAGTTTGGTAAAAAACAAACTTACCGGTATGTTAGTGTTTATCTATGTACCATCCATTTGCGAAATACAGCCTTTTGAAATTTCCGATTGAAAAAATGTGTGTCTCTAACCGTCATGTTGATATGTGTGTAGTACATTTGTTTTCTCGGCGTTGATTGGTCAATTAATTTTCGAGAGCCAATCAACGCCGACAAAACAAATCTACTGCACACATACTTACATGGCGGCTAGAGACATAATTTTTTTTCAATCGGAAATTTCAAAGGGCTACGTTAGGCAAATGGATGGTATTTATCCAGGGATTTACTAACCGGTAAGTTTGTTTTCTACCAAACTTTCATTCTTATGACGCTGAAGTGTTGACATGCAGTGGTTTTTGAGCTACCCATTAGAGCCCTGGCGTGTTCATCGGAGGACACCACAGTGTCCGACCAGTTGAAATCTGGCTGTTTTCCGATGTTTTTGGATACCTAGTGACATTTATACGGCATGATATATATTGTATCATATACCAAAATAAAGATAAATTATCTGGCTGTCGATTGAGAGTATTCCTATTATTATATCCTATACGGTTGGTTAATAATCATACTTTTTCTGAAATTGGGTAGTGTTATATGGCCGGCCGAGTTATAGACCTTGACCCAGTATTATACTTATACTTATATTAGAAACGAACACCTGTGGTTCATCAGACATCTCAAAGTTCATGACGGTGTGTAACATTGTATGATTTATCTTTCTCATACTTACCTATATGTGACTGTGTATTATTGAAGTTTATATCCTAAAATGTTGTGAATCCAGCATGCAATACAGAAATTAAAGTTATAGATTGACTTATGAACCTATTTACAGAATCCGGAAAAGATGTTGCCATTGCTTTCAGTACTGAATTTTTCAGTGTTGTGATGTCTGGAAGAGCGTTTATAGCAACAAGATAACATCAATTTTATCCGACTATTCGTCAAGAAGATGTCAATCTGTAGATAAAGTAATTACAAATACCACATATCCCTTCTCCACATCACACTGAATAATCCTAAATACACCGTTGTAATTAGAAAATCGACAATATTTCTTAATGATAACGAGATCCAACTTGAACAGGAAGTACACAAGGAATGCTCAAGAACGCATGCGCACAGGTACCAATTGATAATAAAAACCAAACCAAAATCTGGAAATAAAATCCGAACCTTTTACATTGACGACTATGAAAAAAAATTACAGTAAATGTCGATTATCGATACACTGTGGGAAATAAATAAAAGAGACTTTCATAGAGAATAATTATGAATAATTAATTTATAAATATTATTGCCAAAATGCAATGTAACATGTATGATGTAGGCCTATAGATCTTTGTTATCTTCTTATTCGAACTTGTCGTAAATCATAATAAAGACACTTTTACATTTTAAAAAATCCGTACTTCACTTATTTCCATTTAGTTTTGAAATGTTTATTATTTGGTTGCTTGAGTCTGTATACATATTGAAGCTTATTTGCTCAGGTAAATGTGTCAACACTGAAATTATCGAAGACGAAGCAGGGGCGTAGGAAGCGTTCCCCAGGACGGGGGGCAAACCCCATTTTCGCCGACTGAAATTTTTCTAAAAATGATTATTTGAAAGAAAAAAGGGTCCTCCTGCACATTTTTCGTACTTCATTCTAGAAAATTTTACGCTGCGCGGCGCATTTCCTAAAACATAATGTCAAACCTTGAATAGTAAAAATTCAATACACACGAACTAGACTAAAAATGTCGATCAAGGGATTCTATGTACTATTTAAAAAAAATGACAATTAATTCATTTTTTATGTTACATAACAATGTGCCGATGGTGTGAAGCCGGTATATTAATTCAGATCAAGTAGGGTTGCATAATGTTATGACGAAACAATTATCATTTCTAAATGCAGGTAGATTTAAATCGAAAAATTACCATGTTAAAAACGCTTTATAATCTTAGTGAAATCAATCCAAAATAGATCATACCACGAACGACTTGTAGAACTAGGCCACTATAGTACAGACGAAAGAGAAGCGATATATGGTTCAAGTATACAGAATCCTATAGGAAATAGATGACGTGGATAAGTCTAAATTCTTCGTAATTGACAATACCTGTACTAGAGGACATCAAAGGAAACTGAAAAAATACAGAAGCAGGATAAACTGCAGGAAGAACTGTTTCTCAAGCAGAGTGGTAAATGATGGGAACGGTCTCCCTGAGACAGTCGTGTCAGCTATAAGTCTAAACTCCTTCAAATCAAGACTCATTGAACATTGGAGAAATCTGCATATCAAATTCACACTTGACTGCTATTAGACAACCCTTGTTTGAAATAATGAGTGATCTATTTTAGTGTCAGTGTGTCGTTAAATAAGAAACTCAGATTTCATACCAATATCACACGATATACACGATAGGAAGATAAAGATATATCTTACAATCACTAATTGCTTCTTTTAAACCTTTTAAAACTTTTAATTGTAAATAGTGCTTTTAAAATATACATAATATAAAACGTTGCGCAACAAGAAGCATTCTCGGCCCCCTCTGATGGATGATTGAGAATGAACAAGAAGAGGATCAAGGATAAAACCAAATATAGATTGGCCTTACAAGTCCACGACTTACATAACGGCTGGAAACAGTGTGAACAGTGAGATATTGGCCGTGATAGATACAATTAACGGGAAGTGATTTGCCACTGCTATAATCACAGGTGTCATACTGTCATCAGGAGTACCTGGTCACCGCCTCAATCAACTCAACGGGGTTCCATTTACATGTGTCTGGATATGAACAAACCTCGCAGGCTATACCAGCCCCCCCCCCCCCCCCCAAAAAAAAAAAAAAAAAAAAAAAAAAAAACAACAAAAAAACTAAGAACTTAAACTTGAATAATGATACACATATATATCTGGTACCAATTTCTCATTTCTTTCTATTTATTAGTCCGCGGGATATTTGCTCATCGACTTAGCGCCATTATTCTGACAATAGATCTAAGTCTGCGATCCATTCTGTATATCCAATAGTCCCCCATTTAGAGATTTTTAGACTTCTGGTATAGTTTTAAAGGCGGCGTGTTCTCTATATAACCAGTGAAATTGATTCTTTCGAGTTTATTTTGAGGTCAAATTATAAAATGACTGGACTAACCCATTTCAAATTGAAAATGTGGAGGGAGTAAACAAAAAATAAATCAAACGTACCTGTTTGGTTAAACAAAAAGGTGAACTTACATATTACGACAAATTTTTCTGGACCTATGTGTAATCGTTCCGCACTAAATAAATGCGCTTGTACCTGAAGAGCGAGAAGCGCGGGAACCTCTCATATCAGTCTGATTAACTTACATTATCACGCGGGAACCTCTCATATCAGTCTGATTAACATACATTATCACGCGGGAACCTCTCATATCAGTCTGATTAACATACATTATCACGCGGGAACCTCTCATATCAGTCTGATTAACATACATTATCACTCAATCTGTTGACTTTAGATTGTCAATATTTGTTTTGAAAATTAATAAAGAACAAATAGTTACCAGTAATTCGTATTACATTCATAAGTATACCCAGTCTTTCCGTATCAATTTTTCCCTAATGTTTTCCAGATTCTTGGATTTCTTGGAAACATATAAAATGTGATTTATAGCAAGGATTTATAAGTGAGAAGGATTCGTGACTGTCTCTTTACATTACTATACACCACGCGAGACGCCTATGAACCGGAAATAAAAACCATTTTTCTCAACAAATACTTGTCTTATCGAGTCAAACGAAACACCAATGTAAAGTTTATTAAATTTCACAACGTTTATTACATGCTTTAAGACCGGAATATTTAGAGGATATGTCTTAAATTTTCGTTAAAAAATACGACAGCTCATGAAATGAAGGCCTCGCACCCGCAAGCTACATCAAAGGCGGCGCCGGCGGATATCAAAGAAAATCAGTCGTCGCCCAACGTCCATCCTCGATAGTCCAGGGGTTCCGATCACTTACGATCTCTACACCCCTGGACTATCTCATAGTAAAACTGGAGGCAACAGAACAGAACAGGTAATTTAGTCTTTTGATGTACATCAAAAGAACCGTATAACGGTACACTGTGGTTGACTGTGTGGCTTTGATGTTAGGCGTCGCTCTCTCTGTAGTCTTCAAAGGAAATCTTTGCTGGCCTGTGATTGGTCAAATGTTTTCAGCTGAGCTGCCTTCAATTTCACTATGAGATAGTCCAGGGGTGTAGAGATCGTAAGTAATCGGAACCCCTGGAATATCGAGGATGCCCAACGTCACGGTCAGTGCACAAACACAAAAGCTCCTGCCTTGCACTTCCCCAAAACCCAGTGTGACTTATCCTTCTCATAGACGTCCTTGTTTATAGATAGATGTATATAGGAACATTTGTGTACATTCGCGTGCTTACATGGTAACAAATTGGTGTCTTCAAGAATTAGTGGCATATCACATTATGCGTTCACATTCACAATTTGGTCTTCTGGTCTTTGGAATATTCAGAAACCTTTTAGTCTATAGAGAGTATATTTGAGATTTGTCGTATTTATTCCCTTGTGAAAGCCATATTTCGAGACTTGTAATGTCCTGGTAATAAGTCAAACGTTGAACTACTATTGAACTTGAATATTTGAATATTTGAATGTCATACTTTCTGCATCCTCTAATGGTAATAATCACTGTTACTAACTAACTAACTAATTCGCAAACTAACTAACTAACTAACTAACTAACTAACTAACTAACTAACTAACTAACTAACTAACTAACTAACTAACTAACTAACTAACTAACTAACTAACTAACTAACTAACTAACTAACTAACTAACTAACTAACTAACTAACTAACTAACTAAAAGTAACTAACTAACTAACTAAAACTAACTAACTAACTAATTCGCTAACTTGCCGGTCTGTCTGCCTGCCTGTTAGCTAGATACTAATTCGCTAACTAACTAACTAACTAACTAACTAACTAACTAACTAACTAACTAACTAACTAACTAACTAACTAACTAACTAACTAACTAACTAACTAACTAACTAACTAACTAACTAACTACCTAACTAACTAACTAACTAAATAACTTAAACTAACTAAAATTAACTAACTAACTAATTCGCTAACTTGCCGGTCTGTTTGCCTGCCTGTTAGCTAGCTACTATTTAACTAACTAATTCGCTAACTAATTCGTTAACTAACTAACTAACTAACTAACTAACTAACTAACTAACTAACTAACTAACTAACTAACTAACTAACTAACTAACTAACTAACTAACTAACTAACTAACTAAACTAACTAACTAAACTAACTATCTAACTAAAACTAACTAACTCGCTAACTTGCCGGTCTGTCTGCCTGCCTGCCTGCCTGCCTGTTCGTTAGATATATAGACTAACTAACTAACTAATTTGCAAACTAACTAACTAACTAAACTTACTAACTAACTTAGCAAACTAAACTAAATGATTTCCTTACTTACTTTCTACTTACTTACTTAAATTACTAACTTTCTTATCTACTTAGATTATACCTAGGTAACGACAAAAACTAACGTAAATAACCAACCAACCGTAAACTAATTAATTGATTACTAACCAACTAACTAAATAGCATTACCTAACTAATTTACAAACTAATATTTACCTTACTAACTAGCTACCTACAAACCAATTTTCAATTAATTTTAAAGTTACCGTACCGCTAACCTTTAACAGAGATTTTAAAAAGCTCTGCCATTAATTAATTATACTTTTAAACCGAACGCGCCTTATTCCGACAGAGTAACATCCCTTGAATTTACGTCACTCGGTAATGGCAGAAGCAAGATGAAGTAGGTGTGTACGGAAGTGAAAAAATCAGGTTATACTCCATTGCACGTTATATATATCATTTAGATTTGTTCCATATTAATAACCCTTTAAAACGCTTTGATGAATCCAATTTTCTGTCACATCATAAAACCCAATATGGTTACAAAATAGCTTTTAGAAATTCCGGCCGCCGACTGGGAAACAGGCGAAATCGTTAAAAAATGTGATTAACTGTCAGACTGTATGTAGATTATTTCTCGAATCTGTCTAATCATCATATGACTAGAAATCTCATTGCATATGAACTTGCCTATTCATTATTTTTCGTGAATGAAGCGAAACGGTTAACGTTCCACACGCGAGATTATGACACAACAGTTCCAAAAATAGATGATGTTTTCATGAAATTAAAACATCACCTGACTCTGACCTATCTTATATATGCCATTTAGTGAATCAGTTATTACCTATGCTCTTGGACTGATAATTAAGGTAGTATGAATTTTGTGCTTATAGAGGAAACAATATTTTATTCATCATTCATTGATTTAATCTCTACTTCACTGTACGTATACTCAGAATACTGGCAGGCGACCAGTTCTCGCCGAGTACCAATTCTCGCCACCGCATCTGTATCAGAACGATTTACATGCAAATTTGGTCAATAAAGCCTTCTTCTGATAAAAGACACTACCATGCTGATTTCCACAAAAAAAAATGTCTCCAAATTCGTCTGTAATCATACAAGTACATGTGCGATGGCTAGAATTGGTACTCGGCGAGAAATGGTCGCTTGCCAGTATGGTACATTATGACCTACATACTGGTCAGTTTGGGAATAAGTCGTTTTGGTAACATTGCTGAAGTACGAAGAAACTATGTTATTTTTATGAGAAGGATAAGTCACACTGAGTTTTGGGCAAAGACAGCGCAGGCGCTATTGTGTTTGTGCACTGACCGTGACGTTGGGCGACGACTGATTTCCTTTGATATCCGCCGCCGCAGCCTTTGATGTAGCATAGGGGGTGCGAGGGTTACCGTCTTACTTTCTGAAGCGGGCTGCCATTTCATGAGCGGCGTCGTATTTTTTTAACGATAGTTTAAGACATTTCTTCTAAATCTTCCGTCTTAAAGCAAGTTATAAACGTTGTGAAATTTAATTTACTTTACATTGGTGTTTCGTTTGACTCGATAAGACAAGTATTTGTTGAGAAAAACGGTTTTTATTCCCGGTTCATAAGCGTCTCGCGTGGTGTTTAGTAGTGTAAAGTGACAGACACGAATCCTTCTCACTTATAAATCCTTGGAAGAAACTATGTTATTTTTAACAGAGTTTTACATACTACAGCTACTTTTCTATTATATACTGGCTGGCGACATATTATCGTGAAAAAATGCTGATTTTTCTCTATTTTTTTCTAAACGTTGTATTTAAATTTAGATTTTTAGAGTTGTAAGTAATCTTTAGTTCACAACACTTCAAATGAATAAGCTTTAAGTGAATTTATCTAATATTTTACAATAAACACAGCCCTTTGGAAAAAGTCGGTCAAATAGGTGTTCGTGTCATTTACTGAACATATTATCGTGATTTTTTTCAAAAAAATATTAAAAATAGTTACGTGTGATGGAATAAATTAAATTTGGTATCAACATAAAGATAAACATTTGAACTATTTTTAAAAAATTTATTGATGTAAAAACTGCGTTGCAAAAGAGAGAAATCGTGTATTGTTTATGACATGTCCAATCGTTAGATTACGCTGACACGGGAAATGAAGAGGTAGCCATTTACCGATCTATATCTGGTAAAATGACAAAAATTTCTCTCATGTTTGTATAGATTATTAGCATTCTCAATAAATTTTAAAGATATTTGAATGATTTCTGGTGGTGATTAATTCTGTAAACAATAAAATAACAAATCAAATCGGCATTGTTTACTACCTTGTATTTTGTCGTCTGGTCAAAAGCGCTTGAGTGACCCCGATCAGCGTTCTTTTCTAAGATTGAATTACCTCCCTTACACCTTTCGTTTTTTTATCGCTGTTGTCTATCATCAGAGGAAGCAGATGATATATAAATCGGAACTATTATCTAAGAATAAAGCCGATATCATGCACCCCCCCCCCCCTGACTAATGTTGTACTTGTGAGGTAAGATTTACTGAAATTTGGTATTTTTATGTTAAAAATTAAATTTTCTTCTAAATTTGACAAATTTTGTTGGTAATTTTGGTAAGTGTCATCTTACTAAACACAAAATCGTTTAAAAATCGCATTCGGTATGCCACGCCAATCAAAATCACGATAATATGTTCTTCACGATAATATGTCGCCAGCCAGTAATGAGAAGGTACGTGGCTTCATTGGCATAAATCTTGGTAGGGATTGTAATCATACAGATACTACAGATCTAGATGTGTTGGCGACATGTGTTGGCGAAAATTGGTACTGGGTGAAAATTGGTACTGGGTGAGAACTGGATGCTTAATTACCAGAAGAAGAATTTTCCCTGCAGCTGTCTGAGTGGCAGAACAGTAAAACTGAGTCACAAGTTTGATCCTAGCTGGTAGCACACTATGTACACATATACTTTTAACTTGATACATATATATTTGGTGTTCATGTAGACCACTAGTACTATACTTCAAGCAGAAGTATTGGAACCTTTTGATTCCTACAAGATATAGAACCTGGGTTGGTGTACATGTGTAGCGGCATTGGGCTTGGTCGATCATCAGTGACCAGGTAGCTCAGTCGGTAGAGCACTCGGCTAGTGTTCGGAGGGTCCCATGTTCGAATCCCGGTATGGCCGCTACATTTTCTCCTCTCCTGTTACAGAATTGGCGCCCAACTAAATAACCCAAGGTAGTGGTGTTTGGAAGGGTCTCGTGTGTCTTCGAGGGCGAAGACTTCGAGAAAGGAGGAAGGAGTGTAGCGGGATTGGGCTGGGTCGATCATCGGTGACCAGGTAGCTCAGTTGGTAGAGCACTCGGCTAGTGTTCGGAGGGTCCCGGGTTTGAATCCCAGTCTGGTCGCTACATTTTCTCCTCTCCTGTTACACATGTGTGTTTGTTGTTAAACACATGTACATTTGGGAAGGGGGAGTAGTGTGGCAGGTTTTTATTGTAAATACTGTACTGTACCAAGGACGTATATGAGAAGGATGAGTCACACTAGGTTTAGGGTAAGAACGGCACGGTAGCTTTTGTGTTTGTGCACTGACCAATGACCATGACGTTCAGTGTTGACTGATTTTCCTTTGATATCCGCCTGCGCAACCTTTGATGTAGCTTGCGGGTGCGAGGGTTACCATCTTACTTTCTGAAGCGTGCTGTCATCTTATGAACTGTTGTATTTTTTTGCGAAAATTTAAGACATTTCTTCTAAATCTTCCGTCCTAAAAGCAAGAACTAAACGTTATGAAATTTAAATAACTTTACATTTGTGTTTCGTTAGACTCACTAAGACAAGTATTTGTTGATGGTTTTTATTCCCAGTTCAATTGATATCATTTCACTGGTCAAATAGCAGGTACTAACTGAACTTCCAGATATATTAGCTAGCTAGTGTCTGGAGGTCTTGGGTTTGCACCCTGGTGTGGCCAATACAAATGTACATTTTCTCCTTTCCTGTTACAATTTGGCACTCAACACAAAACACCCACAATGATACTGTAGTATATATATATCTCTTTTATCTTTGAGAGCAAACTTTTTGAGCGGGATGGAGGACTAGTACTGGACTGGGTGGACTTCATGAGCATTAGGCTAGTGTTCGGAGGTCCAGGTTCAGGACTAGTACTGGACTGGGTGGACTTCATGAGCATTAGGCTAGTGTTTGGAGGTCCAGGTTCAGGACTAGTCCTGGACTGGGTGGACTTCATGAGCATTAGGCTAGTGTTTGGAGGTCCAGGTTCAGGACTAGTCCTGGACTGGGTGGACTTCATGAGCATCAGGCTGGTGTTCGGAGGTCCAAGTTCAAACTCTGGTCTGATTGCTACATTTGCTCCTCTCCTGTTACAGTTTGTCTGGACACCTTATACCTACGTTTTCTCCTCTCCTGTTACAGTTTGTCTGGACACCTTATACCTACATTTTCTCCTCTCCTGTTACAGTTTGTCTGGACACCTTATACCTACGTTTTCTCCTCTCCTGTTACAGTTTGTCTGGACACCTTATACCTACGTTTTCTCCTCTCCTGTTACAGTTTGTCTGGACACCTTATACCTACATTTTCTCCTCTCCTGTTACAGTTTGTCTGGACACCTTATACCTACATTTTCTCCTCTCCTGTTACAGTTTGTCTGGACACCTTATACCTACGTTTTTCTCCTCTCCTGTTACAGTTTGTCTGGACACCTTATACCTACATTTTTCTCCTCTCCTGTAACAGTTTGTCTGGACACCTTATACCTACATTTTCTCCTCTCCTGTTACAGTTTGTCTGGACACCTTATACCTACATTTTCTCCTCTCCTGTTACAGTTTGTCTGGACACCTTATACCTACGTTTTTCTCCTCTCCTGTTACAGTTTGTCTGGACACCTTATACCTACATTTTCTCCTCTCCTGTAACAGTTTGTCTGGACACCTTATACCTACATTTTCTCCTCTCCTGTTACAGTTTGTCTGGACACCTTATACCTACATTTTCTCCTCTCCTGTTACAGTTTGTCTGGACACCTTATACCTACATTTTCTCCTCTCCTGTTACAGTTTGTCTGGACACCTTATACCTACATTTTCTCCTCTCCTGTTACAGTTTGTCTGGACACCTTATACCTACGTTTTCTCCTCTCCTGTTACAGTTTGTCTGGACACCTTATACCTACATTTTCTCCTCTCCTGTAACAGTTTGTCTGGACACCTTATACCTACGTTTTCTCCTCTCCTGTTACAGTTTGTCTGGACACCTTATACCTACATTTTCTCCTCTCCTGTTACAGTTTGTCTGGACACCTTATACCTACATTTTCTCCTCTCCTGTTACAGTTTGTCTGGACACCTTATACCTACGTTTTCTCCTCTCCTGTTACAGTTTGTCTGGACACCTTATACCTACGTTTTCTCCTCTCCTGTTACATTTTGTCTGGACACCTTATACCTACGTTTTCTCCTCTCCTGTTACAGTTTGTCTGGACACCTTATACCTACGTTTTCTCCTCTCCTGTTACAGTTTGTCTGGACACCTTATACCTACATTTTCTCCTCTCCTGTTACAGTTTGTCTGGACACCTTATACCTACGTTTTCTCCTCTCCTGTTACAGTTTGTCTGGACACCTTATACCTACATTTTCTCCTCTCCTGTTACAGTTTGTCTGGACACCTTATACCCTACGTTTTCTCCTCTCCTGTTACATTTTGTCTGGACACCTTATACCTACGTTTTCTCCTCTCCTGTTACAGTTTGTCTGGACACCTTATACCTACATTTTCTCCTCTCCTGTTACAGTTTGTCTGGACACCTTATACCTACGTTTTCTCCTCTCCTGTTACAGTTTGTCTGGACACCTTATACCTAACATTTTCTCCTCTCCTGTTACAGTTTGTCTGGACACCTTATACCTACTTTTCTCCTCTCCTGTTACAGTTTGTCTGGACACCTTATACCTACGTTTTCTCCTCTCCTGTTACAGTTTGTCTGGACACCTTATACCTACGTTTTTCTCCTCTCCTGTTACAGTTTGTCTGGACACCTTATACCTACATTTTCTCCTCTCCTGTTACAGTTTGTCTGGACACCTTATACCTACATTTTCTCCTCTCCTGTTACAGTTTGTCTGGACACCTTATACCTACGTTTTCTCCTCTCCTGTTACAGTTTGTCTGGACACCTTATACCTACGTTTTCTCCTCTCCTGTTACAGTTTGTCTGGACACCTTATACCTACATTTTCTCCTCTCCTGTTACAGTTTGTCTGGACACCTTATACCTACGTTTTCTCCTCTCCTGTTACAGTTTGTCTGGACACCTTATACCTAACATTTTCTCCTCTCCTGTTACAGTTTGTCTGGACACCTTATACCTACATTTTCTCCTCTCCTGTTACAGTTTGTCTGGACACCTTATACCTACATTTTCTCCTCTCCTGTTACAGTTTGTCTGGACACCTTATACCTACGTTTTCTCCTCTTCTGTGACAGTTTGTCTGGACACCTTATACCTACATTTTCTCCTTTCCTGTTACAGTTTGTCTGGACACCTTATACCTACATTTTCTCCTCTCCTGTTACAGTTTGTCTGGACACCTTATACCTACATTTTCTCCTCTCCTGTTACAGTTTGTCTGGACACCTTATACCTACATTTTCTCCTCTCCTGTTACAGTTTGTCTGGACACCTTATACCTACATTTTCTCCTCTCCTGTTACAGTTTGTCTGGACACCTTATACCTACATTTTCTCCTCTCCTGTTACAGTTTGTCTGGACACCTTTATACCTACATTTTCTCCTCTCCTGTTACAGTTTGTCTGGACACCTTATACCTACATTTTCTCCTCTCCTGTTACAGTTTGTCTGGACACCTTATACCTACATTTTCTCCTCTCCTGTTACAGTTTGTCTGGACACCTTATACCTACATTTTCTCCTCTCCTGTTACAGTTTGTCTGGACACCTTATACCTACGTTTTCTCCTCTCCTGTTACAGTTTGTCTGGACACCTTATACCTACATTTTCTCCTCTCCTGTTACAGTTTGTCTGGACACCTTATACCTACATTTTCTCCTCTCCTGTTACAGTTTGTCTGGACACCTTATACCTACATTTTCTCCTCTCCTGTTACAGTTTGTCTGGACACCTTATACCTACATTTTCTCCTCTCCTGTTACAGTTTGTCTGGACACCTTATACCTACATTTTCTCCTCTCCTGTTACAGTTTGTCTGGACACCTTATACCTACATTTTCTCCTCTCCTGTTACAGTTTGTCTGGACACCTTATACCTACGTTTTCTCCTCTCCTGTTACAGTTTGTCTGGACACCTTATACCTACATTTTCTCCTCTCCTGTTACGGTTTGTCTGGACACCTTATACCTACGTTTTCTCCTCTCCTGTTACAGTTTGTCTGGACACCTTATACCTACATTTTCTCCTCTCCTGTTACAGTTTGTCTGGACACCTTATACCTACGTTTTCTCCTCTCCTGTTACAGTTTGTCTGGACACCTTACACCTACATTTTCTCCTCTCCTGTTACATTTTGTCTGGACACCTTACACCTACATTTTCTCCTCTCCTGTTACAGTTTGTCTGGACACCTTATACCTACGTTTTCTCCTCTCCTGTTACAGTTTGTCTGGACACCTTATACCTACATTTTCTCCTCTCCTGTTACAGTTTGTCTGGACACCTTATACCTACGTTTTCTCCTCTCCTGTTACAGTTTGTCTGGACACCTTATACCTACATTTTCTCCTCTCCTGTTACAGTTTGTCTGGACACCTTATACCTACATTTTCTCCTCTCCTGTTACAGTTTGTCTGGACACCTTATACCTACATTTTCTCCTCTCCTGTTACAGTTTGTCTGGACACTTATACCTACATTTTCTCCTCTCCTGTTACAGTTTGTCTGGCACTTATACCTACATTTTCTCCTCTCCTGTTACAGTTTGTCTGGACACCTTATACCTACGTTTTCTCCTCTCCTGTTACAGTTTGTCTGGACACCTTATACCTACGTTTTCTCCTCTCCTGTTACAGTTTGTCTGGACACCTTATACCTACATTTTCTCCTCTCCTGTTACAGTTTGTCTGGACACCTTATACCTACGTTTTCTCCTCTCCTGTTACAGTTTGTCTGGACACCTTATACCTACATTTTCTCCTCTCCTGTTACAGTTTGTCTGGACACCTTATACCTACATTTTCTCCTCTCCTGTTACAGTTTGTCTGGACACCTTATACCTACGTTTTCTCCTCTCCTGTTACAGTTTGTCTGGACACCTTATACCTACATTTTCTCCTCTCCTGTTACAGTTTGTCTGGACACCTTATACCTACGTTTTCTCCTCTCCTGTTACAGTTTGTCTGGACACCTTATACCTACATTTTCTCCTCTCCTGTTACAGTTTGTCTGGACACCTTATACCTAACATTTTCTCCTCTCCTGTTACAGTTTGTCTGGACACCTTATACCTACATTTTCTCCTCTCCTGTTACAGTTTGTCTGGACACCTTATACCTACGTTTTCTCCTCTCCTGTTACAGTTTGTCTGGACACCTTATACCTACATTTTCTCCTCTCCTGTAACAGTTTGTCTGGACACCTTATACCTACATTTTCTCCTCTCCTGTTACAGTTTGTCTGGACACCTTATACCTAACATTTTCTCCTCTCCTGTAACAGTTTGTCTGGACACCTTATACCTACATTTTCTCCTCTCCTGTTACAGTTTGTCTGGACACCTTATACCTAACATTTTCTCCTCTCCTGTAACAGTTTGTCTGGACACCTTATACCTACATTTTCTCCTCTCCTGTTCCAGTTTGTCTGGACACCTTATACCTACATTTTCTCCTCTCCTGTTACAGTTTGTCTGGACACCTTATACCTACATTTTCTCCTCTCCTGTTACAGTTTGTCTGGACACCTTATACCTACATTTTCTCCTCTCCTGTTACAGTTTGTCTGGACACCTTATACCTACGTTTTCTCCTCTCCTGTTACAGTTTGTCTGGACACCTTACACCTACATTTTCTCCTCTCCTGTTACAGTTTGTCTGGCACTTATACCTACATTTTCTCCTCTCCTGTTACAGTTTGTCTGGACACCTTACACCTACATTTGCTCCTCTCCTGTTACAGTTTGTCTGGACACCTTATACCTACGTTTTCTCCTCTCCTGTTACAGTTTGTCTGGACACCTTATACCTACATTTTCTCCTCTCCTGTTACAGTTTGTCTGGACACCTTATACCTACATTTTCTCCTCTCCTGTTACAGTTTGTCTGGACACCTTATACCTACGTTTTCTCCTCTCCTGTTACAGTTTGTCTGGACACCTTATACCTACATTTTCTCCTTTCCTGTTACAGTTTGTCTGGACACCTTATACCTACATTTTCTCCTCTCCTGTTACAGTTTGTCTGGACACCTTATACCTACATTTTCTCCTCTCCTGTTACAGTTTGTCTGGACACCTTATACCTACATTTTCTCCTCTCCTGTTACAGTTTGTCTGGACACCTTATACCTACGTTTTCTCCTCTCCTGTTACAGTTTGTCTGGACACCTTATACCTACATTTTCTCCTCTCCTGTTACAGTTTGTCTGGACACCTTATACCTACATTTTCTCCTCTCCTGTTACAGTTTGTCTGGACACCTTATACCTACGTTTTCTCCTCTCCTGTTACAGTTTGTCTGGACACCTTAAACAATAAGGATCCTTGTCTGTTTTATTCAACAGTTCCTCTACATCTTCATTATCTTGTCAAGTTATATCAACTTTATGCCTTATTGTAATTAGATATTGTATGCTTTCATACCTATACTGTTACAGGCTTTGAATACAGTCTAAAGCCATCTGCCAGCAAAGAACCTTATAATTTACCATCACTGGTGATCAGACATTGGGAGACTCAATTTGTGTTATAAAGAGACGATACATCCCTGAAAAATACAACAAATTGCCTTCCAAAATGGCATCTTATGGAAGAGGGGAGTTTGAAGGTGGTTTTTCATCCTATCAATCTGGCAGTAGATCATGTAAGTGAAATGTATACCTGGTACCTTACAGTTTCAGTATACATGTATATTGTTTTTAGCCCACCATCATCAGATGGTGGGCTATTCAAATCGCCTTTCGTCCGTGGTCCGTCGTCCGTCCGTCCTTCCGTCCGTCAGTCCGTCCATTAATAATTCTTGTTACCGCTATTTCTCTAAAAGTACTGAAGGGATCTTTCTCAAATTTCATATGTAGGTTCCCCTAGGACCCTAGTTGTGCATATTGCATTTTGGGACTGATCTGTCAACAAGATGGCCGCCAGGTAGCCATCTTGGATTTTGATAGTTAAAGTTTGTTACCGCTATTTCTCAGAAAGCACTGAAGGGATCTTTCTCAAATTTCATATGTAGGTTCCCCTAGGACCCTAGTAGTGCATATTGCATTTTGGGACTGATCGGTCAACAAGATGGCCGCCAGGTAGCCATCTTGGATTTTGATAGTTAAAGTTTGTTACCGCTATTTCTCAGAAAGCACTGAAGGGATCTTTCTCAAATTTCATATGTAGGTTCCCCTAGGACCCTAGTTGTGCATATTGTATTTTGGGACTGATCGGTCAACAAGATGGCCGCCAGGCAGCCATCTTGGATTTTGATAGTTAAAGTTTGTTACCGCTATTTCTCATAAAGTATTGAAGGGATCTTTCTCAAATTTCATATGTAGGTTCCCGTAGGACCCTAGTTGTGCATATTGCATTTTGGGACTGATCGGTCAACAAGATGGCCGACCAGCCGCCATCTTGGATTTCGATAGTTAAAGTTTGTTACCGCTAATTCTCAGAAAGTACTGAAGGGATCTTTCTCAAATTTCATATGTAGGTTCCCCTACGACCCCAGTTGTGCATATTGCATTTTGGGACTGATCGGTCAACAAGATGGCCGACCGGTGGCCATCTTGGATTTTGATAGTTAAAGTTTGTTACCGCTATTTCTCAGAAAGTATTGAAGGGATTGTTCTCAAAATTCATATGTAGGTTCCTCTAGGACCCTAGTTCTGCATATTACATTTTGGGACTGATCGGTCAACAAGATGGCCGACCAGCAGCCATCTTGGATTTTGATAGTAAAAGTTTGCTACGGCTATTTCTCAGAAAGTATTGAAGGGATTGTTCTCAAATTTCATATGTAGGTTCCCCTAGGACCCTAGTAGTGCATATTGCATTTTGGGACTGATCAGTCAACAAGATGGCTGCCAGGTAGCCATCTTGGATTTTGATAGTTAAAGTTTGTTACCGCTATTTCTCAGAAAGCACTGAAGGGATCTTTCTCAAATTTCATATGTAGGTTCCCCTAGGACCCCAGTTGTGCATATTGCATTTTGGGACTGATCGGTCAACAAGATGGCCGACCGGTGGCCATCTTGGATTTTGATAGTTAAAGTTTGTTACCGCTATTTCTCAGAAAGTATTGAAGGGATTGTTCTCAAATATCATATGTAGGTTCCTCTAGGACCCTAGTTCTGCCTATTGCATTTTGCGACCACCATCTTGGATTTTGATAGTTTAAAGTTTGAAAAGCAGAAAAAAGAAGTGTAAGTTTGAAAAGCAGAGAAAAGATCCCTCTTTCATTTGTCAGACATAGATCAATCTTTGGTGGGCGCCAAGATCCCTCTGGGATCTCTTGTTCAAAATATTATAATTAAAACAAATATAAAAGTTCAATAGTATTGTCAAAACTAAAGTCATTATAATTAATAATTTTATTGAATTTTCTCATTCAATATGTCTTAATTTCCCCAGATATTCCCCATATTTCTTAATGACATTAGAATTATTGCATGCCTATAAAGGCTACAAATATACCCATGATAACGCCAGGATCACATATTTTACTGATGTTATATATTTATAGAACAACTGAATGAATTGAAGAAATGGAATTATATATAATCATGATAAATATAATGAATTACATTGTCTCATATAATTGATAATTGTGCATTGTCTTTAAATTTTGTTTTAACAGCAGGTGGAAGCGGCGAGTTCAACAGACTGGTTAATAATATTAGCAGTAACATACAGAAAATCACTCAACATGGTAATTAATCTAATTATACTATTTAAATTGACATGTAAAACAATTGATCTTCAATTAAATATAGAACATCACGGAAATCTATATATCTATACTGTCCTGTTACTTCTTTTTACATAAAATTTGTTGTATTCAACTGTTTCGAATTTAAGCACATGAAAATGTGAAAAAAGAACACATTGAATGAAGATGATAATCAATGCAAGATGACAGTATATATCTTAATTATATGTATGTTACATGTAACTTTTATTTGTTTCATTAACAGTGGCTCAAATGCAGAGAGCTGTCAATCAAATTGGCTCCAGTCATGATAGTGACAGTCTTAGGGAGCAAATGTAAGTAACTGGACATGTTATAAGATATAATAACTATAGTTATGGTACTGAATTTGACCTGTAAATGGACATGTTGTTATAAGATATAACAACTATAGTTATGGTACTGAATTTGACCTGTAACTGGACATGTTATAAGATACATAAAACTATAGTTATGCTACTGAATTTGACCTGTAACTGGACATGTTATAAGATATAATAACTATAGTTATGCTACTGAATTTGACCTGTAACTGGACATGTTATAAGATATAATAACTATAGTTATGCTACTGAATTTGACCTGTAACTGGACATGTTATAAGATATAATAACTATAGTTATGCTACTGAATTTGACCTGTAACTGGACATGTTATAAGATATAATAACTATAGTTATGCTACTGAATTTGACCTGTAACTGGACATGTTATAAGATATAATAACTATAGTTATGCTACTGAATTTGACCTGTAACTGGACATGTTATAAGATATAATAACTATAGTTATGCTACTGAATTTGACCTGTAACTGGACATGTTATAAGATATAATAACTATAGTTATGCTACTGAATTTGACCTGTAACTGGACATGTTATAAGATATAATAACTATAGTTATGCTACTGAATTTGACCTGTAACTGGACATGTTATAAGATATAATAACTATAGTTATGTACTGAATTTGACCTGTAACTGGACATGTTATAAGATATAATAACTATAGTTATGCTACTGAATTTGACCTGTAACTGGACATGTTATAAGATATAATAACTATAGTTATTGTACTGAATTTGACCTGTAACTGGACATGTTATAAGATATATAAAACTATAGTTATGCTACTGAATTTGACCTGTAACTGGACATGTTATAAGATATAATAACTATAGTTATGGTACTGAATTTGACCTGTAACTGGACATGTTATAAGATATAATAACTATAGTTATGCTACTGAATTTGACCTGTAACTGGACATGTTATAAGATATAATAACTATATAGTTATGGTACTGAATTTGACCTGTAACTGGACATGTTATAAGATATAACAACTATAGTTATGGTACTGAATTTGACCTGTAACTGGACATGTTATAAGAGATATAAAAACTATAGTTATGGTACTGAATTTGACCTGTAACTGGACATGTTATAAGATAATATGAAAACTATAGTTATGGTACTGAATTTGACCTGTAACTGGACATGTTATAAGATATATATAACTATAGTTATGGTACTGAATTTGACCTGTAACTGGACATGTTATAAGATATAATAACTATAGTTATGGTACTGAATTTGACCTGTAACTGGACATGTTATAAGATATAATAATATAGTTATGGTACTGAATTTGACCTGTAACTGGACATGTTATAAGATATAATAACTATAGTTTACTGAATTTGACCTGTAACTGGACATGTTATAAGATATAATAACTAAAGTTATACTGAATTTGACCTGTAACTGGACATGTTATAAGATATAATAATTATAGTTATGGTACTGAATTTGACCTGTAACTGGACATGTTATAAGATATAATAATTATAGTTATGGTACTGAATTTGACCTGTAACTGGACATGTTATAAGATATAATAACTATAGTTATGCTACTGAATTTGACCTGTAACTGGACATGTTATAAGATATAATAACTATAGTTATGGTACTGAATTTGACCTGTAACTGGACATGTTATAAGATATAATAACTATAGTTATGGTACTGAATTTGACCTGTAACTGGACATGTTATAAGATATAATAACTATAGTTATGGTACTGAATTTGACCTGTAACTGGACATGTTATAAAAGATATAATAACTATAGTTATGGTGCTGAATTTGACCTGTAACTGGACATGTTATAAGATATAATAACTATAATTATTGTACTGAATTTGACCTGTAACTGGACATGTTATAAGATACATAAAACTATAGTTATGCTACTGAATTTGACCTGTAACTGGACATGTTATAAGATATAAAAACTATAGTTATGGTACTGAATTTGACCTGTAACTGGACATGTTATAAGATATAATAACTATAGTTATGCTACTGAATTTGACCTGTAACTGGACATGTTATAAGATATAATAACTATAGTTATGCTACTGAATTTGACCTGTAACTGGACATGTTATAAGATATAACAACTATAGTTATGGTACTGAATTTGACCTGTAACTGGACATGTTATAAGATATAACAATTATAGTTATGGTACTGAATTTGACCTGTAATTGGACATGTTATAAGATATAAAAACTATAGCTATGGTACTGAATTTGACCTGTAACTGGACATGTTATAAGATATATAAAACTATAGTTATGCTACTGAATTTGACCTGTAACTGGACATGTTATAAGATATAACAACTATAGTTATGGTACTGAATTTGACCTGTAACTGGACATGTTATAAGATATATAAAACTATAGTTATGGTACTGAATTTGACCTGTAACTGGACATGTTATAAGATATGATAACTATAGTTATGGTACTGAATTTGACCTGTAACTGGACATGTTATAAGATATAATAACTATAGTTATGGTAACTGAATTTGACCTGTAACTGGACATGTTATAAGATATAATAACTATAGTTATGGTACTGAATTTGACCTGTAACTGGACATGTTATAAGATATAATAATTATAGTTATGGTACTGAATTTGACCTGTAACTGGACATGTTATAAGATATAATAACTATAGTTATACTACTGAATTTGACCTGTAACTGGACATGTTATAAGATATAATAATTATAGTTATGGTACTGAATTTGACCTGTAACTGGACATGTTATAAGATATAATAATTAAAGTTATACTACTGAATTTGACCTGTAACTGGACATGTTATAAGATATAATAATTATAGTTATGGTACTGAATTTGACCTGTAACTGGACATGTTATAAGATACAATAACTATAGTTATGGTACTGAATTTGACCTGTAACTGGACATGTTATAAGATATAATAACTATAGTTATGGTACTGAATTTGACCTGTAACTGGACATGTTATAAGATATAATAACTATAGTTATGCTACTGAATTTGACCTGTAACTGGACATGTTAAAAGATATAATAACTATAGTTATGGTGCTGAATTTGACCTGTAACTGGACATGTTATAAGATATAATAACTATAATTATTGTACTGAATTTGACCTGTAACTGGACATGTTATAAGATACATAAAACTATAGTTATGCTACTGAATTTGACCTGTAACTGGACATGTTATAAGATATATAAAACTATAGTTATGCTACTGAATTTGACCTGTAACTGGACATGTTATAAGATATAATAACTATAGTTATGGTACTGAATTTGACCTGTAACTGGACATGTTATAAGATATAATAACTATAATTATTGTACTGAATTTGACCTGTAACTGGACATGTTATAAGATATATAAAACTATAGTTATGCTACTGAATTTGACCTGTAACTGGACATGTTATAAGATATATAATAACTATAATTATTGTACTGAATTTGACCTGTAACTGGACATGTTATAAGATATATAAAACTATAGTTATGCTACTGAATTTGACCTGTAACTGGACATGTTATAAGATATAACAACTATAGTTATGGTACTGAATTTGACCTGTAACTGGACATGTTATAAGATATATAAAACTATAGTTATGGTACTGAATTTGACCTGTAACTGGACATGTTATAAGATATGATAACTATAGTTATGGTACTGAATTTGACCTGTAACTGGACATGTTATAAGATATATAAAACTATAGTTATGCTACTGAATTTGACCTTTAACTGAACATGTTATAAGATATAATAATTATAGTTATGGTATTGAATTTGACCTGTAACCGGACATGTTATAAGATATAACAACTATAGTTATGGTATTGAATTTGACCTGTAACCGGACATGTTATAAGATATAACAACTATAGTTATGGTACTGAATTTGACCTGTAACTGGACATGTTATAAGATATAATAACTATAGTTATGGTACTGAATTTGACCTGTAACTGGACATGTTATAAGATATAACAATTATAGTTATGGTACTGAATTTGACCTGTAACTGGACATGTTATAAGATACATAAAACTATAGTTATGCTACTGAATTTGACCTGTAACTGGACATGTTATAAGATATAACAATTATAGTTATGGTACTGAATTTGACCTGTAATTGGACATGTTATGAGATATAATAACTATAGCTATGGTACTGAATTTGACCTGTAACTGGACATGTTATAAGATATAATAATTATAGTTATGGTACTGAATTTGACCTGTAACTGGACATGTTATAAGATATAATAACTATAGTTATGGTACTGAGTTTGACCTGTAACTGGACATGATATAAGATATATAAAACTATAGTTATGCAACTGAATTTGACCTGTAACTGGACATGTTATAAGATATAATAACTATAGTTATGCTACTGAATTTGACCTGTAACTGGACATGTTATAAGATATATAAAAACTATAGTTATGGTACTGAATTTGACCTGTAACTGGACATGTTATAAGATATAATAACTATAGTTATGGTACTGAATTTGACCTGTAACTGGACATGTTATAAGATATAACAACTATAGTTATGGTACTGAATTTGACCTGTAACTGGACATGTTATAAGATATAATAACTATAGTTATGGTACTGAATTTGACCTGTAACTGGACATGTTATAAGAAGAATAATAACTATAGTTATACTACTGAATTTGACCTGTAACTGGACATGTTATAAGATACATAAAACTATAGTTATGCTACTGAATTTGACCTGTAACTGGTACTGAATTTGACCTGGAACTGGACATTATATAAGATATAATAACTATAGTTATGCTACTGAATTTGACCTGATGAACACACTTGTCCCTATAAATTCCCCATTCCATTTATCCTTTTTAACATTTTGAATCATCATGAAACATAACCATTCTTGACATCTTTTAAAGTCACCAAATTTTCAGACTACAGACCAGTAAAGAGATGTGATAGGAAAGTGTGGACATCTTTGTTAACTACAGAGTAACATTTATATGATTTACCTATTTTATTACAAAATGTTTAAGTAAGCAGAAATTTTGAAATAGCCAGATGCCAGGAGTTCTGATTATTATGGCAAGATAGCAAGTGCATGATTGAATATTGGACAAATCATTACCAAGTCCGTTCAAATGAATGACCTTGACTTTCAGTCAAGGTTATAGAGGCAGAGTATTATTACACATAATTCCATGAGGGATTTTGATAATAACAAAATAATTAAAGAATATCTTTAGAATAATTATGTACCAGATAGGATACTAGTGATCCTAGTCCATTGGTTCCCAATGGTATTTACTCCTAGTGTTAGAAATCTGTCTTATGGTGTACAGGATTGAAGGTGGTACTTTCTTCATTATGATATTGCTGTTTATTTTAGGCATCAAGCACAAACCTACACAAACCAGCTAGCTAAGGACACTAACCATGACCTGAAGGAGCTGGCACACCTCCCCATGCCAGCATCAGAACAGGTACAGTTATCTTATTCCAGAAAATTATTAACTTGGTACATTATGTTATAAGTCAATACATCGTTATATATTGTCAAAATAGCAGGAAAATAGAAAGATGAGTTTGAAAGCGGTTTTAGAATAAAATATAAAACTTATATTTACTATTCTGTGTTGGTTGAACTTTGATATGTGTTGTTTTTATAGAGTAAATGGAGAATGCAGAGAGACAGACTAACAGATGAGTTCAGTAATGCTCTGAAGAACTTCCAGACTGTACAAAGATCTGCTGCAGAGAAGGAGAAAGCCAGTGTAGCTAGAGCCAGGGCCCATTCCAGTTCAACAGCTCCGGTAAGTAAGGGGATATAACTCGGATTTAAAGTCCACTATGGCTACTCATTCAGAAAATATGTTGCCATAGGCTTAATTAGGAAATGTTGCTCTACATTGTATCTGTAGATAGAGAAGGGGCAATGGTGGCTGATTGGGGTTAAGATATTCTGACAATTATCACTAGCCTTCATTCTAGGGTTTCCCGTTCAAATCGCATATAGGGCGTTTACTGACCGTTGGATTGGTGTTTTTGCTATGGTACTGTGGCTTTCTGTAACCTTCTGTACATGAGTTCTTTCTTTCAACCAAAAAAAGAAAAAAATCCTTGTCAAATAAGGGAAATAACTCTAAATTATTTCTGTAACACTTGTGGCATGAAAAAAATGTGCCATGTTTATTGCTGTTGCTTATTTCCTTTGTTGATTTTGTTTATTTTCAGGGTTTACATGAGTTTAGTGATATTCGACCTGAAGAACAACAAACAGCTCCCGGGTATGTACCTGTCAGTCAGATAGCATCTTCAAGTTTGTTTACAACATAGTACTGATATAGGGGAAAATTATTAGGGCTTTTCACTATTTCTGAAAAGACCTATTGTTTTCGTTAAGTTTCTTATTCTTATTATTATTCTTTTTATTCTTCTTCCTGTTTTTGTGAACGCTTTATCGGTCAAACAGTAAGACATAGGATAAAAATGATTTCAGTATGCTTAAACCATGTATCTGAAGGTGTTCCATGAGCATAATTAAGTAGGTCAAAAATTCCAAAATGGCCGCCATGACGTAAAACCTAAAACCACAAAAACTGCTATAACTCAAAAAGTATGAAAGCTATTTCAAATCTGAAGGTATTTTATTGTAGGATAGTGTTTCCCACAGCCCCGATTAGCATGGCGCCGCGCCGTGCCCTTTTTACCCGTCGCCATGCCCCTATGACATAACGCCGTGCCCTGTTTGTCCCCAGTACACTTCTACTAAACTACCAAAATACCAGGTAGTGGCTTGATAATTAAGTAAACAAAAGAAGTGTGACCACTCCCTGACCCCCTGACCAACACCCCAGTGGCCCTAATTAGCAGCCTTGGGCTATTTCCACCTTGGCTTGTGGTGTCACTTTCAGGTCTGTGTATTACGTAAGCTGAAGTCAAGCAGCCGATCGGCAGCCTAGAAAACAATCAGCTGGCCTTTCAATAAGTTTTATGACTACAGCTAGTGAGCATTACTTAAAAAAAACAAACACTGCTTACAACTGTAAATGATTTACTCACGTTTTTAATGTTAAATATGCCTATCTATATCGGATGGATGTCACAAGATTTGCAATCGTAATGGCCGCCATTTTGGGTGTATTGTAATAGTAGATCCGGAGGTATTGAATTTCAGGATTTTACTAATATTCACGTTTTTAAAAATGAAAATGGTATTATTTTTTTTAGAATTTCGGTGTGAATTTATTTTTAGAAAAGATATCTTAATAATAATAAAATTATTAATAGCAAAGTAATTAAAATAAATCAAATTAAAAAGAAATCAACTTCTATCAGATTAAATTGAAATATTTTGCATACTACTCTAACACTTATCTGTATTTTCTTAATTTAGTGCTTGTAAATTTAGAACATTATTTTAATTAATTGTCCACTATTATGAAACATGTTATCTTATTCAAATCAATACAGTATTTTTAATATTTAAATAAGGATATATATAAAATAAAGGTAATTGGATTGAAATAAAGGAATACATTTTGAATTTTCCCATCTTTTAATTAATATAAATGAAATTAAGATCTTTATTGTGAATCAATTATAGTCATGATCATATGATCTGCAGATTACAATATTCAAAATCATTTTTTTCACTCAGAATAATTAAATAGATGTCCTGATATTACTTAGCAACACAGAGAGTTTAAAGCATTTAAATGATATTAAGTTGAACCAGAATTAAATAAACAACAAGACAGTTTTAAATATTTCCCCTTGTATTGGAAGTTGTCGATATAACCTTTGTGCCCCTCTGATGGTTATTTATTGCGGTCAAGGTGCCCTTTTCAAAACCCAGCACCATGCCCTTTTTTTTCCTGTGGGAAACACTATAGGAAATGAACATATCTAACTTTTACCCATGACATGTTACCACAAAATATGTCTCGTTAAAAAGCTCGCTAGAGGTCAAGGTTTAAAAAAAAAGTGACTATTTGTAGATTTTCTTTATTATTAAATTTTTTCCAAACTTTTTGCATTAAATCGATGCAGTATCTCATTCTGAAGGTTTTGATGTCTTCAAATTAAAAATTGGTCCACTAAATAATTTTTTATGACTTAATTAATATTTAACTAAGAATTTTTTGCAAATTGCAACAATTATATTTTAAACATCTCCTCTGATTTAACCAGTCAGATTAAGCCCAAACTCACACAAGATCTTCCACTTATCACCGTGACCAATTCTTGTTAATATGGTGTTGATTTGAATTCAAATATGGCCGCAATGACGTCACTTCCGGTTTAACATAGACAGCCATAACTCGTTAACCACTGAGCCAATTTCTTTCATTTTGTTATATGTTATGTAGAATAGCATGTGGAGAAACTTTGTAATTGTATATTTTTCTCTAAAATGTCAACTTCCGGTTGATCATCGACTCATAATGCAAATTCACCGTTTTCGGTGAAAATAATGAAAAAATCTTCTTGTCAAGTTCTACATAGTAAAGAGGCTTCATATTTTGCATAAAGTAAGCTGAGGTAGTTGACTATCAGGTTTGAAAAAATAAACGAGCTTGACCTTCATCCAAGGTCATAGAGTGCGTGTGATTATAGAGCTATAAAATAATCCTGTGAAAATTCAGCTCATTGAGACAGCCATAGCTCGTTAATCACAGAGCCAATTTCTTTCATTTTTGGATATGTTATGTAGAATCAAAAGTGAAACAATTAATGTATGTACCACTTTTCTGTAAAACGTCATTTTTTGGTTGGAAATAAGGGACAAAGTTCAAAAATGCAATTTTTCGACAAAATCTTTAAAAAATCTTCTTCTCAATTTCTAGAAGGCCTAGAGACCTAATACTAAGCATGAAGCATGCTGAAATAAATGCCTACCAACTTTGATAATGTGATGACTATATCCAAGGCCAACGGGGCTAAGCGTCTTAAAATATTCAAATGACTTATTGTAAAGTTCTGAAAGGCCTAAGACCTGGTATTGGACTTTTGGTACGTTGAAACTAAGCGCTACCAAGTTTATTATGAATGACCTTGAACTGAGTAGCTTTTAGGTGAAAAGCCTGTCAAACTGTCCCTGTGACAATTTCTAGTTTAATTTTATATTTTAATCATAAAAAACCCAAGAAAACTTTATTGTTTTTTAACAGGTTTTTAAAATCCAACCAAAAAGACTCACTTGAAACATTTCTGATTTTAACAGATTTTCTCAGACACGTCAAATCTTACAAATGGAAGAAGATGTTGATCTGGAAATGTTACAAGAAAGGGAAGATTCCATTAAAAAACTAGAGGTAAGATCTAAATAAAAAATTTCAGAAAAATTCAGTTTTGATCTGAACATTCCATTTCTGAAAAATAGAAGTGACAACTATATGTAATCTCTGGGTGGACAATTACATTCAAAACAAGAGGAAGTTTGTCCATGTTCAATAATAAACTGTTATAGAAGATAAAAATCTAAAGCCATGCTTCAGCATCTACTAGGATATCTGAAAGTAAGTTTTATGTGGCAATATTATATCCCATTTGATTATACTTTGAAGTATAATATACTTAGACTTTTGCTGCTTCTTTGTTTGGAGAAATCAGATACATACATGTTTTACAATGTAAATATCATATGTGAAGCAAAATTTGATGATTTTCTAATGTCATATTTCAGAGAGATATTGTGGATGTAAACCAAATTTTCAAAGATCTTGGTATGCTGGTGCATGAACAGGGCGAAATGTTAGGTAAGTATATCTAATTTAGGTGCCAGATTTTATTTATCATCATTTCATACTTATTTACTTGGCGTGAAATTGCTCGATAATCAGGATACAATGTTTGGGTCTGTCACATCCTTCCAGCCTGTCCAAGACTCGGCATCATGAAGCGGACTGAAGTCCAAAACTGTCTTAATTTTAGACTTAACCAATGAATTATAACATTACAAATAGTTACGTCATTTATGATTGGTTAAGTCAAAACTTAAGACTGAAGATTCTGTGATCCTGATTTCACATGAAGGGGAGTCATTTATTTATACATTGATAATTAATATATACAAATGTACTAGATAAATCAGTTGCAAGATGTCAAGACAGGTTTTGTTGAATTTGTATATTTGTCAATTTAATTAAGACTTGATGTTCTGTTTATTGTTAATATGTCAGTGTTTATGTCTCCTTTGCAGACAATATAGAGGTTGATAAATCATGTTATATACTTATAAACATGTCAGTATTTGTTTTTCCTTTACAGACAATATAGAGGTTGATAAATCATGTTATATACTTATAAACATGTCAGTATTTGTTTTTCCTTTACAGACAATATAGAGGTTGATAAATCATGTTATATACTTATAAACATGTCAGTATTTGTTTTTCCTTTACAGACAGTATAGAGGTTGATAAATCATTGTATTTACCTATAAATATGTCAGTATTTGTTTTTCCTTTAAAGACTGTATAGAGGTTGAGAAATCATTGTATTTACCTATAAATATGTCAGTATTTGTTTTTCCTTTACAGACAGTATAGAGGTTGATAAATCATTGTATTTACCTATAAATATGTCAGTAATTGTATCTCCTTTTACAGACAGTATAGAGGCTAATGTAGAGAGTGCCCAGATCAGGGTTGAGGAGGGAACACAACAGCTGTCAAAAGCCAGAGACTACCAGGTAAGCTTACCTTCTGTATAAGTCTTTATTGTGTGTTAATGTGTTAGAGTGATTTCTGTTATTGGTGTAATGTTGTGGTGAATTATCTCCCCTTATCCCTATCCTGGAGGCCAACTTGATTTGCACTCTTCTAATAGAATGTTACTTCTAGTTCCAAAATGTGTAGCTTTTCTTTCTTCTGTGAATAGAGCAAATCAAGTTGACCTCCAAATTGAGTCCTGTTATTTACAAATAACTATTTACATCACAAAAAAAGGGTTGTGATTCATCCAAGTTTATATCAATGTATTGAAATTAACCTGCTTGTGCAATTTATCTGCAAGCAAGTAATTTGAATGTTTATTTTGTGAAAATAACAAAAAATGATCAAAACCTTCCTAATATATGTAACTTGTTAATTGTTCCTGAAATGTCAATATCAATGTGTGCAGCTTACATTAAAACTTCTAAATGCTATTTATAATTACTGAATAGAGGAATTGTCCGTACATAATTTGTAAAGGGTGCGAGGGAGTCATCCATGTGTTCCCACCCTGTCTATCTTGTCTCACATCCTTTTGTTTCGATTTTCTCTCTCCTTTACTTCCTACTACCCACAACAGAACTTTATAATTGGATTCCTGTGCTCACCTAAGTAGTGATCTGGCTCAAGGATCATGATGCAATCTTAGACTTTAGTCTTGGCTAAGTAACAAATAAAAAATGGCGTAACTTTTTGTAGAGTCATTTGTAATTGGCCAGGTATGATATTTCAAATACAAAGTAACACACAAACTTTGACCTACATAAAAGAAGTCCTGGCTCTGTCCTAAATGTCTTGATGCTGTTGGTAAGCAATGATTGCATGCAGACCTATATTTTGACATTTGACCTATTTTTAAATTGCATATTTTGGTTCTCTAATTATTACTGCCACAAAAAAGGAAGAGGGTTGTTATGTGTTTTTTTTTTATTTTTAGCTCACCTGGCCCGAAGGGCCGGTGAGCTTTTGTCATGGCGCGGCGTCCGTCGTCCGTCCATCAACATTTCCTTTAAATCGCTACTAGTCATAGAGTTCTGCATGGATTGTAACCAAATTTGACCACTAACATCTTTGGGGGAAGGGGAACAGAAGTTGTATAAATTTTGGCTCTGACCCCCCTGGGCAGGAAGGGCTGGGCCCTATATGGGAAATAGAGGTAAATCCTATAAATCGCTACTTGTCCTAGAGTTCTGCATGGATTGTAACCAAATTTGGCCACAAACATCCTTGGGAGAAGGGGAACAGAATTTGTATAAATTTTGGCTCTGACCCCCCGGGGGAAGGGGCCCAATAGGGGAATAGAGGTAAATCCTATAAATCACTACTTGTCCTAGAGTTCAGCATGGATTGTAACCAAATTTGGCCACAAACATCCTTGGGGGAAGGGGAACAGACTCTGACCCCTTGGAGCGGGGCCCAATAGGGGAATTAGAGGTAAATATTCAAATTCCTTCAGAAATGAAACAATGAACCAGTATTCACAACATTACTTGGCATTACAAACCAGGTGAGCGATACAGGCCCTCTGGGCCTTTTGTTACACAATCCATCTTTTGATAATAACTTATGGTTACCAGTAAGACAGATAGATTATAATATTTTAATTAAGAATGGTCATATTTCATACAATTCACTTTTACTTGTTTCGTTGTTTAGTTTGTATCATTGCATGTTGCAGACTTTTTTTTTTTGCATTATTGTGTGTTTATTTTCCCTATGTTTAGTTCTCACTTTACATTCATTTTCAGTCGAAAGCAAGAAGAAAAAAGTGCTTATGTATAGTAATTCTCCTAGTTGTTATAGCTGTCATAGCCATTATTTTAGCTGTATATTTCTCACAGAAAAATTGATGAGGTATGTATGATTTGTTACTAGGCCGTTTTCTATTGATATTTATATATTTATTAGCTAACACCATTAGAATACCTGACTCTCCTCAGAATCAATGATAGGGATATATATGATAGTCTTATTTATGCAATTAAATTATCTACCTGACTCTGGAGACTCCACAATCATTTCTGCTTTCCATAAGTTTCTTTCTTTCCAGTTACTTTACATACAAGGTATATGTACAACCTTCTTATAATGATATGTAAATACAGCAACAACATTCTTATGATTGCTTTAAATTCTTTTAATTTTGTAAAAATCAGGATCACATATAATTTAGGAATCTTCTATCAAGAAAGATATTGGAAATATAGATAAATACAAAAAAATCAAGAAGAAATCTTACATACATAATTATGGTAATCAGTGCCAAAATTTGATGCTTAATCTGTATCAGACAAGTATTGTAAAAGGAAAATATAATTTTAAAGATTATGATGACTACTGACTGTCCTTGAATAAGAATCCTTCACGCATTAACATTTCATTTTGTGTTTTTCATGTCATACATCTTTTTAGGGGGATTTGATTTCACTGTAAATCTTGAACATGTATCTGTTTGAAAAAAAAAAAAAATCAGCTGAACCTGTGATAAAATTTTGTTGTGTCAATTTGTTTTTCTGAAATTTGTTTTCTCTTGACATGCAATTTCTTTATTTGTTTGAATAATTAACGTCCTATTAACAGCTATGGTCATGTAAGGACGGTCTCCCATGTATGCGGTGTGTTGCATGTATGTTGTGCGAGGTACGTGTTTTGGGAGACTGCAGTATATTCATGTTGTGTCTTCTTGTAAAGTGGAACTGTTGCCCTTTTTATAGTGCTATATCACTGAAGCATGCCGCCGAAGACACCAAACAACAAACCCCACCCGGTCACATTATACTGGCAACAAGCGAACCAGTCGTACTATTCCCTGTATGCTGAGCGCTAAGCAGGAGCATAAACTACCACTTTAATAGACTTTGGTGTGTCTCGGCCAGGGGACAGAACCCAGAGCCTTCCTCACAGGGGCGAACGCTCATTTCAAGGCCAAAAGTGAGGCAAATAAAATGAAGAATTATTTTAATTGTAATTTACAATGCATTATGTAAGGTTTTTTTTATCAATAATGTTGAATGATGTTTCTTTTCTTTTACAGCATAAATCCCGCCGGAAAAAGTGTATTATTCTGATCATTGTACTTGTGGTTGTGATATTCCTGAGTCTGATCATCTGGGCAGCGACCAAGTCCGACTAAAGTTATCCGTACGCCGCATTTAAACAATGTTAACAGACTGTCAGGGGAGACAACCAAAGAACTCTTAAAGTGTGTGTCAGAGGAGACAACCAAAGAACTCTTAAAGTGTGTGTCAGAGGAGACAATTAATCCAGGAACTTGAATAGTTTTCTCTTGGGAAGTAATTATCTAGTGTGTTGTTATTTTGAAGAAACTGAAATAGGAAATGATTAAGTACGGAAAATAGGATTTTCATGATCTCATCGATATTTGTATCACATAATGGATGTATCAGATATTTGCTTTTATATACAATGTATAGTAAGTTCATGCCCCACAGTGTCTACATAACTCTACTGTCCCTGTGTTGTGTGTGGCATTGTGTACCAGCAGCTGAAAAGCTAGAAAAATGTCTCCATAAAAGGAAAGATAACCACAGCAAAAAATGTCTCCATAAAAGGAAAGATAACCACAGCTAAAAATGAAATTTTATTTCTTCTATAGGTTGGCATGATCTGCTTTTCAAGCAACATCAATGTTAAATAGCAGACAACTGCAGGACAGTTTGTCTGTTGTTATTATAAGGTATGTAGGGGAAGTGTCAATAAGTACATTGTGTAGACATTAAAAGATCAGTGAATCTTTAATGGTTACATTTTATAAATGTCTTTGATTTTGTTTAAATGATTGACTTGTGTGTTAGCCTAACTTGGTTGTATTTGTATTTCAATCTCTACACACCATGAACAATCGCAAAGCAGACATAAACTGCATCCATATCTAAAATTCATGTCAATATATCATGTATATTATATATCCTGAAATAAGCCCTGTCACATATCTTAAAACACAGCTGACTTAAGGTCAGGCCTACCCAAGGGAATGTGTAGGCAATATATACACGGTGTGGGATTACTGATATAGATGTTGTAACTGTTTTGTATGCTAAAACTTACAGAAATGATTGGAATATTCTTCTTTTATAATGATTTTATCAAATACCTGAAAAGTAGGTTATACTGTAATAGCATTAAAAACTTTCATACTTCGAATACATTGCACTAGGCAACTTGTTAAAAAATATACAAGGCAAATTGTTTAAAAAAAAACCCATACCACAATGTACCATTTTTCAGTGGATTTATATATCACATGACTTTCACTTTCTGTTTGATAGGATTTAGATCACTTCCCTTTGTCAATCAGACTGTATCTGTCAATAAGGTTGGTTTCTACACTAGCCTCCATTGTAAGGCTGCTCTGGGGCCTTGACATTCTGGCCCACATCCTAGAGGTAAATAATTCTGTTAAGTAAATTCTCGCCCATAATTTGATATAGAATTACACATATCCCTTTCTTAATTGATAGTGAACCTCCTTAATTCCTAAATCTTCCCAATATTTGGAATATCTATTAAAATGAGTTTTATTCTGGCTTGGAACACCAGACTAAAACATTTCAAAGATATCTGCAGATTTTGGATTTTAGACATCTCTGGGATCCTGCATTTTGAAAGACTGTACATAGGTCATATGTAATTTCTTTACTGTGTTTGTTTCATATACTTCCAATGTTTTCAACTGGTTGATACTGTTAATAAGAATGGGACCAAATTTTGTGCATGCAAAGATTTGGGAAAACTATACAACAATGTACAGTTGTAACTTGTTTTTAAGTGAAATAAGATTTGTATATTCACACAAAACGTGTGCTCATTTTTGAAGTGCTTTCGTAATAATCATCAAGTGCTTACGATAATGAATATATTATCAATTGGAAGTAGTTTATGACCCACAAGAAAGATACACTGCAGTTTATAGTGTAAAATATTTCTATTGAAAATCAAATAATGATGATACTGGAATTTTTTGGCCAGGAGTATTGTATTCCATGTTGAAAAAATATCTCTAATGATGATAGGCCTTTGTGATAAAACAGGAGGGAGTGTCATTATGTTGAAGAGTTATCTACCCTTGCCGATATAGGTGTTGATTGTGTCAATGGATACTTTCCCACAAGGAAGATAACTATGTTTTAGATGGAATCCAGTGGAAATAAATCAAAGTATAGGTGATATTTAGACAACTGTTAAAAACAGTGATGACTGTGGATAGGGAAATTGTGATTGATGGGCATGGTCTAGGCTAAGATGTGTAACTGTTTAACGCAGTGCAATATTTATGTGAAGCAGTTTTTACTGTACAGTCACCAAAACATTCCCATCTGTAAATTTAAACATGCAAAATATTATGCCATTGATTTAAATAGATATGTGCACAGTTTTGGAAAAATACTTGGAAATGAAGCAGACATTTAATGTGTAAATACTGAGCTGCATTAAAATGGGATGTAAACCCTATATAACGGGAAGTGCTGTTCTGCAAATACAGATAATATATCCTTATTTATTGTGTTAATGTTATAGATGATTTTATATAAAGACTTGTTAATATTGTATAAATAGATCAAAATGTATATAAGATTTTGTTGTTATTGCCCGTTACCTAGCACCAAAGGTGATGAAACACTGGCATTCTTAACAAAGAATTCTTTTTGTTGGAAAATGTGGGGGAAAAAGGAGCGGAATTTTTATTACAATTTTCTAAAGACAAATAGTATTTCATTTGTTGCCAAAATAAACCAGTTTGCTCATTTATAGAAATTTCAGCTTTGTGAATACTCAATCAATTTTATTGAAACCAAAATTGTAATGATCAGTATATTTTTTACTGACAGTTAGCATGAGTGTAGCATCTCTCAACAACTCGCCTAAAAATTGTCTTCACAATTATTTTCTATAGATGTTCCTTGTTCCTGTCTTTCCATGTCAATGAAAATCTTTAAATATGTAGGTTCTGGCCCCACTTTGATCATCCTAATACCTTACAGTATTTGTGGGAATACAAAGGGAGCTTACTTCATTACTAATTATGCTTTCTTATGACAATTTGATTTTAAGGAATTTCACTCAGTGTAGGAAAAGGTATGAAACTGATATCTCTATTTTCCACAGGTCACGCTAAAGTTTAAGATAGTGCTTGTAACTGTACACCTCAGTGATATAAATAAGCTGTTTATTGTTTAAATGTAATTAGTGTAGATGGTCTCAGTAATGGCATTGTCGGAAACCCAAGGATGATCTGGCTTTGCTTCCTCCCCTCATCTAATCTGAAGAGTGAGTGGAGGAAGCTAAGTGAGAATATCCATGTGTTTCTGATTATTCTGTCTTTGCATATTTCAGACTTACGTCCTTTGCGGGTAGGTATCTATTGTGACTTACCTAATTTTTGTGAGTGAAACTTGCATCATTTTCTTCGAAAATATGACATTACCTTCGCAAACTGATGATGTCATATTCAATACCTGCCTTCAAGGGCAAATAACTCTGTAATATGCAAATTCAGAATAGAGCGATCGTAATGTGTGCTGATCATCAGTCCCAGTATGTAAGACAGCGAGGGGAGAGGATGGTAGCTCTTTGTATTGGATTAGACTTCCATGTTAGCCAATGTTGATATTGTACATAGATTTTATGTAGGTGTGTATATCTGCTAAAATGTAAAAGCTACCTTGGAAATGCAATGTATAGTTGTAATTAATGTAAGGTAAAAATGAATACATTATATGTTTCATCGTATTTAACGCACATTTCCACTTGTCTTTTGTCCGTATGCTATATATCTGTGTAGATGTAAACTATCTTTCTGTGTGTATATTGATGTTTTTGTCCAACAGGGGTTTGTCATGGATGGATTCTGTTCTCATAGTGGTATACAATAATGATGTGACAAAGGGTTTAGAATTCATGTCAAATCCATGTGATTTGCCCAACATCAGACTGCTGTATACTGGCCTGTGGATCGATTCATCCTGTATAAACTGAACCTGTCGTTTCAGACAATACAACAGAACCTGTATAAACTGAACCTGTCGTTTCAGACAATACAACAGAACCTGTATAAACTGAACCTGTCGTTTCAGACAATACAACAGAACCTGTATAAACTGAACCTGTCGTTTCAGGACAATACAACAGAACCTGTATAAACTGAACCTGTCGTTTCAGACAATACAACAGAACCTGTATAAACTGAACCTGTCGTTTCAGACAATACAACAGAACCTGTATAAACTGAACCTGTCGTTTCAGACAATACAACAGAACCTGTATAAACTGAACCTGTCGTTTCAGGACAATACAACAGAACCTGTATAAGCTGAACCTGTCGTTTCAGACAATACAACAGAACCTGTATAAACTGAACCTGTCGTTTCAGACAATACAACAGAACCTGTATAAACTGAACTGTCGTTTCAGACAATACAACAGAACCTGTATAAACTGAACCTGTTGTTTCAGACAATACAACATAACCTGTATAAACTGAACCTGTCGTTTCAGACAATACAACAGAACCTGTATAAACTGAACCTGTCATTTCAGACAATACAACAGAACCTGTATAAACTGAACCTGTCGTTTCAGACAATACAACAGAACCTGTATAAACTGAACCTGTCGTTTCAGGACAATACAACAGAACCTGTATAAACTGAACCTGTCGTTTCAGACAATACATCAGAACCTGTATAAACTGAACCTGTCGTTTCAGACAATACAACAGAACCTGTATAAACTAAACCTGTCCTAACTGACAGTATAGCACAACTGTGTCAATTTGTGAATTGTTGAAGCTCGTTTCTCCTTGAGAATGACCACACATTTCTCTGTATAGGCCAGAGCTTGGACATCCATCTCCAACTAATAATGCATCACATGCATTCAAATTTGCAAAATAATAAAAATGTATCAATGATGAAAAATTGTTGTCTTTCTGTTATAAACTCGAATACACTAAAGTTGACAAGATTTGGAATTTTAGCTCTCCTGTTCAAAGTCAAGGGAGTGAGCTTAAGCTGTGACTTTTTTTCTATTGTTCAGTCATTCATCCAGTATCAGCCATTTAATTTAGTCATCTCAAAAACCCCAAACCCCCATGGACATAATTTGATAAAGGGCTACTGTACCAAGGTTGTTCAAATAAATGTTTACAACCTTCACTCAAAGTCATCTGTGTCAAATAACTTAAAATCTGACACAACTTTTCAGTAATAAAGATGTCAAGAGACCAGATATTTTAACTGCAGTTTGCTGTGATGTATGACATGTGTTCAAATGAATTGCCTTGACTTTATTTAAGTGCATAGTGATCAAAAAGTTCTTCAACAACTACTCAAATACCAAGGGACTTGAAGAGGTCAAACATACAATATCCTTGCATGAAGGGCTACAAAGTTTGTTCAAATGAATGATCTTGACCTTTATTCAAGGTCATGGGGTTTGAGGCTGTAATATCTCATCAGTTGTCTAGAGGAATATAGACCTGCTGATATTTACCGTGTAAAATACTTGGACATGAATATCGAGTTGACCTTCATTCAAGGTCACAGGAGTCAAATATGCCTCCATCTTCAAAGGAAGTGTTTTTGGAAACCAAATGATCTTGTAAGGGGTATGCATACAAGGATGAAGAAAGCAATCTTGTTAAAAATCATTGACTATTTTTCATGCAAGGTCATTTCCAGTAGACAAAATTTAAAAAAATGTGCTATATTATGGTATTAAAGTGCCCTTTTGGCGATTATGAGACCCACATAATTTATCTGGTACTAGACATCTATGGATTGTATGTAAAATCATCAATTACGGGGTAGATAGAATTTATATTTGGTTACGGCGATACACCGTTGTTATGTGACGGTACAGTTGGTACCTGGCCAAACATTCAGCAATTAGCTGTCCAGAAAGTGTCAACAATAGGGAACTACAGCCGCTTACAGTTTATATACACATAGTTCACACTGTTTAAAGCAGCTTCATATATGCGTGTGAACTGCAAGCCTCTGTGGGTGGAACTCCATTAAAACATGTTATATTAATCTACCGTACGTATAGATCAGTGACGTCATTGACACTGTGGCGAGCGCGTTAATATTTGACTTATTCTTAAATATAAAAAAACGTCAATAAATGAATTAGCGCCATTTCCCTCCCACCTCTGTGTACACACCCTTCCTCTACAGATATATCCAGTACTTTATGATAAGTAGCGATTTATTGGTAACGGACTTGCCCCTACTCCCTTATTGTCCCTTTCCCATTCGCCCAATGGCAGGAGTTACTATTTATACAAAGTATGATCCCTTTCCTGAAGGATTTCTGTGACCAAATCCTTTGGTTGAAGTCTGTTGGATTTACACAAGTCGTCCATACACATTTTGAGATTGTTCGAAAAACAATATAACCGTCAGACAAACATGTATTTTGACAATATATATATTGTTGTGGCTATTTCTTTTAAATTGTCCTTATTTGTTGCATTGAAACACAGCCGATATCTTGGATTTATTGACAAATGAAGTCTGTTATCGTTTTTCTGAGATATTACAGATGGAATTTTTCTTATATATACTTATCTTGATCCTAGTTATGTTGATTTCATTTTGAGCCTGGTTGAAAAGAAAAATGGCAGATATGCAGCCATCTTGGATTTTGACAAAACCTTATTATCATTCATCAAACGAGAATGAAGAGAAAATCCGTCTTCTCAGTTTGAATTATAGAGATCACTCAATGATCGACGCCAAGATCTTTCCGTGATCTCTTGTTCTTAGTTCCCATCATCGTTTGACAATTGGCGTTGGGGGGAGGGACCCTTTATGATTTATAGCGGTACGTATTTTAAGATGTTAGGGTACTCGGTAAAGCTTTATTATCTGATTTCTTATCTTCTCGTATCCCTAAGACAAACAATCCGACATTTCTGAGTGGACACGCGTATGACGAAGACATCTGTATTGTATCAGGACCATTCAGATAAGACGGACAGTATTTGCCAACTGGGACAATTGTTTCAACAGCTTGAGGTCAGACAAGACTCGACGCTGTCGAAAATCACTGGTACAAAAAACATGGAATAATGAAAACAATGTGGCATTTTCTAATTTTGTGTTGCAAACACTTCCAGTTTCCTGTATGCGCTGAACTACTATACACTTCAATATGTTGACTATATCTATTGATATTAAATGGGAGATAACTGAAACTGGAAAAAAAGGAAAACAGTCTTCATAAAAAACATTAATAGAAAGGTGCATAAACTCCTGAAGTGAAGATAATTTCTTCCACTAACGGAAAAGATATCGCCAGTACTAGTAACAGCTTAGCAGTGAAGATGGTATGATCTTTGGTATCACCTCCGAACGTTTGAAACAGATATTTTCACCTCTGATATATGGACCAAGGCCAAAACAAAGCAAAACAAATCAACATCACTTCTCATTTTCAAAGCGTGTTCACCTTGGGATCAAGGCTCTGATGATCTTAACGTTAGTGAAATATACATCGACTGAAATGATACTGTAAAGACAGGTTCCCATTATAGATAGGTAGTCGCTATACAGAGGGTCCTTATATAGTGAAATTTCGAGCGGAATTTGCAAATCGGTCGATATACACAGGCGGTGGTAAGAGCATGTTTGACTGTACGTGTATTAGTTATATCCCTCAGGATCACTACAGGCCTACCCTTTATATCTTATTCATTTCTACGGAGTTTTCATATATAATAAGACGCAGTGAGTTAAACGACCATTAGCTTTCTTCCCCAACGAGACGGGTTTCACTAAATATTACACGAATCTATATATAGTAGTACGTGTTTGATGGTTTTCGCGAGATCATAGCGTGCGCATATTTTATTCTTGTGTCTCAAAGATTGGCACATAAGATTAAAGCTGTAAAGAAATTCAAAAGAATTACAAATATTCGCTAATATTTAATTTTGCTCAAAGTAGAATGACTCAACCAAATCAGAATTGGTTAGCATTACTCCCGATTGGAGTACATTCCTGTGTTTTTTTAATAACGCTGTGGGCGAAAAGTTAAATGCGATTGATAAATGCGGCTTTTCATTTAAAGTACACAGAAATTTAAAAGGAAAATAAACTTTAAAAAGTATACGGAGTATTTGTAAAGCCATTAGAATATTGAGATGTAGATTACCTAGTGTATATATATCACCACGAACCTTACACTCAGCGCACCTTGTGTTACGTACTCGGATAATTTACCGTTAGAAAGCGTACACGTAGTTAGCATTAACGGAAAGTTAAGACGCACAACATTTAATCCAATTATTTAAATCTATTCGTCACCTCAACGGTAGCCTAAAGAAATGTATTCTAGATTGTAAAGGGAATATGAAACACTTTAAATTCTGGTTGGTAAGTTATTGTAAAGTGAACAATAAAAAGGTAAAAAATGATACTACAAAGGTAATAACTTCACTTAGTTTCAGACCGTTAAATCTATAAACTTGAAGTATGTTAGATCGTCGTGTAATTTGCACTCGTATACCAGGTATGATATTCATGCTTTTTATCACCTCTTACTTATCGTTGTAGGTTTATATTGATATACCCTATTTTATATAGGCATTCGATCCCTGTACACCTGTACACACACTCTACCATGTCCCAACACGATCCTCCGTTTGGCACTTTTCTGGAGTGTTAAATACCCGCTACTAGTATTATATATTAAGGGGTAGGTTTATAATCCTTTTTGAAATGACACAACGAGAACAAATCTGACTTAACAAATCTGACACAGGTGTTTCTACATTTTATCATTTCTTTATTCTAATGCTATTGGGTATGGTTAAATGATGAGCTCCTTTTGGGTTCCACATTAAAATCATTCACCCACATTTTACGACTGGACGTAAAGGATGGATACACCCGTGTTATAGGGTTCATAGTGGAATAAGTTTTTTCCCGTTAATTCGTTTTACCTGTCCAAGTATTACAGATAAAGCTGTGTCCTTACCAAGTGTAGGATTACCAAAGCTTAGGTCTTTAATCCAAATACAATATACAATAAAGACTCTGAAACCTTATCAATTTGATTTTTTATTTCATTTGGGTTTAACGAAATTCGTGTGTAGATCAACCAACAATAGAGTCCATTATGGACCGTACCGTAATACTGTTTAAGGGGTATTACTTTACACAAAGACGTACAATGGTTTATAGGTATATATGTAACAACCCTCCCTCTCTGTAAACGTCCAGGTCTGACCAGGGTAAAATATAGGTGCAGTTTTTCAAATCAGCTAATGAGTACTTTTCAGAAGATCACAAATATCTCCAATTTCAAAATTCAACTTTTTTTCAAGAAACAACGGAAATTGGGGTGTACATAAAGAATTTAAATATGTCCTTTTATTTCAACAAAAAGAATATCTTAAGTTACCGTAGTTAATCAATGTCGAGAGAGTCGTTCACTTATTAATATTGGAATTCTGTATATATACCATACCATTGTCTGTCATGTAAAGTATAATGAATAAATAATTATACAACAGTCCAAGAAAATCAAATAGTCGAGAAAATCCAACATTTATCCAATTTTAGAAAATGAAATATATGACGGATATTGGCGTCATGAATTGCATTATTAATTAATTAGATAAGCACAACTAGAATGTGATATACACATGTATATCAAAGGAAAATAAAGAACTAACGGATTTTATGTTCAATCGAACTATAATAAAACGATGAAAATGAAATGGTCTAACAATAAACAAATGCTGTAGTAGAGCGAGAGATCAATAACAAATACATTAGAAACGAAGACTATATAGGGGACAAGGGAGATGGCATGTTCTCAAAGGAAGTGAAGCAGTATTATGCTAAGGTGAAATCAAATTTGATTAAATTAGCTACATTTAAATTTCATTCCGAACTTCAATGTATAAATCTAAATTTACAACTTTCTTTAATTGTTAAGAAGGGTTATTACCTTCCATAACGAAAATTGTTGATTTCAATATATATCTAAACAATTAATACTACATTGTAGTATACAATACAAAATAAATGTTTGTAAACAATATCACAGCGAATGCCCTTGAACAGACATATTTTATCTGATGCGCTATATATCCGTGTACTCCCGACCTGAGGTAGACCACGGCCATCATTTATACATATCCACATAAATAAAATGGTTCCCTGATCGATAGGTTGATGGTTCTATGCTGATGTACCTGCTCCTTCGGGCATGCACCATTGTAACCGTTCTATAGGCAGATAAAATGGTACGATTGACACGCACCTGCCAATACTTCTTGAGGTTCAATAATTAATATGGCGACTGAGTGCAGCACGAAACAGTTTTTCACTGATCAGACTTCTCTAATTAAATAGGTATCAACTCTAAAACAGAGGTAAATTTTGTATGCTTCTCGTATTGAAGACATCAAAGAACAGATCTGGAGAATTTGTTCCGAATATGAGTGACTTATTGGCGCTGTATTATAAAAATTACCGATAAGTAACTAAGCCATCTTTGAAACCATCAGACTTAACAGGCCTACAGACGTGTTCTGTAGTAACAAAAGACACTAGAAAATGTTCGACGCCATTTTGTGAAGATACGTAACATGTGTTATGAAAGTTTGCCAAAAGAATATTTTGTAAGTTAAGCCGACATAAATCATGGAACACCTTGGAACTGATCATTTTATAGTGACTTTTCACTTTAGACTGACACAACTCGAACCAAAACGTACTTTCTAGATATCTTTCAGGTATTGAGTTTACCCTTACAGTTATACCAATTCGTTGTGAATGTTTCAATATCAAACTCCAAACTTATGGAATTATTAAAACACCAACACCATTGGCAGTCATTGGTGGATACGGTAACCATAGTTACCATTTAAACTACCAAAACTGCCAACAGTAATTCCTTATATGGAAGTGAGTTCAGTGTATCAACAACGCTCCTATATTGGTCGTATTTGACAAGCTCCCTGTCGACTTTGATCACAGTTTCTGAGTTAATAACGTTGACTAGAATGGCCTATGAGGGAGGGCCTTCCCCTTCCGGGTACTCGCTGGTCATTGGGTTGGTATTTCCTTGCAGCAAGGCTTGTTCCTTTCGTTTCCTGACCATGGCAGCGTGAGCTTCTCGCTTGGCCATTTTTTCCTTGATTTCTTGCAGTCTCCTCTCCCGTTTATCGGCCACAATGTCTATTTTCTGATGAGCTTCTTTGTCCTTTTGTTCCTGACTCACCATGAACTTCTCGAGCGCATGAGTAACACTGTCTTTGCTCTTTTCCAGCTTCTGTATCTTTTCTAGACGTTCTTGTTCCTTACGCTGTTGAACAGAAAACAATCATTGGAAATTCAAAGAAAAGTAAACTTTAATTATGCAAACAAAGACATTATTATAAGTATCTAATAACACATAAAACAAATAAAACAAAGAAACTCCGAGATGATATCTAAAACTTCTGAAGCACGTTTTAGTGGCGAATCAGACTGGTTTCACATCAGTTACAAGAGATATAGAGAAAACTTCAATTGGCAAACTTTGTACTTAAAGAGATTGGTAGATGTCTTTATTGTAACGTTCAGTAAACCATTGTTTTACAAAAGACAATATGATTAAATATCTCACATATAAACCGTGGTCTAATCTTTACTCTGTAATGATCAGTTGGCTGTAGTAAGTATGTCTGTTTTAAAAACCTCACCTTCTTCCTCCTCTCAGCCTTCTCCAGTTTTTCCCTAATCTCGTCCTCTGTTAATTGTTTCTTCTTTTTCCGTCGTTTTTCTAGCTTGGCTAATCGTGGTGGTGGGCGTGGTATACCGCTTCTGTCTCCGAGGAGTGAGTCTTCTGCCGCCACGATTTCGAAACTCGTACCCCCGGAGGATTTGGCTGTTGGACGGGCGATGAGCCCCTCCTCCCGGAGGGACTGTAAAACCATGGATTCCTCCATACGGCTCTTGTCCTTGGCACTCAGGCGAACGGGACATGCTACTCCCGTGATTCCTAGCTCTGTCAGAGCAAATGGAAAATATATTAGTTTTCATTGACAGTTTCGTGGCTCAACAGCGTATACAAGATTACTTGGATTACCTGCACATTGAATTTGGTATGTATGTTATCAAAGCTTGATACCATGTATGTTATCAAAGCTTGATACCATGTATGTTATCAAAGCTTGATACCATGTATGTTATCGAAGCTTGATACCATGTATGTTATCAAAGCTTGATACCATGTATGTTATCGAAGCTTGATACCATGTATGTTATCGAAGCTTGATACCATGTTTGTTATCGAAGCTTGATACCATGTATGTTATCGAAGCTTGATACCATGTATGTTATCGAAGCTTGATACCATGTATGTTATCGAAGCTTGATACCATGTATGTTATCGAAGCTTGATACCATGTATGTTATCGAAGCTTGATACCATGTATGTTATCGAAGCTTGATACCATGTATGTTATCGAAGCTTGATACCATGTATGTTATCGAAGCTTGATACCATGTATGTTATCGAAGCTTGATACCATGTATGTTATCGAAGCTTGATACCATGTATGTTATCGAAGCTTGATACCATGTATGTTATCGAAGCTTGATACCATGTATGTTATCAAAGCTTGATACCATGTATGTTATCAAAGCTTGATACCATGTATGTTATCAAAGCTTGATACCATGTATGTTATCAAAGCTTGATACCATGTATGTTATCAAAGCTTGATACCATGTATGTTATCAAAGCTTGATACCATGTATGTTATCAAAGCTTGATACCATGTATGCTATCAAAGCTTGATACACTTTTTCTAGAAGTAACAAGTAAGAGAATATTCATTATTTCCTTCCTTAACTCATATGCTGTCTTTTATACAAATCTTGGCAGTTGTTTATAAAATACAAAAGAGTGAAGCATCCAAATGATCGTGTATATTGATAAATCTCTTCCTATAAATGAAAAGAGGTGAAAGTTAGTATCGTGGAAAGAAAACAGGGATATTCGTTATCATATGAAGGAATTGCACTTGTTTTTTTGTTTGTTTTTATGTACATATATTATTGACATCTCTTGTTAATAAGGGATGTGTCAGGTTGGGGTGGAAAGGGGAGGAGCTTACCCATTGTGTCATCCCTACCTGGACAATCAAATGTTATCAGGAACTATAGACAATTGTATTATTATTTTGGAGAGTAGCTCCAATGTGTATGGGGGTAGGATTGGAAACTAGGGGTTGGGTGGGGTGGGGTGCATGGTGGGGGGCTAAGTAGTTGTAGGGTGAGAGATCTAAGTAACACGAATCCTTTGTAATAAGATTGTATTTGTACACTTTATTTGTATATATCTCAATATATACTATGTAGGTTTAAAACCCCAGTTATTAAATCTAAAATTACTCCCCAAGAACAAAATCAAGTAAGGTACACAATATGCTATTGTAAGTTTACCCTCCGAATATAAACAATTTGAACGGTAGTTTACGAGGCTCTTTACTATAAACGGATTAAATAATTTCAATGACAAAACTAACTAGGAATGTACAGTGACCGCCATAAGTTCGGGAATATTCATCGTCAAGTTGGGACACGTATATTTCTTTAAAAAATGTTTCTTATTGATTTAAAATCATGTCTTAAATTTTAAACGCCATGGAAAAGGAAACTAGAGATATTCTGACATTGCAATTTAAAGTTTTGTCCTAGATTGTCGGTAAGTGTTTTGTCGTAGTAGGTACGAACACGGGTGAGATAAAATCTGACCTACATTATATGTAGTTAAAATACTCAGGTGTAAGGGTACAGTCGACGGTGGCCTCCGGAATACAATACACTTTAATTAACATGCAATATAACAATACATACAGATCAATATTTAACGAACCGGACACGATTTTTACGCTAGTTAGTTATACATACACAATACACATAATGTAGTATAATTTCAGGCAAGATTAACAAAATAGTTTATAATTATAAAAAAATATATGAACTGCGCGACAAATGGCAAACTAGGGTACTAGTTGGGGGGGGGGGGGGTTGGATTAAAAAGAATCGAGCAGAGGCAAGGAGTTGGTATAGCAGGGTATAGCAGTTTTTTTATGATTATAAAGGTTTTTATGGTAAACTTAATTGAAGACTGTTTAAAAAATTAAAGGTATAGAATACTTTATTAAATTGTTTTAATTCAATGTTTTTTGATTGCTGATTTTTGTTTTGTTTTATTTCGTCACACTAATAAATGATTAATAAAATAACACAAAATATTAAACCTAGATATTAGACAGAAGTATAATGTAAATATTGAAGTTCGAATCTCTGCTTGTGAGTATCGGACATGTTAAGTGTTGTGGTTGTTGGGGATGGGAGGGGCTGCTCTACTTACCCAGATTGTCATTAGGGACGAAGCTGCTTTCCACATCCCTGACCCTGCTGGTATCAGACTCCTCTGTAATTACGTGGGCGTACTCCGCTCCAAACCCAGAATCAGCACTATTCTTTGAGAATTTAGAGGTGGCTGATGTGCCCCTCTCAGAATCCGGTATAGAATTTCTGTCGTCCAAACTTAGACATGAACCTAACGAGTCTTTACTTCTTGTACTCTTTGATGATTTTGTCCTTTTGTTTTTCTTTTTAGCCACTTTAGACCCAGTAGTTTCATCTATAGTAAATTCAGACATTTCACTTTTAGTTTTCCTTATGTTTATGTTATCATGTCTCACTTCGGCAGCTCCGACAGGCTGTATTTGAACCGCCTTTCCTTGTTTACACCCCATTTTTTTCTTTTTAATAAATCAGGAAATCGTCGGTAAATCCCTAATTTGTGTGTATGTCCTTTTAGCCAGATTCCGGATCCTGGCGCGCACCTGCTAGCTCCCTGATGGCTGATGTTACCGCCTCAGCTTGTGTCTACAATGGCTACCTTTAAATTTCCCCTGGGTCTACTGTTGTTCTTTCTGGCTAATCTCTGAACGATTCGTTTCATTGATTACCGTCTATCGCTACGGTAAATAATAACACAGGTGTCGTCAAGCCGCCATTGTAACTATAGACGCTGAGGAAAATATTGACGTAAATACCCGAGAACAACTCGGGGTACTTCGGCTCTTGATCGATAAGCCAATCAAAGTCGTCGTAGTGTAATATATATATATATCTACGGTGAAGCATAATCAGCTTTAAAAACGCTTATCAGCAAAGAAGCATTTCAAAAAATAAATAAAGGAAAAACATCAACAAGAAATATATACAATTATTTATTTCACAGAACTTACTATGGAAACTTTATAAATGTATTTTTACAAAACTCAGCTTTAATTCTATTTTGAAACATGTGCGTAATCTAATGGTGTACACCAGAGATTTAGACACATATTGGTATAGAAAATCTCTGTGTATACACACACATAATGTAAAACGCACATAAAATATCAACCGTTCCACATGACATTATGGCGGAGACTTGTGATTTGAGCAGTGTCACAGTCTCCCATAGGAGTCGCCCTTTTCTGACTTTAGTCAAGTAATAAAACAAACCAAATACACAAACAGTAATAAAAATGTGAATAAAAAACACTTAAACAGTGAGTAAAATATGACGTTAGCGCACCAAATTTTATACTGTAGCACACAAAATTTTATACTGTAACACACACAATTTTATACTGTAGCACACACAATTTTATACTGTAACACACACAATTTTATACTGTATGTAGCACACAAAATTTTATACTGTAGCACACACAATTTTATACTGTAGCGCACCAAATTTTATACTGTAACACACACAATTTTATACTGTAGCACACCAAATTTTACAATGTGAATTTAGGCGCCACACGAAGTCTACCTATTCTCTCATACACTGGAGAATGACGTCCCCCGACTAGTGTAGTCAACACCAGGTAAGTTAATCCACCAAGCTGTAAGTTAAGGAGCCAAGTAGTGTTGAAGATATCCAGTATGTTGAACAGCTTACCATCATTCTCCCAATGTCTTACATAGACCAAGACTTCCCAGTATAATCACCGAGTCTATTTACTGGGATATTAAATCAATCATACTGTTACTATCACAGTTTAATGAAAATATACACACGGCAAAATCACCCAACAGTTTCGTGCAGTATCAAGAAATAGAAACTTAACAGAACAGTATAAAACAGAGCAAGTTTCCCGATGAAGACAGGGTCTAACTGACATATAAATATTACGATTGACTGACAGATGGTCGTGGTGTAAGTTTGTTTTCGATATTCATAAATATTCTAGACTATCAATATGAAATGTATGTACATGTAACGTCAAAAAGGAACAATAGGGCACAAACAAAAGAGATCGTCAATTAGTGAGTCTGGTCGCTGAATTAGGACTGTGGAAATCCCTATGAATTGATGTTGATTTTGACTGTTAATGTATTCTTTAATTTGGCGTAATAGTGAAATATGCATGAAGCGAAGACTGTACACGTTTAGGAGACGATTCAATTAAGTATATCACCTTATGTCAAGGAAAATGTTTCAGTTTTCCATACACTTTTATAAATCGTTTACCTTTTTACCTGCGTATACATCGCAACAAAGTATGACGAAATTCAGGTTTTATTTATAGAAAAAAATGCAACTAGCATTCTCTTAAAATTTACAAAAAAACAACAACAACAAACAAACAAATACATAAAGCAGTTATTGAGATAAAGAGTGAAATAATGAAATAAAGAGCAAACACTTTTTTTCTTCAGTTTTTAAGTTTAGCAACACAGTCATCCTCGATACTTCAGTGGTTATTCTCACTGTCGCTATAGACACACGTGTATAACGACAGTGACAGGAAACCGCATGGAATATATATAAATATTACATTACAAATATTTTATCCCCCATGCTGAAGAGTGATGAGATAAGAGCTGTCAAGGTTGAATATTGAGGATGCAAAAAGTATGATGAAGTTTTGTTTTACCGTAAAAAACTTAAAATCGAGTTTACCTTTGAAATTAATAATGACAATATATACAAAACAATTACCAAAGTAAGGAGTTCAAAGTCATCTGTAAATCATAAAAATTAGAAATAAGTTCTATACGCAGAAGAGATTAAAAAACTCATTATGCATGAAACATGCATGTATGATTTAACCATCAACCGTTTAGTTCGTTCTTTTGTCCCAGTTTAGAATCGGCTGTCCATTAAGTAGTTTAGTTTCTATACTCCGTGTAGTATTATAAGACTCTTTCATATGTGGATATGAAGGATAGGGATATTCTACCCGAGGGTCACAAAATGTAGTAAAACCCGAGGCTTGCCGAGGGTTTTGCAACATTTTGTGATCCCGAGGGTAGAATATCCCTATCCTTCATATCCACTTATGAAAGAGTATTTTTCTTTCATACCACGACGTTTTACTGCAATTTTACAACTATAATATCCCGCCATTTTGAAATAAATTCGAAGAAATCCACGACTGGAAGTCAATTTCAATACATGAAAAATTACGTGATATTTTCAACACAAATTCCGTTGCTTGCATCTTTTATAGTAAAACCAGTCAATTTTGTGAAAAAAAATGTTAAAATTCTACCGAGGAAATAGAGATTTTGTTGACGCCGTGACGTCACGAGGCTTTATTGCATGGGTAGCCATGCAATACAGCCTCAGGCGACATGAGTGTATTGCCCTAGACCAGCCAGTATTACACGTGTAGGTATGAAAGAAAAGGTGTTATACAGGTGTTGTGAGGTCTCTAGTTTATCACGACTCTGTCAATATCAATATACATGTAGTATATATGAATACAGCAGGCAGTCTGGGTTGACACTGAGTGAGCATGACGGAGTTGTCGACACTTGGATAGTAAAAACTGACGTACACATTAAAACATATCAATTAGTATTGTGACTGACGATCAATCCTTTTTTTTAATTCGTGGCATTTCAATTTTGATAGTAAAAGAGTAGCGCTGTCCTAGTAATTTACCATCAGTTTTAATTAAGAGCTATTGATTTCGCGCCCATATACTGGAGTGTGTTGTTCTTAAGACAGGAAACGCGCACATTTAATATTTAATATCATACACTAGTTATTATGTAATAATCATTGTTTTTAACAAATACATGAGACTAAAAATGCCACCAAGATAACCTATATGTACGACCTAGACCAATACTATATATTCACGGCCATTTTTTGACCTACTTACAAGACAACATGACTATGCTTTTAATTAGCCATTAACAGCTTTGATAGATTTATACGGTAATCGATTAATAATTAATAAAAATCCGTATTATTATATCGACTCTATGTTGTATAGTGTTATTTCTCAATGTTAGGCTCCACACACTGTGTGCATAAATTTGAGTATCATTGGGTGGTTACAAGGTAGATATACAGTTAATTAAAATGTTAAAAAAAAAGCTAACCAGCCATTCTTCCGTTGTGTATTCGCACACGTACCAATTGTTTACTAATCTTTTCTAATTGACGTACGTCTTCACCCGGACACCCATTGTCTCCGGTTCACATTTTAAACTAGAGATTGATAAATATAACAAAGAGGAGCCTTGAGATCGGTACGATATTACAAAAATGTACCAGTATGTATCATACCGTGTAGACCGGGATTTCTTGTACACTTCCAACATGGCGAAAATCAGCTGATCACAGTAAGTATACTTATAATTAAACATAAATTCCATGTTAAAATATATCATGTGATTGAAGGTCATTTACTTTTCTTACGTTTTGTCTTTATAAGTATTAAATGCGACCAACATTCCCGTTAAAAGATGCCTACCCACCCGGTTATACTGCTTTTATACTGTATTCGTTTTTAAAAAAATGTAATCATGATTTATTTGATTATAACTGTATAAAAGTTTGCGAAATCCTTTTCCGTATATACGACAAAGGATATAAGAACTACTTCCGGACTTGTACACTCCCTTCCTCCATTCACATGCCCTTTAATAATGACATTAATTAGTGTGGTACCACGGAAGTCGTCTAATTACAGTTTAGTGGGTACGGTATCCAATTTCTTACAGGTATGCCATTTTTTTCTTTTTGAAATGAGTAGGTTTTGACATTGACTATAATTAATATATCAATGTTTTGTTGGTCTGTACATTGTATCGGCTGGAAAGTTTAAACTGATTCAGAACAAGAATATACTAAACTGTATATATTGACAAATTCTATAATCATAATCACCCCAAACTGAACACGACAGTCATTGTAACAATCGCGTCAACGTTATAAAGATGTACGTTACAGTAATTTGAAGAAAAAAATCTCTCAGTTCCGGTATTTCACACGTCGAAATCAATCAGATTGTAAACCCAAAACTACATAAATGTATTTGATATGGTATTTTTTTCTTCAGTAATCTATTGAAAACCATAAAGATGCTCCATCGCTGACAACTAGTAATTTTTCTCTATCAAAAATAGGAGCAGACGAATTAGTATTTTCTTCAGCTACAAAAGTTACTTACTTTAAACCATTACCATCATTGAAAAGTTTGAGTTTCTCATTTTACTGCAATATAAAAATATTTAAAAAATTAATTGCATCCCGAAAAAAATATGGGGTACTATGTCCTATATGGAATTAAAGTTATATGTGCCGTAACTGGGCGATAATTTTGACATGCTATTTTTTCATCATTAACTTATTAAAAACCATAAGGTTTGATGAATAAAGGCGTAAAAATCATTCAAATGGCTTCAGATGACTTATAAACGTAAGTTATAACACAGAAATTTTGTTCTGAAAAAATGTTGTTTTTATGCCTTAAATATGTTTAAAATGAAAACATACCTGCATAAGTCACTTTATAATTACTAAAAACATTGTCAAATTGTGTAATGAAATTGTAGACCACAATTTGGCTTCATGGTCTCACCGTATGTACTCATTTCACTTCACTATTGATGTAAATAAATGATTTTTGGCAGTACTGCCAAAAATCATTTTCCGCTCTTATTTGTACATGTAAAACTAAAACCTATACATTGAAAGCATTGTAATTTTCAAAAAGTTGGTAATTTTCGGTAATGAATAACATATTAAAAGCTCATATTGATTCGTGAGTATGAAAAAATACGGCACATGCGTCAAAAGCAAAATATATAATATATATTATTTTTTGTGTTCACCAGACATCTATTAAACACCAATTATTGTTAATTTGGTGAGTTTCATTTATGCTCTGTTGGCGAAGGAGCACCTTAAGATTTGTTGAATTCAGCTGTGAAAGTCATTCAAAGGCACTGAAAAAATGTACGATGCCTTATAAACATTAGTTCAAATAAATTTTTTTTATTGTAAAAGTTCTTTTTTAATGCTTTCTGTATGTTTTGACCGTGGTTTGACCGTATGTACTCATTTCACTGCACTGTATAGACGTGAATGTAATGGTTTTCGACACTACAGGAAAATTTAATGTCAACTCTTATTTGTCAATGTGAGATTAAAAGATTGTACTCCGAATGTATCTTTTTTTGGTGAATAACATTTTTTTCTTGATTCGTTAGTATGAAAAATACGGCGCATAGTTTATGAGTTTGTTTGAGTTTTACGGCCCATCGACAACTAAGGTCATTTAGGGCAAATGACCTTAGTTGTCGATGGGCCGTAAAACTCAAACAAACTCATAAACTATGCGCCGTATTTTTCATACTAACGAATCAAACTCAAAGATCTGTCCAAATAAGGACAAAACACCACTAATGACAAATTGATTAAAAATTATCATTCATAGAAACATTGGAATATATGTTTATAACGGGTTATTTAGTTGGATTTTTTGTCTTTTTTTTCTAAATTTCTTTAAAGTTGCTCCACCGCCGACAAATGGTAATTTTTAGCTATCAAAAACAGGAGGCAGGTAACCATCAGTAATGAGTTTGAACTTCGTACTTTACTTCAATATAAACGTATTTCAGATGATTTTTTTCCCGCACAATCAATACCTCAATCCATCTACACGATTAAACATCAATTATCCAAAGGATAACTGTTATTTATGCTCTGTCAGCGGTGGAGCATCTTTAGTGATTCGGAATCTTTACGACACAAAGGGGCGCGTTGGCTGATATTTCTATTGCTGAAAAAAAGTTGTGATCAATTCTGCGCCGTGATCTATAACATTTAAAAACTTGCAACAGCATTTTTTAGTCTTTTCCAAGCATCCTGGTTGTTCGGCGAGAGTGAGTGGAAGGCACGACAACTCTCAGTAGACACTGAAATATAACTCCGGTTCTAAAAGCTTGTGTAATGAATTACCAAAGGCGTTTGGCTCTATTAAACCCTCTCTCTCCCCCTCCCCACCCTCTCTCTCCCCCACCCTCTCTCTCCCCCACCCTCTCTCTCTCCCTCCCCACTATAGAGCCAAACGCCTGTGGAATTACTTCGTTTCCCTCCCCCCAGACTTGAACAGAATTCAGTTTTCATCTGTACTCTATTTCAAAGCATTTTTGTACCATTACACAATTTAATATTTTCAGAGGCACAACTATCTATACGCGAAATATGCTCCGATAGAAATTACACTCAAAATATATCTATATTACATGCAATTTGGAGGCATCATTTTATCATTCAGTCGGTCTTGTATCTAGTAGATACGAATATTTTGTCCCTTGAAGGTGGAAACGGTGGGAATGATTACTTTCGATAAAGGAAGTAATTGTACACCCATGGCCAGTGAAAAGTCATAAAAAGGGGGTTATTCATTACATTCATTGGAATTTTTATTTCTAACTTATCTATATCGTTTGTGTGTAAACTGTTCTTGCTCACAGTGTTTGTGTCTGAACTGTTCTTGATCACAGTTCGACTAATTGGCTTGTCTCAAGACACGAAAAGATAAATGTACGATGGCTAGGAGATGTATTTACAATAAGTAAGGAAGGCAATGTCGATCCTGTGAGTGTAGCGAAAACAATCGGCCTTATAGTCGTATATGTGATGTATTCATATCAAACTCACTGTTGTTAAGACATCTATAGATTATTTAACTCAACTCAGTGGTAAATTTCCAAAATATTTTTAACGATCAAATGAAGTCTTTAAAAACTCCATCCCAATAGACACACATTTCCTACACATTCATGTCTTTTTTTTTGGTCTTTAGGGTTGACTATGGCCTCACTCCGGACCCACGGACACTAAAAAGGCATTCAAAAGGTAGGTGACCCTTTTATTTAGTATTCATAAAATTATTGTTGAAACGATTTTTTTTATTTGTAACAGTTATCTCCCTTTTACCATTTTTAATCAAACGCCAACCAAATGCAAACGTTTAAACATACTACACTAGTACTAAAAACCAAGACTTACCTGTAGTACCTGATTTTTTTCATTTGAGGGGATTTTAATATACACGTAATACATACCAAACTAAAAAAAATGTTCAAGTTCATTACGTAGGCATTTCAACAATGTCATTGTGGTTTCACAGTTAAAGATCGACAGCATTTCTGTTTTAATTGTTATTCGATCATACACTGACCAGACAACTAAATAAATGTATCCCGCTATCTTTTTTTATGATTGTTTTGGAGATATGATCCTAAGTACTCTAGAAAATTAATTAATATTCATAAACTTTCAGCAATATATCAAAGATACTCATTGTTTGTTTGTTTGTTTGATTAATTAACATCCTATTAACAGCTATGGTCATCTATGGACGGCCTCCCATGTATGCGGTGTATTGCGTGTATGTTGTGCGTCTTTTAACGGCGAAAAGCCAAAATTTAAATTTGTTAAATTTCGTCTTTTCGGGGCGAAAAGACGAAAAGACGAAATTTAAGGTTTCTTAATTATCGTCTTTTCAGGGCGAAAAGACGAAAAGACGAAATAGCACAAATCAGCTACCGTAATGCAGCTGACCCTAAAGAATCTTCACCCAAATATTTTGCTTATCACTGAGTAGCCGTAAAATGGCCCAAAGTGATACCCCTACTTTAGTAGAAGCCGTAAAACGACCTTAAGTGATACCCCTCCTTTTTTTAAGTAGCCGTAAAACGGCCCGAAGTGATACCGCTCCTTTTTTAGTAGCCGTAAAACGGCCCAAAGTGATACCCCTCCTTTTTTAGTAGCCGTAAAACGGCCCAAAATGATATTCCTCCTTTATTTAAGTAACCGAAAAACAACCCAAAGTGATACAAAACGACCCAAAGTGATACAAAACAACCCAAAGTGATACCCCTCCTTTAGTAGAAGCCGTAAAACGGCCCAAAATGATATTCCTCCTTTATTTAAGTAACCGAAAAACAACCCAAAGTGATACAAAACGACCCAAAGTGATACAAAACAACCCAAAGTGATACAAAACAACCCAAAGTGATACAAAACAACCCAAAGTGATACAAAACGACCCAAAGTGATACCCCTCCTTTAGTAGAAGCCGTAAAACGGCCCAAAATGATATTCCTCCTTTATTTAAGTAACCGAAAAACAACCCAAAGTGATACAAAACGACCCAAAGTGATACCCCTCCTTTAGTAGAAGCCGTAAAACGGCCCAAAATGATATTCCTCCTTTATTTAAGTAACCGAAAAATAACCCAAAGTGATACAAAACGACCTAAAGTGATACCCCTCCTTTAGTAGAAGCCGTAAAACGGCCCAAAATGATATTCCTCCTTTATTTAAGTAACCGAAAAACAACCCAAAGTGATACAAAACAACCCAAAGTGATACAAAACGACCCAAAGTGATACCCCTCCTTTAGTAGAAGCCGTAAAACGGCCCAAAATGATATTCCTCCTTTATTTAAGTAACCGAAAAACAACCCAAAGTGATACAAAACGACCCAAAGTGATACCCCTCCTTTAGTAGAAGCCGTAAAACGGCCCAAAATGATATTCCTCCTTTTTTTTAAGTAACCGAAAAACAACCCAAAGTGATACAAAACGACCCAAAGTGATACCCCTCCTTGACGTTATTCTTCTATCTGACACTTGTAGTCACACCTTTGCGGACACTATTGATATAGATCGTGATATCTCTGATCATCAGGCAACTTGTGTAGAATTGACTGTAGGCACAACGATAACTAAAAACTTTAAGCGTAAAATCTGGTGTTATAATGATGCAAATTTTGATCTTTTTAACAATAAATTAGAGACGACTGACTGGACTGAACTTTTTTCTCAAACAGGTAATGTAGATGACATGTGTCAAGTTTTTTCAGATAAATATTCCTTCCAGAATTGTAACCATTAGGCCAATGATAAACCATGGTTTGACTCGGACATAAGACGAGAAATTAGGAAACGAGATAGACTGCTTCATAAATATAAATCTAATCGTACTCCGTTAAATTTAAATAACTTTAGAAAATAGCGCAATAAAGTTAACAATCAAAAGAAAAGAAAAAAAGAATTGTTTTATGCGGACATTAATGGTCTCCTCGATAACTTTAGTAATTCAAATCCCAGAAATTTTTGGAAACTTGTCCGCAGACTTATTAAAAATTCTGATGTATCTAACTGTATACCTCCTTTGCGGAGTGCGACTTGAATTATTGAAATTGATGACTACACAAAGGCAAATATTTTAAACGACTACTTTATATCAATATCCAATATTGATGACAGGGGGGTGGAAGTTCCTATTGCTGAACCTAGAACTGACTCTATAATATCAGACGTACCAGTTACCGTAAATGCCATAATTGACATCCTCAAATCATTAAAAAGTGGGAAAGCAGTAGGACACGATTCAACTAGTCACATTATGCTAAAAAACACTGCAAGTGCAGTAGCCTACCCCCTTTCCATTATCTTTCGTACCTCATTAGAGACTGGATCCTTTCCTACACAATGGAAACGTGCATTAGTTATTCCTATATTTAAAAAAGGTGACAAACAAGATCCTTCAAACTATAGACCCATTTCATTATTATGTACAATTGGTAAAGTATTTGAGAGACTAATCGCAAAGTACTTACATAATTATTTGTTAGATAATTCGCTTATTTATAAATATCAGTCTGGTTTTCAACCTGTACATTCTACTACTCATCAACTCATAGAAATCTTTCAAAATATATGTGATAATTTGGAAAAAAGACAACCAACCTGTTTAGTGTTCTGTGATATCTCTAAGGCGTTCGACAGAGTGTGGCACAGGGGATTGGAAAAAAATTAACTAGCTATGGTATATCGGGGAAATTATTGACATGGTTAACTGATTATGTTAAGAATAGGTCGCAACAAGTATGTTTGGGGAATGCTAAATCTAATGCTAAAATTACTAAGGCAGGGGTGCCTCAAGGGTCTGTCCTAGGTCCCCTTTTATTTATTCTTTATATTAATGATATTACTGATAATTTAGACAGCCTATCTAAGCTGTTCGCTGATGATACTTCTCTTCTATGCACTGACAAATCCCCACAAGTTATAGAACAAAAAATAAATAACGATCTTTCGAATATCCAATCTTGGGCCGTCCGATAAATGGTTAGTGAAATTTAATCCAGTAAAAACACAGGCTATCCTCATTTCGAATATTGACCTTAATTTTGTAATTGATATTGTTTTTAATAATGTAAATATCGACTTTGTTGATAGCCACCGACATCTTGGAGTGTATATAGATTCTGAGTATAAGTGGGGCAGACATATAGACCATATCAGTAAAACTGTCACGAAACAATTAGGTGTTCTACGGAAATTAAAATTCATTCTCTCTAGACAAACGTTAAGCAAAATTTATAGAACTTTTATTCTTCCTATATTGGAATATTGTTGTGAGTTGTGGGACGGTTGTACGGTCGCTGAAGCTGAAATCTTAGAAAAATTACAATTAGAGGCAGGTCGCATTGTTACGGGATTACCATCGTTCTCAAGCAGAAACTCTATATACTGTGAAACTGGATGGGAGCCCTTATCTAACAGACGGTCTCGCAGAAAACTCCAACTCTTTTATAAAATACATCATGGGCTAACCCCAACCTATCTACAAACATTCCTTCCTTCTATAGTTGCTGATAACACCCAACACCTTCTTCGTAATGCAGAAAATTACACACTTCCTAATAATAGACTTGAATCTTCAAATATATCTTTTTCCCGTCTACCGTTCGTTTATGGAACCAGTTACCTATAAACACCAGACATAGCGAGTCATTCTCTAATTTTAAACATGCTATCCAGAACCAAGACGTACCTGTAATACCCAACTTTTTTTTTTTATTTTGGAGACCGTAAATTAAACATTATACATACAAACTTAGGAAACCGTTCAAGTTCATTACGTAGCCATTTATTCAGAGCCAATATTGTAACAGATCAAAAATGTCATTGCGGTTTCCCAGTTGAAGATCCACAGCATTTCTTTTTTAATTGTAATTCATATAATGACCAAAGAATCATTCTATTTCGACAGCTAAACTCATTTATTCCACTCTCTGTCAATTTATTACTTTTTGGAAATATGAACTTAAGTATACAAGAAAATGAATTAATCTTCATGCACACTCAGCAATATATCAAAGATACTCATAGATTTTAACTTCGTCCTTCTATTATTATCAAATATTTCCATATCTGCTTTACTCCCAACATCCTACTGGTTTTGTATTTACACTTAAATTATATTTGTATAATCCTCCGATACTGACGACAAAAGAGAAACGAATATTCAAAGAAAACCTAGAGTGACCAGGAGAAAGACAAACCGAAGACAGGATGATATGAACATTGAGAAGTCGAAAGTTAAGAATAGTGGTTTAGAACTTCTGTCGTCTTTATCGGAGGGGTAGATTTTAAATTTTAAAATAATAGTATATTACGAGTTGAAACTAACACCTTGAGGAGCATACTGGTTATAAAATAGCTCTCTCCCTCCCCCACCTCTCTCTTTCTCGTTCTTCCCTCACTCTCTCTCTCTCTCTCTCTATCTCAAATACAACTTTATATATTATGTATATATTCTCTTGTAAATGCCATCTTGTCTGTAATTTGAATGTTTTATTATTTTTGGGAACGGGCTTTATATAAGTTGTATAACTTGTGCCCAATCCCATTGCACATTTTGCAATAAAATATGTTTAAATCAAAATCAAACCCCTCCTTTTTTTAGTAGCCGTAAATCGGCCCAAAATGATATTCCTCCTTTTTTTGAGTAGCCGAAAAACAACCCAAAGTGATACAAAACGGCCCAAAATGATACCCCTCCATTTTAGTAGCCGTAAAACGGCCAAAAGTGATACCCCTCCTTTAGTAGAAGCCGTAAAACGACCTAAAGTGATACCCCTCCTTTTATAAGTAGCCGTAAAACGGCCCAAATTGATACCCCTCCTTTTTTAAGTAGCCGTAAAACGGCCCAAATTAATAAGCCGTAAAACGGCCCAAATTGATACCCCTCCCTTTTTAGTAGCCGTAAAACGGCCCAAAGTGATACCCCATCCTTTAGTAGAAGCCGTAAAACAACCTAAAGTGATACCCCTCCTTTTTTAGTAGCCGTAAAACGGCCCAAAGTGATACCCCTCCTTTAGTAGAAGCCGTAAAACGACCTAAAGTGATACCCCTCCTTTTTTTAGTAGCCGTAAAACGACCCAAAGTGATACCCCTCCTTTAGTAGAAGCCGTAAAACGACCTAAAGTGATACCCCTCCTTTAGTAGAAGCCGTAAAACGACCTTAGATGATACCCCTCCTTTTTTTTAGTAGCCGTAAAACGGCCCGAAGTGATACCCCTCCTTTTTTAGTAGCCGTAAAACGGCCCAAAGTGATACCCCTCCTTTTTTAGTAGCCGTAAAACGGCCCAAAATGGTATTCCTCCTTTTTTTAAGTAGCCGAAAAACAACCCAAAGTGATACAAAACGACCCAAAGTGATACCCCTCCTTTAGTAGAAGCCGTAAAACGGCCCAAAATGATATTCCTCCTTTTTTTAAGTAGCCGAAAAACAACCCAAAGTGATACCCCTCCTTTTTTTAGTAGCCGTAAAACGGCCCAAAATGATATTCCTCCTTTTTTTAAGTAGCCGAAAAACAACCCAAAGTGATACAAAACGGCCCAAAATGATACTTTTTTTAGTAGCCGTAATACGGACCAAAATGATACCCCTCTTTTTTAGTAGTCGTAAAACGGCCCAAAGTGATACCCCTCCTTTAGTAGAAGCTGTAAAACGACCTAAAGTGATACCCTCCTTTTTTTGATAGTCGTAAAACGGCCCAAAGTGATACCCCTCCTTTTTTTAGTAGCCGTAAAACGGCCCAAAATGATACCCCTCCTTTAGTAGAAGCTGTAAAACGACCTAAAGTGATACCCTCCTTTTTTTTGATAGTCGTAAAACGGCCCAAAGTGATACCCCTCCTTTTTTTAGTAGCCGTAAAACGGCCCAAAATGATACCCCTCCTTTTTTTAGTAGCCGTAAAACGGCCCAAAATGATACCCCTCCTTTTTTTAGTAGCCGTAAAACGGCCCAAAGTGATACCCCTCCTTTTTTTAGTAGCCGTAGAACGGCCCAAAATCATACCCCTCCTTTTTTAGTAGCCATAAAACGGCACAAAGTGATACCCCTCCTTCAGTAGAAGCCGTAAAACGACCTAAAGTGATACCCCTCCTTTTTTAAGTAGCCGTAAAAGGGCCCAAATTGATAAGCCGTAAAACGGCCCATATTGATGCCCCTCCTTTTTGCAAGTTTGGCATTAAAACTATACAGTGTCTGCTCGGCATTTAACAACTCACATAAATTATCAGCTTCATAATTTTATGTAAATGGTATTTTATAGTGAATGGTTGACTTTTTTCATTTCAGAATATTTTATTGTCAGATGTTAAGACAATCGGAATTGGACAACAGGCACCATGCCTATACGCCCTCACTTTAATTGTTAGTTCGTAAGCTTAGTTACTAATTAAGGATATGTGTGACGAAATTTTTATTCTGACGAATCAAAGAGAACTTTTCCCGTTATTCATTAAAGTGAACAGTCGGGCAAGGATGACTAAAGTCGGTAAAAATGGTGTGAAATTGTGAATGTATCCCGTATTATTTCTTATGAAATAGAAAAATAAAATCTCTCGCCAAAATGTGTCTGCGTACGAAGAAATTAATTTAAAGTACAGGAGTCCTAAAACGTCCTCCCGGCTGACTATGTCCGTGGTTACACTTACAGGCAGCCTCGCGTTCAATGCTTTCAACTTTTCTTTACTTTAATGGTCAGAACTGGGAAACTAAGCAGAACTTGACCGTCGTATTAATATGTGAGAACTTTTGGAAGGCCAATGAACGCATTTAGACAGGTTTTCTTTGCCCGACTATTCACTTTAATAGTAATAATTAAGAACATTATGAGAATTACAATACTTACTATACATAGGTTTAAATGCAGAGCTTATAATGAATTCACGCATTACTACCAAAAGCATTATATCAACGTCTACTGAGCAGTGAAATGAGTACATATGGTTAGACCACGAAGCAAATTTGTGGTCTACAATTTCATTTCACAATTTAAATGCGATATTAGTTATCATAAATGACATATGCAGATGTTATTTTCATCTAAACATACATAATCATAAAACAAGAAGAGTGCGAAAATTTTGTGTTTTAACTAATGTTAGATTACTGAAGAACTTATCAAAAGTTTCGCAGTTATGAGACATACAACTTTAAGGAAGCTTCGTTTGATGTTTTCCATTATGTAATGCCTTAAAAACACAAAGAAAACACCAAGGGACATGAACTAACATCAGTCTTCTTATTCCCATACATCATGTAGTTTATATATTTTGTATCTGCACATCCTGATATACTGGTCGTTATATCTGACTCTATGGTTAAATACTGGACTAGTAGGTCAATGTTGTAATCGAGGGACAATTGGTCATGTTTGTAATATGTTATAGATTCACGTATAATAGGATTAATCAATAGTACATACGTAAATAGAATAAATAGAACTTCAACCATATCAGTGGCAGAACATCCGTAATAATTGATATTTAAGCATTAAAGTATCTTTCTATGGCATCTATGGTCTATATGGATGCCAGAGCTTTTCAGACAATCATCATAATGCGCGCTAGTTACATAATGTACCATGATGTGAGTAGTTTCTATTATGCAATCATAAAGCTACTACTAGGCTTCAAATTGCGCAGACGTTGTACTCGCACTTTTTTTGTTCTTCCAAACAAAGTTTCTTCTTCCTAGCGTCTCCCTTGACACTGCCTCACTTTTGACCTTGAGTTGAGCGTTCGCCCTTGTGAGGAAGGCTCTGGGTTTTGTCAAAGTGGTGGTTTCTGTTACTGCTTAGCTCTCGACATACTGGGAGTGGGACGACTGGTTCGCTCGTTGTTAGAATTATGTGACCGTATGGGGGTGTTGCTTGGTTTCTTCGGAAGCATGCTTCAGTGATATAGCACTATAAGGGCAAGAGTTTCACTATACAAGAAGACACAATACGAATATACCACAGTCTCCCAAAACACGCACCAAACTTTTCATACACGGTGCACACCGCATACATGCAAGGCCGTCCTTACATGACTCTGGCTGTTAATAGGACGTTTAGTTAATCATGCAAACCTCAGGCATTGCACTTATAAGTTTGCAATATATTGTTACATTATTCATGATCGGTATTTCGATGACTTGTGTTGGTAAGCATACTCTGAATGTAACGTTATCAAACGAAAGAAAACAAAATAGTTCAAAGATAAAATATACGCACTGTCGAACTATAACGCAAGTGTCCCATCAGTCATATGTCAATTGACTTTTACTGTATTTTTTTATAATTTATGAATTTATTTAATTTGACACGTTGCGCTATAACAAAACAATACTTCAATTTATAACCTTATTATAATAGGTCAATACCTGAAGTCTTGCATCAATAGGCTAATGCCTGTAATCTTAAGTAAATATGTCAAGGCCTATTATCTTAGGTCAAGGCCAGTAACCTTTTTAAAGAGGTCAATACATGTATTTTTAATCTAAGGGCAATAGGTCGATGCCTGTTATCTTAGAGCAATAGGTTAAGAGGTTTAACCTTTATTCAATAGGTCAAGGCCAGTAATCGTAGGTCAAGGCCAGTAATCTTTGTTAAAGAGGTCAATGCCTGAAATCTAAGGCCAATAGATAAAGAGTATAACCTTTATTCAATAGGTCAAGGTATGTAATCGTAGGTCAAGACCAGTAATCTTTGTTAAAGAGGTCAATACATGTAATCTAAGGCCAATAGATAAAGAGTATAACCTTTGTTAATTAGGTCAAGGTCTGTAATCGTAGGTCAATCGGTTAAGGCCTTTAATCTTTGGTCAATATGTCAAGTTCTGTGATCTTGCATCTTAGCTGTCTTCGTTTTCTGATAGTTTATTTACAGAAAATTAATTTCGAATGTAACATGAACATTAGTGCTGGTAAGGAGACACTATAAAAGTAAGAGTGTTCGCAAATTGACGTCATATAGAGAATGAGACCGAGGGTTGGTTGTTGGTTACAAACAGAAATAGACACCACCATTACATTTCAATTGGATATCTTACCATCTCCACCAGTCATTCTTGTAAGATCGTCGTTTCAATATGCCAGGAAAGAGATGAGGGAGTAGAAGTTCTAATTATGAAAAAAGAGCCCGTTCATTATACATCATCTTGTACATTTCTTTCGAGTTAATTGCGTTACTTCCGAGAAACTGAGGCTATTGATTTTGTTTCTCTGTCGACAGTGCTTAGCTTTTATTTACGAAACCTATCATCCTCTTCAGCTGACGTCACACTTACGTCATTCAGGGGTTTATGGACTCAATAGGCTTATCTAATTAGTATTAAGTACACTAGTCATTCACATCAAGGTTTTTTGGAATCCATGCGTTCTTTTATCTCCCAGATTTCTCATTTATAAATCTGAAAAGTAATTGTCCTTCTAGAAAAATATTTTAATTACAATTATCCTTTGTATGTCGACAGAAAAGCGGTATATATGATAGAAACATAAAATTTGACATTTTGTCTTTTGTAATAATTAAAGTTACAGTTGTAACGAGCATTTTCATTAATTTTAATTTTAATTTAAAAAAAACCCTTTAATTTACTTTATCAACACATAAAGGGAAAAGGGGCGTGGCTATATGTAACATCACTGCCTATGATTGGCCGATATAATGGCATAATTATTTCATGAAAAGAAGAGTCTCAAAATAAAGAAGATGTTTTGAAGATATTATGTATAGTGAATTTCATAATAAGGATTAATTTGAATCGTCAACATAAATGATTCAACCGAAATAAAATTGAAGACTTTTAAAATAATGTAAAAGATAATTGCATTGCTTTATTTGTCCTCAGATAAGAACAAGATATTATGAGTACGTCAGCGCTAAAATTGACATAACTTTTGAATCATTTTCAAACCCTAGATATAACACACACATCCGTATACTGCAAACCGCTTTATTGGATATACTACATATCGATACCATTGGATTTGTTACTTAACATAGCTTCCCGCTTTTTCGTTCAATCTCGGATCTCTTTAAATATGTCTTTTTTTTAAACTTCTCTGAGTTGGTAGGACGGTAATTCAAATCATCAATGATATTATTCAGGTAGAAGAGAAATGCCAGGAATTTGCGATTATGTTGAGGAGGAGAGGAGCAGGATCAATGAATACGCTCTACTGGCAGGATGGAACCATTAAGATAATTATTTTGGTGGTAATGATACTTTAATTAAAAATGCAAGGGTCATGTACTGTTTGAAATTAGAAATCCTGATATACGTAGACTGATTAACTATTGTTCACACTGACAACGGTTACGTAGTTTTGAAATACGAACCATCTATATCGGTGGGTTGAAATAGAAACTCATGTCATAATCGATTACAATCAGCATAAAATAAGTCGAGGCATTTGTAATTAGCAGGATGTTTTTAAAACGATATCAGTCCCCTGAAATCTATAACGCTACTTAAGTAATTATGGTGATTGGCTTACCGGCTGGAGACATTAGAGTTAAATATACCAATGTGGGTTTGAGTTTCACATCAAAAAGTCATGAGTCATATATCCCCATGTTTGTCAACGATAACAAACAATATGTCAATTAAAACCACTTTTCGGAGTACAAAGCCTAGCGAAAGTTTATCAGAAGTAAATATAGCAGCACTTATTAGGGCAAACTCAATCTGTGCCTTTCCTTAAAGAACTATTAATTTTGTGTCTGTAGTTAGGAATCTACTTACGTCCGAACGAAGAATCGGACCACAGCCGCCCTGGTGAAAAGCAAATGATGATGGGTAACCGGTTTTTTGTCAGCAAATATACACTCTTTAATGTCAAGTTTCTATTGATAATATGATAAAAATGGATTACAATAATTAATGATATACATGATTACAATTGTACTGAAACACAAGATAAATTACACATTAGGTTGGAAGTGAGAACATCCAACACATATTTTTTATATTACCAAGATAATCAGAGAACATCTCATTAAGCATCATATTCTGTTGAACCTTGTAATTGGCCAAATAAAATTCTGCTTCCAGAATATTGACATTAAATTTAAGGTAACAAATTGCAGAGCTTATCTTCATGTTAAAGGTAACAATTTGTCGGCTGATAAGGAGATGGACATCGGAATTAAAGCACAGTTTAATGGACACCATATCGCAACACATGGTGGGAAATAGTCAAATCATCTATGGAACAAAATGCTTTAAATCAAAACATTCTCGTGTATTAATGTTCTTGGTGAAATGACACATAACACTTAGTGTATGAATGTGTGCTACGAAAATATGTAATCCCAGGTAATAACTCCATTTGTTCTTTTGCTATGATATAATTTGACGAAACTCTCCATGTACTTGTAAAGTCGGATGTGCGGGAAGTGTTTGAAGTCAATGCGATCATGATAAGTGACGCGAAGTTTTTAATAATTCATCTCATACCTTTTAAATCCTAGTGATATATATCTTGTGTATCTTGTTATATACTCATCTGAGGACGATGTGCAGTGCAACATCATTATCATGACATTGGTCCAAAGTGGGGGTTAGAATATCCATTTAAGGACTGAAGGTTGTTAGTACTCCCTTACATGTTTAATATATACGTTTTTGTCTTTATCTGGTTACTTTATTGTATAAACATGTATCGCCCTGCAGCAACAATATTGTGGTGTAAACTAGAATTCTGATAAAGATTATATGTTATCTATAATATAATCAATCTTTGAATAGGCAATCATGGCAGTAGTTAGTCTGCATCAAACGGAAGCATACATTTCTGGAACGCATGACCTTTACAATGTTTTCATCGGAGTTATTTTCTTTAGATTTCCCTCTTACGGTTCACATATAAGGATAGTTGCATGTAGGTATCGGTTACTTGGTTGTCATTTGCATGTAGGACCAATGCCTACCTAGCTAGGTGTTGCGTGTGTTTGTTCGTGTAATATCAAAGTAGTGGGTATGGATGAAAGTATCACGTCCTCGCTGCTGTCATACTGAAATGGCGTCGGCCAGATGAATGAGATAACCCTTCGTATGTCTTTGATGTTTCAGATGGAACAATTTCCTCATTGTGTAAATAACACATGATTTCAAGACCGAAATTCCAGGAATTTTGTTTTTACTTTGTTGGTCACAGTATATACGACAGTTTACAATATATGAACACTGAGGCGATAATAAAGCCCTCACGTGCGACAATACCTATACTAGGAGAATACATCCTGTATAAAGGTCAGAGGGCATGATGACCAGCTGGACTATGATGCAGCACACTAGGCGAGCGACCAAAGGGTAGGCTTGAATACTCGTCATGTACGAGACGGGTGTGTATGCGCGTCACCTAACGAGGCGTCACATTATTTCCATCGATCGATGGTCACGAGCCGAACCTTTCGAATGATTACATACCTGTTGGCTGTATGTATGGATACTCCATCCAATAACGGCCAGAGGTATCGCCGTACAAATTATCGCTTCTTACTGATCTCCTCCGGTGTGACCAGCCACTCGGAAGCCTTAACATTCCCAACTGAAACATCTTTACAACAGGCGGTGTACACATAACAGAGCCGCAGACAGTCGTTTTTGTTAATAACATTTAAAGGACATACGGTATTATCGATATGATACAGTTGGAAACAAGCTTTGCCTAATGCCCACTCATCGTTCGCCTCCCCTACCGGAGCACTATAAGCATGAAATGAAATACCCTCGAACGGTTTTCAGCAAAAGACGTTTAATCCCAGTGTTATTGATGCGGGTGTTTTTGTACTGAAAGCTAAAGGACATTTGTATAGAGGGAGAAGGTTATTGTGTAGTCGAGCTTCACTGTATATACAAGGTAAAAAGTAAAGCGATATCCAACCGTGTATGGCTTATTACGAACACCACCATACGTGCCATTTACATGTTAACCAATTTAAAAACACTTCTTATCTGCTGCTGTGTATTGGAGGTCTACAAGTATACCCGGTTACTTTCTAAATATTGACACTGAGGATTCGACGCGCTGTCAGACGAAGACTTCTCAACACACGTACAATACCTGGTTCTGTAGATGACCGTTTGATCAAGTGATACAGGTACTTGGAACCATCAGGCGACATGTTATTGTGTGTTGTTTAACAGTTCGGCCAAGTGATAACAAGCCTGCCTACAAAAACAACAGTGTGGGTATCTTTGAATCGCGATAAACATGGACATCAAACTGTATCTACCTAGGCGGGAGACACGGCCTTTCTAGCTTCAGTAATGTCTAGCCCAGTAAGACAGCTACAGAGTCGACGCCTCCCCCCTCTCCCGGGGGCAGGGGCGATCCGACATACCAGTGCCAATAGCGAGAGTCGCTCTCCAATAAGGACAGAATCACGCGTCTCCGGTAAGTCAGGTAATTAAACGCCATATGGTATTACCAGTAGGCCTAATATCTACCAATATTTAGAAACAAACTCATGTGATTGTACAATTTATGGTTACCATGCTTAAAAATGCTGCACTCGGCACAAAAAGGCGGGTGTTCTTTGGCATTGAACTTGAAATAAACGATTATTGTTCAATTAATTCAAATTAATTATCACACCTGCCATCAGTAAATACAGATTGTTTGCCGAGTATAACATCAAGTATTTGAGAAGACATGATAAAGACGTCAATATGTCACTGACTTATGGAATTATAAAAAAAGATAAATATGATGACAACGGCGAAATACCATATATTTTCTTATTTGCCTATCGCCTACTGCTCATCAATTCATTTTAATTGCTGTTTGCGTACGTGCTTCTCCTGTAAAATCGTTCCCATCTGTTCTTTGATAAAGGATTATTTTACTCACTGTCGTGTGTAATTGGTATATACCAAATATTGGGTGATTTGAGTGTATATTGGCGAGGACTTGCTACACTGTATTTATTGACAGTTACCTTGGCATTATGTATGGTACCAGCATACAGCAATAACTTAATATACCTCACTTCATAAGCGATATCAAAATATCTAAACAGTTCCTAAATATTAGTACAAGTACTTGGCCTGTCGCACCACTAAGAAATAATTCCTTTACATCGATAAGTAATCTACCGATCGGGTTACAATAGGACTTGACACCACACAGACGTGGACACTGTCAATATTGAGACGGTCCTACAAGTAGGGCAGACTGGACTTTTTCCAGCGATCACAGGTGCTAATTATTATCTGACAATAATCATATGGTCATAAAAATGATGGCAACCCTCTGCCACCATCACCTGATATTATAATCTGAAACATAAGTTACATGGATGACCGCATACTAACTCAAAGTTTAAGATAAGAAAAATCTTTGTGCTTCATTTGTTTTCTTGCATAAATATTAATATTCAGAACTCATTCACCATCAAAAGACCCAGAACATGCTGAACGCACAAACAAAAAAGAACATTGTAGAAAGAAATACTTTCAAAATGATAAGTATAACAACTTCCATATCATATCATTGTAAACAATGTCTGGCACAATGCATTACGGTTAAAAAGATTACTATAAATCATTACTGTTTGCCTGTTTTCTCTATTGACTGTGGAATTGACAGTAGAATGAAGTGCAGGAAAAACCTCAAGGTGAATTCCTACTGACAGTGAATACTTTCAATACGTCAGTATCACGATTCCTTCACAACATGTGATCTACTGAGGGATTTGATGGCAAATCTAATCAGCACAGTACAGTTTAATAGTTTTCTCTCATGACAGCACATTCCAATACAGAGAATAAAACATACTAAATATGTTGAAAATATCACAGAAGTTAATTGGAAAAAGAACTTGTATAATGGTTTCTTACGAAAAAATTGAATCAAATTATTTTTCGAAAAAAGAAACTGGGCCTGGGATAATGTAATAGTTTATTTGTACGCCATTCAGATACTGTTTAAAGTGTATGTGTGTGTGTGTGTTTACCCATTTCCTCCATTTTATCAGGTTAATTATAAATTAGTTTGATATGCAACTACGCAACTTATTTTATAATATTATAAATGGTACAAATATTTTATTTCGATAATTATAATTTTCCAAGTAGAAACATATTGTTTTATATGCGTGGATGCTCCCATAAAACATGCAATGACTGATATCTTTTTGTTATAATTATTTCAATTATGCAAATATCAAATATACAAACTATATAATTAATTTTTATTTGTTTTCATAGTAAATTCGACTTTCTGATTGGCAGATACTTTTTCTTCATATACTATGAAGAAAATAATCAGAGAATGGCGCGAAAACTCGACGTTATCATGACTTAACAATAGAGACGTCGATGTTGCGTATTGATTTAGAAAAAAATAATCCATCGTAAGTTTAAACGTATTTTATGTTATCAAGTAGTCTGAAAAATTAATTATAAGCATTGATGTCTCTATTTTTTAACTTCATTGTGTTATGAAATAAATTTTGTTTGCAAACAAAATTTCTTTCATACCCCGATGAAGTTATAAAATAGTGACATTAATGCTTAAATTAAAAAATATATATCTATATAGATATTAAATACTTCCGCTAAATGCAACACATTCAGTTTTTCCTCTCTGATCCAAATAAAGTAAACAAATAATCATTCATCATTTTCTCTAGTGTGATATGTTATCGGTTTTGGGCTGTCGGTTTGCATAATAATATAATACACAGGTAAACTTCCGTAACCTGTATTTCAGATCAAGATATTTCGACTTGAAATTGACATGCAGGTAGCCTCACTTTTGGCCTTCTGTTGAGCGTTCGCCCCCATGAGGTAGGCTCTGGGTTCTGTCCCAGGGCCGAGACACACCAAAGTATATAAAAGAGTAGGACGACAGGTTTGCCCGCTGTCAGTGTAGGTTTATCGGATGGGGTGTGTTGCTTGGTGTCTTCGATGGCATGCTTCAGTGATATGGAACTATAAAAAAGGCAAAATTTCATTATGAAAGAAGACACAACAACAACATACCGCAGCCTTCCAAAATATACACCTCGCACTATGTATACGCTACACACTGCATAAATGGCCCTGGCTATTAATAGGACATTAATCAATCAAACAACCAAAAACAATTTCAGGATAGGAAATTTTGCCTGTGTAAAGTATATACGTATTTTCTAATCGATTAACTGAAGTGATTGTGTGAAAGTTTACTGACGATGTTAATTGATAAAAAGTAGAATGTCTGTCTGTCGCCTGAAGACACGTATCAAAGTAATGCCATGCTTATAATTAGTTCGTGATCGTTAGTACAATACAGTGTTGTATAGGTTTGTTTACGTAATAAATACACACATACTTGTATATTGTTTGATATTAATGAATTTACATACTCTATACATTTTTGTATCGAATAAGAATGTAAAACAAAAAATCGAAAAACTTGTTTTAGTAAATAATATGAAAAATTGAATGTTTGGAGCCAGGCCAGTAGTCATTGTTGTGTTTGAAGCCAGGGCTAGTAGTCATTGTTGTGTTTGAAGCCAGGGCTAGTAGTCATTGTTGTGTTTGAAGCCAGGGCTAGTAGTCATTGTTGTGTTTGAAGCCAGGGCTAGTAGTCATTGTTGTGTTTGAGGCCGGGGACAGTAGTCATTGTTGTGTTTGAAGCCAGGGACTTGTAGTGAAGCCGGACTTAGTCATTGTTGTGTTTGAAGCCAGGGACTGTAGTCATTGTTGTGTTTGAAGCCAGGGACTGTATAGCCAAGTTTGTTGTGTTTGAAGCCAGGGCTAGTAGTCATTGTTGTGTTTGAGGCCAGGGACAGTAGTCATTGTTGTGTTTGAAGCCAGGGACTGTAGTCATTGTTGTGTTTGAAGCCAGGGACTGTAGTCATTGTTGTGTTTGAAGCCAGGGCTAGTAGTCATAGTTGTGTTTGAGGCCGGGGACAGTAGTCATTGTTGTGTTTGAAGCCAGGGACTGTAGTCATTGTTGTGTTTGAAGCCAGGACTAGTAGTCATTGTTGTGTTTGAAGCCAGGGACTGTAGTCATTGTTGTGTTTGAGGCCAGGCCAGTAGTCATTGTTGTGTTTGAAGCCAGGGCTAGTAGTCATTGTTGTGTTTGAAGCTAGGGCTTATAGTCATTGTTGTGTTTGAGGCCAGGGACAGTAGTCATTTTTGTGTTTGAAGCCAGGGCTAGTAGTCATTGTTGTGTTTGAGGCCAGGGCCAGTAGTCATTGTTGTGTTTGAAGCCAGGGACAGTAGTCATTTTGTGTTTGAAGCCAGGGCAGTAGTCATTGTTGTGTTTGAAGCCAAGGCTAGTAGTCACTGTTGTGTTTGAGGCCGGGGACAGTAGTCATTGTTGTGTTTGAGGCCGGGGACAGTAGTCATTGTTGTGTTTGAAGCCAGGGCTAGTAGTCATTGTTGTGTTTGAAGCCAGGGCTAGTAGTCATTGTTTGGCCAGGGTAGTCATTTTGTGTTTGAGGCCAGGGACAGTAGTCATTGTTGTGTTTGAAGCCAGGGCTAGTAGTCATTAATGTGTTTGAAGCCAGGGCTAGTAGTCATTGTTGTGTTTGAAGCCAGTCATTGTTGTGTTTGAAGCCAGGGCTAGTAGTCATTGTTGTGTTTGAAGCCAGGGCTAGTAGTCATTGTTGTGTTTGAGGCCAGGGACAGTAGTCATTGTTGTGTTTGAAGCCAGGGCTAGTAGTCATTGTTGTGTTTGAAGCCAGGGCTAGTAGTCATTGTTGTGTTTGAAGCCAGGCTAGTAGTCATTTATGTGTTTGAAGCCAGGGCTAGTAGTCATTGTTGTGTTTGAGGCCAGGGACAGTAGTCATTGTTGTGTTTGAAGCCAGGGCTAGTAGTCATTAATGTGTTTGAAGCCAGGGCTAGTAGTCATTGTTGTGTTTGAAGCCAGGGGCAGTAGTCATTGTTGTGTTTGAAGCCAGGGACAGTAGTCATTGTTGTGTTTGAAGCCAGGGCTAGTAGTCATTAATGTGTTTGAAGCCAGGGCTAGTAGTCATTGTTGTGTTTGAGGCCAGGGACAGTAGTCATTGTTGTGTTTGAAGCCAGGGCTAGTAGTCATTTTGTGTTTGAAGCCAGGCTAGTAGTCATTGTTGTGTTTGAAGCCAGGGCTAGTAGTCATTGTTGTGTTTGAGCCAGGGACAGTAGTCATTGTTGTGTTTGAAGCCAGGGCTAGTAGTCATTGTGTGTTTGAAGCCAGGGCTAGTAGTCATTGTTGTGTTTGAAGCCAGGGCTAGTAGTCATTGTTGTGTTTGAAGCCAGGGGCTAGTAGTCATTGTTGTGTTTGAGCCAGGGCTAGTAGTCATTGTTGTGTTTGAGCCAGGGCTAGTAGTCATTGTTGTGTTTCATTATCTCACGATTCGCAATGACGACAATAACTCATTTAATGAGAAGAGTTGCGTTACACCGATGTTACCTGGACCAGAGACGAATATCCTTACATATTCAGTTCTATTGTATACGACAGTAAGCCAGGGACTGTAGTCATTGTTGTGTTTGAAGCCAGGGACTGTAGTCATTGTTGTGTTTGAAGCCAGGGCTAGTAGTCATAGTTGTGTTTGAGGCCGGGGACAGTAGTCATTGTTGTGTTTGAAGCCAGGGCTAGTAGTCATTGTTGTGTTTGAGACGTTGGACTGTAGTCATTGTTGTGTTTGAAGCCAGGGACTGTAGTCATTGTTGTGTTTGAAGCCAGGGCTAGTAGTCATTGTTGTGTTTGAGGCCGGGGCAGTAGTCATTGTTGTGTTTGAAGCCAGGGACTGTAGTCATTGTTGTGTTTGAAGCCAGGGACTGTAGTCATTGTTGTGTTTGAAGCCAGGGCTAGTAGTCATTGTTGTGTTTGAAGCCAGGTTTGAAGCCAGGGCTAGTAGTCATTGTTGTGTTTGAGGCCAGGGACAGTAGTCATTGTTGTGTTTGAAGCCAGGGCTAGTAGTCATTGTTGTGTTTGAAGCCAGGGCTAGTAGTCATTGTTGTGTTTGAAGCCAGGGACAGTAGTCATTGTTGTGTTTGAAGCCAGGGCTAGTAGTCATTGTTGTGTTTGAGGCCAGGGACAGTAGTCATTGTTGTGTTTGAAGCCAGGGCTAGTAGTCATTGTTGTGTTTGAGGCCAGGCCAGTAGTCATTGTTGTGTTTGAAGCCAGGGACAGTAGTCATTGTTGTGTTTGAGGCCGGGGACAGTAGTCATTGTTGTGTTTGAAGCCAGGGCTAGTAGTCATTGTTGTGTTTGAAGCCAGGGCTAGTAGTCATTGTTGTGTTTGAAGCCAGGGCTAGTAGTCATTTATGTGTTTGAAGCCAGGGCTAGTAGTCATTGTTGTGTTTGAGGCCAGGGACAGTAGTCATTGTTGTGTTTGAAGCCAGGGCTAGTAGTCATTAATGTGTTTGAAGCCAGGGCTAGTAGTCATTGTTGTGTTTGAGGCCAGGGACAGTAGTCATTGTTGTGTTTGAAGCCAGGGCTAGTAGTCATTAATGTGTTTGAAGCCAGGGCTAGTAGTCATTGTTGTGTTTGAAGCCAGGGACAGTAGTCATTGTTGTGTTTGAAGCCAGGGCTAGTAGTCATTGTTGTGTTTGAAGCCAGGGCTAGTAGTCATTAATGTGTTTGAAGCCAGGGCTAGTAGTCATTGTTGTGTTTGAGGCCAGGGACAGTAGTCATTGTTGTGTTTGAAGCCAGGGCTAGTAGTCATTGTTGTGTTTGAAGCCAGGGCTAGTAGTCATTGTTGTGTTTGAAGCCAGGGCTAGTAGTCATTGTTGTGTTTGAAGCCAGGGCTAGTAGTCATTGTTGTGTTTGAAGCCAGGGCTAGTAGTCATTGTTGTGTTTGAAGCCAGGGCTAGTAGTCATTGTTGTGTTTGGAGCCAGGGCTAGTAGTCATTGTTGTGTTTGGAGCCAGGGCTAGTAGTCATTGTTGTGTTTCATTATCTCACGATTCGCAATGACGACAATAACTTCATTTAATGAGAAGAGTTGTCGTTACACCGATGTTACCTGGACCAGAGACGAATATCCTTACATATTCAGGTTCTATTGTATACGAACAGTAAGGACTGTAATTGTCAAGGTCAGAATGGAAATGTTGGAACCCGATAATAAGTCATAAGTGTCTTTCATAAGTGTCACATAAGCCGGTATCGACTGGGCATCAAAAATTACTTGTACATTTATTTTATCGATGGCGGTATATTTTTACGATGCGTGACACTTAAATAAAATATTGATTAATTGATTGATTGATTGATTCATATTAAATGATACCGTGTGTAACATACATCAATACAAGTGTTTGGCCTGAAGTGTCATTGACTGGTCATAAGTATAACGTATACACAGGTGTCATATTCAAAATACGGTTGACCGTTAATTATAACACGACATCTCAAATGAATGTAATTCTGTTATAACGCCACATTTATACTGAGCTGGAAGTGGTCGTCAATGAAAGCTGATTGTTTCAAGGTAAAGGGTATAGAAAAGTAGTTTTACCAGTGATACTGGAAGACAACAGGCCTTCATATTTTTTTAGTACATTGTCTCATGATGTGTAATGTTCTAATATTTGTAAATTAAAGAAAATTTCTGATCTGCAGGCAGGGCGTAAAAGGCGATTAAATTTAGGATACTATCTTTTCTCTTTTTCCTAACTATGTTCTTTCTAACGTCTCCCTTAACACCGCCTCACTTTGGCCTTCTGTTGAGCGCTCGCCCCTGTGAGGTAGGCTCACCAAAGTCTATAAAATTGTTAGTTTCTGCCAGCATAAAGGGAGTTGGACGACTGGTTCGCCCGTTGTCAGTATAATGTCAGTGTGATATGTTCCTTGGTGTCTTCAGCGGCATGCTTCAGTGATATTGCAAAAAGGACAAGATGATGAACACATTCGCTGAGCTATGCTATTCAGTCATGCGGTAAACAGATTTATACATAAGTACTTCGCTATGATATGATGGGTAAATATTCATCTAAATATTTTTCTGATACGGTAAACATTCATTTTACTACGCTACTGATACGAGGTGTGTTGTTTGGTGTCTTCGGCAGCATGTATCAGTGATTTAGCTCTACAAAAGGGCTGGAGTTCCACTATACAAGACACAACACCAATATACCACGGTCTCCAAAGACACACCCGCACTTCATACACGCAAAACACTGTATACATGGGAGTCCGTCCTTACATGACCTTGGATGTTAATAGGACATAAATTAATTAATCAAACAAACAAACAAACTACTTTTGTGGAAAACCAATTCGTTTAGCAATGCTGCTCATGCGCCAACCAAAGTCGCTTAGAGCTTGACTTTGATTTGATTCGGTAAACGTATTACTAACCTATGTTACCGCTTGTTTAAGGATGTTATTTCCTTGAGATTATTGATTATACACAGGTGGTCTAACTTCTTTAAGGACGCGCGACGCCATCGATTGGTATCTTCTCAAATCACCTACGTCAAATATTCGTGCGGTTGGATTATAAAAGCGCAGGTTATTTAATTAGCTAATTCACCCAAGACTGTCGATGTTAATGTGAATAATGAACTCGACATTCCTTGTTCTACGATAAAAAAAAAACCTATCTTTAGCGCTACTGTGAACATGGTAATGTTACCCCCGGCGAATGCTTTTATTGCGGAGTATCATATTCTGGGAAAGTATTAAATGGGTATTAGTTTTGATAAACAATATCTACGTGCTATAGTGCTTGTCTTTTCTTAATTACTCTGAGTAATGATGTTTTGTAGGTGGAAACAGCTCCATTTGGTTAATGCTCATCCTGAAGCCTATAATGATTTTATAAGTACAGTGTCCTTGTTACCGGGTTGAACATCAGAATATTAATAACGGGTACATTTGTACTGATGGGATATTTGTTTTTAGTAAACGTCGATGTCTATTTATTTTAAATTATTGTAAACAAAATGAAATCCTAAATTGAGGTCCTGGTTGGGACCCTGAGTTGGTACTTTAGAATGAGACCATAGGTTGTTTTCCTAGTTGGGACCCCGAGTTGGTACTTTAGATTGAGACCCTAGGTTGTTGTCCTGGTTAGGACCCTGAGTTGGTACTTTAGAATGAGACCCTGGGTTGTTGTCCTGGTTGGGACCCTGAGTTGGTACTTTAGAACGAGACCCTGGGTTGTTGTCCTGGTTGGGACCCTGAGTTGGTACTTTAGAATGAGACCCTGGGTTGTTGTCCTGGTTTGGACCCTGAGTTGGTACTTTAGAATGAGACCCTGGGTTGTTGTCCTGGTTGGGACCCTGAGTTGGTACTTTAGATTGAGTCCCTGGGTTGTTGTCCTGGTTGGTACTATAGAATGAGAAACTGGGTTGTTGTCCTGGTTGGGACCCTGAGTTGGTACTTTAGAATAGGACCCTGGGTTGTTGTCCTGGTTTGGACCCTGAGTTGGTACTTTAGAATGAGACCATAGGTTGTTTTCCTGGTTAGGACCCCGAGTTGGTACTTTAGAATGAGACCCTAGGACAGACAGAGGATTTCTAAGTACCAGCGAAATTTAATCGCATGCAAAGCTGGTAATAAGTTTACTAAAACTTCATTTAAACATCTACTTATGTGTGTCAGCTGTACCTACATAAACAATTTTAAACATGATGTATTTACCTAAACCAGTATAAAGCTTATTCGTAAAGGCACTGTAAAGGACCGATTCACACCTTTCACCTAAATATCTACTATTTAATAATTGTATAGCACCCCACATGGGTTAGAAGAGATCATTTTTTTCCATATGAACAATTCAAGTGTTAAATATCTATTAACCGAACATATTTAGTATTCAAAAGAAGGCTTCATTAAAATATAATTATTACTCAATTATTGCTTTGCACGCCCCTAGTCCTTTCAATCAAAATAATGAATACACAGAAAATACTAAGTAAATACGCCAACGTATAATTTCTAATAAAACGTTAAGAGTAAAGGTTAAATCGTAAATATGTACCGATGGATTCATGTTAACAGAAAAACAAGTGTGGAGACTTATACATGCGACAACTTGAAGTATTAAGTTAATCACGCAAAACAAACATTAACATTTAATAATATACTTACCAATTACATTATACTTAAGCATTATCATTTCCCTGTCCTCTCAAAGCAACGGCTTGACGGTTTGCCAGCTGTCAATCAAACACCACGTGCATTGTATGGTACGCGATAAGGCTACACTCCGCCAGGCAATCTGTCAATTGAAATAAATGTAAGAAAATTAAAATCTAAAACTAAACTGATATATCACAATACTGTTTATAAACAGCTTTTACATTTATTAGCTCACCTGGTCCGAAGGACCAATGTGAGCTTATGGGATACCGCAGCGTCCGGCGTCGACGTCCGGCGTCTGTCGTCCGTCGTCCGTCAACAATCGACTTCTTCTCCATAACCGCTGCTCGGATTTCAACAAAATTTGACTGGTGGCATTCTTATAGGCTACTAACTGAAAATTGTACAAATGATGGACTGACCCACCGCGGCCTGAGAGGCGGGCGGCAATTTGGCTATTTCCATATAAATGACGTCTTCTCTGAAACTAAGCATGGGAAAGGGTGGGGATCCGAAATTGTACAAATGATGACGCTGACCCCCCGGGGGGCCAAGAGGGGTTAATTTGGCTATTTCCATATAAACGACTTCTTCTCTGAAATTAAGCATGGGATAGCACTCATAATGCAATGGTAGCTTCCTTATAGGGTGGGGATTCAAAACTGTACAAATGATTGGGCTGACCCTCAGGGGGCCTGAGTGGCGGGGTCAAAATTGCTCGAATTGGCTATTTCCATATGGGATAGCACCCATAATGCAATGGTAGCTTCCTTATAGGGTGGGGATTCAAAACTATACAAATGATTGGGATGACCCTCGGGGCTTGAGGGGCGTGAACAAAAGTGGTCAATTTGACTATTTCCATATAAACGACTTCTTATCTGCAACTAAACATGGGATTACGCTCATAATGCAATGGTAGCATCCTTATAGAGTAGGGATTCAAAATTGTGCAAATGATGGGGCAGACCCCCGGGGGTCTGAGGGGCGGGGTCAAAAGGGATCAATTTGGCTATTCCATATAAACGACTTCTTCTCTGCAACTAAGCATGGGGGAGCGCTCATAATGTAATGGTAGCATCCTTAAAGGGTGGAGATTCAAAATTGTACAAATGACGGGGGTGACCCCTGTGGGCCTGAGGGATGGGGTCAAAAGGGATCAATTTGGCTATTTCCATATAAACCACCTCTTTTCTGAAATTAAACATTGGACAGTACCCATAATGCGATGGTAGCTACCTTATAGGGTGGGGATTCAAAACTGTACAAATGATTGGGCTGACCCTCAGGGGGCCTGAGGGGCGTGATCAAAAGTGGTCAATTTGACTATTTCCATATAAACGACTTCTTATCTGCAACTAAACATGGGATTACGCTCATAATGCAATGGTAGCATCCTTATAGAGTAGGGATTCAAAATTGTGCAAATGATGGGGTTGACCCCCTGGGGGCCTAAAGGGCGGGGTCAAAAGGGGTCAATTTGGCTATTTCCATATAAACGACTTCTTCTCTGAAACTAAGAATGAAATAGCACTCATAATGCAATGGTAGCATCAATATAGGGTGGGGATTCAAAATTGTACAAATGATGGGGGTGACCCCTGTGGGCCTAAGGGATGGGGTCAAAGGGGTCAATTTGGCTTTTTTCATATAAACGACTTCTCTAAAACTAAGAATGGGATAGCACCCATAATGCAATGGTATCTTCCTTATAGGGTGGGGATTCAAATTTGTGCAAATGATGGGGCTGACCCCCTGAGGGCCTGAAGGGCGGGGTCAAAATGGATCAAATTGGCTATTTCCATACTTTGGGTAGCAATCATAATGCAATGGTAGCTTCCTTATAGGGTGGGGATCCAAAATTGTACAAATGATGACGCTGACCCCCCGGGGGCCTGAAGGGCGGGGTCAAGAGGGGTCAATTTGGCTATTTCCATATAAACCACTTCTTCTCTGTAACTAAGCATTGGTTAGCAATCATAATGCAATGGTAGCTTCCTTATAGGGTGGGGATGTACAAATGATGACGCTGACCCCCCGGGGGCCTGAAGGGCGGGGTCAAGAGGGGTCAATTTGGCTATTTCCATATAAACGACTTCTTCTCTGAAATTAAGCATGGGATAGCACCCATAATGCAATGGTAGCTTCCTTATAGGGTGGGGATTCAAAACTGTACAAATGATTGGGCTGACCCTCAGGGGGCCTGAGGGACAGGGTCAAAAGGGCTCAAATTGGCTTTTTCCATATAAACCACTTCTTCTCTGAAATTAAGCATGGGATAGCACCCATAATGCAATGGTAGCTTCCTTATAGGGTGGGGATTCAAAACTATACAAATGATTGGGCTGACCCTCGGGGCTTGAGGGGCGTGAACAGAAGTGGTCAATTTGACTATTTCCATATAAACGACTTCTTATCTGCAACTAAACATGGGATTACGCTCATAATGCAATGGTAGCATCCTTATAGAGTAGGGATTCAAAATTGTTCAAATGATGGGGCTGACCCCTGTGGGCCTGAGGGATAGGGTCAAAAGGGGTCAATTTGGCTTTTTTCATATAAACGACTTCTCTAAAACTAAGAATGGGATAGCACCCATAATGCAATGGTAGCTTCCTTATAGGGTGGGGATTCAAAATTGTGCAAATGATGGGGCTGACCCCCTGGGGGCCTGAAGGGCGGGGTCAAAATGGCTCAAATTAGCTATTTCCATATAAACCACTTCTTCTCTGAAATTAAGCATGGGATAGCACCCATAATGGAATGGTAGCTTCCTTATAGGGTGGGGATCCAAAATTGTACAAATGATGACGCTGACCCCCCGGAGGCCTGAATGGCGGGGTAAAGAGGGGTCAATTTGGCTATTTCCATATAAACGACTTCTCTGAAATTAAGCATGGGATAGCACCCATACTGCAATGGTAGCTTCCTTATAGGGTGGGGATTTAAAACTGTACAAATGATTGGGCTGACCCTCATGGGGCCTGAGGGGCGGGGTCAAAAGGGGTCAATTTGGCTATTTCCATATAAACCACTTCTTTTCTGAAATTAAGCATTGGACAGCACCCATAATGCAATGGTAGCTTTCTTATAGGGTGGGGATTCAAAACTGTACAAATGATTGGGCTGACTCTCAGGGGGCCTGAGGGGCGTGATCAAAAGTGGTCAATTTGACTATTTCCATATAAACGACTTCTTATCTGCAACTAAACATTGGATTATGCTCATAATGCAATGGTAGCATCCTTTTAGAGTAGGGATTCAAAATTTTGCAAATGATAAGGCAGACCCCCGGGGGTCTGAGGGACGGGGTCAAAAGGGGTAAATTTGGCTATTTCCATACAAACGACTTCTTCTCTGAAACTAAGAATGAGATAGCACTCATAATGCAATGGTAGCATCGTTATAGGGTGGAGATTCAAAATTGTACAAATGATGGGGGTGAACCCTGTGGGCCTGAGGAATGGGGTCAAAAGGGGCCAATTTGGCTTTTTTCATATTAACGACTTCTCTAAAACTAAGAATGGGATAGTACCCATAATGCAATGGTAGCTTCCTTATAGGGTGGGGATTCAAAACTGTACAAATGATTGGGCTGACCCTCATGGGGCCTGAGGGGCGGGGTCAAAAGGGGTCAATTTGTCTATTTCCATATAAACCACTTCTTCTCTGAAATTAAGCATGGGATAGCACCCATAATGCAATGGTAGCCTCCTTATAGGGTGGGGATTCAAAACTATACAAATGATTGGGCTGACCTTCGGGGCCTGAGGGGCGTGAACAAAAGTGGTCAATTTGACTATTTCCATATAAAAGACTTCTTATCTGCAACTAAACATGGGATTACGCTCATAATGCAATGAAAGCATCCTTATAGAGTAGGGATTTAAAATTGTGCAAGTGATGGGGCAGACCCCCGGGGGTCTGAGGGACGGGGTCAAAAGGGGTCAATTTGGCTATTTCCATATAAACGACTTCTTCTCTGAAACTAAGAATGAGATAGCACTCATAATGCAATGGTAGCATCAATATAGGGTGAGGATTCAAAATTGTACAAATGATGGGGGTGACCCCTGTGGGCCTAAGGGATGGGGATCAAAAGGGGTCAATTTGGCTTTTTTCATATTAACAACTTCTCTAAAACTAAGAATGGGATAGCACCCATAATGCAATGGTATCTTCCTTATAGGGTGGGGATTCAAAATTGTGCAAATGATGGGGCTGACCCCCTGGGGGCCTGAAGGGCGGGGTCAAAATGGCTCAAATTGGCTATTTCCATATAAACCACTTCTTCTCTGTAACTAAGCATTGGGTAGCAATCATAATGCAATGGTAGCTTCCTTATAGGGTGGGGATGTAAATGTACAAATGATGACTGGCTGACCCCCCGGGGCCTGAAGGGCGGGGGGGTCAAAAGGGCTCAAATTGGCTATTTCCATATAAACGACTTCTTCTCTGAAATTAAGCATGGGATAGCACCCATAATGCAATGGTAGCTTCCTTATAGGGTGGGGATTCAAAACTGTACAAATGATGGGCTGACCCTCAGGGGGCCTGAGGGGCGGGGTCAAAAGGGGGTCAAATTGGCTATTTCCATATAAACGACTTCTTCTCTGAAATTAAGCATGGGATAGCACCCATAATGCAATGGTAGCATCCTTATAGGGTGGGGATTCAAAACTGTACAAATGATTGGGCTGACCCTCGGGGCCTGAGGGGGGTCAAAAGGGGTCAATTTGGCTATTTCCATATAAACGACTTCTTCTCTGAAATTAATCATGGGATTAGCACTCATAATGCAATGGTAGCATCCTTATAGGGTGGGGATTCAAAATTGTACAAATGATGGGGCTGACCCCCGGGGGCCTGAGGGGCGGGGTCAAAAGGGGTCAATTTGGCTATTTCCATATAAACGACTTCTTCTCTGAAACTAAGCATGGGATAGCACCCATAATGCAATGGTAGCATCCTTATAGGGTGGGGATTCAAAATTGTACAAATGATGGGGCTGACCCCCCGGGGGCCTGAGGGGCGGGGTCAAAAGGGGTCAATTTGGCTATTTCCATATAAACGACTTCTTCTCTGAAACTAAGCATGGGATAGCACCCATAATGCAATGGTAGCATCCTTATAGGGTGGGGATTCAAAATTGTACAAATGATGGGGCTGACCCCCGGGGGGCCTGAAGGGGCGGGGTCAAAAGGGGTCAATTTGGCTATTTCCATATAAACGACTTCTTCTCTGAAACTAAGCATGGGATAGCACCCATAATGCAATGGTAGCATCCTTATAGGGTGGGGATTCAAAATTGTACAAATGATTGGGCTGACCCCCCGGGGGCTGAGGGCGGGGTCAAAAGGGGTCAATTTGGCTATTTCCATATAAACGACTTCTTCTCTGAAATTAAGCATGGGATAGCACCCATAATGCAATGGTAGCTTCCTTATAGGGTGGGGATTAAAACTGTACAAATGATTGGGCTGACCCTCATGGGGGCCTGAGGGGCGGGGTCAAAAGGGGTCAATTTGGCTATTTCCATATAAACAACTTCTTCTCTGAAACTAAGCATGGGATAGCACCCATAATGCAATGGTAGCTTCCTTATAGGGTGGGGATTCAAAATTGTACAAATGATGGGGCTGACCCCCCTGGGGCCTGAGGGGCGGGGTCAAAAGGGGTCAATTTGGCTATTTCCATATAAACGACTTCTTCTCTGAAACTAAGCATGGGATAGCACTCATAATGCAATGGTAGCATCCTTATAGGGTGGGGATTCAAAATTGTACAAATGATGGGCTGACCCCCGGGGGCCTGAGGGGCGGGGTCAAAAGGGGTCAATTTGGCTATTTCCATATAAACGACTTCTTCTCTGAAACTAAGCATGGGATAGCACTCATAATGCAATGGTAGCATCCTTATAGGGTGGGGATTCAAAATTGTACAAATGATGGGGCTGACCCCCCGGGGGCCTGAGGGGCGGGGTCAAAAGGGGTCAATTTGGCTATTTCCATATAAACGACTTCTTCTCTGAAACTAAGAATGGGATAGCACTCATAATGCAATGGTAGCATCCTTATAGGGTGGGGATTCAAAATTGTACAAATGATGGGGCTGACCCCCCGGGGCCTGAAGGGCGGGGTCAAAAGGGGTCAATTTGGCTATTTCCATATAAACGACTTCTTCTCTGAAACTAAGCATGGGATAGCACCCATAATGCAATGGTAGCCTCCTTATAGGGTGGGGATTCAAAAATATACAAATGATTGGGTTGACCCTCGGGGCCTGAGAGGGCGTGAACAAAAGTGGTCAATTTGACTATTTCCATATAAAAGACTTCTTATCTGCAACTAAACATGGGATTACGCTCATAATGCAATGAAAGCATCCTTATAGAGTAGGGATTTAAAATTGTGCAAATGATGGGGCAGACCCCCGGGGGTCTGAGGGGCGGGGTCAAAAGGGGTCAATTTGGCTATTTCCATATAAACGACTTCTTCTCTGAAACCAAGCATGGGATAGCACTCATAATGCAATGGTAGCATCCTTATAGGGTGAGGATTCAAAATTGTACAAATGATGGGGGTGACCCCTGTGGGCCTGAGGGATGGGGTCAAAAGGGGTCAATTTGGCTTATTTCCATATTAAACGACTTCTCTAAAACTAAGAATGGGATAGCACCCATAATGCAATGGTAGCTTCCTTATAGGGTGGGGATTCAAAATTGTACAAATGATGGGGCTGACCCCTCCGGGGGCCTGAGGGGCGGGGTCAAAAGGGGTCAATTTGGCTATTTCCATATAAACCACTTCTTCTCTAAACTAAGCATGGGATAGCACCATAATGCAATGGTAGCTTCCTTATAGGGTGGGGATTCAAAATTGTACAAATGATGGGGCTGACCCCCTGGGGGCCTGAAGGGCGGGGTCAAAAGGGGCTCAATTTGGCTATTTCCATATAAACGATTCTTCTCTGAAATTAAGCATGGGATAGCACCCATAATGCAATGGTAGCTTCCTTATAGGGTGGGGATTCAAAATGTACAAATGATGGGGCTGACCCCCTGGGGGCCTGAAGGGCGGGGTCAAAAGGGGTCAATTTGGCTATTTCCATATAAACCACTTCTTCTCTGAAATTAAGCATGGGATAGCACCCATAATGCAATGGTAGCTTCCTTATAGGGTGGGGATTCAAAATTGTACAAATGATTGGGCTGACCCCCCGGGGGCCTGAAGGGCGGGGTCAAAAGGGGTCAATTTGGCTATTTCCATATAAACCACTTCTTCTCTGAAACTAAGCATGGGATAGCACTCATAATGCAATGGTAGCTTCCTTATAGGGTGGGGATCCAAAATTGTACAAATGATGACGCTGACCCCCCGGGGCCTGAAAGGCGGGGTCAAAAGGAGTCAATTTGGCTATTTCCATATAAACGACTTCTTCTCTGAAATTAAGCATGGGATAGCACCCATAATGCAATGGTAGCCTCCTTATAGGGTGGGGATTCAAAACTATACAAATGATTGGGCTGACCTTCGGGGCCTGAGGGGCGTGAACAAAAGTGGTCAATTTGACTATTTCCATATAAAAGACTTCTTATCTGCAACTAAACATGGGATTACGCTCATAATGCAATGAAAGCATCCTTATAGAGTAGGGATTTAAAATTGTGCAAATGATGGGGCAGACCCCCGGGGGTCTGAGGGACGGGGTCAAAAGGGGTCAATTTGGCTATTTCCATATAAACGACTTCTTCTCTGAAACTAAGAATGAGATAGCACTCATAATGCAATGGTAGCATCAATATAGGGTGAGGATTCAAAATTGTACAAATGATGGGGGTGACCCCTGTGGGCCTAAGGGATGGGGTCAAAAGGGGTCAATTTGGCTTTTTTCATATTAACAACTTCTCTAAAACTAAGAATGGGATAGCACCCATAATGCAATGGTATCTTCCTTATAGGGTGGGGATTCAAAATTGTGCAAATGATGGGGCTGACCCCCTGGGGGCCTGAAGGGCGGGGTCAAAATGGCTCAAATTGGCTATTTCCATATAAACCACTTCTTCTCTGTAACTAAGCATTGGGTAGCAATCATAATGCAATGGTAGCTTCCTTATAGGGTGGGGATGTACAAATGATGACGCTGACCCCCCGGGGGCCTGAAGGGCGGGGTCAAGAGGGGTCAATTTGGCTATTTCCATATAAACGACTTCTTCTCTGAAATTAAGCATCGGATAGCACCCATAATGCAATGGTAGCTTCCTTATAGGGTGGGGATTCAAAACTGTACAAATGATTGGGCTGACCCTCAGGGGGCCTGAGGGACAGGGTCAAAAGGGCTCAAATTGGCTTTGTCCATATAAACTACTTCTCTGAAATTAAGCATGGGATAGCACCCATAATGCAATGGTAGCTTCCTTATAGGGTGGGGATTCAAAACTATACAAATGATTGGGCTGACCCTCGGGGCTTGAGGGGCGTGAACAGAAGTGGTCAATTTGACTATTTCCATATAAACGACTTCTTATCTGCAATTAAACATGGGATTACGCTCATAATGCAATGGTAGCATCCTTATAGAGTAGGGATTCAAAATTGTGGAAATGATGGGGCAGACCCCCGGGGGTCTGAGGGGCGGGGTCAAAAGGGATCAATTTGGCTATTCCATATAAACGACATCTTCTCTGCAACTAAGCACGGGAGAGCGCTCATAATGCAATGGTAGCATCCTTATAGGGTGGAGATTCAAAATTGTACAAATGATGGGGCTGACCCCTGTGGGCCTGAGGGATAGGGTCAAAAGGGGTCAATTTGGCTTTTTTCATATAAACGACTTCTCTAAATCTAAGAATGGGATCGCACCCATAATGCAATGGTAGCTTCCTTATAGGTTGGGGATTCAAAATTGTGCAAATGATGGGGTTGACCCCCTGGGGGCCTGAAGGGCGGGGTCAAAATGGCTCAAATTAGCTATTTCCATATAAACCACTTCTTCTCTGAAATTAAGCATGGGATAGCACCCATAATGGATTGGTAGCTTCCTTATAGGGTGGGGATCCAAAATTGTACAAATGATGACGCTGACCCCCCGGAGGACTGAATGGCGGGGTAAAGAGGGGTCAATTTGGCTATTTCCATATAAACGACTTCTCTGAAATTAAGCATGGGATAGCACCCATACTGCAATGGTAGCTTCCTTATAGGGTGGGGATTTAAAACTGTACAAATGATTGGGCTGACCCTCATGGGGCCTGAGGGGCGGGGTCAAAAGGGGTCAATTTGGCTATTTCCAAATAAACCACTTCTTTTCTGAAATTAAGCATTGGACAGCACCCATAATGCAATGGTAGCTTTCTTATAGGGTGGGGATTCAAAACTGTACAAATGATTGGGCTGACTCTCAGGGGGCCTGAGGGGCGTGATCAAAAGTGGTCAATTTGACTATTTCCATATAAACGACTTCTTATCTGCAACTAAACATGGGATTACGCTCATAATGCAATGGTAGCATCCTTTTAGAGTAGGGATTCAAAATTTTGACCCCCCCCCCCCCCTGGGGCTGAGGGGCGGGGTCAAAAGGGATCAATTTTGCTATTATCCATCTGTTAAGTTGTGTATTTAAAACATAAAGTCATGTGAAGAATACTTTGGTCGCTTTCCATACAAGCACCAAGGCCGATAGCAGCACGCTTTTTGTCTATTGATATAAAACGATATAAGTATTCTTTTTATTACTCAAAGGCGCACTGAAACGTAATTAACAGCGAAATTATATAATATATATTTAATGTATTGTCATGATTCATTAATCATATAAAACAAAATAGAACAATGGTATATAATTATTCATCTATGCTTTCACCAAATAAAAAATACATGATCTGTACGTCTTGTTAAAAAAGAACGAAACCTGGCTGAAATTCGCTTTTCATAAACCTATAAACAGAATACTGTATAAAAGCCAAGAGCAGGATAACAAATCACCTACTATTGTAGTTATGTAACTAACTATCAAGGATATAATGTAGGGCATTAATGCTGTCAATGCTTGACTTGTAGTTTGGCCCTAATAGCCTTGGCTGTCGATGCGCCGTAAAACTGACACGAACCAAAGCTATCAATACTGTTTATAAATAAATAGGCAGGCACGCAATAATATTTCGTTCCCAGGCAATAATATTTCGTTCCCACGCAATAATATTTCGTTCCCATGCAATAATATTTCGTTCCCAATCAATAATATTTCGTTCCCACGCAATACTATTTCGTTCCCACGCAATAATTTTATTTATTTCATGTCTGCTCCCAGCCACCGTAGGCTTCGGATGTTCCGAGAAAGAATTAATGATTTGTCTCAGAAAATAAAAAGATCTACCCTTATAAAGAAGCCCAGTTTTACACCTTATTGTATAGCGGTTGAATTCCGCGGTCGGAATATTTTCGCTATACTCTTTCGACGGCCGGCAGGACTTGACTCAATTTTGATAGTAGGTTATTACAAATGCCATCTATGAAAGCAGTTTGCATCTAGATTTCGGTTTCATGCCATTTTCACGATGATAACAAACAATACACACTACAAACAAGCAAAAACAGTCACCGGAAGTCCCCTAAAGGTCACCACGCACGGGTCATGGGAGGCAGAAACCTGCGCGTGGGACTTTATTTTAAAAATCGGTGCTATTTTCCCCTTCCTTTTCCCTTTCTCTCTATTTTCTCTTACTTTGATATCTCTTCTATCGTTTAAGACCATCTGCATGACTGTATCTTGATAATTAAGCTCACAACGACAGGTTTCCGGGCACACTCTAAAATCCGGATTTCAGACCTCAATTTTTGACTTATTTGGGCATGTTCAAAGGTGATTTGTGACGTCACTAATGCAATGACCGAATCGATATTGACATGCTATATAGGGATGAACATCTTCTTTTCAAAAAACTAGTATTTAGTTTTCAACGGTCTCAGTGGGGCTCCAGAAGGGTGCATGAAATGGGGCAAATGAATAATTACGTATAAATACGTTACGGCCGTCCAAAGGATATGCACTGCAACCCGTGAATTCTAAGCACGAGCTAAATATTCAAAAACATATAAATGTATCTAAACAATAAGTCGGAGAATTTTAGGAATCGGCGAACCGCGAAAATATATATTCGCGAATATGGCCTGTATTGCAACCGCATGTTATTGACGCCGCAATTTTAAATATTCATTAAGTACTGTACTGCTTATTCATAAGAGAGAATTACGATGGTGTATTTCAAACAGAAGTATTCTTATTTTGAAAAATCAGCATTTAATGGCATAAATTTATGAATACATCACTTCTTCGTTTCTGATTGGCTAATAATATATTACAGTAAAGAATCCTTCAAGACATTTCTGTTTCGTAGTATAATGTCAGTAGATTGAATAACATTAGGATTTAATTGATGAAAATAATAGGTCACTACGCTATAACAACAAAGCAAAGTCTACGACCATCATAAACCATCTAGTGTTTATATAGACCCTCTTCAGTTATATAAACGGCACAGATTATATCCTATTACATTCGATTAGGTTTTCTGGCATTGTTTTTTTGTAAAGTAACTCCTTATAAAAATTGTATGAAAAAAACCGCATTAATGTTAAAAATGCATTAGTAATTTCTTTATAACTATTTAATGAACATATGGACCAGTAAAGTCTCATTATCTATCCACCATAGTGAGTAGCTGTGTTCTTTAATATCCTTTGATGACTGACGTGGGGTTATGGGCAGTGACTCATGTTGTATCATAGCTTACCTAGTAGACATCTTAATGACTTATCTACCTGTAGATATACAGGTAATATACAGGTGATATACAGGTATGCATTTCTTTTCAATTAGACTTCTTACTATGTCTGAATTTGATGTGAATTTTATATGAACCTGTCAAAAAGAAATCGTATAGGTGTTAAATTACGTGACTACGCAGTAGAGCAGTTCAAATAACGGATTTAGTTTCCATTCACAAGAGTTTTACATATTTAATTTCCAGTGGTAAAGCTATATTGGTATAGTATTTGATGTTTAACTGGTAAAATATATGCAGTTTCCACCAGTTGTAATGCTGTTATCTCTACTTTTAGTTTGGTATACAAACATCACGTGATGACAACAAAATACGACAAAAATAAAATGTATTATTATTTTTGTCTTTTGATTTGTAGATAGTCTCTCATGAGTATAAACATATTATTGTTATTTAACACCCTAAAGAAATGTCCTAATGCATATATTAATGAAGCTGAGACCCTTGTGTATTTTGGTGAATGTAAGCAAAATATGGCGACAAAACAGAATTTTTCATCATATTGTCGACATCACATATTGAAAAACTTAATTGTGTTTCGATGTTTATGACAAAGCGATGTATTTAAGTGAATTATTTCTGTTTAATTTAGCATTTTCATCTGGATATGCAATGTTATGGGGATAAGACTCATTGTTTTAATACATGTATATATACACAGTCTGACTTGGACACCCGAACAAGAGAAGTAGAGAAAATACATCAATAAGAGAAAGTTCTGAACCTGGTCATACACAAATATACTCATCGCTTATTACATTTTTATCCGCTTTAGACAAAATAAGATTGTCTACAAAGAAATGGTCAAGTATTTTTTATTTCATGTTGAACTCACGTTTATTGACAAAATTATTATTGTATCTAGGTCGTCATCTAGTTGACACCTGCGGACCAAATGACCATGTGTTGATGACGGAATTAATCACACATTATCGACAGGTTGTAAAGCTTCACAAAATATTGGAAAATACATGGGTAGAAAGGATTCGTATTCCCGTTAGTCCACACTATTAACGATACATGGCATATCAATAATAACTTCACACATGCTTGACATCATAATGTCGTGCTGATATTTATATGAGGATGGTTTATCATGAAATAATGTGACAAACGACACCGCCGTGCTGTCCTTCATTAATTAATGAAGTAAATTTTACGTCAACGTAAATGCTTGTTATAAACAAGATTGAATGTATGAAATAATATCATAACAGTCTTTATTTAATCTCTTTTTCTGTTCCAGTTTCAAAACAAAAGATGCAGTCCGGTTCTTTCCGAAGTCACCTGACCAGTTCTACAAGCTTCTATTCGGGTAAGAAACCCTTACTCTATATAGTATATAACGCCTAGTAAGGGGAGATAATATTTTCGACATTTTGCGGAGTATTGTTGTGGTCGCGTAAAAATTAATTAGCAAAATATTAGATTATGGATAAATGATATTAATATCAATTGTTAGCATGTTTTCAAAATATCATTTCGAGACAGTTTCATTTTGTCAAAATCAAAGACCCCCCACTCGGACGAACAATATACTACATTAGTTTATGTAGGGATTTTATTGTAACATTACCTTGAAGTAAAATGGCTGATAATAATTAACGGAGACTTCATTTTGTATCTTTATCATCACCATATACCTTCTAACAACTCTACAGTTTGTGTTTTAGTAAAGATTAAAAACGAACATATTCCCATTAATGCTAGTAAATCACAGCATTGTAAATAACATTTTACTGACCTAGCTATTTCTAAAATAATCTTACATTACCCATAAAGTTCATAAAAAACCTAACAAATGTATATGAAGTTTATTTAAATCTACATTCCTTCACAAGTACAAATGGAAATTAAATAACTAATTTTTCTTTTATAATGAAATAATTTTTGAAAGGTACACATTCTCCTCTCTGATAGTATATATCAATTGAATATGGAGATGTAGCGAACTGTCTATGAATATCGGTTTTTTCACACTAACATTTTCAACACATTTTGAAATATACACAAGTACTTTGTAGTCACATTTAGACCTCACATCAATACTTGCGCTCACAATTAAAAAGTGCGAAACATTCCCTTACTTGTGAAATAAAATGCATGTTAAGTTAAGCCGTCCTTGATTTATCGTTCTTACGTCTGCTCGCTGATGTATTAGAAAGGAAATCTTACAGCGCCATCTCCCCAGCGATAAGACTAGTATCGCTGTGTAGTAGACACACCACTGAGGGCGATGAGGGATGCCTGTGAGGATCGCTATCTAAATCGGCCTTGAAATAGTTCGGGCAGATTAGGGAGCTTTTACAGTGTTAAAACTCTCATTTTCTCTCGTCCTCATTTCAGTTATATCTGTAACTCTTTAGCAGAAAAAACCCAACAAAAACAGGCCAAGCCCCGATTTCTCAAAAAAACTCTGAAGTCAAAATTTTTCACACTGCTTCATCAGGAGAAAAGCTTAGTCTGCACTTTTGTTTCGAGAAATCGGAGCCATACAATCGTATTTCAGACGAAAGGAATAAAAAGGATATATTACAAATGCAACGAAAGGACAGTGAATAGAATAGAGTACTGCGAAATTATTACGATGCCATTGTATATATTTGATACAAATGAAATATGTTGAAATCAAATGGCTATGGTATTTTAGTGTAATTTTTCAAAGAAAAAATACCTCTGCGCAGATTCATCATTTCGTTAACATTTAAGATGCAATTATGCTCTAAATTTGATCGAGTCCAAATAATTACGTTCGTAGTACATCAAATTCTTCATGTTATGCGAAAGATACAATAGTAATTGAAATTGATATCAGTACCGATGCTGTTTTAATTAATCTATGTACGATTTTCGCATCTATATTTGACAATCCATTGGGTCTATCTAAATAATTAATTAAAACTAATATGACCTTTACACCAGTGACAAGTTAATAGGACAACTAAATGTCATTGCATTTTTGAATACAATGTTATCTTTGTATCTTTCGTACATCTCTAACTTTCTACACGATGCTAATGCAAACATTTATAAACTTTGATATTCCTGGCAAGTAACAAAATGTTTATACTGCTAGAAATAGCATAATTCCACTACACAGCATTGTTATTAGATATAACAAGTCGCTGTAAAGTTGAGGATGGACTCCACATTAAGTGGAGGGGTTAAGGGGATATATACCGGCGCGGTCTGGGAATGTTATCATGCTTCCCTCATCTGAGTACATCAGTCTGTACTCCGAGCGGACTGGTGACATGCCGGTAATGCGATAACGCCATGTCAGGACCATGTACACGTCATATCTATTGTTTCATAAAATATAAGCTCAGATAGTAGACATCTTGATTCGCTTCCATGTGATGAGCACCTTCTTCTACATACCAGGGATACCTTAGTGCTGTATGATCGTCTAATACATGTATACATAATGGTAATCTGGACCATCAACCCGCCAAATACACGTTTACTTAGTGACCAAATCATATCGAAAAGTATCGTAATGAAGCTAAATATTAATCTAAAATATGAAAAATATGTAAACAAAAATGAAAATCTCAATGTCATATAAAATTTCTTGATGATTCATAATTTAGAAAATACAATATTCAAAACCAATAAAATAAAAAAAAAATCAACGAACCATTGTAAAAAAATAAAATAAAAACAAGTAATTAGTAAATAACTCCGTAATAATAGAATTCAAACCTCTATATTTATAAACCTGAGCCAATAAAAAGGGACAAATAAAATGAATGAATACCACTTATAATTCAAAACCAATAAAAGGAAAAGAGAAAATATGAAAAGCATGCATTATTGAATTGTGGTTTTCAATGGATTATGTCATTGATCTGGTAAACTCAGCAGTGGGATTGTTAAATCGTTATCAAATAGACGCTCGATGTTTTATCGTCGTCATCATCTAGACGCTTCGTTCTATTTATTTCGTGTGTAATATCAAATGTACGTTAGAACGAGATAATGAGGGTGTGAACGGGTGCATATTCATTCACCGTCATTTTAATTATGATACAAATGGGATACCCAGGGAAGACGTGACGTAGCTTTTGTTTGGTGATGAATTTTTATTTACAAAAGTGGAGGTACTCTTTACTATGATCCATCAACCGAGACTTTGGAAGAAAAAGACAATTTGATAACACATTTGAATGTAAAGATTATAAATTATTTTAGTCGTAGGGACTGAACATAGTATCGTAAGGATCAGCCACAATTACAGGTGGGCATTGTTAGACTCTTCAGTAGTCAAACCAATGACCTTTAGTTCACAGTATCCCGTGACGTCACGCTATTTACCTGGACATCCTGTGCACTCATTCATTGACGAGGGGTTACATTTAAGATCAGGTGTCATTTGTTATGGATTAAAGCCTAGAAGACGGTGAACCCTGACTATACAATATCTCTCTAGCAAGTTACTCCACCCTTTACCCTGTACAATCCAACGTTATCGTGATAAATGTTTTTCTCCACACCGGTCAATACTCAGCAATGCAAACTGTGAAAAGTCCCGCTACACACTTCTACCGGCCCCCACAAGATATCGAACCAGTGGACAAAACAATGCTCTTTCCAGTGTACTTTTCATTAGTTCTATAGAAGGAGTCTATTGGTTGTGTTTGTTCAGTGGACACAGTACCTATGACATTGAAGTTTTGGCCTGTTGGCAAGTGTAAACACTGTGGAACATTATCGAAAACTACAGTGACGTGCGTATGCGGTGGAGAAGTAAAGAGAGAGTTTTGAGCTAAATGAAAAAAGCTCATTCTAGCAGAACCGGTATGTACATTTGTATGTGTGAGCTGACACACTAAGGGAATTGAACCTGTGTATATATGTATAGATGTACACTGTTGCCTACAGCCTACAGTAATACACCGTGTATATACTTAAATTTCGTGTTGACGATTCGCAAAGGTCAGTAGAGAAATCGGTTTAGTTGGCGACCACCTGAAAGTTTAAGCACGGTATCCCGTCTCCGAAGAACTATCGATCCCTGGTCCTACAACAAGCCAATGAGTTACTGGAAAGGTCCGAACCAAGTGACAGACGTCCCAGGGAATGCCTCATCGGACCATTTTCGAGAACTGTTGGAGAAATTGCTGGATTATGAGTAGAGCATATTGTTGGATTGCTTCCCATACCCGTAATACTAGAGGCTGATCGGCGGTTTTACTGCTCTTGTGATTTTCCACTTCATTCGCATTTAATTATGAAAAGTGACCGTTGATTTTTGTGCTGTATTCTGTTACCCGGAAATAGTTTTAATACTTCATACGTTCATATGACACAAAGGGAAATTAGTGCTATTGGTTTCCTTTGATGTCGATGTCCGTGGGATATACAGGGTACGTCAATGAGAGGAACAGACGGATATCTATATAGGTGTGACAGCCCACAAAATGACAGGTGAGTTCCGCATGTGCGTTTACGTCATTGGCCCGTTTCCATGGTTACGATCGATGCATGTCACCTGTATGTGTTGGTGATAATTCGTTCAGACGTGAAACGACAGGTGTTGTTATCAATACTACTATCGTAGTAGGCCGATTGGAAGTCTCAGTTATCATGACCTATATCTCGACTATCTGCAGGTAGATGATTGTATCATTACTTTAATCGCAATGTCGACACCATGCTATCTATGTACACAATTGCACAAAATTGCTGTTTCAAGGTTCTGTATATAAATACACTGCGAAAGTCGTTCGTTAACGATCACCCTGCGGAACAGAGCATTCGGCCTTGTAGCCATACACCAAATCATACAATGACTGCATACATGTGTTATGAATATTTTCCTTTTTTAAATGAAACAAAGGTGAATATTTTCGTATGCTAGCTTAAAACTACAAGTACCTCATCCATTAGTTTTAACAAATTATTTCTGTGAAGACAAATCAAAAGGTTGAAACATTAGATGCCAAAGTTGACGAAGCTTCCGGTGAATTGGGTTCGTTTTACGTTACTTTTATACAACGATATACGTAATTACTGCGTTCGTAAACGGGATTGCGCTGTTTCATTGTGCGCCAAGCCTGCATGCACAACAATAGAAGGCGCTTTATTCCCTAAAACACACTCTCTGGTCCAACTGTAATCGTTAGCTTTAACTGGTTTCCCTTAAAGATATAGGAGATAAACCCTAGAAAATACTGTATGTGTGTTATATAAACTCTGGTAATACGGTTTGTCGTCAAGCCTCCTATTGTGTAGGGTCACTATTACAATCCGCTACCAAGTAATCTTATTAAGGTCTCTACAGCGTGTTTAGAAAGTGAAATGAAATAGGTGAAAAAATCACGTTTTGTTTATGAAAGAAGGCATATAGGTGTGATTGTCAGAGTGTCCTGCTAATGACTCAACAATATATATTTATATATTGTTTTTTGCTCACCTTTAATTACAGGTAAATAAACAGAATCTGTTGAGACCACGACAAGGTTTTGAAATCAATTATGATATATTAGAACAAATTGTTTAATCAATGTTTACATTGTAAACAGACATACCCTTGCTAAAAAATCCTACTGTTAGGTTTTCAAAAGGCAGTCACAATCCGTTCAAAAGACATTCCCCAGCCAAATTAGGAATATTTGATTAAAATCTTATAGTGCTAAACATGTAGCATTTAAGTAAATGCATATAACATTGGCAAACATGACCGCTGTAATATTTCTATGTATTTATCATTTTCGCTGTGGTGGTTGTCTTAAGTTTTGATAAAGACATATAGCTTTGCTTTACCTATACACACACGGGTTTCCATTGAAATTATTTCTCCGCTAATGGCCCTTCACCAGAATGGCGCTTTGATACCTACATGCCGCTATGTCATTAAATAATTCGTGTGCTTTTGGCCAAGGAACAAACCTAATAAAAAGACTCCAGTGATAAATGTCATATTCAATAGTCATTTGTGTAACAGTGTTACTGAGATTTCACTACGATTACACAATGTGATTGAAATAAAGATCAGAAGACCTAGTCTGGATCGTAATGTTGTAAACGTACGTATGTCGTCACAATGATATTTTAGCGGAAACATTTGAACAGATTTGCGCAAAAATAAGTTCGCGCATTTGTAGAAATTGTTATGCTTACGATATACAGAAAAATGCGAATAGAGCAGTCATAATTTAGACTAAAACTGTCTTGCACGAAAAGCGCTAGAATAAGTACTTTTACAGTATTTTAATTGGAGGAATGGATATTTTACGATTCAATGTTCTCCCCAAATACAACATGTATGTAAGAATCAAGTCATAACAGACCATGGGAAATATGGTCAGGTTAACAGAGCTGCAATATTTTGTTTAACCAATAAAATAACGTTTTCTAACCTTATCTGTGCCCTGCTAACTCAAACCTTAAGATTATCTTAAACTTTTTAAACTATTTCATGATCTCGGTGCCAGATGTGTAATATAACTGTGATAATCCGCGACTATTTCACCACCACGGGATAATTGGATCTCTGTCCTACGTATATATTCCACAGAATCGTCAGAAGTGTGGTGCGGGTTACATGAAAAACACATCTACCAAAGTGTGTTCAATTGATAAGTCAATATTTAATCGGCGAGAGTTTAAATGCGTTTTGTCGATAACTCCGGATCTCGTTTCTGTTGACCCTGGCTAAACACGATTATTTGTTTTTCGTCCATTCATTCCCCGATATGTATTATAAGAATCCGTGGCCAGTGCTTTATTTGTCTGTATAACAGTTTTATATACACAGTAAAAGTGTGATATCTCAGGATTCTCCTATTACGCTTTTCTTATTTATTATGCAAAATAGAAATGCTTAATCCACTATACGTAAATTTAATTGATTATCTAACGACGCGGATACAATTACTGCAGTATGAATACTTCTGATGTATTTAAGATACTTTTAACGTTAAATATTTTCATTGCTTTATTTCGACTTAAAGATGCTCCACAGCCGACAGAGCATAAATGATATTCATCATTTGAACAATAATTGATGTTTAATAATGTATATATATGTCTAATTAACACAAAAAATAATATAAAATAATTTATTTTGCCTTTTGTGCATGGGCAATCAGTACTTCATTCCATATAGGATCTATTGCCACAGATTTTTTTTCGGGATGTAATTATTTTTTATATTTTTAACTTAAAGTAATATTAGAAGCTCAAACTTGTCAATGGTGGTAATGGTGTAAAGTAACTTTTGTAACTGAAGAAAAATACCAAATCGTTTGCTCCTGTTTTTGATAGTGAAAAAATACAATTTGTCAGCGGTGGAGCATCTTTAATTAAAATACTGTAAATAATATAAATGAACGCACATTAATTCTATAATGAACAAAATATTAAAAGTCGTTTACTCGTGAAATGCGAAGATATCAGGACATGTTGAGCGTAAACAATTTTTGTTTTCTTTTGTATAATGTTTTCGTTATATAGAACACTATTTAATTATAATATAAGATACGAGCATTTATTTATATGACTATTAAACATCATAGGGAATAAGTTTATACATAATTATTTATGTATTTCCATATAGAAATGAAAACTCGAGCAGGCCTCTAATCATAAGTCACAATGTAACGTTACTATTTAATCGTCTGTAAGAAGCTTTGTAGCTTGCCCACTTAGCTTTAAACTTTATACGGTGATAAGGTCAGTCAAATATTTACAAGAATTCCTTCAAACGCGATTATCAGCTTAGAAATACTGTGAATCTACTTGTCTACTTGTGGTGATATAGGACATCTAGGGACGTAAATTAAAACAAATATACTTTATACTTGCTACAAATGTATGTAGGTTTTACTTTATAGAATTGTTTATATCTATAAAAATCGACACACGGTCATAGAGATACGTCATATTCACATTGAATGAGATTCGCAAGTCCAAGCGCTTATAAAAGCTTAAACAATTCATGCGAAGAAACTTTAGAAGTTGTTGGTAGTAAGAGTACATTATACTTACGAATTGGACAATTTTGTTTGTTTGATTATTTTAATGTCCTATTAACAGCCAGAGTCATGTAAGGCCGGCCTCCCATGTAAGCAGTGTGTAGCATGTGTGAAGTGCGGGGTGCGTGTTTTAGAAGATTGCGGTATGTTCGTGTTGTGTCTTCTTGTATAGTGGAACTGTGCCCTTTTTATAGTGCTATATCACTGAAGCATGCTACCGAAGACACCAAGCAACACACTTCCACCCGGTCACATTATACTGACAACGGCCGAGCCAGTCGTCCCACTCCCTGTATGCTGAGCGCTAAGCAGGAGCAGAAACTACAACTTTTATATACTTTGGCGTGTCTCGGCCAGGGGGCAGAACCCAAAGCCTTCCTCACAGGGGCGAACGCTCAACTCAGGTCAAAAGTTAGGCGGTGCCAAGGGAGGCATTAGGAAAGATAAATTCGGTTAGAAAGAAGGGAAATGATAAGATCCTAAATTTATTCGCCTTTTACGATCATGCAATCGCGGCAGCAGGTACAATTCTAACGCCCTACCTGCAGGGCCAATGAATTTGACAAGTTGACGAAGTTAATAACTATTGAACACGTCTAGATTTGATTGGCGTGTGTGGTCAATAGAATATAAAACGGTGGTTCTCCCGAATCAAAATAAAATAAAAGTAAGGCTTGGTTGATTTATGCTTTAATTGTAATTTTGTGGGCGATATTTGTTGATATTGAGAGAACTATAGTAATAGCCAGGTGTAGACAAAGAAAATCATTGCTCAGATGTTTTTGTTAATCATTAAGTAAATATCCATAGAATCTCATATACATTGTATAACAAACATTCTTGTCTTGCTTCGTAAGAATACTACTTGATAAACATTCAGCATCACGTGTATTTAGTTGCAAGTAGTGGTTGTCATTAATCACAACGAGTTTCCTGATGACCCTGTATTGCTAACCGCTGATGGACGTATGTTTGCATAACCTTTGAGAGAAGTTCACGAGCAAGTGAACCCGAACTGGTCCATCCGTCACGGTATATGATGCGTACGACACTGACGACAAGGTGAGAGATGATTGACGGTGATGACGTAATCTAGCTCTGAGCTAGATATGTACATGTACTATAAACATCCAGACCTAATGGCTGACCGGTATTTGAACTGCTGAAGATACAAATGTGCGAATACAAGGGTAGTAATGATAACGAGAAAAACGTTAAAAAATAATAATAAGTTCGTTTTAAATTCTGACCTCATGTTGTTGCCTCATTATGATAGCAGGGTCTGAACTGCTTTAGATTATTCACCTCAAAGGACAAAACTCTTATACAACGTCATTGTGATGTCATGATGACAATAGTCTACAACGTGCAATAAAACAAAGAATGAAATGTGCGAACTGTCGTCAACAACGCATTGTTCGATAGAGAGTATCAACAGGTAGCAGATACGAACTATGGTAAGATAATCGCGTACTTTTCAACATCGTCATAACTCATCATTGTTGAAAGAAGTAATGTGTTTTCACAGCCGATCGTCTACTTACAATGGATAGTGGAATGCGAAACAGTTAAACTGGGGAGATGGAGGTAACCTATTGCAAGTCTCCTTATAGCCTGGGAGTCAAGGAATGACGTCAAAATCTTATTTTATTGGCGCGTCTTTCACTTTGATGTCACGGCTATCAAGGAATGCCTTTATGACGGCTCGTGGTTGGTACACTGACCTTTGGGGAACCAATACCTGGCCTTTCACTGCTATTGTAGTAGGGATATGTATTTTACATGAGCATGACAATCCGGTATCGTGAGCCCTCATACTAACGTTAAAATTTCCACGTATGTGGTCCTAGGTTTGGTATTACGCAGGGTTTTTGTCGTTCGACCAAACGATTTGGATCAAAGCTAAGTTATTTCCTAATTTCAGCAAATGTGGTGCGTTGTAATACTTCATGGCATATAGCCATTAAACATGCCTTTGCGCTATCAGACCTTTTAGAAAAAAAGCGGTAAGAATTCATTAAAAGGTGTTTGAAAGCAAAGTTGGTTAAGAATTAGAAACAACATTTTTAAAGCAAAGTTGTTAAAGAAATTAAAAAAACATTTATTTATATAAGCATAAACATATATTTATCCTAAATCTACATGTTAGGTCCATTGTAGGCGGCTGAGAGTTTTTGTTTCCACTCTGAGGATCGGTGCCAGTTCCTCTCTTGGCAGTTTTCTCGACTTTTAGCTTTGTCACCAATGGCAAACACTCACTACTACATCGATCCCTATAAACGACATCCGGGTGTCCGTCATCCCGACCGGTGGCGGTAGAGACAGATTTTCACCTGCAGTGCTTACCTCCCACTCTGTACACAGTATAACTGCAGGTCGAAAGTGTCATATTGCTCTAAAGCTTCTACGTCACGACATTCCGCGATAACCCCGATTTTGATTTATAAAGTGCACGAGATGGCAGATATTGTCACAACAATGACGCATATACATAAACACAGGAGATAACAACTGATAGGTATAGTTAACGTCACTACCGTGAAACAGTGGCAGCTTATATAAAAGGATTAAAGGGGCTTTATATCAAAACAACCAGGGAGTTCGACCAGGAATACGGCCACGGATATGTTTATATTGTACCAAACCCGCTGTACTAACAGAGTTAGAACAAACACAGGTCATCGATTAGAATTATAATATTTAATAGTATGTTACGTATTTCTTTTATTAGAAATGGCGGAAGTGTTGTAACAAGGTACTCGAACGTGTTGATTTAACTCCAGATTGTGATTGCAATTTTCGTAACTTTTTCCTCTCCAGCACAAATGTTTACCAACTCATTTTCCCGACGTTTAAGTTTCATAATGTACGTTTAATAACGTTCTTGCAGTAACGTACTTGTAGTAACGTAGTCAAAACATTTCCCCGACGTCTAATTTTCACTAAATTCTTATCGCACACGAAATCTGTCAAATGTATTCGCACACGGAAATAAGTTGGTTTATTGTAATCTTTGATACTGCCTTGTCTATAAAACGTCATAATATTATTGTAGTTTGTTGTTTAACGTACATCAAAAACAACAACCCAAACGTGGTTAACACAGTGCTAATGGTAAAACAGCCATGGTTCAAAATAACAAAATATCATTATGGTCAAAACCACTACTATAACAACAAAAACAAAAAAAGAAAACACAGGGGTCCTGAAAATGACGGCCTTTGGGGTCCACTGATTTTTGATCACGCTATGTCCAATGATCAAGTGTTTCAGTCACTAATTTGCCATACCTATAAACACAATTATATTCCTGTTCTATTATATCTGTCATTTACGTTGTCGTGTCCCAGTGTTAAAAGTTTGTTGTTTGTAAAGCAGTTGTATTTGACCCAGATTAAAGATGCTCCACCGCCGACAGAGCATAAATCATATTCATTATTTGAACAATAATCGGTGTTTAATCGTGTATATATATGTCTGATTAACACAGAAAATAATACTAAAAAATTTATTTTGCCTTTGGTGCATGCGCAATCAGTACTACCTTCCATAAAGGATATAGTGCCACGGAATTTTTTCGGGATGCAATTAATTATTTTTCATATTTTTAACTTTAAGTAAAATTAGAAGCTCAAACTTTTCAATGGTGGTAATGGTGTAAAGTAAGTTACTTTTGTACCTAAAGAAAAATACTAAATCGTCTACTCCTGTTTTTGATAGTGAAAAAAATCATTTGTCAGCGGTGGAGCATCTTTAAATGAATAAACGTTCTTTCGCGGCTATCAAAGTTCGCGATTTTTATTTCAAAATTCGCGGAAATTTGCTTTCGTGGATTTAAAACGTGAATTTAAACATCGTCCTATATGATGATGTTTATGTTTATTCGCGTTGTAGGAGAAAGAAGGTTTGTTAACTGTTAACTAAAGGCAGAACTAACCTGCAAGCCCAAAGATCACCAAACAATATAAAGCATACGGTTTTGCTTAGCCAATCATAAACGACGTACATTTTTGTTACGTCATCTGTCATTGGTTTCGTCTAAACTTAAGACTTTTTTGATTTAAGACTTTTTTCATAATCTTGGGCTCTGATATCAGTAAAGGTTATACCCGTGTATCGATATCTATTACAGTCTATAGTACTATCCGGCTATTTGGATCGGTTTTACTCCTGAGAACACGTCCGCCATTATATTGTGAGTCAAACAGCCGATCAATTGGAGATATAAATCTTCTGAATCACTTCTTTGAGGACTCACACTCTGGGATCAAATTCCCTTAGAAAATGAAATTTATTTTATTACCGGTATAACTGTCTGTATTGTACAGAGATGTAGGTTTGACAAAGGGGTGACAACTTACCAAATAACACCCTACTGGAAATCGATCGGCTTGTACATTGACGAACTGTTATAATGAGACATTTAAACTTTTGGTGAGTAGTTTACAGGTATAGTTTACATACATCGCACGCGAACTTTAATTATTATCAAAACTGTGTCAATAGATAAAATGGGTACCAGTGTATAGACGTAAGGTTGCTTGCCGTGAACCAACCGACGCGGTTACGGAATATCGCCATTTTCTTTTTAAAACTAGTTCACTGAAATTTGCTTTATTGGAATAAAATCAAATTGAAATTCGTTGTAATATATAGCAAGATAGATATATGTTATGGGAAACATTATTGCGATCTTGTTTTGACTGGTAAATTCGAGAAAGTTTAATCGCTCTTGAAAACAATTTAGTTTATAGTACCTAACGTGATAGTGGATCGGTGTCGGCGATGTTAGCAAAGAGACGTAAAGACCTGTGAAAGGACTAGATAGAAAATTATAAGTTTGAATAATTATTCTTCTACCTTCATTTCTCGGGAATGATGGTTTCTCGTTTTCAAAGAAATTGACGTGGTTGAAAATTTTCTGTGAAATGATAGGAACTTAATGAACACTAGATCACAATGCATCAGACTTAATGAATTGTTCTGGTATACTAGAAAGTTTTGACCCGCCCGCGGAAATAAATGACTGGATGGTAACATTCCGTTATATATTAGTTTGTAGTCAACTAAGGTTATACCGAAATCCACAACCGTTCCTCTATAGCAATGTGGCACTTCCCGTGCCTGATCTGTTTAATGTTGGAGTTTTTCTCCCGGACAACAGAAAATATATCGTCCCTTCGTCAAATCCTTGAATAAATACACCCTGTTATGAAGACAATTAAGAGAATTAAGGAAGATATAATGTTCTCATTTAAGGTCACATCCGACGAGAACTATGCACGGGTAACATAAACGTATGTATTCGCTAGGTTTGAAATGTTTGTCCATTCCACGAAAATTCTTTATTTTAATCCCCGACTTCGCCTATAGTTTACAAATGGAGAGATGTTTACTACTAGCATTGCCTTAGGCATATGTCCTCATTTACTTCTATTCTGGGTTAAAAAGCGAAATTTTGATATAACGAAGTATTTTCACGGTACATTCATATTGGATTTATGCAATTGATGTCAACTCATAAAAGATGAACTGTTGCTGTGCCTCGCCACAGTGGAATAATATGATAAAGTCTAAAGTAGGCCTGAACATACATCAAAACGCTGTTTTGTTGAAAACCACACGACATAAAAGTCGATGTTTCTTGGTATGCTTCAGCAGGGGCATTAATCAAACGTGACAGCGGATACATTCAGTGATTTAAACATGATAGATTGTAAACCTTAAATCATATTTGAAAAAAAATCTCGACAGCAAAAGTGTTTCATAAATCTGTAAAGAAATAACAGCGATGTTCTGGCACCTACTCAAAGCTGTTTTAATGTATGGCCTAGTGGCTCCCGGCCGGGGATTGAGCCTTGGTAAGGTGTAAAGAATTGAACACTGATCCGGCTAAGCTATTCCGATTCATTGACCCTCCATACTCAAAAACATTCTCACAGAATTATCGACTGTTTATAGGTACATAAACGTTCGCTTTTATGATTTTCAATGAACTACCACACATATCAGGGATGTGCTGTAGGATACGACACGTAACGCGAGGCTATAGAAGGTTACACGTATTTCTCGAGTCAATCGTTCAAACAAAATAATCTTATATTTTTTCTTTCCAATTAATCAATCCTTTCTGATATCCAACATTCTATTGTTTTCTTATTCGCGATAATTTTTTTTTTATATTAACAACTTTTCTCTTTGGCATTCCTTTTAAAATCGCCACATTAATAGTGATATTTCCTTTAAAGTTAAAAAAAAGAAGATATTTTGGGGAAAAAACCCCAAACATTTCTGTTTAGAATTATCGTATGGCAGTAAAAATGTTTTTAAAGCATGTTTGAAACATGAAATATGGTTAAACAGAAACTTTTGTTTTTGACCTCAAATGCCTCTTCCTCTTCGGAAACCTCGTTCGGAGCCGATCGTCCGTTCGATTGATAGCTATAGCCAATACATCAGTAAAATGATTTCACTGTCATACACACAGAACAGTATATTGGCCGAAGTGGCGTGTATACATTTCAAAGTGGTTGACGTTCAGTTAAAATCAAAGTATCTATATTTGTATAAAGGGCTACTTTTAATTATCAAGTGATTGGTAGGGTCGGCTGGGTGTCAGATTTACTGCTCCTGATACTGTCTAAGTGATTAAGCCAACGTTCAACTCTCTTGAATATGTCTTGGTGTAAGCGGCAAAGTGGTCTTTGAGAATATTTTAGACACGATTATTAACAATGTTAATTTGTAATCAGCTGTTGTTTAATGATATTGCGACTAAATCTCTTCCTCGAAAAAAATAAACCTAATACCAAAAGGTAACCAAAAATTGTTCTTGGGATAGATTACAAAATGTTTACTTCTTTTGTTTGATTGTAGAAATCCGACTAAAAGAAGTTAGTCAACAGTTATTCTGAATCAATAAAATGCAGTATCGATATCATCAATCCGGGAAATAGATTTACAGAATAACTTTGCCATATGAAGTTTCGTGTAGCAATAGGTAACACTTACATATCTACACAGAGGCTTCCACTAATGTTTCTGTATTTCGTGTATTGAGTTGGTCATGTTGGCTGAAGTTCTTACCTCAAGTACTCTTATATTGACCTTAATGTAAAGTATACTATTCCACGTAATCTCAGAAAATCAAAACTAGCATATAGAATTAGCATTGACGTCATAACGCTGTTTATAAAGTGTTCATAAACAATAGCGGTATGTGTGTCACCGTGTTATTCGCTCTCTGTTATAATAATACCATCACATTTAATAGAAATCGATTTTGTGAAGGTTTTAGTATTAACCAAGATTCTAGTGTCCACAGGTAGCCTACCATTTACAATACGACAGTAGGATCAACACTACAACCGAATCAAACACCAGCCCCGACACTTGATAACAAACGATTTGAATACAGTTCGAAGGACCTATGTAATTGCTGATTGTACTAGACAAACAGGACTCGATGTCGGCCGTCTCTTAATGGCAGACCAATATCCAGAACTATGTAGACACCCTGTCTGTCTTCCGTTACAGAACTGTAAATCAACATGTCTATTAGATTTACCAATATTCTCACTTCTAAAACGTATCGACCGTATTCATATTGAAATCAAACTTAAAGCCTAATCTCTTTGATCAAGTTTTTGCAATTATCAACATAAAGACATTTTAACTAACTATGCTTGCTGGTATAATTATTGAAATTGATTTTACAATTGAGTAGACAGTTTTAGTAATAATTTGAACTCCACAAGTTTACACCCTGACTAACAGCCTCTCACTAGACCTAACTCTACAAACAGGTATGTGTTATTGTTCCCAACATGTTTGTTCCGGTATGATAAAACAACAGGCTGATGAGCTCTAATAGCGATAATTGTTGCGAATATGATAATGATAAATAGTTTGTATTACAAAGTGAGTACTACAACTGCACTCTACAAAGGTTGAAATGTAAGGTGGTGTTCATTACCCCATCATCCAACATGAGGCCAACGATCATATAGAGGACTGACGAATATTGCCATTTGTGAATAGTCATTTCAAGTGAGAATAGCGATTTACATGTTTGGCTGAGACTGGTTGTTTAGTGATCAATTGCATAAAGATCAGATTTGCTATAATAATACAACAGTTGACCTGCTCTAGTAAAGTTTAGTGTGGTGATGTTTTTTGGGGGTGTTTTTTTTGGCGTATACGATATCCATATTCAAAGCTTACACATGGGAGCCTCGATGTCGCTTTCAATTTTGACGAAATCACCTTAAAGTGATCATCACCGTTACCTAACAGACACGAAAGGAATAATGTCACCACCGGTTCATGTTGGTGGTTCCATTCTCCCAATCGCCTCTGTATGTATTTATAACTAGTAGCATATCTGATACCATACAAAGGCGTCTATGGTAGCTATATACAGTAGTAGTTTATAATATAGACGTGCGCCCGGCTGTCACCACAGTCCTGTGGGTACTGCTGTCACCATTAATTACAGGTGTTTAGCACGACCATGTTAATCACTTACAGGTAATCTACCCGACGACAAAGGTCATCAGCACGTGCTGACACAATAGTGTAGGTCATTAATTATCGGTAAAGGTTTAGCTATCCACATACGTTTGATAACACATGGAAGAATGACAGCAAGTTTCATGCGAAAGCAATCCCGACACTGGTTCATACGTTTAATTTAACGTCATTATTTTACTTGACAACCAAGATATTCCTAGCTAACACAAAATATTTTCAGTATTATATTAATATTGGTTTAAACCATGTTGATCAATAACCGCTATCTATAATGTGGTGGTGAAATTAATATTCTTTTTAACTATTAGTCTTACAACTTGTGAAATCTGAACCTGAGAAAGACAATTTATCATCATTATTAAACTATTAATTTGTATAAAATAGTGATGTGTTTAGAATGTTCATTGCTCATTTTTTGATTTTAGAGCTCAAGTTTTAATCAAGCTTTGGTCCTACAGGTGTAACAGATGCCCCTATATCATGTCGTAAAAGGCTACTTTTTAGGATCTTATCTTTTCTCTTCTTCCTTACTTTCTTCTTCCTGATGTCACCCTTGGAACCGCCTCACTTTTGGTCTTCAGTTGAGCGTTCACCACTGTGAGGAAGGTTCTGGGTTCTGTTTCCTGGCCGAGACACACCTAAGTCTATAAAAGTGGTAGTTTCTGCTCCTGTTTAGCCCTCAGCATTAAGGGAGTTGTCAGTATAATGTGACCGGGTGAGGTGGGTTGATTGGTGTCTTCGGCAGCATGCTTTAGTGATATAGCACTATAAAAGGGCACAAGTTCCACTATACAAGAAAGTACAACACGAATACACCGCAGTCTCCCAAAACACGTATCTTCACAGACGCAAGACACCACATACAATATGTCATCAACTAACTAGCACTATTTTGTACATGTATAATGTCTAAGGTATGAGTAAAATTTTAGCAAAATTAAAACAGAAGATATGAACACAATAAATATGATTGGGATGGAAGCATTTTTTTCGTTGCATATTTTATCCTCGTTTGATAGAATCCGAGTTTTGTTGATGGTTTCGAAATAATGTCAGTATTTTTGCTCCTCTGTGATTCTGTAGGTGGATCCTCGATCCATTAAAAGTATTTCCACGTCGATTTGACACTGTGATTATAAAGTTTACCTTATTTAGGTTGGAGATGACCCCGGGGGGTGGCTGTTAACTCTCGGATACACGATGACATTAGTGAATGATGTTTGTATAATTAAACCACTAACACTGACCAGATTGGATTGATGGATGGCCTAAGGGCGACAGTCTCTGTACGACACAGCCGAACTATCACTATTATCGGGCACCCTTTATCATTAAGTACATTTATTTAGGGTGGAAGTATTCAATGCTGACCTGAATAATCTTACAAATACGTATTTACCAGTTTATTTATAGTAACGTATTCTACAGACAGACGCAAACCTTCAAAATAACAAAAGCTTGGCGATAGTTAAAGGACATCATATGGCAATACATAACAGAACATGATAGATATTGTATCGTTACATATATCCACTTACACCTGACCTTAGCCTTGTTCCTGCCATTGATTTCTACAAATTATTCTAGCATTTAAAAGATAAAAGCATAAACTATATGAGTTTTTACCACAATAAACATTTCGTCATAGCTACCAGGAGTGATTCAAGACATTGATCCTTAAGCATTGAGTTAAAACAGACTTTGAAACAAATTTCTTTTCTTTTTCTTATGTCCCGAGCATACAGTACTTAATGTAACATAACTGTGAAAACTCAATCTTCCCTCATACGTAATGATTTCATGGACAAAAGAGTCCCAAAATGAATTTTGAGTATTGAAGAGATCATCTTTAGTAAATTGAATTATAGGGATTAATTTGAATATTTTTTTTTAATAATCGGAGTGTACTCTCATCATATACCGCTTCGCGGTTTATTTAGAGTACACTCAGATTTTTGTTATATCTCCATAGGATAAAAATCTATTCAAGTTAATCCTTAAATGTAAATTCTACTTACTCCAGATGATAACGAGACGCAGAATTGTACAAAATGTTTTGCATCTTATCGCTATTTTATCATATAATAGAATGAAAAAATCATTGATTTGATACCTCTTTTTCAAGTAGTCAACTTTGCGTTCAAATCTCTTTAATCATTTCGCAATCCTCCTCCATCCTATTGTTATCATCATTAACTTCAGGTGACATAATTCTTGTTTTGGGGGTGTAAGCAGCAATGAGGAATTTTATAGTAACTAACACTAAAACAGCTATATGATACCGTATAGAATATTGAATGGCTACGCTCAATGTACCATCCTTTCGCCTATTATTTCGTCCTCATGTGAATTTGGTTCATTGCAATAGCCATCACTTTCAGGGCCTTTTATTACGGAAGTATAAGGGGTAAGGAGATGCGTGTTATTTTTGACAAATTGATTTTTGCGAGTTTGGTGATTGTTTAAAATCAGTCCGTAACGTTTTGTATCGTTTTGAATAGGCATACCTTGGAAATCATCGTCAGTTTGAGTACGTGACATTCGAAAGTGTATAAGTTTAGTGTAACACGGGATCTTTGGGCGGAATTGCACTCCAAACCGACCTTCACCTTGTACCCTTATCACGTTCGTATATTGAGACACTTGCATAGTTAATACAGCCGATCATGTCGCATTAACGTAACAAAGGTGTTATTGTATGGACAGCTTACCGCTAATCCTAACAAAGATTTCTGTTACAATGTGAAGTAGGTATTAGACATGTGTTTCACGAGGTAAACTTTGTATATAACAATATAATAACAATATAAGGTAATATAAAACGCTTTAATGAATTTGCTGCGTGTCACTTTTTTTTCTGTGTCTTCTGCATTAGTAATTATTATTAACTTTGCACGCCTTATTTTACAAAACTTAGACTTGCGGACTAGACTTTACTTACGTTTGGTTTTATTGTTTTAACGTCGTATTGATAGCCAAGGTCATTTCTATAGACAATACCCAGAGGTTGAGGGCCTAGGGTAATTATGTCGGGAGATCTTAATCATACAATTTTTTATATTGCTTATAAAATGTCAAATCTTATAGACGGGAAAGATATGTTAAAATAATTTCTATTGACAACAGATAACTCCACCTTTTATATTCGAAAATTTGCCCTGCAGGTAGGGCATAAGAATAGTACCTTCTGCTCCTATTGCATGATCGTAAAAGGTGACTAAATTTAGGATGTTATTTTTTTTTCTTTCTTCCTACCTTACTTTTTCTTCCTCACCTCGCACTTCAAACACACTACAAACTGCTTGCATGGAAAGCCCTCCTTACATGACCCTGGCTGGTAATAAGACGTAAATTAATCAAACAAAAAGTCATTATAATGTGACTGTGGGAGGGGTTACTTGGTATTTTGGCCCTTCAGGTAGGGCGTTAAAATTGTACCTGCTTCCTCTAATGCATGATCGTAAAAGGAGTCTAAATTTTGAATCTTATCTTTACTCTTCTTCCTATCTGACTTGATTCTTCCTAACGTCTCCCTTGACACCGCCTGACTTTTGGCCTTCTGTTGAGCGCTCACCCGTGTAGGGTAGGCTCTGGCTTCTGTCCCCAGGCCGAGACACACCAAAGTCTACAGCATACAGGAAGTATGACGACTGGTTTGCACGTTGTCGGTATAATGTGACAGGGTGGGGTGTTTTGCTTGGTGTCTTCGGCAGCATACGTCAGTGATATAGTACTATAAAAGGGCAAAAGTTCTACTATACAAGAAGATACAACACGAATATACCGCAGTCTCCCAAAACACATACACGCAACACGCCGTATACATGAGAGGCCGCCCTTATATGACCCTAGCTGTTAATTTAATCAAAGAAACTTATTCGAAAGTCATTCGACCACGACAGCATTCCCACATGCTAATGGTATGATATGTATGCATCATTAAGTATACTAAGAGTGAAGGGAGACGCAGTGTTAGTAGACATAACCTCTATGTTTAGATATTAACACATGGACTCGTTTTTCTTTATTTGCCTATATTTTTCTAGTTTTTAACTATCCTGTGACTTACAAATGCCTAGTTGTTGTTTTATTTTTGTTTGTTTGATAACTTTAACATTTGATAATGATTTTGATATTATACTCTTTATATTTCTTGAAATTGGACTCAAAATTCAAATCAAACCAGAAATGGATACTGTGAAATTTAAAAAAAAATGAAATAGTACAAAAAGAAGCCCTATGTATAATATTGAGATTTATTAACAAAAAAAACATATAAAAAAAAAAAAAAAAATACATTTAGAGTTATCTGGTATTACATGACGGGTTCATCATAACTTGGACATATCCGTACGATCACAGTAACGGCTCCTTTTTTCAGATTAAAAAGATAAAATGAATCGTGTAACATTCGGGATCTTATCGTGACAGTGACTATTATCTTGTGCGTTCAGATAAATTAAGCAAATCTGGGTTTTTTTTTATTTATTACCGCATTTAAATAAATAGAACATAAAAATCATCTCTATTATAGAATTAAATTCTATTTCACGGGATATTGAATATATTTTTTTAACAATGTAACACCATATTAATCATGTAAATAAGCTATAAAACAGCCGATATTTTCGCCGCTGACAAGTGTCGGTTGTGTAATGTAATGGTATCAGACATTCTGACAGGTAGTCAATGACAGGATTGTAATTCCTCTATACCCGGACCCAATCAGTGATATACCCCAAACCATGAAACTTTCTGTCTGGTTTATTTCATTTGGAATTCCGGAACAAGAGATCCGCCGTCCGGTTTAATGTTTACCTTACGCCTTGCATGTCGATTTCACTGATAAAAAAACACTGATGTCACTCATATACACATGTAGAGTAATTAACTTCAAAATCAATAGATAATTCAGTTAGAAAGCTGCCCTTTATGTGAATAAATGCTCACGAATCATAGCAAATAAAGAAACAAATGGTACCAATGTTTTGTAGAAAGTTTTTAGTTAAGCATAAAATACATCACAATATCTCCTCTCACCCACTTCCTAGACAAATACCATCATTGCGAAGAAGGGCCACGATGCCCTAGTATTGTGCTTTAACCATACTAATGTTATCCCCCACCTCTGATTTGCGAGTTTGAGACCTACGTGGGTGAGTTGTCAGGCGCTGACCATAGGTTCGATGTTTTTGGATCACTGCTATTTTCTGCTACCTGCGAAACGTAGCTCTTTCTTAAATTATTCTGGATGTTTAATATGGCACACACAGACCTTTTGTATTGCTAAAGAGAGAAGAAATTAAATAAAAAATCACCCTCAGATTCATCACTTCACAATAGAAAAGATAACGTTATTCCATATAGTTATTTTCATTAAGACATAATTGTCATAGAATTACATCCAATTACCACATCAGCAGCTAATATCACTACATGTTTGTGCCTTTGCCAGTGTATTACAGAACTGACCAGCAATGTCAGTTTTAATACTGTTGACCTGCTTATACAATCCCCAGCATCTAGCCTACCCACAAATTCCACCCCTGATGAAGTCATGGTAACTACTAGTACCATGCTCATTGTGTTTCTGAAAACGCCTTTGCTGTTAGTCATATTTTCTGAGTGGTTTCTTAGGTGACACCCGTATAACCAATCATATGTCTGGGTTAGACTCTATAGTGGAGACTAATGTAACTCTTGGTATTTTCTGGATGAAAGACCTCTGCAGTTGACACTAGTGATGAAGTGATGACCATTAGTCATTCACGCTGACCAGTAGCTTGGTGGCGATCGTCTGTGTGGACAATGACTTCCTAGGATGACCACTAGCTATTAACATTTAACAGTAGCTGGGTTGCAAAACCCGATTATGGACAAAATTGTACTATATTTACTTGGTGATATTTTGAATTGACCACATAACAGAGACGAACACAGTGCAAACCTGAACTAGTAACCAAGCTGTATTTCTATCGTTTGTTTTGACTTCTCAATCCTAATGGCCAGGTTTTGCTTGTTTACAGATATCTCCCCGGATCTGGTTTCCCAGTTTCTCCAGGAGAACCCGGAGTTTCTTGATAGCTACGTCATTAACAATGTGGAAGACGCCCGTGTCCAAGAGTGGTCACTACGTAAAAACAGGTCACCGCGCATGCCTCGTCAGACGTGGCACCTCACTAATGGTCAGTATTGATTTCTTTGTTCAATGATTATATTCATATCCTGTTAATAAGTCAGATTCTATCGACATTAGCTCAGTTACTATCAGTACAAACATGGGTTTGAAGGCAAATATGTGTTTGCACATACATGTATGTATATACTGATTAATGTTTGATTATGTGCATTTTTTCCTTTGAAAACTTCTCTGATCGATTTCACTGCGATAAATCATTTTTGAACCAATTATTGCCTTTTTATACTACCATTTTTGCGTACGTTTAGGTGCAACCTATTATTCTCTAAAAAGGCACATTTTTATGTAATGACTACCTGAAATACCATTGCATTCGTATAAAATGTTTTATAAATTATTATATAATAACTACCTATGAAAAGCTATTGTATTCATGTAAACTACTTTTATTCACTAATATAGCCATTCAAAGAGAAAACGCCCCCGCAAAGTGCTATGTTTAAACAAGAACATTCAATGCCTTTTGTAGCGACGGTATAGGTTCTCCCGAGAAAACTTGTCGTGTTTCAGAACGTTTACTTTTGACTTGCGGTATATATACTGTCCTTAAATACGTGACCTACACCTGTCAAGAATAATTGGCCCACACGAACGCTTCAACATGTCGTTGTCTGTATAACAACTCTCGATATAGAAATAAAGGAGAAGATATAGTTTAATTATAACCATTTTTGGTTAGTTCATTGTACATTCAGATAGGTCTGAACATTAATCGTGATTAAGGTATTGTAGGGTATTGTTTTGTCTGAAGCGACATTGAAAGTTAATTGTGATGAGGGTATTGTCAGGTATTGTCAGAGAGTAAATTGTGATGAGGTTATCGTCTGAAAACGACATTTTGACCATCCTCAGTGGCCTGTATTAAGCACAGGTCCGTAATGACTCCTACAGATTTAACCCGTTTTAAGAGACGTACCAGCCATATACTGTGGATGTACTGTTTAAGAATAGGCGAGAGTTATTGATGTGTGTAGGAAAATGTTAGAATATATATTAAGACTTATTGCATAGTGGCGAGAAACAATTATGTATACCAGGATTAATTGTTTGTTTGAGTTTTACAGCCCACTGGCAGCCAAGGTCATTTAGAGCCAAACTTCCAGTCAAAGAAGTAGTCAAAGGATCTGAATAAAAGATGAATAGTTACTACTTCTAAAAGATCAGGATAAGACATAAGCAATTAAGAACTAAATCACATATTGTAATTTTTTTTATTTTATAGAAAAATTGTTGGGGTAAATTAGTTTTGGCTAAAACACACGAGAAAATGTTGAGTTGATAGGATGATAAGATGAGAAAATAATCATAGTTTGTTTTTAAATATGCCGATTTCTTTGAGATACCTAAAAATACGATTATGTCTTACGACATGGAACAAAGTGTACATGTCGGAGACATCAAAATATTTATCTATTGTGTTTGAAACCAATCCAATGCACTAAATATGCACACCAGGATTAAGCAACTTTTACGAAAGTCATTTAATAGCCAGAATGATTTTAATGTAATGACGATCTATGAATTTTTCGCGCCTTTTCAAGGTTGCCGTTTGCATTTATGGAGATTTCCTGTTGTGATGCAGCTATGATTCAAACAATTTCATTTACTATAAAAAAACTAGTATGCTCATAAATATGAGCGATAGTAATTATATAAATCTGTATTTTAAAATGATAAGTGCTTGGCAAGCCATAGCATACAATACAACTATGAAGGTAGAGTATTCCTATCATACAAACACACCCATTAAAAAAAAGAATAAATGAAATTTTATAATCTATTTTTCAAATGTTTACAGGTGACAATAGAGAACATTTCCGGGAATCACAACATAGCAAAAGTCGATGGACGGTAAGAATCATCATGAGCATCACGTGGCACTTTAGCGGTTACCTTATCTCGCGGGATACGATCGTGTCTTTTTCTCATTTTGAATTCGTACAATAGCTTAAAGTAATCTTACAGACGACAATTGTAAGTGAGTCTTTCTTTCACGTTGAATTTGTACATATTCATAAATCTTTCCAGACGACGGTGCAATCAAACAAATGGAAGGTGCTACACAAGCTCACCAAAGACTTCAATCTACATACGAGCCGCTCAGAAATCCTCACAGAACTTTCAACATGTGCTAAAAATTGTAAGTGTTTTTATGTCTGTGACGTATACCGAAGCACAACAAGCCAATTACTTGATTATGTAGCTCGGCAAAACGTGCATTTCTGACATTCTTCTCTAATAAATGGTATCTTGCAACAAATATCGGACGAGAAGTGGAATGTAATCACTCCTTACGGATAACACTATTTGATGTAGTTTTTATCTAATGTTCCTATTTTTTTCATTTTACACCTAGATCCAGTATTTCATATCAATACACGTAATATAACTATATGAATAGATCTTTTATTTAACTATTGTGTGTGAATTCGGCATGGTTTCTCAGTGGCTGTTCTCTCACACTTATCAGCGAAATCACTTAGTCAACAGTGTACGTTTTGGTGCTGTATGTACGAGAAGGCATACAGACCAACATGATTATCATATACTGAAATCCAACTAAGTTTCGCGGTGACTCCGTTTCGCGTTTGTGTGATATCATTTCATCACTTCAACGTGACGTTTATACTGCAATTTAGCACACAACACCTATCTCATAAGTAGCTATCTTCTTTTTATACATGCTTATTCTTCTCACTCGTGCAGATATGTTGATCAAAAACTCCGAAGCGGTAGTGAAAAGTATGACATTTAGAAAAAATAGCAGTGTTACAAAACTGATTTTCTTTAAAAACACTAGCAACGTTGGATTTCCGCCTTGTCGGTAGATTAACATGTATGCTGGTGAAAACGTTTCGAAAAGGTTCATACTCAGCTTTCTCGTTAAAAGGACCGTGACCGTTACATAAACAATCACACACGTTTCCAACAAGCTTAGTGTTATTCCCACCCGCTGTATACACTTGATACCATTAAAGATTTACAATTATAAAATGTATTAAAATAAGCCATTAGGGGATAACGTTCATAACAAGACTAATTAATTAACATTCCAGACCTTTGATCGCAGTTAATAAAGCCGTTAGGAAATGCATGTGTTGTCGTAAAAAATTGACTTACATGTGAGATTGAAATTAAATGATATGTACCGACAGAAAGACCAATTATCCTATATTTATTAAGACAAATTCCGTGACGCATTCTAATGATGTAAATTCTCGTTTCTTCTCTACTCGATATAAAATGTCGTTTTAGATTTAGAGATTAGCATACATCGTCAGTATAAAATGTGAATTCATTGTCCGTATATTTTGAACATTCCAGGTGTCAATGCTGATGGCTTCAATCTATACCTAACGGATGAACAGAAGCAGTTACGATACCACACCTCCTTCCCCACGGGGTAAATTCTCTCTTCTCTTCTCAATCATGTGTTACGTATATAAGTCAAGCTTCATTAACTCGGATCTTGATAGGATATGAATATCAATGATACTACACTGCAATGATATTTATTCTAGATGATAGATGTATGTATATAAAACGATAAAATCTGCATTCTGTAAGATAAATGTATGTACGTAAAACGATAAAATCTGTCTAAGGTGAGATAGCTCATTAGTATCCCACAAGCTATGCCAGTCAAAATGATGGTTTATCTCCCCTGAGCGTATGGAACTCTCACGGTTTCAATGTAAAATAGTGAAGTGAAAAACGGCTCACGCGCACTATGACATTAAAGAGTGTGACGTTTTCATTTTAAGTTGTGTTATGTCATCGACGACACTATACACCTTTTATATCATTGATGAAGGTATGGTCGAGATGCCTTTACAAAACGATGTATTGAATGTTGTTTTAATCGAATGTAACTAACAATGACGAATGGGATGATAATCTCTTTTTTATTTTCACAGCAAAAGGGAGCGATCATCCTCGTTTGTTGGCCGGTCCAAATCTGGGATGTCACTTCCGGATTTTGTTGCCTTGACACGAGAAACGATCAGGCTTACAGAATTACAACATGTACGTTACATTTGTTTTAATCAATTACGAATTATTGACTATACAGGAATAACAAGCATGTTTGAATTTGTAACTTCACCGAGTTGTCTTTTCATAATCCGTTAAGCAATAGGATATGAATTTGTATAATGAAATGCTTAAATCAAAATGTCTTACCTGTTTGTATTCAATAATGTTAAAAAATCTGTGTCATGACACCAGGCAAAATGCTAATTTAAAAGCACACGTTTTAATGGTAACATTAACTACAGTTTGTATACACCAAATCCTAAATATGTTAATGTATAACTAATAACCTGATTGGCAGGATCCGAGGTATCCCAGAGGTCTCGGTGTGAGGACAGACAATGCTCAATCTGTGATCGTAGTTCCCATCCTCGACGGCAAAGAAGGAATCATGGGTAAATCATTATCGTCACACATGCTTGTCGTCTGTCGACATTTGATTGTCTCTGTTAGACATTTCTTTTATTGAACAATGCACAGATTGTTAGATATATAATCCTGTGGCGAGTAATCAAGTGTAAAATGGCTTATGTTCCCGAATATTTTTTTTCTTTCGAAAGTAATTGTGGATAAATAAATTAACGTTCAAGAGTTGCTGTTAAACCCTCGATTGGGGACATTTAACCTATAGATCCAGCGGAGTGTAAAGAGGTGTCATAATTATGTGTTTAAGAAATCTTGAACAGTCTGTATAGAAATATAAAACGTTCTAATACATCCTCTGTCTATACAATTACTAGTAATCATACACATTTTTATGATTAGAATATTTGGAGTATATGTGTTGCTTTCACTTAAAGGCCCTTTCCGAAACGGCTTTTAATTTTTAAAATGGGAATGTAAAACAAGATCGATAACTTTGTAGAGTCGTAAAGGTTATTAACTTACCGTTAACTCTACATTTATCATCACCTTCTGAACGACTTGATTAAAATAGATAAAATGTTTATTTTCATAACGCGGGTCGTATTATGTTTCCTGCCGTTGTCCTAAATACCGGGCGGTAGTTGACTGTCACTGCGCCAGACGGCGAAACAGCGAATTGACTCTCCACTGTTTTCATTTATTACGCAGGAAATCTTGCATATGTTTGGTGTCGTAACCTTATTTTAGGTCATCGGTACGCATTTTCTGATGTTATTAATGTTTTTTTAAGAAACCTTTATATTTTGCTCCGGAAAGGTAATGGGCCTTTAAAGATATAATATCCGAAAATATTGATACAGGGTTAATTAAGTGGCAACTGACTATATATTGTAGTTTAAGTAATTGCTATTGGTGGAAATATAGCATGTTTGTTTTCTTGTTTTTTAACAGGAGTGATAGAAATGTTTAGATATTATGGAAATATACCATTTAGCTCAGAAGATGAAGAGGTGAGACTTAGAATCATTTACAATATTGTAACATTATATTCGCTTAAAATGAGACGATGATAAATTTTATACTTACGCATGAATTAGCAAATGATATGAAAAATACCTCTTCGGCTACTGGAATTCTACTATTAAATTCATTTTGGTTTTTTAAACCTACAACAAAGATATACCAATTTTTTATACAAAGTAATTTTATATTATATTTTATACCTTTATTTTCACCAAGTGTATTGGATTAATTCCCAGGTATAATTACGTCACTCATAAACACACAAAGATTATCATGATATTAGGTTTCATGTTGCCAAATCAATATCGGGATTGATGCGATTATTATCAACTTGCTGTATTTAAGTATTGTCGTACTACACAAATTTGATGTCGTCATCCTTTTGTGTATTGACGTTTTAGTCCATGGCTTGTTGTACGTAAGTGTTTGTGTGTAACCAGACAGTGATGTGTTGTAGGTCGCGGCGTCCTTGTTAGTTTGGGCAGATATGTTCGTGGAGTATGTCGAGGTAAAATCATCGCATAGCTTCATCACTCGAGTAGCGTTTGCTTTTAGTACTTCACTTAACTCTGTTAATCATCCTTGAACTTATTTGACCTTTACTTTCATCTTTTTGTTGAAGCTGGTTTTCTAATTTCGCAGCTGTATTCCTCAAAGTAGTTTGCTTTATGCTTAAAATTCTTCTTATCGTGTAATTAATTTAATCAAACCAGTTTAAAGGTTCTGCCGCTGGTAAACAAAACCAAAACCTGTTTGAATGATTAAAAAGATTGTCCCCGTTTCTTGTGAGAAAGCTATTTGAAAAGAAGTATTGTCCTCGTTGTGAAAATGGACACAAAGATAAAACTTTTTGGGTTTGGAAAGATACATTGATAACTTTAATTGCAGAAAGCCTCCAGAAAAGAATTCTATTCAAACTTGTTTTGTTTCAACAATGTATTAATATATTTCTGCCTGCTATACAGCTACACGCATTCCGCACCTTCCGCATATATTACTCTAATCCCTACCTTGCCTGAAAATCGAAAATCCACAGGACTAACATTAAGATGAAGTTTGAATATGAAATGAAGCACAGACAGGGTTTACTAGGGGAAACATCGGGAAAATCGGTAATCAGCTGTTGGAGATGTCGTTCTGACCTTGTAGATTCATTTCTCAAAATTAAAACGAAGTGTTTTTGTGTGTGTGCTTAAAATTTCTTTTTAATCATTAAGTAGTTAAATTTACTAAACTGTCAGTATCGAGAGTAAAACACTGATGTCTACCTGTCTGTAAAGAATACTGTAAACCAACTTTCTTTCGCGAAAGTTTACTTCCGCAATTGAAAATCAACACCATTCAGTTTTTTTTAATACGAGAATATTAATCTTCGAGAACTGGTATTGAAATGGAAATTGCGAAATTTAGTGGCCGCGAAAAAAGGTTGGTTCACAATGTTCAGAGCGTGTCGTAGAATAATGACATAAGATAAACTATTTCTAGGTTCAATAAAATTCCTATATGGCTATGGGGCTCACATGTTGATACATGCCACTGTATAAAAATATAATCACAAAGAAATAAGTAATTATTCAAGAGCCAATATTAAATAAATACAAACAAATTAACATCCCAAACCCACCTATCCAAATGATATTTTTTTTCATTTGCTACGTATATGAACGACCAGTCTTTTCTGTTTGCTATTACTTCAGGTCAGGGGTATCAATCGGTTGTATTTTGGCTGGAAAGATGATCACACGGTGTACAAGGTTATATAGATGCCACGATCACTGTATGAAATAAATAAAATGACAAGCAGCTACAGTATGTCCGTTTGGGTCCTTTTATACCAACAGCCACTGTAGAATTATTAGCTGTCTTTTTCATACCAATTGCGACTGAAGATGCTTGATATAACTCACCGAATAGGCGACACAAAAATTAGCGATTCCACCAAAAGTACAGCCGATAGATGACCTAGACTGGTACCCCTGTACGTATTTGTACCAGTGTAACCCGGTGTTTGGCGTACCATGCTTGTTTTCTGTTGTTCTGTGCCCACATCAATCTAATCGTGTCACGGTTATTTCTGTAGAGAGCAGACAATATGGTCTCCTGGGGGAGTTTTGGCTACTTCCACATTGAGGTATCACGTGCCTTCTTTGTTGTCCAGTGAAAACGCATCCTCGATAATCCAGGGGTTACTATCACTGTCGTTATAAATACCTTTAGAATATTCCATCGCAAAACCTTCAGTTCAAGAGGAAAAATAACTGACCAGTCAGAGGCCAGCAAAAACTTCATTTTGGAGATTACTGAGAAAGCGACGCCCAACCTTATAAGACACATTGTCAAGCACAGTGTACTGTTATTCAATACTTCTGGTGTACGTCAAAGGACCAAACTACCTCCTCAACTTTGGTTGCAGATAGAGCCTTCAGTTTTGATATGGGATATGCCATGAATGTATATAACGACAGTGATGGTAACCCCTGAAGTATTGAGGACGACGAAAACGTTGGTGTTGTGATACAGACAATGTTGTGAAATCAAGCGCAGATCGCGTTGTGTGGAATGGGAATTCCAAATGTTATTCAGCTAAAACCATTTTTATATTGTTATTGTCCGAAATAGATAGACAATGGCATAATCATATAATACAGATGCCCGAATAAGCTTAACAAACAAAATGGCTACTGATATGTATTGTTACACATACAGAATCTGATGAATGCTAATAATCTTGATTTTAATAGATACATGGTAAGGTAATGCATGCTGTTTTGTGCACTTAGTAATCAACATCTAACGAAAATTGATTCTATTTAAAAAGTAAAATGATGTTAACATGTTACAATATATTCAATTATATATATATGTGTATGACGTAATATAATTAATATTTTTTTCATAATCAAACACCTGTTTGCAACTAATTTGATGTAAAAAAAAACAACGTTCAATGTCTTAAATAAACTGTCCTTATGAATACATCTATATTTTAGTTATGTTATGGTCAATCAGGTTTGGTGTATTTCAAAGTAGCGTGGTTGTCTTTGTAAATGATTATTCAATAAATAATTGTAACTGTACTTTCCATGCAAAATAATTATATGATGTGTTGCTGATTTATAATGCTTCTTTTTACTTGTTAATGGAGCGAAAGTCTTAAAAACACGTGTTTATATTTTATTTCAGCTGTATAACAGTATGGCGAAACAAAGGAAACTTAACGACTTCCTACTGGCAGTAACAAAGTAAGACTGACATAACGAATAATCTGTAAAATTATCATTTTCAGTGATGATGTCGATGATGATGATCATTGATGAAAAAGATGGTGATAAAAAGACTATTTTCGAAATCTAATCTAGATCAGTATAGCTAGATCATAAAAAAATCCACCCAAATTTCTTTCACATTGTATATTTGGTTATCGAATCTCTTGAATATCGTTGGAAAAAAAACGTCGATTTAAGTGGTACAAATGATTAACACTGATTACAAATGATGAATATTTTCTAATTGAACAGGTCAATATTCCAAGACATAGTCAGTATGGATACCGTTATAATGAAAATCATGGTAAGTCACTAGTGAATAATGTGAGCATGAAAAAAAAAGCATAATTAATATTAAACTAGCACTTAACGCTCTGAACAAGAGATCATTAAAACTTCAACTTATTTATGAAGTGTTAATGTCAAAATCACGCAATATGGAATTACACAAATAATACTTTCCCTTTCATTGTTACAAAATCGATTTTATTATAATTATATAGTGTTTCAGCGCGGTTTAATTTCGCTTTTCACTCCGACTACTGGAGTTTGTAAATTAATCGTAGCGAAATTGTTTTAGTCATAGATTAGGTATACATGCACTGTCAATCGCAAAATTTAATCGACTTAAAATAAAATGGTTTATGTTCTGAGCTTGAGTTATAGGCATAAAGTTAAAACAGGATAGCAATGTTTTTAATATTGATATATGATCGCATTTGTCACCAACCTCTATTGTTATTTTTTTTTTTCAATTCCTTCTCCGCCAGCATCTATTCAGTATATCTTTCATGAATGAATATTTTTAATTTTAGAATTACGCAAAGAAGCTCGGAAACGCCGACAGAGCGTCGCTGTTTTTACTTGACTCCAATACAAATGAGCTTTACGCAAGGATATTTGACACGGGAAAAGCCGACGAAAAAGTTCCGAAAAAAGAAATCAGGTACTAGTAATATGATATACTGTATTGGTGTTTTAATGACGGTTGTTAACAAAATGTATTTTTCATCGAAAAGTTAATATTTCATCTTCCTATCTTTACAACGAAATATGGTATTGTTTGTATAATACATCAAAAGTTCTTGTTAAGTCTCGCGTTTAATTCAAAGGTCCATATTCTTTATGTGATCCGGTTTTTATTACTGTAAGCTTACATATTTTAGCTGTTTCAATCTTCAACCGTTTCTACTGTTGCGTTCAGAATTTCATAATCCTTTGAAATGCTCCTATTTTAATAACTATCGTTATTTGATAATAGGTTTCCTATGGATAAAGGGGTTGCTGGCTTTGTTGCTACGACTGGTAGTATATTGAATATATCTGATGCATACAACGATTCCCGATTTAACAGGTAGGTAGGATTAACCTTTTTTATGCCAGATAGTCATTTTGATGGATAACTCGTATTTTAAAGAATGAATATACGATACTTCTTTCAATTCATAGTACAAATGAAATACACTGCTTTACTTTAACTTTAATATTTTTTACAAATAATTTTTATATAATTTATGTATGTATTATTAGGTTTATTTTCTGCGTAGATTGGTTTCATCAAATACATACATAATGATTGTTTTCTTTGCAATTGATATTCCGTAACATAATTAAATGTCGAACAATAATAGTGATTAAAACGTGAACAAGGACTTACAAATTTGTGTATTGTAATGGTTTAATCATGTATATTTTACGTACAGAGAGGTTGACCAGCAGACCGGGTACCGCACCAGTAGTATTCTCTGTATGCCTATATACATACGCGGCAGGTAATTATATTATGTATACAGTGAATGTTATTTGTTTCGTTCCTGTTTTATCTAAGGAACGTTGAGTCTAATGTGATTCGTTCCTACCCATTGTTATGTTTTGTTTATTAAGAGAACTATGACCTAAGAGTCTTTTGTTTTTTTATTGAGAGTGACGTGAAGATACGTACTGCATAAACATCAGCGGAAGGGTTTGGCTGAAGTTATATGTGTTGTTCGGCTATGATTTGACACCACGTACGATCATTGCTTTGTTCTGTTTAACCAGCGGCGCACACGCGTTTTTGCCTTTATTTCATACTTACAGTGTATTAACATTTCCTTGTGAACAAGATAACTTGAGTGAATATAAACCGAGCTTAACGGAACTTTGCATGTAGACTAAAATTCGAAAGATCTATGTTCCTAATTCATGAACAAAAGACATTTGTTTGTTAGTAAATGACATAACTATTGTGAATCAAATATCAGGTGACCGTTAAGGCCCATGGGCCTCTTGTTACATAGACATAGTTTCTTTGTCTCACTAGGGCTCCAGAATCCATTCGATATTGTAAGCCGGTATATAGTACAGAAACATGGATCATAAAATGATTTTAATGCGTATAACAAAACTTCGTCACTTCAGCTTTTTATCTGATTTTTTTTCTTCTGTTGCTTCCAGCATCATTGGCGTCGTACAGATGGTCAACAAAATGGACGGAATTTTCAACAGAGCGGACGAGGAATCGTTCGAAACTTTCGCTATTTACTGTGGGCTGGCTCTACATCACGCAAAGGTTACTATGGAAATACAATTTATTTTGAAAGATGCCATAACGAATAACGAGACAGTTATATAATTACCATAACACAACATTGCTTGCAAGGTAACACTACCGATAAACATATATTTTATGACATTGATTGTCAGATTGTTGAATGGTGGTTTCTTTTATTCAAACACTGGTCCTTAAACATAAAACCTAAGGTTACATTTTCTTTTCTGTATGTATATTTTTTTATCGAATATGTAAGTATGGTTTTTCATATTTTAATATGCATTGGGCCGCATTGTTCGTTAATGTTGAGGCAACCCAGTCTGGTTAACACACCAATCCATATCCAAACACCTGAAATATGTTTTATATGCTTACATTGTAACATGAAGAAATACAACGTCAGAATTAGATTTGAAATATTGTGAATAATAAATCTCACCAATATACTTCGAATTGATTGCAGCTGTACGACAAAATACGACGGTCAGAGCAGAAGTTCAAGGTCGCCTTAGACGTGCTGTCCTACCATAGCCAAGGGAGTGAAGAGGAGTATGCAGCAGTCAAATCTATCCCCATACCACGACAACTTCCGGAAATTATCGAGTTTGTAGTATTCATTACCACAAAATGTATTCTTAAAAGTCTTAATACTAACGTTTTACCTATTGTATAATTACGCTAATCTCGATAAGTTGAACAATATCCATTCTTCAGATATGCAAAATGTATACGTTATTGTAACACGTGTCAAATCAGCGAACGATTCCATTGATATGATATTTGTATCAAAGATGTGACATGATGAATTGTCAACAGGCTAAATTTTATAGGTAATATAAAAAAGGTTTTTTTCTATTTCTGAATTCTCGGCTATATTGCCTTTGTCGAGGAAACACACTGCAGCTTACTCTTCAAGTCATCATATTGCTGAGTGTTTTCTCGAAATGTTTGGAATTAAAGACGCTTCTATTACTCTTATTATGTTCCCTTCCGAACAATTTTGGCAAAATATTGATTTTATAGTATATCTAAGCTAAAATGCACCAATATCACATTTTACGTGTTTAAATTGCATCAAATTTTTTGTTTGTTGTAGTTTCGATTTCTCCCCGTGGTCTGTCACTAATGACCACAAACCGGTCTATGTGCTCTATATGATCAAGGACATCTTCGAGGGGACACGGTGAGCACGATATCACATTTCAGTTCATGTTTGAAGAAAGACTTAGGAAGATTATACTTTTAAAATTTCCAACTTTCAAGATTTTATAATTTAAAACGTGAAAGAATTTTTTTTCTAACTTCACGCACCTTACCTTCTTTTAATAGGTATTGTTACGCCAGTATTGGACTTGTGTTTTGTGTGACTGCTTAGAGCTATTTATGTTTTCACGAACATTTTCATCGATGCTTTCAGCATTACCATATCAAGAAATAGGTCGACCTAGTTTTAAGAAAAACGCGTCATATTTAAGTAACTAGGGTACATGTATGCTTTTAGGGACATTTTTATTGACAGTTATACAAAAACTGCTAAAAACGTAATACAATAGTGGTATTGCTGGAAAGGATATTTTACATATAATGACTGATAATTTTATTGTTATCATCAAATATATGAGTGGCGTCATCCAATAAAAATTATATTACAAAGACAAGTGAAAAGTGCGTTTTGGTTTTTAAAATTCAGGTATTTTTTATCAACTTGATCGTTCTCACTATAGTTTTATTTCCAAATGACCATGTCGGCTGAATTCAAGCTTCCGTAAATAACCGTTGAGATTGAAACATTGCAATACATGCCCATGAAAATAATCGATAGTTTTGATTTTTTTATTTTAATTGCAAACTCTTGCATCTTTGGTGTGACATTCGTATAGTCTGTTAATTGGAATACCTAAAACGGCTTTGTTAATTGCGGGCAGTGTTTGTGGACTGTAATGCATGTGTTGGTACCTTAGCTTTGTAGTTTTAGAAAGTGATGTCATTTTATTCAGTAATTTTCTATGTAAAATTTATTGACGCAAAATATGGCAAAACAGTGTTAATATTGAAAAGACGATATGGTGAAAATACTGCTAAAATGTTTACCGAAAATAACTATATCGAGTTCATCTTATTATTATCTTATACCACAATCAGCATCTACAGCTTTAATTCTTCCTAACATATTTGACATTGCTTTGATCAAGTGAAAACTGACATCATTTGACTGTATTAAGGCTCGTATATCTTGAACTGTCATCTTTGATGGAATATTTCATAGACAGTGTCAAAATTTCTGCTATATAATCTTTAGAATTCTTCAGGATATAGAACAAAGAAATGTCCTTTTGCTTTTTGCAGTGGAGGAGAAAATGAGAAAAGGTATAACCCAATGTACATGTACTAAATCACCCGCCATCTTGGCTTCTGTATACTGTTTGCTATTGGTAACTGTTTGGTCTTCTAATAGAGAAGATTTTATTTAATTCTGAATTATTTCGAAGGACAAAGTATTTTTCTTTTTCTCATTTTCACTTGAGGTGACCTATTTATATGTATCTTGATCCTTAGTCGAAGTTCGGAAGTTTTGCTTGTTTGTCATATCTAGTATATGTATACTGTGAGAAATATTTGAAAAGTAAGCCTGTATCAGTTAGAAAACATAGAACCTATGTTTTCAGCATATTAGAAAGAATAGATTTCAGTCTAATTAATTGTCTTATGGTATGGGGGAAAATGGGGTAAATTTAGATATTTTTTAATGTAAGAAGTTATGAAATAAATGAAAAAGTACAATTTTGCTCATAAATATAACCATTTATGAACTTTCTAATTTACAGTTTACAATTTCGCAGTATTCAATATCTAACTGGACATAGCAGACAGAAATTCTTAGTATGGGTTTTGTTATATTTTAAGACTGAATAGAGATTGGGGTTTGTTTACGTTGTCCTGAACGTCGCAGCTGTTTGTCTTAAGACAGCTTTGTAATATTAGAGTTGTCGGCTCTTGATGGTAGCTATTGGTTGATACGTCATCAGTTTCTGTGGTCGCTCACCGAGTTTTCTCTGAAATCTCTGACGTTAAGAAACACGTGAAGTAACAACCAATGCATACAACAAAAAAACAGATATCAATACAATATGGAAATGCAGAAAAAGGAATGAATGGTCGGTAATACTCTCTGCCTGATCTTCCGCTAGGTAATATCTATCTTCTCTGCACTTACTATTTCTATAGGTGTATATCGTTGTGTAATAGCTTCTGTAGTAGAGTAGTTGTATAATTGGAAACTAGCTGGGGACAAAGCTTCAACACTTCTTCTGATTCTATAAACGGATCGTAGTTTACGGTAGATACTTAATAGCCGTATAAGCTGAAAATTACACATTAAATACATAGCACATACAACTTAAATGGATCTTTGCATATGCATTTAATTGAGGTCACTTTGTCATATTATTATTATATATATATATTTATATTATCTAGATTGTTATCTAGATTCATTGCGTATTACATCACATTTAGAGCTTGATCCTTATTATACGTGCTTTGTATTGACATATTTCGATACAAGACCACCCAACAATATAAACACTGGTATGGTTCTGTATATGTAATCCATATACTATGTTTCATATATCTTCATTCATTCCCCAAAACACAAAGTTCCGAGTGGAGTTGGTTACCTATCACCTTATCATGCCTCTAAGGTCATTTCAATGACGTCATCGCATTACCCAGCAGACTTTGCAATGACCTTTTGGTTTGTGACCCTTCACCCTAGGATGTGCTCCCGCCCTGTACTCTCAATGTATGAAATATAATCTTCACAAAACATTTCACCGTGTGAATCTTCACTTTCCTATTCCCAAAAGCAAATTCAAGTATACATTGTATGGAGACATTTTCTTACGTTTCATACGAATCAATATAAAAATGGACGTCATCCTTCTTTTACGTATTGTTATTAATTCTAAGGATTATCAAAGATCAAACCATCATCATCAAATCTAAACATAAGAATGCTAACAATAGTTTTATTTCAGTACTGATGTTCCGATATTTCAATCCCTTGGAAAAGCAAACCTTAATTAACCTCATGTTCTATTATGTTGTAATTAGCGTTTGTTTTATTAACAGATATGATATCAATGACATCATACGGTTTACACTGACCGTACGGAAGAATTACCGAAACGTACCCTACCACAACTGGGCTCACGCCTTCTCCGTAGCGCATGCCATGTTCACGGTGCTCAAAACAGCCAAGCACGAGTTCTCTCCCTTTGAGGTAAAATTAATTCAAACATATGATGGCTAATACAATATTAATGTTATGATTTTAGTCTTTTTCTGATGAACACTTGTAATGTCTTTAAGGCATATTCATTACGTTTTTCTTTAATTCTTTTGAACACTTGCAATGACTATAATTGGCAACTGTTCACGGTGTAATATCTGCTGCTGTTGTAGAGTCTGGCGCTGTTTGTAGCGTGCCTTTGTCATGACCTTGACCACCGAGGAAAGACTAACGCCTTTATGGTAAAAAGTGCGTCTCCATTGGCATCTATTTATTCTACCTCGACAATGGAGCACCACCACTTCAACCACACAATTACCATATTGCAGGTATGCTTATCTTTCGCGGTCCTTGTTGATAACTAGTTTTGATGGCCATTCTGCTTCTGCTCTTCCTCTCGTATTCAACAAATCAAGTTTGTTTCTACTCTTTCGTTATAATCATAGTCATGTGGAATCTACGTCAGTGGCATCGGTTATAATTCATTGAAGATTTGTTAATTGTATAGGTTTTCAACGAGAAGTGTATTTTGGGAGGCGAACACAATGTGCCATGCAGTTGTATGTTACAAAACAATGCTGTGGAAAAATACATTTCTATGATACTGTAAACAAATATTTTCAAATGTATGAAATATGCATATAAATTATTACGTATTTTACATGTGACCCACATTGTTAAAAACCATCAAATGTTATTTCCATGTCTCAAATACCTATGTATAAATCAACACAATGCCATATTTTTTTCTTTCTGTAGAATGAAGGACACAATATTTTCAAACATTTGTCTTCGGAAGAATACAAACACGTAAGTAAAACTGAAATATTTCATGAAATGATATAACAAGAACGTAAGCAAAGCAGAGATGAACATATTCTATTTCACACACTATGATATCCAAAACAGTTGCGTGAAGTATTTGAGTGAAACAGCGTATACTTTTGGTGTTTAAATTGTGATGCTTTGAAATATCTTTATCAATGTGCTTTTAGTTTTCTTAGTTGTATTGTCAGTGCTTTTTGTTCCGTGGTCCAATATGATTTATTCTCCATTAAAAAACAATGATTTCAGATGCTGGGCGATATCCGTCATTGTATCCTAGCAACGGATCTTGCTTTATTTTTCACTAACCGTGCCCGCCTTCAGGAGATAGCAGACAGGGATGAGTTCACGTGGGATAGCCGAGAACACAGGTAATTACGGACATTATCAGATACATACACACGTATACACAGGACCTAATTATATGGATACAACGAATCCGGAAAACATGGGTCAGGACCGGCTCCAATTATACTTGATTACTAGAATGTCTGACATTTCCTGTCTCTCCGGTGGTGTTGGGTACATCTGACCCGCTAATTTTACTATACTGTTACACTTTTTAATTAGACCGTCGTTTTTACCTGTATTCATATACCGACTCAATGCCACAAGCTAATGCTATTATATGATATCTGCATCAGGTACATAAAAGGTTAGCTTCTGGTTACAATGTAGTGTCTTGATGACGTCACGCACGTATTAGTAACCTATGACAACAGATAATAATTTACCTTTATCCATGACTTCGTTCACATATTTCTTTCTTATCATAATGATCATTATACCTGTCTCTGAAGATATACATTATCATTTGAGATCAAATGACAAGATGCAAATAGAAGACGTTTTTGGTTTTCAAATTGTTTTGTCACATCCGGTAGGAATGTTAATTTAACGGGTAACTTTCCATCAGCTATGTATTTAAAGCGCTCCAATAACCAGTAATAAATACTTATGAGTTGACTTTGGTCAAGTAACCTTATCAAAATTCTTGTGAATGTAAATTTGTTGATTAAATTACAAAAAAAAACGAACCATAAAAAATGGAATTGTATTTATATAATACGCATTCACAATATCGATGAATAACGATTAAGTATATGACACTTATTCAAAAAGGGAATAAAATATCTTATAAACATCATATATTCGTATACATATAATATATAATATTCGTATCACCAATATCTAAATATGGGGTAGTACGAAAAGAAATAAAATGAACGAACTATGGATAAACATCAATGTATAACGTGTCATGCGAGTCTGATGAGTGTTGCGTGTGTCGTCACAGGCTTCTACTTCAGGCTATTATCATCACCGGATGCGATTTGTGCGCAAGCGCGAAACCTTGGGATGTTCAACTTCAGACGGTCAATTCTATTATTGACGAGTTTTACATGCAGGTACTCCGTTGTATCTGTATTTTGTACGAGGATGTATCGTCTACATGTTTGTATATTCCATAGATGGTGTATACGTGAATTTCTGTTGTGATTGTGGTTTATGTGTCCGTACTATTGTACGTCGGTATTTGAATTCTGGTGTCATGACATTGTGTGGATTGTGATGTAGTTTATATAACAATGTCCTGAAAGGAGTAGAAAATGAACAAATGGTGTTGAGATAAGTCTACTTTCCCGCGTAATTTGAGGACTGGTGAAGACGCGAGTTCGAGACATCTTTGATCATTAAATTATTCAGTAAGAATATTTCACTAGAAACCATTTTGTTTAATACTCTATACAAAAGGCCTGCAACGTATTTATAGAACAAAAAAAACTTTATAATAACGCATGGATTTCGGGATTTAGGTAAACATCGTCTTTATTTGTGTAATTTTTATAACATCTATATGTAATAGTTTCCGACATTCTGATACCAGCATTGATATCAGATATGGGGGTAATAAATAATAAAACCCCCAATGTGGTAAACTCGATGTTGTGTTCCCATCCTGGTTGTTGTGTTTTCAGACGACTACTCATGGCGAACTGCATGACGGCCTGTGATCTGTGTTCTATGTACAAACCTTGGGACGTCCAGCTTGATCTTGTCTACGTGATTATGGAGGAGTTTTGGCAGCAGGTGCTTCCTTACTTTACCTTTCTTGGCATGCTTCTCTAAATCAGCATGATATATATATTGTTTATTTGTGTATCGGAAGAGAAATTGGGAAGTTCAATTAATTATAGCTTTATCTCAAAATACAAGCTGGATTATCTATAGCTATCTTCTCTCTGTATCATAATTTGAAGATCAATTGTTTTAGATGATACATGTCTTGAGTCCAACCTGAACAGAGCTTGACTTTGATTTCAAATGAAAACGAAGTCAATTTCACCACAAGATATTTTGTATCACTTCCATGTAATTGACCTTAAAATATGTCAATTCAGGTCAAATAATCCACGTGGAATTTATGTAATGTGCATGTTTTTCATTCGTGCGAAATTAAGGCCAATTTCAGATCGTTTTTGAGTAGATTTTATTAAATGTGATTTTTTTTTTGCATCAGCTGCATATACGAATAAGAACAAGATGGACTTCATAAAGCAACAATATAACTGCCATTGCAATTTATTTATTTTGATATCATCGATTTAGTCAGTGTCTGAGAAGTTTCTGTATAATGTTTTGAATTGACATTTTCCTGACTAGGGCGACGAGGAAAGGTCACAAGGCATGACCCCTATGCCGATGATGGACAGACAGAAACAGCATGAGTTGCCACATTTAGAGGTGAGCTATACCCTGGATCTGTCGTATCAAATACATTTACTATGTGACATGACAGTTTCGTGGCTTAGAAATGTTTGTTGTTTTCATGGTTTTTATGGGACCACCAATATATAAACAACGAATGATATTTTATACATCATTAATATTTTTGTTTCATCGACTACCCACGAAAAATAGATAATAATTATTTAGCATGTTATATACCATTTCTTTAAATAGAAATTACCATTGTTATAACAAAAACAAAAATGATTTATTGGAAAATATTGAATGTGAAGGTTTCATTTCCTTCCCCTGATCACTGATTTACTACCCGTTTATATCTCGACTTTATCGTTTGAAGGTGGGATTCCTGGTTGGAATATGTCTCCCGTGCTATGAACTTATGGGCAAAATACTGCCAGAGACAATGCCAATGGCGAACGGAGCGAAGTAAGTGACCGCACTATTAGATATAGTTATGAAAACATTGGCATGATAATATGGTCATTAGGTATATCACTTTTGAGTCATTCTTAAATTATGGGGAAAAAACATTGACAAATTATATGACCGTTAGTCAAATCACATTTGAGTCATTTGCGAATTATCTTAACGAGCATCGATACATTTATATGCTTATTAATTATATCACATTTGAGTTAATTCACGAGTATCGTTACAATTATAATATCATTAGTTATATCACATTTGAGTGTTATACGTCACGTATGACATTTATCTGAAATGCACTACATATTTCTCAGTTCAAACACGAACAGGAGAATTTGTTTTGCTTCAGTTTCTACAATTGCATATTTTATGTAAGAATTCAAGTTTCTTATTGATATTAGAGACAAAAAATATAACAATAAAAGATTTGTTGCGCACTGACACCCTATTGAATGAATTAAATGAAATATAAAAATTACTTACTCATAGATGTTAATGAGATAGTATATACTTAATCAATTATTTCCAAAAACTTCAATCAAAAGTTTGATCTGCAAGTTAAAGAATTATTACATTGATCCAAAATAGATATATGAGATATTTGAATTTATTCCGATTTTTAATCGGAGAAAAATTGTCGAAACGTAGATACGCATTTGATAACAATTCATTATTTTAACAGAGATAATCTTAGAAGATGGAAAGAACTGGCTGAGCAACAGAAACCTGAGAATCAGCCTAAGGAGGAAACGTCTTCAAAAGAGGAAGAAGACAAGGTATCGGACTCACCAGAAAAGGAAACAAGTGAAAGTGACGAGACATGCAGTGAATTAGAATCGAAAACTAAAAACTCGACAAAAGACGAATCTGATATTGGTTCCAAATCAAATATAGAAACATTGGGTAACTTGAAAGATTCTAATGGATCTGACAGTGAATTAAAAACTATGGAAACAACTTCGAATATTAGTTGACATGACAATGGTACGGGCATGGAGGAAGGGAGTGCTTTATATTAGTGTATTATCCCAAACAGGACAAAGGAAACACGTAACGGCACGTGGGGATAATATACGTTACCTCAAAAAGCAAATCCATTTTGATGTTTATAACGAAAATGTGAACTCTGCATCTGTGGTATAGTGAATGAATGATGGATATATGGTTTTGAATGACTGGAATTATATGATTATAAAAAGTAGCTTTTGTATTGCTTTTTTGCGACTTCTTTCTACAAGCTAACTACAGTGTAACTGTTTTTATATAACTGTATGCTTTTAATTGTCGCCAAAACTAGATAAACATACGACTTGGGGACAATTAGCAATGTTCTATGCACATGTCAGCATCAAAAGTCTGGGATCCATAAAGGCATCATCCAAGTGCATTTTGATACTCTTTCATACTCGTTGGTAAGTATTACATGCACACGAATGCATCAATACTATATTTGGTCTTAAAACATTTTAAATATAGGGCTATGTTATCGCTTCAGGACTAGCTTCTCAGCTGTGCCGGTTTGTGCTCGAGGCACATAACCATGGATCTCTCTGTTGTCACCGTACTGCTTATACGCAATTAACAGGTACATAGGATAACTCAAAATAAGAATCATATACCACATTTCTTTCAGAAATCAAATTTCCGAAAAAGTGGTGTTAAGTATTCTTAAGTTTCATTTTAACCTTTTGTGAAATAAATATCATGACATGTCATTTTCGTCAGCATGAAGTGCAGTAGTCATTAATGTTTTATCAACACTAAAACAGTCATTTACCACAAAATGTTGTAACATAGATTCGCTTTTGTTACGGTATATCTTTGTTGTGTTTTGTTTATGGTGGTTTTTTCCTGAATCAGTTACCATACATAAATGTATGGATAATCTGTAATAATTGTCTGTGATAACAAATGTGCGTTTAATGTTACTCTATTTACAAGACATTGGAAACGATTAAAACATTTTAACAGGGTTATTTCGAACCAATTGATGGTTATCAAACTTTGGAGTTTAAAAACGTTATATCTTTGTTCTCGATATTTTTTTTTCAATTTGAAATTTTCATTACAACGAACGTCAATACAAAAGCATTGAATCGGCGAAAACAATGTTAAGGACATCTAGTTTTTAGAGTATTGATCGAAACGCTTTAACACTTAGTTTGTTCCTAAAAATAAGGTTTATTGAACAATTAGAATAATGCCAGGATTATTATTTAACACAGTGGTCATTGTTTTGTTAAATTACGCTTAGATTTATGCTTCTGTTCATTACATTTAAATTACTGATTTGAAAGCATTAAGATGTATATAATGATCGATATGCTGAAAGCTATATTGTATTTAGATTGGCATCATTTGCATGTATACACTTGCAGATTTGATAAATTTCTAAATGTTACATTTGATAGGACTGTTGATCACATTGCTATCCGTCCATTGCGCTACGAATGATTACCTTATAACAACTAGAGATAGTGCTTATAGATTCTTTACCGTGCAATTGAATAGAGTAGTAGATGTAATTAATGCTCAAAACACACAGGGAAGTGCGACATCCGCCAAGACGAAACAATGGACTTCCCTAGGTCTTGAACCATAGAGTTTTTTCATAAAATTGAGATTAGCTTGATCATACAATCAGATAGTTAAATGCGTTAAGATTTAATAATTTTTTTTTTTATCAAAATAGGAATCTAATATAAACAATATCCTTTTAATACAACTAAGTTTTAGTTTCCAATATAAACATGAGTTTGACGTCATTAACAACGTTAGATGTTCTTGTGCTATGGTATATAGGAGATCATGTTTGTCATGTTACATTAAACTCGTTACGAATAAATTATTTTGCTATAAAGTAACCAAGCTTATTGTTTTTTTGTATGTCCCATTCTTTTAAGCTACCATTAAATGTAACAACATAAACACAGCATTACATTTAGATTGCATACATGCGTACGTAATTCGGGTTATGCTTTTCTAAAGCAATCAAAACATTGGAAGAAAAGGGAAGTGTTTTGAATTTTACCAAACACTGCTCTAAAATACATGTACCATGGAACAAAGGCAGATACATTAACGGTCACCAACTCTTCATGACCCCTGAGTTTTAGCAAGATTCACGTGTGCATACTACATAGTTTTTCCTCATCCCAATCTACCCCCAGGGTATGGTGCCCAGTACATAGCATGTTGTGTAACACTCGTTGTTTGCTTTTAACGTCTTATCAACAGCCAGGGTCATGTAACGACACAGGATCCTGGCACGATTTTTTAACCAACAGTATACATATATATATTATACTATCAAGGGTATGAACTCGGCGGTCGAGAAAAACTGATTTTTTAAACACTGCATGGCAACGATTCTGCTGTCTGGTCATCTACCATATAGTCATATACAGGAGTATTGAGGTACCTGAATAGCTGGATTCATTTTGAGGTCCAAAGAAAACCTAGGTAGTCTTGTGTAACGACTTGTTTGTTAAGACCGTAGTCATCAATATAAAGTAGAATAATACAATTAATTTGTTTTGCCCTTGGTTCGATTGTCACGTTAGTTTGCAGATTCCTATGTCTCGCTATTATGTTCACAGGTACTGGTGAGCATAGATAATAGACGACATCAAATTCATTTCACAGTTTACTAACGGTTAACAAGTGTAGTGTCAACAATAACAAGAAAATACCCGCGTGGCTCAGTGAGAAGTAGTGTGTAATTGACAATATTGCTGCTATCGCCTATAATTTCATATCTCCAATATCGTTCTCATCACCTATACAACAATGATTGATCGAGACGTGACGCTACCTACCGGGCCGATTCACAAAATATCTCCTTAACGGTTAACCCCTAAACTCAATACCGGCAGCTCCCAATCTTTTCCATCCTACCAAAGGCTCTCAACACAAGAGTGAAGCCTATGAATCATTATCGAAACCCCTCTAAAAGCGAGACATGCCAAGTCCAACATTGTACAATTTCACATGTACATTTTGTATTTCAAACTCAGTATCAACTGACAGTGAAAAATGCATCCACAGTAGTGTAAATGCATTTCCATACTCCATGATAACAGCAAATTAGGGAAAGGATCGGATGTAAATAAATTTCCTAGAATTTAGAATCGACCTTACCTTTTGAAAGCCCAGTGGAAAACTGAAGGTCCCGGCGCAGTCCCGAGATCACGCGCCCAGCGAAGTCTCGTCAAAGTCTCAGTTTATACAATTTCCGGATAAATATAACAAACGAAGCGCAAAGCTTCGTTACACTTGGATACTATGGATTTATTTACCTGTATAGAAGTTTGTCCTCATCAGACATCATCCTGTGGTTTAACAAGTTATAATCACCGGACAACAACACAAATTACGGTCAAGATAACTTGTGTGACAGGGATCATAAACAGTTCGTTTCAACAGGATAATGAAGATTTAAAACAAGCGGATACTTTGGTAATAGGTATTTATCTGTCAGTTTCTTAAGACTTGTTATTGTTGTAACATAGTTCTCAATATTTCCCATTGATCTTAAGTTCCATAAATTCCTATACACCCCATGCTTTTCGTACGCGGAGTTTAAAATTGTTTTACAACTGAATTGTAGCACAGTCCTATTGTTATGAGGCCACTGGGCGAGTTGGGGTTCCAAGGAGTTGGGTTTCACCTCTCAACTCGGCCAATGTTGATGTACTGAAGTCCGTGACCATTATCGGCGTAGTTTACACCTGGTCGTTCTAGTAGGGCGACAGAACTATTACCATTCCGTGAAACTCTGAGTGTTACTTTCCGGGGTATGTTAACGGAGAAATAGACGATAAATTGGGTATTGTCGAACCTAACATATTAGTGACTAACCAAGGTTTGCTTATAGCCAAAACGGTTATAGCACCTTAGATAGGAAGGGAGTAACTCAGTGCTAAATCTTACTACCAATGATATAAAGCTACATGGTAATACTTTTGTAGGCTATTTCTCCTGTCTCTCAAATACATGAGATTAAGGATACAGATACCCCCCTGTGTTCTGATTTACCTCCTCATTTACAAGAAGTGGTTAATCGGACTTCTGATAAGTTAACAGATAGTCAAAAGGGTGAGGTCAAGGACTTGCTACTTAATTACCAGGACATTTTCTCGGGAAGTCCTGATGGGGCATTGGGCAGCACTAAACTAGTGGAACATACTATAGAGACAGCTCATACAGCTCATACAGTAGCCGACAAGATGTTTACCCTATTATGTGAGAAGTTAGGGTGGAGAAAAGCCGTACATACCAATACATCCAATGGCTTAGTTGAAAGATTCAACCGAACGCTAATTCAGATGTTGTCAACTTTTGTCAATACCGAGTATGATGATTGGGATGACCATTTGCCCTATATTTGGAAAATTACTGTCCATCAGCTATAGTAATGGGAGTGCCCACCCCTGAGAAATATCCAGTTTGTCCAAACATGCATGTTAGTTGGTTACAACATTGTATGAGAAAACATTTTATTTTGTATCTAGAGGTACTGCCGAGAGAAAGAAAAATCTTTATGACCTTTGATTGAAACCAAGAACATATGATGTAGGTGATTTTGTGTGGAGATATTATCCCCCTCCCCTGCATTATCATGCAAGTTAGGAAAGGGTTGGACAGGTTCATATAAGGCTTGTCGGAGTTGTGTCCCTTTTAACATATTTGATACAGAGCAAGCCCAATTTAAGGACAGTTACAGTCCATGATGACCATTTAAAACCCTTTGAATGGGACAGCATCCCAGAAGCATGGAACGAGGAAGAAAAAGATGTGTCAGATACTGTTGCTCTCCAGGCTGACCTTGATCCTGACCTTACCCAAGTCCTGATCTTGAACCTGTGGCGAGAACTCCTCCCCCTAGCCCCAGAACCAGTAGATTTGGCAGGAGAATCAGGCCCAAGGTCATCTACAGTCCAACTTGATGTGCGGACCTGTCACTGTCAGTCCTGTATAATCTTTGACTTTATGTTGTGTGTTGTGTCCCTAACAATTACGATAACTGATTATGATTTATATTTACCTAAATTGTAAATGGAATAAGAAGGCAGAAACCTGTATTTCTTGTTAAACACTCATTATTTCACTTGCTATTTGTTTTTTGGGGAAAAAAGAAAAGGGGAAAATCATGGACGTGGAGCTAATTGAGTCTGTAGAGGTAGAGGTCAATGTGTCTGCACAGGAAGCATCGACTTTAGATAGCGACATGCGCGCAACCTGGTGTAAGGAAGGGATGCGGTACTCTGTTCCCGCATGTGGTGCGAGGATATTCAAGACCTATCTCGGTATGTTAAGGCACTGGGTGGAGCGCCATTCCATGGCAGTTACACGGATCAACTGTCCGAAGTACCAACCCCCACATTAAAAGGAATCAGGTAATGAGGCACTTTGTGAGGAGACACAAGATGCGAGTGGCAGAAGCCCAAAGGCTGAGCGACACTTTGCCAACGAAGAAGATGGAGAACATGCGGTATGTCCCCCCTAGGGGCGTGCAGATTCCTGTTCGGAAGAACCAGGGACAGCATAAGGAGATGGGGGATATTGAGTTACTGGAAATGTTAAGTGACCAATTTCATCTAAATTGACAGTGACAGTGGTGTGAGGTATATTTTAATGTGTCTTGAGCCCCTGAATTATTTTTTATGTTGTTATCATTAATGTCGATTTTTGTTTTATTTACTTGTTTTACTTGTTTTATTTACTTGTTTTGTTGATAATCTTTTTGTACAGAGCGTTTACATGGTTGTTTAATTTTATATGAATATAGGATTGCATGTGCGTCATGGCATGATGGGCATAGTATACAATTTTGATGACTATATATATAAATTAAATGCATCGATTGGAAAAAACTTACAGACATAGTATTTTTCTTTAAAAGAGAGGGAGGTGTGTGGAAGATGTTAGATTGCAAACCCGGCCGTGGTAGAGTGTGAGTGTATTCGTTCAATTGTTGTACATATCTTTGACAGCTACCGGAAGAATTGTTACTTCTTTTTCTGTTCTACTTTCACTTTCAATCAGTTATCCCTTTTCTCATTGGCTAATTTTTGTTCTCTATGCTCATTTATTCTTTCCTTTAGAAATTCCGACTTTCCGTTTCTTTCGAGCAGTCTGGACAAAGCTCCGAGAGCTGGTCAGACTCTCTTTATCTATCTCTCTGTCTATTTCCCGACATGTCCGCATGTGAAGTGGATGAGCTGTTCCTCTGTTCTGTTCATAATATGTGTCCGTATGTGTGTGTCTAAGCTCTATACACAGGCGAAGCCACTGGCTGACCTGGCGTGTGTGAATGTACTGTATGTCCTTAAGGTAGGCTCTATGTCTTGTGAATTACACTGCCCTCCAAAAGTTCTGTTACACATGCATTTTTTATAGATAAATTAAAAAAAAATAATTTCAATATTCATTTAGTTATCACATGAATATTTTATTGTCCAAATACAATTTTTCATGATAATGCAATAGCCCTGAGTTCATGTATTGCAATGAAATTGGAATATTTGTTAAAAATCAAAAATCTTGTTATTCTGTTAATATTTGGTATATCCTCCACGTGCTCTAAGTACTGCCTGTATGCGGTCAGGCATACTTCTGATCAATGTTCTACATCTTCTAGCAGGTATCTCATCGCATGCTAGCTTCAATGCAGCTTCCAGTTCCCCAAGGTTTCCGCACTTGTGCTTGTGGACTTCCATACCAAGATCTTTCCACAGGTTTTCAATTGGGTTCAGGTCAGGGGATTGTGGGGGCCATTCCAAAGACTGAATACTGTTTTCATCCTTCCATTCAGTTACTATACGGGCTCTGTGGCATGGGGCACCATCATCCTGGAAGAAAAAGTTATTTCCGTAGCCTAGCAGATGTGCTGATGGTATTGCACTGTTCTCTAAAATGTCAATGTACTTTATTCCGTTGAGATTTCCTTTCAAAGGAGGAATATATCCAGTCCCTCGGAAAGACATAGCGTCCCAAACCGTCACACCACCCCCACCAAACTTAACTGTAGGCACTACACACTCGTGATGTAATGTTCATTCACTCATCTTCTCACATACGTTCTGCCATCTGTTTGGAAGAGAGTGAATCTCGACTCATCAGTCCATAGAACTGTTGACCAGTCCACCCGGGTCCAATTTGCGTTATTCTGTGCAAATGCCAACCTCTTCTGACGATGAGTAACTGTTAAGAGTGGTTTTTTGGCAGCAACACAACCCTTTAACCCTGAATTGTGTAATCTTCTCCTCACTGTTGTATTGGATGCCACAACACCAGTTTGGATCCATTCAGTTCGAAGTTCAGGAACGGTCTCCCTACGATTTCTTAGACTGGCCCGGACTAGCAATCTGTAATACCGATCCGTAGAAATACGTGGCCGACCAGAACGTTCCCGATCCTCATAGTTACCCGTATCTTGGAATCTTTTAATAGCCCTGTGCACGTTCTGTCTGTAACAAAAGAGAAATGGTCAAACTTTAAACTGCATACCAAATAATGAATTGCAAAATCATCAAAGGTTTCAAGGTAAACTATGATCACTTACCTGCTAGTTCCAAGTATCCTTACAGTTTGTGCCGCCGGTACACCGTTGCGATGGTAAAAAACACACTGGAAACGGTCTTCTCTAGATAATCGCTGCATTTTGTTACATGAAATTTTTCATAATTAAATCATACTTTAAGAATAACAAAAAAGATGACACATGGTGAGCAGTGATTAATTTTGTCATTTTAAATTAAATTTCCATGGAAATACTGTCCATATGTGAGTTTGTTTTACTATTCTTAGGCATTTGATAGGTCTATATGAAATATGAAATAATTGAATTATTAATAAAAACCTGTTTTAGGACTTTATTAGGAAAAAAATTTGTGTTAAAACACCAAAGTAACATTATCTCCCTTTACGTCATTTAAAACAAATGACAAAAAAAATTCTATCCCCAATAATTTTGTCAAAAATGATTTTATACAGAATTAAGAGAGTTGTAACAGAATTTTTGGAGGGCAGTGTATATTGTGAGTTATACTTGTTTAATAAAATATTCCTTAAATGTTGCAAACGTGTTGTTTCTTCTTATCACTACGGAACCCCAAACAGGATATATAGGCGACTTGTGACGTAAACAAACTGCACATAACTTAACCTTGAACAATTAAATAATGTCCTTGTTAATACACTTAACCTTTTAATAAGTCTCATACTGTGATAAACTGACGTCAATATTACAATAAAAACCAAAACAATCGCAGAACAACTAGCCTAATGTTCAATAGACCAGAGTAACCGATACAAGACCTAGGCGGAAGTACTGTTCCACACAATATATGCTAATAAGGGCACGCTTACCTTATTTGGCATTCTGCGAAACGCTCAATTACCTTCCCTTCAGTACAGTCCCATGCACCGAGAGCATGAACTTGCAATACCCCTTTCTCGAAAGATTGACGCCATCTTGGCTCAGACACGAGAATATTCCAGTCTTTAATTCCATATGTCGCCAGAAAAAACGATCACTAGAGTCAGTACAAAATGTCCGTAACTAAGCATTCATTATATCCACAGCACTATTGTACTTGTACTTGCGTTTGTTTGTTTGATTGATTATTCTAACGTCCTACTAACAGCCAGGGTCATGTAAGGACGGCCTCTCATGTATGCAGTGTGTAATGTAGCCTGCATGAAGTGCGACGTGTGTGTTTTGGGAGACTGTGGTATGTTCGCGTTGTGTCTTCATGTATAGTAGAACTGTTGCCCTTTTTTATGGTGCTATATCACTGAAGCATGCCGCCGAAGACACCAAGCAACATACCCCACCCGGTCATATTATAATGATAACGGGCGAACCAGTCGTCACACTCCCTGTGTGCTGAGCGCTAAGCAGGAGCAGAAATTACCACTTTTATAGACTTTGGTGTATCTCGGTCAGGGGACATATCCAAGAGCCTTCCTCACAGGGGTTAACGCTCAACTCGAGGCCAACTGCTTCATTGGTTTGGAGAAGAAGTCGAAAATGTAAATTGTTTATCGTTGCACGACGGACGGCGGACGACGACGGACAAAAGGCGATTAGAATACGTCACCATGAGACTTCGTCTCAGGTGGCCTTAAAAGTTGAAACATGACATACAGAGAAAGCTCCGACAGTAATACTGGCAATATGTAGAGGGTATCTTTGTAACACATACAGTGCTTCTAAAAGGTTTTGGTTTTACATAAAAAAACAAACAAAAAACAGATTACATTGGCATATCCTCCCTGAAATCTGAAGGCAAATTAATAACTGATCCTACAGCTAAATCGAAAGCACTTAACCTTCAATTTCAATCGGTTTTCAGTCCTGTAACTAAATTTTCAGCGGAAGAATTTTCTAACAAATGTAATATTCCACTTACACCCCATTTTACCATCATGCCTGAAATCCTGATTACACCTGAAGGAATCATGAAACTTCTAAATAACCTAAACCCCAGTAAAGCCGCTTGCCCTGACGAGCTTAAACCAAGGATACTTAAAGTTGTATTTCTTGTAATTTTCACCATCACAAACTATCATAAAACATACAATGTGTGAATATGAATGCTTATATATGACGATTCAGATCCATGAAAACACCAATATACTATTGACATAGCGGTAAATGTCGCATGAAATATCACACGTTTGAAAGAACCGCCACAGTCAAAGCCATGTTTCAAACTTTCGGGTAATATCGGAAAACCGAGTTGCATCACGTGACCGAAATCGGCGATACCCGTATAAATCGGAACCTCCCGAGCCGTATCACGTGCTCAATATCAGCAATACCAGTACAGGTCGGAATATATCGGAACAGTTCGGATACTTCCGAGCTATTTTAAACGTGTACACGTTAAAAAGATTTTTTTACTTTTATAATAAAAAATACTTCCAGTGCTGCAACTTTATAAAAAGTGGTAAAAGTAGAAAAATTATACCTCGGACAGACGGAGAAAAATGTGTATAACATTTAAACTGTTTTCACTATGACAAAAAGAGCGAAAGTGATAGACCATACAACTTTAAGCATCTGTATGGAACGCCATAGCTGTCTCATATGGTTCAAATATACTATATGAATTGTTGTGTTCTCATTATATTGTATGGTTTTATCATTATATGATTTGATCTTATCAATATATGGTATCATTTTATCTATATTTGATTTGATTTGACCAATATATCATTTGCTTCTATCACTATTTTATTTTCATTTGTCATGGTATTATTGTCTTTTATCAGTATATCAATCGATGTTATCACTATTTGATTTGGTAACACATATATTTGATTTACATCTACCATTATTTTATTTGGTGTTATTATTGTATTTATTTTCATTTATCGTTATATTATTATTTGAATTCATCTTTATTTGAAGTATAACCATATAATGAAAAGTACAACATATTGAAAAGTATAACCATACAATGGAAAAGTATAACCATACAATGGAAAAGTATAACCATCAATGGAAAAGTATAACCATATAATGGAAAAGTATCACCATACAACCTACATGAAAAAGTATAACCATACAATGGAAAAGTATAACCATATAATGGAAAAGTATAACCATATAAAGTATCTATGGAATAAAATAATGATGTTTGGGATAATAATGTAAAGTAGAATCATACAATGATAAAATCAAATCAAATAAAGATGAAATAAAATAAAATAAAGATGAAATCAAATAATATAACGATAAATGAAAAGAATACAATGATAACACCAAATAAAACAATGATAGATGTAAACAAATATATGTGTCACCAAATCAAATAATGGTGAAATCGATTTTATTAATGATACAAGAAAATAATACTATGACAAATGAAAATAAAACAATAGTAAAAACAAATGATACATTGATCATATCAAATCAAATATAGATAAAATGATACCATATATTGATAAGATCAAATCATATAATGATAAAACCATATAATATAAAGAAAACATAAATTCATATAGTATATTTGAATCATACGAGACAGCTATGGCGTTCCATACATCTGGCACCAGAAATCTTTTTTATTTGGCTTTGTTCCTACTGACTGGAGGCTAGCGCATGTCGCCCCAATTTATAAAAAAGGCAATAAGATCAACCCTGAAAACTACAGACCTATATCACCTACCTGTATATGTAGTAAGCTGTTGGAGCATATCGTGGTTAGTAATATCATGAACCATGTAGATACTTACAACATCCTGTATCCACTACAGCACGGTTTCCACAGGTCACTATCATGCGAAATCCAATTAATAGAATTCATTGATGATGTTACTAAACATGTAGACCAAGGCAAACAGACTGATGTACTTATAATGGATTTCTCCAAGGCTTTTGACAAGGTGAGTCATTCACTCCTATGTCACAAGCTGAGGTACTATGGAATCAATGACAAGGTTAGAGCAGGCCATTATAGTAGGTGAAAGATCTGGTTACGTAGATGTCAAGTCTGCAGTCCCTCAAGGCTCAGTCTTAGGTCCTTCCCTCTTTTTATTTTACATCAATGACATCCCAATTGGCTTTAATTCCACTGTACGCCTTTTTGCAGATGACACCATTGCATACATGACAATAAAATCAACACATGATGTGACATGTCTACAAGACCTCAATAAACTTGCCAAATGGGAGAAGTCTTGGGAAATGTCATTTCACCCAGACAAATGTGACATCTTATCCATAACAAATAACAAACAGACCATTCATCACAAATACATCCTACACCAGAAAGAATTACATCATGTAGCCAAAGCCACATACATAAGCATTACAATTCCATCAAATCTGAAATGGGAATCACATATATCCAACATTTGTGAAAAAGCCAACTCCACCCTGGGCTTTCTCCTTAGAAACCTTAAGATTTGCTCTACCTCTATTAAAGAACAGGCGTATAAGTCCCTCGTTAGACCATCACAAGAGTATGCCTACTCAGTTTGGGACCTATATAATAAACCAGACATCAGTAAAATTGAAAAAAAAAACAATCTATAGGAGACAACTCATTAAGGGCCCATTACTAATCCAATTCCCTGAATACTAATTCGATTCCCTGATTACATATACAGTATGATGTGACCGGGTTGTGTGTGTTGCTTGGTGACTTAGGCAGCATGCTTCAAAACACATACATCACTGCATACATGCCACCTCGTTGTATAAAGGTCATCCGAACATGACCCCTTATTGGATGTTGTCAGATAGGTCACACAATTTTCTATTCCATATTCTTCTCAAATGATCATTTCTCACTTATTGTCATCTTGTTAATTATAAGCACGTGTATGGATGTGGAAAAAAATCCAGGTCCTTTACGCAGTCTTGATACAGCATGCCTCAACATCCGATCAGTACGTAACAAGCTTGATGTTATTGAAGCAGAACTTAATAATGCAGATATCATTTGCTTAACTGAAAACCATTTGAAAGATACAGTAATTGATTCTGATTAATGTATTGAATATTTTTCTTCAAAACTTCTTAGAAAGGACCGACACCTGCGACCCGGGGTGGCATTTTAATATATCATAAGGAAAATGTCATTGTAAAGAGAAGGGATGATTTTGAGACAAATGATTAAGAAGTATTGTGGGCTGAAATTGTATTTGGAAACAGTAAAGTAATTTTAGGTTGTATATATAGACCTCCAGATAGTAATATTGACTACTGGAATAAACTTGATACTATGCTTGATCATGTTACTGATGACTCGAAACAAACAAATGTTGATATTATTATCACTGGTGATATTAATGTAAATATGCTCACCATACAGCCTAATTCCTCTTTCAGTAGACTCCTCGTCAAATATAATATGACAATCTTAGTAAATGAGTTTATAAGAGTAACCCCTGATTCCTCTACCTCAATTGACATTGTTTTTACAATTAACAATACCATTGTTAAAAATACACATATAACACCTCCGATATGCAGTGATCATTCTGTTATTAATTTCAGTTTTTGTCATTCTGTTTTTAAACAACATGCATATGCTAAAAACATTTATCTCTATAATGAAGTGGATGTTGTCAATATGAATCAAATAATAAATACTATAGATTGGGTAGGTATTGGTGAACACCATAAGGTAGATAGTTTCCATACTTAGTGATACTATAAATAGGGTTAGGAATGAATGTATACCCCAAAAGAAAATAACTGTAAGACCTAATGACAAACCATGGATGACAGGTGAGATTAGGCTAAAAATTAGACAGAGAAATAGAGTTCATAAAAAAGCTGTTCAAACTAATAATCCAGCTCATCGGAAAAAATTAGAAATCTTCGAAATGAAACCATAGCTTTGATTCGTAATGCAAAATCTGTATATTTGGAAAATTTAGAAAAATCTTTAAATGATATAAATACTTCTTCGTTTAAATGGTGGAAAACTGCAAAAACTCTACTTAAGTTCAATAATAAACACTCTATTATTCCACTATTGAATTATAATAATTCTTTCTTGTTTCATCCAATAGATAAAGCCAAAGGTCTTGTTGACTATTTTACATCAATATCAACTTCTGACAATATTGATCCCTTGGCTGCTGTCTCTAATGCTCCTAACAGACTTGATAATATTTTAATTCAGGAAGTCAGAGATCAGTTAACAATAATAAATGGAAATAAACCTGCTGGTTCTGATGGCATTATACCTAAGGTCCTGAAACTTCTTTTATCATTAATTGTTACACCCTTAACTATTTTATTCAACAAAACATTATCAACTGGCTTTGTTCCGTCGTCTTGGAAACCTTCTAATATAAATACTATCTTCAAAGGCAAAGGTAGTGATAATGACATATCAAATTACCGACCAATTTCGATTACATCTTTTCTTGGTAAAATATTAGAAAAGATTATTTTCAAACATTTATACAATCATCTTGTTGAACATGAAATGTTATCAAAATTCCAATCAGGATTTATTCGAGGAGACTCAACTATTTATCAATTACTCTCAATGTATGACACAGTTATAAAAAAAATTAGATGAAGGGCTAGAAACTAATCAATTTTTTTTGTGATATTAGCAAAGCCTTTGATCGGGTTTGGCACCCCGGATTACTTTATAAGCTTGAAATGTATGGTGTTAAAGGTAATGTCTTAAATTGGTTTAAAAGTTATTTAGATAATCGTCACCACAGAGTTATAACTGAAGGTTTCTCCTCTTCATATCGTCAGGTAAGTGCGGGTGTCCACCAGGGCTCAGTTCACGGTCCTTTCCTTTTTTCTAATCTATATAAAAGATATAACTAATTGTATAACAAATGATAAAAGACTATTTGCAGATGATACCTCTCTTTTTAAGGTCACGGACATCTCTCCTTTAGATACAGCAAATAGTTTATCTGAGGACTTTGAAAATATAGATAAATGATCTAAAAAATGGGATATTAAATTCAACACAGATAAAACAGAATCTCTTACTTTCAGTCGCAAAAGAAACATTACTTGTCCAGATGTCTTATTCCAAAATGAAGTTATCAAAATTGTCAAAAACCACAAAGATCTAGGCTTGTTTCTTTCTGAGGATGGTAAATGGCACCACCATATTCACTATATCTACAAAAAAGCTTGTAATCGTATAAACCTTTTAAAAACTGTTAAATATAAATTGAGTCGAAAATCTCTAACTTATATTAAGTTTCATATTTTAGACCAATATTAGAATATGGTGATATCTTGTTTGACAATTGTACACAACAGGAAGCATAACTTCTTGAATCTATTCAATTAGAGGCTGCCAGAATTATCACTGGACTGCGTAAGGGAACATCTCATTATAAACTTTACTCAGAACTTGGCTGGGATACACTTGCCACAAGGCGCAAAAAACACAGACTTGTCCTTCTTTATAAAATTTTATCAGGAACTGCTCCCTCCTATTTAAACGAATTGATTGAACAATACTTTAATAATGAAACCCATATTTGTTAAGAAATGAAAGATTGTTTGCAATTCCTTTTAGTAGATCTACCATTTATGCTAAAAGTTTTATTCCAAAAAAAAGAAGAATATAATGAACTTGCACTTAGATTTGATTTAACCAATATCACCTCTATCAACCAATTAAAAAAACTAAACCAGAATATAAGTGATATCACACCCACAGATAATTCTAAGTACAAAACTTTTTTAAATTCAGGCAAAAGGAAAGATAATATTCTGATATGTCAATTACGGAACTGCTGTAGTAACTTAAACTTTGATCTTTATAATATTCACTTAGCAGAATCACCATTGTGCGAGTGTGGTAATGCATATGAAACCACTGAACATTACTTCTTCTCCTGTAGTAAATTCAATGAAACAACGCAGAACTCTCCAAAATAAGTTTATAAATTTTACTCATAACCACTTTGACCTTCAAATACTTTTGTCTGGCTGTAATTATTGTAATAATGAAATAAACTTGAATATCCTTCAGTGTACACTAGATTTTGTAAGGGCTACTAATAGATTTCATAACATATAACCACCATCAAAATTGTTTTTACTTATTGATTCTTCCTTTTCTACTCCTAATTGTATGATTCATCAATAACTTTGAAGAATTGATTAACTAATCGTAGATACCATACCTTAATTAATAAAATTAGTGTTCTGAAAAACACTTCTATAATAGCATCTGTTCCGATGGGCATTTATCATTTATCATTTATTAGTTGTAAATTTTACGTATTATTATATAAATTGTTATACTATATAAAATACATGATTAATACATTTATCTTAGCTACATATCTGTTTAGGTAATTGTTAAAATTAATGCATGTGTCATGACAAGTATAAATTTAGACCAAACTTTATCTCAATATTCTGCAACATTTTATCTTTTAAATCATATACATGAATGCAGCAGCCATGGTAGAATTTCTGAATCCTATTGGTGGATGACCATCGGCTTATTAGCCACATGGACTTTCTGGTCTGTATCTGGTGGGTGAATGTAATTTCCTCATGGCTGCTGCATTCTCATTTCTTTATTATTATACTTTTTGAAAAACAAAATTACTATCTATAATCTCATTAATAATATCTCATATACTGTCATGACTTCTGAAATACATACTTTCAAATGCTTTCAAATACTCTTTCATGTCATTTGTATATATACATTTTGTTACCAGGGAGAGAACTTATATAGGCACTGCCTGTTGTTTGATCCCATTTCAATTTATTTCAAATAAAATTTTATTGAAATGAAAATTGTTGTCAGATCCTCTATTTAACAGTGGTTATAAGGACCTGTATTTTAATCAGATTGACAAAATTGCATATTGAATTTCTAGCTACTTGCATTATTATGCATCACGATGATCTATCTGACCTTTCAATCACTCATTAAGGGCCCATTACTTATTCGAATCCCTGATTACTTATTCGATTCAGTCATTACACATATTCCTGTAAGGTAGACTATGGGTTCTGTCCCCTGACCGAGATACACTAAAGTCTATAAAAATAGTATCTGCTCCTGCTTAGCGCTCAGTGAGACAATGTAGGACGACTGGTTTGCCTGTTGTCAGTATAGTGTGACTGGGTGGGGCATGCTTCAGTGATATAGCACGATAAAAAGGGCAAGATTTCCACTATACAAAAAGACACAACACGAATATACGACAGTCTCCAAAAACACGCACCGCGCACTTCATAAAGAAAACATTGTACACCATGTAATCTCTATTTATTATGTTTTTTTGGCTACTTATTGAAGTAACTTTTTAGCCCATCATCATCAGATGCTGGGCTATTCAAATCGCCTTTCATCCGTGATCGGTCCGTCCGTTAACAATTCATGTTACCGCTATTTCTCAGAAAGTACTTAAGAGATTTATTTCAAATTCCATATGTAGGTTCCCCCTGGGTTATTGCATTTAAGACTGATCGGTTAACAAGATAGCCGAGAAGCCACCATCTTCAATTTTAAGTTGTAATTCTTGTTACCGCTATTTCTCTAAAAGCACTGAAGGGATGTGTCTCCAATCTCATATGTTGGTTTTCCTAAGACCCTAGTTATTCGGTTAACAAGATGGCCGACATCTTGGATCTTGGTAGTTAAAGATTGTTACCGCTATTTCTCAAAAAGTACAGAAGGGATCTGTCTCAAATTTAATTTGTAGGTTCCCATACGGCCCTAGATGTGCGTATCGCATTTTGGTAGCGATCGGTTAACAAGATGATCGACATGCCGCCACATTAGATTTTGATAATTGAAGATTGTTACTGCTATACCTCTTAGATTAAAATACCTATCCTTATTATCACTATGTTTGATAAGAGGATCTGACAACATCCCATTAGGGGTTACGTTCCGGTGACCTTTGGAAATGGCCAATCAAATTGCTACTGACAGAATCTTGACTGGGGACGAAAGTATTTGAAAAAGCTGTCGGACTGTTTTCGTGTATGTAGTCATCTCGCCCAAAGAGCCCAACATACGTTTACGTTTAGGTAAACTGGGGCGAAATGTCGTTAACATTTGACGTAGCAAGGTGTCGAAATGCATTTAATCTGGAGAACAGGTGATATAAAGGTCATCCGAACATGACCGCTTATGAGATGTTGTTAGATCCTCTATTGAACGGAGTGGGTATAAGGATCTGTGTAACTGTAGACGGTCACTTGCGATGACCTGCGCTGTTTGCTTGGGAGGCTTAAATCTGCCAACGGAACATTGCGCATAGCGTGTATGTATGCCCAAAGAGGTATGTATAATGGAACAAATATAGTTTTCGGTAATTTCTAATATTTCTGTTTGTTACTTTCGGTCGGTTTACTGGCGAGTCATTACAATGTTTGACACTGCATTCATTGTTTTATCATGAAAGTTAAGACTGTTTATTTGTATTTTGCAGTCTCACGTAGAGTTTAGGTAACGAAATAAACTCTTCAGTACACCACCAAGACCCTTGGCTTACGTCATGTGTGCGATTTACGTCCCCTTGATTAGGGCTGCGAAATTGCGACACAGTCAATGCACGTCACCTACACCCAGTTCGTGCGTGTTGCTGTTACAATCTGTATTTAAATCAGATTGTACCTCGTACGGCTGGGATTTTTTTTTCAAATTTTACATGTAGGTTCCCCAAGGGCAATAGTTGTGCTGCAACTTGTGCATAATGCATTTTGGGACCGATCAGTCATCAAGACTGGCTGCCATCTTAGATTTTGAAAAGTTTTGAAGTTTGAAAAGCAGAGAAAAGATCTCTCTTTCAATTGTCAGACTTAATTCATTGTTTGGTGGGCGCCAAGATCCCTCTTGGATCTCTTGTTATCTTAGTTGATCGATATTTATAAGTGAAATATTATCTACAATATTCAAAACCTGGTAAGCCTAGCTAGCAGGGACCGCAGGTACAATTCTAAGGTAGGACGTTCGCATTGTACCTGCTGTCTCTATTGTATGATCGTAAAAGGCGACTAAATTTAGGATCTTATTTTTTCACTTTTTCCTAACTGACTTGACTCTTCCTAACGTCTCCCTTTACGTCGCCTCTCTTTTGGCATTTTGTGAAGTGCTCGCGCCTGTGAGGTAGGCTCTGGATTCTGTCACCTGGCCGAGACACATCAAAGATTATATTAGAGGTAGTTTCTGCTCCTGCTTAGCACTCAGCTAACAACTGGTTCGCCCGTTGTCAGTATGATGTGACCGGGTAGGGTGTGTTGCTTGGTATCTTCGGCGGCATGCTTCAGTGATATAGCACCATAAAAAGGGCAACAGTCACAAGAAGACACAACACCAACATACCGCAGTTTCCCAAAGCACGCACCTCGCACATCACACACGCTACACACTGCATACAAGTGAGACCGTCCTTACATGACCCTGGCTGTTAATAGGACGTTAAAATAATCGAACAAACAAGTATAGTACTATATCACGCCGCCGAAGATATCAAGCTTCATTTGTTTAATTAGTTCCTATTAACGGCACGGATCGTGTATGGACAGTAGCACATCCATACGGTTTATAACATGTATGTAGTGCATGTAGCTCAACAGAAAGCCGAAAGTGAGGCGTTGTCAAGGGAGACGTTACCAAGAACAAAGTTAGTTAGAAAAAAAGGGAAAAGATAATATCCTAGATTTAGTCGCTTTTAACGATCAACCAGTATGCTAGCAGGTACAATTCGAACGCCCTACCTGCAAGGCCAACATACCAAGCAACATACCTCACCCGGTCACATTATACTTAGTATAATGTATAGATTCATATAAAACAACAGGTGCATAGCCTAACAGATGTACTATCTTCCCATGCCAATTCTGTCATCTATTTGAAGACAGGGTATGAAAAAGGAGAATTATGTAGGTTTGGCAGAGAAAGCAGTGTTTGTTTGTTTTTGTTTGTTTAATAAATTAACATCCTATTAACAGTCAATGTCATGTAAGGACGGCCTCCCATGTATGCAGTGTGTAGCGTGTGTGAAGTGCGAGGTGCGTGCTTTTGGAAACTGCGATATGCTCGTGTTGTGTCTTCTTGTATAGTGGAACTGTTGCCCTTTTATAGCGCTATATTACTGAAGCATGCATCCGAAAACACAAAGCAACACACCCCACCCGGTTACATTATACTGACACCGAGCGAACCAGTCGTCCTACTCCCAGTATGCTAAGCGCTGAGCAGGAGCAGAAAATACCACTTTTTATAGGCTTTGGTGTGTCTCGGCAAGGGGACAGATTTCAGAACCTACCTCACAGGGGCGAGCGCTTCACAAAAGGCCAAAAGAGAGGCGGCGTAAAAGAGAGACGTTAGGAAGAATAAAGTCAGTTAGGAAAAAGAGAAAAGATAAGATCCTAAATTTAGTCGCCTTTTACGATCATGCAATAGGGACAGCAGGTACAATTCTAACGCCCTATCTGCAAGACCAAGATACCAAGCAACACACCTCACCCGGTCACATTATACTTAGTAAAATGTATAAATTCATATAAAACAATAGGTGCATAGCCTAACTAATGTACTATTTTCCTATACCAAAGTGTTTAGGAATCCTGATTTTGTCATTTATTCGAAGACAGAGTATACGAAATGGGAATATTGCAGCTTTTGCAGAGAAAGCAGTCACAATGACCATAGCTGTTAATAGGACGTTAATTAATCAAACAAACAAACAAATCATCACCATCAACCACATTATTGTCAGTCTCTCTTTTTTCCATTTGACAAACACAACTCTATACATCCACACATCCACAGACCCATCCGAAAACAAACATTCAACATGATATATATACAAGAGAAAGAGAGAGAGAGTATATTATATTATGGATTTTATAGATGGAGGTTGCAGTTATGTTAATTTTTCTCTAATTGTTCTCTCTTTTTTTCCATTTGACAAACACAACTCTATACATCCACACATCCACAGACCCATCCGAAAACAAACATTCAACATGATATATATACAAGAGAAAGAGAGAGAGAGTATATTATATTATGGATTTTATAGATGGAGGTTGCAGTTATGTTAATTTTTCTCTAATTGTTCTCTCTTTTTTTTCCATTTGACATACACAACTCTATACATCCACACATCCACATACCCATCCGAAAACAAACATTCAACATGATATATATACAAGAGAGAGAGAGAGTATATTATATTATGGATTTTATAGATGGAGGTTGCAGTTATGTTAATTTTTCTCTAATTGTTCTTTTTTTCCATTTGACAAACACAACTCTATACATCCACACATCCACAGACCCATCCGAAAACAAACATTCAAAATGATATATATACAAGAGAAAGAGAGAGAGAGTATATTATATTATGGATTTTATAGATGGAGGTTGCAGTTATGTTAATTTTTCTCTAATTGTTCTCTCTTTTTTTCCATTTGACATACACAACTCTATACATCCACACATCCACAGACCCATCCGAAAACAAACATTCAACATGATATATATACAAGAGAGAGAGAGAGTATATTATATTATGGATTTTATAGATGGAGGTTGCAGTTATGTTAATTTTTCTCTAATTGTTCTTTTTTTCCATTTGACAAACACAACTCTATACATCCACACATCCACAGACCCATCCGAAAACAAACATTCAAAATGATATATATACAAGAGAAAGAGATAGAGAGAGTATATTATATTATGGATTTTATAGATGGAGGTTGCAGTTATGTTAATTTTTCTCTAATTGTTCTCTTTTTTTTCCATTTGACAAACACAACTCTATACATCCACACATCCACAGACCCATCCGAAAACAAACATTCAACATGATATATATACAAGAGAGAGAGAGAGAGTATATTATATTATGGATTTTATAGATGGAGGTTGCAGTTATGTTAATTTTTCTCTAATTGTTCTCTCTTTTTTTCCATTTGACATACACAACTCTATACATCCACACATCCACAGACCCATCCGAAAACAAACATTCAACATGATACATATACAAGAGAAAGAGAGAGAGAGTATATTATATTATGGATTTTATAGATGGAGGTTGCAGTTATGTTAATTTTTCTCTAATTTTTCTCTCTTTTTTTTCCATTTGACATACACAACTCTATACATCCACACATCCACAGACCCATCCGAAAACAAACATTCAACATGATATATATACAAGAGAAAGAGAGAGAGTATATTATGTTATGGATTTTATAGATGGAGGTTGCAGTTATGTTAATTTTTTTAAAAGTAGTAAAATAAGTGTGTTAAAGTATATTTTATCTCATACTGTGAGGGATTTAGTGAAGTTTCTATAAGTTTAATCCATTTTTTCCAATCACGGTTATTTTTTTCTATGTATTTATTACCTTTAGCATTACTTTTATTATAGATTTTAAAGATGCTCCACCGCCGACAGAGCATAAATGATATTCTTCATTTGAACAAAAATGGTGTTTAATCGTGTATATATATGCCTAATTAAAACAAAAAATAATATAAAATATTTTATTTCGCCTTTGGTGCATGCGCAATCAGTAGTTCATTCCATATAGGATATAGTGCTACGGAATTTTTTCGGGATGCAATTAATTATTTTTCATATTTTTAATTTGAATTAAAATTAGAAGCTCAAACTTTTTAACTGTGGTAATGGTATAAAGTAAGTAACTTTTGTAACTGAAGAAAAATACTTAATCGTCTGCTCCTGTTTATGATAGTGAAAAAATACCATTTGTCAGCGGTGGAGCATCTTTAATGACAGGTTTTGCTGAAGATACCTGAATCTATAAATCTACTGTTTCATGATTAGAAAAATCAGATTATCAAATATATTATACATGTTTTTATTGTTTGTTACACCGAAGAGGATAGTTTCTTTATTGAAGTCAAAGGAATTAGGAATGCGTCAAGTAAAAAATCAAAGTGGTTAAAAATAGTTGTTCTTCGCTGCATTCCCAATATAAATGTGTTATTATTCTATCTCTGTCTTACAAAAAAAAAAGCAGTGTGGCTTTACAGATAAACCAATTTTAAATAAATATGAGTTTGTTGTAAGGGTTGTTGGTTAACCCTGTATTGCAGCCATTGCAGTTTTGAACTTGGACTCGGAAAGGAGTAGAGTATATTTTTTTCCAGGTCATCATTAATTTCAAATAAATAATTCCATTTTCTTTTGCCTGCGGACATAGTGTTATTTTGACAAAGTATGTGGTATAATTCTTTAGATCTTTTTTCTATTTTAATAAAAATTTCTAAATTATTTGGTATAATTGGATATGACAAATTGACATTGTCAAATTGTTTGTGTGTTAGGTATTCTCTACATGAGTTGATAATTCCCTGATAGCTTATAAAGTTAGTATTAACATTAAATTGATCAGTAAATTCTTGAAAATTGTAAATACTTAATGAGTATGGATATTTCTAATGGTCATTAAGAAAAATAACCTCTTTCTGATACCAGTTTTTAGGTCAAATGACCTATTCTAATCGCCTTTTGTCCGTCGTCGTACGTCGTATGTCCGTTAACAATTTACATTTTCGACTTCTTCTCCAAAACTGCTGAAGCAATTTCAATGAAATTTTGCACAAACCTTTTAAGGCATAAGGCCAATCAAAATTGTGAATTATATGGTCCCCACCACCCAGGGAACTGTGGAAGGGGCCAAAAGGGGTGAAATGGAGTAAAATTTCAAAAATCTTCTTCTCTACTCACAGATGTGGTAGAATCAAATACTCTTCATAGATAGAAAGGTCTTAAGGTCCTTTACAAAAATTTTGAATTATATGACCCTGTGGTCACTAGTTTCCCCCTGGGGAAGGAGGTTAAGTTTATTATAGTTTATATTTGGAAAACACATTTATGAGTATTATTTGGTCATTTGTAAAAGGAAATGAGTCAAATGTTGTCAAAATTATCAGTATGAGATGGCCATTTAATCCTATTAAATTTTCTATGACTGACCCCCAGGGGCCTTAGGGGCGGGGTCAAAAGGTGTCACCAAGGCTTAAACTTCAAAAATCTTCTTCTGAAATTCTGGAAATGGTAGAATCAAATACTTTTCGTAGAAAGGTCTTAAGGTCCTTTAAAAAAATTGTGAATTATATGACCCTAGGGTCTCTAGTTTCCCCCCTGGGGAGGAGATTAAGTTTAATGTAGTTTATATTGGGAAAACACATTTATGAGCATTATTTGGTCATTTGTAATAGGAAAAGAGTCAAACTTGGTTAGAATCAAGAGCATGAGATAGCATTTTAACATCATATCCATATTGGTCCAGGCCGACCCCCTGGGGGCAGAGGGGTGGGGGCCAAAAAAAGGTCTAATAGGCTAAAACTTCAAAAATATTCTTCTAAAATTCTGGAAATGGTAGAATCAAATACACTTTACAGATGAAAAGGTCTTAAAGTGTGTTTTATAAAATTTGTAAATTATATGACCCTGGGGTCTCACGTTTCCCCTTGGGGAGGGGGTCAAGTTTACTATAGTTTATATAGGAAAAACACATTAATGAGCATTTTTTGCTCAATTTTCATTTGAGATGAGTCCAACTAGGTAAGAATTATTAGCTTGAGATAGCATTTTAATATCATATTCATATTGGTCCTTGTCGACCCCCTGGGGCAGAGGTGCGGGGCTAAAAAATGGTCAAATAGGCTAAATCTTTAAAAAAATCTTCTAAAATTCTGGAAATAGTAGAATCAAATTATTATAGATGGAAAGGTCTTAAGGTGTTTTATAAAAATTGTGAATTATATGACATTGGGGTCTCACGTTATCCCCTGGGGAGGGGTCAAGTTTACTTTAGTTAATATAGGAAAAACATATTTGTGAACATTATTTGCCCAATTTTCATAGGAAAGTAGTCAAACTTGATTAGAATTATTAGCCTAAGATATAGCATTTTAACATCCATATCAGTCCTCGATGACCCCCTGGGGGACCAGAGGGGCAGGACCAAACAGGGTCAAAATGATTGAAATTTCAAAAAATACTTCTAAGTTCACAGGTTTGATGGAAGCAAATATTCTTCATAGTCTAAAAAGTCAAATTTATAAATCACTGACCAACTTCAAGGCCCAGCATATAGTGTTTATATGTCTTTAATTTGTTTCATTATTTGTTTCATTATATATTCTAACTCAGGTGACCGTTAAGGCCCATGGGCCGCTTGTACCAAATTGGTGTTTTCAATATTTCACGAGAATCATTTAATTTTGTTTTTTTTCACAATAAAGCAGTTCCAAGAATGAAAAACAGCTTTCCAAAATTGATTGTTAAATTTAGATTCACATTCTTTAACATATCCTTCTCCACAATTAGCCAGCTTGCCTATATCAATATTTTTACCTAAAATCATTTGCCATTTACTTGACCTTGTATAAAATCTTCTTTTCCATGTTAACTTAAGAGATTTGATAAAAGACAATATATCTATCATTTTAAGACCTCCATCACTATATTCTTTTATAACAATATATCTTTAATTTTGTCCACTTTACTCTTCCAGAGAAAATGATATATTTCTGAGTTAAGTTCTTTTAAAAATGAAATTTCTGGGTTTGGTAATCCAATGAATAGATGATTAAGTTGCGAAATAAGTAGTGATTTGACAACTTGTACTTTACCAATAAGTGTAAGTATTCTCTTATTCCAATTATCCAAAAGTGATTTAATTTTGACTAATTTTTTGTCATAATTCATTTTAACTATTCTATTCAGATCTACGTTGAAATCAATACCCAATATTGTAAATGTTGTTTTTCCCCAATTCAAGTTCCACTCGAAACAAAATTGTTTCTCATTATATCTTTGACTCCCTATCCAAATTACTTCAATCTAATTTTTGTTTATTTTCAAGCATAGTAAATCTGCATATTTTTTCTTCATTCATTCAATGATTGTTTTGACTAATCTAGAATAATTGAAGTGTCGTCGGCATACTGGATTAGCAATATAGGGATGTTTTCAATATTAACACCCTTAATAGTTACATTATTTCTAATTCTAATTCCTAACACTTCTGCACAAATTATAAATAAATAAGGGGAGACAGGATCTCCTTGACGACAACCTCGATTTATAAGCAAAAATGAAGACAAAGGAGAAGGTACTTTAAGACTCGAATATGGCCCAAAAATTAATTCTCCAGTAAAGAACAACATATTTTGCCATATAACAGTTGAATACATTTGCTAACACATTACATCCCGAAAATATCCCGCATATGCCAATTATGTTCACGATGACGTCATCAACTTGCAGTTTCCGGCCATTTTTCTCAAACCTCCTTGAAAAATCATACTTTTTGAGTGGTTTTCTCTAAAAATTTATGTGGCCGCCTTCGTGGAGCAGAAAGAGATTTTCACACGTTGTGTATCGTGTATTTACGCATATCCATGCAAAATATAAAGTTGCTCCAAGGTGGCGGCCAAATCCATTTCAAGCCTTTTCTAACCTAAAAATGATGAATTTCTAGCAAAATTTGGCGAAAAGAGGAAAATCATCAATTTGATGACGTCATAGTTGGAGCACATCGTGTACATGGTTATAAAAAATTATGTTTTGATGAATGGCAAGTATGAGAGTATTAATTGTTGTGAAAATTGATGTGGATCAGAGTTGATATTTTTCGGCCTGAAAAATTAAGGCCAAATACTGGTCCTATCATATCTACTCCTTTCCTTACTGATTATCTTCAGAATTAGAACCATTTTGAAAAATATCAACCCATTTACGTATAGCATTTCCAAAATTGAAGAATTCAAGAATCAATGCGTTTATTGTCCTATGCAATATTGATTTGCTTTTTTGAAATTTTTCGAATTTGTTGTCCTAAACAATTTTAGACGGAATGAACCCAAATATTGAAACAACATGCCGAAATTGAACTGGATAATTTAAAGGTTTTTTACGTTAGTTCGCAGTCATCTTATTATGGGAATTTTTAGAAGAAATTAGAGGACATTCACTCCATCCAGTTTGCAGATTTCGCTAATGCATGGAATTTCTTCGCACAATTTTTTATAAGGAATGACTTCGATTTGGAATGGTGTAGGCGGAATGGTCTGCTAGCGTCCCACTGGTGGCTCTGACTGCTACACCAGCCAGCGTCCGACTAAAATCGGCGGAGTGAGCCGGAGATGTAAGTCAAATAATTGTCAAATTTTCTCACGAAATTTTCTTTCATTGAATCTTCAAAGTTGGATACCAGGACATTATTGAATTTGTTAGATACTTTCTTGATGGCCACACTCTTTTCAAATCGGCATCTATGGCTGGAAGAAATTATAAGAAAACTGCTGTAGATGGAGCTTCATTCATTAGAGAACTGTTCAAAGAATACATTCATAGGGAGCACGAACATATTAACGTCAGGAAACTATTGATGTTGAGTCGTTATTGGGTAAAAATGCAAATACAACGGTGAGAACAGGCAGAGTGGTGTCAGAGTTTGGATAGTTGGTTCGGTTGAGTGGGCTTCCAACAAATTAGATATATGTCCGGTAGCAGACCGCACGTCCGACACATTGGAAAGCATTATTCAACATGTTATCGCAAGTTCCACAATATATACAGACAGTTGGTGGGGATATGATCATCTGAATTCGTTGGGTTATAGGCATTTTTCATTTGTACACAAGATACAGTTGAAATCCTTAAAACACGTTGATACTGACGAGATTGATGATGTAAATACCAATACAATTGAAGAGGTCTGGAAACACGACAAAGACCATTTCAGACGAATTAACGGTCGCACCTCAAGATGGGAATGGTGGTCGTCGTGGCAATGATCAAGGTCGACGGCATAGCCTAACTTCCTCGACATCCAAGGCAGCCTATGTCACAAAAAGCAAGCGGGTCGTAAAACAACCAGCAAAGCAATCATTTTTGGAATAGTCATTTTAATCCCTTTTTATCAGCTTTCAGATAAGGTTATGGGTGCCAATCCACTCTTCTACGTCTGATAGAGGATTGGAAACTATCCCTTGATAAAAAATAAAGCTATTGGTGCCATCCTCATGGACCTATCAAAGGCTTTCGACTACATCAAGCACAATCTGCTTATATCTAAACTCAAAGCATAAGGATTGTACGCGAGTTCAGTGGAACTCCTTCATGGATACATTGAGGATCGTCAGCAGTAGATTAAACTAGGGTCTAAGTTTAGTTCGTGGAAAATCTCGAGGATCAATTCTTGGTTCCCTACTATTCAATATTTTATAAATGATATTTTTGACAAACTATTTTAACAGTTTTATTATGTCAAATTTTAACTACTGTCCCATCAATGGCATTTCTGTAATTTGAGAAGTACAAAGAAACTGGAAAAAATTCAAGAGAAGTTTTAGATGTGTTACTGATTACTACACCTCCCCTGTTCAACTTATTTTAAACCAAATAAAACCAAGCTTATTACATATTAATAGGAAAAAATGCATAGCAAAGGAAGCATACAGATTAATCCACAGAGAATCTCCATGCTACCTTAATGATCTCATTGATCTAAAACATAACAATTATAATACTAGGAAACATAATCAGGCTACGTTACCACACGTGAATACCACAAGGTATGGTCTCAAATCATTCCATTATGAAGCCCAACATATTAAACAGTCGGGCAAAGATGGCTATAGTCGGTAAAAATGGTGTGAATGTATTCAGTATAATTTCTTATGAAAAAGAAAAATAAAATCTCTCGCCAAAATCTGTCTGCGTACGAAGAAATTAATTTAAAGTATAGGAATCCTAAAACGTCCTCCCGGCTGACTTTGTCCGTGGTTACATTTCCACGCATCCTCGCTTTCAATGCTTTCAACATTCATTTACTTTAATGGTCAGAACTGGGAAACGCAAGCAGAACTTGGCCATCGTATTAATATGTGAGAACTTTTGGAAGGCCAATGCACGCATTTAGACTGATTTTCTTTGCCCGACAATTCACTTTATTCACTAGTATTATGTCTTTGCTATCTGTGATACTACTTTGTAATGTCTGAGTTTTTATTGTTTCTGTGAATAATTCTTAGTAAATACGATGTATCCCAACAGCTATATACATAGACTATAATTTTGTACCTAGAAGACTTGCTAGGTAGGGGATTCCCAACCACCTGCCCTCTTAACAATATTTTGTCTTTCTTATCTATTAGGCTACATGTATTTTTAAATATTTAATTGTCTTTGATAATGATATAATATGGATATTTTTAATCCTATATAATTTGTACCCAGAGAGCTTGTAGGAAGGGGATTCCCAATCACTTGCTCTCTGGTCTACATTTTATCTCTTAGCTATAATGAATCCTTTGTAAATATCATAATTGTCTGTGATAAACTTTTATAGTTTATTTATCATTATCGTATTGTGTCATAAATATAAAATCATATCTTAACTGAAATAAGTGTCTTATTATAACCATGCATGATTTGTGTACGTTTTGTTTTCCCTTTTTACTCGTTATATCCTAGTTCTTATGTTTCTTCATTTTTGTTTGTCGAAATACAAGCTACTGATAGCTTTTGTTGTAAGTAATATACATTCGACGTAAAATAAAGATGCTTGTTTATTGTATCGATTGATAAGATGACCGACCGGATGCCATCTTGGATAAGATTTTGAGAGCGGAGAAGATCCCTCTTTCAATTGTCAGACATAAAGCAATCTTTGGTCAACGTTTGAAAGGCCAATTTATGTAATTTAATGGCAAGGGAGTCGTAATTAAAAGTATTAATGCTAAAAGCTAACACATTTGGTATTTTATAAAATTATCAAACTCATTTGACAGTTATATTTTGAAAATTAAAAAGTTTCGTTTGGGTTTTTATTACCATATATTAATTATACAGCTGCCAATGGTAATGTACTCAACTAACAAACAATTATAAAATGTATAAAACGAAAGACGACCCGAACTCTGTATAAAAATTAAAGATTTAGTTTTAGGCAAAATGTTTTGTTCACTTATTTCTTAATCAATTTAGTTTTAGACAAAATGTATTATTACTTTATATCTTAATCAATTAGATTTTAATTTCTGTCTAAAGCAATATCTAGCAATATATCATAATCGTATTTCATTATCAATAACATAGATTATATTTATGTGTGCTTTGAAGGACAATAGAGACAGAGTCCATCTAAAACTATTTATCTAAATGCTGATTTCATCATAAATTATCCACTCCGGCCCGTGATCTATAAATAGATATTGTGTTGTGACAACGACCGAGGAAATTTACTGTACGTTTGGCTGACGCAATGGGTTGGGAAAATACCGCTACGTCAGCGCTATGTATAGTAACGATGTGAATACGTTAGCCAATCGTAGGTCGTACGTCGGGCGATGGTATAAATAGACTCAAGCCGGCAAACGTTCACCATTGCCACACCGTCCGGTGACCGGTAAGGAGGAAGATACGAAGACTTGAGGTAGGTGTCTGTTTATTACTTTGGTTTATTTCAGGGCACATTTCTGTATCTTTATTGCTAAACGTTTACACTACAAGGCGAGGAGTTCAGGGTTTCTTTATGTGTTATAGTGTAGTATATGGAACTGTTATTTGTAAATAACTTATTACCGTTTGATAACTTCACTATCATTCAAAATTAGAGTATTTCAAAAAAGTGTTTTGTTTATATGGGAGATACTGGTATACTACATTTGTAGGATACTATTTCATGTATATGTTATGTGATATGCGAGATTCTAGGAAAAACTGTGTTATTGCAGGAGCTGCTTAAAATGATACGAAGAACGCTGATGCTTAATCATTATATACAGGGCCGAGAAAGTCTCACGATTGACACACAACACATTTCATTTATAACCTGAAACCTTTCAACCTTTGACCCCAGAAAACATGACGTTAGAGAAACTATTCTACGTCGGCGTTTACATCACACAAAGACGCCACATCTTACCCGTCAGCGGGCTGCTGGCAAGGTGAGTTACTGCCGGTCCAAACCATCTAACAACCGGTACCGAAATAATGACTTATTGGTGTGATGATGTGTGAATACTATCTTATATGTTTAAATCATGTTGCTGTACCTACCTTATGAGAAAAATGCTAATTTTAAATTTTGAATTAGCTTAATCAATTTAAAGCACTTCAAATCGGAGTTTTCGCGCTAATACAATTTTCGTTGTCATTTTAAGAAATGCAATTAGTTAATTTTTCAAGCGGGAATATGGATTTGATTTTTTCCTTTTGTATTTCAATTGTAGCCAACGCAGATTTCTAGTTTACAAATTCTGACAGTGTATAGTTGTTTTATTACAGAGAGAGTATCACGTCCGCTATACGGAAGGGGAAAACATATTACATGTTTGGGAAGATGGCTAGACGACAAAAAATCTCTCGGTTTTGTGTATATGGTAATCAACCACCTGTGGACTCGAGCGTACACAAGCAAATGCAAATGATATACGAGACAATATGATGCTCAACATCAGGTCAAAAAGTGGGACTTGGGTGCTTCATACAATACCAATGCCATAATTCATTTTGCATTTCAACATGAATAGGAATTTTTACACTATACAGCTTATTGAGATTATAGATCCACATAAAATACTCGTAGTTTCTTCGGACTGACGTTTTATATTTTCGTATTGGTTTATATAAATAACCAATTCAGTCTACCCTGATCTCGTCTTTACATAAAGCTTAAAGACTTTCATATGGTGAACCGACATAACGGGGTTTCACCTCACGCTTAACTAATTGGTGATATATCTCGTTAATTGTGCATCTATGTTTCATTGAGTCATTTCTAAGTTGTGGTATACATGTAAATGGAGCACGTTCTTGACTTGATAGTTCCTTTTAATATAAACCATAGTGCTTTCCAATTGTATAATGTGAAGGGTTATTAAAATAGCCATACCTGCACATAAACTGCCGTGTACATTTTACAGCTTGTTGCGAGACTACTAGGCTTTGTGATACTATAAGGACGGACGTATAGTGGATATATCATAACCATGGTTTAACCAACGGTTAGGAGAACTGACAAACTTTCGTCATAAATAATGCGATGCGATATAGACTTGGTATACATGTACATTTTAAAAAAAGTCAAATTAGAAAAAAGATCAAGTCTACTAATTGTTTTTTTAAATACTGCAGAACAGGATCTCCCGAGACAGTTTTTGCAAATATAATTGAAATCGGATGAGAAATGGCTGATATATTCCAACACCGAAGAGATAAATTCTCTTTCTTTGTAAGTGTGTGTATGGGTGTGTTAAAATCAGAGTTTTGTATGGAGCTTGGGGACATGTAGAATGAAAGAGAGAAAGGGACATTTACAAAATGTAACTAATTTCTTTGTATAATTTTGACAAAAATATTCTGCTAAAAGCAGCTTTTGGAAGTGAAATGAGTTCGTCTTTTATTTAAACACTCAGTCAATATGTCAATATTGCGTACATGTATGAAACTAGATGAACAAAATTTGTATCGACAACAAACCTATCGTGATAAGCTCAATGGAGGGGATGTTAATAAGATGTTACCTCTAATCCAACAACCATCATCAGACATCATTAAGTTTTACAATTTTATCTGTATATCCAAAAATCATCTCACGTGCTTTATACAATAATATAATTAGTGTTACAACTCACTAGTCATAACTCTTGCCTATGCTCATAATAGCATATTCCTTGCAAAGAGTGTTTTCATTGCCTTAAAGTGTATTTGAAACTATCTCAAGATAAAAATGACGTAGCCGTTTGTATGGCTGTTTCGAATTGGCGCCTTCAACTGCTGCGTAATAATTGATAAGAAAAAAAATAATCCGTAATTAGTTTGTGATTTTACGAGATTGTGTGTGGTAGATTTAATAAAAATTATCCACTTTGATATATATTTTCGTTGGCGCCTTACCAAATAACCTAGTATAATGTACTCTCTTCATAAACTGTTTTGTGATGCTTACACTGGTTTCTGTGTTAGATTTACATAAACACGTACTCAAGTTAATCTAAAGTTAAATAATTATTCTTTTACACTGTGGTATGTTGTGAACTATCGTACACATTAAATTAGTCATGTCTCCATCAGCAGTTTCTGTTACTGACCAAACTTTAGCGCACGCTGTATGTTTTACTAAAAGCATGTATACCGTAGAGAAGAAGAGCGTAAACATTAACGACATCAGAGCGTATGGTTTTTAAGATAAGAAGTGGCTACAATGGAACAGTATCAACAGACGATGATGGTCAGAGATGAAATTTTTACAATTTTTAGTCTTGTGTAATTTTACATAGAAATAATAGGCTGACAATCTACGTGGAAACCTCTGGGAGAATCATCCCCATCATGAAACCCGTATTCTTGTCATTAAATGTTGTCTATAGTATCGGATGACAGCGAAGGTAAATCGTTTATTCTTTTCATTAAATGTTGTGTATAGTATCGGATGACAGCGAAGGTAAATCGTTTATTCTTGTCATTAAATGTTGTGTATAGTATCGGATGACAGCGAAGGTAAATCGTTTATTCTTGTCATTAAATGTTGTGTATAGTATCGGATGACAGCAAAGGTAAATCGGTTATTCCTGTCATTAAACATTGTGTATAGTATCGGATGACAGCGAAGGTAAATCGGTTTAGGACTGGGAAGAATTGTCTTCTAATTAGCATATCTGTATCTGATTAAATATATACCTATGCGACAATTTGTGCAATGGTAAAATTGTCTCTGGTTTGATTATAACCTGTACTTTTCCATTAGCAAATACTTAAATGACACGGCTAATTTTTATGTAAGTTTAAAAGAATTCCTTGGAATCTAGATGCGCATGAATTTCTCAAGTTTGATTTATTAATTACACCAGCAATAATCGTAGCATACGACGTTTGGTGACACTTCCTTGTGCATATTTATGACGTCAGATGCATGAATAGTGATGTCGCCCATTTCTCCGTCGTGTATATACCTAAATGTATTTATAGCGACTGCATAGTACATGTAATACTTACTTAATAGACACAGAAAGCATGTTTTATCGCATTGTAAAAACAATACTTAACCTATTTACATTCAATCTCTACTTTAACATATCAGAAACTAACCACATTGTCAGTAAAAAAGAGTTTAAACTAACCACATTGTCAGTAAAAAAGAGTTTAAACTAACCACATTGTCAGTAAAAAAGAGTCTTTGATTTACGTTACTTCACCAACCATTTATTGTATTCATAAATTCTTTAAATTTCTTTGAGTTATATATCTAGTAGAATCAATTATTGATCCTATGGATACATCATTCATTAATCTATAGTAGTTCCCAGATAATAATGAAGATCATGGTACAGCTATACACCGTCACACCGTCAGAGGTGACTTCTTATACATGTACACATATTTCATCATCATGCAGTTAGGGACAGTATATTTTTCATGTAACAAGTATCCACCCTTTTATCATATGCTGAATTTATTTCAATGGATTAAAAGGGTTTTTTAAGGAAAATAAGTCCTTATTTTCGAGGATTAACTTAATGAAAAGATTTACTCTTTGTTTCAAAAGGGTAAATTACATTCTTTGACGTGCTAAGATCACAAAATATCGAATCGAGGTCACCCCCCTACATTCTAGCAATGTGACCGCACTAGTACAATCTGACCACAGACTAATTTTGATGAATCGCCTTTTGAGCGTTTTTTACTGTTCTGAATTATTCACTACCGTTAGTGTGAATATCCTGTTCTGGCTGTCTACAAAAAATAAAAGCCTGGTATCCGCATTGATCATTTCATTAAAATTAAAGGTTTTTCGTCTCATCGAGTTGTGGATAAGATAATAGAGTTATCTCTCTTGGTATGTATACATGTATATTGTGCTTCGTGAGATGGAGTTTGTCGTACGTATTGTCTAATTTGATGAGAATACTACTACCGCAGGTTATATTGATCTAGTTATTTTGTCGTTTCCTGCTCTAATTTCTTGAATCTAAATCACATTCATTTGGTGTAGATAGTAGTTTTGATTTACTTCCAATATATAAATGTATTTCCCTTTGTATTTATTCGTCTGATTATTCTGATCCGTTTTAATACGCAGATTCCCACTGTTTCACAGATAGCTGTTTCACAGATAGACTTCCTGGCATGATGTACTCAGTGGTAGGGAATATTAGAGAGAAGACTGCAGTTATTTTGTGACGGTAGTATTACTGTGTTTGAGCATTATATAAGTAAAAGTATTAGACTTGTGTTGGTAGTCATTTAATTAAAGATTTGTTTGATGTTTATGTTGTTAAATCCATACAACATCCACAACTATTGCGTCTTTAGCCTAGTTGTGCTTAATTGTCATGGCGCTAACACCAGTTTTCAAACACACAGTATTCAGAACTGTTATTTTAGATAAAATTTGTATTTTTGATTAAATCTCAAAACCTATTTATATACGACGGATTCAGTTTCAAAATTATGTGACCATCCCCATAGACTTCCTGGTACGGTAACGAGAAATCTGATAACATTAAGATGAAATAGGCCCATTTAAAATAGCTTTAATACTCAAGTAAAATTTATAATCATTCGCATTTATCACCGCATGAATCACATCGTAATGTTGTGCGTTTGTTTTGTGGGTTTTTCCATTATTTGAGTATTAGTCTTTTGGGCTGCAATCGTAATCGTTTTAACAATAATTGGTTGAAGTTGTAAAGTTGAATCACTTTGTCAGAGTTTACAAACGATGCATCACTTTTTCGAATTATCATTATGACTCCATTGAAATACAAGATTTGTCACGTCATCCCCGACTCACTCCAGATACCAGGCACTCCGTGCTAGAATCCTACAATTTGACTATATATATATGTATATATTTTACAAAGTAAACGTTGTATTAGAAGTAAGCATTGAACTTATTTGTGATGCCGATACAAATATTTATCAGTGATTAGTGTTTGGTCCTCAAGACAGTTGTTAATCGGTGAAGTATTTCTCCTGTACCTACTACGCGTGTGTTTGTGTGTGTTTTGGGAGACTGTGGTATGTTTGTCTTGTATCCTCTGATAGCTTATCACTTGCCGTTTTGTAACGCTTCGTTTGTTTGATTAATTAAAGTCCTGGTAACAGCCAGAGTCACTTTTGTTGAGCAAGAAAGCGTTTATGAAAGAATAGAAAAATATTTCAAAAGTTCTCTTCGTCTATTTAAAAAGAGTTAACATCATACTTAACATATTTCAATATTTTACAAAATATTCTCTTAGATTCGTCAAATGGAGACAATACGAAGGGGTATTATCTATTTCACTCTTTTGTATTTTACGTACACGATTAATGCGTTTAAAGTCGGCAGAATGACGTCCATTGTACGTTTATATTTTGGAAAGTAAAACCCACGTCTGAATGATCATTGTAAAAACATCGAATAAATCATAACAAATTTTGAATCTCCGTGCTGTTGGTCAGATTTACCGGGAACGTACAGACACATAGCATTTTTTAGTCAGACAATCTACGTATTCTATTTTTATATAAGTCTTTATTTGGGAAAGTCGGATCTGTGTTATAAGGATGAAGATATTAAAACTTCGAATAAATCTAATGTATCCATGCTGCCGGTCGGATTTGGCAAACTAAACATTTAAACATACATTTTTGTCCAAAATGTGACAATTTGAACAAAAGTGGGGATAAATTCATTAGCTATATCGATGTTTACATTGTAGGACATCCGTTTATGCTGTCTAAAACATCATAAGACTTTATTTTTTTTAAATGTCATTTTGTGATATACATTGTATAGTACATTGTTTGTACTCAACAGTTTTACTAGAGCGTTTGCAAACAACGGGATAGATGTAATGTACATGTTTATAAGCATAGCAATTTCTGTAGTATTTCTAATGTTCCTTAACAAAATGTAACATAGTGGACGTACGTTGTAGTTGTTTACTTCTTCGTGGATACTCGGCAATGAATGCATGTTTGGCTTAAAACGCTAAAATAGCTTCCTGTAATACTTGTTCCTCTCCCGAATTAATGATTTAGTTTGTTTAAAGTTGTTCCATAGTATTTTTCAATTTTGAATTTCGTCACCAAGCTATATCAATTTGAAGAAGCAGCTTCGGCTATCTCATTCTCTTCCATAGCATGATGTGTTTCAGATCTGAATCCATATGGTCATGTTACATACAGTTGTAAACTGTAAATCGTGAATATATGTTTAAACATGAAACTACGATCTTCTCCTGTATATAGTTTACAGTGGCGTAGGAAGATGAAACGTAATGGGGGGGGGGGGGGGGGGGGGGGGGGGGCAAAGGTCCTCAATATTTTGTAACCCACCTCCCCCGCCGTCGCACCTTCAGGAGGAGATTAACTCCCAACCATATATGCTTTATGTACATTTTTCATATATCATTAAATAATCCTTGTACACATTTATAGACAGTGGGGTCGCTAAAAGGAAATTAACGAATAATTAACAAAGATTTTGGTGTTTTAGGGGTCTGAGGGTGACCCCCGGGAAAAATATTGTAATTTATTGTAATTTAGAATGGCTAAGATGAGTTTTACAATGTATTTTGATGATTTTGCGAGCGCCCGAAAGCGCGAGATTTTGGTGGATTTTTTTTTTTTTTTTTGGGGGGGGGGGGGGAGGGGGTCCGGGGGTCTCCCCCGGAAAAAAAATTACGATTTAGAATGGCTTAGATGAGGTTTTATTTACGATGCATTTTGATGAATTTGTGAGCGCCCAAAGGCGCGAGAATTTGGTGTTAGGGGGGTCCGGGGGTCTCCCCCGGGAAAAAAAATTACGATTTAGAATGGCTGAGATGAGTTTTACGATGTATTTTAATGATTATAAAGCGTTCTTAACATGGTAATTTTTCGATTTAAAGCTACCTGCATTTAGAAATGATAATTTTGTCGTCATAACATTATGCAACCCTACTCGATCTGAATATACCGGCTTCACACCATCGGCACATTGTTGTGTAACATAAACAAATGAATTTATTGTCTCGCTAAGACATATAAATAAATTGATCTTTTAGAGACATTTTTTTAAATAGTACATAGAATCCCTTGATGGACATTTTTAGTCTAGTTTGTGTGCATTGAATTTTTACTATTTAAAGATGCTCCACCGCTGACAAATGATAATTTTCCACTATCAAAAACAGGAGTAGACGATTTAGTATTTTTCTTCAGTAACAAAAGTTACTTACTTTACACATTTATCACCATTGAAAAGTTTGAGCTTCTTATTTTACTTCAAGTTAAAAATATGAAAAATAATTAATTGCATCCCGAAAAAATTCCATGTCACTATATTCTATATGAAATGAAGTACTGATTGCGCATGCATCAATGGCGAAACAAATCATTTTATTTTTTGTGTGTGTTAATTAGGCATATATATACACGATTAAACACCAATTATTATTCAAATGATGAATATCATTTATACTCTGTCGGCGGTGGAGCATCTTTAAGGTTTGGCATCATGTGCTTGAACGTTTTAGGAAATGCGCCGCGCAGCGGAAAATTTTCTGGAATGAAGTACGAAAAATGTGCAGGAGGACCCTTTTTTCTTTCAAATAAGCATCTTTTAGAAAATTTCAGTCGGCGAAAATGGGGGGGCAAAAAGACATGTTTGCCCTCCCGTCCTGGGGAACGGGGTGGCAGTTGCCCCCCCCCTACCCCCCCCCCCCCCCCCCCCCCCCCCCCCCCCCCCACCCCCCCCCCCCCCCCCCCCCCCCCCCCCCCCCCCCCCCCCGGTTTCTTCGCCCCTGGTTTATTCATCGCAATGATTTGTTGGCTTGGCGGATTCTAGCCAGAGTCTTGCTACCTTCGAAAATAGAGTTACTTCCCTTGGTATCATACACATCCAGAAGATTCCTGATATCTTCAGTCACATGGTTGGTTCTTTGACTATTTCTCGAGTGAGGATAAAATAAATATCTGATAGACTTACTTCCTCTTTACTTAGAATAATTGTTTTTTTACACTGGATCGCTTTGTATTCTGACGCTGCTTTGTAATTTATAACACCACGTTGTTATAAGGTCACTACCATTCTAATACAAGAAACCCACTTAAGACTCGTGAAGGTAACAGGTTCCCACTTAAGACTCGTGAAGGTAACAGGTTCCCACTTAAGACTCGTGAAGGTAACAGGTTCCCACTTAAGACTCGTAAAGGTAACAGGTTCCCACTTAAGACTCGTTAAGGTAACAGGTTCCCACTTAAGACTCGTTAAGGTAACAGGTTCCCACTTAAGACTCGTTAAGGTAACAGGTTCCCACTTAAGACTCGTTAAAGTAACACGTTCCCACTTAAGACTCGTAAAGGTAACAGGTTCCCACTTAAGACTCGTAAAGGTAACAGGTTCCCACTTAAGACTCGTAAAGGTAACAGGTTCCCACTTAAGACTCGTAAGGTAACAGGTTCCCACTTAAGACTCGTAAAGGTAACAGGTTCCCACTTAAGACTCGTAAAGGTAACAGGTTCCCACTTAAGACTCGTTAAGGTAACAGGTTCCCACTTAAGACTCGTAAAGGTAACAGGTTCCCACTTAAGACTCGTTAAGGTAACAGGTTCCCACTTAAGACTCGTAAAGGTAACAGGTTCCCACTTAAGACTCGTTAAGGTAACAGGTTCCCACTTAAGACTCGTGAAGGTAACAGGTTCCCACTTAAGACTCGTGAAGGTAACAGGTTCCCACTTAAGACTCGTAAGGTAACAGGTTCCCACTTAAGACTCTAAGTAACAGGTTCCCACTTAGACTCGTGAAGGTAACAGGTTCCCACTAAGACTTAAGGTAACAGTCCCTAAGACTCGTGAAGGTAACAGGTCCACTAGACGTAAGGTAACAGGTCCCACTTAAGACTCGTAAAGGTTCCCACTTAAGACTCGTAAGGTAACAGGTCCCACTTAAGACTCGTAAAGGTAACAGGTTCCCACTTAAGACTCGTTAAGGTAACAGGTTCCCACTTAAGACTCGTTAAGGTAACAGGTTCCCACTTAAGACTCGTTAAGGTAACAGGTTCCCACTTAAGACTCGTGAAGGTAACAGGTTCCCACTTAAGACTCGTAAAGGTAACAGGTTCCCACTTAAGACTCGTTAAGGTAACAGGTTCCCACTTAAGACTCGTGAAGGTAACAGGTTCCCACTTAAGACTCGTGAAGGTAACAGGTTCCCACTTAAGACTCGTGAAGGTAACAGGTTCCCACTTAAGACTCGTGAAGGTAACAGGTTCCCACTTAAGACTCGTGAAGGTAACAGGTTCCCACTTAAGACTCGTGAAGGTAACAGGTTCCCACTTAAGACTCGTTAAGGTAACAGGTTCCCACTTAAGACTCGTAAAGGTAACAGGTTCCCACTTAAGACTCGTTAAGGTAACAGGTTCCCACTTAAGACTCGTGAAGGTAACAGGTTCCCACTTAAGACTCGTGAAGGTAACAGTTTTTTTTGGTCTCGCTAAAATCTCATGTGTTCTTTATTCACGAATGCTTTGGATAGAGTCTGATATAAACCCAAGACCGATTAAAAAATATGTAACCAGTGGATTGGGCACAATGTGCAACAATTGACACATTACGCAATGTATTCTGTCAAGCAGCTCGACTATGTTTGCAGACTATGTTTACAAAGTCTCTTTATCAAAATGTTTTAGATAAAGCAAAATCACACAAACATACCATTTTAAATTATATTTGGAAAATGTATTTCAATTCTCAAAGCCGACACTGTGCATATGTGGAGGGATTTGTTTTAACTTACAAAATCATGCGACCACACATAAAGAAACTTCCTGGTTTGTCAGTATGAAATCTGATAGCATTAATGTGAAATAGGCGCAGAATAAATAGATGTAATATTTAAGTTTAATTTAGCATGAATCACATTACCACTTGTAAATATTGTGTTTTCCACTATTTTAACAACTAGTTGTATAAGGTTATGATTGTTTTTAAGGATATGTGATGAAGTTGTATTTTTGTATATCTTTCTTATATTGATATGTGTTGCCGTAGCTGATTGAGTCAAGATTTTTCAATTATGTCACCATGTAGAGAACACTTCGTCTTCATGAACACTTGTTTCTATTCCTGTACCTTTGTTGAAATTCCTCTGAAATTAATTTGTGAGCTTTTTTTCGACTGGTTTATCCGTTGCTCGTATAATATGACCGGGTGGTGAATGTTGTTTGATGTTTGGCATCACATAGCACTATAAACGGAGTAGGAGCCTCACTATATTGTAAGGAGCCAACACGGATATACCGCAGCCTTCCAAAACATACAAACATCCAAAAATGAAACCCATTGCATGCGGCCAACTAACCACCTCTGCTGAAATTCCATGAAAAATATCAGAATAACGCCTTTATTATCAACAAACTGCCGGAGTAAACTGACATTTCGTTAAATCCTAACCGTACAAAAATAACATGTAGCTTACTATCGTGGTCCTGTTTAGTGAAGGTATCAGAACTTTACTATTTAGATAGTCCTCGACTACAGTAGAGACCTCTAATAAACAAGATTAATGCAAATCCAAACTACAACAAAGTATAAATGTAATGCAACTCGTGTGATGTGTAACAAAATACACAGCAATAACCATGTACAATGTATTCTTTTGTTAAGTAGGACTTATATAATGTTTCATACGAATGTACGTGCCATTAATATGTAAATCGATGACTTGATATTAAAAACATCATTTTTGATTATCCTCGTTCTCAAAAAGGGTCCTGTTCACCTAGGAAAATCCAAAGTAAGCTGATACTGATAAGAAAGTTTAGTTTTAAATATTACACAATCGTGTAAACAGGTATTAGGTGAGACTTCCTGGTTCGTTAGCATGACGATTGATATAGAGATAGTACCCACTCTAATGACATTAATGTCAAATAATTGCAGATAAAATCAGAATAGGGCTGTTTTTTAATGCAGAAGAACAAATCATCAAAAGAAATATATTTACTTTGTTAAATTATGCCCTTTTCAATGCAGCTTGAAAAGGGCGGTAGTTGAAACTGTTCACTGAAGTTCTGAAGTTGACCATCTTTGATTGTTAACAAACTTCACCATGTTAGAAGTTTACAAACGAAGCATCACCCGTTCGAATCCTCGATAAGATTCCATGGAAATTAAATATGTCTTGTCATCTCCGGTTTTAGATTTTACCCAAGAATCTATAACCAAGTCAACCAATCAGACATCGATAATTGTGTTATTTGAATCTCTACTTAACTTTTTGGGGTTGTGTTAGGTTCAAATTCAAATTTCATTAAAAATTAATCATAGTATATTATATAACATTAAATGTCCTCACATAGGAGGAGATTCATTCAACACACAACAATGTGTTAGCGTTAAGTCCTAAACATTCTGAATTGTAACCTCAAAGATTCTATTACTGCTTTGCTTCTTTATTTCTTCATTTTTCCCCAAATGAGGAAGCGTTCCATCTCTCGAATACATACTTAATATAATTCTGAGTAGTTTATTATTTTGCTAGAGTTGCATCTTTGTTTCCTTTTGCTATCTGTAGATTGTGACTGGATTTGACCTAGATAGGTATGGCGGGTCACTGTGACCTAGATTTTATATAGTGGTTGTCGCTGTGACCTAGATTTATATTTTGATCTAGATTGATTTTTATCAATTGACCACCAGAGTCTTCTTCACAAGATTATTTACGTTTCCTTTTGATCCAACAATTATCCGCACATTTATAAATATGTACTTTGATTTTATTGTGCTAGCTATTCTTGTACCCACACATTTCGTGCATTATGTGCCAATTTTATCCAATTATCTACTCATTATTTAAGTTGTGCTCTAACAAACTTCTATATTGAATTATGCCATTGTTCACATTTGCTGTAAGTTGCATAATGATACCAGAGTTTTCTGTCTGACAACGCTAGAACTATGTTTGAATGCTACACTATAGTAAGTACTGATGGCGTCAAATTATGATGGCGGGTTATACATGTTTTGTTTTAAATGTTTGTTCAAGCACTGTACTTCTAATTAAAAATATATTATATCAATAACATTTTTGCCAATATATTTATACAATGGATTTTACCCAGAATACGTCGGAACTGTGTCCACTTTATTTGGCCCCTACCTAAAAATAACTATCGTAAAGGAAATAATTTATTTGACGATTTAGTTATTGTACGCTAAAGCTTGAAACTCAACCGTGGTTGAGGACAAATTATTGGACGTATCAGTATATTTCTAAAATTCCACACTTCTGGTCCTAATTGTCGGTAATGCACGTAAAGGGACCGCAGAATCAAACCAAAAATAGATTCCTGGAAATCCCCTTTTGGGCAAATCCCCTTTTGGGCACGGCAAATCCCCTTTTGGGCACAAGATTTCATAGAGAGGTGAATGTTTCGGAGCCTGCTGATTGGGTATCCAGGGTGCATCAGTTTCAAATGTTTAATGTGTGGGTTGGGCAATACATGTAGATGTAAAATATATAAAGAAATTTTAAAATTCTGTCAAGTGTGTGTCTGACAGGGGGAGGTAATCAATATTAGAATTTCATGAATATTTTGGTCAATTTTTGGTGCGGAATTCAACATAAGATGGCACCCCCCACATAAAAGTTTAGCAAGATGGTAGATCTTTATTTCTTTTTATTCACAGGTATGCGAGATGCCATTCTTCAAAATTAGTGACAGGTGACCAGACTTGAAAACTCCATTTAACCTTGACAGCGGCAAACGTTAATATATCGTATATAGCGAAATCATTTGGTTCTGCGGTCTCTAAAGTAGACTTTAAAATCGTCACCAAGCTAAACCATCTTCGACTATGTCATTCTCTTCCATAACAAGATGAGTTTCTGATCTGAATCCATATCCTAGTGTTACATAGAGATGTAAACTGTAAATCTTGATGACATGTTTAAACATGAAACTAAGACCTTCTCAGGTAGATAGCTTATTGATTCCAAAGTTTTGGCTAGGCGGATGCTTCACGGGACTTTTCCAATCGTTGGTGTGGTGTCTTACTACCTTCGAAAATAGAGTTACTTCCCTTCGTACCATACATCTCCTGAAGATCCCTTCATATTAGACTAGGAGACACTGATATCACCCGTCACATGGTTGGTTCTTTGACTATTTCTGTAGTGAGGATAACATTGTTATATACTTACTTCTGTAATTTTGAATAGTTGTTTTGTTATACTGCATGACTTTGTATTATGACACTCCTTAGTAATACATATCACCATATGTCTTTAGAAGGTCCCTACCATGTTAATACAAGCCATCCATTTAAGATTTCTGTTAAGCTACACCCTGTTCTCTGATGCTTAGTGAAGGTAACGAAATTTCTTCTACGGGAACTTTGGTCTCACTAAAACCCCATGCGTCCTTTAATCATGAATGCTAAAAAGTCTGAAATAAAACCAAAGTGAAACGTCAATCATATGTAAACTGTAATACATGTGGATTAGCTCAATGTGCAACAATTAAGAAATAATGCAAAGTATTCATTTTTCTTGCAGTCGATATTAATGTGTAATATTTTTAACGTCTCCGTTTCATTATATTCATTATAAAAAGACATTAAACAAGCATATCGTTTTAGATTATATGTATTTTTATGTACAATAATTTCAATTCTCAAAGTTGTCCATGTTTATATGTGGAGGGAAGCAGTTCTAACTTACAAAAATCGTGCGACAAACCATAACCAGTCACTTCCTGGTATGGTAACCCTAACATGAAATCCGATAAAATTAATATGAAGTCGACGCTGGTAAACTAGTTTTTATACTTTAAGCTTGATTTATAATGAATCAAAGTTATAGCCGCACGGATCATATTATCACTCGTATACGGTTTGTTGTTGTTTGGTTTTTCGCTATTATTATTTTAAGCGTGTTGTTTTTAGGTAGAGATTATTTTAGAAATTATTTGGTATAGTTGTAATGTTGTACCTAGTCACATTTTACAAAAGATGCATTACTTCGAATATAATAACTATCACTCGTTTAGATACATATTTGTCACATCACCGCTAGAATGGGTATATTGTTTGGTGTCTGGTGCCATACTTCACTGAGATAGCACTATTAACAGGACAAAAACATTCACAGACGCCTGCAGCCAACTTACCAACCAATGTTGAATGACAATTGAAATAAATCTATTGCCGAAGTTACCTGACTTTTCTTTAAAGACCAACTACCTTTCCGAAACGGATTTTTATTTTGAAAGTTGGAATTTAAAACGAGAATGATAATTTTGTAGAGTCACAAAAGTTATATGCTTACCGTTAATACTACACTTATCATCACATTCTGAACAATTTTATCAAAATAAATTAAATGTTATTGTTTTAAACGCGAGTCTTATAATGTTTCCATATTAAAGACCTTTTATGCTGAACCAAGCTAAAACTTCGTATCAATGATACTTGATGCATAGTACAATGCACAGCAATTAACATATACAATGTATTTTTTGTTAAGCAGGACTTAAATTATGTTTCATACGGATGTGCGTAATAATGATATACAAATCGATGACGTGATATTAAAAACACCATTTTTGATTATCCTCGTTCTCTAAAAGGGTCCTGTTCCCCATGGAAAATCCAAAGTAAGCTGATACTGATTAGAAAGTTTAGTTTTAAATATTACACAATCGTGTAAACAGGTATTAAGTGAGACTTCCTGGTTCGTTAGCATAGCCCAACTCAGCGGCTTCAACACTACGTTTTATTAAAGGCTATCGAATGATTGCAGATACAGAATAAGCATAAGCTGCATTATAGTGCAGAAGAAGGAATCATCAAAACTAATATATCTACTTTGTTAAACTATGCCATTGTCAATGCAGCTTAAAGAGGGCGGTTGTTGGTGAAACTGTTTTTCACCATGTTACAAGTTTACTAGCTTTACGTCATCCATTTAGATATAAATATGTCTATATTGAATACGTCCAGTCACCTCCGATTTCCAATCATACCCCCGAATCTGTCACCAGTACAACCAACCAGGCACCATAGGCATCGATAACTACTTTATTTGATAAATCTTTACCTATCCAGTGCAAGAACCAAGTGTTAAACATTCCGAATTATCATGTCTCACTTCCTTCATTTTCGTCCCGAGAGAGGAAGCGTTCCATTTCACTAAAGGTGTTAGGACATCATACAACTGTTTTGACATTCTATATAAAACTGTTTTGACATTCAAGATACAACTGTTTTGGTGTTCTAGATACAACTGTTTTGGCATTCTAGATGTAACTGTTTTGGTGTTCTAGATACAACTGTTTTGGCATTCTAGATGTATCTGTTTTGGTATTCTAGATACAACTGTTTTGGCATTTTAGATACAACTGTTTTGACAATCTAGAAACAACTGTTTTGACAATCTAGAAACAACTGTTTTGACATTCAAGATATAACTGTTATGGTGTTCTAGATACAACTGTTTTGACGTTCTTGATACAACTGTTTTGACATTCTAGATACAACTGTTTTGACATTCTAGATACAACTGTTTTGACAATCTAGATACAACTGTTTTGACAATCTAGATACAATTGTTTTGATAATCTAGAAACAACTGTTTTGATAATCTAGAAACAACTGTTTTGACATTCAAGATATAACTGTTATGGTGTTCTAGATACAACTGTTTTGACATTCTAGATACAACTGTTTTGACATCCTAGATGCAACTGTTTTAACATTCTAGATGCAACTGTTTTGACAATCTAGATAAAACTGTTTTGACATTCTAGATACAACTGATTTGACATTCTAGATACAACTATTTTGACATTCTAGATGCAACTGTTTTGACATTCTGGATACAACGGTTTTGACATACTAGATACAACTGTTTGGACATTCTAAAACTCACAAAAGATGTTGGAGACATCATACAACTGTTTTGACATTCTAGATATAACTGTTTTGACAATCTAGATACAACTGTTTTGACAATCTAGATACAATTGTTTTGACATTCAAGATACAACTGTTTTGACATTCTAGATACAATTGTTTTGACATTCTAGATACAACTGTTTTGACATTCTAGATACAACTGTTTTGACATTCTAGATACAACTGTTTTGACATTCTAGATACAACAGTTTTGGCATTCTAGATACATTTGTTTGGACATTCTAGATACAACTATTTTGACATTCTAGATTAAGATACAACTGTTTTGACATCCTAGATGCAACTGTTTTGACATTCTAGATACAACTATTTTGACATTCTAGATACATTTGTTTTGACATTCTAGATACAATTATTTTGACATTCTAGATACAACTGTTTTGGCGTTCTAGATACAATTGTTTTGACATCCTAGATGCAACTGTTTTAACATTCTAGATGCAACTGTTTTAACATTCTAGATAAAACTGTTTTGGCGTTCTAGATACAATTGTTTTGACATTCTAGATACAACTGTTTTGACATTCTAGATGCGACTGTTTTGACATTCTGGATACAACGGTTTTGACATACTAGATTCAACTGTTTGGGCATTCTAAAACTCACTTAACATGTCAGGGACTACATACAACTTTTTTGACATTCTAAAACTCACTAAAGATGTTGGAGACATCATACAACGGTTTTGACATTCTAGATATAGCTGTTTTGACATTCTAGATACAACTGTTTTGACATTCTAGATGCAACTGTTTTGACATTCTAGATACAACTGTTTTGACATTCTAGATGTAACTGTTTTGACATTCTAGATACAACTGTTTTGACATTCTAGATACAACTGTTTTGACAATCTAGAAACAACTGTTTGACAATCGAGAAACAACCGTTTTGACATTCAAGATATAACTGTTTTGGTGTTCTAGATACAAATGATTTGACATTCTAGATACAACTGTTTTGACAATCTAGATACAACTGTTTTGACATTCTAGATACAACTGTTTTGACATTCTAGATACAACTGTTTTGACGTTCTAGATACAACTGTTTTGACAATCTAGATACAATTGTTTTGACAATCTAGATACAATTGTTTTGACATTCAAGATACAACTGTTTTGACATTCTAGATACAATTATTTTGACATTCTAGATACAATTATTTTGACATTCTAGATACAACTGTTTTGACAATCTAGATACACTTGTTTTTGACATCCTAGATGCAACTGTTTTAACATTCTAGATGCAACTGTTTTAACATTCTAGATAAAACTGTTTTGGCGTTCTAGATACAATTGTTTTGACATTCTAGATACAACTGTTTTGACATTCTAGATGCGACTGTTTTGACATTCTGGATACAACGGTTTTGACATACTAGATTCAACTGTTTGGGCATTCTAAAACTCACTTAACATGTCAGGGACTACATACAACTTTTTTGACATTCTAAAACTCACTAAAGATGTTGGAGACATCATACAACGGTTTTGACATTCTAGATATAGCTGTTTTGACATTCTAGATACAACTGTTTTGACATTCTAGATGCAACTGTTTTGACATTCTAGATACAACTGTTTTGACATTCAAGATACAACTGTTTTGACATTCTAGATACAACTGTTTTGACATTCTAGATACAACTGTTTTGACAATCTAGAAACAACTGTTTGACAATCTAGAAACAACCGTTTTGACATTCAAGATATAACTGTTTTGGTGTTCTAGATACAAATGATTTGACATTCTAGATACAACTGTTTTGACAATCTAGACACAACTGTTTTGACATTCTAGATACAACTGTTTTGACATTCTAGATACAACTGTTTTGACATTCTAGATACAACTGTTTTGACAATCTAGATACAGTTGTTTTGACATTCTAGATACAATTGTTTTGACATTCAAGATACAACTGTTTTGACATTCTAGATACAATTATTTTGACATTCTAGATACAACTGTTTTGGCATTCTAGATACATTTGTTTTGACATTCTAGATACAACTATTTTGACATTCTAGATACAACTGTTTTGACATCCTAGATGCAACTGTTTTAACATTCTAGATGCAACTGTTTTGACAATCTAGATAAAACTGTTTTGGCGTTCTAGATACAATTGTTTTGACATTCTAGATACAACTGTTTTGACATTCTAGATGCAACTGTTTTGACATTCTGGATACAACGGTTTTGACATACTAGATACAACTGTTTGGACATTCTAAAACTCACTTAACATGTCAGGGACTACATACAACTGATTTGACATTCTAAAACTCACAAAAGATGTTGGAGACATCATACAACTGTTTTGACATTCTAGATATAACTGCTTTGACATTCTAGATACAACTGTTATGACATTCTAGATGCAACTGTTTTGACATTCTAGATACAACTGTTTTGACATTCTAGATACAACAGTTTTGGCATTTTAAAACTCACTTAACATGTTAGGGACTACATACAACTGTTTTGACATTCTAAAACACACAAAAGATGTTGGAGATATCATAAAACTGTTTTGACATTCTATATACAACTGTTCTGAAATTCTAGATACAACTGTTTTGGCATTTTAAAACTCACTAAAGATTTTAGGGTCACCATAAAACTATTTTGACATTCTAAAACTCACTAAAGATGTTGAGCACATCATATAACTTTTTGGCATTCTAAAACTCACTAAAGATGTTGTTGACATCATACAACTGTTTTGGTATTCTAGATACACATGTTTGACAATCTAAAACTCACCGAAGATGTTTGGGGAATCATACAATTGTTTTTGCATTATAAAACTCACTCAAGATGATTGGGGCATCATACAAGTGTTTTAACATTCTCAAACTCACTTAAGATGTTAGGGACATCCATACAACTATTTTGACATTCTAAAACTCACTAAATATGTTAGGGTCACATACAACTGTTTTCACAATTCTAAAACTCACTAAAGATGTTTACTTTTCTCTTATGCTATTGATAAGCGGCTGCTCAGTTAGATTAAATACGAAAATGGTATTAATTATTTAAGAATCAAATGTATTGTACTGGTGTGCATTGTACAGTGTAGATTTTGTGATGTGTGTGTTCTGTCTGTGTTTCTGGATAACCTTACGTAATTGTGTGTAACTATAGTTTAGTCATTAGTCGGTAAGGACCAATACGATTATTAACCAGCAACTAATGGCTTTTTGTGGTGACAGGATTTTAAACATCCTGGTGGATAAAGAATTCGATAATGTTAAGGCAGGGCGAAATAATGTGTTTATGTCGATGGATTAAACATAACATTATTTGATAGTAATTTGTCGCGGAGCTAATATCAGATTGTTAGCCTCCAATTTTTGAGTTGATCTAAAACCGTTTCTGATCGCCAACAAACGCCGTGGCTGTTTATCATCTTATTACATAAAATGACGTCATTATTTGTAAAATGCCTTTTTATGCCTGAAAAGTATTTCTCATCAATCTCTTATCAATTATGGAATTTTGCTGAATTAAATTTAATTATCATGATTAATTAACCTGAAGATATGTTTATTTAGTAGAGATGAAATAAAATATCATGATGTGTTCTCATCATTTATTTACAGTTATCGTTTATTTAAATAATACTCTGATATTTGGGTTATAACGGTATGGTATTAATAATCTAGGCATCTTTTCCACAACCATTATACAAATATTGACTTTTTGTAGGTTAATACGAGGAATTGTTATACCTGAGAAAGGTGATATTCCCCGAGACCGAAAGGCCGAAGGCCGAGGGAAATATCACCTTTCAAAAATTTAACAATTCCTCGTATTAACCTACAAAAAGCCAATATTTGTTTTGTTATATGAAACAATACAATGATACAAGTTTTGCTACTTGGAACAATTTTGAAGCAAGGACAGCGCAATGACTAATTTATAAAAAAAATCAAGAAAATCTTCATCCACGTATCCTCAGTAGGTACTTTTAGTACTTCTGCTGTACTTCTTCACAATATAACTTTCGAACATATAGCTACATTTAAAATGTGTAAAAGCATCTTTCCTAATCCTACCTCACTGTTGTCTGCCATGTTGGATTTGCCTATTGCCCGATGATCGGCAATGCTCTATTTTGATAGGTCAAAAATGTGGAAGAGACAGGGAATTCCCTGTTTCTATTTATAGACGGGTTACCGGATTTGCAATGTCAACCTCTGAACAGGTGTTCATCGGTCTCAGGTTGTCATTGCATTTTGTCATGACCTGTCTGGGCGGTCTAGACCAATCAGAAAACGACAAAACTCACAGTCATATAACAATAACAATTGCCATAGCAACTATTACACCTCATTCTTTTATTTTCCATGTCTGAAATCTTCCACGCTGAGGCTAATTATTCCATGTTTAACCTCATGTTACGTATCGTTAGTATTGGCGACAAATATTGACGTTAATCAGCTCATTGCCCACTACCCAATCACCCTAAACAACCATATAGAATCGTCGTGCTAAAGTTCTTGGCGAGTCTATTAACGTATAATGGGTAGGTATAATTGGGTTGACACCCTTGACATTTCACTATCACTTTTCAATACATAATAGTACCTTAATGGTGTATTCTCTGCTATACAAGTTTAACACCACTTGATTGTCAACAATGAAATGTCGTCTGAAGGTTGTTACGTCATGTCTGAGCACAGCGAGCGTCACGGTCTGGTTATTTTGAAAGTCACTGGTCACATTTTTATTGTTAGCCATTTTCTGATGTCTATGTTTGTATATTATACAAATAATCGGAAACCAAACAAGCTTTGTAAAAGGTTTAATGTGTATACCTATATAGCGGAATATAAGATATTAAATAAGTGGCTATGTTTTATGATATTCGCAAATAATCAAACTCGTTAATCATTAGGACATGTCCCTCATATAAAGACTACTCCGTCTTTGCATATTACAGAGTTATCTGCCCTTGCAGGTAGGAATCTAATGTGACGTCAATATTTCATGAGTGAAACTAACGTCGATATCACAGAAAATATGACGTTTAGCTCACAAAATAATCACGTCACAATCGACACCTTCCAAGAAGGGCTGATACGGAATAATTTCTTGGCATATCAAATTATTGAACGGATTTCGTTAATTATATGTCAATACCTTGTATACACGGGGAAGCTTTCGGATGTGACGTTTCCGTCTGATAAAACGTGTCAAGCGATATTCATGACATTGCCGATCAGTTCAAGTACTGTAACTATTGTTTCATTTTTTTCGACTTGTTGATATGTATTTAGAAACTGTCGTTTGTTTGACCATCCAGAGTTGACACGATAACTTTAATGTCCTACAGGGACTAATATATGCTGACAATGGTGTCTAAATCATAATTTTGATCAGAAATGGAAATAACCTAGAGGTGCGATTTCACTGTTGAGTTTACATTAAGTACTGTAAATGGTGACTTTGGACTGGTCACTCCTAACCCACTGACCAGTGTCACATTGTTGTGTTTTAGTTCTGTCCGATATCGAGTACGTATGGTCAGTCTGACCCATTGTCCACTTCTATCCATCATTCGCTATATCTGATCATGTCCACTCCGTCCCAGGACAGTGTCCAGCCGATATTTATATAGCTCAGATCCTCCCATTGATAACACTCGGTCATGTTTAGACAACGTTATTGGTATGATGGTCAATATAGTTAGGTGGTCAGCTAATTATCTGGGGCGATGGTCAATTTCCTGTGGAAAGTGTACATAAAATGTTACTTTGTTTAGTGTTGTATAGTAGGGGTGTTGATAGAATAGGGCCAAATAGACTTTATACCGTTTGTGAATGGTTCAGTACATGAGTTTTAATTTACTGCAGTTTTGAATGGTTGCATTTTAAGTCCAGCAATTGGTTGCTACAGAAAGTCGGAGTACTGGAGAAACCATCGACCACTGATATAATATTAGACACATTAACCACTTTGTCCTATGGGTACACAATGTACTACACGAACAGATATGATACACTACTATATTGTCACTTTGCTACACATAAAACAAGGAATATTGTACAATCCAGCTAATGTTTCTGTCCTTAGGGACATCTAAGTTATAAAATAAAAAAAACATAAATCGGCATTTGGAGATTTATTTAGGAATTTTATCGTTGGGAAACCAATATAACCCATTGAATATATACACTAGAACGTCTCGTAAAGCCCATCTTGGTAGCACTGGACTAAAATACCGTGACTTTAGACCACCGGATTGATAGAAATATTTTAACACACAAGTATATGTGATCTTGAAATTAGGTCAAGGTCATTCGTTTAAAAAAAACTAGATAGTCCGACATTCCAGTCAAATATCTTTTAATACTTTTAAGATGAACATCGTAGTATTAGGTCCCTTGGTTACTTAGAACTTTGATGCGTACAATGTAATGTTTGACGGTTATGAACTTAGGAACAGGTGAAGTTATAACAGAACTTATAAACAAACCTGACATTCCCCTTGGTTTTGAACAGAAATTGTTTAAAGACATGAACACACATGTTATGCGACTTTGGAAATTGGACAATTTCATTTAGTTTTACCACGCTGACGTGATCCATCATGGATCTGACGTTTGCACTTTCACGTGTGTTATGTAAAGAGTGTCCAGAGCGTAAATAGCGTAGCCCTGATTGTACGGTTAACTCTGGTGATTTACGATTCCTGAGATATTGAAAGGGTATCATTTCAACACAGATCTATGCACAACACTATTATATATAAAAGATATGCCGAAATCCATATACAATATATGTAGGTTAATCATGAATTCGTTTTAGATGAGGACAAATGTATATGAGTATATGATAAGCATGGATTTTCTGTATAAAACAGACTAATAGAAAAAGTTAACTCAACGAACACACTGTATATATATAGCTGTGAATTGATGTAAATCTTCAATATAGATTCATACGGCAACGAATAAAATGACATAAAACCATGAAATTAATCCTGTCGGAATATGAGACGGACCTCCATACTATTGTACCCCGTCTGACGGTAAACCTAGGTAAGGCCTTGAAAATCCCATCACCTCCTTAATCCGACTATTGACTCGACCCCCGGTCCACTGGTCAGAAAATGACGGGGCATTGTGTGAACTAGACGCCATGCTGTTTCTGTTGTGCATTTAAACAACACGGATCCAATTTTAACGGATTATGAGGGGTATTGATCTATATTGTATACCACCACATGTTGTAACATGTACAAGGGGAGCACATTAAAGTCTGTCATTTATTAGATCTACATTTGTACTTAATCTTAATCTCCCCTTCAATATTCTCGATAATCTGAAATTAATAGTTGATTTTGTTCACATCGCGAAAAACGTAGTGAGGTTGTGATTACAAATAGAACGGAATATTTAATATCGCTGTTTATCTACCCGGGAATGTAGTAATCATAATACGATAGATGTACAGGTAAAATCAGAAATAAGTCAATTAATAATTAATACGATAGAATTTGATCAAATAGGCCGCTTGTTTGTTGGTTATCCATATATAAAAAATATAAATCCCATAATTTTGTTTATATCAATTGCGAAACAATAATTTGTAACTTTTACAAATCATTAGTGGGAGGAAAGTGCCCAAAATCCGTGCACATATGATCGGGCATTGCTGAGGATCGGCCGGCTGGCTACCACCACTACCAGGGCCCGGCACCATAAAGCTATTCTCAGACAGATTTTTTACTCAAGTATATGATTTTCCATAGGCTTGAGTAAAAAATAGTTTGAGAAAGTTTTTGGGTGCCGGGCCCCGGCCGATCACCTAAACTCCATAACACCGACTATCCAATCGTCTCATTACGAATCACTTTTGATTCATTATAATAATAATTTGATTTGTTAAGTATATGCGAATATACTTTTTATAGATCCAAGTACGTCATGCCATTCTTTAATTAAAAACAGAGGTAAGATTTCATTTATCGTGCTGCACATATGATATTAGTTTGCTCGATTTGGTTGTCAACCCACTATATCAAATTGTAATTAAAACGTCTCATTAACAAAATAACGCTGTCCTAATTTGCATGAATAACATGTGCATGGTGTCAAAAATCTTTCATGCATTTCCAATATTCTATTACATGTATTTCTCTCTCGATGTTGGCCTCCCTAGTATTGGACCTCTCTAGTTCGGATTTGTTTATTGGAACTAATCGGGAAAACGTAACCCAAATGTTTGTTATGTTTGACAGTGAACTTATTAAATAATTGACCATTTTATCGTCAACATTTCCTGTTAGACGTAAACAAAGTTAGATCACAAGTGTACGTCACCATTGGGCTGTTTTTGTCGTTAACAATCCTGTAGATCAATACACATCATAAACACCCCAAGTATTCGGCTGTTATTACTGATAATTATCTAAAGTATTCTAGGCCGAGATGACTCGGCTAAAACTCGCTGTTATTTCATCGATTCGCTGGAATTGACGCTGGTGAAATCACATGTGAATGATTTAAGCTTTGAAATATAAATAATTCAAATCTGACACGATCGACGTGACAGTTTATCAAACCATCAACCACGTTCATAATAAATTCGAATTTTATTGAAATATTATTTACCTGTGGTGTGTATGTCTCGATTAAAATAAGGGAGTTTGTTACCAATATGTTGAGCTGAGTTCATATACGATATGAATAAACCGAAATATTATTATCAGACAGGATAACCACATGATCTCTAAATTAATTTGATGGCATTTGTTTTACTTCAATTGACCCTGACAGTGTCCAGACACATACACTGGCATGCCATATCGGAAAAGAGATGTTAAAAGCCACATTTGGCAGTTGTCCGATACTAACCATTGGTGGATGTTTTTCTCCGTGTACTCTGACTTTCATCCATCTTGTAAACCTTGCACGTCTCGAAATAACCCTGAATGTTAAATTGGGTCTTAAAAACATACTTATGATGAAAGGAATCCTCTGTTATTGACATGACTCGTCTTCTGAGAACGGGTTCATCACACTAACTCCGTGTATTCTATTGTATACATGACCTTTGTATAACGGACACCTGTCTATAACGACCACTTTCTTTAGTTTCTAGTGTCCTTTATACAGAGGTTTACTGCGGCAATACCATAAACCAAGTAAATACATTGTGTCCTTAACTATAGTGATACGGTCTATAAATCCCAACATTGAACGGAGGTTGGGATATATTTTTACCTTAAAGGTTGTGTGTATACTTTACATCCCGATTTTACCTTAAAGGTTTTGTGTATACTTTACATCCCGATTTTACCATAAAGGTTTTGTGTATACTTTACATCCCGATTCACACCTTAAAGGTTGTGTGTATACTTTACATCCCGATTTTACCTTAAAGGTTTTGTGTATACTTTACATCCCGATTTTACCATAAAGGTTTTGTGTATACTTTACATCCCGATTCACACTAAAACGTGTGGATCAAGGAGTTCGAGGAATGAAAGACAAAAAAGAATGTTTCTTAATCTTATTTAATTAATCACAGCGACTGCCATTAATAACAATGATTATAAATACGACAACAATCATTCAATATTAATCTCAGTTTTCTTTAAATGCATACACGATTAATCCCTAACACAATCTCGCATCAGGTACACACACCACTCGCGTACTTCAGGTTCCACACTTCCCTAATTTCGAACACTTCCGGTACTACACTCCCTCAAAATCACACATTTTCTATATCATACTCCCCTAATTTCGTACATTTTCAGTATATATCACTAGAATCATTCATACCTTTCTGGCTTGTGTAACTCGTATTATTTCGTACATATGAGTATATCACAAATTCAAAATGGTAACTTCGTACATCCCCGACAATTTACTGGACACCAGTTATATGCTGCTGATGAAATCACCGGTTATTTCCCCTTTAATAAGAACACAGTTCTGTAGTTGACGGGTCATCGGTTATTAGTTCTTGGTGGTTAATACAACGTCGTAGAGTGGAACACCGGTTTCTGCCCCTAGTCGGTATTTTGTAGCTGATGGAAACACCGGTTATCTGCCCTTGGCGGGCGTCAATATTTTGAAGTGGAGTAAACACCGGTTATCTGCCCTTGGCGGGCGTCAATATTTTGAAGTGGGGTAAACATCGGTTATCTGCCCTTGATGGGCTACGGAATTCACATTATTCGGTGACTGATGGAAGGATTGCTTATCTGCCCTTGGTTGGACATCTCTGTAGATGTATAGCTGACAAAGCCGTCCGATACCTGACCAATATATGTTATAGATAGAATGTTTGCATGGACTGCCGTTTGCCTGAAGAACCAGTCTTAGAACTTGTACTCCGATCGTCCATAGCTACCTTTGACTGGCTCCCTCCCGAGGAGTCCCGACTGTTTTTTCTGTTTAACTTGGGATCACTAACAATTTTGTGTAAATCCCCGCGACTTGAACCACTGGACGAGTCTTGAGTTTGTTGGTTACACTGTATACGGATCATCGGGGAGGATTCCGTCCGCTGGTACCGACGAGGGGGGAGGGGAGGAGGGTTGACTTTCTGGGCCGAGGGCAGCTGTCCTGTACTTTGTGACTGGGACATCATCACAGGCCCTACGGAATGTCTATGCTGACCAGCGCGATTATGGACGGGCGAATTTTCGTCACCAATATATAAACCGGAAGTGGGACGATAGTACTTACTGTTTTTGTGCCCCGACTGTCCCCTCTCCAGCATTGCTAACCGAGCACGGAAATCGTCCAACGGTTCATATGCTGGCTCCTCGAAATAACTTTCCTCGTCCGAATCGTAACCGTATTTTTGTTGGGGAGGAGACCTCCCATCTCTGATATACTGGTACAAATCGTCCATTTCGTCCATTAGAACATCCTCGCGACTTTTGGAGCGTTTAATTTGTGATTTGGCGTTGTTCTTTCTGTTGATGGTGTTGTTTTGTTGTGTAAGAGAGTTGGCGACGTCTTGGGATTTCCGACGTTTGACGGCATCAGGAACAGCCACAATCAGGTGTATTGTGTTATTGTAGTTAGCGATCATTTTGTTACACTTTGTCATCATGTCCTTAAATGGCTGACACTCCTTAATCTCCGGCATGTTCTGGACAGGGGTCAGTTTTAGGGATACTTCGGTAGGTACGGGTGTAATCCGAATATTGTGTTTGTCTAATGGACATAGGAATGCTGTTTCGTCAGTGTAGGTCCAGTTTAGCCTCATGTACCCCGTGAACTTTGACGTGTCCACTTTTGGCCAAACACCCATGACCAGTTTCACTGTCAATGGAAGACGGAACATTTTAACGATGTCTTTGAACATGAACACGCCCGACACATCCCCAGGACTGGCAATGGGGGTGAACGTACCTTGCTGGTCAAAACTTAGATAAAGAACAACATCCTTTGAGTCCGTACACCGGAGATATTTGGTCCTATCCCCGGGGCCATTCACAGTTCCTGCAAGTGTTAGCTGTTCTCCAGCGGGAATCACTTTAGATTTGTCAAAAGTTAATTTGCCATCTTCATTAGTCATATAACCTTTGATATTTTGTCTAACTAAACACTTACTTGGAAACTCCCTAGCCAGTCTGTACACACCCTCAATGGGCCTAGCTGACCGCCCGTCCTCGGACAACAGTTCAAACCATCCATTATAGGACAAAGGGATGCTGAGACGTTGGTCCAGGGGAACCACCTTACTCACTCTGCCGTCACGAGCCTCGAAACGACTAAGACTGTGTGCTAGCACTTTCACGCCTGTCTTTATAGAATGAACTACGACGTCCTGGTGTAGTTTCCTCAAGGGGATTTTAGATACTCCCAAATTATGGAATTGTCCTTTTGTAATTTTGGCTACCACCGGAACATCACACTGCATAAGTACATCCTTTAGGTGAACCTGGGCGGTGTCCCAAACAGGGGACGGGAACCCCGCCATGTCTGTCGCTGTAGCCATCTCCAGCGTACTATGGAGTATCGACCGATCCACCTCGTACGTGTTTCCGTGTCTATACTTAGACGACTTGGGTTTACCTGTATTCATGGCGCTGTCAGTCAGTGTTTACGTGCCCAGTACTGCCGAGAATATTTGCATACCTGTCGGACGGGTTTCGCTCAGACAAGGTGTAGCAATAGAAATAAGAACGGGACTTTGGCTTTAAGGCTTTTATAGGCAGACGACATTGGGTTCAGTCAACCATGATGTGTAAACTTACCTATGTGACTCATTACGCTATTGTACGCCTCTGTAAATGTTTAACAAACGTGTGGGGTGTATATTATTCTTCACATTGAGTCAGGTAATTGGACAAATTAGGCCGCACACTACAATAACAGTTTTAAACCACGCAGTACTTTTATCCCTGATTATGGATATGAATAATAAGCCATAAAACGTTGTAAAAAGTATATTTTCGATTTTTCAATTCGAAAGCAAATATAAACGCTAAACAGAATTTCTGACTTTGTCCCTTATAACAAATTTGTGAATTGCAGGATGCATCGACTAATTATATAATTGTAGATGTGAGTAATTATTAAAAAGACTAATTATAGCCGTATGTTACGTTACTAAGTACACTTTAAGCGTTATTTAGTGTGTTACTAGGGTAATTATTGGGAAACCCCGTCAGAACGTATACATTATCGATGGAATCAGGTTATATGCATACGGAATACCTCATTAGCAGGGCAGTACTGCGGCGCAATGCAGAACATCTGCATGAATTGCCGTAACCATTTGTGGTTAATTAATTAGTAAAAGGAGAAATGACATTAATTAGTTTCTCACGAAAAGGGTTTTAATATTCATATCGGGCAGGTATAATACAGAGAAACACTGAGAAGAAATGGTCGATGATTTGTACGTGCATCTGGGCTCAATAACGTCTAACCAATTTTCAGATGCGGTGTGTTTGCTTTAGTGACCAAATAGGCCTTCTTCCCATACATCATATAATCATGTTTATTTTATTAATTTTAACCTGTGTTTTGGACAAGCTCTCATGTTGTCATTTATGTTGAAGACATAAATATCACAAACCCAGTATACTAGGTTTAAATGTGAGAATGAAGACATTTGTTACAGCAACCAAAGTCAACATTTTTTCTGTAAAGTCGTATCCTCGTGGTGACCTTCACATTGCTCTAGCTTTATATTTTTAGAGCAGCTAACAGACTGTCACTGAGACGCTTCTTACCAAAACCACCTGTTTATATGTCGAGATAACATTGATGTTGTTCGATTGTCGTAGAATTTCTCGTCAAGCAATGCATTTTTATGACGACCTTGACATTGTCAATGACACCAAGGCATTGTCAAAGCTAAATTCGTTTTAGTTACAACAATCAAACAAACTTTCATAAAGACTCTCATATTTGAAAATTCCGGTACATTATCTAGACAAAGCTGTCAAATCAACAGTTAATTATGATGGCCTTGACATTATCATAGGATAAAGTTCATATTGCCATGACGGGTGTTCTGTTGTCATGAAGACGAATACATTGCTATATTGTCTCAGAAACACTTCAGGTTATCAGTAAAGTGTGAAGTGTACATGTATTCCAGATGTTTATGCACTGCAAAGAGAGAAAAAAAACTTGAGAAAGTCGCACGCTCTGAGTTCAGAATGCCGGAGGGTAAAGATTTGGTTGTTAAACTTAGTGACAGTCTGACCTAACACCTTAATATAGATCCATCAGAAGTTTACCCGGACGTAACGTTTCACCAGCCCGGGGAGGGGGTCAATCGTAAAACGAAAATATCTATATATTTAACAGTTTTGTTGGAAACATTGTCATTGACATTTTTGTGTGTTGTTTTTGGTTAGCCTGAAGTGGTACGTGTCGTCGTAGTACAAGCTGCTCGTGACGAATTAAAACCACATCTAACTTATTATACATCCTGTTCTTACATGGTTTCTCCGGGCGATGTCCCTCTTACAAATGTACAAGACAGTGTCAGAGGCTTATGATATGTCACAACATTATCTCTCAAAGAATACACTATTATTCTAAGTAACGTATGTATGATACAAGCGCATGAAATATGGTAACACAGAAGCCCTCGACGAGTTATGGCCTGAAACAACCTGCAAATCTTTGTGGCATTGACAAAAGTGAACTCAGTGTTGTTAGTGATTAAAGCGTTGTTCAGGTATAAATATCGTAGAATTGATTTTGTAATTCCATATGGCATTTCCCGCCATTATAGTACCGTATATGGAAGTTGTCGATTCGTCCTAGTTCGATATCGAGATTGTGGTGTATTGGAGGACAGGACGAGTGTTTATGAACGCTATTTTGACCAATGATATAGCTTTATCTGTGTTCGTAATTTCTCCAGGTAACATCAAAGGGACCGGCCTTACCTGACAAATTACCGAGTGTTACCGGCAATCTACATGACATAATAACACAATGGTGTAACAATATGGCCACAGCCATAATGGACTCGTATACAATGTACATATAACTTGTTCAACACCACACGGTTGGTGTCAATATTATATAAGTAACGTCCAGTAAGTGCAAACAGAACTTACGGTGACATGTTCGAGCACATCACACTTGACTCGCGGAAAATCTTTAACCCGACCTTTGGCAAAGAGAAACTACTATAAATCGATCATAGAATGCAAATCATAAAAAGCATAGCAATTATGTTCTGAATTATATTTATTTAAATATAATTGTATTCTGAAAAGAACAAAAATAGGATGTGCAATATGGATGCAGTGTGAATGCATATGGTACAGTAGCTAGTATACTCAGGGAAAGTTCACACATGGCAAAATAAACAAAATAGTCGCACGAACGACTCTTAAAGTCATATTACTGCCGAGGGCCCAATAAATAATCAAACAGGTCTCAATGCTCCGCAAATTGAGATCTCTACAGATTGTCTCGGGTCACCAAGAATTTAATGATGTGGAAACTGCAAGATTCCATAAGACACTGAATCATTACAGTCTTAAAACATTTGGGCCATCATTGAACTTTTCCACCCTAAATAATCCGCATATATCCAACTTCTACAGTTTACCATTGACTGTTTGTGGAATTAAATCATTATAGAGTAAATTTTCGACACAGTTGGATTTGTCAGTAGTTTATAATTTGCAAGGCTTCTACGGTTTGTTAGTGGTATAGTGTGTTGGTCTGTCAAGAGTACCGCAAACGTTTTGTTTTCAATATATTGAGATATGAAGGATTTTGCGATGTGATATTCTAGTTTTTAAAGATTGATTTATTGACGGAAAGGGAATATGAATACAGAACCAACTACCGAAGTTAAGAAGTCTATTTGATTAGGTATTGTTTGGTGTATATACAAACTAATCATTAATTGACCTCGCACGGTCAATTGTTGTCTGAGGTAACAGATGGGTAGAGAGATCACCAGTTGTGGTCACCTTGTATTGGGTTATACGTAACATTACGTACCATATTGTCCGAAGTGGTCAGTCCGGGGGCCCTGTTTGTCTGGACATTATAAATTTGTTATGTTAAGGAAAGTCCCTTGCTGATCGGGAATGATAAGTTAACTACTTCCCTATAAAGTATTGATAATGATCGTTAACACTTGTGGCCCTGCTATCCACTATGATCTGTACAGGGCAACATGTACATGTATCCCCACCGCAACATCCGTAATATAACGTTAACATGTGTGGTTACTTATAAATATTTAACAAGACATCTGTCGTGTTGTTTAGTGATGCAATCTAGAAAATAATTGGTATGCACATAGCTATACAAACATTACGACATGGATCATACTGTAAAATGTACAGATACATACGACTGATGCGGAACATCATCTCCGAGACGCCACGAAGTCGGGCTGCGCCATGTTTAGGGGAATTTAACGACTATAGGAAGACATTTTGTTTCGTAAGGTTTCTATTGTAATCTAATTACAATTAATTAGAACATGAACATTAGCACAATACGATAATCAGACATTTCCTACAAACTGACGGGCGATGACCCCCACTTTTAACAAAGAATGACCTACTCTCGGTTAGAACATGTACGGGGTCTATACATAGAGCTGATCTGTCTTACAACAGGATGTCACGTTCTCCAAGCAACTGTTAAATATTGTGTTACGTTCTTTTGTATTTCATGGAATTTCTTTGTCTCTAAAACGAATTGTTGCTTTTTTGCGTCTTTGTTTACCTTACAGGTTGATGTTTACTACCAGTTCAGGTTTTCTATCTTTTTGAGGTCATAATTAGCTCGTCACTTGTGGAAATTGTGATTCATATCTACATAATAATCTATATTTACAATTACTCAGCCTTAAACATAATATAACAAATTGAACCAAACTAAAAACAAACAAAGCAATGTAAATATATTTAGAAAAAAATGTAATACGTTTTATCGCGGAGTCGCAAAACAGTATTCAATAAATGGTATCTGTCCTCCGGGCTCCGTTCTTAGTTAATTCCTTTGTGGCTTCTGACGACAGTACTTGTTCATCTCAGAATAGAATAACATTAACTGCATATCCAATATATCTTTTAAACACTGTTCTAATGTTAAGTTGATGTGATGCTAAATATTTTGAGAATCATTTATGTAGATCATGCTGTTGCTAAAATTCCTTTCTTCGTCGTTGTCGTCGTTGTTTTTGTTCGAACCTCTTTTTGGTATAACCATCACAAATTCGTTGTGATGTCACCAAAATTTTGGCCAACGTTTTGTTGTTAACATCTGTTAATGGTTCGTGAACAGTGTTGTAATAAACACTTGAACGCTATTGCACACTCATCGCTATATGAATGGCTTTATAAATCAACCATCCGATGGACCTATCCGTAATTAGATGGTTGTATATTCTGTTCTCACCTCGTCCTAAATGTTTGTGTGGGTGTTTTTAACTAAATAAACACCCTTGTAGCCTGTGTATTAGATCATAAAGACAACCGTTAAGTGCGAATCTGTTTTTATTTACACGTTTAACCTTACAGGAAACAACATCATTTTATTTTGAAATTTTAGTGATCATAGCGTGGATATGTCTGCACACGGCATATGTTGTTGACATTGCAATATAAAGCTGACATTTCAAATTGGCAAAAAAATGACAAATTATTTTGTCATGGATCAACAAAACATTTTCTTATTAATTATCATTCCTGTCGGGTGTGTCATTCTAAACCAGAAAGCAGTTATATAGCCACGATCTATACGTGCAGTGCGATTCAGTGAGATGAAACTATACAAAGATAGCTTGTCTCGACCTAGATTTGTACTAGGGGTTGTCAATGTCTCGACCTAGATTTGTACTGGGTGTTGTCAATGTCTCGACCTAGATTTGTATTGGGTGTTGTCAATGTCTCGACCTAGATTTTTATTGGATGTTGTCAATGTCTCGACCTAGATTTGTATTGGGTGTTGTCAATTTCTCGACCTAGATCTGTATTTGGTGTTGTCAATGTCTCGACCTAGATTTGTATTGGGTGTTGTCAGTGTCTCAACATAGATTTGTATTGGGTGTTGTCAATGTCTCGACCTAGATTTGTATTGGGTGTTGTCAATGTCTCGACCTAGATTTGTATTGGGTGTTGTCAATGTCTCGACCTAGATTTGTATTGGGTGTTGTCAATGTCTCGACCTAGATTTGTATTGGGTGTTGTCAATGTCTCGACCTAGATCTGTATTGGGTGTTGTCAATGTCTCGACCTAGATTTGCATTGGGTGTTGTCAATGTCTCGACCTAGATTTATATTGGGTGTTGTCAATGTCTCGACCTAGATTTGTATTGGGTGTTGTCAATGTCTCGACCTAGATTTATATTGGGTGTTGTCAATGTCTCGACCTAGATTTGTATTGGGTGTTGTCAATGTCTCGACCTAGATTTGTATTGGGTGTTGTCAATGTCTCGACATAGATTTGTATTGGGTGTTGTCAATGTCTCGACTTAGATTTGTATTGGGTGTTGTCAATGTCTCGATCTAGATCTGTATTGGGTGTTGTCAATGTCTCAACATAGATTTGTATTGGGTGTTGTCAATGTCTCAACATAGATTTGTGTTTGGTGTTGTCAATGTCTCGACATAGATTTGTATTTGGTGCTGTCAATGTCTCAGCATAGATTTGTATTGGGTGTTGTCAATGTCTCGACCTAGATTTGTATTTGGTGTTGTCAATGTCTCGACCTAGATTTGTATTGGGTGTTGTCAATGTCTCAACATAGATCTGTATTGGGTGTTGTCAATGTCTCGACCTAGATTTGTATTTGGTGTTGTCAATGTCTCGACCTAGATTTGTATTGGGTGTTGCCAATGCCTCGACATAGATCTGTATTGGTGTTGTCAATGTCTCGACCTAGATTTATATTGGGTGTTGTCAATGTCTCGACCTAGATTTGTATTGGTTGTTGTCAATGTCTCGACATAAATTTGTATTGGGGTTGTCAATGTCTCGACCTAGATTTGTATTGGGTGTTGTCAATGTCTCAACATAGATTTGTATTGGGTGTTGTCAATGTCTCGACCTAGATTTATATTGGGTGTTGTCAATGTCTCGACCTAGATTTGTATTGGGTGTTGTCAATGTCTCGACCTAGATTTGTATTGGGTGTTGTCAATGTCTCGACCTAGATTTGTATTGGGTGTTGTCAATGTCTCGACCTAGATTTGTATTGGGTGTTGTCAATGTCTCGACCTAGATTTGTATTGGGTGTTGTCAATGTCTCGACCTATATTTGTATTGGGTGTTGTCAATGTCTCGACCTAGATTTGAATTGGGTGTTGTCAATGTCTCGACCTAGATTTGTATTGGGTGTTATCAATGTCTCGACCTAGATCTGTATTGGGTGTTGTCAATGTCTCGACCTAGATTTGTATTGGGTGTTGTCTATGTCTCAACATAGATTTGTATTTGGTGTTGTCAATGTCTCGACCTAGATTTGTATTGGGTGTTGTCTATGTCTCAACATAGATCAGTATTGGGTTTTGTCAATGTCTCGACATAGATTTGTATTGGGTGTTGTCAATGTCCTCAACATAGATTTGTATTGGGTGTTGTCAATGTCTCGACCTAGATTTGTATTGGGTGTTGTCAATGTCTCGACCTAGATTTGTATTGGGTGTTGTCAATGTCTCGACCTAGATTTGTATTGGGTGTTGTCAATGTCTCGACCTAGATTTGTATTGGGTGTTGTCAATGTCTCGACCTAGATTTGTATTGGGTGTTGTCAATGTCTCAACATATTTGTATTGGGTGTTGTCAATGTCTCGACCTAGATTTGAATTGGGTGTTGTCAATGTCTCGACCTAGATTTGTATTGGGTGTTATCAATGTCTCGACCTAGATCTGTATTGGGTGTTGTCAATGTCTCGACCTAGATTTGTATTGGGTGTTGTCTATGTCTCAACATAGATTTGTATTTGGTGTTGTCAATGTCTCGACCTAGATTTGTATTGGGTGTTGTCTATGTCTCAACATAGATCTGTATTGGGTTTTGTCAATGTCTCGACATAGATTTGTATTGGGTGTTGTCAATGTCTCAACATAGATTTGTATTGGGTGTTGTCAATGTCTCGACCTAGATTTGTATTGGGTGTTGTCAATGTCTCGACCTAGATTTGTATTGGGTGTTGTCAATGTCTCAACATAGATTTGTATTGGGTGTTGTCAATGTCTCAACCTAGATTTGTATTGGGTGTTGTCAATGTCTCGACCTAGATTTGTATTGGGTGTTGTCAATGTCTCGACCTAGATTTGTATTGGGTGTTGTCTATGTCTCAACATAGATCTGTATTGGGTGTTGTCAATGTCTCGACATAGATTTGTATTGGGTGTTGTCAATGTCTCGACCTAGATTTGTATTGGGTGTTGTCAATGTCTCGACCTAGATTTGTATTGGGTGTTGTCAATGTCTCAACATAGATTTGTATTGGGTGTTGTCAATGTCTCGACCTAGATTTGTATTGGGTGTTGTCAATGTCTCGAACCTAGATTTGTATTGGGTGTTGTCAATGTCTCGACCTAGATTTGTATTGGGTGTTGTCAATGTCTCGACCTAGATTTGTATTGGGTGTTGTCAATGTCTCGACCTAGATTTGTATTGGGTGTTGTCAATGTCTCAACATAGATTTGTATTGGGTGTTGTCAATGTCTCGACCTAGATTTGTATTGGGTGTTGTCAATGTCTCGACCTAGATTTGTATTGGGTGTTGTCAATGCAGATGATAACGCTAACTCTTTCGAACGTCTTCGTACTTATAAAATTCCCATACAGATACGTATTTCATTTTGTTTGACCTTTACCTGAACTGTTCAATCACTCTTGGGTTTTGCTATCATGTAAGTATTCTTCATCTCATTAAAATCCGCTTTTGCCCCTAACATTAGTGACGAGTAGATAGGCTTAACAGCTGTACGGAGTCCTCAATATCAGTTTATTTCAATGAACGACATTTGACACTTATCATCTTTTACATTATCCAAATCATTAGCTTGTTTGGAAGTGTTTAACAAGGAACAATATCGCTTGTGCCAATTATTACTATAATATGTAACATATGGTTAGATTTTACAGAATAGTTACTATTTGGTATGGAAAACTTTCTTGACTTTGTGAGAATTTTGAAATATAGCACTTATCTCATTTTTACAGAGAAATCTGTCGAAACAAGTCTCTGGCAAATGTGGGATCCATTTACAGGTCGACTTATTTAACCCTACCTAGATTTTATAAACCATCTCACTACTAATGGACCACATTTAGTGAGTAAGTGTGATGGAAGCATTAGAGTGTAGCTGGAGGCACTCTGTTCACCTCATCATAACACGGGGGAAACGAGATGGAATCAGGTCTGTTTGTAAACGAAATGCTTCGTTTTACTGCGTAACACCTCATCATAACACGGGGGAAACGAGATGGAATCAGGTCTGTTTGTAAACGAAATGCTTCGTTTTACTGCGTAACATTTACACTTTAACCCCAGGTAAACTTAATGCATTTGTCACCTTTCCAATCATTAGTCATCATACTTTAATGTTAACCTGGCAGTCTATACCTTATTGAAGGTTTATCAGGGGTTGACTTTTCTTTTTAACGGCACTTTTAAAGTTTTATTTATTAATCTTCTTTTGTGATTTCCACTATAAATTCACGCCATTTGATTGAACTTTAAGTTGCCCCAGAGGGTATGTTATAATTAATTTTAATAAAGTTAATCCGGAGTGTGGTTTTAAAAAAAGGCTGACTTCATTGCTGGCTTGTGTATTTCCGAACATAACACAAAACATTCAGGATAATATCGCTTGTTTCTTTATCTTTGTTATACAACTTAGGTAGGCGGATGACGACTAGCCTTTCAGTAGACCCGATCAAAACAGTTTATTACTTATTGTTTATTACCGATATACAGTTGTTTACTCTAGCATGTAACTTACAGACCATGTCTTATACAAGTCACACTTCAGTGAGTTTCGGTTTTGAGCATTATCAAAATTTCAACTTAAAAAGGTCACAATAGCCAGAAGATGGAAACACATTTTCCCGATATTAGACATTTACTGACTTATTGTTTTAGTTGCCTTCATCACAACACATACTTGTTTGAATGTTTTTGGTTGTATCCTTTTTACTCTGTATAATACATATTTCATAATGGACAATAAGTTTTTTTCTCAATATTTTGAGAAATTAAGAAATCATCAGTAAGTGTTAACAATAACAGTCCACTTGTTTGAGTGAGAGGGATATAAATGCGTTTTACGAGTGGTCAGTGTAGTACAATAGCCTATCACCTCCTTATACTTGTACTGCCGTATGTATTGTTGTAGGTCAGCGTACCTGTGTATTACAAAGGTGTGGGCTGGTGGGCGGGAATTATATACAATACACATTGTCTGATGTTGTGGAACTTTGATGACTGTCATTCAAAAACATAACAGACTTCTTAAACATTTCTTACATTGACCGAGAACCTCAAAAACATAACAGACTCCTTAAACATCACTTACACTGACAGAGAACCTCAAAAACAGATCAGTTCGACATTTCCAAATAATAACAAAAGGCATTTAAGTCTGTTACACTTAGATTGTTCAGTAAATCTTGTTAGGGCAGGAAAGTACTTGTTTTACAGTAGACTGAGGATATCTGTACTTGTTAGACTGTGTGAAGGCAATGGGTTCGATCAGGTTTAGTGGCAGTTCGCTAATCAGCCTATATCTAGGTCTTTTTCGTTGTTGTTTTTTTTTTTTTCGTTTTTGTTTTCCTGTGCCTTACTGAAACTAAAACAAAATAAACAGATAAAAATATAATAGTAGATAGATTTACCAGACAAGTTAAACAGTGAAATAAGGGACGAATACAATAGGCGTATTCAGTATAACCATCACTGGTAATCATATTCAATGTGATTTAAAAATGTGTATTAAATCTATGCTAATTTCCTTTGCGCTGTAAATGTTTGTTGTTTGAAACTTCCAATGACAATTTATAGCGTTATGATAATACGGTACTTATATACCCTATCTCTTTACTTGGTTTCTGATATCAAAACTATTTCAAATTCAAATATTCCATGGCAGTCATTACAGGCAGGAAAAAACCAAGCCCGATTATTGAAATCTTGCTAAATCATCTTAACAGCCCGTGTCCCGATACAACCTATTAACTTTGATACTACACTATATGTTTGGTAGGTAAACTCCAATAGCGCATCAGGTTACAATAATGTTTAATCCGAGATATCGTGTATTGGAATCCATACTGATAACATCTGATGATAATAAACTTTATAGTTAAATGTCGCCGAGTTTGATTACACTAACCAACCAGATGAAGACTTTTATAGTTTATTAGTATTTCCTTATCACACAATACTTTGGACCAGTACATAAAACCTTTTGTCATTGTTTGATGATATGTATGTGGGGTCGAAACAGATATATCACGTGACCTGATATAGTATTGCAGACCACGTTACGGACAATGACGTATCCCCCATGTACAAATATCTATGGGAGATACAATATCTCGGTTTGATCACCCTCCCGATGATATCGGCCACGCCCCCGAGTGTCCTGGCCGGTATTTAATACCTCAGACACACGAGTTAGCTATCTGTACAACCCGATACATATACTTATATTTGTAATTAGTAGGTACACGTACCGACTAGGACATAGGGACACGTGCTCCTGATACAGGTATTCCTGCGTACCTATCTAACCCACTTCCTGTTCAGACAAACTATTGTACTGTTTTCTGCAGCAGCTGTAGTCCGACCAAAGATCAAACAATATAATTAAAGTTGTTTCTTGCTAAAAGGCGGGTTATTGTCTTTGCAATATAACTCAATTAGAAATTGATTGGTTTTTTCCAACAAACTTTTTTTGCATCGCACACTTTGGAGAGTTGTTGAACCTTCTTCTTGCCAGGAAAGACGATCTCCCTTCTTCGATGTAGCCACAGTTTCATTTAACCGTCTTCTTACTATGAAGGTCATATCCCTTTTTTACTTTAATTACAATAGTTGCATTTAACCTTCTTTTTGTCATGAAAATACAGTTGCATTTAACCTTCTTGTCATGAAGGACACACCTATCTATTTTGATATAGCCATTATGCCTTTTTACTGTGTCCTTGCCATGAGAGACGCCATGTTCTAATTTGATGTAATCACGGTTTCTCTTAACTCCAATGTTGCCGAGAGAAACGTCCATTGCTACTTTACTGAAATCATAAGACACCTTCCTTAATTTTGTTTACTTGTAACTATTCCCCTGATATAACCCAGCATCAAAATGTCATTATGAAAACAAAAGAGACATTATATTGCAATAACTTCGGGGGTAAAACCATAAAACGGACTTGTCTCAATAAACATCATGTATAACTTTCCTTTTCGTGCACGACACTTCTTTCTATATTGAATTTCCCCATTTGTATTATCCGAAATAATGTTATGTTTTGTTATCCATGTGGTTTACAAGTTTCCGCTGTTTCTGCGACGTTAGTGCAAAATCGCTCGTGTCTTGTAGTTGATTACTAAAATCCTTTAGATAGTCGTTTGCACAAGCCAAATGCAATATTGGTTCAACCCAAAACTAACGACTTTCTCGTATACCATTCTTTTTAGGACGACGAACTTACACAGCCATAGTATCACATCATTATACTTTAGAGAGAACAGTTGTTGGTTGTTTAAAACCATCGTTATAAATGTAACTACAGGTATCTACATAAATAGGCAACTGGTTCTATATCTTTATCAACGAAGGTTCGGGACCGGTGCATCGGAGTTGATAGCAGTGACATTGGTACCAAGGCATATTAATATACTGTACAGGTATATATGTATATTAAATAATTATGTTTTACCTATGTAGACGAAGACAATGAATGTCAGATGATGATGAACTGTTTCTCTTAATATACAATAATAATTCAATCGGCGGCGCTGATGTTTCATGTCCGTAAAAGCGGTTTGTGGGACAGGTATACGACCCACACAACTGTAGTACCGCACTGTACCGCACTGTAATTAAGATGGCGGTACCGCTCGGTGTATTGGTGAGTTGTATATATATGTTGCTGATTTGTGTACCTGCGCTCTATGATGGAGTAGGGTAATCTTCTGTAATGACACGTAGACTTTCCACTTGTTAACATCGCCAATGAAAGGTGTAATGACCCCGTTTATGTTACATAGCATCCCAACGTGGTCCCCGTGTAACGGACCAAATATAACATTAATGTCGCCTATAGAGACAAAATATATTACTGATATTCTTTTTATAAATGTAAAGTAGTTAACAGAGTAGAAACCAAACGAATCGTAACTTGTGTCGTAAATCTTTCGTGGAGTTCTTTGTGTTGGTGGTAAAACCCCGACACTTAATTTCTTAGCAATGCAATAATATTTCCCTAGCTATGTTGCCTGAATCCAGCCTAACCAGTCTATAGGTAAACGTTGTATGTTGCCTGGATCTTAGCTAGCCAGTCTATAGGTAAACGTTGTATGTTGCCTGCATCATGTCTAATCAAAATCATTTTAATGAATAGTGCAACTGAACGTTTACAAATAATTGATATTACCTACATGTATACTCTGATCTTTTTATAGATAGTACTGATACAATAGGATCTATTGCATGTTAGAAGTATATAGAAAATACATTTGTCAATAGAAAACTCATCTCATTGTTTCGTTTGACAATAGTGTAGTGATAGAGGCACGATCCACCCAGTGATACATATAACCACACAACTATCTAATTCTGACTCTATTTCCCATTGTTGGTGATTTTTTCACTCTATACTCAAAAGAAACTGAACTTATCTGATATGTATAAGGTTCCTACCTCTTTTCGAGTCTTTACTTCCCTTCTAACTCAACTTGGGTTTGTGATCGGCTAGCTACAGTGGAGGTTTCTAATATGTGCTAGTGATAGAATCGCTAGTTTATCACAGAATGATTCTGTTAATGAGAGACAATCCAATCTAGTTTTATCCTGATGTCATTATTTTTAACACATTTTTGACACATCCTGACCCTCATTTATAGGGAATGAGTCAATCCCATATTGATGAATATAATGTATTAAAATAAATGTTTAATTTTTATGCAACATTACATATTATGATACTTTCGAATATTGAAATAATAGCGTAACAACCCCTCAATCGACAACTGTTATCAACAACAGAAACTGTACAGGGGAAGACTGCCTGGGTTACATTGCAGTCTCAGCTATTGTAAGCTAAGTAAGGGTCTACGTGATATTTCTGACTTCCAAATCTATCAATAACTAGACTAGGCACTTCAGACTAATATATCGTAACCACCTTCCTTGACCAGCCTGTCAAACAGGAATAACCTATAATTTTACCTGCATAAAACTCGAATACTTTTAGTGACATTTACCATTTCACGGAGAATATATTGCTTATGTCACCACAAGGATTAAATAATCCTAACTGAAATGATTTTATCACTGCCTGATTCTAATATTAGTTTTTTGCTTACAAACCAGTGGGATCTAACATACATGCTTAGGACACACTGATTCCCATTTCCCCAACTAATCAATGATTTACTAGACAATTGGTTCGTATTGCATAGTGTATGAAGTACCTAGAGACCTCGATAGAGGCGATAATACCTTGTAGGGATGTATGGTTTTATTGTACAATCTACTTGCAAAGTAATAATACAAAATTAACTCACATGCTGTAAATAATAAAATAGCATTAAGATAATTATACAAACAGCGTATACGATATCAACCTACAGAAATCCACCCAAGATACTAAACGAATAACGACGAAGAGATTACCAGAAAAATATAACATACATATTTACTTTTTTTCTGGACCAATCCTGATATGACTCGGTTCTAATATGATGTACTTTTACATAAGTTACTTTCCTACTCACTGTAGTAGATTTTATCATGTTAAACCTACGATCTAGTTTTTCCACCTACCACGGAACACATGATGGTAGTGTTTGATTTTGAAACTAGAAACTTTGTACAGATGCGATTGACAAAGAGAATTTTGTGTCAAGGTATATACAGTATCGCTGCTGTCCTTTGTTCCTTCTGTATATCATTATATCTCAGGTTACACATGTTATCTACAGATATACAGTTACAGAAGTCAGGAGAACTTGTCGGCTACAAGCGGACTACTGTTTCACTGATAGACCTATATAGGTAACCACAACATTTCGTCGTGTTTTGGCTACATCTAAGATCAGGGAGATAGGTAAACAATTTCAAATTAAAAATTCAAATTCAATTCAAAATTTCAATTATTGTATATCGTAATAAAATATGATGGAAGTTGTCAAAATTATTGACTGCGACACTATTTCGGGAAGACTTTGTTGTGAAATCAATGTTTCCCTAAGACGTTAAGTTTGTAATATTGAGGGTATTGTTGCTGAGCAGGAGGTACCCGGTCGGTAGAAATTACCTTGCAACAAGCGGCACGTTGTTTCAGCATTACGTATCTAATGCAGGAAGTGTTGTTAAAATAAGCAAATGTAGGTAATCGCGTATATATAGCTTAATAAGGAAGAAAAATAAACACACAAAAAATCTCAAGAAAATAGTATGATAAGTTGTTAAGTATAACTGATCGTAATACATTTGTGCCTCTAAATTGTAACTCCTGTACTAATTTTGGTGTTGGTGTTACAGCAGAACACACAGCTCATGTCATTTTACTTTTAACGTTTTTAGTTTCTACTCTCAGATCTTTTAATAATAATCAGTCTGTTAATATCTAGAATCTGTTTCCGTGACTCTAAGCTAGGATTAAGGCTCTTGATGCAGCCTAACGTTTTTATATGGAGACAATGCTTACCTTTTAAACCTGTTTATTATTTAGTAATCCCTTTTCTTTTTAATTGTAAACTTCCGAAGTGTTTAGGGAGGGTATCAGCGTTAAGGCTAGTGAACTTTGACCCAGTTTCGATTCTTACAAAATTAGAGAGACCAAACATAAAATCTGGGCGTTATTGCTAAAGTGTCATTGTAAACTGTCCCCTCCAGGGTACAATGCCCGCACATCCTATGGGTCAGCGAGTTAGGATCGAGTAACTGAGGTAACTATACACGGATGTGTCAAATAAATTTGTATTAAATTGAAGCTTATATCGCCACTTGATAATGTGACAGTGTGACGTGGATAGTTACATGTACCTACTTACTTAGGTAACAGAGGAGTCACAGCTTATCAATAAACGTCTGTGTATTGTTATAGTTACATAATAGACAGGTTTGGTGTGTGAATGGTACTGTAATAGGGAGACATAATAGACAGGTTTGGTGTGTGAATGGTACTGTAATAGGGAGACATAATAGACAGGTTTGGTGTGTGAATGGTACTGTAATAGGGAGACATAATAGACAGGTTTGGTGTGTGAATGGTACTGAAATAGGGAGACAGTAAGTGTCACCAAAGGTCAATTCAACCATTCGAAGTTTTCGATGATGTCATGCATGTAATCGTTTTAGTCAGTATTTGCGTATGAAGACGTCGTAGAACGTTTTTGAGGACAGAGGACTACATGAGACCGTACGATTATGGTGTCAGACATCGGACTACATGAGACCGTACTATTATGGTGTCAGACATTTGAAACGTATATTTACTATTTTGGTTTTGTTGCAAACGATGTTTTCTTTGGCTAAAACAACATACTCACCACGACAATAGTTCAAGCTCAATGCCTTATAACGAGACAAACATACATATACAAGTGTTTCTTGTCAAGACTTTTCGTTGATTAGAAAACTGGTCGGCGCAATACTCGACCAGGTAGGCAAATACAGAATAAGAAAAAGTTACCAGTCTGGGCAAAAGTAGAACGATGATAAGTCTAACTTATTGTTATAAAGTTTAAAAGACGCACCCTTATGTGTGTCGTCCTGACAAGCAAACAGTTTTTTCCGAGACTAAAAACATTTTCATATTGTTAGAAAAACTGACATTTGTTGACGGTGTCATTCGCCCTTATTTACTGATTATTCCGGCCCTGAATCGATTTCAGGTCCCCGGTACGTGGTGGCGGTACCGTAACAATGAGGCGACATTACTTTCCGATGATCGCAAAAGTTAAAAGCAGCTCCACTGGAAAACCCTGATCGTATGGAAAATACGTTATTCGCATACTACCGGGAAACAAAAACAATTGTGATCGGGACTCTATTTGTACAAGGATAGATTTCTGGCCACTATGTCCTTGTGTAACGTCAGTGACTAAATACTCATTAAGGTATTTCGCGTATGTATTTCAATAGTACATGTGACGATTATAACAGACTATACAGGTATATGAAGATCAACATGTTACGGCCTTCGATCTGTGAATCAATCAGTGATCATTACCAATCAGTATTGTGAATTTGGTATGTTAAACATGCCGTGGGAGTACTATTTGGGTCGGCGTGAATACACTACAACGTGGGTAATACTCCACATAATGTCCTAATACCGCTGAGTGGGCTATTAACCAATGTAGAGTATTAAAATGACAATAATACAAATATATCTAATACGAGTTTGGTTGTAAAGCATATTTTGTTTTGATATATACAGAAATAAGTATGATGTTTCGTCAGCAAATTATATTTGGTAAGCTATGTAAGAGTTAAAAAAACCCAAAAAAAACAAACGTTTTCGGTTTGTATTTCAGTTAAAGGATACATGTATCTTATATGATTGGGTGAAGCTGGAGTTCTACATTACTTCGTAAGGGGAATAAAGCATTGCAGTTATATCCAAATAGGACATGATACTAAGACTGAAATGGACAATAAAACTTACAAAGCACTAACGATGACCGTCAAGGTCAATAAACCAACTATTGTTTTATAACGTCCACTTGCATCAGTGTTAAATTGTGTTATATGAATGTGCCTTTCAGTCTAGTTATTGTTTTACCAAATCCATTGTTATAGATTGCGTTTCTTTGTTTCCCATTCAAAGTTACTTCCGTTATGACAAAAACAAATCCCGAAATCAAACAAAACAAAAAGGAAACAAACAAACAAAAGCCCAATTATTTCAAATTGGGGAAAAATCACTAGAAAAAAAGACCAGATACTTACTGGAAGAAATTTTGAAATCAAACGTGTATGATATAAACTATTGCATGGCTAAGTCAAGTTATGCCAAACACATGCCTGAAATCAGTTGAAACTAAACCTTAGTCAATATCACTTCATATCAGGTTCATATCACACCATTTTCACCAACACAAAAGTACATAATTGTATGATAATTAGGGCTTTTCACTTTTTGGTGAAAAGACCTATTGTTTTTGTTAAGTTTCTTATTCTTATTATTATTAGGGCTTTTCACTATTTGTGAAAAGACCTATTGTTTTCGTTAAGTTTCTTATTAGGGATTTCCATTGAGGATGGAAATCCCTATTGTTATTGTTCTGTTTTTTCTTCTTATTATTATTATTCTTTATTTTTCTTTTTTATTCTTATTTCCACAAATCTTGTTCGCAGGATATCTCAGGAACGAAATAAGGTACGACGCTCAACTTTGGACACGTTATGAATGTACATAAGATCTTGAAATGTACGTTCGATTTTTTACAAAAATGTTCAAGGTCAAGGTCATAGACGTAAAAAACAATTTTTTTGGAACGAAGTTTAAGCGCTCATAACTTCATTACTGTACGGTGTACATCGTTCACGTTTTGTTATTCAGATAGATCTTGACATTGCGCGTGCTTTTCCCATGCCATGTTATCAGAGATTATGTCAAGGTCAAGAGTTCGCTACGGGGTCAAACAAAGGTCAAAAACGAAATTTGTCACAGAAAAGTTTTGAAAGTTGGATATGAAAGGGCATGCCCTCAGAAATATATAATGACAAGTTTTAAGGTCATGTGATCCAAAATGGCGGAGATTTAGGCCTTTGAAAAAAGGCTATTTTGGCGTTTTCCCGCCAAAAATATTTAAGGTTTCAGCGCCTTTAATACTTAACACACATGCTTGATTTTTTGTATAGACATAGCATGGACGAATGTCTACAGAACTTATGCTGTTTTATTGACCTTGACATTCATTCAAGGTCACAGGGTTCAAAAAGCTTTAAATCTTTAAACGACATCTTCGTAATAAATAAGAGGTGTAGAGCGCTGAAATTTGGAGACGTTATGTACGTACATGAGTTCTTAAAATGTACTCCCGATTTTGGAGGATAACGTTCAAGGTCAAGGTCACAGACGTAAAAAACTGCTTTTTTCGAACGAACTTTAAACGCTCATAATTTCATAACCGTACGCTACACAACATGTACGTTTCATTCTCCATGTAGATCACGATAATTCACGTTTTTTTCTCATTACATGTTATCAGAAATTATGTCAAGGTCACGAGTTCACTAGGGGGTCAAATGAGGTCAAACAAAGGTCAAAAATGAACTTTAGCATAGAAATGTTTCGAAGGGCGCATATGAAAGGGCATATTCTCAGGCACATAAAATGACCAAATTCAAGGTCATATGATCCAAAATGGCGGAGATATAGGACATCAAAAATCGAAATTTTAGTTTATATTTGCCCCTGCCCGAGACGTTTCAGCGCCTTAGTACCTGTATGTACGGTGTTGATTTTTCATACCGCTGTTGTATGAACTTTTGTCTTCAACAGTTATGGGTTTTAAAGGGATTATATAGAAAAATGGCGGAAATATAGCTCTCCAAATATGGCAATTTGTTTCATTTTCTTATTTTTTTCCGTTATTTGTGAGCTCGTAGGGCCTTTATCATCTCATGTAGAGTGTTGAATTTTTGTAAATGTAAGCTTTAGCCTATTGTCTGTACAGGTTTTTAATTTCAAAGACATGAATTTGAAAATGGCGGAAATATAGACCTCCGAATATGGCGTTTCGTTCATTTTTTAACGTAAATTTTAGCGTAATTCATGAAAATTCAAAGGTGAAATGTTTTGAATTGTATGTGAAAGATCATACTTTCAGACACATAAAATGACCAAGTTCAAGGTCATAAGATTCAAAATGGCGGAGATATAGGACATCGAAAATCGAAATTTTAGTTTATATTTGTCCTTGCCCGAGACGTTTCAGCGCCTTTAAACCTGTATATACATTGTTGATTTTTCATACCTATGTTGTATGAACTTTTGTCTTCAAAAGTTATTTATTTTTAAGGGGTTATATAGAAAAATGGCGGAAAGATAGCTCTCCAAATATGGCAATTTGTTTCATTTTCTTATTTTTTTCCGTTATTTGTGAGCTCGTAGGGCCTTTATCATCTCATGTAGAGTGTTGAATTTTTGTAAATGTAAGCTTTAGCCTATTGTCTGTACAGGTTTTTAATTTCAAAGACATGAATTTGAAAATGGCGGAAATATAGACCTCCGAATATGGCGTTTCGTTCATTTTTTAACGTAAATTTTAGCGTAATTCATGAAAATTCAAAGGTGAAATGTTTTGAATTGGATGTGAAAGATCATACTTTCAGACACATAAAATGACCAAGTTCAAGGTCATAAGATTCAAAATGGCGGAGATATAGGACATCGAAAATCGAAATTTTAGTTTATATTTGTCCTTGCCCGAGACGTTTCAGCGCCTTTAAACCTGTATATACATTGTTGATTTTTCATACCTATGTTGTATGAACTTTTGTCTTCAAAAGTTATTTATTTTTAAGGGGTTATATAGAAAAATGGCGGAAAGATAGCTCTCCAAATATGGCGATTTGTTTCATTTTCTTATTTTTTTCCGTTATTTGTGAGCTCGTAGGGCCTTTATCATCTCATGTAGAGTGTTGAATTTTTGTAAATGTAAGCTTTAGCCTATTGTCTGTACAGGTTTTTAATTTCAAAGTCATGAATTTGAATATGGCGGAAATATAGACCTCCGAATATGGCGTTTCGTCCATTTTTTAACGTAAATTTTAGCGTAATTCATGAAAATTCAAAGGTGAAATGTTTTGAATTGGATGTGAAAAGATCATGCTTTCAGACACATAAAATGACCAATTTCAATGTCATATGATTCAAAATGGCGGAGGTATAGAACTTTCAGCGATTTTGAGGTGTGATTACATGATGTGGCATGTGGCCAAAGGGAGATAATCGGTATCTAATACTAAAACTCTAATCGTACGTGTTATTCCGCATTGGTCCAAGATCTTCATAAGATAAGGAGAATTTTTGCACTTTTAAAAAACCTGAAATTCTAATGTGTTTACCTATTCATTATCAAAATTGATATTTTGAACCTAAATCTCAATCGGAATTTCCAAATTCATATCACGGTTATCAAGGAATAATTACCTGTCAGAAAACATTTTTAATTTTGAAATTCATAATAAGCCAGCCAATCAGCGGCCGGGTTAAAATTCTGTCCTGGGCTCAATCTTCGTTACACACGGGCCGTTTCGAAGGTATTTTTACATTTAGTTTTCAATATAGGGAGGGTTTTCCACAAGAGACCCGGAGGGGCGATCCGACTGTAGCTCCCGTTATATGTATAAGTCCCAAATCGTGATCGTATAGTATTTTTAGTATACAACAGAGTCCACAGTCGTCACAAATCCTCTCCGGATCCCGTTTCCTCCACAGGTTACAGGCCTGTATCTCAACAGGTTCGATCTCTAGGATGTAGCGGAAGCACTGACACTAATCCAATAACTCAACTAGGTAAATACAGGTACAAATAACTATTTATTATATAAAAGACAAGTAGATTAATTATTACATAGAAGATTCACAATAGTGCCCGTTAAGACAGATAACAATAAGAGATATATAAGTGCCGAAGCAGTTACAATGTATCCAAGATTAACTATAGCCAAACTTTAGGCCTAATTAGCTAAGTCCTGTGTGATTACCACGTTCCCTAAACAAAGCCTAACACCCTACGGAGCCAACTAACCACCTACAAGTGTTCTTAACTCTAGAGGTATATAAAACCAACGGTGTAAACTAGGATACCTTAGGATGCCTAAGCCCTACATGTAAGCCCCTGACAACCCCTAATTATACACAAACCCTACGTTAGCTATAGATACACTCTTAGTAAAGACCCATCAGCCCCTTTTATAACAACTCATCAACCCAGTACCCCAAAGTGACCACTGATTGGTCAATGTCCGGACAGAGCACCATATTTAGGTGAAACCGTTGCTACAACAACCCACCTACACACTAAATATATCTTCCGCTTAAAACAGACAAGGCTCAACTGACTGATAAAAACCTCCCACGTGTACCACACGTGTACTCCGGCCAGCGGTCATCATCGGGGTGATCATGAGGACAACTAGGTTGATGAATGTGACTGCTAAACAGCAAACACACCCTAGATAAGACCTGTTCTCACGGTGTTCCCCTGAATTTGGGTCCAAGATACATAAACAGATCACTGAAGTGAAGACTTAGAAGAGTGCAATAACAAATATACATACTGTAGAAATAAATGCAACAATGATAGAAACCCGTTCTATCACACTACATATACACGTATATATGAACAATGTACACGTGTTTGCGTAAATACACGTACATGTGTAACTACACCGCATACATGGGAGGCCGTCCTTACGTGACCCTAGCTGTTAATAGGACGTACATTTGAACAAACAAACAATAAAAGTAATGCACAAACACAATAACTGACAGGTTTAAAAGCCTTTTATGTGTGTGGCAGAGCCGTCACCTGTGACACCGGATGTTCAAACACAACCGGTGCTATTTTGAGAAACTATCCGGCCGTTTTGAGATCACAAAACCAAATAAATTCCCATAGAGGACCGTGTTAACGTTTGCTACTATTCAGGTTAATTGAAGTTATCAAAATTCTTTACAAAATTTACATCTACATGTATTGTTCCGACCCACACATATATCCAATCAGCAGGCTCCTATATATTCACCTCTCTATGAAATCTTCTGCCCAAAGGGGGATTCCCCCTAAATCTGTTTTTCGGTTGGACCAGACTACTTTCGTAAGAAACGCTTTCTGATTAATATTGAGTGAGATTGTCCGTTTGTTAAAGCAATCGTCTGTTCGCTAACATTACTTATATCATTACATAGGTGGAAATCCCGTGTTTTGATCGCGATCAAATCTAGTTCTTATTATTATTAGGGCTTTTCACTTTTTGGTGAAAAGACCTATTGTTTTCGTTAAGTTTCTTATTAGGGCTTTTCACTATTTGTGAAAAGACCTATTGTTTTCGTTAAGTTTCTTATTAGGGCTTTTCACTTTTTGGTGAAAAGACCTATTGTTTTCGTTAAGTTTCTTATTCTTATTATTATTCTTATTATTATTATTCTTCTTCCTGTTTTTGTGAACGCTCTATCGGTCAAACGGTAAGACATAGGATAAAAATGATTTCAGTATGTTTAAACCATGTATCTGAAGGTGTTCCATGAACAAAATTAAGTAGGTCAAAAAATCCAAAATGGCCGCCATGACGTAAAACCTAAAAACACAAAAACTGCTCTAACTCAAAAAATATGAAAGCTATTGTAAATCTGAAGGTATTTTATTTTAGGGAATGAACATATCTAACTTTTACTCATGACATGTTTCCACAAAAAATGTCTCGTTAAAAAGCTCGCTAGAGGTCAAAGTTTACAAAAAAGTGACTATTTTTAGAATTTTTTTATTATTCAATTTTCGTCATTTTTTTACATTACATCGATGCAGTATGCCATTTTGAAGATTTTAATGTCTTCAAACTTAAAATTGATTCACTAATTAATTTTTTATGACGTATTTAATATTTAACTAAGAATTTTTTTGCAAATTTCGACAATTATATTTTAAACAACTTCTCTGATTCAACCAGTCCGATCAAGCCCAAACTCACACAAGATTTTCCACTTATCACCGTGACCAGTTCTTGTTAATATGGGGTTGATTCAAATTCAGATATGGCCGCGATGACGTCACTTCCGGTTTAACGAAGACAGCCATAACTCGTTAACCACTGAGCCAATTTCTTTCATTTTGTTATATGTGATGTAGAATTGCATACTGAGAAACTTTGTAATTGTACATTTTTCTCTAAAGTGTCAACTTCCGGTTGATCATTGACTCATAATGCAAATTCGCCGTTTTCAGTGAAAATCACAAAAACAACTTCTTGTCAAGTTCTACATGGTATAGAGGCTTGATATTGTGCATGAATTATGCTTAGGTAGGTGACTATCAGGTTTGAAAAAATAAACGAGCCTGACCTTCATCCAAGGTCACAGAGTGCGTGTGATTGTAGAGCTATGAAAATAATCCTGTGAAAATTCAGCTCATTGAGACAGCCGTAGCTCGTTAACCACAAAGCCAATTACTTTCATTTTTGGATATGTTATGTAGAATTAAAAATGAAACAATTCATTTTGCTACAACTTTTCTGTAAAACGTCAACTTCCGGTTGGAAATAAGGGACAAAGTTCAAAAATGCAATTTTTCGACAAAATCATTAAAAAATCTTCTTCTCAATTTCTAGAAGGCCTAGAGACCAAATATTAAGCATGAAGCATGCTGACATAAATGCCTACCAAGTTTGTTAATGTGATTGACCTTGACCTATATCAAAGGGCACTCGGGCTAACAATCCTAAAATCTTCAAATGACTTATTGTAAAGTTCTGAAAGGCCTATGACCTGGTATTGGACTTTTGGTACGTTGAAACTAAGCGCTACCATGTGTTTTATAAATGACCTTGAACGAAGTAGCTTTTAGGTGAAAAGCCCGTCAAATTGTCCCGGTGACAATTTCTAGTTATTATTATTATTCTTATTATTCTTCTTCCTGTTTTTGTGAACGCTCTCTCGGTCAAACGGTAACACACAGGTTAAAAATGATTTCAGTATGTTTTAACCAAACATCTGAAGGTGTTCCATGAACAAAATTAAGTAGGTCAAAAATTCCAAAATGGCCGCCATGACGTAAAACCTAAAAACCACAAAAACTGCTTTAACTCAAAAAATATGAAAGCTATTGCAAATCTGAAGGTATTTTATTGTAGGGAATGAACATATCTAACTTTTACCCATGACATGTTTCCACAAAATATGTCTTGTTAAAAAGCTCGCTAGAGGTCAAAGTTTACAAAAAAGTGACTATTTTTAGAATTTTTTTTATTATTCAATTTTTTTCCAAATTTTTTCCATTGCATCGATGCAGTATCTCATTATGAAGGCTTTGATGTCTTCAAATTAAAAATTAGTCCACTAAATAATTTTTTTATGACGTAATTAATATTTAACTAAGATTTTTTTTTTCAAATTTCGACAATTATATTTTAAACATCTCCTCTGATTCCACCAGTGCAATCAAGCCCAAACGCACTACAAATCTTCCACTTGTCACCGTGACCAATTCTTGTTAATATGGTGTTGATTCAAATTCAAATATGGCCGCAATGACGGCACTTCCGGTTTAACCTAGACATCCATAACTCGTTAACCACTGAGCCAATTCCTTTCATGTTTTTTGTATGTTATGTAGAATAGCATACTGAGAAACTTTGTAATTGTACATTTTTCTCTAAAATGTCAACTTCCGAATGATCATTGACTCATAATGGAAATTCGCCATTTTCGGTGAAAATCACGAAAAAAATCTTCTTGTCAAGTTCTACATAGTATAGAGGCTTCATGATTTGCATGAAGTAAGCTTAGGTAGTTGACTATCGGGTTTGAAAAAATAAACGAGCTTGACCGTCATCCAAGGTCACAGAGTGCGTGTGATTGTAGAGTTATGAAAATAATCCTGTGAAAATTCAGCTCATTGAGACAGCCGTAGCTCGTTAACCACACAGCCAATTACTTTCATTTTTGGATATGTTATGTAGAATCAAAAATGAAACAATTAGTTTTGTATCATTTTTCTGTTAAACGTCAACTTCCGGTTGGAAATAAGGGACAAAGTTCAAAAATGCAATTTTTCGACAAAATCATTAAAAAAATCTTCTCAATTTCTAGAAGGCCTAGAGACCTAATATTAAGCATGAAGCATGCTGACATAAATGCCTACCAAGTTTGTTAATGTGATTGACCTTGACCTATATCAAAGGGCACTCAGGCTAACAATCCTAAAGTCTTCAAATGACTTATTGTAAAGTTCTGAAAGGCCTAAGACCTGGTATTGGACTTTTGGTACGTTGAAACTAAGCGTTACCGAGTGTTTTATAAATGACCATGAACGAAGTAGCTTTTAGGTGAAAAGCCCGTCAAATTGTCCCGGTGACAATTTCTAGTTATTAGGGCTTTTCACTTTTTGGTGAAAAGACCTATTGTTTTTGTTAAGTTTCTTATTTAGGGCTTTTCACTATTTGTGAAAAGACCTATTGTTTTCGTTAAGTTTCTTATTCTTATTATTATTATTTAGGGCTTTTCACTATTTGTGAAAAGACCTATTGTTTTCGTTAAGTTTCTTATTCTTATTATTATTCTTCTTCCTGTTTTTGTGAACGCTCTATCGGTCAAATGGTAAGACATAGGATAAAAATTATTTCAGTATAATAAAAACAATGTATCTGAAGGTGTTCCATGAACAAAATTAAGTAGGTCAAAAAATCCAAAATGGCCGCCATGACGGAAAACCTAAAAACATAAAAACTGCTATAACTCAAAAAGTATGAAAGCTATTTCAAATCTGAAGGTATTTTATTGTAGGAAATAAACATATCTAACTTTTTACCCATGACATGTTTCCACAAAATATGTCTCGTTAAAAAGGTCGCTAGAGGTCAAAGTTTACAAAAAAGTGACTATTTTTACAATTTTTTTATTATTCAATTTTTTCAAAACTCTTTGCATTACATCGATGCAGTATGTCATTCTGAAGATTTTGATGTCTTCAAATTAAAATTGTCCACTAATTAATTTTTTATGACGTAATTAATATTTAACTAAGAATTTTTTGCAAATTTCGACAATTATATTTTAAACATCTCCTCTGATTTCACCAGTCCGATCAAGCCCAAACTCACACAAGATCTTCCACTTATCACCGTGACAAATTCTTGTTAATATGGTGTTGATTCAAATTCAAATATGGCCGCAATGACGTCACTTCCGGTTTAACCTAGACAGCCATAACTCGTTAACCACTGAGCCAATTTCTTTCATTTTTTTATATGTGATGTAGAATAGCATACTGAGAAACTTTGTAATTGTACATTTTTCTCTAAAATGTCAACTTCCGGTTGTTTATTGACTCATAGTGAAATTCGCCATTTTCGGTGAAAATCACGAAAAAAATCTTCTTGTCAAGTTCTACATAGTATAGAGGCTTCATGATTTGCATGAAGTAAGCTTAGGTAGTTGACTATCGGGTTTGAAAAAATAAACGAGCTTGACCTTCATCCAAGGTCACAGAGTGCGTGTGATTGTAGAGTTATGAAAATAATCCTGTGAAAATTCAGCTCATTGAGACAGCCGTAGCTCGTTAACCACAAAGCCAATTACTTTCATTTTTGGATATGTTATGTAGAATAAAAATGAAACAATTAACAACTTTTCTGTAAAACGTCAACTTCCGGTTGGAAATAAGGGACAAAGTTCAAAAATGCAATTTTTCGACAAAATCATTAAAAAATCTTCTTCTCAATTTCTAGAAGGCCTAGAGACCTAAATATTAAGCATGAAGCATGCTGACATAAATGCCTACCAAGTTTGTTAATGTGATTGACCTTGACCTATATCAAAGGGCACTCGGGCTAACAATCCTAAAATCTTCAAATGACTTATTGTAAAGTTCTGAAAGGCCTAAGACCTGGTATTGGACTTTTGGTACGTTGAAACTAAGCGCTACCAAGTGTTTTTATAAATGACCTTGAACGAAGTAGCTTTTAGGTGAAAAGCCCGTCAAATTGTCCCGGTGACAATTTCTAGTCTTATTATTATTATTATTCTTCTTCCTGTTTTTGTGAACGCTCTCTACGGTCAAACGGTAAGACATAGGATAAAAATGATTTCAGTATGTTTAAACCAAACATCTGAAGGTGTTCCATGAACAAAATTAAGTAGGTCAAAAAATCCAAAATGGCCGCCATGACGTAAAACCTAAAAACACAAAAACTGCTATAACTCAAAAAATATGAAAGCTATTGCAAATCTGAAGGTATTTTATTGTAGGGAATGAACATATCTAACTTTTACCCATGACATGTTTCCACAAAATATGTCTCGTTAAAAAGCTCGCTAGAGGTCAAAGTTTACCAAAATGTGACTATTTTTAGATTTTTTTTTATTATTCAATTTTTTCCAATTTTTTTGCATTAAATCGATGCAGTATGTCATTCTGAAGATTTTTGATGTCTTCAAACTTAAAATTGGTCCACTAAATAATTTTTTATGACGTAATTAATATTTAACTAAGATTTTTTTTTCAAATTTCGACAATTATATTTTAAACATCTCCTCTGATTCCACCAGTGCGATCAAGCCCAAACTCACACAAGATCTTTAACTTATCACCGTGACCAATTCTTGTTAATATGGTGTTGATTCAAATTCAAATATGGCCGCAATGACGTCACTTCCGGTTTAACCTAGACAGCCATAACTCGTTAACCACTGAGCCAATTCTCTTTCATGTTTTTGTATGTTATGTAGAATAGCATACTGAGAAACTTTGTAATTGTACATTTTTCTCTAAAATGTCAACTTCCGGTTGATCATTGACTCATAATGGAAATTCGCCATTTTCGGTGAAAATCACGAAAAAATCTTCTTGTCAAGTTCTACATAGTATAGAGGCTTCATGATTTGCATGAAGTAAGCTTAGGTAGTTGACTATCGGGTTTGAAAAAATAAACGAGCTTGACCGTCATCCAAGGTCACAGAGTGCGTGTGATTGTAGAGTTATGAAAATAATCCTGTGAAAATTCAGCTCATTGAGACAGCCGTAGCTCGTTAACCACAAAGCCAATTACTTTCATTTTTGGATATGTTATGTAGAATAAAAATGAAACAATTCATTTTGTTACAACTTTTCTGTAAAACGTCAACTTCCGGTTGGAAATAAGGGACAAAGTTCAAAAATGCAATTTTTCGACAAAATCATTAAAAAAATCTTCTTCTCAATTTCTAGAAGGCCTAGAGACCTAATATTAAGCATGAAGCATGCTGACATAAATGCCTACCAAGTTTGTTAATGTGATTGACCTTGACCTATATCAAAGGGCACTCGGGCTAACAATCCTAAAATCTTCAAATGACTTATTGTAAAGTTCTGAAAGGCCTAAGACCTGGTATTGGACTTTTGGTACGTTGAAACTAAGCGCTACCAAGTGTTTTATAAATGACCTTGAACGAAGTAGCTTTTAGGTGAAAAGCCCGTCAAATTGTCCCGGTGACAATTTCTAGTTCTTCTTATTATTATTATTATTCTTATTATTCTTCTTCCTGTTTTTGTGAACGCTCTCTCGGTCAAACGGTAACACACAGGTTAAAAATGATTTCAGTATGTTTTAACCAAACATCTGAAGGTGTTCCATGAACAAAATTAAGTAGGTCAAAAATTCCAAAATGGCCGCCATGACGTAAAACCTAAAAACCACAAAAACTGCTATAACTCAAAAAATATGAAAGCTATTGCAAATCTGAAGGTATTTTATTGTAGGGAATGAACATATCTAACTTTTACCCATGACATGTTTCCACAAAATATGTCTTGTTAAAAAGCTCGCTAGAGGTCAAAGTTTACAAAAAAGTGACTATTTTTAGAATTTTTTTATTATTCAATTTTTTCCAAATTTTTTCCATTGCATCGATGCAGTATCTCATTCTGAAGGCTTTGATGTCTTCAAATTAAAAATTAGTCCACTAAATAATTTTTTATGACGTAATTAATATTTAACTAAGATTTTTTTTTTCAAATTTCGACAATTATATTTTAAACATCTCCTCTGATTCCACCAGTGCGATCAAGCCCAAACGCACTACAAATCTTCCACTTGTCACCGTGACCAATTCTTGTTAATATGGTGTTGATTCAAATTCAAATATGGCCGCAATGACGTCACTTCCGGTTTAACCTAGACATCCATAACTCGTTAACCACTGAGCCAATTCCTTTCATGTTTTTGTATGTTATGTAGAATAGCATACTGAGAAACTTTGTAATTGTACATTTTTCTCTAAAATGTCAACTTCCGGTTGATCATTGACTCATAATGGAAATTCGCCATTTTCGGTGAAAATCACGAAAAAAATCTTCTTGTCAAGTTCTACATAGTATAGAGGCTTCATGATTTGCATGAAGTAAGCTTAGGTAGTTGACTATCGGGTTTGAAAAAATAAACGAGCTTGACCTTCATCCAAGGTCACAGAGTGCGTGTGATTGTAGAGTTATGAAAATAATCCCGTGAAAATGTCAGCTCATTGAGACAGCCGTAGCTCGTTAACCACAAAGCCAATTACTTTCATTTTTGGATATGTTATGTAGAATAAAAAATGAAACAATTCATTTTGTTACAACTTTTCTGTAAAACGTCAACTTCCGGTTGGAAATAAGGGACAAAGTTCAAAAATGCAATTTTTCGACAAAATCATTAAAAAAATCTTCTTCTCAATTTCTAGAAGGACCTAGAGACCTAATATTAAGCATGAAGCATGCTGACATAAATGCCTACCAAGTTTGTTAATGTGATTGACCTTGACCTATATCAAAGGGCACACGGGCTAACAATCCTAAAATCTTCAAATGACTTATTGTAAAGTTCTGAAAGGCCTACATGTAAGACCTGGTATTGGACTTTTGGTACGTTGAAACTAAGCGCTACCAAGTGTTTTATAAATGACCTTGAACGAAGTAGCTTTTAGGTGAAAAGCCCGTCAAATTGTCCCGGTGACAATTTCTAGTTCTTTTATTATTATTATTATTCTTCTTCCTGTTTTTGTGAACGCTGTATCGGTCAAACGGTAAGACATAGGATAAAAATGATTACAGTATGTTTAAATCAAACATTTAAAGGTGATCCATGAACAAAATGAAGTAGGTCAAAAAATCCAAAATGGCCGCCATGACGTAAAACCTAAAAACACAAAAACTGCTCTAACTCAAAAAATATGAAAGCTATTGTAAATCTGAAGGTATTTTATTGTAGGGAATGAACATATCTAACTTTTACTCATGACATGTTTCCACAAAAAATGTCTCGTTAAAAAGCTCGCTAGAGGTCAAAGTTTACAAAAAAGTGACTATTTTTAGAATTTTTTTATTATTCAATTTTCGTCATTTTTTTACATTACATCGATGCAGTATGCCATTTTGAAGATTTTAATGTCTTCAAACTTAAAATTGATTCACTAATTAATTTTTTATGACGTATTTAATATTTAACTAAGAATTTTTTGCAAATTTCGACAATTATATTTTAAACAACTTCTCTGATTCAACCAGTCCGATCAAGCCCAAACTCACACAAGATTTTCCACTTATCACCGTGACCAGTTCTTGTTAATATGGGGTTGATTCAAATTCAGATATGGCCGCGATGACGTCACTTCCGGTTTAACGAAGACAGCCATAACTCGTTAACCACTGAGCCAATTTCTTTCATTTTGTTATATGTGATGTAGAATTGCATACTGAGAAACTTTGTAATTGTACATTTTTCTCTAAAATGTCAACTTCCGGTTGTTCATTGACTCATAATGCAAATTCGCCGTTTTCAGTGAAAATCACAAAAACAACTTCTTGTCAAGTTCTACATGGTATAGAGGCTTGATATTGTGCATGAATTATGCTTAGGTAGGTGACTATCAGGTTTGAAAAAATAAACGAGCCTGACCTTCATCCAAGGTCACAGAGTGCGTGTGATTGTAGAGCTATGAAAATAATCCTGTGAAAATTCAGCTCATTGAGACAGCCGTAGCTCGTTAACCACAAAGCCAATTACTTTCATTTTTGGATATGTTATGTAGAATTAAAAATGAAACAATTCATTTTGCTACAACTTTTCTGTAAAACGTCAACTTCCGGTTGGAAATAAGGGACAAAGTTCAAAAATGCAATTTTTCGACAAAATCATTAAAAAATCTTCTTCTCAATTTCTAGAAGGCCTAGAGACCAAATATTAAGCATGAAGCATGCTGACATAAATGCCTACCAAGTTTGTTAATGTGATTGACCTTGACCTATATCAAAGGGCACTCGGGCTAACAATCCTAAAATCTTCAAATGACTTATTGTAAAGTTCTGAAAGGCCTAAGGCCTGGTATTGGACTTTTGGTAACGTTGAAACTAAGCGCTACCATGTGTTTTATAAATGACCTTGAACGAAGTAGCTTTTAGGTGAAAAGCCCGTCAAATTGTCCCGGTGACAATTTCTAGTTATTATTATTCTTATTATTATTATTCTTCTTCCTGTTTTTGTGAACGCTCTATCGGTCAAACGGTAAGACATAGGATAAAAATGATTTCAGTATGTTTAAACCAAACATCTGAAGGTGATCCATGAACAAAATTAAGTAGGTCAAAAAATCCAAAATGGCCGCCATGACGTAAAACCTAAAAACACAAAAACTGCTATAACTCAAAAAGTATGAAAGCTATTTCAAATCTGAAGGTATTTTATTGTAGGGAATGAACATATCTAACTTTTATCCATGACATGTTTCCACAAAATATGTCTCGTTAAAAAGCTCGCTAGAGGTCAAAGTTTACAAAAAAGTGACTATTTTTAGAATTTTTTTATTATTCATTTTTTTTCCAAAATTTTTGCATTAAATCGATGCAGTATGCCATTTTGAAGATTTTGATGTCTTCAAACTTAAAATTGGTCCACTAATTAATTTTTTATGACGTAATTAATATTTAACTAAGATTTTTTTGCAAATTTCGACAATTATATTTTAAACATCTCCTCTGATTCCACCAGTCCGATCAAGCCCAAACTCACACAAGATATTCCACTTATCACCGTGACCAATTCTTGTTAATATGGTGTTGATTCAAATTCAAATATGGCCGCAATGACGTCACTTCCGGTTTAACCTAGACAGCCATAACTCGTTAACCACTGAGCCAATTCCTTTCATTTTTTTATATCTTATGTAGAATAGCATACTGAGAAACTTTGTAATTGTACATTTTTCTTTAAAATGTCAACTTCCGGTTGATCATTGACTCATAATGCAAATTCGCCGTTTTCGGTGAAAATCACGAAAACAACTTCTTGTCAAGTTCTACATGGTATAAAGGCTTGATATTGAGCATGAAGTATGCTTTGGTAGTTGACTATCATGTTTGAAAAAATAAACGACCTTGACTTTCATCCCAGGTCACAGAGTGATTGTGATTTTAGAGCTATGAAAAAGGATCCAGTGAAAATTCAGCTTATTGAGACAGCCGTAGCTCGTTAACCACGCAGCCAATTTCTTTCATTTTTGGATATGTTATGTAGAATTGAAAGAGAAACAATTAACTTACATACCACACTTCTGTTATACGGGAACTTTCGTTTGGAAATAAGGGTCAAAGTTCAAAAGTGCAATTTTTTGACAAAATCATTTACAAATCCTCTTTTGAAATTCTAGAAGGCCTAGACATCTAATATTAGGCATGAATCATGCTGACGTAAATGCCTACAATATGATTAACCTTGACCTATATTCAAGGTCACCAGTGCCAAACAATCTTAAATATCCAAATGACTTCTCCTGAAATTCTGAAAGGCCTAGATATCTTATATTGGGCCTGCAGGATGCTGAAATAAATGGCTGTCAAGTTTGTTGGTGTGTTATGAATGATCTTGAACGGAGTAGCTTTTAGGTGAAAAGCCCGTCAAATTGTCCCGGTGACAATTTCTAGTTATTATTATTCTTCTTCCTGTTTTTGTGAACGCTCTATCGGTCAAACGGTAAGACATAGGATAAAAATGATTTCAGTATGTTTAAACCATGTATCTGAAGGTGATCCATGAACAAACTAAAGTAGGTCAAATATTCCAAAATGGCCGCCATGACGTAAAACCTAAAAACACAAAAACTGCTATAACTCAAAAAGTATGAAAGGTATTTTAAATCTTAAGGTATTTTATTGTAGGGTATGAACATATCTAACTTTTACTCATTACATGTTTCCACAAAATATGTCTCGTTAAAAAGCTCGCTAAAGGTCAAAGTTTACAAAAAAGTGACTATTTTTAGAATTTTTTTATTATTCATTTTTTTCCAAACCTTTTGCATCAAATCAATGCAGTTTGTCATTTTGAAGGTTTTGATGTCTTCAAATTAAAAATTGGTCCACTAAATAATCTTTTATGACGTAATTAATATTTAACTAAGATTTTTTTGCAAATTTCGACAATTATATTTTAAACATCTCCTCTGATTTCACCAGTCCGATCAAGTCCAAACTCACACAAGATCTTCCACCTATTACCGTGACCAATTCTTGTTAATATGGTGTGTTGATTCAAATTCAAATATGGCCGCAATGATGTCACTTCCGGTTTAACCTAGACAGCCATTACTCGTTAACCGCTAAGCCAATTTCTTTCAGTTTTTTATATGATGTGTAGAATAGCATACTGAGAAACTTTGTAATTGTACATTTTTCTCTAAAATGTCAACTTCCGGTTGTTTATTGACTCATAATGCAAAATTGCCATTTTCGGTGAAAATCACGAAAAACTCTTCTTCTCAAGTTCTACAAAGTATAGAGGCTTCATGTTTTGCATGAAGTAAACTTAGGTAGTTGACTATCGGGTTTGAAAAAATAAACGAGCTTGACCTTCATCCAAGGTCACAGAGTGCGTGCGATTGTAGAGTTATGAAAATAATCCTGTGAAAATTCAGTTTATTGAGACAGCCGTAGCTCGTTAACCACACTGCCAATTACTTTCATTTTTGGATATGTTATGTAGAATAAAAAATGAAACAATTCATTTTGTCACAACTTTTCTGTAAAACGTCAACTTCCGGTTGGAAATAAGGGACAAAGTTCAAAAATGCAATTTTTCGACAAAATCATTAAAAAATCTTCTCAATTTCTAGAAGGCCTAGAGACCTAATATTAAGCATGCAGCATGCTGACATAAATGTCTACCAAGTTTGTTAATGTGATTGACCTTTACCTATATCAAAGGGCACTCGGGCTAACAATCCTAAAATCTTCAAATGACTTATTGTAAAGTTCTGAAAGGCCTAAGACCTGGTATTGGACTTTTGGTACGTTGAAACTAAGCGCTACCAAGTGTTTTATAAATGACCTTGAACGAAGTAGCTTTTAGGTGAAAAGCCCGTCAAATTGTCCCGGTGACAATTTCTAGTTAAAGTTGATTTTGATACTTGCTTTAATGAAATGCAATACATTTGATCAGTTAATTAAACATTTTATATCCTCGAAGAGTGTTATTACTTAAAGGTCACCCGATGGTCGTATATAAAGAGCTTTGTGAAATTCGAATTAAAGGCGAATATATATATATATATATATTATTTTAGCATGACCACTCAAGCTAACATTTGTCATAAAAGTAAAATACACACAAAGAAATTTATCTGTTTTGCATATCGTTTTTATTGTGTTATGAAATGGAAGATTAATTGATACAACCGCGTTCTTCATTAATATAATGGAAACAAGACAAAAATCAACAATAATAATGAACAGATTACCTCCTTAAAATTGTATACACCGATCAATGGAAATCAAATGCATCAATTGATATCCCTCTAACACGTTAATATTTCACTTTCTTCGACTTCAAAGGGCGATATCGATGCATGCTATTATTTTACTGTATCTATGCTTTTCTGATTTTACACTATTCTGTAAATAAACTATAGTACCATCCATATCATCTATAGATGAGAGCTTTGTAGCTTTCGGGGTGGCCTTTTTTTCATATCACGAAAAGCGGTGTTATCTTCATTAGTGAACCAGTGAGCAATTTCAAAAATCCGGAGGATACCTAAATGGTGCCCAAATGATTCACGGACCATGCATTTACAGTTATAGAAGATTTAAAACCTGATCGGGACGACTTTATATTGTAGGTAATTAATTTCGGATAATCTGTGTCAATACAAGCCTATTACACGGCATTAAACCTTAAATCAGTATTAGATTAACACACGTAATATCAAAATCCTGTAATAATCACTGACTCAGGCGGTTAATTCTCACGCTTGACCACATAAACTGACCAGATGAGTATTGGAAAAACTGGATAGACGTGTTAGCCATGGTATAAACCAATGAATGAATGCCAAGAATTGGCGTGAGAAAATGTAGTCACGTGATATAATTTAGAACAATGATTAAGTCGGTAAACTTGTGCCAAGCTAAAGCCGTGTGATTTGTGATATGTTTTGTTGGGGAAAAAACGATTTTTGAGTCTAGTTTTAAGACCGCAAAGAACTTTAATAGTTTGTCAATAGCGAGCTGGGTTGTTTGCAGGTTTCACCGATTATGCGGTTTAAACTACCCAAAGACATGTTGTTTTTGTACAAGGTTGAACATAAATAGTTCATTAAAAATGTGCATTGACGTTAGAAAATGATAACTCGTAATCCTCAAAGGATTAATTTACAAGGAAGTTGTTCTTAAAAATGATAGAAACTGTATTTGTCACCGATCTCTGTGTAACTGTCCACATTAACAAAGACTTTTGTTGTTGTCGCACACAAAAACGACTATATCAGATGGAACAAAAATGTCTCCAAATCATCTTATAGACACGGCCTACACACTACTATCCTCCCACACTATTAAACCGACATCCGGGAATACCAGGAACTCTGGCCGCGGATACATTAGTAGTAGGAGAACAATCTGGCCGCGGACACACAAAGCAGGTGGGCGCATAATCTGGCCGCGGACACATGGGGCTGGTGCCAAAACTCGTGTGACTAATGCAATCAAAATTACGTCTTTTGTTAAAGCGATTAAAATATAAGACAATGTCTATAATTATTTCCTTATACGGTTAAGATAGTTAAATGGGTAGTACATCTGCACGCAATAGACAAGGCTTCTCATTTTGTAAATGTATCTTGGAATGACCGAATAAATTACGTTCTGTTTTGATCGCTTAAGTTCTTCTTTAATCTATAGCTTCATGATTTTTTTCGGTTTAATCTTACTAAGATGCCTATAAAACATAATGACTTAGATATATGAATTATAAAGATACGCTTAACAATTATCTTGTCAGTTGTGTGGAGATTTTGTTAAGAATAAAACACGATCAAATATTTTATTTAGAATAATACTATAGATTCTCGAAAAGGGCTAAATAATTAGCAATTTTTACATAAATTATGCTTATGTTCTCTTTGTGTATCATTCTATACGTGTCTCTTCTCCTGGTTTTGAAAACAATATCGGTACTGCAGTAAATGTATATGTCGTACATCTAATAAGTAGGAAAGAGGCTTTGACAGGAAGAAAGGTCGGTTGGTCGGTAACGTCATATTATAATGTCACAGCTAGTCATTTTAGGATGGCCCAATCTATAATGAGTTACGCGTGTTTATAGCTGTATGTTTTCAGAGGCTGCGATATATTCGTGCCATACGTCTTTGTAATAGTGGGATTACTGGTATTTTAAAGGGGTGACCGAATCAGGTCACCAAAGACACCAAACGAAATGCAGACATGTTAAAGAAATCTTGTTAGCAATTAAGGAACCAAGAACATGAGACTATGCATTCCCAAAGCGTTAGCACCTTGTTCATTTGTCGATGATTTACTCTCCAATAAAGGAAAGGGATATGTCACTGAAGTAAAACATTGTACATTGTTGTCATTCCGTCTTTCGGTGGTCATATAGGCTTACATGGTTGAGGTTACAAGTCGTCTAGAACATATCCAATTGTAGTTGGATTAGTACGGATAGGTGTCTATTTCGGTATATGACTGTGTAAAATTTTACATGTCAGCAAAACCATGAGGTACGGAATGGGACTTCGTGATTTGGGAGAACTAAATTGATGAACCATTAAAACTAATCATGCGTGCAGAAAAAATCCACACATCCGTCGAAAGGGCATACAATTCGCATGTGTATAGTGATACACAGACTTAGTATACGAAGAACTTTTTAAAGGCTGTCATCTTGTGCTTCAACGTTTCTACACGCTCTACATTGAAGACAGGCAAACTTATCACTGGCGTTATAATTGTGTTTTGTACAATGACAAGAGAACTAATACAAAATCAGAATTTAATATGTTATAGAAATAATAGAAAACGTAAGATTAAATAGAAACAACGCTAAAATGTAACCCGGATATTAGCCTGAATTCATCTCTGCATGTTATTTGTCAATTGGATGTTGTTGCTTATTGGTGGCTTTCTGTCCTGATATTTGTAAAGGATTTATCAATGATCATGACTGATGTGAAAATGCTGTGGCGTGGTTTCAATGAAACTCTTTGCAGGATACATGCGTCAGCCGAATTAGAAGTACAGAACTTTAACAGGATTTTAACGAATAAGTCAATGAGGCAGGAAAACAAGTCAGGCGTGCGAAACAAATGCATCCGCCGGAAATGGAGAACTTTAAGGTCAATTGAAAGCTTTACACTATTTAAATAGAAAGTACTATATTTGGACATCGATTACGTTGAGCTACAGATTTAAAATAGTTATCTATTACATTGTCTGAGGACGCTCAAACTTTTGATTTATGTGTTACACTGAATTACTTTTTGACAGTTACTATTAAAACCATGGCGACAGTAAACGCCGACAGAAACAAAGACAACTGATTACAATATATGTCAAGATGCGTTATAAACGTACAGATGGATTTATTGCAAATTGTCAAAATGTGTGGTGACATAAAACTTAGTCAGTAAATGTTTTAAGAAATTTAAAATATATGCCTGGTGGATCGTGTGTGGAAGTAAGCTACCAATTATCACTTAAAATGTAACAAAAAGCTTGATTTGTTTGTTTGTTTGAATAATTAACGTCCTATTAACAACTATGGTCATGCAAGGACGGCCACCCATGTATGCAGTGCTTGCGTGTATGTCGTGCGAGGTGCGTGTTTTGGGAGATTGCGGTATATTCCTGTTATGTCTTCTTGTATAGTGGAACTGTTGCCCTTTTTATAGTGCTATATCACTAAAGCACGCAGACACCAAGCAACACACCCCACCCGGTCACATTATACTGACAACGGGCGAACCAGTCGGCCCACTCCTGTTAAGCTGAGCGCTGAGCAGGAGCAGAAACTACCACTTTTATAGACTTTGGTGTGTCTCGGCCAGGGGACAGAACCCAGAGCCTTCCTCACAGGGGCGAGCGCTCAACTAAAGGCCAAAAGTGAGGTGGTGTCAAGGGAGACGTTAGGAAAATAAAGAAATCTAGGAAGAAAGAAAATGTAAGATTCTAAATTTAGTCGCCTTTTACGATCATGCTATAGGGGCAGCAAGTAAAATTCTAACGCCCTACCTGCAGGGCCAACAAAAAGCTTGAATAAATTAATAGGTTGATTTTTCTTAACATCATATAAACAGTCAATACCATTCGGGGAGTGTCAGTACAATGTGACCGGGTGGGATGTGTTGCTTGGTGTCTTCGGGGCATGCTTCAGTGATATACAATGTAGCACTATAAAAAGGGCAATAGTTCCACTATACAAGGAGACAAACATGAATATACCGCAGTCTCCCAAAACACGCACAATCTCGCACAACATACACGCAAGACACCGCATACATGGGAGGCCGTCCTTACATGACTATAGCTGTTAATAGGACGTTAATTTATCAAACAAACAATTTTTAAGAGGCGTCCCGTGTATGGAATATTTTGTGTGTGGTAAGTGGGATGTTTTGGGAGGCTGTGGTGAGTGGAAATGTTTTGGAAGGCTGTTGTGAGTGGGGATGTTTTGGGAGGCTGTGGTGAGTGGGGATGTTTTGGGAGGCTGTGGTGTGTGGGTTGTTTCGGGAGGCTGTGGTGAGTGGGGATATTTTGGAAGGCTGTGGTGAGTGGGGATGTTTTGGGAGGCTGTGGTGAGTGGGTTGTTTCGGGAGGCTGTGATGAGTGGGGATATTTTGGGAGGCTGTGGTGAGTGGGGATGTTTTATATGTGGTGAGTGGGATGTTTTGGGAGGCTGTGGTTAGTGGGGATGTTTTAGGAGGCTGTGGTGAGTGGGGATGTTTTTTTTTTGGGGGGTGGGGCGTGGGGATGTTTTGTGTGTGGTGAGTGGGGATTTTTTGGGAGGCTGTGGTGAGTGGGGATATTTTGGAAGGCTGTGGTGAGTGGGGATGTTTTGGGAGGCTGTGGTGAGTGGGGATATTTTGGAAGGCTGTGGTGAGTGGGGATATTTTGGGAGGCTGTGGTTAGTGGGGATGTTTTGGGAGGCTATGGTGAGTGGGGATGTTTTAGGAGGCTGTGGTGAATGGGGATGTTTTAGGAGGCTATGGTGAGTGGGGATGTTTTGGGAGGCTGTGGTGAGTGGGGATGTTTTAGGAGGCTGTGGTGAGTGGGGATGTTTTGGAGGCTGTGGTATGTTCGTGTTCTGGTCTGTCTCCATGTCATACGTAGAAAGTTCTTCTCCGTTTATAGTGCTATCTCAATAATGCCAACAACATCATATAAAGCCCGTCATCCGGTTTCATCATAGCTGCAACGCTAGCAATAACAGACACAGCCGTCCCTTTTTATTCCTGCAAAACACTACCACTTTTATAGAATACAGAGTGTCTTGACCAGGGCACATCTCTGTGGTGAACGCTAGTGTTATGAAAGACAACAATAGAAAAACTATAAGATTTCAAATTTAGTCGCCTTTTACCAATGCAACGCGAAAGCAGATAAGATCGCAATGCTCTACCTGCAGGGAAAATGTCGACTATGACCTGTCTCGCGATAGAGATGGGCGTTCAGACTATTATCTATACAACAAATGACTGAACCTTCACACAGAAATTACATAAAGGCACCTGGCTTTAATGTTTTCTAGTAGGTTGGTCTATGGTAGACAGCTTCTGCATAAATATGAAATATACCTTGGTTCGTGACGCACGTATTGAGACCGACTGCACATCCTTTTAATGGAACAAATTAAGAGACTACGACCCTCACCGAAACCTGTGTTTATAAATGTGTATCGTCACTTAGATTGACGTACGTCGTACCTCAGGTGTAAACTGCAGTGCATTTTAATCTAAAATAGTGAATAAAACAGGTACACACCGACAAAGGTTATATACACTTGGTAACAGTGTCGGTGGCTTGAAGGAAAGACCGTCTGTCACCATGACATAATAACACGTTACGAGTGTCCAATATCGTGGGATATCTATGGGATGAGTTATTGGAGTAGTAATAACCGTATTCGAAAAATGTCATATTTCTGATAAAATATCAAAACAGTTTATACTGACCTAAACATAATATTTAATTCGTAATTCCATACTGAAAATTAAATTTAATCGGAAAAAGATATTTAAAGCTTGTATGGAGATAAAAAAGGGTATTACGCAGTCATACAAAGAGCTCCGGAAGAGTAAGCGTCTGAGATTCATAGACACCACCTGACATTCATTCTCATCTATCAAATCTAGGTCATATACTGGTTAAAGGTCGTATAACTGATATTTACTGAATTGATGTTTGGTTTTTTTTATTGACAAGATCTTTGAGAATTTGTGAAAATGTAATTTGATATATTTGTTCTTTTTTAAATGTTTTGTTTGTTTGCTTGCTTGTTTGTTTTATAAACTTAACGTCCTATTGACAGACAGGATCATGTAAGGACGGCCTGCCATGTATGCGATGTGTTGCGTGTATGTAGTGCGTGTTTTGGGAAACTGCAATTTACTCGTGTTTAAGAGAAGACGCTTACTCGTATAGAACGCATGGTCTCATTTTCTTTCTACGTTAGTCTAAGGGGGCTGCGTATATCGTGTGTTATTAAATCGTCAGCACCAAGCTGATGTATATTACATATCTTTTTATTTATAAAAATAGCAACGTAATATGTTCATACGAATCAAATTATAAACGTAAATATGAGTATATTTGGTCGTTTCTCTGGTACACCTATTAGGTAATTTGAGATAATGACTAATTCATTTTAATGATGTGTGATAGGACTAAAAGGTTTTTGATCTTCAGAAGATATTAATAAAAAGAAATGATCTAAATGATTTGATTTGGTGTAAATTTATTTGTAGATAATTACATTCAGCAATTTGTGTGAATTTCAAAAGAGGTCAGCCGTAACGCAGCTTAACAGATCCTGATGATGCCTGTCACTTGCTGACATGAAATCGATTTCTTGACAACTTAATAAGACAGCTGTGGTATTGCACACATGGAATTTAATGCTTAAGTTTAATGGGATACTTCTAGACATATAAATACTGTATAAGTCCTCGCTTACCTGTGTCATACATGTACCTGTTTCACATCAGGCAAACTTAATTAAACATTTATTTTGCGCGACTTAAAAAACCCAGTAAGTGAAAAGGTAGTGACAGCCTAATAAGGATGATTAAACACGAAGAAAAGCGCGTAATTTCACCGATTTGCTTTGTATGTCAATGCTTAACCGAATTCTAACAATCTTTGTACCCAAAGATGGTCTCCGTGTGAGAACGAAAGGTCAAATCTACTGCTAGAGTCCTTGCTAGAACGTAAAGTGTTGAATCTTCTATTGTAAGTTTCAGAACATGCATGAACTTCTGTATGAAGATTACAGATAATGAACCTGTTCTAGATCTAGAGGAGTTTGTAGTGAGAGGTTGACTAGGTTGTAGTTTTCAGTCACATAATTTTAGTATTGTGTTACAATACAATTTCCACAAAGAAGGTAGGCTTTACTGTCCACGTCCATGGTTAAGATATCACGAGTGAAATATGATAGTGTCATTTTTTCACCAATCTTATTGGTGTCTAGGAGTCCGCGACCTCGCCAGCAATACACCTAAACATCGGGAAGCCAACTAATTTGATTTCAAATATGATATATTTATCACTAACCATTCACCAAAAGACTTTAAACACGACAAACCATCAATAGGTTCCAGTCACTGTCCTGCTTCCTTCATTATGTGTAGTTGCCTTGTTTTGATGTAATTCCTTGTAAAACGCATGGTCTTCTTCACTTTGAGTTGCACATCATCTATAACCATTGGTGTACATATTACACTTTATACATGTTTATATTATATATTTCCATAGTATAAAATATCTATTCAGGTTAATCCATATCATTCCATCTAATTTTGTAATTTAGGATCTTATCTTTTCTCTTCTTCCTAACTGACTTTATCCTTCCTAATGCCTCCCTTGGCACCGCCTCACTTTTGGCCTTGAGTTGAGCGTTCGCCCCTGTGATGAAGGCTCTAGGTTCTGTCCCCTGGCCGAGACACACCAAAGTCTATAAAAGTGGTAGTTTCTGCTCCTGCTTAGCGCTCAGCATACAGGGAGTGGGACGACTGGTTCGCCCGTTGTCAGTATAATGTGACCGGGTGGGGTGTGTTGCTTGGTGTCTTCGGCGGCATGCTTCAGTGATATAGCACTATAAAAACGACAAAAGATGAATATACCGCAGTCTCCCAAAACACGCACCTCGTACAACATACATGCAACACACCGCATACATGGGAGGCCGTCCTTACATGACCATAGCTGTTAATAGGACGTTAATTAATCAAACAAACAAACAAAACATACTAGCCATGGTCTGTATATTTTAAATGCCTCTCCTAGCCACTCGATATCATCAGTTTCCTTAATTACGAGGTTTTATGTTAGATTTGCCGTAGTAGTTTGCTTAGCCCACAGAGTTAAACGGCATTGTTTTAAGAGTCCAAACATGGTCAAAAAATTACTGGTATTTTAGCTAATAGCATTTATATGGATAGTTCGTTGATTTCATCGTGCTAATCTATTCCTAGAAACATACGACTCGACTCTAGTACTTTCTCGTCACCTCCCCGGAATTAGTTTAGGAATGGTAGTTTTGCTCCTGCTTAATGTACAGAACAGATGAAATGAGACGATTGGTTTGTCCTTTGTCAGCATAATGTCTTCGGCAGCATGCTTCAGTAAGATAGCACTATAAAATGAAAAACAACACGCCGAAGTTTCCCTAAGCACCCAAGCACTATTTCCTTTCACTTCGCTGTATGTTAAGTATATACCTACCTCTCACATCAGTCTTTCGTCAGGCCTTGCTTAGTTGAATCGTAATTTTAATACTCTGCCTTTTTCAATAAAATGCCATTGGGAAAGTATCAATGCGTTTGGGATATGGCATTTCAGTGAACTTGCACTATTAACATGTTTTTAAATATTAAAGTCCATGGCCGTTTGCCCGATGGCTGAATAATATTTCCCCCATACAATAGCATATCTTTATTTGTATTTATATTTGGATTCCCATTTCTTTGATTTGTTGGGACAGGGGTGACTTTCGATCATAAATTCACACTTATAGAAGTAGTACTATCTGTTAATGCATGGAAAGGTGAGCTGTATACCCAACATTTTCCCAGCTGTATTGAGTGTCACCATGACCGTCCTGTGAAGGTCTGTGTGCTCTTTCAAACAAAGGTCTGTGTGCTCTTTCAAACAAGTAGTTTGTCATTTATAGATATTTCTGTTCGTTTGTTAGAATTACATCATTTCATGAATTCGTCCGTCATGTTTTTATGTTTTGGAACGCTTCATTTCACAGTGATTCTTAGCTGTTGAACAGACAAGGTGTGATGTAGCAGTCTCCATTGTTTGGCCATACCATCGATAAGCCGAGCTTATTTACACAAATACACAAAAGCAATGCTATAATTAGCAAAGTGATCTGGCGATGGACGGTGTAAACAGCTCTAATTATGTAAGCCTATACTGTTTAAATCATCTAGTCTTTGTGTTAGGGTACCAATGGGCAATCTAAACATAGTGGTTAGTTGAGGACAAAACACGACAACTTGGGATGAGTCATAGCGAGAACTGAAAACTGAAAAATTACACATAGTTTCATCTTTTATATCCGATTGTATGATCTTTTTAGGATATAAATCATACATTGAAAGATTTATCAGGCGAGCCCTCATTTTTATGGGAGCGATATTGGTGTGACTGCTTCTTTTATCATGAGCATTATATGATACAAACCATACATTGAAATAAAGATTTATCAGGCGAGCCCTCATTTTTATGGGAGCGATATTGGTGTGACTGCTTCTTTTGCCATGAGCATTATATGATATAAATCATACATTGAAATAAAGATTTATCAGGCGAGCCCTCATTTTTATGGGAGCGATATTGGTGTGACTGCTTCTTTTGCCATGAGCATTATATGATACAAACCATACATTGAAATAAAGATTTATCAGGCGAGCCCTCATTTTTATGGGAGCGATATTGGTGTGACTGCTTCTTTTGCCATGAGCATTATATGATATAAATCATACATTGAAATAAAGATTTATCAGGCGAGCCCTCATTTTTATGGGAGCGATATTGGTGTGACTGCTTCTTTTGCCATGAGCATTATATGATATAAATCATAAATTGAAAAAAAAAAGATTTATCAGGCGAGCCCTCATTTTTATGTGAGCGATATTGGTGTGACTGCTTCTTCTAGTAGTTTTACTGGTAAATTCTGTTCTTACTTATTGATTCGGGTTTGGTTCTATAGTTAGGTGGGTCAACGTGATCCGGTAATCTTCGATTCGGTAGACTTGGTTGGGAATTGGCTCGTCTTAGGTTTGGGTAGCTGAGATAGCATACATATATCTTAAAATGTAATCTTCTCGACAATTTCCATAGAATTTCAAATTTCTTAGAATAATAGCAAAACCATATTGTACCAGCCAATCGCTTCAATCCATCTTCTCATTTCAAGTTAATGGGCGAAACTTCGACATGTATTTTTCTTCAGTAATCAATTGAAAACCGTTTAGTTTGATGGATTAAGCTGTAAAAATCATTCAAATGGACAAACAAACATGTATGATGCCTTATAAGCATTAGCTGCAACATATAATTTTTGCCAAAGTAAAATTCCCCTCTTTATGCGTTATGTTTGCTTATATGGCCGGTAGAAATCTCTTTACAATTAATAGTGTACTGTAAAAATGTGAGATGAAATTGTAGATTACAATTTAGCTCCATGGTCTGACCGTATGATCTGATTTCATTGCATTGTACAGCGGTACTGCCAAAAATCATTTTCATGTCTTATTTTTGCTTTTAAAATTAAAACCTAAATGCATTGTAAGTACAGTGTATTGTAATTCTCAAAATATTGGTAAGTTTTGTTGGTGAATAACATATTTTATAAAAGCTCTTCTTGGTTGATGAGTATGAAAATAATGGTACATATAACTTTAAGATGTCTGCCATATCTCATGTATAGCTCTCTTTAAAATCATAGTTCCTTAAATGAAATACAATAAATTTCGACTAATTTGATTGAGCAGAGATTGACGTGGTCTTGAAACAACTCTACTGTAAACTGCGTCCTTCATCTCCAAACAAAATGAACTATTTGTCCAAACTTGTAATTGTTTGTGTCCAGTTGCTCAGCAACAAAAAAAATGACATTTATGGGTTTGCCACGAAACAGCGATCCTTTGTAACCGATATGCCGTATAATGTTCCTTTTGTGTATTAATATATTATAATTGTTTTCTATCAAAAGACAAAGAGGTTAATGCAAACAAAAATGAATATCATTTTTTACGTCAAAAGATCTAATTTTCCTGTCAATCACAAACTTACTGGTCTGAGAATGTGACGACGTTTGTGTTCTGCTGTACTTGGAAACCCAGCCGTATATCGGGGTAGATCTACCCCCTTTACAGAACAATGGCTGCTGTGTATAATCTATTGTTCCTCCATCAGCCAATGCACACACCCTGTAACAAGGTAACCCTGACAGGTATGTACCTGCCGGACTGTCTTTGTTGACATCTCACCTGTAAACAAATCGTAAACAATACCTGTGATATATACCCAGGTAAGACCTGAAGTACACACCTGTTGACATTTTTCCGGGTTACGACAGAGAAGTTCACTATAACAATAAGTAGGATAAGTCCCTTTTATCAGGTATAGGGAGTGTATTAGCATTATCACGGGGGTATACCCTAGGAACAACAGCTCGCGTGTCGACAAAAATAACTTTTAGTGTGATGTTAATAACATCAATGTACAATGCATCTCTAATTCTAGGTAAAATATTATAGCTAGTCATGAAGTAATATCAACACAAGAGTCCATTGATAAATTTTACTTCCGCTAATTGTAATGTTATTGGACCATTTCTTTGGATATACGGGATATTTTAAATCTTTTCCATTAGGGGTAGAGGGTGACGTAGCTGTACTAATTGAACCTGTCATGACTTACGTTATCAGTCGACATTTGCTTCATCATTGATCAAATAAGTTTAAGCCCTAAATATTTACAGTACCGCTTTGTCGTTTTTTCGGGGGTGGGGTAACATGGAGGGGTTCGCCAAGTGTGACACGCTGCTGGAGACTATCATTATTGCATATATCATACTGCAAAAAAAACCAACAACAAAAAAACAGGCAGATAATATTTGTTGATCGGGAATTGAAAGTAGAGATACGAAATGCGCAGTTCGATAACACTAAGGGAAGTCCAACGGTCGACTTATCATTTGGAAATTCTGTATTTATTTACCCTTTTGCAAGCCATTTATTTTTATATGATAGGTTGTGAACGTAACATCACATTTTCAGAGAAACGGGTGCGTTCTTGTAAAATAATGACGACACAATCGATACAGGTCTACCCGTGAGACAGTCCCATAGATGTGGTTAGATTTTATGAACTGTTTTTATAATGCCTCGTGGGTCAGTTGTCAGCATCTGATTTCCAATTGATTGCGATTTACTTGACTATGATAGTTGTCATTCGGATTAAGTAAAAGTCGTATGTCTCTCTTACCAACACTAACACTATTTCTCCTCCAACATATTGTACAGTCGACGTCGGGACTAATATATATTTGACCTCCGTAATTTATTTTTCTGTGAATTCTACATCAAAGCATCTTCTATTTCTGCAGCTCAGATCACAAAATGCACCTGGTCGGGTTTATTCCAATTCGTGCCGTGTCTGTAAATGTTTATTTACGAGGTGTAATGGATCTGAGTGGATACATTCACCAGTCGAGTTCTCTATTAATCTTGATCATGCGGGATCAAAGTGCGTAACTTCCACGTCAGAAAGTTCTTTCTGGATTCAAATAAATCTTTCAGAGAAGGAAGTTACTTAAATCCTATATCAAATTCAATCCTTTAACACCTTTCATAGATTCAGCCTTAATTTTTAACATAAAAGGGACAAACTTGTAATTCAAATGTCACCAGAAGCTGCAATCTGATCACACGGCCTCATTTCTACATCCTACATTCGAGTAGTAGTACAGTACATGGATTACGTCTGCTATCCCGAAATTCTGTGCAAGGTGTCGTCTGTTATTTCCCCTATGAAATCACGTTTCCTAATGTGGTTCCTAGATCCTATTCTATACTACTATAATACCTCCTCGTAGTGAATGCAACATTATCGTCATTTCAACCATTAAACGATGCTTATTGCGTATCATATATGTTTTATTAATTCCAAAAGATTTAGCATGACTATTACGCAGCAGTCAAAACCCATTATATAGCCCTCTCCATAGCGTATCATATATTAGAGGAAAGTTATGTAAAAAGAAAATGTGTATTGTTTGTCGCCATAAAATTGAAAACATATTGAAATAAAAGAATGTTTACTTTTACTACATCTCACCCCTCCAAACCTGAACAGTCGATACTACAAGGCTTGGTTCCCGTTAACACTCTTAAAATGATGTCATTATGTGGTGGTCGTGTTACTCGTCAAAATCAAACATGATCTATCTATCAAAACCAGTATCAACAGAGTACAGAAATGATTGTTAAAAGCAAAATCTACATACATGTACATACGGGAGGAGCCTGGCTGTTAATAGGACGATACTTACAAATGTATAATAAAGATAAAATGTATAACAAATCAAATCAATTAAATCAAATATTCGAGTTTAATAGGAACAACTGATGACAGTGATTTAAGATACATTTATGACCGAATTTCCCCATTGAAATTTTGCTGTGTTTTCCCTATATTATGTAAATATTTTCACAAATAAGAACAAGAGGCCCAGAGGGCCTGTATCGCTCACCTGGATTTTTGTTAGTAATTATCACAAGACTCTGACAATAGAAAAATAAGCAAAATTGACTCCCAAAGTTTAATTTTGAATCACAACCATACAATGATGCTATTGATACCATACAAATATGCTATCCAATACATAGGTTCAGAGACAAAGTAATTTATATGAAAGTAGTAGCCTAATTGACCTTTTTGACCTCGCATCTATTGCCGTCTAAGGCCCCGGGGGTCAGCCCTATCATTTGTACAATTTCAAATCCCAACCCTATAAGGATGCTACCATTGCATTATGAGCGTAATCCCATGTTAAGTTGCAGAGAAAAAGTCATTTATATGGAAATTGACCACTTTTGACCCCGCCCCTCAGGCCCCCGGGGGTCAGCCCTATCATTTGCACAATTTGGAATCCCCACCCTATAAGGATGCTACCACTGCATTATGGGTGCTATACCTGATGCTTAGTTGCAGAAAAAGAAGTCATTTATATGGAAATATCCAAATTGACCCCTTTTGACCCCACCCCTCAGGCCCCCGGAGGGTCAGCCCTATCATTTGCACAATTTTGAATCCCCACCCTATAAGGATGCTACCACTGCATTATGGGTGCTATACCTGATGCTTAGTTGCAGAAAAAGAAGTCATTTATATGGAAATATCCAAATTGACCCCTTTTGACCCCACCCCTCAGGCCCCCGGAGGGTCAGCCCTATCATTTGCACAATTTTGAATCCCAACACTATAAGGATGCTACCATTGCATTATGGGTGCTATCCCATGCTTGGTTTCAGAGAAGAAGTCGTTTATATGGAAATAGCCAAATTGGACCCTTTTGACCCTGCTCCTCAGGCCCCCCCGGGGGGGGGGGATGGGTCAGCCCCATCATTTGCACAATTTGGAATCCCCACCCTATAAGGATGCTACCATTGCATTATGGGTGCTATACCACGCTTAGTTGCAGAGAAGAAGTCATTTATATGGAAAAAGCCAAATTGACCCCTTTTGACCCCGCCCCTCAAGCCCCCGGGGGGGTCAGCCCTATCATTTGCACAATTTTGAATCCCCACCCTATAAGGATGCTACCATTGCATTATGGGTGCTATACCATGCTTAGTTTCAGAGAAGAAGTCGTTTATATGGAAATAGCCAAATTGACCCCTTTTGGCCCCGCCCCTCATGCCCCCGGAGGATCAGCCCCATCATTTGTACAATTTTGAATCCCCACCCTATAACGATACTACCATTGCATTATGGGTGCTATCCCATGCTTGATTTCAGAGAAGAAGTCGTTTATATGGAAATAGCCAAATTGACCCCTTTTGGCCCCGCCCCTCAGGCCCCCGGAAGATCAGCCCCATCATTTGTACAATTTTCAGTTAGTAGCCCATAAGGATGCTACCAGTCAAATTTTGTTGAAATCCGACCAGCGGTTATGGAGAAGAAGTAGATTGTTGACGGACGCCGGACGCTGCGGTATCCAATACCTCGGTCCTTCGGACCAGGTGAGCTAAAAACTCTCTAAAATATACTTAATTCGATATAGAAGAAATGTAAGGTTTTCAAATACAAAAGGTACAGGTCACTGAAATTATTGAGCAAGAAAATCAGTGCACGTATTCTTGTTATGCCTTCTAACATTTCTACCTTTTAGTACGCGATCTCTGTGGAAGCAATCAAATAAGACATTCCTCTTTGGGTTAGATGTTTGTACAGCGATCCTTTAGAAGTCCTGGGTAATATTATGATGCCTGTTGGTGTTCTCTCTATTAACTGTTTACATGAGGTTCGCCTAGTGAAGCTGATCTATCTAATAATAACTCTATTGAACAGACGGTGTACTGTATGGATCATAGGGGGGCCATCGGGCCACACTTCCGGTATAGTCACCCTCTATCTATAACCTTGACACACAGTGACAAAAGACCCTTATCCTACGGACAGAATAAATTTCAAAATATTATCAAAAATCACCGGTGTATTCAGAGCTTAGAGAAGGGATTAAAAAGTTCGCTGTTTAAAAAGGGGTGTTGTAATCCTATTACTCATATCACTTTGAATATGGCCTGCTTTATCCTATCAGATTACTTGTTTACCTTCTGGGTACCAGATAGCCAATTCAGGTTAAAAACAAACATTATTATGCCCTTATTCCCAAAATAATGTACATTCATATATTTAACTACTGACTCTTCCGGCTTTAGCTCTTGAGCTCCAATAATTTGTTTAAGACGCAAAGAAAAAAAGAGTCTCAGAGAAAAAATGCATAAGTATTTTTATTCAATAAAATAACCATAAAAATATCAAATGAAATATATCATTCACTTCTCATATATAAAATGGTCATTATCGATTGTAACACTTTCATATTAAATCCATAATATATCACAACATGAAGTTTCACACCATGAATGTGTATCAATAAAAATATGAAATGCATAAGAAGTATTTTGTGAAAGCATCACTAAGCTAATTAACTGTAATGATGAAAAATTCCCTAACTTCCTTCCTCTATCATACACATTGTCAACTAAGCTAGATTGCATATATTTATAAAACTTAATATTTTAGTGGTCTTAGGTAACAGACAAACAATTCTTATACATTTTGTATAATTATTAAGACATTATTTACATTACAAATCTTTAAAACACAATACATGTATATACGCCAGAATTTGGTAAAAAAAGTTAGTTTCTGTTTTTTTATCTTAATTATGCCTGTAGTGACAGAATTTTGATTGTGATAGAACTAACTGGAGACACCTACCCATACTTAAGAGAAATTAGGATTTTCTATATACAAATATAGTATATATGTTTTTCATATTTTGTCTGCATATAACCAATTTTGGGCTTTTTTGCCTCTTTAGCTTAATCTGCATTCACTAGAAAGCCACAAATTACATGTACAACATAGATACAAGTGGTCATGTGTACTTTCCTAGCAAAATTTAATTTATATGATGTCTGTGGAGTTTGGAATGTCGCGTGGAAACTTAAATAAGACAAAAATATAGCAGTGTATAGTTGCGAGATCTGAAGGGTTGACAAAAACACTTAAGGCTGCTGGAGTTATGCCCCTTGCCAAGGTAAATCTCTTTGATATTAGGGTAAACAATCCACTTTGGTCTTGTTGGAGATTTACTTCACCTTATCATGAAATATAACATCAATCCAATTGCTTGGTTTCAGAGAAGAAGTCGTTTATATGGAAATAGCCAAATTGACCCCTTTTGGCCCCGCCCCTCAGGCCCCTGGGGGTCAGCCCCATCATTTGTACAATTTTGAAATCCCCACCCTATAAGGATGCTAACATTGCATTATGGGTGCTATCCCATGCTTGGTTTCAGAGAAGAATTTCGTTTATAAGGAAATAGCCAAATTGAACCCCTTTGGCCCGCGCCCCTCAGGCCCCTGGGGGTCAGCCCATCATTGTACAATTTTCAGTTAGTAGCCCATAAGGATGCTACCCAGTCAAATTTTGTTGAAATCCGAACCACGGTTATGAGAAGAAGTCCCGAGTTGTTGACGGAGACGGACGGACGGATCCACGGACGAACGGACGACGGACGACGGACGGACTAACGGACGACGGACCCGACCGCCACGTGTATGACATAAGCTCACCTTGGTCCTTCGGACCAGTGAGACTAAAAATTAAAAGTAACTTTGAAAGAAAAAAAAGAATAAACAATTTTAAGAGTGTCAATAATTACGCAAAATTTGAGGAGTATGGATATACAGAAAATTAAAGAATTAGTTCACTATATTAAAAGTCCATTATTCACAAGATCAAGCAGGATGATGCATTGAAGTGTCTTTTAATAGAAAACTTTAACTCTCGAGGTAGATATAAATATCTGGGTAAATCCAGTATCATTAATCTGGAAAGAATATAACACTATATATGATCCACGATTGTACTTAGTACATGTTTCTTTGTGATTGGTCGTTTTAATTGTTCGGTCTATAACAGTCAGCATACGACACTTCAACAATGTAACAAGTACCTGCTATATTGAATATAAATATAGCAATACTATACAATATTAATGATTTACAATACAATTAATGACTTAGATATCATTTTAATAATACATAACTGGATAACATAAATACTAAAAACTACAAATAAATGAAAACATGACAATGATCTTTCTAGCTTCTGGTCTTGGTGAATATCACCATTCTCAGATTAATAATTCCTCCTTTTAACCCACAAAAAGTCATTAATTGTAAAGGCTGAAATACAGACCTGTTGTATGAGTAGAGTGTAGCGATATTAGATTGTCCATAAAAATCAATCTTTACTTATTTCTCACACCAGAATTACACTGATCATCTGTCTCACCTGTACTGTTTTTCGACAGAATTTTTTTGTCTTTTTATTGTCTACTAAAGATTGATTACCAGGATATGGTAATGACAAAGTGATGTGTGATGAATTCTAGTGTTTTCCCGCTGTTTGTAAAATTAGCACTAACAAAGTCAATGATTCTAGATGTGTCCAAAACCCCATAGAGGGTGAAGGACAAGTCAGAGTCAATGTCTGCTTATCACAACCAGGACTATAGTTATGGCTTACAAGCCTGACTCATATCTAGACAATACTAATTCTAAATTAAATATGAAATATTGATGGTGATGATGCATTCAGATCATAATGTTCCTTGTCTTTATAACAAACTGCTTCATGATCATTCTTACAAATCTTTGGGCACAGAAATAAATATTCTAAATAAAATTTAAAGCATGAATTTTAGTTTCTTTTAAAGCTTAAACAGAGTTCTGTTATGTCGACAAGAAACATCCAAATTATAAACACCTTTATCAAGTTTATTAAATCCGATCATATTTCAAAGTTAGTTCCCCTATACATGATATACATGTATATTATGTCTCTCCTTTGTTCTATGTTATGACCTGTACGATATGATACAATATTATTTTAAATCGAGAATGTCAGTGAGACCTTAATTTTATTAGCCTATTACAAATATATTAAACATACACTATCATTTACACTAGGATTATCAAACATCAATTATACAGTAACTATAATATCTTTTGAAATTTTGATCGATAATTAACATTAACATGATATTGCACAGTATCTGAGGGCATGTTAATCCTCAGACAGAAAAAAAAATCATTTAATGATTATTTAGAATGACTAGATAAAGAATTTTTAAAAAAATCCTTTAATTAAAGGTTTTTCCTAGTATTTATTGTGAACCATATCAAAACTCTACATCTTATAATTTCATTTCTAAATATTGTAAATCAATTTTAATTTGAGATTTTTCAAAATTAATAAATACAGTAATTGATGTAATAATAGTGCCAGAAGAAATGATCCAGCCATGCCAGATTAGGGTTATTACATATAAGGTATACTTCAACATTTCACTTCATTTAAAGTACTTTACGAACAACGATTTTAGGAAAAAGTGCAAGTTAACATCTTGAAACAACTATTTTAGGAAACAGGGCGAGTTAACATTTACATAAAGTCTGAATCTTGTAAATGAAATACCCACATGATTCACTACCCCTAATACCAGTCAGGTTTACTCCTGAATCAGTCGAACAAAACCAACATACAAATGTATACATACACACTGTCTCATACAAAACTGTGTTTAAATACATCCTTTATCCTTCACATCACAACAAAAACAGTGTAACAATTACAAGATCGTAGGAACACCACTTCCTGTGTCAGACAATGACAGCAGTATTATGTTATTGTCTTTGGCAAGTAAACAGCATCAGTTTCCCAGTGTGTGAAGCCTAACCCTGCTTAAGTGGAGAGTGGTAAAATGTAAGTCACACTAACCACTAGGTCACTTTGACTCAAAGGCTGCACTTGGCTAAAGTCAGTTTTATGTAAACACTGGCAAAGATACCTAAAATATTTATATTTCCCTAATATGACTGGCATTTGGATAAAATGATAATTGCACTGTTGATGGAATAGCTAGACATGGCACCATCCTCGTCTCTTCTCCAGATAACTACCCTCGGTCTTCCCAGAAGACAAGTGTAAATGTTTTTTATATTGAGTGTTGTTGTTATGTTTTCTTCGGTGGTTCTGGAATGTAGAGAGGTTTGATATCGGCTGGCTTCAGGTGACTGAAAGGAAACATATGGTAAAGCATTAGTCAACAGTTAGCCAGACTTTGTCTTGCAGTAGTTCTTTTCCAACATTTTATAACTACATGTACTTGTTCTCTCTGTGTTATGATTATGTGGCTGATCACCCTGAAAACTTGACAAATTGTCCGTCTGTTCTAACACAGGCCTTACCTATACACACAAAGAAATAATTGACATTTGTAAACTGAACCATAAGATCCAGATATTATCGTGTTACATGGTAGGATTAAAGTAAGTCAAATTTCAAAACACCATAAGCAAATTGGCTGCAACCAAGTTCATTGATCAACTAGTGTAGATGACGTTTTTCTTCAGGCTGAAACCATTGACCTATTAATGTTTCTCTACTGATGTAAATCACCAGACATTCATCTCCTTATATTTATTATCCCATGACATTCATCTCCTTATATTTATTATCCAATGATATTCATCTCCTTATATTTATTACCCAATGATATTCATTTCATTATATTTATTATCCAATGATATTCATCAATACATATTCTTATGAATCAGATATTCCTTTACATGTGTTAATCATCCAATGATATTCCTCTATGAATATTTTTCGTCCAATGATAATCATCTATGCATATCATCTGATAATATTCCCTCTTTAATAAACTGACCATTCATTAATGGGAGAATTCAGTCAGGCCAATTCTGTTACATACCCGCAAAGCAAAACGATTAAGAAGGTATAATATGTACGTTATACAGAATCAGAATTGTGCTTCTGACCCAAGCCAATGTCACATACGTTAAACAAATGAAATACATAACCACTGAGGAGTTGATGAAATGATTTTTTAGGCAAGATGATTTACCTAATAAGGTAAACACACTACTGAAAGAGCAATTTGACTAGTTCTAGACAAAAATTGCATTACTTAACGCGCAACAGCCAGGGTTTGGTATACAAGATGTCCGACCACAACGTGTTATGGTGGACAGTGAGCCAGTTTAAACATTTCACCACCATGGGCTTTTCTGGCATATCACAGTAATCAAATTTCTATTAGAACTGGATTGTTTTGACAGAATTATCCCTTTAGCATTTCTCTGTTTAAAATGAATCCAGTTTACTTAGAATACTCACGAGTAAGCTGATGCTGGAACGCCGACAACCACCACATGACTTCCTTTGATGAAGAGTCTCCACATGCTCTGTAACACCAATCAGATCTCCATCAGGTGTATAGATTTAGTATATCACTGTTATGATTGAGTATCTTATGGAAATTGTGCTATTGACATTATATTATGGAAATTGTGCTATTGACATTATATTATGGAAATTGTGCTATTGACATTATATTATGGAAATTGTGTTACTGACATCACATTAGGGATATTGTGTTACTGACATTATATTAGGGATATTGTGCTATTGACATTATATTATGGATATTGTGTTACTGACATTATATTATGGATATTGTGTTACTGACATTATATTAGGGATATTGTGTTACTGACATTACATTAGGGATATTGTGTTACTGACATTATATTATGGATATTGTGTTACTGACATTATATTATGGATATTGTGTTACTGACATTATATTATGGATATTGTGTTACTGACATCATATTATGGATATTGTGTTACTGACATTATATTAGTATATAGTGTTACTGACATTATATTATGGATATTGTGTTACTGACATTATATTAGGGATATTGTGTTACTGACATTATATTAGGGATATTGTGTTACTGACATCACATTAGGGATATTGTGTTACTGACATTACATTAGGGATATTGTGTTACTGACATCACATTAGGGATATTGTGTTACTGACATTATATTAGGGATATTGTGCTATTGACATTACATTATGGATATTGTGTTACTGACATTATATTAGGGATATTGTGCTATTGACATTATATTATGGATATTGTGTTACTGACATTATATTATGGATATTGTGTTATTGACATTATATTAGGGATATTGTGTTACTGACATTACATTAGGGATATTGTGTTACTGACATTATATTATGGATATTGTGTTACTGACATTATATTATGGATATTGTGTTACTGACATTATATTATGGATATTGTGTTACTGACATCATATTATGGATATTGTGTTACTGACATTATATTAGGGATATTGTGTTACTGACATTATATTATGAATATTGTGTTACTGACATTATATTAGGGATATTGTGTTACTGACATTATATTAGGGATATTGTGTTACTGACATCACATTAGGGATATTGTGTTACTGACATCACATTAGGGATATTGTGTTACTGACATCACATTAGGGATATTGTGTTACTGACATTATATTAGGGATATTGTGTTACTGACATTATATTAGGGATATTGTGTTACTGACATTATATTAGGGATATTGTGTTACTGACATTATATTATGGATATTGTGTTACTGACATTATATTAGGGATATTGTGTTACTGACATTATATTATGAATATTGTGTTACTGACATTATATTATGGATATTGTGTTACTGACATTTTTTAGGGATATTGTGTTACTGACATTATATTAGGGATATTGTGTTACTGACATTATATTATGGATATTGTGTTATTGACATTATATAATGGATATTGTGTAACTGACATTATATTATGGATATTGTGTTACTGACATTATATTAGGGATATTGTGTTACTGACATTATATTAGGGATATTGTGTTACTGACATTATATTAGGGATATTGTGTTATTGACATCACATTAGGGATATTGTGTTACTGACATTATATTAGGGATATTGTGTTACTGACATTATATTAGGGATATTGTGTTACTGACATTATATTAGGGATATTGTGTTACTGACATTATATTAGGGATATTGTGTTACTGACATTATATTAGGGATATTGTGTTACTGACATTATATTAGGGATATTGTGTTACTGACATTATATTAGGGATATTGTGTTACTGACATAATATTAGGGATATTGTGTTATTGACATTATATTAGGGATATTGTGTTACTGACATCACATTAGGGATATTGTGTTACTGACATCACATTAGGGATATTGTGTTACTGACATCACATTAGGGATATTGTGTTACTGACATCACATTAGGGATATTGTGTTATTGACATCATATTAGGGATATTGTGTTATTGACATCACATTAGGGATATTGTGTTACTGACATTATATTATGGATATTGTGTTATTGACATCACATTAGGGATATTGTGTTACTGACATTATATTATGGATATTGTGTTACTGACATTATATTAGGGATATTGTGTTACTGACATCATATTAGGGATATTGTGTTACTGACATCATATTAGGGATATTGTGTTACTGACATCATATTAGGGATATTGTGTTACTGACATTATATTATGGATATTGTGTTACTGACATTATATTATGGATATTGTGTTACTGACATCACATTAGGGATATTGTGTTACTGACATCACATTAGGGATATTGTGTTATTGACATCATATTAGGGATATTGTGTTACTGACATCATATTAGGGATATTGTGTTACTGACATTATATTAGGGATATTGTGTTACTGACATTATATTAGGGATATTGTGTTACTGACATTATATTAGGGATATTGTGTTACTGACATTATATTAGGGATATTGTGTTACTGACATTATATTAGGGATATTGTGTTACTGACATTATATTAGGGATATTGTGTTACTGACATTATATTAGGGATATTGTGTTACTGACATTATATTAGGGATATTGTGTTACTGACATTATATTAGGGATATTGTGTTACTGACATTATATTAGGGATATTGTGTTACTGACATTATATTAGGGATATTGTGTTACTGACATTATATTAGGGATATTGTGTTACTGACATTATATTAGGGATATTGTGTTACTGACATTATATTAGGGATATTGTGTTACTGACATTATATTAGGGATATTGTGTTACTGACATTATATTAGGGATATTGTGTTACTGACATTATATTATGGATATTGTGTTACTGACATTATATTATGGATATTGTGTTACTGACATTATATTATGGAATATTGTGTTACTGACATTATATTATGGATATTGTGTTACTGACATTATATTAGGGATATTGTGTTACTGACATTATATTATGGATATTGTGTTACTGACATTATATTAGGGATATTGTGTTACTGACATTATATTAGGGATATTGTGTTACTGACATTATATTAGGGATATTTTGTTACTGACATTATATTAGGGATATTGTGTTACTGACATTATATTAGGGATATTGTGTTACTGACATTATATTATGGATATTGTGTTACTGACATTATATTATGGATATTGTGTTACTGACATTATATTATGGATATTGTGTTACTGACATTATATTATGGATATTGTGTTACTGACATTATATTAGGGATATTGTGTTACTGACATTATATTAGGGATATTGTGTTACTGACATTATATTTAGGGATATTGTGTTATGACATTATATTTGATATTGTGTTACTGACATTATATTAGGGATATTGTGTTACTGACATTATATTAGGGATATTGTGTTACTGACATTATATTAGGGATATTGTGTTACTGACATATATTAGGGATATTGTGTTACTGACATCACATTAGGGATATTGTGTTACTGACATTATATTAGGGATATTGTGTTACTGACATTATATTAGGGATATTGTGTTACTGACATTATATTAGGGATATTGTGTTACTGACATTATATTATGGAATATTGTGTTACTGACATTATATTAGGGATATTGTGTTACTGACATTATATTAGGGATATTGTGTTACTGACATTATATTAGGGATATTGTGTTACTGACATTATATTAGGGATATTGTGTTACTGACATTATATTAGGGATATTGTGTTACTGACATTATATTAGGGATATTGTGTTACTGACATTATATTAGGGATATTTGTACTGACATTATATCATGGATATTATGGTGTGTTACTGACATTATATTAGGGATATTGTGTTACTGACATTATATTAGGGATATTGTGTTACTGACATTATATTAGGGATATTGTGTTATTGACATCATATTAGGGATATTGTGTTACTGACATTATATTAGGGATATTGTGTTACTGACATTATATTAGGGATATTGTGTTACTGACATTATATTAGGGATATTGTGTTACTGACATTATATTAGGGATATTGTGTTACTGACATTATATTAGGGATATTGTGTTACTGACATTATATTAGGGATATTGTGTTACTGACATTATATTAGGGATATTGTGTTACTGACATTATATTAGGGATATTGTGTTACTGACATTATATTAGGGATATTGTGTTACTGACATTATATTATGGATATTGTGTTACTGACATTATATTAGGGATATTGTGTTACTGACATTATATTAGGGATATTGTGTTACTGACATCACATTAGGGATATTGTGTTACTGACATCACATTAGGGATATTGTGTTACTGACATCACATTAGGGATATTGTGTTACTGACATCACATTAGGGATATTGTGTTATTGACATCAATTAGGGATATTGTGTTATTGACATCACATTAGGGATATTGTGTTACTGACATTATATTATGGATATTGTGTTATTGACATCACATTAGGGATATTGTGTTACTGACAATTATATTAGGGATATTGTGTTACTGACATCATATTAGGGATATTGTGTTACTGACATTATATTAGGGATATTGTGTTACTGACATCATATTAGGGATATTGTGTTTACTGACATCATATTAGGGATGTACTGAAATATTAGGATATGTTACTGACATAATTAGGATATTGTGTTACTGACATTATATTATGGATATTGTGTTACTGACATCACATTAGGGATATTGTGTTACTGACATCACATTAGGGATATTGTGTTATTGACATTATATTAGGGATATTGTGTTATTGACATCACATTAGGGATATTGTGTTACTGACATTTATATTAGGGATATTGTGTTACTGACATCACATATTAGGGATATTGTGTTACTGACATTATATTAGGGATATTGTGTTACTGACATTATATTAGGGATATTGTGTTACTGACATTATATTAGGGATATTGTGTTACTGACATTATATTAGGGATATTGTGTTACTGACATTATATTAGGGATATTGTGTTACTGACATTATATTAGGGATATTGTGTTACTGACATTATATTAGGGATATTGTGTTACTGACATTATATTAGGGATATTGTGTTACTGACATTATATTAGGGATATTGTGTTACTGACATTATATTAGGGATATTGTGTTACTGACATTATATTAGGGATATTGTGTTACTGACATTTATATTAGGGATATTGTGTTACTGACATTATATTAGGGATATTGTGTGTTACTGACATTTATATTAGGGTATTGTGTTACTGACATTATATATATGGATATTGTGTTACTGACATTATATTATGGATATTGTGTTACTGACATTATATGATATGGATATTGTGTTACTGACATTATATTATGGATATTGTGTTACTGACATTATATTAGGGATATTGTGTTACTGACATTATATTAGGGATATTGTGTTACTGACATTATATTAGGGATATTGTGTTACTGACATTATATTAGGGATATTGTGTTACTGACATTATATTAGGGATATTGTGTTACTGACATTATATTAGGGATATTGTGTTATTGACATTATATTAGGGATATTGTGTTATTGACATTATATTAGGGATATTGCCCTACTGAATTTATCTTTGGTAAATTTTGCTACTGAACTTATCTTAAGATAAATTGTGCTACCGACCTTTTCTATAGTAATTAATACAACTGACTTTATCTAAAGTAAATGTATACTAATATTATCTGGGGTTAACTCTGTAACTTACCTTGTGAAAGCCCCGCACATCAAGGTCCCATAAATGGTAGCACTGAAGAAATACAAGTTGAATTGTTATCTTATAGTTTATGATAACAAACATAAATCAAATAAGTTCTCACTCTAAATCAATTATCATTTATTTATGTAACAGAATGTATTAGTTTTTGTATTGCCTCTGCTAGAGATCAAACTTGGGAAATCTGGATTACTAGTCTGACACACATCAGAGAGGTATATTGCGACTAGCATTGACCAGGATTACATGTAACATCCATGAAATTAATTGAGAACATTTTTTTAAATCTATTTATTATAAAACAATAATTTAAATCCAGACAATGTTTTAAAATTCCGCTGAAACCAAGATCATGTGAATAATGTATACATGAAATATAATATATGTTGAAAATGTAAACAGAAAAAAATAGGGCACAGGAATATTACTTGTTTCATGTATAGCCATTCTATGATGTATCACATAGATAGGTAAGGGATAAAAGAATTATTTACCTTTGCTAGTTGTTTCCATGTGACAAAGTCTGTTGTTGTGTTCATACTTATATACATCACAAATTTACCATCCTAGAAAAGGAATGAAGATATACGTTCATCTAAGATATATATACCCATATCAACTGTCCTCAAATCAAAGAATAACTCCACAAAGTACATTTAATGGAAAGGGAACAATAATGTTAAAACTATCAATATCTTTTGATGGCAAACTGCATCATTTGATATTTACACTCTTAGCTAACCGATCAAAATATTGTATTGTATTTCAACTGACCAATCATCTATCATGGCTAACTGGCCAATCATAAATGAAGGTTTCTAGTAAATAAACATTTGTTACTTACAGAAACTTTTGGTACAAATTCCTCTGAACAAGGATCTTTGGAATGATCTAATGTCTTGGCAGATTTGATTAAGTCTGTTATTAAATCTTCGTATTCATCTCTTTTCATTCTGGAACAAAAACAATAAGTTGATTCTTCCTCATGAATAAATATTTTTTCATTTTTACTTTTCCATAACAATGTACTTTTGCAGAATTACTAAGAAAATGAACATTCTTAGCGGTATATTATTACTTTTTAAATTAGGTTTCATGCTGTTAACAAATAAATTGATTTATAAGTGTTCATTATCTTTTCTTTACACTGTTTCTTCAGAAAGCTTATTACTACCTTGTATGTTTATAAGGAATTTCTGGATATTGATATAGGTAAGGTCATAGTGAGCTATATGCTACTTACTTGTCCAAATCTTTTAACTTGACATTAGGAGTCTTTAATAGTGAATGATTTTTGAAGTAAACATCCTGGAAGTATGGATTCATGTTGAGTCCCCTGGAGCCAAAGTGGTAGGTCCGAGAAATGTCGGGAATGATACATTCGCGATTCTTCCTGATATGGTTGGTTCTAAGCCACATATCCCAGTCCCACAACTGGAAACATAAGTCAATATCAGGTTTATGTGTCAATATCAGGTTTATGTGTCAATATCAGGTGTATGAGTCAATATCAGGTTAATGAGTCAATATCAGGTTTATGTGTCAATATCAGGTTAATGAGTCAATATCAGGTTTATGTGTCAATATCAGGTTTATGTGTCAATATCAGGTTTATGTGTCAATATTAGGTTAATGTGTCAATATCAGGTTTATGTGTCAATATCAGGTTAATGAGTCAATATCAGGTTAATGAGTCAATATCAGGTTAATGAGTCAATATCAGGTTAATGAGTCAATATCAGGTTTATGTGTCAATATCAGGTTAATGTGTCAATATCAGGTTAATGAGTCAATATTAGGTTTATGTGTCAATATCAGGTTTATGTGTCAATATCAGGTTTATGTGTCAATATCAGGTTTATGTGTCAATATCAGGTTTATGTGTCAATATTAGGTTTATGTGTCAATATCAGGTTTATGTGTCAATATCAGGATTATGTGTCAATATCAGGTTAATGAGTCAATATCAGGTTTATGTGTCAATATCAGGTTAATGTGTCAATATCAGGTTAATGAGTCAATATCAGGTTTATGTGTCAATATCAGGTTAATGTGTCAATATCAGGTTAATGAGTCAATATCAGGTTAATTAGTCAATATAAGGTTTATGTGTCAATATCAGGTTAATGAGTCAATATCAGGTTAATGAGTCAATATCAGGTTTATGTGTCAATATCAGGTTAATGTGTCAATATCAGGTTAATGAGTCAATATCAGGTTAATGAGTCAATATCAGGTTTATGTGTCAATATCAGGTTTATGTGTCAATATTAGGTTAATGTGTCAATATCAGGTTTATGTGTCAATATCAGGTTTATGTGTCAATATCAGGTTAATGAGTCAATATCAGGTTTATGTGTCAATATCAGGTTTATGTGTCAATATCAGGTTTATGTGTCAATATCAGGATTATGTGTCAATATCAGGTTTATGTGTCAATATTAGGTTAATGTGTCAATATCAGGTTACGTGACCAGAAAACCAGTTATTTTACAGTTTATTTTCTACATATTGTATATTGTGAATGGAGATTTCTTTATTTTGGTTTTAATGTGACTCTTTTTCATTAATTATACTATATATTACATCTTACTTCAATATTGACCAGACATATTCCTCTGTTAAAGACTCAGATAATCAGCTCTTGCAATTAGCCTGATACCTTATATACTGACCTTTTCAGGGGTCGGCCATTGAGATTCTAGTTCCCCTTTGTAAAGTTTTCGTTTCAGCAACCATCCAAGTCCTGGCATAGTCTCCACACGATACAGCAGGGACGGGTCCTTACAGGAATGGCTGTATCCCTATAAATACATAGATTATAATACAGGAATGGCTGTATCCCTACAAATACTTAAGATTATAATACAGGAATGGCTGTATCCCTACAAATACTTAAGATTATAATACAGGAATGGCTGTATCCCTATAAATACATAGATTATAATACAGGAATGGCTGTATCCCTACAAATACTTAAGATTATAATACAGGAATGGCTGTATCCCTACAAATACTTAAGATTATAATACAGGAATGGCTGTATCCTCATCAATACATACAGAATATAATACAGGAATGGCTGTATCCATACAAATACATACAGAATATAATACAAGAATGGCTGTATCCTCATCAATACATACAGAATATAATACAGGAATGGCTGTATCCATACAAATACATACAGAATATAATACAGGAATGGCTGTATCCTCATCAATACATACAGAATATAATACAGGAATGGCTGTATCCATACAAATACATACAGATTATAATACAGGAATGGCTGTATCCTCATCAATACATACAGAATATAATACAGGAATGGCTGTATCCATACAAATACATATAGATTATAATACAGGAATGGCTGTATCCCTATAAATACATAAGATTATAATACAGGAGTTGCTGTATCCCTAAAATACATTCAGATTATAATACAGGAATGGCTGTATCCCTACAAATACATAAGATTATAATACAGGAATGGCTGTATCCCTATAAATACATAAGATTATAAAACAGGAATGGCTGTATCCCTATAAATACATTGATTATAATACAGGAATGGCTGTATCCCTGAAAATACAAATTAATTGTGAAGGACTGGAATCTCAAAAATCTTAATAAATTCCTACATTTACCAGGAAGTTTTACTTCTAAATTTTACCTTATGATATCTTTCAAGGCAGTGCACATTTTGAAAGTGAAAGCAGTTTCTATTTACCATTTATATACATTTACAGTTGATAAAGATTGATTAAAACCTGTGAATAGCTATGTTATATCTGTGTGTTTTATTGTTAATTTCTTGTAGATGTTATCAGAAATTGGTAGAATCTGTTCCTTAATTCCAGCAACTGACCAACATTCAAAATCGGCTCAAAACAACAAATAGATTAACCATGATCAGATATTTCCCGACATGAATTACTGTGTTGCTCTACCATGATGTTTGGAAAGTAACAGTTTGTGTGAGAATACTGTGGATCTATTTCCTACTAATCACAGCACAGTAATGTTAAATAGACATCTGATCATTACATAACATAACTAGGAAGATGTGGAATAACATTTCAGAAATTGTCACTATCTAGAAGTGTAAGCCAATGGCTAGCTATACATCTGTTACCCCTAATTTCAAACCATGACAACCACATGTTCCTTCATAATGTTCCCATGGTAACTGTTATAGAAGCATGTGATGAACGGACAGACAAACTGACAAGCTGATTCCAGTAAAAATACTTCAAAGATCATATCATCATACTAAGCCAGTTCATCCAATCAAGCACTTAATGGACCTAGACTACTATTCACCGAATGTATTCATTCAATCAAGCACTTAATGGACATGGACTAATATTCACAGAATGACTATTCATTCAATCAAGCACTTAATGGACCTAGACTACTATTCACCAAAATGATGGTAGATAGGAAGAAAATTTCTACAGACATGGATCAAGTTTTCTGTGCATTTGTTGTGATTATGATACATATACATGTTTCTATTAGACAACGGGCTTGAAAGTATCCTAAAACATTCCTATTTTGTTTGCCTGAAAATATACTTGAATTTAAAGGAATATTTCCAGAAACAACAATTTTTCACAGGATGTGAACGCCTCCCAGTACTTATGTGTCAATAATGAATGAATGGTGAGTAAATATCAAATTTTTATTCTGAATCAAACTGCAATGTAAAGGAAAAATTCAAGCAAAGTAGATTTACTCTTTTATACATCTATGTGTTGGTAGGATAATAAGAAATCTAAAGCTACTTTCACTTTCAAACTTGTGTGCTGCTGAATTAAACTGCCATTAGCTGTAACATACAAGTAATGCTAATTTCTGAATGCTGTTGAATATGTCTGAACCAAGATATTCCAGAACCATCAGTTAGTCGTCTTCCCTACAGCTGTTTTATTTAATATTGATAATATACATGTAGCTACTTACCTGGTCATTCCAGGCTGATATACAGTAGACTGAGGGGTCTTCCTCCAGTAAAAACTTTGTCTGGCTGAAGAAGCTGTAACATAGAATATGTCTTATGTACTTTTCACATTTCATATATTGTGTTACAATTAGACAAGTACCTGTTTCTTTACTACGATCAGAACATTTTTGTCTGCCATAGTAATTACCAGGTATATAATCTTTAATGGTGAAATGCTAGGGTTTTTTTTCACTTCTTCAGAATATTTTTCTGTTTTGAAAACTTTTTATTCTCTTCCATTCAATGCATTACATAATACATGTATTGTCATATCAGCCCATTTAATATACCTCAAGATGGTTTAAAAAAAAAAAATCAAAATTTCTGAAATATTAGTATACCTTATGGTAAACACAGGTTGTATCATTAGTGTTAGCACTAAAACTCTATATTACATTAGGCCAAAAAAAAAAAGGATGTCTCTTTAGGGTTACCCAACCGACCCTAATTTTTTACCTCGGACCCTAATTTTTTTTCCCACTTTTCTACCCGACTGAGATACCTTATTTTTTTGCTAATGAAACCCTGAACAGACATTTTGTTTTGCCTTACTAATGAATTAGGTTCTTTTTCATTTTGGTACAAAACCACTTACTTGAAGAAATCAGGACTCACATCCAAGTCTTCTTCAATAACTATTGCATATTTTGAGTCCTGAAAATAGAAATATAGCTTTGTTACATGTTAAGTAAAACCCTGTCATAATCTTGATGTACTTTCACTTTGCATTGCTTATCCCACTATAATTCACCTCATTTCTGCTCTACCTTCAACATGGTATGATATCCTAATTGTGATATCCTAAAATAAGTACCAGATGTACTGGCTCCTGTGTACTTACCATATACAGGTTAAAGATAGCAGTAAGACTAGCTTTATAATGCTGTGATATACAAGCCGCCTGGCCCCTGTGTACTTACCATATAGAGGTTAAAGATAGCAGTAAGACTACCTTTATAATGCTGAGATATACGAGCCGCCTTGGCCCCTGTGTACTTACCATATAGAGGTTAACGATAGCAGTAAGACTAGCTTTATAATGCTGTGATATACAAGCCGCCTGGCCCCTGTGTACTTACCATATAGAGGTTAAAGATAGCAGTAAGACTACCTTTATAATGCTGAGATATACAAGCCGCCTGGCCCCTGTGTACTTACCATATAGAGGTTAAAGATAGCAGTAAGACTAGCTTTATAATGCTGAGATATACAAGCCGCCTTGGCCCCTGTGTACTTACCATATACAGGTTAAAGATAGCAGTAAGACTAGCTTTATAATGCTGTGATATACAAGCCGCCTGGCCCCTGTGTACTTACCATATAGAGGTTAAAGATAGCAGTAAGACTAGCTTTATAATGCTGAGATATACGAGCCGCCTTGGCCCCTGTGTACTTACCATATAGAGGTTAAAGATAGCAGTAAGACTAGCTTTATAATGCTGTGAAATACGAGCCGCCTTGGCCCCTGTGTACTTACCATATAGAGGTTAAAGATAGCAGTAAGACTAGCTTTATAATGCTGAGATATACGAGCCGCCTTGGCCCCTGTGTACTTACCATATAGAGGTTAAAGATAGCAGTAAGACTAGCTTTATAATGCTGAGATATACGAGCCGCCTTGGCCCCTGTGTACTTACCATATAGAGGTTAAAGATAGCAGTAAGACTGGCTTTATAATGCTGAGATATACAAGCCGCCTGGCCCCTGTGTACTTACCATATAGAGGTTAAAGATAGCAGTAAGACTAGCTTTATAATGCTGAGATATACGAGCCGCCTTGGCCCCTGTGTACTTACCATATAGAGGTTAAAGATAGCAGTAAGACTAGCTTTATAATGCTGAGATATACGAGCCGCCTTGGCCCCTGTGTACTTACCATATAGAGGTTAAAGATAGCAGTAAGACTAGCTTTATAATGCTGAGATATACGAGCCGCCTTGGCCCCTGTGTACTTACCATATAGAGGTTAAAGATAGCAGTAAGACTAGCTTTATAATGCTGAGATATACAAGCCGCCTGGCCCCTGTGTACTTACCATATAGAGGTTAAAGATAGCAGTAAGACTAGCTTTATAATGCTGAGATATACAAGCCGCCTTGGCCCCTGTGTACTTACCATATACAGGTTAAAGATAGCAGTAAGACTAGCTTTATAATGCTGTGATATACAAGCCGCCTGGCCCCTGTGTACTTACCATATAGAGGTTAAAGATAGCAGTAAGACTAGCTTTATAATGCTGTGATATACAAGCCGCCTGGCCCCTGTGTACTTACCATATAGAGGTTAAAGATAGCAGTAAGACTAGCTTTATAATGCTGTGAAATACAAGCCGCCTTGGCCCCTGTGTACTTACCATATAGAGGTTAAAGATAGCAGTAAGACTAGCTTTATAATGCTGAGATATACAAGCCGTACTGGCCCCTGTGTACTTACCATATAGAGGTTAAAGATAGCAGTAAGACTAGCTTTATAATGCTGTGAAATACGAGCCGCCTTGGCCCCTGTGTACTTACCATATAGAGGTTAAAGATAGCAGTAAGACTAGCTTTATAATGCTGTGAAATACGAGCCGCCTTGGCCCCTGTGTACTTACCATATAGAGGTTAAAGATAGCAGTAAGACTAGCTTTATAATGCTGTGAAATACGAGCCGCCTTGGCCCCTGTGTACTTACCATATAGAGGTTAAAGATAGCAGTAAGACTAGCTTTATAATGCTGTGAAATACGAGCCGCCTTGGCCCCTGTGTACTTACCATATAGAGGTTAAAGATAGCAGTAAGACTAGCTTTATAATGCTGTGAAATACGAGCCGCCTTGGCCCCTGTGTACTTACCATATAGAGGTTAAAGATAGCAGTAAGACTAGCTTTATAATGCTGTGAAATACGAGCCGCCTTGGCCCCTGTGTACTTACCATATAGAGGTTAAAGATAGCAGTAAGACTAGCTTTATAATGCTGAGATATACAAGCCGCCTGGCCCCTGTGTACTTACCATATAGAGGTTAAAGATAGCAGTAAGACTAGCTTTATAATGCTGAGATATACGAGCCGCCTTGGCCCCTAGGGGTGTATGTTGTATCCCTTTCAGGCCAAGCAATGTTGTAACAGCGAGCGGCTCCTGTTTATAGATAAAAGTGTAGGTTCAGAGAGAGTGTATGGAGTTGGTTAATCTCATCGGATGAAAATTCTATGCTTCTCAATTTATTCATATACATGTATAACATTTTTCCTTCTTTAACCCATAAGCTTTAATTGCCGTATGTACCATTGGTATTACAGATTTTACTGATCCGTAACATCATCACCAATCTTTGCATGTGATTTGTAGAAGTAGCTAGACTAACATGTGTTTCAGCTAGTTATAGGTGTTTAATGATATATAAGCTCTGAAACTCTTTTATAATATGTTTTTCATACTCAATGATACTTTTTGTTATTGCTTACAATGTGGAAGTTTTGTTTCTTTTTATTTCATGTCATTATTCCTATCATTATCATCATCACCACCTTCATCATTATCATCATCATCACCTTCATCATTATCATCATCACCACCTTCATCATTATCATCATCATTACCTTCATCATTATCATCAACACCACCTTCATCATTATCATCATCACCACCTTCATCATTATCATCATCATCACCTTCATCATTATCATCATCAACACCTTCATCATTATCATCATCATCACCTTCATCATTATCATCATCATCACCTTCATCATTATCATCATCACAACCTTCATTATTATCATCACCATCTTCATCATTATCATCATCACCACCTTCATCATTATCATCATCATCACCTTCATCATTATCATCAACACCACCTTCATCATTATCATCATCATCACCTTCATCATTATCATCATCACCACCTTCATCATTATCATCATCACAACCTTCATCATTATCATCATCACCTTCATCATTATCATCATCACCACCTTCATCATTATCATCATCATCACCTTCATCATTATCATCATCATTACCTTCATCATTATCATCATCAACACCTTCATCATTATCATCATCATCACCTTCATCATTATCATCAACACCACCTTCTTCATCATTATCATCATCATCACCTTCATCATTATCATCATCACCACCTTCATCATTATCATCATCATCACCTTCATCATTATCATCATCATCACCTCATCTATCATCATCATTATCATCATTCATCACACCTTCATCATTATCATCAACACCACCTTCATCATTATCATCATCATCACCTTCATCATTATCATCATCATCACCTTCATCATTATCATCATCATCAACTTCATCATTATCATCATCACCACCTTCATCATTATCATCATCATCACCTTCATCATTATCATCATCACAACCTTCATCATTATCATCATCATCACCTTCATCATTATCATCATCACCACCTTCATCATTATCATCATCATCACCTTCATCATTATCATCATCATCACCTTCATCATTATCATCATCATCACCTTCATCATTATCATCATCATCACCTTCATCATTATCATCAACACCACCTTCATCATTATCATCATCATCACCTTCATCATTATCATCAACACCACCTTCATCATTATCATCATCATCACCTTCATCATTATCATCATCATCACCTTCATCATTATCATCATCATTACCTTCATCATTATCATCATCACCACCTTCATCATTATCATCATCATCACCTTCATCATTATCATCATCATCACCTTCATCATTATCATCATCATTACCTTCATCATTATCATCATCAACACCTTCATCATTATCATCATCATCACCTTCATCATTATCATCAACACCACCTTCATCATTATCATCATCATCACCTTCATCATTATCATCATCATCACCTTCATCATTATCATCATCATCACCTTCATCATTATCATCAACACCACCTTCATCATTATCATCATCATTACCTTCATCATTATCATCATCACAACCTTCATCATTATCATCATCACCTTCATCATTATCATCATCACCACCTTCATCATTATCATCATCATCACCTTCATCATTATCATCATCATCACCTTCATCATTATCATCATCATTACCTTCATCATTATCATCATCATACCTTCATCATTATCATCAACACCACCTTCATCATTATCATCATCACCACTTTCATCATTATCATCAACACCACCTTCATCATTATCATCATCACCACCTTCATCATTATCATCATCACCACCTTCATCATTATCATCATCATCACCTTCATCATTATCATCATCACCACCTTCATCATTATCATCATCACAACCTTCATCATTATCATCATCATCACCTTCATCATTATCATCATCACCACCTTCATCATTATCATCATCATCACCTTCATCATTATCATCATCACCACCTTCATCATTATCATCATCATCACCTTCATCATTATCATCATCATCACCTTCATCATTATCATCACACCACCTTCATCATTATCATCATCATTACCTTCATCATTATCATCATCACACCTTCATCATTATCATCATCACCACCTTCATCATTATCATCATCATCACCTTCATCATTATCATCATCATCACGTTCATCATTATCATCACACCACCTTCATCATTATCATCATCATCACCTTCATCATTATCATCATCATCACCTTCATCATTATCATCATCATCACCTTCATCATTATCATCATCATCACCTTCATCATTATCATCATCAACACCTTCATCATTATCATCATCATCACCTTCATCATTATCATCATCACCACCTTCATCATTATCATCATCATTACCTTCATCATTATCATCATCACCACCTTCATCATTATCATCATCACCACCTTCATCATTATCATCATCACCACCTTCATCATTATCATCATCACCACCTTCATCATCATCATCACCTTCATCATTATCATCAACACCACCTTCATCATTATCATCATCATCACCTTCATCATTATCATCAACACCACCTTCATCATTATCATCATCATCACCTTCATCAATATCATCATCACCACCTTCATCATTATCATCATCATCATCACCTTCATCATCATCATCACCTTCATCATTATAATCATCACCACCTTCATCATTATCATCACCTTCATCATTATCATCATCACCACCTTCATCATTATCATCACCTTCATCAATATCATCACCACCACCTTCCATCATTATTATCATCACCACCTTCATCATTATCATCATCACCACCTTCATCATTATCATCATCACCACCTTCATCATTATAATCATCATTACCTTCATCATTATCATCATCACCACCTTCATCATTATCATCATCATCACCTTCATCATTATCATCATCATCACCTTCATCATTATCATCATCATCACCTTCATCATTATCATCATCACAACCTTCATTATTATCATCACCATCTTCATCATTATCATCATCACCACCTTCATCATTATCATCATCACCACCTTCATCATTATCATCAACACCACCTTCATCATTATCATCATCACCACCTTCATCATTATAATCATCACTACCTTCATCATTATAATCATCACCACCTTCATCATTATTATCATCACCACCTTCATCATTATCATCATCACCACCTTCATCATTATCATCATCACCACCTTCATCATCATCATCATCACCTTCATCATTATCATCATCACCACCTTCATCATTATCATCACCTTCATCAATATCATCATCACCACCTTCATCATTATCATCATCATCACCTTCATCATTATCATCAACACCACCTTCATCATTATCATCATCATCACCACCTTCATCATTATCATCATCACCACCACCTTCCATCATTATCATCATCATCAACTTCATCATTATCATCATCACAACCTTCATTATTATCATCACCATCTTCATCATTATCATCATCATCACCTTCATCATTATAATCATCACTACCTTCATCATTATAATCATCACTACCTTCATCATTATCATCATCACTATCTTCATCATTATCATCATCACCACCTTCATCATTATCATCATCACCACCTTCATCATTATCATCATCATGACGGGGCTCACACAATGATTTTCAGTCAAAATATTTACTAATACATGTACATTGTACATTAATGTATATATTTAGAGTTTCTTTTGCTTTTATACAAAAAAAAATAATATCATTGGATTATATAAGTAATTTTTCTACATGTGATTTCTTTAATTCATAATTTCATCATATTGACTGACTGGAACAAAAAATGGTATATTTTGATGAAAAGAGTTACTTCCCTTCCTCTTGCCCAAACTTTTGTAAAACAACTTAGAATTGATTTATAGATTATTCTGAAATATTTGTTGTTTGGACACGTTTTTCTAATAAACCTGCATCATGTTATAATACCTGTTGAATAATATAGTTTAGCAGTGGGTTAGACTTAGTAATGAATGTCCCTTATGAAACGTGTTACCGAAAATTTTCAAAATTTTACAGAGGTATCTTTATATTTTACCAGATTGTATTTTATACATAAACTTGTGTCAGTATACATCTTAAACCATGAGCTTATACAATCCAATGAAATATTTGTTATATTCTAAAAAATGCTGTTTAAATAAATTTTATTGTAAATTTTCTTACAATATAAAATATTCATGTAAATGTGTGAGCCCTGGCACGGTTCTCTGTATGGGAGGCCTCCACGTGGCGAGAACTGGACGGTCACGATTACCATGGTGACTGACTGACATCCCAACATAGATAATGATATATATATAACATACTAGTTAACAAGGATCTATATGACAAATTAATTATGATCCAGGTTTGTTTTGATTTGATATTTTTTGTGATAACCTTTAAAGGTGGTAATGTGTTGTGTCTGTATTTTTGCCATTCTGAACCAACCTTAAGAGATCTGTCCCTATCCACTAAGCTATAAATAGTTACCTCGTAATACCCGTCTATAAACACCGTCACCATTTTAGGGTCGGCTCCGGGAGTAGACAGGAGAGTACGCAACATTCTATGAAAGGAGAAAACATTCAAATATCCTCAAATATTTTTATTGCATAAAATAAAAATTGTGACTTGAGTTATATATTGAACAACAAAAGTTGCCTGTCTTATTTGATCACTATGTTTTCACCATTTTAAATTTTGGAGTAGCTATTCCGTCTTTGCATATAACAGAGTTATCTCCCTTGAGGTTAGGTATCCAGTGTGATACGGTGTACTCATTTTTATCTGAAATTTATCTGAAAAATGTGACGTGACACTCATGATACATGACACAATAATTAGTAACTATCCACAAGGGCAGATAACTCTGTAATAGTCATTAGAAATTCAAAGTCTTATTTACACAATATAAATCACTCACCTGTATAGATAATAGGGGCGATTACTGGCTATCACTACCACAGGTACATCAGCTATATTGTTGTTCTCCAACTAAAAATAATGAAAATAAAACATTATAATGCCTTCTCTGGGGAATATAACATAACAATTCATCTCAGTAACAGTCTCAGAAACCTTAAGAGCTTTAAGATGTATAAATGTGAGTCATTTAATAGTTATACTGACTGGGTTAGGTGAGAATGTGATGGATTGTGGATCTGTACAGCTACATGTAGGTCCATATCCCTCAAACTTGTTACAGATGTATAAATGTGAGTCATTTAATAGTTATACTGACTGGGTTAGGTGAGAAAGTGATGGATTGTGGATCTGTACAGCTACATGTAGGTCCATATCCCTCAAACTTGTTACAGATGTATAAATGTGAGTCATTTAATAGTTATACTGACTGGGTTAGGTGAGAATGTGATGGATTGTGGATCTGTACAGCTACATGTAGGTCCATATCCCTCAAACTTGTTACAGATGTATAAATGTGAGTCATTTAATAGTTATACTGACTGGGTTAGGTGAGAAAGTGATGGATTGTGGATCTGTACAGCTACATGTAGGTGCTACTTGAAGCATGTAACTGAGCAGAGGCAATATCAATTCCAATTTCATGACTTTAATATTTTTAATACATGCATATTGTGTAGATTAATAAATTGCTAAAAACACTTGAGAAAATGTATAAATGTGAGTCATTTAATAGTTATACTGACTGGGTTAGGTGAGAATGTGATGGATTGTGGATCTGTACAGCTACATGTAGGTCCATATCCCTCAAACTTGTTACAGATGTATAAATGTGAGTCATTTAATAGTTATACTGACTGGGTTAGGTGAGAATGTGATGGATTGTGGATCTGTACAGCTACATGTAGGTCCATATCCCTCAAACTTGTTACAGATGTATAAATGTGAGTCATTTAATAGTTATACTGACTGGGTTAGGTGAGAATGTGATGGATTGTGGATCTGTACAGCTACATGTAGGTCCATATCCCTCAAACTTGTTACAGATGTATAAATGTGAGTCATTTAATAGTTATACTGACTGGGTTAGGTGAGAAAGTGATGGATTGTGGATCTGTACAGCTACATGTAGGTCCATATCCCTCAAACTTGTTACAGATGTATAAATGTGAGTCATTTAATAGTTATACTGACTGGGTTAGGTGAGAATGTGATGGAGTGTGGATCTGTACAGCTACATGTAGGTCCATATCCCTCAAACTTGTTACAGAACGTCTGTCGTCTCTTGTTTTCTGGAGTGTCTGGCCAAGGACATTCACTTTCTGTAAACAGAAGGATTCTTATTAAGGACATTCACTTTCTGTAAACAGAAGGGTTCTTATTACGGACATTCACTCTCTGTAAACAGAAGGGTTCTTATTACGGACATTCACTCTCTGTAAACAGAAGGATTCTTATTACAGACATTCACTTTCTGTAAACAGAAGGGTTCTTATTACGGACATTCACTTTCTGTAAACAGAAGGGTTCTTATTACGGACATTCACTCTCTGTAAACAGAAGGGTTCTTATTACGGACATTCACTCTCTGTAAACAGAAGGGTTCTTATTACGGACATTCACTCTCTGTAAACAGAAGGGTTCTTATTACGGACATTCACTCTCTGTAAACAGAAGGGTTCTTTTACGGACATCCAATCTCTGTAAACAGAAGGGTTCTTATTACGGACATTCACTCTCTGTAAACAGAAGGGTTCTTATTACGGACATTCACTTTCTGTAAACAGAAGGGTTCTTATTACGGACATTCACTCTCTGTAAACAGAAGGATGCTATTTTCACATACCCTTCACTGGCAGCAATCATAATATTGATTTACTGACAATTTGTTGCTTTTCTGCTGTAAATGTTGTTTTTTATCAGAAATGTGTGTTATTTTCACATACCCTTCACTGGCAGCAATCATAATATTGATTTACTGACAATTTGTTGCTTTTCTGCTGTAAATGTTGTTTTTTATCAGAAATGTGTGCTATTTTCACATACCCTTCACTGGTAGCCATCATAATATTGATTTACTGACCATTTGCAGCTTTTCTGCTGTAAATGTTGTTTTTTATCAGAAATTTGTGCTTTTTTCACATACCCTTCACTGGTAGCCATCATAATATTGATTTACTGACAATTTGTAGCTTTTCTGCTGTAAATGTTGTTTTTTATCAGAAATGTATGCTATTTTAACATACCCTTCACTGCCACGAGAGGAATCTTGGTCTGAAGCGAGATTTTTTCTGCCCATGTAGATATATCTGGTGACTTTGCATGAGACTCACTTATCACTTTCCCTGTAACACAAACCAATCTGCTAAAACCTTCCAAACACACAATGGAAATATCGTATCTTGCTTTATCCAAACATTTTTTCTGAGCAATAACAAAGATGTTATTAAATCATACAACCCAAAAATTCTCTTGGTTGAAATATCTAATCATATGAATATGAATCATTGTATATGAAATGACCATTTAATTGTTTTAATACTTACTGACTTAAAACAAAACTAGAAATATGCCAATACAAACTATACACACATGTAAATAGAAAAAAAAATTCTGAATGTTAAAATTGTGATCACAGACATCAGATCCTTACAAAATTCAAAGTTATAGGTAAGAATTTACAGATGTGAAACTACCTCCAACCCAAGACAATGCTTTAGATGTTTTAGAGTGATCTTATCTTTTCCGTTCAGACTCCTGTAGAATGTAAACCGGTCACTAACAAAGATACAGATCAGAATTTACAGGTGTAAAATGTCTCTAAGTTACCTTTTCCCTTCACGGTGACAAAGCACCAGGTGTCTCTGTATCCGAGGAATTCTATCTTCTCACTGCCCATGTCGGCCAGATACTGACGAGCAGGAGCCTTCAAGGACAGAGAACCCTCATCCTACAGGACACAAATGCAGACATTAAACAGTAACAGAGAAACCTCATCCTACATGTGATGATATCAATTGTATAGACATCTTTTTTCAAAGTTGAAAATGTGGTAGAATGCAGAATATTTGGATACCAAAAACTAGGCAGTAAAAAGCTGTAGACTTCTAGACTCTGCTTAACATTTACATCTGAGTGAAATCTGATGTTGTCAACCACTTCAATCATTTGATTCAAACCATCATGTGACATTTGACCATGGTTATCATGTTCTAGCATTATTGCAGACAGATATTATTTTATTTGAAAATATTTTATTGTAATATATCACAATGGGATTTGGCAAAAGTTTTCAAACTGAGATGAAGTCATCTCCCTACAGAATCCTAATTACAAACATTACAAGAACAGAGACGGTGCTAACCCAGCATCAAACTTTATAGCATTCATGGTATCAGTTAAGTCAGGATTCACAGTAAGTAATGCTACTGTAATAGGAATTTCAAACTTTTGAGATACTTACATAAATGACAGGCCTTAAAAGATCATTTGACTTAATAGATTATGTACCTTGATTGTAAATATCAGGATTCGTCCGACTCGGATACTGTCCAGGTAATTCATCATGGCAACATCCTCGTTAGCGCTATATGTATCAAAGAACGTTCTTGACATCACGCTTCCCTGTAATTTGGGAAAAAACCATGGCCTTAACATAATAGTTAAAAGCAATTTTACAAAGGTATTCTATATTTTTCTTTTAATAATACATGTACATAAAGTTCACAATAAGTGCTCTGGTAAAATAATTTCTGTATAGTAAGGTTTGGTTTGTTTGGTGAGAGGAAAACCAGAGTACCTGGACACAAGAGGCCCCCTCCCCAGGGAAAAATCTGCAACCCCATGGCCACAAATATTGTAGAGGGACTTGAGGCCTTTTAATTTATGAAGAGTATTTGGTTCCATCATATCTTTCAATTCAGAAGAAGATTTTTGAAATTTTAGCTATTTTGACCCCGCCCCTCTGGCCCCTGGGGTCAGCTAGGACCTATATTTATATGATGTTACGTAATCTGCTATCTAAGGCTAATAATTCTAACCAAAGTTGACTCATTTCCTATGAAAATTGAGCAAATAATGTTCATCACTGGTTTTTTTTCCTTTATAAACTGTAGTAAATTTGACCCCCTCCCTAGGGGAAAATCTGAGACCCCAGGGCCATGAAATTCACAATTTTTGTAGAGGGCCTTGAGACCTTTCAATCTATGAAGAGCATTTGATTCTACAACAACTGTGGAAAAAAAAGATTTTTGAAATTTTAGTCACTTTTACCCCTTTTGGCCCATCCCACAACTCCCTGGGGGGTTGGGAAGTTGGGGCCATATAATTCACTATTTTGATTGAATTTGCTTCAGCAGTTTTGGAGAAGGAGTCGAAAATGTAAATTGTTTACGAACACACTATGAACGATGGACAAAAGGTGATTTAAGAATAGCCTAAAAACCATCTCCCCATATAGGACTAAAACTCGCGGCCCAGAGGTGGAGTGCTTATAGAAATATATCAGGACATCTTAACCACTCGCCTACCACCCCCTTTTTGTTTGGTTAATAGCATTAGCAAATTACACAACTTCTTATTTCTAAAACTGCTTTGATTAAATGTTTAAGAGTATGAGGAAGCTCCTCCTGTACCTACTGTAGCCTGATTGATTATACCTACAGACATTGGAGTACGAGGAAGCTCCTCCTGTACCTACTGTAGCCTGATTGATTATACCTACAGACATTGGAGGATGAGGAAGCTCCTCCTGTACCTACTGTAGCCTGATTGATTATACCTACAGACATTGGGGTATGAGGAAGCTCCTCCTGTACCTACTGTAGCCTGATTGATTATACCTACAGACATTGGAGTATGAGGAAGCTCCTCCTGTACCTACTGTAGCCTGATTGATTATACCTACAGACATTGGAGTATGAGGAAGCTCCTCCTGTACCTACTGTAGCCTGATTGATTATACCTACAGACATTGGAGGATGAGGAAGCTCATCCTGTACCTACCATGGCCTGATTGATTATACCTACAGACATTGGAGTATGAGGAAGCTCCTCCTGTACCCACTGTAGCCTGATTGATTATACCTACAGACATTGGAGTATGAGGAAGCTCCTCCTGTACCTACTGTAGCCTGATTGATTATACCTACAGACATTGGAGGATGAGGAAGCTCCTCCTGTACCTACTGTAGCCTGATTGATTATACCTACAGACATTGGAGTATGAGGAAGCTCCTCCTGTACCTACTGTAGCCTGATTGATTATACCTACAGACATTGGAGTATGAGGAAGCTCCTCCTGTACCTACTGTAGCCTGATTGATTATACCTACAGACATTGGAGTACGAGGAAGCTCCTCCTGTACCTACTGTAGCCTGATTGATTATACCTACAGACATTGGAGTACGAGGAAGCTCCTCCTGTACCTACTGTAGCCTGATTGATTATACCTACAGACATTGGAGTACGAGGAAGCTCCTCCTGTACCTACTGTAGCCTGATTGATTATACCTACAGACATTGGAGTATGAGGAAGCTCCTCCTGTACCTACTGTAGCCTGATTGATTATACCTACAGACATTGGAGTATGAGGAAGCTCCTCCTGTACCTACTGTAGCCTGATTGATTATACCTACAGACATTGGAGTATGAGGAAGCTCCTCCTGTACCTACACTGTAGCCTGATTGATTATACCTACAGACATTGGAGTATGAGGAAGCTCCTCCTGTACCTACTGTAGCCTGATTGATTATACCTACAGACATTGGAGTATGAGGAAGCTCCTCCTGTACCTACTGTAGCCTGATTGATTATACCTACAGACATTGGAATGAGGAAGCTCATCCTGTACCTACCATGGCCTGATTGATTATACCTACAGACATTGGAGTATGAGGAAGCTCCTCCTGTACCACTGAGCCTGATTGATTATACCTACAGACATTGGAGGATGAGGAAGCTCCTCCTGTACCTACCATGGCCTGATTGATTATACCTACAGACATTGGAGTATGAGGAAGCTCCTCCTGTACCACTGTAGCCTGATTGATTATACCTACAGACATTGGAGATGAGGAAGCTCTCCTGTACCTACTGTAGCCTGATTGATTATACCTACAGACATTGGAGGATGAGGAAGCTCCTCCTGTACCTACTGTAGCCTGATTGATTATACCTACAGACATTGGAGTATGAGGAAGCTCCTCCTGTACCTACTGTAGCCTGATTGATTATACCTACAGACATTGGAGTATGAGGAAGCTCCTCCTGTACCTACTGTAGCCTGATTGATTATACCTACAGACATTGGAGTATGAGGAAGCTCCTCCTGTACCTACAATAGCCTGATTGATTATACCTACAGACATTGGAGTATGAGGAAGCTCCTCCTGTACCTACTGTAGCCTGATTGATTATACCTACAGACATTGGAGTATGAGGAAGCTCCTCTCTGTACCTACTGTGGCCTGATTGATTATACATACAGACATTGGAGTACGAGGAAGCTCCTCCTGTACCTACTGTAGCCTGATTGATTATACCTACAGACATTGGAGTACGAGGAAGCTCCTCCTGTACCTACTGTAGCCTGATTGATTATACCTACAGACATTGGAGTATGAGGAAGCTCCTCCTGTACCTACTGTAGCCTGATTGATTATACCTACAGACATTGGAGTACGAGGAAGCTCCTCCTGTACCTACTGTAGCCTGATGATTGATTATACCTACAGACATTGGAGGATGAGGAAGCTCCTCCTGTACCTACTGTAGCCTGATTGATTATACCTACAGACATTGGAGTATGAGGAAGCTCCTCCTGTACCTACTGTAGCCTGATTGATTATACCTACAGACATTGGAGGATGAGGAAGCTCCTCCTGTACCTACTGTAGCCTGATTGATTATACCTACAGACATTGGAGTATGAGGAAGCTCCTCCTGTACCTACTGTAGCCTGATTGATTATACCTACAGACATTGGAGTATGAGGAAGCTCCTCCTGTACCTACTGTAGCCTGATTGATTATACCTACAGACATTGGAGTATGAGGAAGCTCCTCCTGTACCTAACTACTGGAGAAGCCTCTTACCACTGTAGCCTGATTGATTATACCTACAGACATTGGAGTATGAGGAAGCTCCTCCTGTACCTACTGTAGCCTGATTGATTATACCTACAGACATTGGAGTATGAGGAAGCTCCTCCTGTACCTACTGTAGCCTGATTGATTATACCTACAGACATTGGAGTATGAGGAAGCTCCTCCTGTACCTACTGTAGCCTGATTGATTATACCTACAGACATTGGAGTATGAGGAAGCTCCTCCTGTACCTACTGTAGCCTGATTGATTATACCTACAGACATTGGAGTATGAGGAAGCTCCTCCTGTACCTACTGTAGCCTGATTGATTATACCTACAGACATTGGAGTATGAGGAAGCTCCTCCTGTACCTACTGTAGCCTGATTGATTATACCTACAGACATTGGAGTATGAGGAAGCTCCTCCTGTACCTACTGTAGCCTGATTGATTATACCTACAGACATTGGAGTATGAGGAAGCTCCTCCTGTACCTACTGTAGCCTGATTGATTATACCTACAGACATTGGAGTATGAGGAAGCTCCTCCTGTACCTACTGTAGCCTGATTGATTATACCTACAGACATTGGAGTATGAGGAAGCTCCTCCTGTACCTACTGTAGCCTGATTGATTATACCTACAGACATTGGAGTATGAGGAAGCTCCTCCTGTACCTACTGTAGCCTGATTGATTATACCTACAGACATTGGAGTATGAGGAAGCTCCTCCTGTACCTACTGTAGCCTGATTGATTATACCTACAGACATTGGAGTATGAGGAAGCTCCTCCTGTACCTACTGTAGCCTGATTGATTATACCTACAGACATTGGAGTACGAGGAAGCTCCTCCTGTACCTACTGTAGCCTGATTGATTATACCTACAGACATTGGAGTACGAGGAAGCTCCTCCTGTACCTACTGTAGCCTGATTGATTATACCTACAGACATTGGAGTACGAGGAAGCTCCTCCTGTACCTACTGTAGCCTGACTTGATTATACCTACAGACATTGGAGTACGAGGAAGCTCCTCCTGTACCTACTGTAGCCTGATTGATTATACCTACAGACATTGGAGTATGAGGAAGCTCCTCCTGTACCTACTGTAGCCTGATTGATTATACCTACAGACATTGGAGTACGAGGAAGCTCCTCCTGTACCTACTGTAGCCTGATTGATTATACCTACAGACATTGGAGTATGAGGAAGCTCCTCCTGTACCTACTGTAGCCTGATTGATTATACCTACAGACATTGGAGTATGAGGAAGCTCCTCCTGTACCTACTGTAGCCTGATTGATTATACCTACAGACATTGGAGTATGAGGAAGCTCCTCCTGTACCTACTGTAGCCTGATTGATTATACCTACAGACATTGGAGTACGAGGAAGCTCCTCCTGTACCTACTGTAGCCTGATTGATTATACCTACAGACATTGGAGTATGAGGAAGCTCCTCCTGTACCTACTGTAGCCTGATTGATTATACCTACAGACATTGGAGTATGAGGAAGCTCCTCCTGTACCTACTGTAGCCTGATTGATTATACCTACAGACATTGGAGTATGAGGAAGCTCCTCCTGTACCTACTGTAGCCTGATTGATTATACCTACAGACATTGGAGTAGATGAGGAAGCTCCTCCTGTACCTACTGTAGCCTGATTGATTATACCTACAGACATTGGAGGATGAGGAAGCTCCTCCTGTACCTACTGTAGCCTGATTGATTATACCTACAGACATTGGAGTATGAGGAAGCTCCTCCTGTACCTACTGTAGCCTGATTGATTATACCTACAGACATTGGAGTATGAGGAAGCTCCTCCTGTACCTACTGTAGCCTGATTGATTATACCTACAGACATTGGAGTATGAGGAAGCTCCTCCTGTACCTACTGTAGCCTGATTGATTATACCTACAGACATTGGAGTATGAGGAAGCTCCTCCTGTACCTACTGTAGCCTGATTGATTATACCTACAGACATTGGAGTATGAGGAAGCTCCTCCTGTACCTACTGTAGCCTGATTGATTATACCTACAGACATTGGAGTATGAGGAAGCTCCTCCTGTACCTACTGTAGCCTGATTGATTATACCTACAGACATTGGAGTATGAGGAAGCTCCTCCTGTACCTACTGTAGCCTGATTGATTATACCTACAGACATTGGAGTATGAGGAAGCTCCTCCTGTACCTACTGTAGCCTGATTGATTATACCTACAGACATTGGAGGATGAGGAAGCTCCTCCTGTACCTACTGTAGCCTGATTGATTATACCTACAGACATTGGAGTATGAGGAAGCTCCTCCTGTACCTACTGTAGCCTGATTGATTATACCTACAGACATTGGAGTATGAGGAAGCTCCTCCTGTACCTACTGTAGCCTGATTGATTATACCTACAGACATTGGAGTATGAGGAAGCTCCTCCTGTACCTACTGTAGCCTGATTGATTATACCTACAGACATTGGAGTATGAGGAAGCTCCTCCTGTACCTACTGTAGCCTGATTGATTATACCTACAGACATTGGAGTATGAGGAAGCTCCTCCTGTACCTACTGTAGCCTGATTGATTATACCTACAGACATTGGAGTATGAGGAAGCTCCTCCTGTACCTACTGTAGCCTGATTGATTATACCTACAGACATTGGAGTACGAGGAAGCTCCTCCTGTACCTACTGTAGCCTGATTGATTATACCTACAGACATTGGAGTATGAGGAAGCTCCTCCTGTACCTACTGTAGCCTGATTGATTATACCTACAGACATTGGAGTATGAGGAAGCTCCTCCTGTACCTACTGTAGCCTGATTGATTATACCTACAGACATTGGAGTACGAGGAAGCTCCTCCTGTACCTACTGTAGCCTGATTGATTATACCTACAGACATTGGAGTATGAGGAAGCTCCTCCTGTACCTACTGTAGCCTGATTGATTATACTACAGACATTGGAGTAGAGGAAGCTCCTCCTGTACCTACTGTAGCCTGATTGATTATACCTACAGACATTGGAGTATGAGGAAGCTCCTCCTGTACCTACTGTAGCCTGATTGATTATACCTACAGACATTGGAGTATGAGGAAGCTCCTCCTGTACCTACTGTAGCCTGATTGATTATACCTACAGACATTGGAGTACGAGGAAGCTCCTCCTGTACCTACTGTAGCCTGATTGATTATACCTACAGACATTGGAGTATGAGGAAGCTCCTCCTGTACCTACTGTAGCCTGATTGATTATACCTACAGACATTGGAGTATGAGGAAGCTCCTCCTGTACCTACTGTGGCCTGATTGATTATACCTACAGACATTGGAGTATGAGGAAGCTCCTCCTGTACCTACTGTAGCCTGATTGATTATACCTACAGACATTGGAGTATGAGGAAGCTCCTCCTGTACCTACTGTAGCCTGATTGATTATACCTACAGACATTGGAGTACGAGGAAGCTCCTCCTGTACCTACTGTAGCCTGATTGATTATACCTACAGACATTGGAGGTATGAGGAAGCTCCTCCTGTACCTACTGTAGCCTGATTGATTATACCTACAGACATTGGAGTATGAGGAAGCTCCTCCTGTACCTACTGTAGCCTGATTGATTATACCTACAGACATTGGAGTATGAGGAAGCTCCTCCTGTACCTACTGTAGCCTGATTGATTATACCTACAGACTTGGAGGGTAGAGGAAGCTCCTCCTGTACCTACTGTAGCCTGATTGATTATACCTACAGACATTGGAGTACGAGGAAGCTCCTCCTGTACCTACTGTAGCCTGATTGATTATACCTACAGACATTGGAGTATGAGGAAGCTCCTCCTGTACCTACTGTAGCCTGATTGATTATACCTACAGACATTGGAGTATGAGGAAGCTCCTCCTGTACCTACTGTAGCCTGATTGATTATACCTACAGACATTGGAGTATGAGGAAGCTCCTCCTGTACCTACTGTAGCCTGATTGATTATACCTACAGACATTGGAGTATGAGGAAGCTCCTCCTGTACCTACTGTAGCCTGATTGATTATACCTACAGACATTGATAGAGGAAGCTCCTCCTGTACCTACTGTAGCCTGATTGATTATACCTACAGACATTGGAGTATGAGGAAGCTCCTCCTGTACCTACTGTAGCCTGATTGATTATACCTACAGACATTGGAGTATGAGGAAGCTCCTCCTGTACCTACTGTAGCCTGATTGATTATACCTACAGACATTGGAGGATGAGGAAGCTCCTCCTGTACCTACTGTAGCCTGATTGATTATACCTACAGACATTGGAGTATGAGGAAGCTCCTCCTGTACCTACTGTAGCCTGATTGATTATACCTACAGACATTGGAGTATGAGGAAGCTCCTCCTGTACCTACTGTAGCCTGATTGATTATACCTACAGACATTGGAGGATACGAGGAAGCTCCTCCTGTACCTTGTACTGATAGCCTGATTACTGATACTGACCATTGTACTAACACCACATAACTGATACTGACCATTGTACTAACACATAACATAACTGATACTGACCATTGTACTAACACCACATAACTGATACTGACCATTGTACTAACACCACATAACTGATACTGACCATTGTACTAACACCACATAACTGATACTGACCATTGTACTAACACCACATAACTGATACTGACCATTGTACTAACACCACATAACTGATACTGACCACCGATTGTACTAACACTACATAACTGATACTGACCGTTGTACTAACACACATAACTGATACTGACCATTTGTACTAACACTACATAACTGATACTGACCGTTGTACTAACACCACATAACTGATACTGACCATTGTACTAACACTACATAACTGATACTGACCATTGTACTAACACCACATAACTGATACTGACCATTGTACAACACTACTAATACTGACCGTTGTACTAACACTACATAACTGATACTGACCGTTGTACTAACACTACATAACTGATACTGACCATTGTACTAACACCACATAACTGATACTGACTGATACATTGTAAACTATAACACCACATAACTGATACTGACCATTGTACTAACACCACATAACTGATACTGACCATTGTACTAACACTACATAACTGATAGACCACTGACCATTGTAACTGATACTGACCACCACGTAACTGATACTGACCATTGTACTAACACTACATAACTGATACTGACCATTGTACTAACACCACATTACTGATACTGACTGTTGTACTTACACTACATAACTGATACTGACCATTGTACTAACACTACATGAACTGTACCATTGTACTTACTACACATAACTGATACTGACACATAACTGTACTAACACTAACACATAACTGATACTGACCATTGTACTAACACTACATAACTGATACTGACCATTGTACTAACACCACATAACTGATACTGACCATTGTACTAACACTACATAACTGATACTGACCATTGTACTAACACTACATAACTGATACTGACCGTTGTACTAACACCACATAACTGATACTGACCATTGTACTAACACCACATAACTGATACTGACCGTTGTACTAACACCACATAACTGATACTGACCGTTGTACTAACACCACATAACTGATACTGACCATTGTACTAACACCACATAACTGATACTGACCATTGTACTAACACCACATAACTGATACTGACCATTGTACTAACACTACATAACTGATACTGACCATTGTACTAACACCACATAACTGATACTGACCATTGTACTAACACTACATAACTGATACTGACCATTGTACTAACACCACATAACTGATACTGACCATTGTACTAACACTACATAACTGATACTGACCGTTGTACTAACACCACATAACTGATACTGACCGTTGTACTAACACCACATAACTGATACTGACCGTTGTACTAACACCACATAACTGATACTGACCGTTGTACCATCCACTGAAATGAAGGCCGCCGTTTTACTGGACATGACCTCGACATTGAGACTGGTTGACATAGACATCTCCACGACCTTCTCCTTCTTCCTCCCAGCACCAATCTCATCATAGTCATCACTACTGCTGATCTGATCTGGAAATAGATAATCAACATATTACTTAACTGTAAACTCCTTCCGTACTTTGTATTCTTTCTGGATTCTGTATCAGAAGTAGTTATTAGTCTTGCCTTACATGCTGGACAAAATGTCCAATTGTTTTGTTTTAATTTATTTAATCTAAACATGCTAAGATTAGCGCAATCTTTTAAACTTACTAAGAAATAATCTTATGAATTATTTATTACCTGAATCAGATTTTATTTTGATATTGCAATCTGGAGAGAAGATGCACAAACCGCCATTTTTGTTGATGATAATAACTTATATACCACACCTGTAGGGTATATATCACACCTGTAGGGTATATACCACACCTGTAGGGTATATACCACACCTGTAGGGTATATATCACACCTGTAGGGTATATACCACACCTGTAGGGTATACACCACACCTGTAGGGTATACATCACACCTGTAGGGTATATACCACACCTGTAGGGTATACATCACATCTGTAGGGTATATACCACACCTGTAGGGTATATATCACACCTGTAGGGTATATACCACACCTGTAGGGTATATACTACACCTGTAGGGTATACATCACACCTGTAGGGTATACATTACATCTGTAGGGTATACATCACACCTGTAGGGTATATATCACACCTGTAGGGTATATATCACACCTGTAGGGTATATACCACACCTGTAGGGTATATATCACACCTGTAGGGTATATATCACACCTGTAGGTTATACATCACATCTGTAGGGTATACATCACATCTGTAGGGTATACATCACATCTGTAGGGTATATATCACACCTGTAGGGTATATATCACACCTAAAGGGTATATACCACACCTGTAGGGTATATATCACACCAATAGGGTTTATATCACACCTGTAGCTTATACATCACACCTGTAGGGTATACATCAAATCTGTAGGGTATACATCACACCTGTAGGGTATATACCACACCTGTAGGGTACATATCACACCTGTAGGGTATATATCACATCTGTAGGGTATCTACCACACCTGTAGGGTATACATCACATCTGTAGGGTATCTACCACACCTGTAGGGTATACATCACATCTGTAGGGTATATACCACACCTGTAAGGTATACATCACACCTCTTGTGCGGTATATACCACACCTGTAGGGCATATACCACACCTGTAGGGTATATACCACACCTGTAGGGTATATATCACACCTATAGCTTATATATCACACCTGTAGGGTATATATTACACCTGTAGGGTATATACTACACCTGTAGGGTATTATATTACATCTGTAGGGTATATACCACACCTGTAGGGTATATATCACTTCTGTAGGGTATATATCACACCTAAAGGGTATATACCACACCTGTAGGGTATATATCACACCTGTAGGGTATATATCACACCTGTAGGTTATACATCACATCTGTAGGGTATACATCACATCTGTAGGGTATACATCACATCTGTAGGGTATACATCACATCTGTAGGGTATATATCACACCTGTAGGGTATATATCACACCTGTAGGGTATATATCACACCTGTAGGGTATATACCACACCTGTAGGGTATATACCACACCTGTAGGGTATATATCACACCTGTAGGGTATATACCACACCTGTAGGGTATATATCACACCTGTAGGGTATATACCACACCTGTAGGGTATATACCACACCTGTAGGGTATATATCACACCTGTAGGGTATATATCACACCTGTAGGGTATACATCACATCTGTAGGGTATATATCACACCTGTAGGGTATATACCACACCTGTAGGGTATATATCACACCTGTAGGGTATATACCACACCTGTAGGGTATATATCACACCTGTAGGGTATATATCACACCTGTAGGGTATATATTCACACCTGTAGGGTATATACTCACACCTGTAGGGTATATATCACACCTGTAGGGTATATATCACACCTGTAGGGTATATATCACACCTGTAGGGTATATATCACACCTGTAGGGTATATATCACACCTGTAGGGTATATATCACACCTGTAGGGTATACATCACACCTGTAGGGTATACATCACATCTGTAGGGTATACATCACACCTGTAGGGTATATACCACACCTGTAGGGTATATATCACACCTGTAGGGTATATATCACATCTGTAGGGTATATACCACACCTGTAGGGTATATATCACACCTGTAGGGTATATATCACACCTGTAGGGTATATATCACACCTGTAGGGTATAATACCACACCTGTAGGGTATACATCACACACCTGTAGGGTATATACCACACCTGTAGGGTATATATCACACCTGTAGGGTATATATCACACCTGTAGGGTATATATCACACCTGTAGGGTATATATCACACCTGTAGGGTATATATCACACCTGTAGGGTATATATCACACCTGTAGGGTATATACCACACCTGTAGGGTATATATCACACCTGTAGGGTATATATCACACCTAAAGGTGTATATACATCACACCTGTAGGGTATATATCACACCTGTAGGGTATATATCACACCTGTAGGGTATATATCACACCTGTAGGGTATATATCACACCTGTAGGGTATATATCACACCTGTAGGGTATATATCACACCTGTAGGTATATACCACACCTGTAGGGTATATATCACACCTGTAGGGTATATATCACACCTGTAGGGTATATATCACACCTGTAGGGTATATACACATCTGTAGGGTATACACCTGTAGGGTATATATCACATCTGTAGGGGTATATATCACACCTGTAGGGTATACATCACACCTCTGTAGGGTATATACCACATCTGTAGGGTATATACCACACCTGTAGGGTATATACCACACCTGTAGGGTATATATCACACCTGTAGCTTATATATCACACCTGTAGGGTATATACCACACCTGTAGGGTATATACCACACCTGTAGGGTATATATCACACCTGTAGGGTATATATCACACCTGTAGGGTATATTACCACACCTGTAGGGTATATATCACACCTGTAGGGTATATATCACACCTGTAGGGTATATATCACACCTGTAGGGATATATACACACCTGTAGGGTATATATCACACCTGTAGGGTATATATCACATCTGTAGGGTATACATCACACACCTGTAGGGTATATATCACACCTGTAGGTATATATCACACCTGTAGGGTATATATCACACCTGTAGGGTATATACATCACACCTGTAGGGTATATACCACACACCTGTAGGGTATATATCACACCTGTAGGGTATATATCACACCTGTAGGGTATACATCACACCTGTAGGGTATATATCACACCTGTAGGGTATATATCACACCTGTAGGGTATATATCACACCTGTAGGGTATATATCACACCTTAGTATATCACACCTGTAGGGTATATATCACACCTTAGGGTATATATCACACCTGTAGGGTATATATCACACCTGTAGGGTATACATCACACCTGTAGGGTATATACCACACCTGTAGGGTATATACCACACCTGTAGGGTATATATCACACCTGTAGGGTATATACCACAACACACCTGTAGGGTATATCATCACACCTGTAGGGTATATACACACCTGTAGGGTATACATCACACTCTGTAGGGTATATACCACACCTGTAGGGTATATACCACACTGTACCTGTAGTGGGTATATACCACACCTGTAGGGTATATATCACACCTGTAGGGTATATACCACACCTGTAGGGTATATATCACACCTGTAGGGTATATATCACACACCTGTAGGGTATATACAACACCTGTAGGGTATATACACCACACCTGTAGGGTATATACCACACCTGTAGGGTATATACCACACCTGTAGGGTATATATCACACCTGTAGGGTATATATCACACCTGTAGGGTAATATATACCACACCTGTAGGGTATATACCACACCTGTAGGGTATATACCACACCTGTAGGGTATATATCACACCTGTAGGGTATATACCACACCTGTAGGGTATATACTACACACCTGTAGGGTATATATCACACCTATAGGGTATATACCACACCTGTAGGGTATATATCACACCTGTAGGGTATATATCACACCTGTAGGGTATACATCACACCTGTAGGTTATATATCACACCTATAGGGTATATATACCACACCTGTAGGGTATATATCACACCTGTAGGTGTATACATCACACCTGTAGGGTATATACCACACCTGTATGGTATATATCACACCTGTAGGGTATACATACACACCTGTAGGGTATATACCACACCTGTAGGGTATATATACCACACCTGTAGGTATATACATCACACCTGTTGGGCGGTATTTCACACACTGTAGGGTATATATCACACCTGTAGGTTATATATCACACCTGTAGGGATATATACCACACCTGTAGGGTATATATACCACACCTGTAGGTATATATCACACCCTGTAGGGTATATATCACACATGTAGGGTATATATCACACCTGTAGGGTATATATTACACCTGTAGGTATACATCACACTGTAGGGTATATACCACACCTGTAGGGTATATACCACACCTGTAGGGTATATACCACACCTGTAGGTATATACCACACCTGTAGGGTATATACACATCTGTAGGGTATATACACACCTGTAGGGTATATATACCACACCTGTAGGGTATATATCACACCTGTAGGGTATATATACACACACCTGTAGGGTATATACCACACCTGTAGGGTATATACCACACCTGTAGGGTATATACCACACCTGTAGGGTATACATCACACCTGTAGGGTATACATACATCGTGTAGGGTATATATCACACCTGTAGGGTATATACCACACCTGTAGGGTATATATCACACCTGTAGGGTATATATCACACCTGTAGGGTTATATACCACACCTGTAGGGTATATACACACATCTGTAGGGTATATATCACATCTGTAGGGTATATATCACATCACACCTGTAGGGTATATACCACACCTGTAGGGTATATATCACACCTGTAGGGTATATATCACACCTGAAGGGTATATACCACACCTGTAGGGTATATATCACACCTGTAGGGTATATATCACACCTGTAGGGTATATATCACATCTGTAGGGTATATATCACACCTGTAGGGTATATATCACACCTGTAGGGTATATACCACACCTAGGGTATAATCACACACCTGTAGGGTATATATCACACCTGTAGGGTATATATCACACCTGTAGGGTATACATCACATCTGTAGGGTATATATCACATCTGTAGGGTATAACATATCACACCTGTAGGGTATATACCACACCTGTAGGGTATATATCACACCTGTAGGGTATATATCACACCTGTAGGGTATATATCACACCTGTAGGGTATATATCACACCTGTAGGGTATATATCACACCTGTAGGGTATATATCACACCTGTAGGGTATATATCACACCTGTAGGGTATATATCACACCTGTAGGGTATATATCACACCTGTAGGGTATATATCACACCTGTAGGGTATATATCACACACCTGAGGGTAATCACACCTGTAGGGTATATATCACACCTGTAGGGTATATATCACACCTGTAGGGTAGGTATATACCACACCTGTAGGGTATACATCCACCTGTAGGGTATATATATACACCTGTAGGGTATATATCACACCTGTAGGGTATATATCACACCTGTAGGGTATCATATAATTCACACCTGTAGGGTATATACATCACACCTGTAGGGTATATATCACACCTGTTAGGGTATACAATCACACCTGTAGGGTATGGTATACATCACATCTGTAGGGTAATAAATCACACCTGTAGGGTATATATCACACCTATAGGGTATATACCACACCTGTATATACCAACCTGTAGGGTATATATCACACCTGTAGGGTATATATCACACCTGTAGTTATACATCACATCTGTAGGGTATACATCACACCTGTAGGGTATTCATAACACATATAGGGTATATACCACACCTGTAGGGTATATATCACACCTGTAGGGTACATATCAGTATATATCACACCTGTAGGGTACATATCACACCTGTAGGGTATATATCACACCTGTATACATACATGAGGCCTGTATACCACACCTGTATACGTACATGAGGCCTGTATACCACACCTAACCGTACATGGGCCTGTATACCACACCTGTCAAGGCAGTACTGTTGTACACTCTCCACTCCTAGACTGCCCAGACAAACCATCACTAGTTCCATACATAACACCTTATACAACAGCTGTAGGTAACACATAGAACGTCTGGTATACATCAGTTAATGTCTCCCTTCTATCACCTGTAGTTGTATCTATACATCACAACATTGTAGGTTATATCATAGACAAAGATCACTGTTTACGATTCAAGGATTTCTATTGTGCTGAAGCTGTTGATAATGAACACATTTCCTGTATGGTAAATTGTTTTGTAATTACTACAGTTTAGAGCTTGTGCTAAATTACAAGACACAGCGCTGCTCTAATTTGGTATAGAATTCATAAACTTTTAATTCTGACCTCATACAATACGCTCTATCTTCCAATACGAATTTTTGTTATTTGATGGATATCTCGCTCGCTAGCACGAACTCTCGGTTGGATGTTATCAATCACATATTCTCTCCAGTTGTCATACGATGTGAGAGCTGTAAAATGTTGCCATAGGGTCATCTAACACATCTGAGATGGTGTATACCAGAATTAGGTATATTTATCTCAGAATCATGAAGTTTTCCCTATAAGTATACATCCAACACATCACAAAAATTTGTTTTATAAGTTTTTCAACAGACAGAGGCCTCTATAAAAAGGCATAAATATCCCAAGAATGACTGACACACACTGCTATCACCACGTGTTATAATTATTGTTCCTCAAGTTTTTTCAGTAGGATAGCCCCCTGATCAGTGAGATCCCTGTTCTATTTTTAGCCTGTAGAAGCTGCTATAGGTGTTTCCTCTGTTACCCCCAACTTGTTTATTATTTGAGTCATTATGGTGTTGTTATTGTTATAAGTGTAAATATATACAGTTTTTATTAGTAAATCCTGTCTGCATGAACACTCACTTTACATGTCTCCTTCTTTCACATCTGCATCAGAACATGAGTTAGGCCAGGTGTAGAACAAGGCCAGTGTGGTATCAGTTTACATGAAGCACATGTAAGATCAGTTGTTGAGTTCTCATTATGTAATTTTATCCTCACTGCCGGCCAGACCAATCAATCTGTGAGGTCACACAGCTGTCCCTCTATATATCCTTTAGGCTTGTCAAACTTCCAATCTTATTTCAGGGTAAAATGCATCTCCAAAAACAAAGGAGGCTGACTGCAGAATGTCAGATATTCAAATTCATACACACATACACTGTATATACATGCATGTATGATAGATTTATAGCCTTAAGTCTGAATGCAAAGTCCAGAAAATCTACCCTTTGACAGATTGTACCTTGACAATAGCTTACAACCTGTTACCAATGATTTGTTTAAGATTAAATGTGATAGCTAGCCTTTTTACTGCCACGTGGCCATAGTTTGCTCATGTTTGTATTGATAAATCAGAATGTTATCAGCTAAGTCTCCTCACAGCGGACCCATTCAGTAATTTTACCCAAGCATCTGTGGAAAATAATGAATTAACTCTGGTTTCCATTCTTATCTCCCCTAGGTATAGAGTATAGAAATGATTACATTGCAGCATCTCTAACATTGACAATTAACATAGGACTTTTTATACAACTTAAGTAATCACTTAGTTGGTTTACTGCCTATCTGACTCTGTCTATTACTAGATAATGGTCTCCATTCTAATTAAATGAAATAACCTATGATTGATTATTCACATTAAATGACCCAAGTATTGAATAATTAAACTTAAACAATTATTTTTAAAATTTGAAATAACTTTCCAATAAATGCTAACAAATTGAAATGAAGCATATCATCTGTTTTGTTCACACAAATTTATAATGATGTGCATTTCATTATTAAAACAGTACAATTTACTTAGTGTATGACATAAACAAAACAGCGCTCATATTGTGATTAGAATCCAGGACTTCTGAATACTTGTGATTAGAATCCAGGACTTCTGAATACTTGTGATTAGAATCCAGGACTTCTGAATACTTGTGATTAGAATCCAGGACTTCTGAATACTTGTGATTAGAATCCAGGACTTCTGAATACTTGTGATTAGAATCCAGGACTTCTGAATACTTGTGATTAGAATCCAGGACTTCTGAATACTTATAATTAAGAGTCCAATGCTTATACTGTAAAAGGTATATGGTGTTAGAATGTTACACCTAGGAGGGAATAAGAAAAGTCATCTTCAAAACTCAACATACAGTGTTTCCCCAATTCAAATTGTGCCTAAATCTTCAAAACAGTAATAAAAGGGTAATTTTTTGTGCCTAAATCTTCAAAACAGTGATAAAATGGGAAGCTTTGTGCCTAAATCTTCAGAAGTTGTAAAATGGGAAGCTTTGTGCATAAATCTTCAAAAGTGGTAAAATGGTAATTATATATATATAGCTTTTGTGCATAAATCTTCAAAACAGTGGTAAAATGGTAAGCTTTAATTTTCTTGCAGTCTATTATTTACGCTGCCGAAACTTTCCATTATCTTTAAGTGAGGCCTTGTTATTTTGTAATGTTTTTGAAGCAGTTGATGTTGTTATATATAGACGTAACAAACAAATCCTGATTTTTTTTGCCCAAACAGATAATGTTTTGTTTGTTTTTATCCTGTTTCTATAACATAGCTCACAGTGAGGTGTTTATTATCAGGTATATATACATCAACGAAAGGTGCCTGCCTTTAGCTATTGCCACACTTGTAAGAATGATACATTTTTTACCTGTACCTTCTATGCTTCCTGTCTGAACTAACATTTAGGTCTATATCACCATAGGTCCTGATGAGTATGCTAAGGTATTGATATAAAGATACATTTTGATACTAACCTTTGAGTTAACAGATTCAGGTAAAAAAAGGGGCACACAAAAATTTCATATAACAGTTAACCCTGAATTTCAGGTATGTAAGTAAATTTAGTATCAGATTTGTGTGAAAAATACCTACACATCTGATTAATGTGAAAATATCATGATTAGCCCAAAGCATATCCATACATCTCCCGCCATGGCCAGTAACCGAGGATTCCCTCCCCTTGGTCACCCAACGACATCAATCTACACCAACAGCCTCACAGCCTCCTATATAACAAGGAGAGAGCCTTGACACCAGTGACCTCTACACCTGCCAAACAACCATGACAACCTCTATACACCTGTGTAGAAATTCTCAAAATTATGTTTTCTCCTCCCTATGATTATGCAAATCCCACAAGGCTTTTTCTGATGGTTTTTGAGGTTTGGGGGACGATAACGGGCTCCATTTCCATTTGAAAATATTTCAAATTTTAGTGAAATTGCCAAAATTTGAATATTACTCCAGGGATCAATCAAATGAAAAAAAAAATGTCAGAAATCAACATCAGCTGTTACCGAAAACAGCATTTCAATCAACACTTGTACCAAAACCTGAATCACCATACTAGTGATTCGATAAGCCACAACTTTTCCAGAAGAATGTACAGTTACATGATTATGTTATTTTAAATTATCAGTAGGTTCTATACCATATTTGACCCATTAAGTACACCCATCCCTATAAGCACCCCTCCCCTTTTTAGCTCGCCTATTCGAAGAATAGGGGGAGCTAATGTTGTCACCCCGGCGTCAGCGTCGGCGTCAGCATTGGTGTCCAATTTCACGTTAAAGTTTATGAGCAAGTTTCTGTTTCGTCAATTGTTTAAGCTTAATTCATCATAAATGTTTATGATTTTATTTTCCTAATGTGTATGGATGCTGAACGTGATAATACAACCAATTTGGGGCCCTTTAGGTTTTTTTTTGAGTCTGTTAATTTGTCATATTTCCATGTTTAAATAGTAAATACTTGAACATCAACTTCTTCTGAATAGGCAAGCTTTGCTGTTCTCCAACAGCTCTTGTTAAGTCTTAATTTCACTCCAATGTTAATTAAATGTAGACTAAAACTATGAAATTTGTATAGTTTGATTATTAGACTTATCTTATCACTTTAATTATTATCAACTTCACACAAAAACACAGGCAATTTGTTAGATCAACCATGTACAGTTAAACATGCCATAGTGTAAAAAGACCACCTGCATTATAAGAACACTTTTTCAGAGTTCAAAATGGGCAATTTGCATATAAAGACCATTTTTGTTGATCACTTTGAAGGTATCTTTAGATAGGTTTGACTGTAAATCTTTCTGAAAGCTAAATCTAAGGTTAAAAAGCAAGCCCTCCAAACTAACACATTTATATAATGGTATGTTAACACTCATTTAATACCTGTTTTCTTGCCATCTGTGTGATTTCCCACAGTATACCGTTCTGATAGCCATGCTGTAATTATTGATATTAATAAAGCTACAATCTATTTTGTCGACATGGTTAGGAACAGTACCTAGCCACATATTTACTATTTGAAGTAACTCATATCCTACAGACATAAGTTAGTAAGGATCCAGTTTTACCCGGAATTTACCGTTCATATTTTATTGATTTCTTTCCTTCACATTGATTACACTAAGTCAAATAAAATTTAACTGAAGGACAATACACCACAGAAATCATATGTATATGTGAGTTGATATAAAAAATTCTTTGTATGTTAAACAGGAGCTATATTGGTTTCTATTCAATACTTTTACCTGGACTGGTGATCAGTAGAATCCAATGACATGTATGGAATTTAATGTTATAGACAAATTAATAATTCAGCAATCTCATTATTATCCAAATCCTTATTCTCACTACCTTTTATAGAGAATCTGACAACATCCAATATGGAGTCATGTCCCAATGACCTTTAGAAATGGCCAATCAAATAACTACCTCCGAACTTCTTTGAGACAAAATAGTTTTCAAGAGCTACCAAAATCATTTTAATGTATTTAGTCATTTCCCCCATAGAGTACAACATACATGGATATGCATGCTGGGATTAAATAATTTCAGTTGATGTAGCTAGTTGGAGAAATTGCATTTGAACAGAAGTATGTACAGGGGGCATATTTACATATGTACATATGTACATGACCCCTACCAAACTTAGTGAAAATAAGAATCTGTATTTTAATCAGATTGAAAATTCAGTGAAGCTATCCAGCAACATGATAGGTATTCAGAGCTTGGTCAAGTTTTTTTCTTTCATGCAGATCTATGGTCAAAAAGAAGGTCATACTGACAAATTTCTGAATAATTTCACATCATATCTCATAGCCAGCTGGAGTAACAAGAGGCATGTGGGAAATCAAGTTTTAGAGGACACCTACAGATGCACATGTAAAGACAGAACAGATAGGCACAATTTTAAGAATAGGAATAATCAGGGTCAGAAGGGATTGAGAAGGAGACTGAGAATTCGAGATTGGCTGGTGTAACATCCTACAGCCAGGGTCATTTATGTAAGATTGTTCCCAGTTTATTGGTGGAAAAAGTCGGAGTACCCATAGAAAACCACCAACCAGCAGTCAGCACTACATGGAATATGTACTACTCAATTTGAATTACTAAGATATTTTCAAGTTTCACATACAAATTTATATCATGTTATTGGCAACCCAAGTTTGACCTTTAACCTCACCTCTGAACTGTGGATCCTTTAGTTTCTTGCTCGTCTCCACAATAAACATGATATTGATGACCTTAACCTTTATCTAAGTTTGACCTTTAACCTCACCTCTAAACTGTGGATCCTTTAGTTTCTTGCTCGTCTCCACAATAAACATGATATTGATGACCTTAACCTTTATCTAAGTTTGACCTTTAACCTCACCTCTAAACTGTGGATCCTTTAGTTTCTTGCTCGTCTCCACAATAAACATGATATTGATGACCTTAACCTTTATCTAAGTTTGACCTTTAACCTCACCTCTAAACTGTGGATCCTTTAGTTTCTTGCTCGTCTCCACAATAAACATGATATTGATGACCTTAACCTTTATCTAAGTTTGACCTTTAACCTCACCTCTAAACTGTGGATCCTTTAGTTTCTTGCTCGTCTCCACAATAAACATGATATTGATGACCTTAACCTTTATCTAAGTTTGACCTTTAACCTCACCTCTAAACTGTGGATCCTTTAGTTTCTTGCTTGTCTCTACAATAAACATGATATTGATGACCTTAACCTTTATCTAAGTTTGACCTTTAACCTCACCTCTAAACTGCGGGTCCTTTAGTTTCTTGCTCGTCTCCACAACAAACATGATATTGATGACCTTAACCTTTATCTAAGTTTGACCTTTAACCTCACCTCTAAACTGTGGATCCTTTAGTTTCTTGCTTGTCTCTACAATAAACATGATATTGATGACCTTAACCTTTATCTAAGTTTGACCTTTAACCTCACCTCTAAACTGCGGGTCCTTTAGTTTCTTGCTCGTCTCCACAATAAACATGATATTGATGACCTTAACCTTTATCTAAGTTTGACCTTTAACCTCACCTCTAAACTGCGGGTCCTTTAGTTTCTTGCTCGTCTCCACAATAAACATGATGTTGATGACCACAGTAAAAAGTAGCACCACCACCAGTCCACCCTGAAATACAAAATCATCATTTACTAAATATAAAACCCTATAAGTACCCTGGCAGTAAAAAAGACAATAGGGTGCACGTGTTATAGTCCTAGCTTCAAACCAATTGCAACTTCAGCAGTCGGAATAATACTGGAAACAGCAGTGTGATTTTATATTTCATTTGTATTTCAAATCTGTGGATTTCAGAGAAGATAGATTAGATATTTTTTGAAGAATAATTTAATACTTATTTAACTGGTGTTGGATTTCAAACCCTAACTTCAGCATGCATACACATTTGGTCATAGTCAATCCAATCTAGATCTACTACTAAACTAACAAATGACGTCTTGAAACTCAAAGATGAAATGTGGACAGATATATATACAGGGAAGAGTTTAGTGAAAGGTATTTTGTTCCACTGATCAGTATAATACCATTAAACTACAAACCTGAAATGTCTTGACGACACACTTCCTGGTGGAGAAGCCTCGCTTGTTGCTGCCTGGCTGACGGCCATGGCGGTATTTCTTGGGTATGTACGGCCTGGCGTTTGGATTAGGCACCCAAGTATCCATCCAACACTTTGAGGACTATGACTTCATCAATCTATAAATTGTAAATGTCATCAGCGTTATTGCCATCAACCATATCTTCTTTTAATAATTTCACTATAAACTTCAAAATGGACTGAAAAATTTACTACAAATCTTGAGCTCTCCATTTTTCTCCAACTCGATCCTGCTTTTTTTTACCACCATGACATAATCTTCAACTAGATGAAAACTGCCATTCTCTCATATCATAAGACATCCAACTACAAGTTTGATCATTATTCATTAAATATAAACTAAAGGTTCTAGCCAACAAGTTGTCTTGGCTAAATTTTGATCTGAAATATATGATGGTGTAGTAAGCTTTTGGTAAGAAATCCTACTGTTGTGTTCGAACCAACAACCCAGATCTGCCTGGATCTCACATACCCAATAAGGAAGTTCTATCTTCTAACCTGTAAATTGCATTGACATAATATCGTTGGTATAACATCTTTTCCCTATAAGTGTCCCTCCCCTCTTCTGAAGAAGGAGAGGAAGTTATGTAAATGCCCCCTCCCCCTATCCCATGGACTAAATGTTTTACAACTGTGATGCTTATAACATTTATAAGTATTGTATCCTATATATATTACATGAACTTGCGAGTCTTTCACATGTGAATCGCAACATAATAATGTGTCTCAAAGGAAAGAAGGCATATATGCTGTCAGATAAATGTGTCACAAGTATGTGGAAAGATTTAAAATAACTTATTTTTATAATTGGCTTACTTTTTAAGAGATTCTTCATTTCGACTTACCTTTTGGTTCCTTATTTAAATTAGCACCCCCTTTGTTATAATAGTTCAGATCCCTTGGCATTATTATATATAATTACAGCGAATATGGTATGTCTAGTTTGGTGATATTGTTATTGGCATTTACATTTTAAAATAACGACTAAATTCTGATGATGTACATGTACATTATTTATATATATAATAGGAGTTTCTCTGAAAAGCTAGGTGCAACAGAGCATGGTATTGATAAATATAAATCATTAATGACCTCACCAAGGAATCATACACGACACCACTGGATTATTAATTAAAGACTATACCGCTCAACTGATTCAGTTAAAGACAAGTTCTCTCTATACAAGAAATATAGCAGCTACTTGCTAGTCGTTACTAGGGACATCATCCTTCAGGAAAGATCGAATTTGTCCTTGAGTTTTTTGGGGGATGGGAGGGGGGTTCATGGCCTTAACAAGTGTCACTGGATATCATTCTGAATTCCTACACTATATCCTAAGCACCTATATAAACCAAGGCAGAAATTACAGATGTCATTTCTAAAGTAAAATACGAATTGGCAGTAAGCCATCTTGAAATTATCAAAACTCTAATTTCTCATCCTTAAAATATTTGTCCATACCAAAAGCAAGACTTACAAACCTATATTAATGTAAAAATCAATATCAGGTGTTATGGATAACAATTTTTCCACATAAAATACACCAAAACCTTAACTAGATAATTTTGACCCATTGGGCCTCTTGAAATTTTCAAAATCCAGCATTTTCTTCCTTAAAATGATAGTTCATACCCACCACAACACTTACAATCCTAGATTAATCAAGAAATCCATGTCAGTTGCTACATATAACAGTTTTTCAACACTTACACCAAAACCTTAACCTGGGATTCCTAACGCTGAAGCAGATGCCGACGCCAAACTGATTTATAAGATTTAACTGAATTCTAATAATACAATTGTATTTTGTTTGTGTGTAGCATGACTTAATAAGAATCTTTTTGTTAATTAAATTGTCTAGCTGTTGTAACACATCTCAAGTTTTAATTGATGAAAAGTATGAATTTTTTGTTTGAAATAAAACTGCATACAAAGATGAATTTTTTTTGTTCATTGACAAAGCAATATTATTTACCTGTATGATCAATATTGCAAAAGATAGGATTCACTTGATTACCCCAGGATCTCACCGAGGCCGTTTTCAATTATACGGTTTGACTGGTTGGACCTATTTGTTCGTTTATTAATTAAAGACGGACCTGGTGATTTTATATTGTTTTCAGACGAGCTTTGACAAAGCCTTCATAGGCCTGTATAAAAACTGCAGGTCTGTCAGGTTTTATACTTGAAATAATGACTTTAACCAACGGTCAAACAGGTTGTTCCGAATAAACGAAAACAGCCCAGGATTTTGTCCCAAATCCCAAGCGAGATTGACTTGGATATGACCGGGATCATGCCGGACCGGGATCACGGGAAAATATCCCGGTGGAGCCCCAACGGGATTTCCAGTTATATTTTCTTCTGGGGGCCTGTCTTCGAGAGGCGAAAAATGAAAAGGTGCTAATAAGACTAAATTATTGGAAATTGATACAGTTTTGCACAGTTTTGGTCTTTATTTATTCCTGGGCAATTGAAATTGAGACCTCAAATATGGGGAGGGGCGCTTATAGGGACATGGGCTCTTATTGGGTCGAATACGGTATGTGGATGCTGATGTAACAAGGGAAAAAGTATAAATATATTCATAATTGATATTCCACTAGGCATTAAACTCTGGACCTCAATCTGGCTTGTTAGCCTGTTGCTCATCTTCGATACTCCAGGGGTTCAAATCACTTACAATCTCTACACCCTGGACTATCTCATAGTAAAATTTTGAACCAATCACAGGCCTGATTTCCTTTGAAGACTACAGAGAGAGCGACACACAACATCAAGGCGACACAGCCAACCACAGTGTACCATTGTACGTAACAGCTCTTTTGATGTATATCAAACGACTAAATTACGTTCTGTTGCCTCCAATTTTACTGAGATACTATAATCCAGAAGTGTAGAGATCGTAAGTGATAGGAACCCCTGGATTATCGAGGATGCCTGCATGTTGCTCAACTGATTGAGCTAAAGTTTTTTTCTAGCCACAAGGTACATGTATATATATGCACAGCTAATATATCAGACCATGGTTACAGAGATATTATCTTCATGCAGATTGATCTTGTTGCATTATTAATGACACATGATGATTCTTTTTTTATCCTTCTATAAATTGCGTGTACAAAATAAATTTGCTATGCTAACTAGAGCATTATAAGCTTCGACATAATGTGAAGCATTGATCTGGCTAGAGTGTTTGGAGGTTTTGGGTTCAAACCCCAGCCAGCTTGTTGTTAAAATATTTTTACTCTACTATTATAGTATTAGCAATCAATATTAAATGCCCACAGTGGTGTATAGTAGGAGAGAAATATTTTAACGAACAGACTTCTGTGAGGAAGTCACTATTTTAAGGGGATGTGATATGTCTTCCAGGGTTTGAAGACTTAAAGAAAGAAGAGGGGAGACTGTAGCAGAATTTGTGTAGCTTTATCACCAGTGACCATGAGATCAATCATGCATGAGCTCAATCATGCTTGACCTGATTGCAATAGAAATATGACTGCTATAAACATGGCCTCTAATATTATAATTACTTCAACAAAATGTAAAACTGTAGCCAAGTATACTAATTATAGATTTGTTTGAATGTCATTTTGATAATTTTTTATTAGTGTATACCACAATTCATCATTCTCTACCAAAATACATTACCTATATGTAGTCATGGCCTACTTATAGGTAGCTGTAGGGCTATAAGTTTCCGTTTCTATATATAGGCCTATAGATCTACAGGTACGACATTCCTACAGGTCCAATATGATGATCGAATGGTGGAATAATGTACATCTTGTAGATATACAGTACAGGAATAGCAATGGGCACAGAGACAGTACAATAGTCTGAATTAATAGGCAACAGCTAATCATGTCATGAGTAGTTAGTACAGAAAAATACTTTAAAAGTTATTTTGGTATTCCCATCTCGGTTCAACCATAATTGGGTAGCGGGAACTAGAGGAGTAGCCTACTCTACATCGCGATACATAGTCTAATCGATGAAAATACAAACGTGTTACGCCTATGCATGACAATGTTTACAATTTGTTAGTCTGTTAGGTTGTGGTTCCAAATACCGGCGTTCTTCGTCATCAACGGTTTAGATGGTGAAAAGATGAGGAAGTATAATACGTGTCTAACAGAAACAACATTTAACACTTACCTGCCATCAATCTTCACTGGAGTCGCTGTAATTCTGATTTAACGTGTAAACATCTGCAGTTCGATCAGCGATCATCACTCGACGAAATCGAGCAGGTGCGCCACTCTCGTCTTTAACTAAAGGGAGGTAATCGCGGAATTACTTCCACACTGAGCTGACTGCTGATGCAAGTGGTTGTTGGCCCTGGGCACACATGTACATTGTACCTAAACAGATCATGGTCAGTCGTTTGGGGTTTTACCTATTTATTTCATATATCTGTATGATCCCATCACTATTTTTATTTCAGATATCTGTATTTTGTTCTAAAAAAATTATTAGATATTGTAATTAGAATTTTAGTGATTAAATACAAATTATATGTGAGTTATGATTAATCTACAATCTAGAGTAGGTCTGTGTATATCCGTACAGTCATGTAAGTCAGTTTAAGCATTGATGTTACTATTTTTTAACTTCATCGGGGTATGAAAGAAATTTTGTTTGCAAACTGTGTGAATCCGCGTAGCGGATTCTCACGAAAATTTGCAAACAAAATTTATTTCATAACCCGATGAAGTTAAAAAATAGTGACATCAATACTTATAATTAATTTTATACTCTATTTGATAAAATGACGTATGTTTAAATGTAACATTATAGTGGTTTTTCAAGGGATTCTTTTTTCCGAATCAAAACGCAACGTCAATGTCTCTATTGTGACGTCACGATAACGTCGGGGTTTCGCGCCATTCTTGGATTTTTTTTTTCATAGTGGTATGCAAAAAAAATATTGGCCAATCAGAAAGCCAGATTTGGTATGAAAACAAAGAAAAATTAATTATACACATTTGAATACAAGAGATCCCAGAGGGATCTTGGCGCCCACCAAAGATTGATCTATGTCTGACAAATGAAAGAGGGATCTTTTCTCTGCTTTTCAAACTTACACTTCTTTTTTCTGCTTTTCAAACTTTAAACTATCAAAATCCAAGATGGTGGTCGCAAAATGCAATAGGCAGAACTAGGGTCCTAGGGGAACCTACATATGAAATTTGAGAACAATCCCTTCAATACTTTCTGAGAAATAGCGGTAACAAACTTTATCTATCAAAATCCAAGATGGCCACCGGTCGGCCATCTTGTTGACCGATCAGTCCCAAAATGCAATATGCACAACTGGGGTCCTAGGGGAACCTACATATGAAATTTGAGAAAGATCCCTTCAGTGCTTTCTGAGAAATAGCGGTAACAAACTTTAACTATCAAAATCCAAGATGGCGGCTGGTCGGCCATCTTGTTGACCGATCAGTCCCAAAATGCAATATGCACTACTAGGGTCCTAGGGGAACCTACATATGAAATTTGAGAACAATCCCTTCAGTACTTTCTGAGAATTAGCGGTAACAAACTTTATCTATCAAAATCCAAGATGGCGGCTGGTCGGCCATCTTGTTGACCGATCAGTCCCAAAATGCAATATGCACAACAAGGGTCCTAGGGGAACCTACATATGAAATTTGAGAAAGATCCCTTCAGTACTTTCTGAGAAATAGCGGTAACAAACTTTATCTATCAAAATCCAAGATGGCTACCTGGCGGCCATCTTGTTGACCGATCAGTCTCAAAATGCAATATGCACAACTGGGGTCCTAGGGGAACCTACATATGAAATTTGAGAAAGATCCCTTCAGTGCTTTCTGAGAAATAGCGGTAACAAACTTTAACTATCAAAATCCAAGATGGCTACCTGGCGGCCATCTTGTTGACCGATCAGTCCCAAAATGCAATATGCACAACTGGGGTCCTAGGGGAACCTACATATGAAATTTGAGAAAGATCCCTTCAGTGCTTTCTGAGAAATAGCGGTAACAAACTTTAACTATCAAAATCCAAGATGGCTACCTGGCGGCCATCTTGTTGACCGATCAGTCCCAAAATGCAATATGCACAACTGGGGTCCTAGGGGAACCTACATATGAAATTTGAGAAAGATCCCTTCAGTGCTTTCTGAGAAATAGCGGTAACAAACTTTAACTATCAAAATCCAAGATGGCTACCTGGCGGCCATCTTGTTGACCGATCAGTCCCAAAATGCAATATGCACTACTAGGGTCCTAGGGGAACCTACATATGAAATTTGAGAAAGATCCCTTCAGTACTTTCTGAGAATTAGCCGTAACAAACTTTAACTATCAAAATCCAAGATGGCGGCTGGTCGGCCATCTTGTTGACCGATCAGTCCCAAAATGCAATATGCACAACTAGGGTCCTAGGGGAACCTACATATGAAATTTGAGAAAGATCCCTTCAGTACTTTCTGAGAATTAGCCGTAACAAACTTTAACTATCAAAATCCAAGATGGCGGCTGGTCGGCCATCTTGTTGACCGATCAGTCCCAAAATGCAATATGCACAACAAGGGTCCTAGGGGAACCTACATATGAAATTTGAGAAAGATCCCTTCAGTACTTTCTGAGAAATAGCGGTAACAAACTTTAACTATCAAAATCCAAGATGGCTGCCTGGCGGCCATCTTGTTGACCGATCAGTCCCAAAATACAATATGCACAACTAGGGTCCTAGGGGAACCTACATATGAAATTTGAGAAAGATCCCTTCAGTACTTTTAGAGAAATAGCGGTAACAAGAATTGTTAACAGACGGACGGAAGGACGGACGGACGGACGGACGGAAGGACGGACGGACCACGGACGAAAGGCGATTTGAATAGCCCACCATCTGATGATGGTGGGCTAAAAACACGATATTAACAATGTATAACATTGTATTTCCTCTGGTGTCGCATGTACTTTAAATACTGGAAGAACAGTTCTGGTTTTGCAATATATATCTAAACAAGAGGCCCAGAGGGCCTGTATCGCTCACCTGGTTTTTAGCTCACCTGGCCCGAAGGGCCAGTGAGCTTATGTCATGGCGCGGCGTCCGTCGTCCGTCGTCCGTCCGTCCGTCCGTCCGTCTGTCTGTCCGTCAACATTTCCTTTAAATCGCTACTAGTCATAGAGTTCTGCATGGATTGTAACCAAATTTGGCCACAAACATCCTTGGGGGAGGGGGAACAGAACTTGTATAAATTTTGGCTCTGACCCCCCGGGGGCAGGAGGGGCGGGGCCCAATATGGGAAATAGAGGTAAATCCTATAAATCGCTACTTGTCCTAGAGTTCTGCATGGATTGTAACCAAATTTGGCCACAAACATCCTTAGGGGAGGGGGAACAGAACTTGTATAAATTTTGGCTCTGACCCCCTGGGGGCAGGAGGGGCGAGGCCCCATAGGGGAATTAGAGGTAAATCCTATAAATCGCTACTTGTCCTAGAGTTCTGCATGGAATGTAACCAAATTTGGTCACAAACATCCTTGGGGGAAGGGGAACAGAACTTGTAAAAATTTTGGCTCTGGTCCCTCGGGGGCAGGGGGGGGGGCCCAATAGGGGAAATAGAGGTAAATCCTTTAAATCCCTACTAGTCATAGAGTTCTGAATGGAATGTAACCAAATTTGGCCACAAACATCCTTGGGGGAAGGGGAACAGAACTTGTATAAATTTTGGCTCTGACCCCCCGGGGGCAGGAGGGGCGAGGCCCCATAGGGGAATTAGAGGTAAATCCTATAAATCGCTACTTGTCCTAGAGTTCTGCATGGAATGTAACCAAATTTGGTCACAAACATCCTTGGGGGAAGGGGAACAGAACTTGTATAAATTTTGGCTCTGGTCCCTCGGGGGCAGGAGGGGGGGCCCAATAGGGGAAATAGAGGTAAATCCTTTAAATCCCTACTAGTCATAGAGTTCTGAATGGAATGAAACCAAATTTGGCCACAAACATCCTTTGGGGAAGAGGAACAGAACTTATATAAATTTTGGCTCTGGCCCCCCGGGGGCTGGAGGGGTTGGGCCCAATAGAGGAAATAGAGGCAAATCCTTTAAATCGCTACTAGTCATAGAGTTTTGCTTGGATTGTGACCAAATTTAGCCATAAACATCCTTGGGGGAAGGGGAAACAGAACTTGTGTAAAGTTTGGCTCTGGCCCCCAGGGGGCAGGACGGGTGGGGCCCAATAGGGGAAATAGAGGTAAATCCTATAGATCACTACTAGTCATAGAGTTCTGCATGGAATGTAACACAATTTGGCCACAAACATCCCTGGGGGAAGGGGAACAGAACTTGTGTAAATTTTGGCTCTGGCCCCCCCAGGGCAGGACGGGTGGGGCCCAATAGGGAAATTAGAGGTAAATCCTTTAAATCGCTACTTGTCCTAGAATTTTGCTTGGATTGTGACCAAATTTAGCCATAAACATCCTTGGGGGAAGGGGTAAACATCCTTGGGGGAAGGGGAAACAGAACTTGTGTAAATTTTGGCTCTGACCCCCTGGGGGCAGGAGGGGTGGGGCCCAATAGGGGATTTAGAGGTTAATATTATAATTCCTTCAGAAAAAACAATGAACCTGTATTCAGAATATTACTTGGCATTACAAACCAGGTGAGCGATACAGGCCCTCTGGGCCTCTTGTTTGTTAGTAATTATCACAAGAATCTGACAATTAGAAAAATAAGCAAAATTGACTCCCAAAGTTTAATTTTGAATCACATTACCATACAATGATGCTATTGATACCATACAAATATGCTATCCAATACAAAGATTCAGAGACAAAGTAATTTATATGAAAATAGTAGCCTAATTGACCTTTTTGACCTCGCATCTATTGCTGTTTAAGGCCCCGGGGGTCAGCCCCATTATTTGTACAATTTTGAATCCCCAGCCTACAAGGATGCTACCATTGCATTATGGGTGCTATACCATGCTTAGTTGCAGAGAAGAAGTCGTTTATATGGAAATAGCCAAATTGACCCCTTTTGACCCCGCCCCTCAGGCCCCCGGGGGGGTCAGCCCCATTATTTGTACAATTTTGAATCCCCACCCTATAACGATACTACAATTGCATTATGAGTGCTATCCCATGCTTGGTTTCAGACAAGAAGTCGTTTATATGGAAATAGCCAAATTGGCCCCTTTTGACCCCGCCCCTCAGGCCCCCGGGGGGGTCAGCCCCATTATTTGTACAATTTTGAATCCCCACCCTATAACGATACTACAATTGCATTATGAGTGCTATCCCATGCTTGGTTTCAGAGAAGAAGTCGTTTATATGGAAATAGCCAAATTGACCCCATTTGACCCCGCCCCTCAGGCCCCCGGTGGGTCAGCCCCATCATTTGTACAATTTTGAATCCCCACCCTATCATTGCATTATGGGTGCTATCCCATGCTTAGTTGCAGAGAAGAAGTCGTTTATATGGAAATAGCCAAATTGACCCCTTTTGGCCCCGCCCCTCAGGCCCCCGGGGGGTCAGCCCCATCATTTGTACAATTTTCAGTTAGTAGCCCATAAGGATGCTACCAGTCAAATTTTATTGAAATCCGACCAGCGGTTATGGAGAAGAAGTCGATTGTTGACGGACGCCGGACGCTGGACGCCGGACGCCGGACGCATGACGCCGGACACCGGATTCTGCGGTATCCCATAAGCTCACCTCGGTCCTTTGGACCAGGTGAGCTAAAAAAGGGGAACAGAAGCTTAGTAAGCGGTTAAGATATTCACATCGTAGACATTCCACCCTGGTAGGTTGTGAGTTCGGAATCCATGGCGGACAATTGTCTTTAAATTTTAACCTGATATAAACTGTGTTCTCCATCTTTCTTCTGCTACCTAAATCTAACATAAACTTAAATAACCTTTGTTCTGAATATGAACCCCTTTCTGCCAAGTTCTATCAAGTACCTAGTCTAAAGGAAGAATCAAGCAATATGTCAGTATATATCTGGCACAATAATCAACTAGCTGTTCTACCAATTGAGCATGCTCCGGCATACAGCTGAGTGACAGAGACCATATTTGATACTAAATACAAATCAATTTTATACACTCCTTTAACAAGATAATTATAGTTTTAAAGATATAAATTAATCTACAAACCCAATCAGTCTATGAGTTTCTCGAGTGTACTGTAAACTAAATTATTTCCAACTGAACTTACTTTGACACTGGGTTTGTACCACAGACTGGAACTAATGGAGTTTTGACTTAATTATAATTTTATATAAATTGCTTCTGATCATTAAAATTCATGCATTTAAATTACCCCAAAAAATAAAATTGGTACAGTATATTAATTTGACAGGGTACTGTACTAGTCAGAACCACAGTTATCTCCCCTCCATCACCTCGACCTTCTACGAGTCTGGTTTATTCACCTTTTGTCAGCACTTCATCGTAGAGGTAATATATTACTATCTGAAAGCTTTAGGTGATATAGAACACAAGTCAATCATCGGTTTTTTATCTCCTGTTTATTGAGAGGAATTTCATGATTTACAGGAACAAACTCTCCAGAATTAACTTTATTGTAAGGGGAAAATAGACACACCTCTTTCTCCTGTCTAGTTTCAGTACACACATCAGCCAGGTGACAAATATACAACAATTACAACCTAAACAATACACAGGGCTACACCATACTAAAAACAATTCGGTGCTGACCTTCACTACATTTATATCTAAATTTAAAAAAAAAATAATCATTCATTATATATACACATGTACATAAACTCAATTATGAAGGGTATCAGCCAGAGCAATATGACCCAGTATATATATATACAGGGTTATCATAATCAGTCTTGATCATGCCAACCTGTACATAGGGTTATCATAATCAGTCTTGATCATGTCAGCCTGTATATAGGGTTATCATAATCAGACTTGATCATGTCACTCTGTGCATAGGGTTATCATAATCAGTCTTGATCATGTCACCCTGTACATAGGGTTATCATAATCAGACTTGATCACGTCACCCTGTACATAAGGTTATCATAATCAGACTTGATCACATCACCCTGTACATAGGGTTATCATAATCAGTCTTGATCATGTCACCCTGTACATAGGGTTATCAACAGCATCCCTGATAATGTTACCCATACATAAGGTCATTAGAAGTTTACAATAGGTATTCTCAGTCAGTACATTAAACGTCTATTTATGGCCATCACTTCTCAGTGACATACGAAAGGCACCGGCACAACAAAATATACAATCCTGAAATCTGCTAGAAGATTGTTTGTAACACACTTAATATTGTAGAAATTATTTTAAAATGCTGATAAACAAAAACAAAAAGACTATAGCTGACCATTACAGTACAGCTGACTGCAGCATGTTGACCATTACAGTACAGCTGACTGCAGCATGTTGACCATCACAATACAGCTGACTGCAGCATGTTGACCATCACAGTACAGCTGACTGCAGCATGTTGACCATCACAGAGCAGCTGACTGCAGCATGTTGAACATCACAGTACAGCTGACTGCAGCATGTTGACCATCACAATACAGCTGACTGCAGCATGTTGACCATTACAGTATAGCTGACTGCAGCATGTTGACCATTACAGTACAGCTGACTGCAGCATGTTGACCATCACAATACAGCTGACTGCAGCATGTTGACCATCACAGTACAGATGACTGCAGCATGTTGACCATCACAGTACAGCTGACTGCAGCATGTTGACCATCACAGTGCAGCTGACTGCAGCGTGTTGACAATCACAGTGCAGCTGACTGCAGCATGTTGACCATCACAGTACAGCTGACTGCAGCATGTTGACCATCACAGAGCAGCTGACTGCAGCATGTTGACCATCACAGTACAGCTGACTGCAGCATTTTGACCATCACAGTACAGCTGACTGCAGCATGTTGACCATCACAGTACAGCTGACTGCAGCATGTTGACCATCACAGTACAGCTGACTGCAGCATGTTGACCATCACAGTACAGCTGACTGCAGCATGTTGACCATCACTATAGCTGACTGCAGCATGTTGACCATCACAGAGCAGCTGACTGCAGCATGTTGACCATCACAGTACAGCTGACTGAAGCATGTTGACAATCACAGTGCAGCTGACTGAAGCATGTTGACAATCACAGTGCAGCTGCCTGCAGCATGTTGACCATCACAGAGCAGCTGACTGCAGCATGTTGACCATCACAGTACAGCTGACTGAAGCATGTTGACAATCACAGTGCAGCTGACTGCAGCATGTTGACCATCACAGAGCAGCTGACTGCAGCATGTTGACCATCACAGTACAGCTGACTGCAGCATGTTGACCATCACAGAGCAGCTGACTGCAGCATGTTGACCATCACTATAGCTGACTGCAGCATGTTGACAATCACAGTATAGCTGACTGAAGCATGTTGACCATCACAGTACAGATGACTGCAGCATGTTGACCATCACAGAGCAGCTGACTGCAGCATGTTGACCATCACTATAGCTGACTGCAGCATGTTGACAATCACAGTATAGCTGACTGAAGCATGTTGACCATCACAGTACAGATGACTGCAGCATGTTGACCATCACAGTACAACTGATTTTTTTACATTGATCACTTTCATTATAACAATACACCTGATACATTTATGTTTTGTTTATCGTGTATCATTCACACACTCCACATATACACAGGATACAATGATGAATATTTATATCTTCATGCAAACAAAACAGTTGGTAAATACCAGAAATTAAAATCACTAATGACTAGATTCTGTGAAATAAACATATCTTAAAGTATACATTAGACAAGCAATTTTATAAATACATACAAATTTGAACTTATTGAAAATCAAACAAGGGAGGAAACCGAATGGGAAGAAAATACTACATACGGTTAAACAAATGGTTACCATTTATGTCTAATTTTCACTGCAAAATAAGAAAAATCTTTTTTCTAGCTGATAACATTTGCGTATGAAAAAAGAACAGAAAGTCTTTTATATGATAGTCTCTATGGCTCAATCTGAAAAGTCTATGTTTCACACAAACTATGATAGATAATACAGGAACAAATGCAAAATATGCAAGTCAAATTTACTTGATATCAATATTGAAAGTAAAAATTATCTGATTTTATTTTAATAGGCTCCAAATGTTTATTGAATGGAACAGGTTTTTGTAATGTTTATTTAATATAAAAGATCTGTGACCTGAAAAGTTGAATTGTAAGTTACTGCCAGTAGTAAATCATTACAATACCAATAGAATACACTGTAATTCATAATAATGTATAATAATTGTATTGCAGAAAGAGATTATACATCAAAGAACAATTGGATGGGGCGTGAAGGTAGCATAGTATAAAAAAGGGTATTTATACCATTTTACATAGAGCACTTTCAGTTTACATTATTTGTTTCAAACCACATATACACTACAGATTGTAGACACCATAGCAACATGTTTAATATAAGTCTCATTAATATACAATCTGCACATATTGTCAAGTCAATTGCGACTTTGCATATTGAAGAATTATCTGTCCTTGCAAGTAGGTATTCATTGTTATGTTGTGTATTTGCGAGCCCAATGTCAAAAATGATATGAATTTCTCTCATAAAATATTGATGTCACTATCAATACCTTCCTGTAAGGGAGACAACTCTAAACCTGGCAAAGTAGGACAAAGCAGTTCTGTACTAGATTCAACAACACCCTCACTGACAATATAGAGACTAGTTTCTATTTTACTTCCAGAGATATAAAGCAAATACAAATGCTAAATGGATGGCTGTTGATTTGTATTTTTCATTCTCACATAAAGCCAATTGAAATGTTTATGGCATATACTACTAACTACATGTGCATCTACCACTTTATGTTGCTATTCTCAAGTATAAACATTACAAAAAAGCTGTGGTTTATATCTACACCTTGCTAATTGATAATGGATAGTAGGATAACAATGATTTTAAAAACCTAAAAGCTACAGTATTGACAATGACCAGACTCACAGCATACGTTACTACACCAGACTTCCATCTACACAGGTTTGGGGTGAGCTACGGGATGGTTGGGAATGTTTTCTGCCTATTTCTTAAATACCAGGGAGTATAAAATATTAACTCAAAAAACTTATTTATATAATATTTAATATAATTTGTCAAATGGCTTCTTTCATGATACAAATCTTAGAGAAGTCAACAGCAATGATTGTATTAAGCATTTTGAAACATAGTTTTTGCAAGCTAATACATCATTTTTTCATACAAGATGAAGTTAGGACAGATTTTTCAGCTAGTACAGCAAGCATATATGTTTTGTTCAGCCTCATTTCTGTGATGGAACGTTTACCACAAAGACACTTACTACAATTCCCATAGAAAAGTGTGGGTGTGTCAAAGCACTACTCTATTGTGGCCATCCGCACAGTAAGTAAAACAAACAGCCTCAAATCTTGTATGCACAAATCACTGGTAACTGATTCAGATCTCATTAAATGAAGGAACAGACTGTCTGCAGGAATAACTTCCTTAAGGCATTATAAATATACAATAGGTATTATCAAGTATAGCAGCTGGGGTTATGATCAAAGAAATCTTTGGTGAATCAATCATATAAAAATATATTTTATTGACTAATTGATCAATAATTACACCCTAGTGTGAAGAATGACAGCTACTTAAACTACCAAGTACAGGTACAATATACCGGTAGATGATTAACAATAGTCCACTTTTGATTATCAAGCAAAAAGATACAAGCGTTTCTATTATTTAAAAAACAATTCTGTGGTATAAAATGATGTTCATCAGATCTACATGTTTTCATAAGTTAATGTGCTCAAAAATCAGTAATATGAGAAATTAATATTACATAAAATATGTCAACAGTAGATTTCTATGCAGATACTAAAGTTGTCACAACATGAAAATTTTCAAATTCTTACAGAAAAAGATGATTACTAGTGTATGGCAATTTTCAGTTGGTATAAATTCTTTCTCCGAGTCCGGACAGCTCCAATATAACAAGAATGATATAATGAATCCTTTACCAAAAATGACATATTTTAGGAAATTCCTTTGTTACAAAAGGGAGCACCTGTGAGGGGACTCTAGTCAGGATAATGCTGTGTTTCTTCTCAATCTGTGATCATCCTTGTGGAAAATAAATGCAAGGATTTTGATAAAAATTTCACAGATAAGAAATATACGACAATTTAATGCCTGTTCCCGAAAGACAGGTTTTTTGCATTTGACAAAATGCACCATGTCTCCTTTATGTTCCCCCCGTTACCATTGACTACGTCCCTTTTGCAGGCCCAATCAGTAATCAGTTATTGATACACTTATATTGATTATTTACAGAGCTTAATCCTTTTTCTTGTCCTCTTTACTCTTGATCGGGATATCATTCTTGTTCTCCTTATCTTCCTCCTTCTTCTCGGATGTGACGGCCCTCCTCATCGCGTCCCACATACCTCCCATAAAGATGGCACAAAAGAGGTTCTCGAATGGTGCGAACGGATCGTGGATGCCCAGGAGTAGGGCGGAGAGCTTGAAGTACACAAAGAAGATGACTATGCCGAAGTAGATCAGAGGATGAGGTGCCGTGATGTAGTTGAGCCGCTCAAGCAAGAAAACAGACGATGCCACGATACAAGCTTTGGTGACGCTGTAATATGTACCATAGGACAGTATTAGTAATTAAAGCATGCTGGTCATGATTTGTCAATTTTTACACTAATATTTTATAAAACATCTACTGTAGAGCAAGGAATTCAAACATGGAACTTATTAACAGCCATGTACATATGTAATCAAGTGAAGTCCTAAAGAAATACAAGAGACTAAGTCATATCCGGCCCTTTTCGAATAGTTTTGAAAATGAGATTGAAGGCATCCACTTGACAAGAACCTTTTAACATACTAAGTATACAAAATTTTTGGTTCCTGAATAGCTTCAAAACCATTACCTTGCACGATATTCAGGCTTGGTGACCCACAACATTGCTAAATAGCAATTTTTGTTGAAATCAGATAATTTTAAAATTTTGAACCCCTGTGAGACCTGGGCTCACATCAGCCATCTTTACCAGATTCATCGTATCCATGCTATTCAGTGTCCCCAAAACCATATACCAATATAGCTGAAATAAGCCATAAATTCTCCAGGAAAAATTCAAAACTTATTACACATATGCATACTATCAGCTACTTCCATGGGCAATTTCAAAATCATAGACCTACTGGTTTTGGAAAATCTATGGAAACCAAATGATGAATAATGGACAGAAGAAGAAAGACTGATAGACACAGATACAGTGAGTGCTCTCCCAATTCTACAATTGCTTTGGTTTTATTAGTTTAACATCCTATTAACAGCCAGGGTCATTTAAGGATGTAGCATTTTTTTTTTTGGTGGAAGAAAGTCAATGTACTCAGAGAAAAACCACCAATCAGCAGTCGGTACCAGACTGGGTGGAGGACTTCTGATAATATGTCTTGACTTCTTAGCAACTTGGCCACTGCAGGGCTCTCATAAATATACCAAATATAACAGAAATTCCAGGAATACTTACAAAGATGGTTGTAATAGCTCATTGGTGCCGGGGATCCACAAACCTCGCACCAGCCGTTCAAAGTTCTTCATAAACCCACTTCCAGCACCTGGTAAAGAACACAAGGATTATTGTACTGTATACATATGCAATATATGCAGAAAACAGTGATTGCTATATATATATCTACATAAATGTAGTAATTTGAATTGAATTTCAACAAATGTTATTGCAAATAAGATGCTAATGGATTTGGCATCAGGCAAAGCCTATATTAGCCATCTCCATGTAGTAATTTCATTTAAATCACTTATACGTATGATTGAATCATAGATCCATATATTTTCACTTGGTTACATACAGGGGCCACTTTCTTCTTGAGGAGTTGATGGCTCTTTTTATAACACAATATCCACTTTTTGATACAAGCCCATTCCAATTATACAGAGGGGAACCCGTTTAATCGGAGAATGATCCCATTTATGGTACATCCAGCCCATAACCTGATTATATCTATCAGATTCTACCAATATTTGACAAATTTCTTGGAAAATGACTTGCATCTTTGACAGTTCCGATGACAATGATTATAATGTAGCTGTTCGGGTAGAGCTTACCTTTGACAGTTCCAATGAGTATGATTATAAAGAAGGCATTGGGGTAGAGCTTACCTTTGACAGTTCCAATGAGTATGATTATAAAGTAGGCATTGGGGTAGAGCTTACCTTTGACAGTTCCAATGAGTATGATTATAAAGTAGGCATTGGGATAGAGCTTGGCAGTATGGATGACAGCGTGGTAGACTTTGTGTGCTCGTTGACATTCCTTCAATGCTGCCACTACTAACTTACAGGGGAGGAACTTCCCAATCTTATAGACAATGTCAAATGGAGAATAGAAGATTAGGTACCTGAAATTATAAGAAAATCCTCATCAGTAAACAGGAAAAATTCAATTTCAAATGTAGTGTGTAACAATAGGTATTGTATCATCATTTCATTTTTCTCCCATACAATGCACATTGACTAGTCAATTTTGATACTGCAAATATTGCAAATGAATTTCAAATCTGAGTACATGTATATATATATATATATAGGGTCACCTAATTCATTGTGGCATTATCTTGTCAATGTCATTAAAAGCACCAACAGATCTACCATATTTCAATGCAAATAAGATCCCCCTTAAAACACCAAGATCTCTATTAGCACCACTAATATCTACCTAAAGCTGTAGGTTTGTCTGACCATATCTACCTACAACTGTAGGTTTGTCTGACCATATCTACCTACAGCTGTAGGTTTGTCTGGTCATATCTACCTACAGATGTAGGTTTGTCTGATCATATCTACCTACAGCTGTAGGTTTGTCTGACCATATCTACCTACAGCTGTAGGTTTGTCTGGTCATATCTACCTACAACTGTAGGTTTGTCTGACCATATCTACCTACAGCTGTAGGTTTGTCTGACCATATCTACCTACAACTGTAGGTTTGTCTGACCATATCTACCTACAGCTGTAGGTTTGTCTGGTCATATCTACCTACAGTTGTAGGTTTGTCTGACCATATCTACCTACAGCTGTAGGTTTGTCTGAATTACTCATATCTACCTACAGCTGTAGGTTTGTCTGACCATATCTACCTACAAGCTGTAGGTTTGTCTGACCATATCTACCTACAGCTGTAGGTTTGTCTGCATATCTACCTACAGCTGTAGGTTTGTCTGGTCATATCTACCTACAGCTGTAGGTTTGTCTGACCATATCTACCTACAGCTGTAGGTTTGTCTGGTCATATCTACCTACAGCTGTAGGTTTGTCTGACCATATCTACCTACAGCTGTAGGTTTGTCTGGCCATATCTACCTACAGCTGTAGGTTTGTCTGCATATCTACCTACAGATGTAGGTTTGTCTGGCCATATCTACCTACAGCTGTAGGTTTGTCTGGCCATATCTACCTACAGCTGTAGGTTTGTCTGGCCATATCTACCTACAGCTGTAGGTTTGTCTGGCCATATATATCTGACCATATCTACCTACAGCTGTAGGTTTGTCTGACCATATCTACCTACAGCTGTAGGTTTGTCTGGTCATATCTACCTACAGCTGTAGGTTTGTCTGGTCATATCTACCTAAAGCTGTAGGTTTGTCTGGTCATATCTACCTACAGATGTAGGTTTGTCTGATCATATCTACCTACAGCTGTAGGTTTGTCTGGTCATATCTACCTACAGATGTAGGTTTGTCTGGTCATATCTACCTACAGATGTAGGTTTGTCTGATATATCTACCTACAGCTGTATCATATCTACCTACAGCTGTAGGTTTGTCTGACATTTTACAAATTGAGTATGTCTATATATATATCTAGGTCACCTATTCATGTAGGTTTGTCTGTCATATCTACCTACAGCTGTAGGTTTGTCATGGTCATATCCCTTAAACACCAAGATCTCTATTAGCACCACTAATATCTACCTAAAGCTGTAGGTTTGTCTGACCATATCTACCTACAGCTGTAGGTTTGTCTGACCATATCTACCTACAGCTGTAGGTTTGTCTGGTCATATCTACCTACAGATGTAGGTTTGTCTGGTCATATCTACCTACAGATGTAGGTTTGTCTGGTCATATCTACCTACAGATGTAGGTTTGTCTGATCATATCTACCTACAGCTGTAGGTTTGTCTGATCATATCTACCTACAGCTGTAGGTTTGTCTGGTCATATCTACCTACAGATGTAGGTTTGTCTGATCATATCTACCTACAGATGTAGGTTTGTCTGACCATATCTACCTACAGCTGTAGGTTTGTCTGGCCATATGGTCATATCTACCTACAGTTGTAGGTTTGTCTGACCATATCTACCTACAGCTGTAGGTTTGTCTGGTCATATCTACCTACAACTGTAGGTTTGTCTGACCATATCTACCTACAGCTGTAGGTTTGTCTGACCATATCTACCTACAGCTGTAGGTTTGTCTAGCCATATCTAACTACAGCTGTAGTTTTATCTGGTCATATCTACCTAAAGCTGTAGGTTTGTCTGGTCATATCTACCTACAACTGTAGGTTTGTCTGGTCATATCTACCTACAGATGTAGGTTTGTCTGGTCATATCTACCTACAGATGTAGGTTTGTCTGATCATATCTACCTACAGCTGTAGGTTTGTCTGGATCATATCTACCTACAGCTGTAGGTTTGTCTGGTCAATCTACCTACAGATGTAGGTTTGTCTGGTCATATCTACCTACAGTAGGTTAGGTCATATCTACCTTGTAGGTTTGTCTGTCATATCTACCTACAGCTGTAGGTTTGTCTGGTCATATCTACCTACAGCTGTAGGTTTGTCTGGTCATATCTACCTACAGTTGTAGGTTTGTCTGACCATATCTACCTACAGCTGTAGGTTTGTCTGACTTTATCTACCTACAACTGTAGGTTTGTCTGACCATATCTACCTACAGCTGTAGGTTTGTCTGACCATATCTACCTACAGCTGTAGGTTTGTCTAGCCATATCTAACTACAGCTGTAGTTTTATCTGGTCATATCTACCTAAAGCTGTAGGTTTGTCTGGTCATATCTACCTACAACTGTAGTTTTTATCTGGTCATATCTACCTAAAGCTGTAGTTTTATCTGGTCATATCTACCTAAAGCTGTAGGTTTTGTCTGGCCATATCTACCTAAAGCTGTAGGTTTGTCTGGCCATATCTACCTACAGCTGTAGGTTTGTCTGGCCATATCTACCTACAGCTGTAGGTTTGTCTGGCCATATCTACCTACAGCTGTAGGTTTGTCTGGCCATATCTACTACTACAGCTGTAGGTTTGTCTGGCCATATCTACCTACAGCTGTAGGTTTGTCTGGCCATATCTACCTACAGATGTAGGTTTGTCTGGTCATATCTACCTACAGTTGTAGGTTTGTCTGGTCATATCTACCTACAGATGTAGGTTTGTCTGGTCATATCTACCTACAGCTGTAGGTTTGTCTGGTCATATCTACCTACAGCTGTAGGTTTGTCTGGTCATATCTACCTACAGCTGTAGGTTTGTCTGGTCATATCTACCTACAGATGTAGGTTTGTCTGGTCATATCTACCTACAGATGTAGGTTTGTCTGATCATATCTACCTACAGCTGTAGGTTTGTCTGACCAATCTACCTACAAATCTGTAGGTCATGTCTATATATATCTACCTAACAGCTGTCACCTAATTTTGTGGCATTATCTTGTCAATGTCATATTAAAAGCACCAACAGATCTACCATATGTCGGTCATATGCAAATAGATCCCCTGCAATCTACCAAGATCTGTAGGTTAGTCTGGTCATATCTACCTAAAGCTGTAGGTTTGTCTGACCATATCTACCTACAGCTGTAGGTTTGTCTGGTCATATCTACCTACAGCTGTAGGTTTGTCTGGTCATATCTACCTACAGATGTAGGTTTGTCTGGTCATATCTACCTACAGCTGTAGGTTTGTCTGGTCATATCTACCTACAGATGTAGGTTTGTCTGATCATATCTACCTACAGCTGTAGGTTTGTCTGATCATATCTACCTACAGCTGTAGGTTTGTCTGGTCATATCTACCTACAGCTGTAGGTTTGTCTGGTCATATCTACCTACAGCTGTAGGTTTGTCTGGTCATATCTACCTACAGCTGTAGGTTTGTCTGGTCATATCTACCTACAGTTGTAGGTTTGTCTGGTCATATCTACCTACAGCTGTAGGTTTGTCTGGTCATATCTACCTACAGCTGTAGGTTTGTCTGATCATATCTACCTACAGCTGTAGGTTTGTCTGACCATATCTACCTACAGCTGTAGGTTTGTCTGGCCATATCTACCTACAGCTGTAGTCTGGTCATATCTACCTACAGCTGTAGGTTTGTCTGGTCATATCTACCTACAGCTGTAGGTTTGTCTGGTCATATCTACCTACAGCTGTAGGTTTGTCTGGTCGTATTGTTGCATATCTACCTACAGCTGTAGGTTTGTCTGGTCATATCTACCTACAGCTGTAGGTTTGTCTGGTCATATCTACCTACAGATGTAGGTTTGTCTGGTCATATCTACCTACAGCTTTAGGTTTGTCTGGTCATATCTACCTACAGCTGTAGGTTTGTCTGACATATCTACCTACAGCTGTAGGTTTGTCTGTCATATCTACCTACAGATGTAGGTTTGTCTGGTCATATCTACCTACAGATGTAGGTTTGTCTGGTCATATCTACCTACAGCTGTAGGTTTGTCTGACCATATCTACCTACAGCTGTAGGTTTGTCTGGTCATATCTACCTACAGCTGTAGGTTTGTCTGGTCATATCTACCTACAGCTGTAGGTTTGTCTGACCATATCTACCTACAGCTGTAGGTTTGTCTGGTCATATCTACCTACAGCTGTAGGTTTGTCTGGTCATATCTACCTACAGCTGTAGGTTTGTCTGGTCATATCTACCTACAGATGTAGGTTTGTCTGGTCATATCTACCTACAGCTGTAGGTTTGTCTGGTCATATCTACCTACAGCTGTAGGTTTGTCTGGACCAATATCTACCTACAGCTGTAGGTTTGTCTGGTCATATCTACCTACAGCTGTAGGTTTGTCTGGTCATATCTACCTACAGCTGTAGGTTTGTCTGGTCATATCTACCTACAGCTGTAGGTTTGTCTGACCATATCTACCTACAGCTGTAGGTTTGTCTGGCCATATCTACCTAAAGCTGTAGGTTTGTCTGACCATATCTACCTACAGCTGTAGGTTTGTCTGGTCATATCTACCTACAGCTGTAGGTTTGTCTGGTCATATCTACCTACAGATGTAGGTTTGTCTGGTCATATCTACCTACAGCTGTAGGTTTGTCTGGTCATATCTACCTACAGCTGTAGGTTTGTCTGGTCATATCTACCTACAGTTGTAGGTTTGTCTGGTCATATCTACCTAAAGCTGTAGGTTTGTCTCGTCATATCTACCTACAGCTGTAGGTTTGTCTGGTCATATCTACCTACAGATGTAGGTTTGTCTGGTCATATCTACCTACAGCTGTAGGTTTGTCTGGTCATATCTACCTACAGCTGTAGGTTTGTCTGGTCATATCTACCTACAGCTGTAGGTTTGTCTGGTCATATCTACCTACAGCTGTAGGTTTGTCTGGTCATATCTACCTACAGCTGTAGGTTTGTCTGTCATATCTACCTACAGCTGTAGGTTTGTCTGGTCATATCTACCTACAGCTGTAGGTTTGTCTGGTCATATCTACCTACAGCTGTAGGTTTGTCTGACCATATCTACCTACAGCTGTAGGTTTGTCTGATCATATCTACCTACAGCTGTAGGTTTGTCTGATCATATCTACCTACCTACAGCTGTAGGTTTGTCTGGTCATATCTACCTACAGCTGTAGGTTTGTCTGGTCATATCTACCTACAGATGTAGTCATATCTACCTACAGCTGTAGGTTTGTCTGACCATATCTACCTACAGCTGTAGGTTTGTCTGGTCATATCTACCTACAGCTGTAGGTTTGTCTGGCCATATCTACCTACAGCTGTAGGTTTGTCTGGCCATATCTACCTACAGCTGTAGGTTTGTCTGGCCATATCTACCTACAGCTGTAGGTTTGTCTGGCCATATCTACCTACAGCTGTAGGTTTGTCTGGTCATATCTACCTACAGCTGTAGGTACTACAGCTGTAGGTTTATCTGGCCATATCTATCCTACAGCTGTAGGTTTGTCTGACCATATCTACCTACAGCTGTAGGTTTGTCTGGTCATATCTACCTACAGCTGTAGGTTTGTCTGGTCATATCTACCTACAGATGTAGGTTTGTCTGATCATATCTACCTACAGCTGTAGGTTTGTCTGGTCATATCTACCTACAGATGTAGGTTTGTCTGGTCATATCTACCTACAGATGTAGGTTTGTCTGATCATATCTACCTACAGCTGTAGGTTTGTCTGACCATATCTACCTACAGCTGTAGGTTTGTCTGGTCATATCTACCTACAGATGTAGGTTTTTTCTGGTCATATCTACCTACAGATGTAGGTTTGTCTGATCATATCTACCTACAGCTGTAGGTTTTGTCTGATCATATCTACCTACAGCTGTAGGTTTGTCTGGTCATATCTACCTACAGCTGTAGGTTTGTCTGGTCATATCTACCTACAGCTGTAGGTTTGTCTGGTCATATCTACCTACAGCTGTAGGTTTGTCTGGTCATATCTACCTAAAGCTGTAGGTTTGTCTGGTCATATCTACCTACAGCTGTAGTTTTATCTGGTCATATCTACCTACAGCTGTAGGTTTGTCTGGTCATATCTACCTAAAGCTGTAGGTTTGTCTGCCATATCTACCTACAGCTGTAGGTTTGTCTGGTCATATCTACCCATATCTACCTACAGCTGTAGGTTTGTCTGGTCATATCTACCTACAGCTGTAGGTTTGTCTGGTCATATCTACCTACAGCTGTAGGTTTGTCTGACATATCTACCTACAGCTGTAGGTTTGTCTGGTCATATCTACCTACAGATGTAGGTTTGTCCTGGTCATATCTACCTACAGATGTAGGTTTGTCTGATCATATCTACCTACAGCTGTAGGTTTGTCTGGTCATATCTACCTACAGCTGTAGGTTTGTCTGGTCATATCTACCTACAGCTGTAGGTTTGTCTGGTCATATCTACCTACAGCTGTAGGTTTGTCTGGTCATATCTACCTAAAGCTGTAGGTTTGTCTGGTCATATCTACCTACAGGTTGTCTGCTAGCTGTGTGTTTTATCTGGTCATATCTACCTACAGCTGTAGTTTTATCTCGTCATATCTACCTACAGCTGCAGTTTTATCTGGTCATATCTACCTAAAGCTGTAGGTTTGTCTGGTCATATCTACCTACAGCTGTAGGTTTATCTGGCCATATCTACCTACAGCTGTAGGTTTGTCTGGCCATATCTACCTACAGCTGTAGGTTTGTCTGGCCATATCTACCTACAGCTGTAGGTTTGTCTGGCCATATCTACCTACAGCTGTAGGTTTGTCTGACCATATCTACCTACAGCTGTAGGTTTGTCTGACCATATCTACCTACAGCTGTAGGTTTGTCTGGTCATATCTACCTACAGCTGTAGGTTTGTCTGGACCATATCTATCTACCTAAAGCTGTAGGTTTGTCTGGTCATATCTACCTAAAGCTGTAGGTTTGTCTGGTCATATCTACCTACAACTGTAGTTTTATCTGGTCATATCTACCTACAGCTGTAGGTTTGTTGGCATATCTACCTAAAGCTGTAGGTGTCTGTTACTACAGCTGTAGGTTTGTCTGACCATATCTACCTACAGCTGTAGGTTTGTCTGGCCATATCTAACTACAGCTGTAGGTTTATCTGGCCATATATATCTACCTAAACTGTAGGTTTGTCTGACCATATCTACCTACAGCTGTAGGTTTGTCTGGCCATATCTAACTACAGCTGTAGGTTTATCTGGTCATATATATCTACCTAAATGTAGGTTTGTTCCATATCTACCTACAGCTGTAGGTTTGTCTGGCCATATCTACCTACAGCTGTAGGTTTATCTGGCCATATATATCTACCTACAGCTGTAGGTTTGTCTGGCCATATCTACCTACAGCTGTAGGTTTGTCTGGCATATCTACCTACAGCTGTAGGTTTTTCTAGCAGTACTAGAATCCCTGTATATATCTCCTGTGCAGGAGTCTAGCCAGTACAACTTAAGACAGCTGCCATGCCAGTAAGGTGTCAGTCATTCATTACACTATAAACATGTACACACTGTCCTCGGACTACATGTGTTAGTGCAACAAACACCAACTACACAGTATAAGCTCTTGTGCACCACTTTATGGGGTCCCTAATATATATACATGTTCAGCATTTTACTGCATCTTCACATCACCCAGCAGCTTTCGTCACATATATTACACCAAAGTGTACAGTGAGTCTTATGTCATCGTGATGTGTTGACTGTTGCTATGGTACAGATGGGCCACACACACTCTGGTAATGTATTTGAACCTTGACTTCATGTAAAACAACTAGTTTCCTGACTCAGTTAAACAGTACACGAAGGTCAAAGGTTACAGTGTTAAATCTCATTCATTTCCACATAACACAAATCATATGCACGAAAAAGCTTCAGCATTGTTCACTATTTATTGTATAAATGACCTTGACCTTAGAGAATTAATTCACAAATTTTTCATACATCCTAGCTATTTTCTGATGATCAAACTCAAGCCCTTGTGTCCTGTACAAAGTGACCTTCACACTTACATCCTACATAATTATATAATGAATGACCATGGAATGTCCTGTTATATTAATGACCTTGACCTTTAGCTGAGTACATTTCACACTAACTTGATTAAGGATGTGTTTGATGTATATTGACACAGACATTAATAAGAACAATCAGACGAAGGGCAGATGTAGGTAGCAACAGACAGAAATCACAATAAATTACATTGTACATTTAGGCTTCACAGATACTGACCAAGCCTTTGTGTACCTTATGTTGTATACACTTGCATTTGTCAAGAAGTTATTGACACTTTGATGGACAGAGGTCAGTAAGATCTGTCTACCAAATTTATATCACCTGGAGTTTTATAAAGGTAAGAAGACATGTGATAGACATCTGTAGCTTATCATACTGAACAGACATTATAGACCTTCTGACAGGTAAGGTGAATAGAAGTGAGTAATATTTCAATAGACCTACCATATTCTACTTTATAATGACACAAAAAGGTAGAGAAACTTAGTCTACTTAAGGTACATTTAAAGATGTTCCACCGCCGACAGAACATAAACAAATACCCATTATCTGAACAATAACTGGGGTTTACTCACGTACAAATGAATGTCTATTTAACACAAAAATAATATAAAATAATTTGTTTTGCTTTTTGGTGGATGTGCAATCATTTCATACATGACATAGTGTCATGGACTTTTTTTTGTGATACAGTTAATTATTTTGAATATTTTTATTTTGAAATAAAATAGGAAGCTCAAACTTTTCAATAGTGGTAATGGTGTAAAGTAAGAAACTTTTGTAACTGAAAAAAGGTACTTTATTGATCTGCTTGTGTTTTTGATAAAGAAAAAATATCATTCATCAGAGATGTAGTATCTTCAAAAAGTATTGCACAAACTTCAGCAAAAATCAATTTGCAAAAGAAATAAAATACAAGAGATCCCAGAGGGATCTTGGCGCCCACCAAAGAATGATCTATGTCTGACAATGGAAAGAGGGATCTTTTCCCTGCTTTTCAAATGTTTTAAAACACACTACCTATAAAATTTGAGACAGATCGCTATAGTACTTTCTAAGAAATAGTGGTAACAAATTTCAATAATGAAATCCAAGATGGCGGCCGTGCCGCCATCTTGTTGACCTATCAGTTACAAAATGCAATAGGCACAACTAGGGCCCTAGGGGGACATACATATAGAATTTGAGAAGAATCCCTTCAGTACTTTCTGAGAAATAGCAGTAACAAACTTTAACTACCAAAATCCAAGATGGTCGCCTGTCGGCCATCTTGTTGACCAATCGGTCCCAAAATGCAATATGCACAACTAGGGTCCTAGGGGAACCTACATATGAAATTTGAGAAAGATCCCTTCAGTACTTTCTGAGAAATAGTGGTAACAAACTTTAACTATCAAAATCCAAGATGGCCGTCTGTCGGCCATCTTGATGATCGATCAGTCCCAAATTGCAATATGCACAACTAGGGTCCTAGGGGAGCCTACATATAAAATTTGAGAAAGATCCATTCAGTACATTTTGAGAAATAGCGGTAACAAACTATAACTACCAAAATCCAAGATGGCCGCCTGTCGGCCATCTTGTCGACTTATCAGTCCCAAAATGCAATATGCACAACTAGGGTCCTAGAGGAATCTACATATGAAATTTGAAAAAGATTCCTTTAGCACTTTCTGAGAAATAGCGGTAACAAGAATTGTTAACCGACCTTAACTATCAAAATCCAAGATGGCCGCCAGGCGGCCATCTTGTTTTTCCGATCAGTCTCAAAATCTGTATGGCACAACTAAGGACCAAGGGTACCCTCCAGGTGAAGTTTGAACGAAATCCCTTCAGTAGTTCTCAAGAAATATTGATAACAAACTTCAACTGCCAAAATCAAAGATGGCTGCCTGATCAGCCTCAAAATCTGTATGGCACAACTAGGGACCAAGGGTACCCTCCATGTGAAGTTTGAACAAAATCCCTTCAGTAGTTCTCAAGAAATATCGATAACAAACTTCAACTGCCAAAATCAAAGATGGCTGCCTGGCGGCCATCTTGTTTTTCCGATCAGCCTCAAAATCTGTATGGCACAAATATGGACCAAGGGGACCCTCCATGTGAAGTTTGAAAAAAATCCCTGCAGTAGTTTTTAAGAAATAGTGAAAACAAGCATTGTTTACTGACAGACGACGGACGACGGACGGCGGACGACGGACCACGGACCACGGACGCAGGGCGATTTTAATAACCCACCATCTGATGATGGTAGGCTAAAAATGGTGCCTATCTTCAGAAAGCATTATCAGACTATACACACATAAGATGAGCTAATTGTATACATTGATAATATATTATCTTGTTGACCTTTTCCCAGTGAAAACAAAACAATATAAATCCACATTTACAACACCAGAGCCATACCTCTCTCTACAGGTATGTGGTGATACATACAACATGCTTGGTCTGATAATTATACCTGAACATATATGTATCACTTTAGTTCATGCTCACAGAATTTAAATGTACGAAATGATCCATCAAATACGATTCAATAAATAGTTTCAATTAATTAATACTAATTATCAGTTATAAGTTTACATACCCCTGTGCCACTGAGAGAAATTTACATTATAGTATAAAAAGCAATCGAGTAAGCAACAAAATTAAAATTAAAATGTTGCTGAGGTGTATACACTGTACTAGGTAAATAATGAATTAATCAAAATGAAACTCAGAGGAAACTTTCCCAACACCCCAAAAAATGTTTCACATTTAAAACTTTCTTACCGATTCACAAAACAAACAAGAGATCCCAAAGGGATCTTGGCGCCCACCAAAGAATGATCTATGTCTGACAATGGAAAGAGGGATCTTTTCTCTGCTTTTCAAACTTTATTTCATACTATATATGAAATTTGACAAAGATATTTTCAGTACTTTCTGAGATATATAGCAGTAACAAACTTCAATTTTCAAAATCCAAGATGGCTACCTGTCAACCATCTTGTTCAACGATCAGTCTTAAAATATCATATACACAACTAGGGCCCTAGCGGAACCTACATATACAATTTCAGACAGGTTGCTTTAGTACTTTCTTTAAATAGTGGCAACAAACTTCAAATATCAAAATCCAATAGGTAGGCTTGTCGGCAATCTTGTTCACTGATTAGTCCGAAAAAGCAATATGCACAACTACCCCTTGGGAAATGTGCACATAAAATTTGAGACAGATCCCTTTGGTACTTTCTGAAAAATAGCTGTAACAACCTTCAATTCTCAAAATCCAAGATGGCGGCCTGTCGGCCATCTTGTTCACCGATCAGTCCTAATATCAGCTATCTTAAATATGTACAACTAGGGCCCTAGGGGAACCTACATATACAATATGAGACAGATCTCTTCAATACTTTCTGCGAAATAGTGGTAACAAACTTCAACTATCAAAATCCAAGATGCTGGCCTGTCGGCCATCTTGTTCACTGATCGGTCCCAAAATGCAATATGCACATCTAGACCCCTAGGGGAACCTCCACATGAAATTTGAGACAGATCGCTTTAGTACTTCCTGAGAAATAGCGGTATTTTATTCTGTTTTATTCTGGGATACATCAAAGCTGCAAAATTGTAATGGTCACACAATGGATTTTGTTATTTTTGTTTCCATTTATAACTCTAGACCTAAATTAAAATATTGTTTGTTTGCCCTCCTCCGACCGACCCATTATAATCGGCCCGACTCAAAAAATTTTATTGAAATATTCTAGTGAATTTTTTTTTTATTGTCGTGTAATTTCCAGTGCCGCATGAAAACCTTTGATGAATCGCGGTATAAATTTTTGTTTCGCCTCGTGATCAATTTTGACAATCGCGGTAATTTTCCAATACTGGGTCTTTGATACGCTTTCATTATACGGACAGTTTCATTGAGTATTCGAAGCGCCTAAATGATTTGAATCCACACACGGCGCGGCAAGATGTCAGAGACCGCAAAGTAAAAATCTAAAAGTTCAGATGAAAATCTGGTAACACTGTGTTGTACGGTGAAATTTATCGATCATAATAAAACTTCTGATACAACAAGTTCAATCCTACGCAATAGGATCCTAGAATTCTACGAGGATGACACATGGGGTGACGTGTTGGACGAGATTTTCAACTTGGATCCATCTCGATGTCCGTCCCCACCGGGGAAAAGCGATACCGTAGACACGTGTTTGTCATCGAAAACATCAGCTGAGACATTTCGTCCACACATCGAGGAACCCATTTCCGTTGCGTTAAACTTTGACAAATCCCTTAAATACGTGACATTCGAAGTTACTAAATTCCATGATGAATCGCTAAATGTCAGTACAACTACAAGTACCAGTGCCACTAATGCATTTGACGTCAGAACAAAAGCTGCTAAGCCTAAAAATGAGCCCAGAACAGGTGAGTTGAGTGGCATTCTGTGTTTAATGGTTTTAAATTACCAAGCCTGCAGAATGTATTTAATTTGCATGTCATTCAAATAAAAGCTGATCTCTGCAGACATTTGTTTTTTGTTTTCATTGTAGCTTTTGTTTATATCCCCTCGCAGTGTATGCAAAGAGATTATGTATCAATTCAAATTTTGGTGTGTCGTAAATACTAATTACTATCAAAAGTTGAATCATTCCATGGATCTTCAAACGTTTTGGTAGTCGGATGTAACATGGCCGAATGTCAGAATATTGGGGTCAAGGGTCAAAGATAGAAGTCCACCATCGGACGTATGGATTTTTTTTTGAAATTCGGTTGATGTACGATGGTTCAGAAAATATTTAAAGACTCTTTCCCGAGGGTATAGACATTCAATGCTTACCCTGCCCAGACAAAACGCCCATGTTTGATTATTTTTCTTATACGTCTTGTACTTGTATTGACACATCATGTGTAGTGTGAGTCACAGCTGTTTATGTCGTCATAACAATTGCATGTGATTTGATTGTTCTACACCCGGACAATGGACATTTTCAATTGTTGTGACATCCAGTGATAAATAGGGTGATTAAAGATCAGAGGGTGCATATGTATATACATTAAAGTAATATACTATATGTATGAATAAGCTATATAAGTTTGAGTTTTGCAAAATAAAATAATTTTCCTACCTACCGACCCATTCTGAAAATTCAAGGTCGGAAAAGGGCAAACCAACATTATTTTAAGTCTGGCCCTAGTACAACAGCTGAGCATATATAGATCTTATATTAATTAAGAAACAGGGTACAACAAATAACTTGGTTATTTCATTATGATGGAAGCCATGCAACACCCCTGGTTGTCAAGTGTTCAGTAAGTGAAGATAGAACGAGTTGACAGCCAACTAATGAATGGATCCTATGCTTAATTTGACCTACCAGTTCCTATTTAACATCTTAACCCTGCCAAATGAATGCAATACTATTCCTAAATCAATACCATGACCAGTAGATATTTGTCTTACAATAGTGAACTTCTCTGGTTAATTTTGGTGAACCAGCTGTTTGATAACCTGTACCATATGTAGCAGGTTGGAACTGTATGCCAAAACAAAACATTATTACAGATGAACCCTGTATATTCAAAGCTAGCTAATGTCAAACTAAATTCATTCGATGTTTGATGTATATTTTATGAAGATTTCTATGGGTACAACCAAGCCTAACACAGATTTAAGGCTCAATTTTTTTTTAATTGATCAAAATCAGATGAAATAATAACTAATCTCTGGAGGTTGATGATGAGGACTCACTCAATACCATAATGAGAAACTAATACTTTAGAAGAGGTATATTGGTATTTACAATATTTATTCTCATCTTGTGTTTACATTTAGAGTGAATTAAGCATGAAGGTTAAAGAGGTGACGAAAACTGGAGATCTTGTAGAAAAGTAACCGACCTACATTCAGTACTTATTGGCAACTATCCTCCATGGAATTCAAACTTGTGACCCTTGTGATCCCATGTAGAGTGCACTAGCGCTCCACCCTACATGGGATTCAAACTTGTGACCCAGAGGTGGAGTGCTAGTGCACCCTACATGGGATTCAAACTTGTGACCCAGAGGTGGAGTGCTAGTGCACCCTACATGGGATTCAAACTTGTGACCCAGAGGTGGAGTGCTAGTACACCCTACATGGGATTCAAACTTGTGACCCAGAGGTGGAGTGCTAGTGCACCCTAGCTACAAGGGATTCAAACTTGTGACCCAGAGGTGGAGTGCTAGTACACTCTACATGGGATTCAAACTTGTGACCCAGAGGTGGAGTGCTAGTGCACCCTACATGGGATTCAAACTTGTGACCCAGAGGTGGAGTGCTAGTGCACCCTACATGGGATTCAAACTTGTGACCCAGAGGTGGAGTGCTAGTGCACCCTACATGGGATTCAAACTTGTGACCCAGAGGTGGAGTGCAAGTACACCCTACATGGGATTCAAACTTGTGACCCAGAGGTGGAGTGCTAGTGCACCCTACATGGGATTCAAACTTGTGACCCAGAGGTGGAGTGCTAGTACACCCTACATGGGATTCAAACTTGTGACCCAGAGGTGGAGTGCTAGTGCACCCTAGCTACAAGGGATTCAAACTTGTGACCCAGAGGTGGAGTGCTAGTACACTCTACATGGGATTCAAACTTGTGACCCAGAGGTAGAGTGCTAGTACACTCTACATCGGATTCAAACTTGTGACCCAGAGGTGGAGTGCAAGTACACTCTACACGGGATTCAAACTTGTGACCCAGAGGTGGAATGCTAGTGAATGTTGTAACATGTTGAAACACATTAACAACTCAGCCACTGCAGCCCCAATATTAGTTTCATTTAAAACAACAAGGTACCAATATAATATAGTCAGACATAACTGCATCTATAGCCAAATGAAAATAACATACAAACTTGTGCTTTTATCTAATTGGGGGGAAAGATAAAAGTACTTCTTTATCTATATCATGCCTTTGTTCCCAACTTCCTATATGCCAAAGCCCTTTTTTGATGAAATGAGTTAACTACACATAACTTCCCATAACATAACTAAGTTACTAGGCTCTATAAGGCCACTGCCTGCATACTCAGATGCACCAGGTTCATCACTGACACTGTATGGTAAACAAGTATATCAGAACATGGGCCACAACTCTACAGTTTAATTAATAATGGTTTTAAATCTGCATGTACAGCAAAAAAAAAGTTTCATTGTGTAGAATCCAAGTCCCACCATTACTAGACTGCTATAGAATTGAGTCTTTAAGGATATGAACTCCCAACCCAGAGGTGGAGGCATAGGGCTTGTGGCAATTGGTCAGGACATCTTAATCAATTGACCACCTCTGTTCCATTTCCATAGATAAAGGGCCATAACTCTGCATAAACAAACACTGGACATTCAGCTCTCAAATTCTATTTACAATGTAATTGGTTGTTCTAATTCTGCAGTATACAGCAATAGATTTCCTGATTTAGAAGTTCAGTGTGTGTGTGACTTACCAGACTGCGGTTGCTGTGAGGATGCTCCGGTGATCTTTAAATGGTGATAACATACTCTCCCCTAGTAACATATTGGCTATTATACTGCCTCCAAAACACAGAAGCATACTGGACAACCAACATGATAATGGGTGCTTTCTGGAAAATGGTGACCCTGGAACAGAAAACAAGGACAATGTCAGAGGGGTTCAAAATAACACATATATTTGTAGTACCGGTATACAATGTCAGAGGAATTCCAAACAAGAGGCCCATGGGCCTTAGCGGTCACCTGAGTTCGGATACAGAATGAAACAAAGACACAAACAAGAGGCCCAAAGGGCCTTAACGGTCATCTGACTACCTTGGCAATAGTAAAATTAATTATATATGGTGTCACTTTGTCAGGACCATGTCAGGATCATTTTCAATTTCTTTCAACAAATTTTATTTCAAACAAGAGGCCCAAGGGCCTTAACATATAGGAAATTAATTAGATATAGTGTCATGGTAGCCATCTTCGATTTGTGATCAACCAGAGATGTAACAATACTTTGTCGGGACCATGTCAGGATCATTTCATGCAAGTTTCAGCCAAATCGCACCGGTAGAACTTGAGAAGAAGTTCAAAATGTGTTTTCAAGATGGCGGCTGTGGCAGCCATCTTGGATTTCGGATCGACCCGAAAAATAACAACACTTTGTCGGGACCATGTCAGGATCATTTCATGCAAGTTTCAGCCAAATCGCACCGGTAGAACTTGAGAAGAAGTTCAAAATGTGTTTTCAAGATGGCGGCTGTGGCGGCCATCTTTGATTTCGGATCAACCCGAAAAATAACAACACTTTGTCAGGACCATGTAAGGATCATTTCATGCAAGTTTCAGCCAAATCGCACCGGTAGAACTTGAGAAGAAGTTCAAAATGTGTTTTCAAGATGGCGGCTGTAGCGGCCATCTTGGATTTCGGATCAACCCGAAAAATAACAGCACTTTGTCGGGACCATGTCAGGATAATTTTATGCAAGTTTCAGCTAAATCGCACTGGTAGAACTTGAGAAGAAGTTCAAAATGTGTTTTCAAGATGGCGGCTGTGGCAGCCATCTTGGATTTCGGATCAACCCGAAAAATAACAACACTTTGTCAGGACCATGTAAGGATAATTTCATGCAAGTTTCAGCCAAATCGCACCGGTAGAACTTGAGAAGAAGTTCAAAATGTGTTTTCAAGATGGCGGCTGTGGCGGCCATCTTGGATTTCGGATCGATCCGAAAAATAACAACAATTTATCAGGACCATGTCAGGATCATTTCATGCAAGTTTCAGCCAAATCGCACCGGTAGAACTTGAGAAGAAGTTCAAAATGTGTTTTCAAGATGGCGGCTGTAGCGGCCATCTTGGATTTCGGATCGACCCGAAAAATAACAACACTTTGTCGAGACCATGTCAGGATCATTTCATGCAAGTTTCAGCCAAATCGCACAGGTAGAACTTGAGAAGAAGTTCAAAATGTGTTTTCAAGATGGCGGCTGTGGCGGCCATCTTGGATTTCGGATCAACCCGAAAAATAACAACACTTTGTCAGGACCATGTCAGGATCATTTCATGCAAGTTTCAGCCAAATCGCACCGGTAGAACTTGAGAAGAAGTTCAAAATGTGTTTTCAAGATGGCGGCTGTGGCGGCCATCTTGGATTTCGGATCAACCCGAAAAATAACAACACTTTGTCGGGACCATGTCAGGATAATTTCATGCAAGTTTCAGCTAAATCGCAGTGGTAGAACTTGAGAAGAAGTTCAAAATGTGAAATGTTAACGCACGGCGCACGGCACACGACGACGGACGAAACATGATGACTATAGGTCATCCTGACCCTTCGGGTCAGATGACCTAAAAAAACATATATTGGCCCATCAGACCCTTGAATTTAAATAGATTTATTTGCTGATTTGACCTCTAATCAGGGGAAAGTCTGAGATGCCAGGGCCATGAAATTCACAATTTTTGTAAAGGGCCTTCAAAAGACCTTCAAATATTAATCTATGAAGAGTATTTGGTTCCATCAAATTTGTAAATTCAGAAGGAGACTTTTGAAATTTTAGCCATTTTGACCAATTTTGACCTCACCCTCTGGCCCCTGGGGGTCGGCCAGGACCAATGTGGATATGATGTTAAAATACTATCTCAGGCTAATAATTCTAACAAAGTTTGACTCATTTCCTATTACACATGACCAAATAATGCTCAAAAATGTCTTTTCCCTATATAAACTATAGTAAATTTGACCCCCCTTCCCAGGGGAAAACGTGAGACACCAGAGTCATATAATTCACAATTTCGTAAAGGACCTCAAGACCGTTTAATCTATGAAGAGTATTTGATTCTGCCATTTCTGGAATATCAGAAGAAGATTTTTGAAGTTTTAGCCTATTTGACCCCTTTTGGCCCCACCCCTCAGGCCCCTGGGGGTCAGTCGTGGAAAAATTGTTAATAGGATTCAATGGCCTTCTCATACTGATAATTCTGACAACATTTGACTTATTTCCTATTACAAATGACCAAATAATGCTCAAAAATGTCTTTTCCCTATAAAACTATAGTAAACTTGACCCCCTCCCCAGGGGGGAACGTGAGACCCCAGGGTCATATAATTCACAATTTTTGTAAAGGACCTCAAGACAGTTTAATCTATGAAGAGTATTTGATTCTACCATTTCTGAAATTTCAGAAGAAGATTTTTGAAGTTTTAGCCTATTTGACCCTTTTTGGCCCCACCCCTCAGGCCCCTGGGGGTCAGTCGTGGAAAAATTGTTAAAAGGATTCAATGGCCATCTCATACTGATAATTCTGACAACATTTGACTTACTTCCTATATCAAATGACCAAATAATGCTCAAAAATGTCTTTCCCTATATAAACTATAGTAAACTTGACCCCCTCCCCAGGCGGGAACGTGAGACCCCAGGGTCATATAATTCACAATTTTTGTAAAGGACCTCAAGACCTTTTAATCTATTAAGAGTATTTGATTCTACCATTTCTGGAATTTCAGAAGAAGATTTTTGAAGTTTAAGCCTATTTGACCCCTTTTGGCCCCACCCCTCAGGCCCCTAGGGGTCAGTCATGGAAAAATTGTTAATAGGATTCAATGGCCATCTCATACTGATAATTCTGATGACATTTGACTTATTTCCTATTACAAATGACCAAATAATGCTCAAACATGTCTTTACCTATATAAACTATAGCAAACTTGACCCCCTCCCTTGGGGGGAACGTAAGACCCCAGGGTCATATAATTCACAATTTTTGTAAAGGACCTCCCTTTCAATCTATGAAGAGTATTTGATTCTACCATTTCTGGAATTTCAGAAGATTTTTGAAGTTTTAGCCTATTTGACCCCTTTTGGCCCCACCCCTCAGGGCCCTGGGGGGCTGGGACCATATAATTCACAATTTTGGTTGACCTTTGGCTATGGAAGGTTTCTGCAAAATTTCAACAAATTTGGTTCAGTAGTTTTGGAGAAGAAGTCGAAAAAGTAAATTGTTTATCGCCATACGACGCACGACGGACGACCCACGATGACAGACAAAAAGCGATTAGAATAGGTCACTTGAGACTTCTTCTCAGGTGACCTAATAACACATACTATACAGTATACAATGTTAGAGGGGTCCCAAAGAACACAATGAGCCATACAAATATGTTACACTACAGGGATAAGAATATGAATACATCATATTATATGATACCCAGTGACATTGCCTAAGAACACAATGAGCCATACAAAGTTACAGCTGGGATAAGAATATGATATCCAGTGACATTGCCTAAGAACATAATGAGCCATACAATGTTACAGCTGGGATAAGAATATGATATCCAGTGACATTGCCTAAGAACACAATGAGCCATACAATGTTACAGCTGGGATACGATAAGAATATGATATCCAGTGACATTGCCTAAGAACACAATGAGCCATACAATGTTACAGCTGGGATAAGAATATGATATCCAGTGACATTGCCTAAGAACACAATGAGCCATACAATGTTACAGCTGGGATAAGAATATGATATCCAGTGACATTGACTAAGAACACAATGAGCCTTACTATGTTACAGCTGGGATAAGAATATGATATCCAGTGACATTGACTAAGAACACAATGAGCCATACTATGTTACAGCTGGGATAAGAATATGATATCCAGTGACATTGCCTAAGAACACAATGAGCCATACAAAGTTACAGCTGGGATAAGAATATGATATCCAGTGACATTGCCTAAGAACACAATGAGCCATACAATGTTACAGCTGGGATAAGAATATGATATCCAGTGACATTGCCTAAGAACACAATGAGCCATACAATGTTACAGCTGGGATAAGAATATGATATCCAGTGACATTGCCTAAGAACACAATGAGCCATACAATGTTACAGCTGGGATAAGAATATGATATCCAGTGACATTGCCTAAGAACACAATGAGCCATACAATGTTACAGCTGGGATAAGAATATGATATCCAGTGACATTGCCTAAGAACACAATGAGCCATACAAAGTTACAGCTGGGATAAGAATATGATATCCAGTGACATTGCCTAAGAACACAATGAGCCATACAATGTTACAGCTGGGATAAGAATATGATATCCAGTGACATTGCCTAAGAACACAATGAGCCATACAATGTTACAGCTGGGATAAGAATATGATATCCAGTGACATTGCCTAAGAACACAATGAGCCATACAATGTTACAGCTGGGATAAGAATATGATATCCAGTGACATTGCCTAAGAACACAATGAGCCATACAATGTTACAGCTGGGATAAGAATATGATATCCAGTGACATTGCCTAAGAACACAATGAGCCATACAATGTTACAGCTGGGATAAGAATATGATATCCAGTGACATTGCCTAAGAACACAATGAGCCATACAGAGTTACAGCTGGGATAAGAATATGATATCCAGTGACATTGCCTAAGAACACAATGAGCCATACAGAGTTACAGCTGAGATAAGAATATGATATCCAGTAACATTGCCTAAGAACACAACGAGCCATGCAATGTTACAGCTGGGATAAGAATATGATATCCAGTGACATTGCCTAAGAACACAACGAGCCATGCAATGTTACAGCTGGGATAAGAATATGATATCCAGTGACATTGCCTAAGAACACAATGAGCCGTACAATGTTACAGCTGGGATAAGAATATGATATCCAGTGACATTGCCTAAGAACACAACGAGCCATGCAATGTTACAGCTGGGATAAGAATATGATATCCAGTGACATTGACTAAGAACACAATGAGCCATACAACATTACAGGGATAAGAATATGATATCCAGTGACATTGCCTAAGAACACAAGGAGCCATACAATGTTACAGCTGGGATAAGAATATGATATCCAGTAACATTGCCTAAGAACACAATGAGCCATACAATGTTACAGCTGGGATAATAATATGATATCCAGTGACATTGCCTACGAACACAATGAGCCGTACAATGTTACAGCTGGGATAAGAATATGATATCCAGTGACATTGACTAAGAACACAATGAGCCATACAACATTACAGGGATAAGAATATGATATCCAGTGACATTGCCTAAGAACACAATGAGCCGTACAATGTTACAGCTGGGATAAGAATATGATATCCAGTGACATTGCCTAAGAACACAATGAGCCATACAATGTTACAGCTGGGATAAGAATATGATATCCAGTGACATTGCCTAAGAACACAATGAGCCATACAATGTTACAGCTGGGATAAGAATATGATATCCAGTGACATTGCCTAAGAACACAATGAGCCATACAATGTTACAGCTGGGATAAGAATATGATATCCAGTGACATTGCCTAAGAACACAATGAGCCATACAATGTTACAGCTGGGATAAGAATATGATATCCAGTGACATTGCCTAAGAACACAATGAGCCATACAATGTACAGCTGGGATAAGAATATGATATCCAGTGACATTGCCTAAGAACACAATGAGCCATACAATGTTACAGCTGGGATAAGAATATGATATCCAGTGACATTGCCTAAGAACACAATGAGCCATACAATGTTACAGCTGGGATAAGAATATGATATCCAGTGACATTGCCTAAGAACACAATGAGCCATACAATGTTACAGCTGGGATAAGAATATGATATCCAGTGACATTGCCTAAGAACACAATGAGCCATACAATGTTACAGCTGGGATAAGAATATGATATCCGTGACATTGCCTAAGAACACAATGAGCCATACAATGTTACAGCTGGGATAAGAATATGATATCCAGTGACATTGCCTAAGAACACAATGAGCCATACAATGTTACAGCTGGGATAAGAATATGATATCCAGTGACATTGCCTAAGAACACAATGAGCCCGTACAATGTTACAGCTGGGATAAGAATATGATATCCAGTGACATTGCCTAAGAACACAATGAGCCATACAATGTTACAGCTGGGATAAGAATATGATATCCAGTGACATTGCCTAAGAACACAATGAGCCATACAATGTTACAGCTGGGATAAGAATATGATATCCAGTGACATTGCCTAAGAACACAATGTGCCATACAATGTTACAGCTGGGATAAGAATATGATATCCAGTGACATTGCCTAAGAACACAATGTGCCATACAATGTTACAGCTGGGATAAGAATATGATATCCAGTGACATTGCCTAAGAACACAATGTGCCATACAATGTTACAGCTGGGATAAGAATATGATATCCAGTGACATTGCCTAAGAACACAATGTGCCATACAATGTTACAGCTGGGATAAGAATATGATATCCAGTGACATTGCCTAAGAACACAATGAGCCGTACAATGTTACAGCTGGGATAAGAATATGATATCCAGTGACATTGCCTAAGAACACAACGAGCCATGCAATGTTACAGCTGGGATAATAATATGATATCCAGTGACATTGACTAAGAACACAATGAGCCATACAACGTTACAGGGATAAAAAAACTTACCTGTGAAAATTACACCGGTGCAAACTTAATATGAGTTTTTACTTTATTTATTTTCTTCAGAAAGAAAAATAAGCTTCACTGGAGATGATAATCCTATTTATTATGGTTTAATTACATAATTACACTGTACATTTGATCGATTCCCCATTTGTTGCAAACTTTCCCAAATTCAAAGCCACAGGACCATCCTAAATTAATGGAAAAGAGGCTTTGGGATTGAAATTTTACATAGGCCATATTATAGTTCAAACAATGCGAGGTCTTCAATTAAGATGATCTGGTTTCTTTTACTTATACCTGATGTTAAATGTGCGTCTTTTACTGTTTTTTACTGGATTACATCCCTACATACACACACAATGTTATAATATTGATCTCCTCTCAGATTCCATTCCAAACACAGTGAAGTGTGTTGAATCCAATGGCTAACTGAACTACATCAAATGCCAAAAGAATGTTGATTGATACCTAACAGATCTGAGATATTATTGTTTGTATAAATCTGACTGTCACTAGTACTACCACCCTGTGAAATCTAATAGCTAGCAGAGTGTTGAACATCAAGGAGTCATTATACATATACATGTAGGCCGATCAGTATGGGGTTGTCAATATTCCAGTAGGGATTAATGTCCAATGTATTACATTGCTGTGCTAAACCTGCATGCTGCATCACAGTACAGTACACATACAATTTTTGAAAGGACCCAGGAAATGGGTCAGTTTAACGCTGTGGGACCTATCAATAGTTTGAGCCTTATAGATGACAAGGACTCATGAAAAATGTAGATGTAGATCTAGACTGATTAATGAATGTTTACTATTGTTGTGTGTTCACTATATAACAGGCCCACTACCTTGCTGAAAAGGCTTTAAATTTAATTTTCAAAATGAAAACGTAAAACGAGATTAATAATTTTGTATAGTTGCAAAAGTCATGAACTTACCGTTAATACTTCAAGTATCATCACCTTCTGAACAATTTGATTAAAATACATAAAATGATAATTTTCATAACCCGAGTCATCTATGTCTCCCGCCGTCGTCCTAAATACTACGCGGTAATTGACTATCATGTGCACGGCGCCAGACTGCAAAAGAGCGAAATGACTCTCCACTGTTATCATATAGTACAGAGGAAATCTTGCGTATGTTTGGTGTTGTTTCCTCATCTTAGGCCAGCGGTATATATTTTCTGATGTTATCAATGTTTTAAAGAAACCTTTATGTTTTGTCCAGAAAGGTAATGGGCCTTTGAAGTTGTATTTCTTGTAATTTTCACTAAAAACAACATATATATATATCGTTTTAACATTTGATATTTGAACATGGACATGTATCTTGATGATTTAGCTCCCAAAAAAACATATGTCAGTCTATAAGAGAGCTGAAATCTAGGGATAATATATTCCTGGTTTTGAATAAAACGCCTTCAATCATCGCCATGTTCAGTACCTTCGGGTTTTTTCGGAATTCGGAATCATATCACGTGACTGACGTCCACAGGTCCTGCACGTGGTGATCCAGGTAAGTAGCGTAAGCGCACATGTGTTTGTTTACATTTTCCTTCTGGCTAATATGAGCAAATCGTGCCGGTATATGTCCACAGAGCGAGTATTTGAAACATCTAATTTACACTTAGCCGTAATTCAATATTGTGTGTATCAAATATTGAGTTTGGAATGATTCGGTCTCTATCGAGCCTATTTTTCACGTGTACACGTTAAAAATATTTTTTACTTTTATAATTAATAATACTTCCAGTGCTGCAACTTTATAAAAATTGGTAAAATTTGAAAGTTTAAAACTCAGACAAACGGAGAAAATACGTATAACACTTAAACAGTTTTTACTATGACGAAAAGAGCGAAAGTGATAGACCATACAACTTTAAGGGAAAGTGAAGGAAGTTCAGAAGAAAAACCTGGCCAATCACAGGCCTGTACAAACACTTCTTTTGAAGTGTCGCCCAAATTCAAAGTTACACAATATAGTTGTTATTCAATTCTTTTGATCTGTTATCGCACACAGAGCCTTCAGTTTTGCTAAAAGATATTCGGTCTTTGCATAATACAGAGTTAGCTCCCTTGCGGGTAGGTATCAATTGTTACGTCATTATTTTGTGAGTGCAATTCACGTTGTTTTCTCCGAAACAAATGAGGTTACACTCTTAAACACATGACGTCACAATCAATGCCTACCCGCAAGTGCAGATAACTCTGTAATATGCAAATTCGGAAAAGTCCTGGTGGATATAACGACAATGATAGTTACCCCTAGAATATCAAAGATGGACAACTACATGTAATAACTATCTTGGTCATTTGAAAACCTTTTGGAATAAATGTTCAATTTAATTAAATTTTGAATAAATACTACATAATTTGAAAAATAACAAGAAATATTGACAAATGGTTTGAATTGATCGTTAAATGTAAATGTGGATGAGCGCTTTGGTTATTAATGCTTATTGGGTCAAGTATGTTAACTTCAAATTAATGTTGGAAACAAGTTATTACTTAAGTAATTACCTGTTTATTTGGGTATTTATCATGGAGAATATGCAGGGGAAGGACTTGCTGACTACTGTGTACATATAGACAACAGATGGTTTTGGTACCACATTCCACTACACTTGTAGGGCCTAGCTCATCACAATGTTACACATGTACACCAGACAACTGGCCCTGGTGGTGGGTTTACTAGCTATACAGTAGACAAATGTTTGGTTTCTTAGATACTGCCTGACAATGTAAAGCCATCACTACACCAGATTGTATTTATATAAACAAAAGTCGGTGTATAGTACATGTATACAAAGTCCTTGAGGAGGTAGGAGGCAGGTGATATTTTTACACAGTACCGATATTAATGATACTGCTTTACTCTTAAGTTGCAGCTGATGACATTTGTATACAATCTTGATCCGGATTCCCAGGATTCCCTGTCACTAATTTTTATCACTCACTTGCAAGATCATTTTGTACCTAAATGATTTTCAGAAGCTGGACAAAAAGAAATGTCAAGAAAAATGTGAAATTGAATAAAAGGAGGAATTAATGAATAAAGAGACACAATCTTTGTATTATTAATCAATGTTGATGGTAAGGTCTTTTTCCCTAACCTCTGCGACTTTGAAAATACTGGAGGTCAATCATTTTCTATTTTTCTAGTTTTATTTTTCAAAAATACAGTAATTAATTCATCTAATGTTAAATAAATGTATAATATTTCTTTACTATACTTAATTATTTATAAATCAATTTTTAGTAAGATATTATAGCTTGTTTTCAACTTTTAAATATCTGGTTTGGTGATCATATCTCATGATCGCACTATCATTTGAAAACTAACAATCTATTGACATGATATATGAATTAATAATGGCTAAAATATACTCTAGATAAGACATTAATTAAACTAGTCTAATTAAAATGTCAGTGGTATACTTTATTACTTATATAATTATGTAATAACATTTTTCTATGCACTTGCTGTTCATGAATCTATTTATTTCCATAACCCCACATAACTGTACTAATGGAATCATCCATCAGGAATAGAGCAAGTTCTATATAGATAATTTGATAGGAACCAACATCTGGGTTTGGTTTATAGGGTAGAACAGATAGACCATAAATTGGCAGGCAAACAAAATTAACGCTTTCACTTTGAAGTATTTACGATAAACTTAGAGTTCTATCAATATCGGTCACTTGAAAATCGGATATATTTCACATCCAAAGTGAAATTATATCATTTATTTCCGTTTTCTATTAGGACAATATGGTCTTACAGCACTGGTATAACGATAAACTCAACACCAATCAGAAAACAACAACTCAGCGCTGGCATCATCATGACTTTACTTAGGCATGCTGACCGATCTATTTTTAGATATCGCGTTAGTTCGATTATATTTTACCAGTAAATTACTCTATGATAATTCTATATTACACTGAAAAATCGAATGATTAAATATTTATAAAGCAAATGTTTCAAATGAACTAAGCTGGCAGATAAGTTCAAGCTGAAGTGACTCTCCTTACCTGAACTGGTTTGTGGAATATCCTCTCTCACCGCCATGCACATTAACGTGTAATGTGCTATATCGAAAAACGGATACATCTTTAGTTTTGTGACCTTGGTGGCAATGTCTAAAAACGTTTGTGGATCCATGTTTGTTCAACTTAGTTATTATCCCTTCTTGGGCCGGAGAAAGGATGCTTGCTGATGCCGGTGCGACAATGTGGCCACCTACACGAGTCGATTCCACAACAAGGGGAGACAATTCACAATATATTGTAGATCCAGTTTCATCAATAGACCCTTCATTGCTAGCTCTTTGCTCTGTATTCCTCACTGTTGGACCCATATTTTAAAGGAATTTATATGGGAAATTGAAAAATATTCATGAAAAGCATGAGTTACAGATATTTTGATTGCCCCTTGTTAAGTTAGATATACATTATTATACATGTACTGACAAATATAACCAATAAACAAGTGTATTAGAAATGACCAGTGTGTACTGCTTTAATGTTCAATTGTAGTAAAATTTTATATTTTGTATATTGATACTATCATGAATATTCATAAAAAAATTCAATCTAAGCAATTATTTGTTATATCTATATATTTATCATATTTTTTTTTAGATATAAAATCTTGAATTAATATCTAATGTAGGCCTATGATTTTTTTCTTACTTAATTCCTCTCTGTATTTTACTTTACTTCAGATTCTTTCAACATGCCTTTTTATTTTCTAAATAAAGTTCTAAGTATGTTAATTCTATCATATGTATACATTTCTTAATCTAAATGTGTATGAAAAACATATATAATTTGTCGCTTGATGCAGAATATACCTAATTTGCGATTGTGACATTTATATTTACATTTTCACTGCAGTCCCACTATATAACCTTACCAAACGCAGTTGGCAGATGACTGAATGCCAACTGAACAGAGGCAAATTCAACATGAAATGCTATAGCGCGCTTCATGGAATTTGTCTCTGTCCAGTTTGCATTCATATTGGCTATGAATGCCAACTGAAAGACGTTCAATGCTTACATATTTGTCTCAGATTTTCTTTTGAATCAGGATCATTATGATAATTACATCACTAGTCACCCATGTGATTAGCCTAAACTGGGTTGTGGTCGGTTTAATGGAGCATAAAATAGTGGAGTGGTTTCCGAGGATGTGACAATCAATGAAGAAGAGAATGTACGTTCCCCACTTTCTTCAGAGCATTGAATTATTATCCTTCCATTTCCATGCTCTTTCAAGAATTTCCCTATGAATCTATAAAAGTCAAACCTTTTTGTTAAATCAAAAACGACAGGATTGTGTTTGAATAATTTTGTTTACTTGAATATATTTTTTTTAAAAAGTTAACTTCAAAACAGGATCTTCCAGGATATCTATGAGCTCAACTGTACTTCTATCCATTATCTTTGAGTTCCTATTAATATTTACTTGATGGCTTTTCTTCGTAAAGCACTGAAAGTGTTCTTAATTTGCATAGCACTGACTAAGCACTCGAGACTAAATTCTTACTGCTGATCATTTGTGATCCATGTAGACAAATGGACAAAGTTGATACTTTCATAGAATTTATTATTTAATTCTCTTTAACAAGGGACACAATACAGATGTACATATTGTGTATATACCAGTAAAATGTACCATATGTATCTTATATTGTATAACTCATATTCTTTCATACCTATACACGTGTAATACTGGCTGGTCTAGGGCAATACACTCATGTCACCTGAAGCTGTATTGCATGGCTACCCATGTAATAAAGCCTCGTGACGTCACGGCGTCAACAAAATCTCTATTTCCTCGGTAAAATTTTAACATTTTTTTCACAAAATTGACTGGTTTTACTATAAAAGATGCAAGCAACAGAATTTGTGTTGAAAATATCACGTAATTTTCATGTATGGAAATTGACTTCCAGTCGTGGATTTCTTCGAATTTATTTCAAAATGGCGGGATATTATATATAGTTGTAAAATTGCAGTAAAACGTCGTGGTATGAAAGAAAAATACTCTTTCATAAGTGGATATGAAGGATAGGGATATTCTACCCTCGGGATCACAAAATGTTGCAAAACCCTCCGCAAGCCTCGGGTTTTACTACATTTTGTGACCCTCGGGTAGAATATCCCTATCCTTCATATCCACATATGAAAGAGTCTTATAATGTTGTACATGTACATTTGGAGAACTTGTATTATCATATTGGATGTATAATTATAACAGCAGTCTGGATACACATGAAATACATGTGTAAGTTGTTATTCATCAGTATTCTGATTAAAAGCAAAGTCATTTAAAAAGTAGTATATATTTGACAAACCAATATGACCAAATTTCCCACAAATTATTGTCTTAGGCTGTCCCCTGGAAGGCCAGTCCAATTCACATCATCAAGAGGATGACATTAGTGTATTGTGAGAGAAATTCATGCCTTTAAAGAAGTCATTCATACAAATGTATCATGATAGCAAATTCAGATTTTGTTACCCTGCACCTCTAACCCAGGGAAGTCAGTCCCACACCTCTAACCCAGTGAAGTCATTCCCACACCTCTGACCCAGAAAAGTCAGTCCCACACCTTTAACCCAGGGAAGTCAGTCCCACACCTCTGACCCAGAAAAATCAGTCCCACACCTCTGACCCAGGGAAGGCAGTCCCACATCTCTGACTCAAGGAAGTCAGTCCCACACCTCTGACCTAGCCAAGTCAGCCTGACACCTCTGACCCAGGGAAGTCAGCCCCACACCTCTGACCCAGGGAAGGCAGTCCCACACCTCTGACCCAGAAAAGTCAGTCCCACACCTCTGACCCAGGGAAGGCAGTCCCACATCTCTGACTCAAGGAAGTCAGTCCCACACCTCTGACCTAGCCAAGTCAGCCTGACACCTATGACCCAGGGAAGTCAGTCCCACACCTCTAACCCAGTGAAGTCAGTCCCACACCTCTGACCCAGAAAAGTCAGTCCCACATATCTGACCCAGGGAAGTCAGTCACACACCTCTGACCCAGAACAGTCAGTCCCATACCTCTGACCCAGGAAGTCAGTCCCACATCTCTAACCCAGGGAAGTCAGCCCTACACCTCTGACCCAGGGAAGTCAGCCCTACACATCTGACCAAGAGAAGTCAGTCCCACACTCTGACCCAGGGAAGTCAGCCCCACACATCTGACCCAGGCAAGTCAGCCCTCAATTCTAACCCAGGCAGGTCAGTCCCACACCCCTGACCCAGGGAAGTCAGCCCCACACCTCTGACACAGGGAAGTCAGCCCCACACCTTTGACCCAGGCAAGTAAGTCCCACACCTCAGACCTAGGAAAGTCAGTCCCACACCTCTGACCCAGGCAAGTCGGTCCAACATCTCTGACCCAGGAAAATCAGCCCCACACCTCTGCCCCTGGCAAGTCAGCCCTCGCCTCAGACCCAGGCAAGTCAGTCCCACACCTCTGACTTGGCAAAGTCAGACCAACAACAATTAGATCAGTTAGATTAGTACAAGTTTGAAATAAACACCGGAGGGAGACATTTCAAGTCAGACATTGCATATTGACTTCTTTTGTTTACTTCTTTCCTCAGGTGCCTCTGAACAGACCCAACTCACTGATGGATGTAAAAAGTCAAACATAAGTGATATCTAATGCCAACTACTAAAAGTAGAACATTGTTGATAAATGTTCAAAATGACCACTTTTAGATTTCCTAAGGTCTTGTTGGGCTTTTCTTCACCATTTTGTACAATTTTGATTTCATTCCATTCAGAAATCAAGGTCATCTATTGCCATACAATATTAGACAACACACACATTATGTGGTATGCACTCACTGTCGTCTTGTGGACCAGATACCTTAATAAATTAGACGCTTTTTTACTTGATACTGTAGATATTTAAGTATTTCTCATATGAATATAATTTTTCATGGATACATCAGATCTTACATTAGACTGTTCATTTGAAGTTTTCAGTTTAGAGGTCCCTGTATGGGTGAATATTTTACGTGTAGTCACAGGTGTGTCATTGGGTGCATTTTCCTCATTTTCAATTTCCTCATCCTCCGAGAATTCTTTGATAACCACACTAGATTCTTGTTGCTTTTTCTCAACCTCTAGAGATTTTACTGAGTCTGTATGTTTCTTCCATAAGTCAGCTGCCCACAAGAGATCCTCCTTCCAGAGTTCATGGTTGGCTGGATTTAGATGAACGGCCCGTGAAAAACTTTTTAACGCCTGAAAAAAATATGATAAAGTCTGACACAATTATAGTACTAACGCCAATGATAAAATCTGACACAATTATAGTACTAACGCCAATGATAAAATCTGACACAATTATAGTACTAACGCCAATGAGAAAATCTGACACAATTATAGTACTAACGCCAATGAGAAAATCTGACACAATTATAGTACTAACGCCAATGAGAAAGTCTGACACAATTATAGTACTAACGCCAATGAGAAAGTCTGACACAATTATAGTACTAACGCCAATGAGAAAATCTGACACAATTATAGTACTAACGCCAATGAGAAAGTCTGACACAATTATAGTACTAACGCCAATGAGAAAGTCTGACACAATTATAGTACTAAGTTATGAGGATCATGTATGTCACAAAAATTCTACTTGTCATGAATTTCATTGTTTAGTTGAAGGGCCATTACAATGATGTAATTTGTGTAGTGTTAAAGTTATAAACATAAGATGCTTACTAAAAAGCTGCTTACATGTGTTATGTCTGTCAGTAATAAAACATAAAAAATATTTCTTTTTTGTTCTTACTGTTTTTTTCATTATTTGTTTTAGGTTTTGTTTTTTATTGGTTCTTTGGGGTTAGCCATAATGATAATGAAGTTTTAAGGTAAATATTATGCACTGTAATTTTCACTGTTTGAGAAAAATACAAATTTCTCATTAGGTTTTATTGCTCCTCTCCCCCTAATACCGTTCTTAACACCAGAAATGGCCCTTTAAGACAAGAAAAATATACAAGTGATTTTAACCATTCAGAAATCTACGACTGAGATCACTTTATCTTCTTCATTCAAGAAACTTTTGTTTTTACTTTAACAAAATTTGTCATCTTGAAATTTTAAGTGATGTATCATCTCTTCCTTTCTATATTGACAACAGTGATCTTACTCACTACAGGGATAGGAACTTTTACATAACAATCAGGTGTGGGACCTTACCATTTTGACTTCTCCTAAACCTAGTCGTGCTCGGCCTAGGGTCTGGTGTGCCACCCACCACATGGGCTTCAGATCTACAGCCCTCTCCCCCATATTTACTGCAGGGTATACCTCACACAGAATCAGCAACACCTTGAAACATCAGAAAATTATCTTAAGTAATTTGAGAGAAAGTACAAAGCAAGCACACCAAAAGCTTTTTATACACAGTTTGTCACCAAATGTTTCATGTATAGACAATGTATACATCTTTTATATAAAGATATTGTTACACAAGCAGTGAAAATGTTTACATAAACCATACTCTCCAGTCTGAAATGGGGGCCGCAATGACCAATTCGGCAAGGTGACCTGACATATTACCACAAGCACTCCACCTCTGGGTCGCGAGTTTGTATCCCATGTGGAGTAGTTGCCAGGTACTGACCATTGGTCGGTATTTTCTCTCCAAGTACTCGGCTTTCCTCACAAACCTGGTACATCCTTAAATGACCCTGGCTGTTAATAGGATGTTAAGCTAACCAAACCAAACTGAAGAAAATGTTACTGAAATATACATCTTTACATTGCTGTAAAAGGAATGGAAGCCTATAGAGTCACAGTAAGAGGAAAAACTAAGTGTTGTGAATCTGTTTGGAAAATCAAAATTATTTATTTATAACATAATATATAAAAAATTTTCTAGCCAATGATTTTACTGGTAAGTTAGTCAGTGGCGTAGGAAGATGAAACGTAATGGGGGGGCAAAGGTCCTCAATATTTTCTAACCATGCGCAATCAGTACTTCATTACATGTAGGATATAGTGCTAGCGAATTTTTTTTGGGATGCAATTAATCATGTTTTATATTTTAAACTTTAAGTAAAGTTAGAAGCTCAAACTTTTCAATGGTGGTAATGGTGTAAAGTAAGTAACTTTTGTAACCGAAGAAAAATGCTTAACCGTCTGCTCCTGTTTGAGATAGTGAAAAAATACCATTTGTCAGCAGTGGAGCATCTTTAAGAAAAAATAACTTAATCATGTGAATGAACTTCACAGTCAGACATGTAGGGATACCAGGCAATTCACCTGAACACATACAATGTACCTCATAACAGTCATGTACCTAAAACATTACCTGTGATTTCATTTCATACAGTGTTTCATCTGTTGGAGTCAGTTTTATGGCTTCATCCCATTTTCTTATAGCTTCCCAGTATCTAGATTAGATATTAATAAAAGTTAGTTTACTTTAACTATACCAGGTATGCTAAAAAGCAGTCAAAATACAATAACAAGTTGTATCAAACTGATGTTGCCCTTCATAGCAGCATGTTACTAGAAACTAATTACTCAAGATCATATGCTCACATGTAAACAGGCATTTGGGCAAATGATTTAGCAAAGAACAAAAAACATAATTAAAATCAATGGGTGTGTAAGATACATACAATACATACATCCAACTTTTCTTCACCAAGTTGATCAAGAGCAGCCTCCATATAAATATATGAACATATATATACATACCCTCGTGCACCTTGAGTTCGGGTTTCAAAATTAAACAATATTTATCTGTACATTTTTGGTGTCAAAATTGCTTTTTTGCTTATAGTTTTTTGATTGGCTTAATCTTGTAATGTGGTATCTTCATCAAAAGGTGGTAGAGTGATAAATGACAACATACCATGCATTCATAATTTAGAATAATACACCTTTTATAATTACATGCTTTTTAATACCACAGATGTTTCAAGCTTCCATAGTAAAGATTGTCTTGTCATCTACATCATATCTTTAGTGAGTCAGTGTGCACCTTAAGTGGTAACACTAAATCATGCAACTATGAAATGATAAATTGTGTATTGTCTTTTATGTTTGTAATGTCATGTTTTGATGAAAATCAATAAAATGTAAATGATAAAAAAAGTTGATCAAGAGCTTTCAATGGTAACTGCATCATATCAGGTCTTTCTAAATGGCAGTACATGAAATGGTGACATTTAGTGTTGTTATGGTGGAAGGAAAATTGTACCTCTCAGAATCTGCAAGGACTGTTCCTTCTTGTTTCAACCTATTGCTCTTTGCAATGGCATCTTCCAAGCAAATGATTTTCCTTGGGGGAACTAATGTTAACCAATCTACATCAAGATTTTCAGGATTTTCTTCTTCTTTTGAATTACTTTCAAAGGCTAATGAAGCTTCCTTAGTAACCTTTTCTCCAGCCTTCCGCTTCCATCCAAATGCAGTCATCTTCTGGAATTATACAAAACATCACAACCAAAGGATAAATCTGGAGGCTCTAAGAAACATATTCTCTCATTTCCTGTTAGGGAAACGTTTAAGAAATCAATTATAAACAAGAAGCCCTTTGGCCTTAACGGTCACCTGTTATTTGTTAAAAATTGTCATTTACTAGCCAACTGATGTCTTTATTCATAAAATAGGAACATAGATTTAATAGGTCTACATACTAAGTTTCATTAAGATTGGTGCATATTCAATCACATTATCTTGTTCACAAGGTTCAATAATTATTATCGCAATGGGCAATCAATAACTCCGTAATTAAGTAATAGTCGAATCAAGCTGATTTTCGAACTCATCCGATATCTTGCCAATGTTAGTCTACATACAAGGTATAAATTAAGCTGGGTACATATTTACTCAAATTATTGTATTCACAAGGTCCAATCATAATTATTAGTGCAAAGGGCAATAACTCCATATATAACTGTTGAATCAAGCTCATTTTCGAACTTGTGCAAGATATGTCCAATGTTAGTTTAAATACAAAATTTCATTAAGCTTGGTTCATATTTACTTAAATTATTGTGTTCACAAGGTTCAATTATTATTATTGTAAAGGGCAATAACTCCGTAACTTACAATCAAATCAGGCAGATTTTCGAACTCCTACGAAATCTTTTCAATCTTAGTCTAAATGCAAAATTTCATGAAGCTGAGTGCGTATTTACTCAAGATATCATGTTCACAATATCCAATAATAATTATTTGTGTAATGGGCAATAACTTCGTATATTAAAGTCGCATCACTCAGTCACGCTGATTTTCGAAATCCTCTGAGATCTTTCCAATCTTAGTCTACAAACATATTTTTATTAAGCTTGGTTCATATTTACTAAAATTATCGTGTTCAAAAGGTCCAATAATAGTTATTATTGCAAAGGGCAATAACTCCCTAAATTACTATTGAATAAACCTGATTTTCCAACTTGTCAGAGATCTTTCCAATGTTAGTCTACAAAAAAAGTTTCATTAAGCTCAGTTTATATTTACTCAAGTTATAATGTTCACAAGGACATGTTAACGGATGTCACATGACGGACGTTGCACAACGACGGACAAAAGACTATCGCAAGAACAGGTAAATATTGTGTTCTAAAAGTGTACTGTATGTAATCACTTTAAGGTTAATGACATACAGTCAAACCTGCTCTAACGACCGCCTGTATATAACGACTGCCTGTCTATAGTGACTGTTTTTCTGTCTCTCCTTCAGTGGTCGTTATAGACAGGTTTGACTGTAATTAGATATTGGGGTATATAAGTTTCCATTGGTTTATATATATATATAAGAAATAAAAACAATAACAACTGACTAGTGAGCGCCCCATTTAAGAGAGCTCTTCAGACTGTTTATTGAAGACGTATTATGACGTCATAGTTCATGATGTCATTTGCTAAGAGACAAGATATAAGCAATCAATAAGGAAAAATACAAAGAATACAATGTCGGATTATATAAAAGACAAAACATGAAAATATAAAAAATATTTCCTGTGCTCAGCAGGATTCGAACACGCCAAAAAAATTGTGCTAAGCAAAAGACAGTGCCATTAACCGATTGAGCTACGTCTACACATATCATAATACTTCCGAAAAAAAGTACCATGAAGTCAACATCCAACTATCATGTACATACAATAAAAGTAGTTCAGCAATAGTTTGAATGAGCACTGTTCAAACTAGGTTTGGTTAGTCTGATTAATTCAGATTCCTTAGCCTTGCGTATGACAACATCCGCATCATTCATCTGATATAAAGGGAAAATTTTGAACTCTCCTTTAGAACATTCATGTATATGTTTACTTACAGGTAAAAATCGTAAATGATCAGTCCGTATTTGCTGCTAGATCTGTGCACTATCATTCTTGTACATAACTCTGTACCCGTTTACCACAAATCATTACATATATTACGTTACTAGATCTACATTTCATATTATTTTTTACTTTGAAAGTAAAACCAGTTTTTAATGTTATTTCACTTCCTTCTACAATGTACTTACAAGTCCCGCAACGAGGAGTGTGACACTTAGACACACAACCATTAGACAAACTTCTTGAATGCTCATAAAAATGTTCTTTGCACAATTATTATATATTTTATCAAGAAAAAAACCTTCACAACAAAATTATTTTGCCGCCAATGTTTTCAGCCCTCCTGGGTATCTTCCAGGCGTCCTAGCTGCTTATTGTATTATGACCTCATATCATAGTTACTGTAACTTGACGTCATAATAGTAAGAGAGGAGATAATATAGCAAGGGACGTAATAAGATGATGTTAAATATATTGTTTATATTATAGCGTCATACACTTATTTATGGTTTAATGCGAGTTCAAAAAGTTTTATAAACATGTCTTCCTTGCTTTTGCGTTTTATATTGCTGGGACCCGGCATCTTGTGAAAAGGGAATATTCTAAAAGTTCCGTTCACGCATACATCTAAATGTTCACTAAGCGGAATTTTTTTTGTATCTGTTGTTTATGGACACGAACCCGTTCTTCAAGAGAATTTCCCATTTGGCCGATATAATTTTCTTTCCAAATTGGACAAGTTATACAATATATAAGATTTGTACTCTTGCAGTTTAGGTTATTATTCGCCTTGATGATTTTCCGTTTTTCAGTGTAACTGTCTCTTACTCTGCAGTATTTCCTCTGGTTTAACGAGTGACTTCCGTATAAAATCGGGGTAAGATCCTGTGCTGCTTGAACTATGTTGGTATGGTTAGGATTATGTGTAAAGACAAACGGAATAGTATTCTTATTTATGGTTTCGTCTTTCACATGTCTTCGTTCTTCTATTGGAATCTCCTTGACCCAGTCTATGCCTTTATGAATCAGCTTCTGTGGATAGTGTTGTTTCAATAGAAATAAGTAGTGCTCATTCAGTCTCTTTTCCTGTTTTTCACTTTCTACTACTATCGCACAAATTTGTCTGGCATGACAGAACGTGATATTTTGTTTCGTATGCGATGGATGACAGAAGTAGAAATCTAGGTATTGATGGGTATCCATAGTTTTAAAGTATACGCCCGTTGTTATCCTTATTCATTGTGTTTGTACTAGTACATCGAGAAATGCTAGTTCCATCTCGCTGTATTCCATGGTGAATTTGATACATTGGTTGAGGTTATTCATTGTATCGTGAAATGTTAAAAGGTTTTCTTTTGACCTTGTCCAGCTGATAAAGAAGTATCTAGGTATCTTTTCCAGTTGTTCTGTCTGTAAATGCTGAATTCATGGTTCTGTGTTTCTAGTAAGTTGTTAAGTTTATGTTCTAGAAATCTCATAACAAGATTAGCATATGTGGGAGCCACCCATGGCTGTTCCAAGTATTTGTCAGGACCCTGTCAGGATCATTTTAAGCAAGTTTCAGCCAAACCAGCCCGGTAGAACTTCAGAAGAAGTTCAAAATGTGTTTCAAGATGGCGGCTCTGGCAGCTATCTTGGATTGCAGATAGATCCAAAAATAAAAATTCTTTGTCAGGATCATGTCAGTATCATTTCAGGCAAGTTTCAGCCAAATCACCCCGGCAGAACTTGTGAAGATGTTCAAAATGTTTTTTTCAATATGGCGGCTGTGGTGGCCATCTTGGATTTCAGATCGACCCAAAAAATAACAACACTTGGTTGGGACCATGTCAGGATCATTTCATGCAAGTTTCAGCTGAATCCCACTTGTAGAACTTCAGAAAAAGTTCAAAATGTGTTTTCAAGATGGATGCTGTGGTGACCATGTTGGATTTCGGACCGACCCGAAAAATAACAACACTTGGTTGGGACCATGTCAAGATCATTACATGTGTAACGAAGCTGTGGTGCGCTTCGTTGCTATATTTTCAGGAAATTATATTAACCGGGACTTTGGCGGGAATTCGCTGTGCACGAGATCTCGGGACTGTGCCGAGGCTTTCAGTTTTCTACCGGGCCTTGAGAGGTGAGCGTTGTGTTTTTGAAACCTATGTAATTTTTATATATTTGTCGCCCATCCTTTCCCTAATTTGCTGTTATCGTATAGTATGGAAATGCATTAACATTACTGTGTGTGTATTTTTTGCTGTCCGTCGATATTTTTGCTATATTTTTGAGTTTGAAATACTTGTGAAATTGTGCAATGTTGGATTTGGCATGTCTCGCTTTTAGACGGGTTTCGATAGTAAGTAAAAGTCTTCACTCTTGTGTTGAGAGCCGTTGATAGGCTGGAAAAGAGTGGGAGCCTCCTGTGTTGAATTTCGGGGTTAACCGTTAAGGAGATATTTTGAGAATCTTCGCTGGAGAACGGTGTTTGTGAAATTGGAGGTTAAACTATCGATAATCGGCCCGGTGTGTAGTGCCACGTGCTCGGTCTTTCATTGATGGGTAGGAGTTAATTCTGATAGCGAAAACGTGAGAATATTAGCAGCAAAACTGTCCATTTCACAGTACTTCCCACTGAGCCACTCGGGTATTTTCTTGTTGTCACCTTTACACATGTTAAATATTAATAAACTGTTAAATGAATTTGATGTCGTCCATTGTCCATACTCACAAGTACCTTTGAATATTGTAGCGAGACATAGGAATCTGCAAGCTAACGCGGCAGTCGAACCCAGAGCAAAACAAATTAATTGTATCATTCTTACTTGTGTTGAGAGCCGTTGATAGGCTGGAAAAGAGTGGGAGCCTCCTGTGTTGAATTTCGGGGTTAACCGTTAAGGAGATATTTTGAGAATCTTCGCTGGAGAACGGTGTTTGTGAAATTGGAGGTTAAACTATCGATAATCGGCCCGGTGTGTAGCGCCACGTGCTTGGTCTTTCATTGATGGGTAGGAGTTAATTCTGATAGCGAAAACATGAGAATATTAGCAGCAAAACTGTCCATTTCACAGTACTTCCCACTGAGCCACGCGGGTATTTTCTTGTTGTCACCTTTACACATGTTAAATATTAATAAACTGTTAAATGAATTTGATGTCGTCCATTGTCCATACTCACTAGTACCTTTGAATATTGTAGCGAGACATAGGAATCTGCAAGCTAACGCGGCAGTCGAACCCAGAGCAAAACAAATTAATTGTATCATTCTTACTCTACGCTAATGACTGCGGTCGTAGCGAAACAAGTCGTTACACATGCAAGTTTCAGCTTAGTCACACGTGTAGAACTTGATAAGAAGTTCAAATGTGTTTTCAAGATGGCGGCTGTGACCACAGGGACCTGGCACGAAATTTTTTTAACCAATGGTATACATACATATATTATAGTATCAAGGGTATGAACTCGGTGGTCGAGAAAAACGGACCTATTTTTTTCAAACCGTGATTATTTTAATAAATGGGTTCTATACAACATTGACGGATAACTTATTTTAAAGAGAAATAATTTATCTTTCCATTGAGTGCTTGATGAACAAAATTGGCCAAGTATTGACGATGTTATGGCTTGATGAATCGGGAAATTTACGAAAAATATGCTAGGTAGACATTTCCCTGTCCGGTCGAAATGTCGTCTCGGCTCTAATGGGTACCTCAAAAACCAAGCCAAAATCACAAAATCTACGCTTGTGGCGCTAAACACTACCCATAACTGTGTTCATCCATAATCTCCTTTGGAGGTGTCATGGCCCGTACTTTGTTGAAACTCCATTTAAACATCGTGTAGCTCACTTACTTTAACCGTCACCGCCATGTTCATTTGTTCTTCGGAACGCTTCTCGAGTTTACCGACAAGCACAACATAACATAATTTGCATAATGTAGTCACGATATGTAAAGTCGAGAAGCGTTCCGAGAGAAAAATGAACATGGCGGTGACGGTTAAAGTACGTGAGCTACACGATGTTTAAATGGAGTTTCAGCAGAGTACGGGCCATGACACCTCCAAAGGAGATTGTGGATGAACACAGTTATGGGTAGTGTTTAGCGCCACAAGCGTAGATTTTGTGATTTTGGCTTGGTTTTTGAGGTACCCATTAGAGCCGAGACGACATTTCGACCGGACAGGGAAATGTCTACCTAGCATATTTTTCGTAAATTTCCCGATTCATCAAGCCATAACTTCGTCAATACTTGGCCAATTTTGTTCATCAAGCACTCAATGGAAAGATAAATTATTTTTCTTTAGGGTAAGATATCAGTCAATGTTGTATAGAACCCATTTATTAAAATAATCATGGTTTTAAAAAAAATAGGTCCTTTTTTCTCGACCGCCGAGTTCATACCCTTGATACTATAATATATATACATGTATACTGTTAGTTTAAAAAAAGTCGTGCCAGGTCCCTGTGACTGCCATCTTGGATTTGGTATGAATGTCAATGAAACAACAATTGTATATTATTTATTACTTTTCGAATTTAATTTTAAACCAAAACCTCATATAGAATAAACTAAGGGACTTTATCATCAGCTAATAGCCTTCACAAAATTATCGTTGTTTGGCCTGAGATAACATAAAAGAAGGCGATTATCCGTCTTTGAAAGCATGTAAGGTGTCATTCATGCAATATAAAACTAATAAGCTACTGCTTTATATTTATCTGACTCCCATTAGTCTTTAATCCGAACTATTAATTATTTTTAACAGAATTTCAATATTTCCAAACCTACCTTTGGATTTTTTTCAGCTATCGGCGGCCATGACAGTTCTAAATAATGTAACATCTATTTCCATTGGTTAATGAAAGTAAGGACGATTTTCGTTGGATGGTGAAGAGTCGAGCCTCGTTATCGATCTGGTACTAAATTTCAAAGTTGACAAGACGTCGCATCAGCTGATCGACAGGTACCCCCTATTTGCTTTACCTGGATTATTTATATTTGACCATACACTGATTGCATGCTAATATTTAAAGTATGATTTATTCGTGTAGACTTATTTGTAAACACATGGTGCCGTTAGATTAGCTGCTAGAGGCAGATTTCTTCTCGGTAGCAGACCAAATATTTTGTAAACAATCGCATTTTTCTTTCAATAATGGAATCATATTTCAACATAATACGATGAGTCATTATTCAATACAAATATTCTTATCTTGCTTACCTCTAACATTGTCAGAGTAATACTCATAAAAGTGTTCATAACTGCATGTGATCTGCTAAGCGTAACTCATTTCAGATCTAAGATGGTGGCCATGGTCTTATACTTGACAAAACCTACACCTTACAATATGTTTCAGAATAAGACTATAAAAATGTCAATGAATCAAGACATTACAGTTAGGTTTTTTTCAGATATAAACTGATAAATATTAAAATATTTCTATAAATTAATGTATAAAAATAGTTTATAATGTGGTGATTTGAGACATTTTATTCTTCAGTGTAATAGGATGGAGCTGAACACACTCCAGTGTACAGTATGGATGGAGAATATCGGACCAGCTGGTGATGTACAGAAACGCACACAGCATAAAAACATGACACTCACACTCGGACGGAATGAATTCAGAGATGTTGTGCTTAAACTAGACTTTGCTAAAAGAGATGTGAAGTATGCATTGAAAGAATTAACAATTCACAAAAAGTTTGTCAAAGATGGAAAGGCAACCATTAAAATTCCAGACAAGAAGATTCAATTTTTATTATCAAATTGTCCACCAGATAAACTCATCATGTTTCTCAAAACCATGCACACTAAACTTGAATGTCAGAAACAAAAGAAACCTGTCCATGATAGGAAGCGTTTGTTATCTGATCTGCCGAGATCTTTTGAGGACATAAGTCCTCTTACGTTGAAGGATCTTCAGACTGTCCATGAAATGAGGGCAAAGAAGACTGAAAATAACTTGGATATTTTCACACCAAAAGGAAAAGGAAAACGAAAAAGAGAAAATGATGAAAAAGAAAATGTTCCACCTCAAGGCGTCAAAATGGCTCGTAAATTAATGTCTGCTACTGTAACCACCACTTGTAGTCCATTTAAACCTGTGCTGAATCCGGTCAAGCTGAACAAGGGACAGACCTCGGTACTTGATGCGATCATCAGCAGGAAGAATGTTTTCTTCACAGGAAGTGCTGGCACTGGCAAATCATTTTTATTACGAAGGATTATCGGTAAAAAAATCAATAATGTATTAAGTCTTATTGTTTTTACTACGAAAGATAGTCAGTAAAAACAATCATTGTATTAAATATTAATTAATCTTATTGTTTTGTACTATGAAGGATTATCAGTAAAATGTGATTGATCTTAATCTTATTGTTTTTTCTACATTGCGTTCAGCATTTAATTAGAGAATTGAAATCAAATCAAAACCTTATCTGCTTAATTGGGATACATTTTGCAAAAAAAGTCTTGTTAAATGAAAATAATAACACTGTTCTTTTAATATTCTGAACATTTGTATCTAGATTGAATTTATTTTTGCTACAGACAAAAACCCAAATGATTAATTTAGAACTGATTTAATCTCATTAACAGGTGCCCTGCCTCCCCAGCATACATATGCAACCGCCAGTACCGGAGTGGCTGCCTGCCACATAGGGGGGATAACTCTGCATTCCTTCGCTGGTAAGAAAATGAAAATTGCTTTGTTTAAATGACAGTGGTATACCGATAATTTAACTCTGTATTTGTTAACTGCATATGATATTATGACAAAAAGATAATTACAATACCATTTCTTTGACATATCATGGATTATTAATTAGTAAATAATTACCTTTAGGATATACATGTATTGATGTATATATACATGTAACTGATGTTAAACCCGTTGACATTGTAAAGTTATCAACTGCCTTCAATGCAGTGGTTACAGATATATAAAGGTAGTTTATAGCCATAACAATATCTGTTAGTCCCTATTGATCTGTTCCATATGACAGGTAAAGGTTCTGGACATCAGTTAATCCCCACGTGATATGTTCCATATGACAGGTATAGCTTCTGGACGTCTGTTAATCCCCACATGATATGTTCCATATGACAGGTATAGGGTCTTGACATCTGTTAATCGCCACATGATACTTTCCATATGACAGGTAAAGGTTCTGGACGACTGTAAATCCCCACATGATACGTTCCATATGACAGGTATAGGTTCTGGACATCTGTTAATCCCCACATGATATGTTCCATATGACAGGTATAGGTTTTGGACGTCTGTTAATCCCCACATGATATGTTCCATATGACAGGTATAGGTTCGGGACGTTTGTTAATCCCCACATGATATGTTCCATATGACAGGTATAGGTTCAGGACGTCTGTTAATCCCCACATGATATGTTCCATATGACAGGTATAGGTTCTGGACGTCTGTTAATCCCCACATGATATGTTCAATGTGACAGGTAAAAGTTCTGGACATCTGTTAATCCCCACATGATACGTTCCATATGACAGGTATAGGTTCTGGATGTCTGTTAATCCCCACGTGATATGTTCCATATGACAGGTATAGGTTCGGGACGTCTGTTAATCCCCACATGTTATGTTTCATATGACAGGTATAGGTTCTGGATGTCTGTTAATCCCCATGTGATATGTTCGATATGATATGTCCTATGACAGGTATAGGTTCTGGACATATGTTAATCCCCACATGATATGTTCCATATGACAGGTATAGGTTCCGGACGTCTGTTAATCCCCACATGTTATGTTCCATATGACAGGTATAGGTTCTGGACGACTGTTAATCCCCACGTAATATGTTCCATGTGACAGGTATAGGTTCTGGAAATCTGTTAATCCCCACACGATATGTTCCATATGACAGGTATAGGTTCTGGATGTCTTTTAATCCCCACATGATATGTTCCATATGACAGGTAAAGGTTCTGGACATCAGTTAATCCCCACATGATATGTTCCATATGACAGGTATAGGTTCTGGACGTCTGTTAATCCCCACATGATATGTTCCATATGACAGGTATAGGTTCGGGATGTCTTTTAATCCCACACATGATATGTTTCCCCATATGTCATTGACAGGTATAGGTTCGGACGTCTGTTAATCCCCACATGATATGTTCCATATGACAGGTATAGGTTCGGGATGTCTTTTAATCCCCACACGATATGTTTCATATGACAGGTATAGGTTCAGGACGTCTGTTAATCCCCACATGATATGTTCCATATGACAGGTATAGGTTCGGGATGTCTTTTAATCCCCACATGATATGTTTCATATGACAGGTATAGGTTCGGGACATCTGTTAATCCCCACATGATATGTTCCATATGACAGGTATAGGTTCTGGACGTCTGTTAATCCCCACGTGATATGTTCCATATGACAGGTATAGGTTCCGGACGTCTGTTAATCCCCAAATGATATGTTCCATATGACAGGTAAAGGTTCTGGACAACTGTTAATCCCCACATGATCTGTTCCATATGACAGGTAAAGGTTCTGGACATCAGTTAATCCCCACATGATATGTTCCATATGACAGGTATAGGTTCTGGACGTCTGTTAATCCCCACATGATATGTTCCATATGACAGGTATAGGTTCTGGACGTCTGTTAATCCCCACATGATATGTTCCATATGACAGGTATAGGTTCTGGACGTCTGTTAATCCCCACATGATATGTTCCATATGACAGGTATAGGTTCTGGACGTCTGTTAATCCCCACATGATATGTTCCATATGACAGGTATAGGTTTGGACGTCTGTTAATCCCCACATGATATGTTCCATATGACAGGTATAGGTTCGGGACGTCTGTTAATCCCCACATGATATGTTCCATATGACAGGTATAGGTTCGGGACGTCTGTTAATCCCCACATGATATGTTCCATATGACAGGTATAGGTTCGGGACGTCTGTTAATCCCCACATGATATGTTCCATATGACAGGTATAGGTTCTGGACGTCTGTTAATCCCCACATGATATGTTCCATATGACAGGTATAGGTTCTGGACGTCTGTTAATCCCCACATGATATGTTCCATATGACAGGTATAGGTTCTGGACGTCTGTTAATCCCCACATGATATGTTCCATATGACAGGTATAGGTTCTGGACGTCTGTTAATCCCCACATGATATGTTCCATATGACAGGTATAGGTTCGGGACGTCTGTTAATCCCCACATGATATGTTCCATATGACAGGTATAGGTTCGGGACGTCTGTTAATCCCCAATGATATGTTCCATATGACAGGTATAGGTTCGGGAGTCTGTTAATCCCCACATGATATGTTCCATATGACAGGTATAGGTTCTGGACGTCTGTTAATCCCCACATGATATGTTCCATATGACAGGTATAGGTTCGGGACGTCTGTTAATCCCCACATGATATGTTCCATATGACAGGTATAGGTTCTGGGAGTCTGTTAATCCCCACATGATATGTTCCATATGACAGGTATAGGTTCGGGACGTCTGTTAATCCCCACATGATATGTTCCATATGACAGGTATAGGTTCTGGACGTCTGTTAATCCCCACATGATATGTTCCATATGACAGGTATAGGTTCGGGACGTCTGTTAATCCCCACATGATATGTTCCATATGACAGGTATAGGTTCGGGACGTCTGTTAATCCCCACATGATATGTTCCATATGACAGGTATAGGTTCGGGACGTCTGTTAATCCCCACATGATATGTTCCATATGACAGGTATAGGTTCGGGACGTCTGTTAATCCCCACATGATATGTTCCATATGACAGGTATAGGTTCGGGACGTCTGTTAATCCCCACATGATATGTTCCATATGACAGGTATAGGTTCGGGACGTCTGTTAATCCCCACATGATATGTTCCATATGACAGGTATAGGTTCGGGACGTCTGTTAATCCCCACATGATATGTTCCATATGACAGGTATAGGTTCGGGACGTCTGTTAATCCCCACATGATATGTTCCATATGACAGGTATAGGTTCGGGACGTCTGTTAATCCCCACATGATATGTTCCATATGACAGGTATAGGTTCGGGACGTCTGTTAATCCCCACATGATATGTTCCATATGACAGGTATAGGTTCGGGACGTCTGTTAATCCCCACATGATATGTTCCATATGACAGGTATAGGTGTGGGACGTCTGTTAATCCCCACATGATATGTTCCATATGACAGGTATAGGTTCGGGATGTCTGTTAATCCCCACATGATATGTTCCATATGACAGGTATAGGTTCGGGACGTCTGTTAATCCCCACATGATATGTTCCATATGACAGGTATAGGTTCTGGACATCTGTTAATCCCCACATGATATGTTCCATATGACAGGTATAGGTTCGGGACATCTGTTAATCCCCACATGATATGTTCCATATGACAGGTATAGGTTCGGGACGTCTGTTAATCCCCACATGATATGTTCCATATGACAGGTATAGGTTCGGGACGTCTGTTAATCCCCACATGATATGTTCCACTTGACAGGTATAGGTTCGGGACGTCTGTTAATCCCCACATGTTATGTTCCACTTGACAGGTATAGGTTCGGGACATCTGTTAATCCCCACATGATATGTTCCATATGACAGGTATAGGTGTGGGACATCTGTTAATCCCCACATGATATGTTCCATATGACAGGTATAGGTTCGGGACGTCTGTTAATCCCCACATGATATGTTCCATATGACAGGTATAGGTTCGGGACGTCTGTTAATCCCCACATGATATGTTCCATATGACAGGTATAGGTTCGGGACGTCTGTTAATCCCCACATGATATGTTCCATATGACAGGTATAGGTTCGGGACGTCTGTTAATCCCCACATGATATGTTCCATATGACAGGTATAGGTTCGGGACGTCTGTTAATCCCCACATGATATGTTCCATATGACAGGTATAGGTTCGGGACGTCTGTTAATCCCCACATGATATGTTCCATATGACAGGTATAGGTTCGGGACGTCTGTTAATCCCCACATGATATGTTCCATATGACAGGTATAGGTTCTGGACGTCTGTTAATCCCCACATGATATGTTCCATATGACAGGTATAGGTTCGGGACGTCTGTTAATCCCCACATGATATGTTCCATATGACAGGTATAGGTTCGGGACATCTGTTAATCCCCACATGATATGTTCCATATGACAGGTATAGGTTCTGGACGTCTGTTAATCCCCACATGATATGTTCCATATGACAGGTATAGGTTCGGGACGTCTGTTAATCCCCACATGATATGTTCCATATGACAGGTATAGGTTCAGGACGTCTGTTAATCCCCACGTGATATGTTCCATATGACAGGTATAGGTTCAGGACGTCTGTTAATCCCCACATGATATGTTCCATATGACAGGTATAGGTTCGGGACGTCTGTTAATCCCCACATGATATGTTCCATATGACAGGTATAGGTTCGGGACGTCTGTTAATCCCCACATGATATGTTCCATATGACAGGTATAGGTTCGGGACGTCTGTTAATCCCCACATGATATGTTCCATGTGACAGGTATAGGTTCGGGACGTCTGTTAATCCCCACATGATATGTTCCATATGACAGGTATAGGTTCGGGACGTCTGTTAATCCCCACATGATATGTTCCATATGACAGGTATAGGTTCGGGACGTCTGTTAATCCCCACATGATATGTTCCATATGACAGGTATAGGTTCGGGGACGACTGTTAATCCCCACATGATATGTTCCATATGACAGGTATAGGTTCGGGACGTCTGTTAATCCCCACATGATATGTTCCATATGACAGGTATAGGTTCGGGACGTCTGTTAATCCCCACATGATATGTTCCATATGACAGGTATAGGTTCGGGACGTCTGTTAATCCCCACATGATATGTTCCATATGACAGGTATAGGTTCGGGACGTTTGTTAATCCCCACATGATATGTTCCATATGACAGGTATAGGTTCGGGACGTCTGTTAATCCCCACATGATATGTTCCATATGACAGGTATAGGTTCGGGACGTCTGTTAATCCCCACATGATATGTTCCACATGACAGGTATAGGTTCTGGACGTCTGTAAATCCCCATGTGATATGTTCCATATGACAGGTATAGGTTCGGGACGTCTGTTAATTCCCACATGATATGTTCTGTTCCACATGACAGGTATAGGTTCGGGACGTCTGTTAATCCCCATGTGATATGTTCCACATGACAGGTATAGGTTCTGGACGACTGTTAATCCCCATGTGATATGTTCCATATGACAGGTATAGGTTCGGGACGTCTGTTAATCCCCACATGATATGTTCCATATGACAGGTATAGGTTCTGGACGACTGTTAATCCCCATGTGATATGTTTCATATGACAGGTATAGGTTCGGGACGTCTGTTAATCCCCACATGATATGTTCCATATGACAGGTATAGGTTCGGGATGTCTGTTAATCCCCATGTGATATGTTCCACATGACAGGTATAGGTTCTGGACGACTGTTAATCCCCACATGATATGTTCCATATGACAGGTATAGGTTCGGGATGTCTGTTAATCCCCAGTGATATGTTCCACATGACAGGTATAGGTTCTGGACGACTGTTAATCCCCACATGATATGTTCCACATGACAAGTATAGGTTCTGGACGACTGTTAATCCCCACATGATATGTTCCATATGACAGGTATAGGTTCGGGATGTCTGTTAATCCCCATGTGATATGTTCCACATGACAGGTATAGGTTCTGGACGACTGTTAATCCCCACATGATATGTTCCACATGACAGGTATAGGTTCTGGACGACTGTTAATCCCCATGTGATATGTTCCACATGACAGGTATAGGTTCTGGACGACTGTTAATCCCCACATGATATGTTCCATATGACAGGTATAGGTTCTGGATGTCTGTTAATCCCCACATGATATGTTCCACATGACAAGTATAGGTTCTGGACGACTGTTAATCCCAACATGATATGTTCCATATGACAGGTTTAGGTTCGGGATGTCTTTTAATCCCCACATGATATGTTCCATATGACAGGTATAGGTTCCAGACGACTGTTAATCCCCACGTGATATGTTCCATGTGACAGGTATAGGTTCCTGACGACTGTTAATCCCCACGTGATATGTTCCATGTGACAGGTATAGGTTCGGGACATCTGTTAATCCCCACATGATATGTTCCATATGACAGGTATAGGTTCAGGACGATCTGTTAATCCCCACATGATATGTTCCATATGACAGGTATAGGTTCGGGACGTCTGTTAATCCCCACATGATATGTTCCATATGACAGGTATAGGTTCGGGACGTCTGTTAATCCCCACGTGATATGTTCCATATGACAGGTATAGGTTCGGACGTCTGTTAATCCCCACATGATATGTTCCATATGACAGGTATAGGTTCGGGACGATCTGTTAATCCCCACATGATATGTTCCATATGACAGGTATAGGTTCGGGACGTCTGTTAATCCCCACATGATATGTTCCATATGACAGGTATAGGTTCGGGACGTCTGTTAATCCCCACATGATATGTTCCATATGACAGGTATAGGTTCGGGACGTCTGTTAATCCCCACATGATATGTTCCATATGACAGGTATAGGTTCGGGACGTCTGTTAATCCCCACATGATATGTTCCATATGACAGGTATAGGTTCGGGACGTCTGTTAATCCCCACATGATATGTTCCATATGACAGGTATAGGTTCGGGACGTCTGTTAATCCCCACATGATATGTTCCATATGACAGGTATAGGTTCGGGACGTCTGTTAATCCCCACATGATATGTTCCATATGACAGGTATAGGTTCGGGACGTCTGTTAATCCCCACATGATATGTTCCATATGACAGGTATAGGTTCGGGACGTCTGTTAATCCCACATGATATGTTCCATATGACAGGTATAGGTTCGGGACGTCTGTTAATCCCCACATGATATGTTCCATATGACAGGTATAGGTTCGGGACGTCTGTTAATCCCCACATGATATGTTCCATATGACAGGTATAGGTTATAGGAATAGCTACAGATTAACTGGAAGGGGAAGGGTGCTTTATCATTGATCTGGCCATTGCATATTTGGGGTTTACATGGCTTTATTTTTTTGTTATTTAGTCTCATTGTATTTGGAGCAACTTTGAATCCATATGGTACTGTAATAATCTTTCTTTTTTTCCATGTGTACTATTTCTTCTGTATTTCACCCTTTTGCCCCAAGTCACAACTTCCAAATAGGTACCACTTTTTTTGTTTAGAACTCAAATCAAAGACAGATGTACATAGTACTACATACTACATTTTAGTCTATGTGTTTGTAATCACCGTTACTACAGTATTAAGTTACATAAATGGTCTATGTACAGTTTACACATAGCGTCAATGAAATGTGAAATTTGGTTCAGACAAAAAGATTTTTAACATTTCAGATAACTTGCTAGTTTTATGGTTTTATTTATATGTTGAGTCTACTCTCTTGTAAAGTAGAATTTAGAAATCCTAAGACAATGGTATCTATATTGCTATATGTAAAAAAAAATCCTTATATTTTAAAAGTAATTGAAAAGCTATCTCACAAGCCCTGACAAACAAATGGGCAGGCATATGGATGCAAGAATTATAATCACTGGATCTAGAGGACTAATATAAACAAATATTTCTACAAAGTTAAACAATGAAAAAGTATTGCATCATAATTTTATTTAATGATTACAGTTGAAAGGAACATTTAATAAATTAATACTGTTTAAATGTTCTGTTCATGATCTTCTAGGTCAATATTGGAAAGGTTTACTTTCAAGAGCACTCAAATCAACATTCTTCAGTCTGTCATATGACGCTAATTGTATGTATATGTATACATACACTTGTATACAGGTCCAAGAGATGGAACTTTATGCTAATTCATGTCCACTATGCCATGCATGTTGCCTGGAAATAAAGAACCGAACACATGTTTTTGATATCTGTTGAAGTGACAACAATTGAAATCGATCAATTTTCAAATATATATAATATGAATAAATGTAGGTTCATTCTACAGTTTTTTTATTTATTTTTGATTAAACAATTTTATAAGTTTGTGAATGTTTCACTGATCGCTTTTGAGAGAGATTCACATATTGTTTCCAAAAAAATATACAAAAATTCATTTATCTATAGTTATTTCCAACAAAAATGTAGAATAATTATAAATGATGACATGGCGGCTGTACATTATCAACTCCTGATAACAGTTGTCATAAACACATGTTACAAGACACGAATTTCATTATTATGACCAGAAATATTACTGTTATGTGTCCTCCAAATATAGCTAAAGAACAAGCTAAAACCTACATGTACATATGTATATGTGTATATCAGAACATATACAATACAATTTTACCAATTAACCTACAATGTAAATCCTATATACAATGTATGTGTATAACACTACCAGAACATGTACAGAACAAAAATTTACAAATTAAAAATCTATAAATATATACATCAGAACTGTATGAATTGACCGGTAGCATAATATTATAGATTAATTGAAACAAATCTTAGCTTGATAATGCACTAGCGGTTACATTCTAACTGTACATGCATTACAACGGTACATTTTATAAATATACAGGGCATTCATTACCCCTAAGAGGCCCCACTAAAGAACCGCTTTTTACCCCAGGGTTACGTTTTACGCGATTGGGGAACAGGTATGAAACATGTGACCATATGTGACCACTCATTTATGAAAAAATACTGCTAGGGACTATTTACATAATGATCAAAATACGAAGACTCACTCACTATCAGCTAGAGCAGGGAGTACCGGGTAGTAGGCCTAGGTACGTACAGTAGCGGTCCGGAGCCGCGTGCTCGTTTGAACTGTTCTCTTCACTATAACAAGTTGTATTAACACTGTCCATGCGTTGTAATGTTTACCGAGTCAGTTGTTGGGATTGTTGCTGATCCATTGCCTTTCCTTTCGCATTTTAGGTGAGTCAGTTGGTTGTTTTTGCGGAAAACATTTTGGTTCAAAACTACGGTAGCCATGTTTTGTTTACTACGGAGAGTGGTGGGTGTTGCGCATGCGTTAAGGTTGAACTGCAACTCATAGCCGGTCGGGGAGGACTTTTAGGATTCCCATAGATATTATTATTTTTTCTTCCCATGTACAGCGATTTTGACGGAAAGTTTTATTTTTCTAATTCATAAGAAATTATACCGGATATATTAATACCATTTTTACCGATTTTACAGTCACTTGCCCGACTATTCGCTTTAAAGTGAATAGTCGGGCAAAGGAAACCAGTCTAAATGCGTTCTTTGGCCTTCCAAAAGTCATTGTATACCATAATGGTGGTCAAGTTCTGCTTACGGTGTCCAGTTTTGACCATTGAAATTTTGGGGAAGCCCCGTGTAAATTTAGCCACAGTTCTAAATATAAATTCGCCAAACTCTTTGAAAACGAGGCTGCGTGGAAATGTCAACATGGACATGTGTTTCTCAGTCGTGTCGGTTTCGTTTCGTGTGATAAACCTCTAATGCGGTATGCAAATTGTTGTTTTGAGATGATACATTTGATGCAAATGAATTATTCTTACATTAATGACAATGCTTTGTAATCATTTTTCGATAAAAGCATCTTGTACATGGAAATCGACACAAATATTTTGCCGATGCAGAGATGGGGCCCCGGCAAGGGGCAATTATTGCAGCATCGCATTCGTCGTATTTTACATCAACCGAATCATGAAGGTTAAATACAAATAATCGTAACATAATTTCCCATTTAAAACCACACGAAAACGTTCCATAGAACGTCCATGCATGTAGCTGTCAAAGATGTGAAAATAAATTAGCTCATACATAGATATTTTACAAGTACAATATATGTGTTCAATTATTCGTGTAGTTTTTTGCAGAGATTTAATTAAATTATCTATGTCTCTGGTTGTTTTTTTTTTGTAAACAATATTTGAGTTCTGGAGAGAGATGACATGAATGTCCAGCTGGAAGGAAAAAAACTTTTATGATGTATATGTATCGTACAATGTATATATGTAAACGTACATTCCATGTAGCTGCTATAGAATTACAACTAGGAAATTCTCTCAAACATTGATAATATTTAATTCTTTACATTCATGTAGGCCTATGCTGTGAGAATTAACACATCATATATATTTCCAGAAAACATATAGGCCTACATGTATGTTACTTTCCTTTTCTGTTGTTTCCTGTTCTTTTTTGTGCTCTGGAGAAAAAGATGATTGAGTTGAAGAAAAGTAATTAATTAAGAGAAATGTGTACCACAGTACTTTGTCTGTAGCCGAGGGGTTCTATACTGTTTTAATAGTCCAGTAATTAATAATTAAATTGAAAATTTCAAAATTAAGATGAAATTGTAAATTCCATTTTTGAATGAAGTGGTTCCCCTCCTTTGAGAGTACACAGTGTGTATACCCTTTTTGGTTTTTAGGAATAATACCTGAATAGGAACCTGAAATAACATGACAATCAATCAGGTATGTGTGTGTTGGGGGGTGGGGGGCTAAAAGACAGAAGAATCATGAGGTTGGGAAGTTGTAACTTGAGTGGGGGGTTGAAATATAGAATAGCTACAGATAACTGGAAGTGGAAGGGTGCTTTATCATTGATCTGGCCATTGCATATTTGGGGTTTACATGGCTTTTTTTTTTGGTTATTTAGTCTCATTGATTTTGGAGCAACTTGAATCCATATGGTACTGTATATCTTTCTTTTTTCCATGTGTAGCTATTTCTTCTGTATTTCACCCTTTGCCCAAGTCACAACTTCCCAATAGGTACCACTTTTTTGTTTAGAACTCAAATCAAAGACAGATGTACATAGTACTACATACTACATTTTAGTCTATGTGTTTGTAATCACCGTTACTACAGTATTAATACATAAATGGTCTATGTACAAGTTACACATAGACAATAAATGTGAAATTTGGTTCAGACAAAAAGATTTTTAACATTTCAGATAACATGCTAGTTTTATGGTTTTATTTATATGTTGAGTCTACTCTCTTGTAAAGTAGAATTTAGAAATCCTAAGACAATGGTATCTATATTGCTATATGTAAAAAAAAATCCTTATATTTTAAAAGTAATTGAAAAGCTATCTCACAAGCCCTGACAAACAAATGGGCAGGCATATGGATGCAAGAATTATAATCACTGGATCTAGAGGACTAATATAAACAAATATTTCTACAAAGTTAAACAATGAAAAAGTATTGCATCATAATTTTATTTAATGATTACAGTTGAAAGGAACATTTAATAAATTAATACTGTTTAAATGTTCTGTTCATGATCTTCTAGGTCAATATTGGAAAGGTTTACTTTCAAGAGCACTCAAATCAACATTCTTCAGTCTTCATATGATGCTAATTGTATGTATATGTATACATACACTTGTATACAGGTCCAAGGGATGAACTTTATGTATTCATGTCACTATGCATGCATGGTGCCTGAAAAAAAAGAACCAACAATTTTTTATATCTGTTGAATGTGACAAAAATTGAAATGATCAATTTCAAATATATATAAATGAATAAATGTAGGTTCATTCTACAGGTTTTTTTTTTTATTTTAGAGAAAACATTTTATAAGTTGTGAATGTTTCACTGATGCATTTGATAGAATCAAATATTGTTTCAAAAAATATACAAAATTCATTATCTATAGTTCCAACAAAAATTTAGAATAATTATAAATGATACATGGCTGCAGTACATTTCAACTCTGTAAAGTTTGTCATATACACATGTACAAACACTATTTATTATTATGACCAGAAATAATACTGTATGTGTCCTCCAAATATATCTAAAGAACAAGCTAAAACCTACATGTACATATGTATATGTGTATATCAGAACATATACAATACAATTTTACCAATTAACCTACAATGTAAATCCTATATACAATGTATGTGTATAACACTACCAGAACATGTACAGAACAAAAATTTACAAATTAAAAATCTATAAATATATACATCAGAACTGTATGAATTGACCGGTAGCATAATATTATAGATTAATTGAAACAAATCTTAGCTTGATAATGCACTAGCGGTTACATTCTAACTGTACATGCATTACAACGGTACATTTTATAAATATACAGGGCATTCATTACCCCTAAAGAGGCCCCACTAAAGAACCGCTTTTTACCCCAGGGTTACGTTTTACGCGATTGGGGAACAGGTATGAAACATGTGACCATATGTGACCACTCATTTATGAAAAAATACTGCTAGGGACTATTTACATAATGATCAAAATACGAAGACTCACTCACTATCAGCTGAGCAGGGAGTACCGGGTAGTAGGCCTAGGTACGTACAGTAGCGGTCCGGAGCCGCGTGCTCGTTTGAACTGTTCTCTTCACTATAACAAGTTGTATTAACACTGTCCATGCGTTGTAATGTTTACCGAGTCAGTTGTTGGGATTGTTGCTGATCCATTGCCTTTCCTTTCGCATTTTAGGTGAGTCAGTTGGTTGTTTTTGCGGAAACATTTTGGTTCAAAACTACGGTAGCCATGTTTTGTTTACTACGGAGAGTGGTGGGTGTTGCGCATGCGTTAAGGTTGAACTGCACTCATAGCCGGTCGGGAGGACTTTTAGGATTCCCATACATATTATTATTTTCTTTGCATGTACAGCGATTTTGACGGAAAGTTTTATTTTTCTAATTCATAAGAAATTATACCGGATATATTAATACCATTTTTACCGATTTTACAGTCACTTGCCCGACTATTCGCTTTAAAGTGAATAGTCGGGCAAAGGAAACCAGTCTAAATGCGTTCTTTGGCCTTCCAAAAGTCATTGTATACCATAATGGTGGTCAAGTTCTGCTTACGGTGTCCAGTTTTGACCATTGAAATTTTGGGGAAGTCCCGTGTAAATTTAGCACAGTTCTAAATATAAATTCGCCATACTCTTTGAAAACGAGGCTGCGTGGAAATGTCAACATGGACATGTGTTTCTCAGTCGTGTCGGTTTCGTTTCGTGTGATAAACCTCTAATGCGGTATGCAAATTGTTGTTTTGAGATGATACATTTGATGCAAATGAATTATTCTTACATTAATGACAATGCTTTGTAATCATTTTTCGATAAAAGCATCTTGTACATGGAAATCGACACAAATATTTTGCCGATGCAGAGATGGGGCCCCGGCAAGGGGCAATTATTGCAGCATCGCATTCGTCGTATTTTACATCAACCGAATCATGAAGGTTAAATACAAATAATCGTAACATAATTTCCCATTTAAAACCACACGAAAACGTTCCATAGAACGTCCATGCATGTAGCTGTCAAAGATGTGAAAATAAATTAGCTCATACATAGATATTTTACAAGTACAATATATGTGTTCAATTATTCGTGTAGTTTTTTGCAGAGATTTAATTAAATTATCTATGTCTCTGGTTGTTGTTTTTTTTGTAAACAATATTTGAGTTCTGGAGAGAGATGACATGAATGTCCAGCTGGAAGGAAAAAAACTTTTATGATGTATATGTATCGTACAATGTATATATGTAAACGTACATTCCATGTAGCTGCTATAGAATTACAACTAGGAAATTCTCTCAAACATTGATAATATTTAATTCTTTACATTCATGTAGGCCTATGCTGTGAGAATTAACACATCATATATATTTCCAGAAAACATATAGGCCTACATGTATGTTACTTTCCTTTTCTGTTGTTTCCTGTTCTTTTTTGTGCTCTGGAGAAAAAGATGATTGAGTTGAAGAAAAGTAATTAATTAAGAGAAATGTGTACCACAGTACTTTGTCTGTAGCCGAGGGGTTCTATACTGTTTTAATAGTCCAGTAATTAATAATTAAATTGAAAATTTCAAAATTAAGATGAAATTGTAAATTCCATTTTTGAATGAAGTGGTTCCCCTCCTTTGAGAGTACACAGTGTGTATACCCTTTTTGGTTTTTAGGAATAATACCTGAATAGGAACCTGAAATAACATGACAATCAATCAGGTATGTGTGTGTTGGGGGGTGGGGGGCTAAAAGACAGAAGAATCATGAGGTTGGGAAGTTGTAACTTGAGTGGGGGGTTGAAATATAGAATAGCTACAGATAACTGGAAGTGGAAGGGTGCTTTATCATTGATCTGGCCATTGCATATTTGGGGTTTACATGGCTTTTTTTTTTGGTTATTTAGTCTCATTGATTTTTGGAGCAACTTGAATCCATATGGTACTGTATATCTTTCTTTTTTCCATGTGTAGCTATTTCTTCTGTATTTCACCCTTTGCCCAAGTCACAACTTCCCAATAGGTACCACTTTTTTGTTTAGAACTCAAATCAAAGACAGATGTACATAGTACTTAGTATGTAGTACTATGTGTTTGTAATCACCGTTACTACAGTATTAATACATAAATGGTCTATGTACAAGTTACACATAGACAATAAATGTGAAATTTGGTTCAGACAAAAAGATTTTTAACATTTCAGATAACTTGCTAGTTTTATGGTTTTATTTATATGTTGAGTCTACTCTCTTGTAAAGTAGAATTTAGAAATCCTAAGACAATGGTATCTATATTGCTATATGTAAAAAAAAAATCCTTATATTTTAAAAGTAAATTGAAAAGCTATCTCACAAGCCCTGACAAACAAATGGGCAGGCATATGGATGCAAGAATTATAATCACTGGATCTAGAGGACTAATATAAACAAATATTTCTACAAAGTTAAACAATGAAAAAGTATTGCATCATAATTTTATTTAATGATTACAGTTGAAAGGAACATTTAATAAATTAATACTGTTTAAATGTTCTGTTCATGATATTCTAGGTCAATATTGGAAAGGTTTACTTTCAAGAGCACTCAAATCAACATTCTTCAGTCTTCATATGATGCTAATTGTATGTATATGTATACATACACTTGTATACAGGTCCAAGGGATGAACTTTATGTATTCATGTCACTATGCATGCATGGTGCCTGAAAAAAAGAACCAACAATTTTTTATATCTGTTGAATGTGACAAAAATTGAAATGATCAATTTCAAATATATATAAATGAATAAATGTAGGTTCATTCTACAGGTTTTTTTTTATTTTAGAGAAAACATTTTATAAGTTGTGAATGTTTCACTGATGCATTTGATAGAATCAAATATTGTTTCAAAAAATATACAAAATTCATTATCTATAGTTCCAACAAAAATTTAGAATAATTATAAATGATACATGGCTGCAGTACATTTCAACTCTGTAAAGTTTGTCATATACACATGTACAAACACTATTTATTATTATGACCAGAAATAATACTGTATGTGTCCTCCAAATATATCTAAAGAACAAGCTAAAACCTACATGTACATATGTATATGTGTATATCAGAACATATACAATACAATTTTACCAATTAACCTACAATGTAAATCCTATATACAATGTATGTGTATAACACTACCAGAACATGTACAGAACAAAAATTTACAAATTAAAAATCTATAAATATATACATCAGAACTGTATGAATTGACCGGTAGCATAATATTATAGATTAATTGAAACAAATCTTAGCTTGATAATGCACTAGCGGTTACATTCTAACTGTACATGCATTACAACGGTACATTTTATAAATATACAGGGCATTCATTACCCCTAAAGAGGCCCCACTAAAGAACCGCTTTTTACCCCAGGGTTACGTTTTACGCGATTGGGGAACAGGTATGAAACATGTGACCATATGTGACCACTCATTTATGAAAAAATACTGCTAGGGACTATTTACATAATGATCAAAATACGAAGACTCACTCACTATCAGCTGAGCAGGGAGTACCGGGTAGTAGGCCTAGGTACGTACAGTAGCGGTCCGGAGCCGCGTGCTCGTTTGAACTGTTCTCTTCACTATAACAAGTTGTATTAACACTGTCCATGCGTTGTAATGTTTACCGAGTCAGTTGTTGGGATTGTTGCTGATCCATTGCCTTTCCTTTCGCATTTTAGGTGAGTCAGTTGGTTGTTTTTGCGGAAACATTTTGGTTCAAAACTACGGTAGCCATGTTTTGTTTACTACGGAGAGTGGTGGGTGTTGCGCATGCGTTAAGGTTGAACTGCACTCATAGCCGGTCGGGAGGACTTTTAGGATTCCCATAGATATTATTATTTTCTTCCCATGTACAGCGATTTTGACGGAAAGTTTTTATTTTTCTAATTCATAAGAAATTATACCGGATATATTAATACCATTTTTACCGATTTTACAGTCACTTGCCCGACTATTCGCTTTAAATACATGCACATGTACATACATGTAATATTTTACTGAAAAATACAGGCACTTAAGTTACATCTTTATAAGATAAATATAAGTTTTGTTTAATGATGCGCACTATGTTTTCTATATTTAGCATATCAAATAATTGACAAAATTTCCAGTTTCTGTTTTTAAGTAACTTACATGTATATATATCATATTAGGATGCATGGTTACCATAAAAACTGCAGCCGCAATGCTATACAACCGTTATATCTAATTGCATCAAGGAATTTGTACTCGATGTTTGAATTTCAACCTTAATTAGGAATTTGAAATATGACGTATTCGTGAAACAAAAAGGGCAAAAACCATACATGTAGTCCTTAATTAAGTTCATACGTAATACAACCCATGACAAAATATACGGATTTTTATGAAATGTCTACTTTCTGATAAAATAGACGGCAAATACATTCACAAGGAGAACTAACATTAATTTTGTAAAAAAAAAAAAAAAAAAGATAAGAAAATAAAAATGATGTGAAACCTATGGCAGCGACTAATATAAGGGAATTAGCAAAATACCATCTATCATGTAATCAGCAAAAATAGGTATGACAAACCTTGACATCGAACGCATACAACATGATATTTCCTACTTACATGCATATTTTTGTAAGTTTAACTTCTTTCCAAATCATCATATACAAACTGGTATGGTATATGATGTGACTTAGAGAGTGTTATAGGTGATATTTCATTCAATGGTGTACATACTGCAGGTTTAATTCTTGAGAATATGATATAACAAATCACATATTTTCATGAAGAAGATTGTGATGCCGTAAGAATGTGCATTTTACAACACACTTTTGCAGGAAATTTTCAACATTTTTTTTTCATTAATGTATTAATCATAATAAATGTTTTATAATATGATATTTCATCACGAGGACTATTCTATAATGTACATGTAATATTGATGAATTATTTAGTAAACTACTATAATTATTACTATAATTTCTATTAAACTACTGACTACTATTATTCGACATGCACGCATGGTAAACTCCAGGTAAGTAGACGAAGTACATGTATCAGAAACTTGTATGAAACAGACTATAATTACACTTTCTTTGATCTTTTTACCTATTGTTATAGAATGTAGGCGTAGCGGGAACACACTGAATATGCCACCATACATTTGTTTTCAGTTATTTTATACCACTAAAGCCCTTAAGCATTTCAAAGAATTTGTTAATGTATTGTCATATCTTAACACTGTCCCAATCATAATTCCCTCTAGATCTGTAAAGCTTTTAAAAAGTCTACTCATTTCTAAATTACCATCATTGATACTAGGCAATAATGGCTTTCTATTTCTACATTTTGTCTGAAAAACAATTTTTTATCAATATGTCTGATGTTTAGGCTATTGTACATTTTTTCTTTAAGCATGTACATGTACATCTTTTGTTTGACAGAGTGGTGAAGCAGAATGATCTCCCCTTTGGAGGAATACAGTTGATTCTATGTGGAGATTTCCTACAATTGCCACCAGTTACCAAGGGGACGGACAGAAGGAAGTTTTGTTTCCAGGTATTATGTACAGATTTACCTAAACTCAAAATCAGGCAGAATTAACTAGTCCAATTTCTATATCATGTAAGCCAGATTGTGGTTAAACTCAAGTTATCACAGCCTGTCATGTGTAATAAGTTAGCTTCAATGTTTAGTGTCAAGTTTGGCAGCTAAAAACCGATAATGAGTTTCAACTGGATAATGATGTTTACCATCAAAAGAGAACTTTATATTAAAGTTGTTCTTATTCAAAATCCAACTTGTTCCTTTGTGGATTGTAGTACATGAATTTAGTATCATTTTAAAAAGAAATCTTGATTGTTTATACTGCTAACATCTTACAGGCGAAATCTTGGTCAAAGTGTGTCCAGCTAAACATGGAGTTGACGGAGGTGAAACGACAATCAGACAATCACTTCATTAGTATCCTACAGAATGTCAGACTCGGGAGGTAAGTCTCATATTTGTCTGTGTAAAAGATATCTAATATACATTTCTTGTAGTACATCATATAATTTATACTCAACGGTAGAGAAAAACAGACCATTTTTTAGAATCCATGATTTTTTTCAAGAAACAGGCTCTATACACCAATGACGCATATCTTGCCTTAAAGAGAAATGATTTATTTTCCAATAAGTGCTTGATGAACAAAATTGGTCAAGTATTAACCAAGTTATGGCCTGATGAATCAAGAAATTTTACGAAAAATTGTCTAGGTAGACATTTCCCTGTTCACTCTAAATGTTGTCTCAACTCTAAAGGGTACCTCAATAACCAAACCAAAATCACAAAATCTACGTTTGTAGTGGTACACATTACCCATAACTGTGTTCACCAACAATCTCCTTTGGAGGTGTCATGTCCCGTACTATGTAAAAACTCCATTTAAACATTGTGTAGCTCACTTTCTAAACCACCATCGCCATGTTCATTTATTTTTTTCTCAGAATACTTAATTCTCGATTACTGAATTAAACAAGGTGAGTAATTAATACAGGCCCTCTGAGCATCATGGGGGTTTTATTTTGTTACTTTTTAAATCCAGCTATTTCATCTTTGGTGTCTCATGCCTGGAATATGTAGCTATAACATTTAGATATTAAAAGTAAATGGAAAATATAAAGCTCAATCACCAACTCCGAACTGTTACAGATTGAAGTCTATCTTTTCTTTTAAACAGATGTCCTGACTTTGTTGAAACAACACTTCGAGCCACATCCAAACACAATATTCAGAAAAATGGTATCCTGGCAACAAGACTATGTACCCATAAAGAGGATGTGGACGAGATCAATAAGTATCAGATGAGCAAACTTAATGGTAAAGTTTTAATTATAAATATTCATTTGGTACTTTTTCAAAGCTGTGTTCGGGCAGATTAACTCAAAAGCTGCATTAAATCGTGAAATTACATGAATGGCAGTTAATTTGTTGGGGTTTTCAATTAAATGTTGGGAATTGGTTAAGATTTCAACATTGATGATTGGATATAATTGGTTATAAACTACTGATTCTATTTTTTTAACAATGACATGACATTTAATTGATATAACTACCGATAATAAAATTTCAACTTTGGAGCAAACCCTAATACTTATATGTCCAACTGACCAGTCTCTAATACAATGACTATAGCATCAGCAACTAACACATCAAGGGAGAAAACATATCCAATAAGGGAAGCATTAATAAAACTCTTTACAAAAGTAAGGTTATAGCTGAATAGTAATAATGACATAAACTCCTGTACTCTCTAAGTGAAAATGAAAGTAGAATGTAACTGGCACTATTGTTAAAAATTATCATCGATGTTGATACCATATTCGACCCAATAACCGTCCAGTTAAAAAAATGAAAAGGTACTTAATAAGAAAAAATGATTGGAAACCTATACAGTTTTGTGTAGTTTTGGTCTTTATATATGCCCAGGCAATTGATATTGAGGCCTCAAAAAGGAGGAGGGGGGCGCTTATAGGGTCTAATACGCTACCTCATATGATCAATCATCAAAAATTGGTTTCCTATCTGATAAGACACTGATGGTAATTGGTGATCAAGACAACATTGTGGTAAGACCTTTCATTGTGGTAAGACCTTTCATTGTGGTAAGACCTTTCATTGTGGTAAGACCTTTCATTGTGGTAAGACCTTTCATTGTGGTAAGACCTTTCATTGTGGTAAGACCTTTCATTGTGGTAAGACCTTTCATTGTGGTAAGACCTTTCATTGGTTATACAGTCAGATACCCATAATTTTTGTTTTTCAGCCACACCCAAGATATTCCTGTCAACAGATAATGACACATCATATTCCAAACAGATTGATGGCCTCTGTCCTGTACCACACAAACTGGAGCTCAGAGTAGGCACACAGGTATAACAAGCTACTTCAGCTGGAATTGATTTATCTTTAGTAGAAAAAAAGAATTTTAGACCATTAAATGTTTTTCCACTCTCTGAGAAAAAATATACTAAAGCCCAGTTATAATGAACCACTGGGGACTATTGAAATCACTTTATTATAAGCATAGTTTGTTACACACATGCTACAAACATCTTACAATGACTTTGACAGGAATGAAAATTACTATGTTATAACCTTGAATTCAATGTAAGTGGGTCTGGTACTGTCAATTTATTAGAATTCCAATGACTTTGAAAGTGGATCTCTAAATATTACTACAGCTAGTAATTTTAGATTGGTGATGATGAGACTCCTAATTAATAGTACTACAGCTGGTAATTTTAGATTGGTGATGATGAGGCTCCTAATTAATAGTACTACAGCTGGTAATTTTAGATTGGTGATGATGAGGCTCCTAATTAATAGTACTACAGCTGGTAATTTTAGATTGGTGATGATGAGGCTCCTAATTAATAGTACTACAGCTGGTAATTTTAGATTGGTGATGATGAAGCTCCTAATTAATAGTACTACAGCTGGTAATTTTAGATTGGTGATGATGAGGCTCCTAATTAATAGTACTACAGCTGGTAATTTTAGATTGGTGATGATGAGGCTCCTAATTAATAGTACTACAGCTGGTAATTTTAGATTGGTGATGATGAGGCTCCTAATTAATAGTACTACAGCTGGTAATTTTAGATTGGTGATGATGAGACTCCTAATTAATAGTACTACAGCTGGTAATTTTAGATTGGTGATGATGAGGCTCCTAATTAATAGTACTACAGCTGGTAATTTTAGATTGGTGATGATGAAGCTCCTAATTAATAGTACTACAGCTGGTAATTTTAGACTGGTGATGATGAGGCTCCTGTATTTGTTTGTATGACCTATATTGCCATGTAAAGACACCACAATTTTATTTTACACAGGTAATGCTAGCTAAGAACTTAGAGGTACATCGAGGCTTAGTCAATGGGGCCAGAGGATTGATCACTGGATTTGAAAAGGGAAGTGAAGGTAACTATAGTATACAAGGTATTTTGATTGTATGACCAGTGAAGGTAACTATAGTATACAAGGTATTTTGATTGTATGACCAGTGAAGGTAACTATAGTATACAATGTATTTTGATTGTATGACCAGTGAAGGTAACTATAGTATACAATGTATTTTGATTGTATGACCAGTGAAGGTAACTATAGTATACAATGTATTTTGATTGTATGACCAGTGAAGGTAACTATAGTATACAATGTATTTTGATTGTATGACCAGTGAAGGTAACTATAGTATACAATGTATTTTGATTGTATGACCAGTGAAGGTAACTGTAGTATACAATGTATTTTGATTGTATGACCAGTGAAGGTAACTATAGTATACAATGTATTTTGATTGTATGGCCAGTATAACACATGGTTTTGTGTTGAGAGTTGAGCTAATGGTGGACTGACAGGTACTTTAATCACTTGAACAACACTTTATTAAAAACTTATTTTGTTCTTTAAAAAAAATACATATTGAAGAGGGTGTGTAATGGTATCTTGTTTCATGTACCATTATTTCTAACTACAATGTATTTCCTTTAATTATCAATGAGCATTACAGACCAAAATAAGGTTAAACTGGATGTGTGTTTCCCAGATTTGTGAAACAAGCTACATCATCTAGTATTATCAGGTATCCAAATAACACTTCTCTATATATCCTGTTGACAACCTAACGGGATAGGTAAAGGGGTCACTTTCCTGATTAGATTGGTGTTCTCGGTTTAAGGTAAAATTTGTACATAATATTTTCTAGGTCTCCCCATTGTGAAGTTTCTGTCTGGACTGGAGGAGGTTATCAAACCAGCGCGGTGGACATTTAAGGCCGCTGGGGCGGTGTACCTCACCAGGAAACAGATTCCACTAAAGCTGGCCTGGGCTATCTCCATACACAAAAGTCAGGTGAGTCTCAAAAATAGTTTTAGAAACTATGATAATCATTGTTCTTAAAATCATTGCACAATATATGAAATATTAAATGCCTTTCACAATCAGAGATGACTGTGGTTTTGTATCTGACCACCCTTCCTCTATATATCTGACTTTTTGCCAAAAGATTATATACCTGGGCCATGGGTTCATGTACCTAGGTGAGGTAGCCTCATATACAAAGATTAGGTCCCTTTGACCTAATTTCTGCATTAGACCTCAGCAACATCAAATTTTTGCTGTCTCATTTTAACATTGATAAGCTGAGTCAGTAACTTGTTATGTTGTTTTGTTTGAGAAGATTGTTATATTACTTCTTCAGTACACTTCACTTGGATTCTGAATAGTGACAATAATGTAAAAACAAAGTTTGATGTTTTTACATTTGTCAGTTCACAGAAACAAAGAAATCCATAAATTTCTACATAAGGAACATTTTATGTTATACAATATACAAGTTTTTCCATCATTTATTTCACAGGGAATGACGTTAGATTGTGTAGAGATCACAGTCTCCAAAGTGTTTGAATCAGGCCAGGCCTATGTAGCATTGTCCCGTGCCAAGAGTTTAGAAGGATTGAGAGTACTTGACTTTGACCGAGCATGTGTACGTGCTAACCCCGATGTTCTGAAGTTCTACCACAAACTAGACCTAACGAGACGGATGTTACAGACCAGCATGGACGAGTACTCCTGATGTTTGTCATCACACTAGTCTGTGTTTTTCCTAGTAATGTGATCTGTATGGCCTGCCAGTAAGGGCAGATAACTCTAATGTAACATATCAAAAAGTGCAATACCTGTTCTGATGATGATCACATGATAACCTTGCTGTCAGTCAAATTCATCATGTCATATCATACTGTATAGTTGCTGATATTCAAAATGTGCGGTTGTAAACTGTTGCAAATTATACCTGTATTTTGTTCATTGATTGGACCCTACGTTTAGTATAGGACACTTTGAAGGCATTGGACATCATACAACCCTCAAAGTCATAACTGGAGGGGAAACTGCCGTAATAGATATGTAGTAAATGTTGAATACTGAACTATTGTGTACTTGAGATTTCAGCTTAAGATAAGGACGTTGTCACATTGCCGTCAATCATTACATCGACATATTATATAGATATCCATTTGTTACATGACTCTAAAATATGGAGAAAATCATACCTGGACCCAAATTCATCATTATTCTTTAACTTAAGATCCTCCACAAAAAAGCATTTGATACAAAATTATGGGAAATCTTAAGATAAGGAGCTATCCATAACTTCTGTATGACTTTGTATCCAATGGAGAATTTTAAGTTAAAGTGAATAGTCGGGCAAAGAAAACCAGTCTAAATGCGTTCATTGGCCTTCCAAAAGTTCTCACGTATTAATACGACGGTCAAGTTCTGCTTACGTTTCCCAGTTCTGACCATCGAAATAAAGAAAAGTTGAAAGCATTGAAAGCGAGGCTGCGTGGAAATGTAACCACAGACATAGTCAGCCGGGAGGACATTTTAGGATTCCTATACTTTAAATTAATTTCTACTAACGCAGACAGATTCTGACGAGAAAGTTTATTTTTCTATTCCATAAAAAATTATACTGGATACATTCACACCATTTTTACCGACTTTAGTCATCCTTGCCCTACTGTTCACTTTAAGGAATTCCTTATAAAGCTAAATTCAGATGAAACTGATCCCTGTTATAGAGTTGTATCTCCAAATCATGATTCCATAACCAAAGTCCATAATATCATCATGTTTTTGTTTCAATGAGGCAGCTACCATATTAGGTATGACACAATTAATTTTTACATCTTTACATCATGTTTATTTAAATGTTTTTGTTTTTCTTATTACTTCCGTAGTATCGTGAACTGTGATAAACAATGATTGATTACGTCTGTATTGTAAATGTTACCAACTGTTGTATTTACATTACATATTCGACTTACTGGCCTCTGTCTCACAGTAATACTCAGTCCAATTGTTTGTTTTTATATTTACAAAAGAAAGAAAAATGTACATGCGTTATTTTCACGAGTCCATTTCACAACTTCTCATCAAAATTTAAAAAAAAAAAATTTTTTTACCAATTTTGTTATCAGGCTTAAAGTCATTTTAAAAATTTTACAGTCACTGATTATTTAGTGGATTAAATTTCATGAATCCAACAAAATTCTGTGAACTCCCAAAAATATCATCATGCAAAAATTATATGCAACTATGTATTTAAAATTGTCTGGCATGTAATTATGAAAGTTAATTTATTCTCTTGAGATGAAGATTTTAGTGAGTGAGTGAGTGAGTGAGTGAGTGAGTGTGTGTGTGCGTGTGTTTGATTGTGTGTGTCTGTGGGAAGATGGGGTACATATGTGTGCTACACTAACATTATCTGCTGTATTTAGCATCCAGGATGCCTAAAAATGGTTCTGAAGGGGAACACTTCTAAATATCACAGAAGTGAAATTTCAAAATTACATTTGAATACCTGGTATTATTTATTGTCACAAGATAATGTCTCTATTTCTTGTCATATTATAAGCCTTGGGTGATCTTGTGACTTGTTAAATTATTGTATCTATGTAAGTCCATTGCCTCTACAAACTTTAGGAGGTATGCTTGTTTTTATAGTAATACTGTATGTCAAAATGGTGCGTCATACAAATAGTGTAAGTTCCTCATTCATTTCTTGTCCTCTCTTAGTAAGAAAGTCTACAGGTTCATTTTCTTGGTTTACGAAAAAAAATTGTTCTCTTCTTGATGAAATTGTTTTATAATGATAAATAGTTGAAAGTTGTCCCAAAATTATTGTTTTATGATGTAATGATAGTTCAGTTGTCCCAAAGATGTTCAGCAAAATGTATTGAAATCAAAACCATATTAGCAAATAATCTTTTTTCTTCAGATGGAATTTTAGTTGAATTCTAAGAAAGTTTTTATTTTGCAACTGGCCAGTATTTTTTGTTTTTAAAGTTTTAAGAAATAAAATTATACTTTCAATTGACTCTATGTTAATGGTTGTTTTGTCGGTACAATTATATATGTACTTATACATGTAGTTGAAATATTGTGATGAGAACAACAATATCAATCAAAATTGTAACATCATACATTACCATGTGGAATACAACAACGAAACATACATTACCATGTGGAATACAACAACGAAAATAACCAATCTGCATAGATTTTTGTACCATGATACTGTACCATGATACTGTACCATCATGATACTGTACCATGATACCCAACAAATCTGCAATTTACTTTGTAATAGACCAATGTATACATGTACTTATACTTATATATGTGTCATCCAACTTCGCTTCATCATCATCCAGGAACGTATACCTAGTTAGTTGGTGTGTCCAGTCAGGAGCTGTATCCACTCAGCCATCACGTCCACAAGGAAGACGATGCTAACATGGCAACTGGGGTGACCAGTCAGGTTGACCGTTGATGATTTTGGTTTCATATGGTCCGGCCAGGAACAAGCCTTCGCAAAATATAACGTGACGAGTAGTGTGTTTGGGAGATGTCAATGAATATTTTTGGAAAGACTACAGTATAGATAAATTTTGTCTCCTTGTAATACTGTAGTCTCACAGAAGTATCCAGAGAGTATATCAAACACCACGCTCCATCCGCTCACAGTTTAGTGCACTTGTGATAGTGGTTTAGAAGACATCATGGGTTTCCTTGTTTCCAGTGAAAGAATCAATGACCAGGCGACAGGCTGGAGTGTAAAAGACGAAATGTTCCTCTCTCCATACTGACTGCCATCAATGCCTTCCTACCCTCTCCAATCACAAACCACGAAGCCAGAGACAGTAAATGTTTACCTCTCCTCTCTGGGCTGTTTCGTTGAGTGGCTGTCGAGAAGTTTTGACAGACAGAAAAAGTTGAAATTCCGGCGTCCTATTTTGATACCATTCAGAATGCTCAAGGATTTTTGATGATCAGATCACTGGGCAAAAATGTCCACAATACGGAGGTGCAGGGGTAAGTTTGTGAACAAAAAAAAATGTTTTTGATGTTTAAAATCTAACAAAAATATTTAAATTTTATATAAAAACTGTAAATCAACTTATAAGATGTGCAGGGGTGAGTTTGTGTACTAAAAATTTTGATGTTTTAAATCTAATAAAAATATTTGAATTTTAGATAAAAACTAGAAACCAACCATTTAATTTGTAGTTTTTGGCGGGAAAAGGAAATCGTAAAAATTGATTTTGCTGAAAAAATAAGTAAATAAGTGTGTAACATACGAGCAGGAAACCTTGGTCGTTTTAAGTTTATAATACGGTTGGACTATTAGTAAAACTACTAGTAATTAATTGAAGTATAAACCCTAACGGGCCTACAGGCTTTGAGGGCTTTTTAAGGCTTGTCTGTCGTTTAATAATACGGTTGGACCGTTTGTATATCTACATGTACTAGTAATTATTTGAAGTATAAACCCTAACGGGCCTACAGGCTATAAGGGCTTTGTTAAGGCTTGTCTGAAAACAATATTTGTCTGTCTAAAATGTCTGTTATTATTTCAAAAACAAAAGACTATACTGTAGATCCAACAAGTTAAACCGTATAAACCAAAATGGTCCATATGACTCTTAACCGCGTTATCAAATCTCCGTGAAACAAGTAAGTAAGTTATTTTATTGTAATCGGTCCTTAACATGTTTTTAAAGTCTTATATCATTTTCTTAGTAGTAGTGCTAGATACTCTATTCTTCAAATAGGAATCATCACCAAACAAATCATGTGATGATTTAGGTAACTAAAATTGAGTATGACATGTTGAATTTTGATCCTAAAACTCGGATCGCAGATTAGAAACTTGGCTTTGTCACTAAATACATGTGTGTCACACAAACTCGTTTAACATCACGGAGTAAATTTTAAAGCAAGATTTTATCATAATAGCCATAAATAATCATACCATCCTGGTTTCCCCACGGGACACAGAGGTGTAACGAAAACGAGACTTTGACGTTACGCCTCTGATCATCCAAAGAGAGAACACCACTCCTGTTGTGCAAGGAATGGACGACAAGCAAGCTGTGGACCTTGCCCGGTTTGATTGACTCCTGTGGGACAAGGGATGGACGACAAGCAAGCTGTGGACCTTGCCCGGTTTTATTGACTCCTGTTGAGAAAGGAATGGACGACAAGCAAGCTATGAACCTTGCCCGGTTTAATTGACTCCTGTGGGACAAGGAATGGACGACAAGCAAGCTGTGGACCTTGCCCGGTTTAATTGACTCCTGTGGGACAAGGAATGGACGACAAGCAAGCTGTGGACCTTGCCCGGTTTGATTGACTCCTGTGGGACAAGGGATGGACGACAAGCAAGCTGTGGACCTTGCCCGGTTTTATTGACTCCTGTTGAGAAAGGAATGGACGACAAGCAAGCTATGAACCTTGCCCGGTTTAATTGACTCCTGTGGGACAAGGAATGGACGACAAGCAAGCTGTGGACCTTGCCCGGTTTTATTGACTCCTGTTGAGAAAGGAATGGACGACAAGCAAGCTATGAACATTGCCCGGTTTAATTGACTCCTGTGGGACAAGGGATGGACGGCAAGCAAGCTATGAACCTTGCCCGGTTTAATTGACTCCTGTGGGACAAGGAATGGACGACAAGCAAGCTGTGGACCTTGCCCAGTTTTATTGACTCCTGTTGAGAAAGGAATGGACGACAAGCAAGCTATGAACATTGCCTGGTTTAATTGACTCCTGTGGGACAAGGGATGGACGGTGAGCAAGCTGTGGACCTTGCCCGGTTTGATTGACTCCTGTGGGACAAGGGATGGACGGCAAGCAAGCTGTGGACCTTGCCCGGTTTGATTGACTCCTGTGGGACAAGGGATGGACGACAAGCAAGCTGTGGACCTTGTCCGGTTTGATTGACTCCTGTTGTGAAAGGAATGGACATCAAGCAAGCTATGGACCTTGTCCGGTTTGATTGACTCCTGTGGGACAAGGGATGGACGACAAGCAAGCTATGGACCTTGTCCGGTTTGATTGACTCCTGTGGGACAAGGGATCGACGACAAGCAAGCTGTGGACCTTGCCCGGTTTGATTGACTCCTGTGGGACAAGGGATCGACGACAAGCAAGCTGTGGACCTTGCCCGGTTTGATTGACTCCTGTGGGACAAGGGATCGACGACAAGCAAGCTGTGGACCTTGCCCGGTTTGATTGACTCCTGTGGGACAAGGGATGGACGGCGAGCAAGCTGTGGACCTTGCCCGCTTTGATTGACTCCTGTGGGACAAGGGATGGACGGCAAGCAAGCTGTGGACCTTGCCCGGTTTGATTGACTCCTGTGGGACAAGGGATGGACGACAAGCAAGCTGTGGACCTTGCCCGGTTTGATTGACTCCTGTGGGACAAAAGATGGACGGCAAGCAAGCTGTGGACCTTGCCCGGTTTGATTGACTCATGTGGGACAAGGGATGGACGACAAGCAAGCTGTGGACCTTGCCCGGTTTGATTGACTCCTGTTGAGAAAGGAATGGACGACAAGCAAGCTATGGACCTTGCCGGGTTTGATTGACTCATGTGGAGCAAGGGATGGCCGACAAGCAAGCTGTGGACCTTGCCCGGTATTATTGACTCATGTGGAGCAAGGGATGAACAACAAGCAAGTTGTGGACCTTGCCCGGTAGGATCAACTCCGGTGGGGCAAGGGATGGACGAGAAACGATCTGTGGACCTTGCCCGGTAGGATCAACTCTGGTGGGGCAAGGGATGGATGAGAAACGATCTGTGGACCTTGCCCGGTAGGATCAACTCTGGTGGGGCAAGGGATGGATGAGAAACGATCTGTGGACCTTGCCCGGTAGGATCAACTCTGGTGGGGCAAGGGATGGATGAGAAACGATCTGTGGACCTTGCCCGGTAGGATCAACTCTGGTGGGGCAAGGGATGGATGAGAAACGATCTGTGGACGTTGACAAGTAGGATCGACTCCATTGGGAAGAGGGATGGACGAGAAGCGATCTTGGGACCTTGCCCAGTAGGACTGACTCCCGTGGGCCAAGGGATGTGCGACAAGTGATCTTTGAACCTTGCCCAGTAAGACTGACTCCCGTGGTCCAAGGGATGTGCGACAAGTGATCTGTGGACCTTGTCCAGTAGCATTGACTCTTGTGGGGCAAGGGATGAACAATAAGCGATCTGTGGACCTTGCCCGTTAGGATCGACACCTATGGGGAAAGGGATTGACGGCAAGCAAGCTGTGGACCTTGCCCGGTTTGATTGACTCCTGTGGGGCAAGGGATGGACGGCAAGCGAGCTGTGGACCTTGCCCGGTTTGATTGACTCCTGTGGGGCAAGGGATGGACGGCAAGCAAGCTGTGGACCTTGCCCGGTAGGATTGACTCCTATATTGGGCAAGGAATGAACGAGAAGCGACTGTGGACCTTTCCATGTAGGATTGCATATGGGACAAGCGGTCGGTGGATCTTGTCCGAAAACATTGACTCCTGTTGGGCAAGGAATGAACGAGAAGCGATCTGTGACCTTGCCCGGTATGATTGACTCCTATGGGACAAGGGATGGACGGCGATCAAGCTGACCTTGCCCATTATAATTGACTCCTGTGGGAAAAGGGATGGGCGACAAGCGGTCTGTGGACCTTGCCCAGTAGGATTGACTCAACGGTGCAAGGAAGGGACGAAAAGCGATCTGTGGATGTTGTCCGGTAGGATCGATTCCTGTGGGGCAAGGGGTGGACGAGAAGCGAGCTGTGGATGTTGTCCGGTAGGATCAACTCCTGTGGGGCAAGGGTTGGACGAGAAGCAATCTATGTGCCTTGCCCAATAGGATCGACGTTTTCTCTGGGGCAAGGGATGGACGAGAAGCGAACTGCGGTCCTTTCAAGTTTAAGGACAGGACGTCGAAAGTGCCCAGATCGACCTCGGCTTAAGGACCGTACAGGTAAGTGTAATATGCGTTGAAGAGCTTGCGAGAAAAGAATGGACGAGCAAGAAAATAGTAATAGTAATTTAGCATATGTAATTTGATAATTACAGTTTCGGGTAAGTTAGAGGCGAGCTTCAGTTCTACCTCTCTTCAGTGAATTTGACCTGACAATTATTTTTCCTGTGTAGCACTGGTTAAAATGAACATAAACTAAACGTTTCTTTGGGAGCATTACTAGGCATAAAGACATGTGGAGCAGATGAGGAACATATGGCGACCGATTTGCTATCGAATTGTAAGGATGAAAGTATTATTGTTTAAAGTATTTTTTGAAATGCTTGATTCTAAGTTACATTTAAATAGAACACAAAAATATAAAGGATTTTTATTTTTAAGTAACTTAAATGGTTTAAAGTGTTACACTCATGCCGATACTGTTCCCTGATTGGTCGATCAATCAGAAACGTTTTGCAAACTGAACGTCGCCGAGCTAAAAGTCTCATACGAGGAATTTTACGTTACCAGGGATCATAAAGCACAGAGACATTGAAAATATTACCCAAATAAGGAAAGCAGTCAAACAAAAGGTAATGTTGATATAATTAAATGTGATTGAAAAGCGGGCACAGTTCTTTGTTTGATGTAACCAAAAGTGAAATTTTAAGTTCAATCGAAAATCAACCAGTTTCGATATAATTCATACTATGATATGGAAAATTTCATATTATCTCTCATTAGCTTACAATTACCGCTATTTTTAAAACATCGGGGTTATTTAGTTGGAACAAAGTGCAAACAGAGAAAAAAATGAATTACAGTGATAGTTTACATGACCCTGGCTATTTATAGGACGTTAATATAATCAAACAAACAAGTTGATCTAACGATGGACGAGGCCAAACACGCTTCCCTTAGTAAGGGTTGTAACACAGGTATTAGAGCCACGTGCAATGTTGTACAGTCGAAAACATAAGATTTTTGTTTCCATTACATACATCACAATGATAGTATGAATGGTGAGATTGTATAGGGACGCAGTAAGTTTAGGTATTTGACCAAGGACCATTTGTTGTTGCCTTGTCTGTAATTAGACAATAGTCACTTTTGACAGGTACCTTCTAAAGCAAAGAAATATTGAAAATATTATCCAAATAAGGTCAGCAGTCAAACAAAAAGAAAATGTTGATATAATTAGACTTAAATGGTGAAGTTTTTTTTATAGATGTAATCATAACTTTTCTGAAGTAAAAAGTTTTTCATACTTTTTAATTACAATCCTACGCAAACTGAAAGTGACACTGTAAAGTTCATTTTAAATTTAACGAGTTTAAATGACAGCTTATCAAATGATATATTTTGGTCCGAATCCTCCGACATGGGAATGATCCGGATCATTGAAATGGATATCAATCATACCAAGGCAACCTCTCATGAAAATTCATTACAGGTTTTCATGGCAAGCCAACATGACATTTATTCAAGGAGCCATATCGTATGCATATATATACGAATACGATATGAGATATCTCAAATAATATTGTAAGACTTTCTAAGTGGATATGAAGAATAGGTATACTAGACCCTAGGTTTTTGTGACCCGTGGGTACTGCTTGTCATATAGATAATATATCTTCTATAAAGATTTTATACAATGCTATTAAATACGCGATATACCTAGCTCCTTCAGTCAATGTTAAAATTGGCTTGCTATTAGTGGACCAGTTCTAGTAGCCATAGATTAATCTTCGTGGTGTAAATAAACATGGTTGTCTTCTTTATATGTAATGGTGAATATTGATGTTAAGCTCGCTGGGAGTGAACGAAATATCCTTTTCACAAAAATAATCACCGCATTTGTAAAAATCAATATTTTTCTTTTAAGGATCTTCTCTGGAATGTTTTCAGCCTCTTTGAAGACACTTTGAAGGAGTGATGTGAGTCTTCAAAGAGGCTGAAAACATTGATTTTTACAAATGTGGTGATTATTTTTGTGTATTTATGAATTACTGGCTAAAATCGAAGGAACTCGTGTGCGGAGGAACAATTATCTATGAATGACGACTGGACTAACAAAATCGAAGTTGAATTAGTTTTTGACCTCTCTAACATTTAAAATGTCAATACTTTAAATTACCATGGATGTAGTTTTACACAAGAAAATAAAAATATATTCTGCAAAGGATTATTTTTGTCTTAGACAATTTCAGTATGAAATTTCGATAATATATAGCAAGAATCAAATTGCAATCGCATAATATTTAAAAAGAAAAGAAAAAAAAGTCGCTAAATAATGTTTAAGAAATATCTTGAATAATTTATGTATTATGTATTTAAAATGAAAGGTACATCTTCATTAATTTATTTCGGTATGCCAGACATGTACATACATCTTACACATTATGTCTTTGTATATGGTATATGCTTTTGTATGTATTGTTTATGGATCTGCTCTGGTGAGGTTCAGTCTCGTTGAAGTCTCGTTTTATCATTGATTGCAAAAACTTTGTGATTTTCAAAAACTAATTTTCTCAATTTGTAGCAAGTTGCAATATAGAAAATATGTCAAAAACTTCAAATGCTTCGTACACTTAGTAGAGAGGTGAAAATCCACCCTTTTTACTTTCAATATTTTTGCTTAGCTCTCCGGTGCGACATGTTAAACTAGATCTATATCAAGTTAATTTTTGCTGTAAATCTTTTTTAGGTTCACTGTGAACTTGTGACGAAAATGATGAGCATTCCAAGTTTGAATTAAAACCTATTAGTTTTTTAGCATGAAATACTGCAAAATAACATATTTTGTATCGGGACAAAAATCAAGCACTCTGACCCCCTATTTTAAAGATGGTTCTAGAACCGAAACCTTTTTTTAACTGCAAAATTTTAGAAAATTAGTCATCAAAACTTCTGCAAAGAGTTGAATCTGCCAAAAATTGTAAAAAAAAACCAAAAAACACGAGATATCTGCATTAAAACTTAGGGGGTAGGAGTAACATATATATAGCTGGCCTGATCCAAAACAATCGGTTGACTGTGTGATATTATTATTTTCTTAAAGAAAACATTGGTTTTGTCAATTTTGCGAATATTCATACGTATCAGACAACTAATTTGCATATATTGATGGTATACACAGAATGTTCCAAATTAAAAAATAGTTTTGTTATTATATAAACGATGTTCTTCGATATACTTTTATCGAAGAAATGAAAACTATTTTATAATTCCTGTAGAGTGTTTCATTGATAACTTCATTAAACAGGACTCTCAGTAAGATATAAACTTTCAAAATAAAATGAATGATATCTACGGTAAGTACAGATTAAATGAATGATATCTACGGTAAGTACAGATTAAATGAATGATATCTACGGTAAGTACAGATTAAATGCTCATTCGTTAAACGTTGAAACTGGTATACAACGGTATTCCTAGACCCCAAATGTTAAATACTTTTTGTGATAAAGTTATAAAGTTAAGGATGACGTCTATTTTGTTTTGTTAGAATATATTCCGATTTAATGGTAAAATATTTAAAACCTGATTTTTATCGCTGGCTATCTGTTCAAAATGACTGCATTGGATTGTACATGTAGTACCAATGTAAAAACTTTATGATATTGTTGATAATATATAATTCAGGCAACGGTTAAAAGAAAGTTACTATTAAATACCGGTAGTTGATGAATATTTATATACATGTATTTACCACAGTTTCAACGTAGGAAAATTGCACACCAGTTTTCTCGTTAGCAGTAACTTTTGAAGACTATAACTTTTGGATAATGTAATCTAAAGCACCTGATTGTCTGTCTATACCTTATCAATTTTCAATTCTTATTGTTTAAACAAACTGCAGTTGTAATTGTTATTATATGATACATATTTTTATTTTTCTTCTTCACATAGCTAAATTATTGAAGGTGTTTATTTTCAAATTCTTCCATTGTTTCAATTAAAATATCATAAAATTCAGGACTATCCTTGTTTGGACCATAGATATTAATCTAAAAAATAGCAATTCTGAAAGTTTCTATTTCAACATATAAAACCAAAAAGTTGCCTGAATTGTCTTTCTTTTCTTTAAACACTCTGAATTCAAAATTATTTTCAATAAGAATAATACAACCTCTCGTGTATTCGATTTGGAAGAGTTAAAAACATTGAAAGTCCCACTTGTTTCTAATAATGTGTTCTTGTTCCTTAGTAAAACGAATGTCCTGTAATCAGGTAATGTTGAGCACTGTACAATTTGTCGATCAAAGGTAAGAACAAACATCTGTTCGTATTACTTTTTCCCCTCAGATCTTTACAGTTTGCCAACAAAAAGTGTATTTCAGACATCTTAGCTAGTCACTTTAAATATAATCGATCTACCCCAAAGTAAAGAGAAATACGGGACATAACAAGACAAAGGGGAATTTCCGTCATTTCGAGTGGCTGTTCCAGATGCCTGTCGGAGCCAAACGATATAATTCAATTTTAATCTTATCAATGTCATAAACACTAAATGGGACAAGTATTGAGCTATGAAAATAATAGTTAATACTGTAAATATAAGGATTAAAGTATTTTTCTGGTGGTTCTATCGAAGGGTGTCGATAAGCGGTCCGTGAAACAAATATCGATACCCTACTCAACTTTATGTTTCGATAGACCCACCAGAAAATACTTCACTAGGTCAGTCTGACCTACATTTTGAATATTTCATTTGTTTCCTGAAGTGACATTCACAACCCTATCATTAGCAGGCAAAAACTGCAATTATTCTTATTTGGGACTTAAACAATGAAAACATCAATTTTCATCTTGTTATATTTGACGTCTGAAATTACCATGAGCCCAGAAAATATCGGATGTTCGGAATAACATACAATATGCAGCTGACCCCGAGGTATCTTTATGCAAAATATTTTACCTATTACTGGGTGGCCGTAAATTGGCCCAAAGTGATTTCCTTAATTCTACTCTTTGTATCGCAGATTAGCGACATGTTTATATAGCATTGCTTATTCATTTCGTTTTTTGGTTTACTGAGTATAACTCCAATAAATGTGAAAATATATCTTTCCTTTGAAATAATCTGACCATATTCTTTTATGATTTTAGCCATATAATTTGATAATCAGATTAGCAACCTGGTCATGTCTTTAATTTTTGATCGATTTTTTAAGACAATGATATTGAATATAGATATTATATAAATCACCAGGATTCTTAACCAAATAATATGATTCTAGTTGAAATAAACCAACTCCACTTATGACGCACATTGTAGTGAATTAATCGTCATTACCAGTTATAATGTAAAAAGAACACAATCTAAAATGTTTAACTTATTTGTTTTAAGTATTAAACACCATATATTGTGACACGTGTACATAGTTACTTCAATAAACAATGATTAATTAAGCTGATTATTAATATCAAATTAGCGACAATGCAAATAGATGAAGAGAGTAAAGAGTTTTTGGTGTTCTTCTGACCATCTACTGTTGCGGAAACACTTAGTCATTGTACAACGAGTCGACGGAATAAAAACACGGAAACAAAATACATGTACATAGTCAGTTGTGAGTGTTGTATCATCTTATAACGGGCATATGTGCCTTTCTAAACTATGTCATGTATCTTTCCATCCACTTTTAGCGAACCGAATTGCCATTTTAAAGAACCATGATATGTCGTGGGCTTGAAAATCACCTTGGTCAGTTTCCCAGGAGTCGGTGGTTCGATGGAGTTAGCTCCCCTACCCTCAGCCAGTAACATAACCTCCTCGTCTGTTCCATTGGTTACTATTCTTTGACATCTAGCCAACTTATCCCTCTTGTCTTCACTGCCATATTTTGAAAGTTCAGTCCTATAAGTACTGAGAATTCCCACATTTTTCATCTCCATGTTGTCATTAACTTTGTGAAAATTCATGGCGGCTTTGTCTATGGCTGCCTTCAACGTTATCCCCTGTCGTTTGATGCTCTCGCGTAACGTCTCAAAGCGTCTGCTGTTTTCACGAATTTGTGTATCGAAGTTCTGTAGTGTTCCAGTCAACTTTGTAAAGTCAGTTTCACGCAGAATATCCACACATCGCTGTAGTTCCTTTTTCTGTTCTGGAATATAATCCGACAGAAGTTTCACTGGATGTCCATTGTGTTTGTTGGCAATGCATTTCAAACAAATTAAGGTATTTTCACATTGGGTACAGATAAAGACGAATTCCAACCCGGAATGAAATTGACATCCAGACGCCATCTCCTTCGGTCTTCTAAAACGATAAAAGCGAATGCTTGGTTTACACTGGTACTTTCTGTTTTAAGTCCCCTTATAGCTGGAAATTTCCAGTATGGCGTAGTTCCAAGCTTTTCCATTTTAAATATAAATGACATCAGACCCAGCTGTAATGTATCCGCGGAGCCGTGAATAATAATTCTCTGTTTACTCACCCGTACATCGATATACAAACACTACGCTTCCAAACATCAATACTTACTCAGCCTGTTTAAAATACAGATCACAATTATACACTACGTATTATATACTAATGTAGGGCTAATGTTGATCTGTATTTCAATCAAATTAATACTTGTTTAGGGTAAAGTAATTAAGTAACGATGTCTCAGTTTAAAATGGAAGATTCCATCAATTTGTGTTCAATCAATAAGACACTAAAATTTCACCTGCATAAGACAGCAGTGTAGAAGTAAAACAAGTGGGCTACCTTGTAAACACCTGTATCAATAACTAAAGCTGTTAGAGTGTTTATGAGTCGACGCATGGGTGAGTAAGATATACATGAATCATTTAAACGAACGGCTTGAAACACGCCATACTGGAATTCCCGGCTTTTAAACGGAACGTACACTAGAACAGCAAGTATAATCTTGATGACGTTTTAAAGACCGAAGGAGATGGCATCTGGATGCAAATTTGAACCCGGATCAGAATTCGTCTATGTTTGTACCGAATGTGAAAAGAAGTTAATTTGCCCGATATGTGTTGCCCACGGACATACTGGACACAAAGTTAAACTCCTGTTGCAGTATATTCCAAAACAGAAAAAGAAAATAGAACATTGCATGGACAATCTCTCTAAAACTGACTTTACAAAGCTCACAAGAAAGTTACAAGACCTCGATACACAACTGGATGAAAACAAAACACAATTTGATTTGTTACGCTGCAGTATCAAACGGCAGGGAAAGGCGTTAAAGACAGCGGTGGACAATGCGGCATCGAAATGTCACAAAGTCAATGATGATATGGAGATGAAAAATGTGGGGATTCTGAGTACTTACAGGACGGAACTATCATAATATGTCGGAGAAGACAATAGGGATAAGTTGGTTAGATGTCAAAGAATAATGACCAATGGAACAGACGGAGGTTATATCACTGGCTGAGGGTAGGGGAGCTAACTCTATCCTCCCGCCTACTCGTGGCACACTGACCAATGTGAACTTCAATTCCAGGACCAGCTATCACCATTCTTTAAAACAACAATTTGGTTCCCTTACCGTGGATGGCAAGGAAATATATATCGATTAGAAAGGCGCATGCGACCTCAGATGTCAGTTTTAGGTTTATACCTGTTGATGGTATTGAGCAATGTCATATTAATTATATTATATATTTCTGATGGAGTTTTCATGTGAACTTTGGTTCCCTAACATTCGATCGCGAAACTACGCACGTGATCATTTAGAAACTACGCACATGATCATTTAGAAACTACGGACGTGATCATTTAGAAACTACGCACGCGATTATTTAGAAAGGCACATATGCCTAATAATAAGATCACACAAAACTCTTTACCTCACAACTGATTATTTTGTGTCCGCTACATCACCGGTTGATGGTAGGGGAGATCCATCGTTGTGGTAAACTAATTGATTTGATTTCCCAACAGTGGATGACCAGAAGACGCCTGCTATCGTTTAGACAGCCCAATACGACTTATTATAATAATTTAATCACAGGGAGCCAGACTGTTGGGTATATTCATCAGTCCATCCACCAAATACAAAAAAAAGTATGACAACATCCATTTTCATTGAACTGGTCTCCTGTGAATTTAATTGCAACATGAGAGTATGTTTCCATGACTTTTATGTGTACATTTATGGCATTTTTTTATTTCTCTAGTAGGTGATATTATGACTGTTTGTTTATTAACTATACTGTAAACACTGTACATTTTATATGTTCGACCACATGTGAGAAGAGTCTTTGACTCAATGTACAATCGAATGAAAATAAAGTCTATTATTATTATACTATTCTATAAGAGCAGTAGAAACTCTTTACTTGCAGGCCAAGAATTACTATTATTTTTCTTCGTCTATTTGCATTGCCGTTAATAAGATAATAAGCCTAATTACCCATTGTTTATTTAATCACTATTTATGTTGTTTAATGTTGACAAATAATAAATATGTTAACTACTGTATAGTTACTTCTTTCTACATTGTAGCTGATATAATGGGGTTAATGATACATTCAGAATAATCTGAGACGATACTTGTTTTTTTAAACCACGAGTCAAATTTCCATGGATGTGTCAAATGCGTCCAATCCGACTTTTACCTTGTGTTGTACGTAGTACCAGACCGGCTATAGTCATCGATTGTATCACTTGGAGATCTAGATACACAATATTCAAGGTTAACAAAAATCAAGTAAAATACACTGTTACTTATAAATAATCAGACCTTACGAATGGATATAAACATATAACTTATACACAAACATCCATACGTCTGTAAACAATGTCACGGAAAGACGCACATACACAACGAACTGGAAACTTTCATTACAAGACGACTTTACTGTGCTCTATAGATCTATATTGATTCACATTATTCTAACAAAATGTCTCTGTTAGGCAATATATTTGATGGTGTGTTCCGACATTTTCAACACGGCTCGTGAAGAGAAAATTATTATTACCAATTCTAGCCAATCATCGAACCTCATTTACATAATAGGACACGCCCATCGATATTGGTAATCCAGTAAAATCCGGATGTATTTCTGGTCGTGGTGAAAAGGAAAATCCAATGTATAGGAAACTGCCGTAATTTGGGTATTCCCGACTTCCCAGGCATATATAAAGTGAATATCTAGCTATAGCTTATAGAATATTACTTTCACTTGTCGACGACCAGTAGCATGATGACTTCAGGACAAACTGCAGTGAACAGTTGTGCAATTCATCACAGGATGGTGTTTGTGTACGTCTGTATCGAATGTGAAAATGCTCTACTCTGTAGGAAATGTGTGGATGAAGAACATAATGGGCACGACACGAAAAGCTTGTCGGAGTATATTCCGGAACAGAAACTCAAAATCACACAACGCTTGAAAAATCTCTCATCAACCGACTTTTTAAAACTCAAAGGCGAGTTTCATAACATCGATACACAGATCGATGAAAATGGCAGACGATTTGAAACAACACGTATGGATATCAAACGTCAGACCAGAGCTTTGAAGAGAGATGTTGACAAAATGGTAGGACAACTCCTAAAGGTCTGTGACGAGATGGAGAAGAAAAACGAAGATATCATTAATCAAAATAGGAATGGACTATCACAATATCTGCATGATGGTAAAACTGCAAAGTTGGCGAGATGCCAACAAGTTCTGCGAAGTGGAACAGACGAAGAGGTGGTATTACTGGTGCAGGGAAGGGGAGCTAACTCCATTGTTCCGCCACCTCCTGGTAAACAGGTTACTGTGAACTTAGAGACTAGGAAAATAAATTCTGATTCATTGATGGATTTGTTAGGTACATTGAATATGGATGGTTCGAATGTTTTTGCGCGGGAAAGCTCATGCACTTTACTTTAGAATATTTCACTGTTGTGTAACTTGTTCAATTTTACTTACGCATAATTATTTTGATGTGTAAAACATAAACTTTGGTGTACTTTTTGTCTAAATGTTATTATTTATTTAACAATCTAGATCTCCATATTGTACAATATAAGACTTATTAGCCACTCTCATATTCCCTTGTATTATAAGACTTATTAATTAACCGTCCTTCTATTCCCATGTACATGTATTACCTTTATCAAGTTATGTTATATATTTTGATTACACTAAAACTTTGTTCGTAATTGTTACAACGATATGTAGTCCATGATGTACAAGATAACTTGACTGACTACTTTTGAACTTCAGAAGTAAACATTAAACATTGACGTCTTATTGTAGTTATCTAATTTCCGTACTTTGTTTTGATGATAAAATGGTGTTGTCATCTTGTCTCGATAACAAACAAAGTCAGGTCGTTGGGTAGTAAATTTCGCATGCAAAAACGACAAAATATTTTATTTCATTTTCCTATCGATGCTTCTATATTTATTAATATATCCCAATGAACTATCAGCAATAATGCAAATGATAATCTCTGCCATATTGGTATAGATTTGTGTTCAAAAACAGCAAACAAACAACGGTGCCATATGTCATTCTTTTCCTCAGTTCATTGTTCATGATAACAAAGTTAAAACAGCACCAATGCTTAAAAGTTGGGACATGTTGGTATGTAAAATTTGTATTTCTAACAAGGGAAGGGCCAACGGTTTCATTGACCATGGCAGACGATAATGGTGAATTATACTGAATCTACTCACATAACAAACTTTATCAAAACATGTCAGATATTAAACACGATATTGCTTAAGTTAGTATATTTAACAAGAACACAGAATTGTAACTACCAATTTCAATGTACATTGTGTGCAATGCATATTTAAAAATCAACAGATTTATCTCATCCTCCAATTGTACAGCGAGTAATTTTGTTATGATATTTCGATTCTATTACTCCTCGTGTTTTCATTTTCGTTTTCCACTGAATTTATTACAAAACCGTTATTATATTTCATCATCTGCTGTGCTCCTCATCAGTCCCTCCCCCTCTGGTCCCTGGGGACCCAAGGCTGACATCTCTACGGGGATTCTCATAGCCCCCTTCTTACAGGTGAATGGGCAACGTCTGCAGCAGCAACAACAACAAGCCCGGAATTTTGGCGCCAGTTTCGTCCTGACGCCCGTGGTATATAGACAGAAGATTATTGCATTAGCTAGTCCCTGGCTATGATTGCCGATTTCCTGGAAAAGAACAAACGCATTAGTGTCGATGAAGCATTCCGGGAGACAATATATATTTAGTCAGTGCTTAATTTGTATGTCTCGTAGGACCATGTGAAAACACCAGAAGTGTATAAAGGTGTTGTTACCTGTAGAATGACAAGCCAGATAGGGCTGGGACTGTGTAGTGACACCAGAAAGCTCCATGTGCCCCATACTTGGAGAAGAATGAAAATGACGAGGATTTGACGAAGGCGAGAGTTGTTTGACGTGAGTAAACTGTACAAGTTCTCTGTGGATTCTCCGACATCCTCAGCAAGAGGCGGCTTCTGTGACCAAAACAAGGCCATCAACAAACCATCAACAATGGGAGTATTTGATTTCTTTAATGGATTTTAAAAGTTTTGGTATAGCAAAGACTTGTCAGTAATAGAAGTTATATTTCGACTGATTTTCTAAAAAGTATGGTGTGAAAATATTTTTGTTCCTTCATCCCTTCTTTTTGCCTTGTTGCATCAGAAAAAGATCAAACACAACAACTATTCTTTTAATTCTTGAAACCTGATATAGCTTTTATATTGTGTACATAAATGTGGTCCATGAGGTGAATTCAGTGTCTACTGAGGTTACTTAACATATCTTACCAATGTCTGTTACCTTCGTGGTCCATGAGAGTGAATTCAGTGTCTTCTGAGGTTACTTAACATATCTTACCAATGTCTGCTACCTTCGGTGATCAGTTTTGTGACTGAAAGTTCATATCTCAGTGACCACTGACTAAATACCTTGAATATAGAATGCCACTGTAGAACGGTATAACAGCAGGCACACACCACTATGGCGCCCATCTGCCATCCCGGTCCCGTAATAAACGCCCACGTGACATACTTTGGTGCTTGGCGGTCGATCCAGCACCAAGGAGGACGGTTCTGGTTGGTCAGAGGTTGTGAATCGAATCCCACTACGTCCGATACCAATACCGCTATGGTTATACCAACTGCAATTCAAATTAAACAGAATATTTATATAAAGTACGATCTAGTCTCACTTTAACTGCCAACATTGTTACATTACCATAGCCTATGTTACTTCCTTGGCAAGTCCAGGCATGATGATGAGAGTACAAACTCAAAGAACTATAGTTCGTATTGCAAGTGAAGGTGGTCGGGTCAAGTTCAATGGCATTGCTACTATAAAACACATTGTCAGTGCTCTCACGGCTTTATTTCATCGTGGATGTAGATAATCAAAAGAACTTGACAGATTTTAACTTGTTGGTGATCGGCGTAATCGACCTCACTAGCCAATACCATGGTTTTCAGTACGATACTCTTCCTAAACCCTTGGCGGATCACACGCCAAGACTTAATGATCCGAAGTGATGGCAGTAACCATTTAGACATGCCATTTCTGTCAACAGCAGCTTCCAGATAAGTCAAGAAGGGTTATATAATGTTTTAGACCAGGTAAATTAAGTTCTTTGATATGTTGCTCATCAAACAGATATGTAACGTAAAAGCGTGTTTGGTTTCTGTTTCACAAAGGTAGGCAAATTATGCAAAGATAGACTTTGATGTCGTGACAAAATTAGACACAATTGAGAACGAAACACAGAAACTGGTGTTCCGAACCGATAAACAAATATCCCACAAAGATGCTTATCACAACATTTTTTTCAAAGGCCGTCGATATTTTCTCAAACAATAGTTTCATCATACGAACTATTCAATCGGTTACCTCTTACGTAAATGGAAGATGATCCAGCAGGTGGCACAGTGCGGGAAATTCAATTTCAACCCAAGACCCGCCAAAGGTTTCGTCGAAAGTATCGGGCTGAATACCCTTAGCTGTTGAAGTTGTGTCTCAATGTTACGTTTACTGACCTTGCAAGCGCTATATTTGTCTTTGTTTCTTCATGGGTGAAATGTCAGCAATTCTCATTATGCTTGCTGTTACGTGAAAGCGTGCAGGTTTGTTGTGCGTGCAGGTTAAATATGGTAGTTCGAAGTTGTGAACATTTGTTATTTTTGTTTGAAGATATGCGAGTTAATTTTTAGGGATTAGGAGTGTGTGCTATTTGCGCTAACATCGAAGTGGCTACGTATTTCGAGGTAATTTGGTTTATTGAGGTGATGTGAAGGGGTGATGTGAAGGTACACAGGGTTATTGTGGTTGTTGAGGTGATGTGAAGGTATGAAGGGTTATTGTGGATGTTGAGATGATGTGAAGGTATGCAGGGTTATTGTGGTTGTTGAGGTGATGTGAAGGTATATAGGGTTATTGTGGTTGTTGAGTTGATGTGAAGGTATACAGGGTTATTGTGGTTGTTGAGATGATGTGAAGGTATACAGGGTTATTGTGGTTGTTGAGGTGATGTGAAGGTATACAGGGTTATTATGGTTGTTGAGGTGATGTGAAGGTATACAGGGTTATTGTGGTTGTTGAGGTGATGTGAAGGTATACAGGGTTATTGTGGTTGTTGAGTGATGTGAAGGTATACAGGGTTATTGTGGTTGTTGAGGTGATGTGAAGGTATACAGGGTTATTGTGTTGTGAGGTGATGTGAAGGTATACAGGGTTATTGTGGTTGTTGAGGTGATGTGAAGGTATACAGGTTATTGTGGTTGTGAGGTGATGTGAAGGTATGCAGGGTTATGATGTGTTGATGATTGAGTATGAGGGTTATTGTTGAGTGATGTGAAGTATGAGGGTTATGTGGTTGTTGAGGTGATGTGAAGGTATACAGGGTTATTGTGGTTGTTGAGGTGATGTGAAGGTATCAGGTTATGTGTGTTGATGATGTGAGTTGGGTATGTGGTGTTGAGTGATGTGAAGGTATACAGGGTTATGTGGTTGTTGTAGGTGATGTGAAGGTATACAGGGTTATTTGTTTTGAGGTGATGTGAAGGTATGAGATGTGTGTTGATATGATGTGGATGTATGAGGGTTATGGTGGTGTGAGGTTGTTGTTAGTGGTGATGATGAAGGTATACAGGGTTATTGTGGTTTTTGAGGTGATGTGAAGGTATGCAGGGTTATGATGTGTGTTGATATGATGTGGATGTATGATGGGTTATGGTGGTTGTTGAGGTGATGTGAAGGTATACAGGGTTATTGTGGTTGTTGAGGTGATGTGAAGGTATACAGGGTTATTGTGGTTGTTGAGGTGATGTGAAGGTATACAGGGTTATTGTGGTTGTTGAGGTGATGTGAAGGTATACAGGGTTATTGTGGTTGTTGAGGTGATGTGATGGGTTATTGTTGTTGTTGAGGTGATGTGAAGGTATGCAGGGTTATGGTGGTTGTTGAGGTGATGTGAAGGTATACAGGGTTATTGTGGTTTTTGAGGTGATGTGAAGGTATGCAGGGTTATGATGTGTGTTGATATGATGTGGATGTATGATGGGTTATGGTGGTTGTTGAGGTGATGTGAAGGTATGCAGGGTTATTGTGGTTGTTGAGGTGATGTGAAGGTATGATGGGTTATTGTGGTTGTTGAGGTGATGTGAAGGTATCAGGGTTATGTGGTTGTTGAGTGATGTGAAGGTATACAGGGTTATTGTGGTTGTTGAGGTGATGTGAAGGTATACAGGGTTATTGTGGTTGTTGAGGTGATGTGAAGGTATACAGGTTATTGTGGTTGTTGAGGTGGGGATGTGAAGGTATACAGGGTTATTGTGGTTGTTGATGTGAGGTATACAGGGTTATTGTGGTTGTTGGGTGATGTGAAGGTATACAGGGTTATTGTGGTTTTGAGGTGATGTGAAGGTATAAGGGTTATGTGGTTGTTGAGATGTGAAGGTATGCAGGGTTATGGTGGTTGTTGAGGTGATGTGAAGGTATACAGGGTTATTGTGGTTGTTGAGGTGATGTGAAGGTATACAGGGTTATTGTGGTTGTTGAGGTGATGTGAAGGTATACAGGGTTATTGTGGTTGTTGAGGAGATGTGAAGGTATACAGGGTTATGAGGAGATGTGAAGGTATGAAGGGTTATGATGTGTGTTGATATGATGTGGATGTATGATGGGTTATGATGGTTGTTGAGGTGATGTGAAGGCATGCAGGGTTATTGTGGTTATTAAAAGAGAAGGGGTTTATTGAGGTTTGGGATGTGTCCGAGTCTATCGTGCGGCTATAGAAAGTAATCTATTACTCATAACGACTTCTCACAGCAGCATGGCGACTACAGTAAAACACATTTATGACGAACAGGCTTGCAACCAATTCGTGTTTATATACATATAGTTATTTTCATTCCAAATCAAGGTTCCTATAACATGTCTAAAATGCGTGTATACGGAGTTAGCTGCGATATTGTAGCTCAAAAGACTTTTAGACAGAAAATGGTGTTGTCTCTGTCGTCTCCGATTTGTTATAAGCTATCTGATTGGTCCACTCACTCCCAGTAGTCAATCAGAGAGCTTGTATCAAATCGGAGACGACAGACAAAAATGGCCGAGATCGGTGATCATCTGTTTTGCATGACAATAAATGGAGCGTGGGGATCGCTAAGGGATACTTAAGTGCAATTTTATAAGTAAGTGAGTTTATATTGAGGATCTGCACTTCAGGGATGCATTCGTTGAATAGATGGCGATTTTATTCGGTCTGTGCTTATTAGGGAATCGTGACCTGGGGATGTAGCGTGTACTTTTCCGACTAACGATTTTTACACGAATCCTCGTAATTCAACTTTCGATATGAAATAAAATTCGCCCATAATCCCATCATATCATATACCATAGTGACCAGTTATGAATTGTCTTCGGTGTAAGCTAAAAAAATATTCAGATCGGCTGATTTTTGTGGTGTTCAGAGCATTTTAAAATTAATTACCCCATTTTCTGGAAATGGGATACAGGGCTAAGTAAACAACCTTTCAGTATTTTTAGTATTTTTTTTTTATTTTTTTTTGCGCGCGTCGTAAACCTGTGGTTATAGCCGTGTTATATTGAACTATGACGCCGTACAGTCTGTGGAGTCACACAAGTAAGGAACTGCGCATGCAAGAGATGCTTGGTCTACATTGAAGATTATTGATATAGGTCAACTGCTAATTTTGCATTCAGGAACTACTGACCATCTAGCGGCATCTGCAGGGGAGGAGGAGGAGTGACATTTGGTCGACTCTGGGAAGGTAACCTTTATTTTGTTAGGTAATCATACTTGGTATACTCCAACAAACTAGGTGAAATGGTCCCATCATTGCTTTCCCAAACAGCATGCGTTTCCATGACATGCTAATGCACAGGAAGAGACCCAATGCGCATGTCCAAAGATAACTTCCAATGCGGAAACAGATGGTGAATGCACTTGAAACAGCACATGAAGTATAAGAGACAAATGCTGTTTTTTCGTCGTATCCAATTATAGTTGCGGCGCCTATTATATGTCCAACACAAACTCCAATATTACACAGAGTTATATAAACAAGGATTTGTCTGCCTGTGGCACGTAAACTTTTAAAGCCAATATAGGTTCCGAGAATTAATGCGCAGCCGCACAGGGACATGCATGACGTCAGCAGACCCACGGCAATATACGTATTATTTAGAGTGAAGTATGCTGTGATGTTGTTGATTTCAATCATGATGTAAAGTTTGTATGTAAATCCCGGATGTAGATATGGACGGTTTCCCCACTTCAACTGAGATATCCGATGAATTATTTAGAGATTCTGTGTTAGGCAGACACCTGAAACAAAATGGGAAGCAATATATATTCCATTGTCTATTTGATAATAACATACACATACAAAATACAGAAACTTAAAAATACAAAGCTTCAAATTTCCTCTTTACATATTATGTATAGAGCTATCTCCCTTCGTCGGTAGGCAAACATTGTGACGTCATTATTTGTGAGCAAAACTCACGTCGTTTTCTATGAAATATACATGTATGACGTTACGCACGCAAACATGCGTAGCAATCAACACCTATCCGCAGGGGCAAAGGACTTTGATAAGGATGCTTAAATCCTGTAACAGATACTAAAAAATGAAGTGGGTTTCATCCTTAATGTCGTTACAAAATTTGCCTAAGCGCAGAGGACGGGGAATCTCTTACCCTACCCGCTTCGATTTCTAAACTGTGGTTACTGATTCGCAGTTTTCGAGTAATTTTCTTTATTCAATATCCTTTAGGCTAAAAAATAATATGTCTGTTTAGGGTTACATTTGGCAAAAAAAATAGGGTCGATAGGTCGGAATGTTATTTCTTTTTTTTAATGTCTTTCACTCTAAAATAATGGCTGGAACCGGAGTCTGAGATCGAAAACGCGATTTTTAATGTTTTTTCGTAGAAAACTAGGTTAGGTCGGGTAACCATAAACATATATTTTTTTGTTTGACCTTATATAAAGAAAGGTTTCTTTCCTTATAGTTTTGTTAACTGAACTATTTTTACACATATCTCCACAATATATTGGTTGTATAACAACTTAAGGTAGGTCCATACTTTTGAAAAACGCGCCAGTTCAGATGACGCTAAACCGGAAGCTGCCGAGGTTGCTTTGAATTCCAGAATGGTTTCCGATTAGACTGGATTACCTGTCTTAGTACCAATTCTCTCCGCTAGGCTGCGCTCATAAATACTATATTTTCGGAGCGAAGCCTAGCGGAGAGTAGAAAAACTACGACAGGCAATCCAGTCTAGATTTCCGATACGCTACGACATTCCACTTGGAATTTTTTTCAATAGGTAAAAATTGTCTTAATATCATATTGATTATTTAAAATCATGAATTAAATCAAATAAAAGCAAAAAAGTGAATATTAGATGCTATATCTGAGGTTTTTGTGGTCCTGTCGTAAATGGGAATGGATTTTCAAATACCTAGGCCGTTTTCGTTTATTCGGAACAACTGGTTCAACCGTTTGTAAAAGTAATTATTTTAAGTATAAATCCAGACGGACCTGCAGTTGATGATACAGGCCTGTGAGGGCTTTGTCAAGGCTCGACAGAAAACAAAATAAAAACGAACAAATAGGTCCAACCAGTCAAACCGCATACTCGAAAACGGCCCTAGTCTCGCATTCACCAGACTCTCGCCGCCCTGAACGTACAGGGCAACGAGAGTTTGGGGAATACTATCAAACACCGGATGCAACGTTCGTCGCTTTAAATGATAAGAGGGGACCCGAAATTCCGGAATTCTTAAAAATCGCCTACGGATTTCCTTTAAACACAAAATTTGGAGAAAATTATAAAAAATAAAACAGACATAAGTTACGATATCACAAAATCATATGAACTGATGTGGGATGTTTTTTTTTTTTTGTGGCATGATTTTCAAAAACTAGTCAAATATGACCCATCTCAGTCCTGGATGAAATGGGGGTAGGGTTAACGTTGTGAGTTACAAACTTCAAGCTTACAAAATTGTGAAAAATTAATCGAGAACCCCATGTTTTTATATGATATTTGAAAAATGTAATATGATTGAAGGTAAGGACCTAAAGGGTGCAGTCAGATGTTTTAGTAATCATGAATTATGCAATGTAATAAAGTGCAATATATGGAAATAACGGAGCCTAATGTTCTGTTTATTTTTCATTCATATATTCACACTCTATCCTTGTCCCTGAAACCCCATTTGAGAAGGAAACCTCAATTAGAGAAGGAAGACATTTTATTTCTGTAACAGATATTCTGTTTTTGGTCAGCTGATTATATTGGAAATTAGTCTAAATCACTTGAAAGCTTACAAATAAAGAGCGATAGCCTGAGCTTCTGTCTGATGAAGATTAAGTTTGTCAGATCATGAGAGCGTTTGAACTGCTCGATTTTATAATGAGCTTACTTCAAAGCATCATATCCATGGTGATTACCCATGATTCACTTCCACATAGGTATAAAAAAAATGGCGGCCGCAAACTGAAGCTGTCAGTGTGTAGGATTGGATTCTGAAAAGATTGGGTTTCACGAAAGACTGCGCCCTTATAACCTTCGGCATATCATATACAAATATTTATTGTGAAATTAACATGGATTTTCATTTCCTTTTTTGCCTATTCATTGATTTTTATAGGCGAAAATATGGCAAAAACATGATAATTACGAATGGAGACGGTCCTCGGAACAAACGAAAACTAGTTAACATTTGTAAAAATACAATGGTTTTGTATATTTTTCTATCGTTTGAAATTAAGGACGACAATTGAACAGGATTGAGACTAAATTCATCCTAATATTACAGAAAACATATTTTAATGAATTTTTCTATTTTCGGCCAGCAAATCTGTACGGATGGTAATTTAAAGCTCAGATATCTCAAAAAGTAGTTCGAGAAGACCCATTTTGCTATAGAGATTTGAATCTGCATGAAAAATGCAAGAAAATAAGACCTAATAGAAAAAAATGTCATGGGGTTTCCCAAGAGTATGGAGCTACCTTAATTAATAACGAGAAAGCACTCTGGGCCCGGTTGTTCAAAGGATGATATTTTTTTTTATATTCATTTCTCATTTGCTGCAAAATTTATCATAATATTTACATCTTCTCTAAAATCAGCTCTTATACATGTATAGAATTGAATTCCTACGAATCTTATAACGTTTTGTAAAATAAGTTTTACCAGATAATATTTTGTCTGAATTTGAAGATTGTCGTTTTTGACTAGCCTAATCACTTTTTGAACAACTGGGCCCTGGTACAGTAACATTCGTATCTTTTGACAATTATCACTTCACCGTTAAAATAAAGCGTACTGATTAGATATTATCAGTATCTACGTTTATTCCTGTTTAGACACGCGGGTGTTCTTGACCTACGGGTGGACAAAATAAACATTTATTTCAATCGCATAGTATGCGAATATGTGCATTCACTTCTTATGTAATAAGTAGTGCAACTGGTGCCCAATACTATTGCACATTTGGCAATAAAATATGTTTTAAATCAAATTGTTTAATGTATTAATAAATGCACAGAAACACTATCCAAATCTAGCTCCAACGAGATATTTTATACTTTGCACCGACACGCTATTTTTTCACCTTTAGTTGGGAAATATGTTTCAGAGATTTATGTTAACATGTATTTTGATGTTACACGTGTAAAATGAGAAAAAAAACTCACCATGCCATCCATCACGTCTGTTGGTCTGTAAGAGAGCAGAGTCGTTTGATCAGTCGCCATGTTGTAAAGTATTGTTAACGCTGACAGATAAAGAAGGGGATTGTCGTGAGTCGAACTTTGGCTTCAGATATATCACTCTGAATCCTGGTGCAGAGATTACCTATAGTTTTATCTTGTAAACAAACTATGACTGTAATGACATATGTATGTATAATTGTATATAACTGGTAACATACCTATATTCAATGATTATGTCACTCTAGGTGACATCTAATGGACGCTGACTGAATATTAGTGTGTATGATGCGTGTGGAAATTATCAGTAATTATCACTGACCTAATTTTGTTTCACTCGTTTAATTATGGTCTGTACATGTACAGTGGAGGAGACTGAACTGCGTTGATTTTTATCCTATCAACAACTAAGGTTCCGAGTATTGATTGGTTGTTATTTGTGTTATAAGTTAAGTATGCAGTGTGTTGTGTGTGTGGATGTCGGTATGTTTTGGGAGGCTGCGGTATATAGGTGTTGTGTGTGTGGTTGTCTGTATGTTTTGGGAGGCTGCGGTATATAGGTGTTGTGTGTGTGGTTGTCTGTATGTTTTGGGAGGCTGCGGTATATAGGTGTTGTGTGTGTGGTTGTCTGTATGTTTTGGGAGGCTGCGGTATATAGGTGTTGTGTGTGTGGTTGTCTGTATGTTTTGGGAGGCTGCGGTATATAGGTGTTGTGTGTGTGGTTGTCTGTATGTTTTGGGAGGCTGCGGTATATAGGTGTTGTGTGTGTGGATGTCTGTATGTTTTGGGAGGCTGTGGTATATAGGTGTTGTGTGTGTGGATGTCTGTATGTTTTTGGAGGCTGCGGTATATAGGTGTTGTGTGTGGATCAGGATGTATTGGTGTTGTATGTGTGGTTGTCTGTATGTTTTGGGAGGCTGCGGTATATAGATGTTGTGTGTGTGGTTGTCTGTATGTTTTGGGAGGCTGCGGTATATATGTTTGTGTGTGTGGATGTCGATATGTTTTGGGAGGCTGCGGTATGTAGGTGTTGTGTGTGGATCAGGATGTCTGTATGTTTTGGGAGGCTGTGGTATATATGTGTTGTGTTGTGTGTGTGTGGATGTCTGTATGTTTTGGGAGGCTGCGGTATATATATGTTGTGTTTGGATGTCTGTATGTTTTGGGAGGCTGCGGTATATAGGTGTTGTGTGTGTGGATGTCTGTATGTTTTGGGAGGCTGCGGTATATAGGTGTTGTGTGTGTGGATCAGAATGTCTGTATGTTTTGGGAGGCTGCGGTATATAGGTGTTGTGTGTGTGGATGTCTGTATGTTTTGGGAGGCTGCGGTATATAGGTGTTGTGTGTGGATGTATGTGCTGCGTTATATGTGTTGTGTGTGGATGTATGTATGTTTTGGGAGGCTGCGGTATATAGGTGTTGTGTGTGTGGATGTCTGTATGTTTTGGGAGGCTGTGGTATATAGGTGTTGTGTGTGTGGATGTCTGTATGTTTTTTGGGAGGCTGCGGTATATAGGTGTTGTGTGTGTGTGGATGGATGTCTGTATGTTTTGGGAGGCTGCGGTATATATGTGTTGTGTGTGTGATGTCTGTATGTTTTGGGAGGCTGCGGTATATAGGTGTTGTGTGTGTGGATCAGGATGTCTGTATGTTTTGGGAGGCTGCGGTATATAGTGTTGTGTGTGTGATGGATGTCTGTATGTTTTGGGAGGCTGCGGTTATATATGTTGTTGTGTGTGTGGATGTCTGTATGTTTTGGGAGGCTGCGGTATATAGGTGTGTGTGTGTGTGGATGTCTGTATGTTTTGGAGGCTGCGGTATATAGGTGTTGTGTGTGTGGATGTCTGTATGTTTTGGGAGGCTGCGGTATATAGGTGTTGTGTGTGTGGATGTCTGTATGTTTTGGGAGGCTGCGGTATATAGGTGTTGTGTGTGTGGATGTCTGTATGTTTTGGGAGGCTGCGGTATATAGGTGTTGTGTGTGTGGATGTCTGTATGTTTTGGGAGGCTGCGGTATATAGGTGTGTGTGTGTGTGTGGATGTCTGTATGTTGCTGGTATTAGGTGGAGGCTGATGGTATATTTGGAGGCTGGTGTTGTGTGTGTGGATGAATGCTGTATGTTTTGGGAGGCTGCGGTATATAGGTGTTGTGTGTGTGGATGTCTGTATGTTTTGGGAGGCTGCGGTATATAGGTGTTGTGTGTGTGGATCAGATTGTATGTTTTGGGAGGCTGCGGTATATAGGTGTTGTGTGTGTGGATGTCTGTATGTTTTTGAGGCTGCGGTATATAGGTGTGTGTGTGTGGATATATGTCTGTATGTTTTGGAGGCTGCGGTATATATAGGTGTTGTGTGTGTGGATGTCTGTATGTTTTGGGAGGCTGCGGTATATAGGTGTTGTGTGTGGATGGATGTCTGTATGTTTTTGGAGGCTGCGGTATATAGGTGTTGTGTGTGTATATGTCTGTATGTTTTGGGAGGCTGCGGTATATAGGTGTTGTGTGGTGTATATATGTCTGTATGTTTTGGGAGGCTGCGGTATATAGTGTTGTTGTGTGTGTGGATGTCGTATTTTGTTTTTGGAGGCTGCGGTATATAGGTGTTGTGTGTGTGGATCAGAATGTCATGTATGTTTTGGGAGGCTGCGGTATATAGGTGTTGTGTGTGTGGATGTCTGTATGTTTTGGGAGGCTGCGGTATATATGTGTTGTGTGTGTGGATGTCTGTATGTTTGGGAGCTGCGGTATATATGTTCTGTTTTTGGGAGGCTGCGGTATATAGGTGTTGTGTGTGTGGATGTCTGTATGTTTTGGGAGGCTGCGGTATATAGGTGTTGTGTGTGTGATGTCTGTATGTTTTGGGAGGCTGGGTATATATGTGTATGTGTGTTTTGGATGTCTGTATGTTTTTGGGAGGCTGTGGTTTGTAATAGGTGTTGTGTGTGTGGATGTCTGTATGTTTTGGGAGGCTGCGGTATATAGGTGTTGTGTGTGTGGATGTCTGTATGTTTTGGGAGGCTGCGGTATATAGGTGTTGTGTGTGTGGATGTCTGTATGTTTTGGGAGGCTGCGGTATATAGGTGTTGTGTGTGTGGATGTCTGTATGTTTTGGGAGGCTGCGGTATATAGGTGTTGTGTGTGTATATATGTCTGTATGTTTTGGGAGGCTGCGGTATATAGGTGTTGTGTGTGTGGATGTCTGTATGTTTTGGGAGGCTGCGGTATATAGGTGTTGTGTGTGTGGATGTCGATTTGTTTTTGGAGGCTGCGGTATATAGGTGTTGTGTGTGTGGATCAGAATGCATGTATGTTTTGGGAGGCTGCGGTATATAGGTGTTGTGTGTGTTGATGTCTGTATGTTTTGGGAGGCTGTGGTATATATGTGTTGTGTGTGTGGATGTCTGTATGTTTTGGGAGGCTGCGGTATATAGGTGTTGTGTGTGTGGATGTCTGTATGTTTTGGGAGGCTGCGGTATATAGGTGTTGTGTGTGTGGATGTCTGTATGTTTTGGGAGGCTGCGGTATATAGGTGTTGTGTGTGTGGATGTCTGTATGTTTTGGGAGGCTGCGGTATATAGGTGTTGTGTGTGGATCAGGATGTCTGTATGTTTTGGGAGGCTGTGGTATATATGTGTTGTGTGTGTGGATGTCTGTATGATTTGGGAGGCTGCGGTATATAGGTGTTGTGTGTGTGGATGTCGATTTGTTTTTGGAGGCTGCGGTATATAGGTGTTGTGTGTGTGGATCAGAATGCATGTATGTTTTGGGAGGCTGCGGTATATAGGTGTTGTGTGTGTGGATGAATGCATGTATGTTTTGGGAGGCTGCGGTATATAGGTGTTGTGTGTGTGGATGTCTGTATGTTTTGGGAGGCTGCGGTATATAGGTGTTGTGTGTGTGGATGTCTGTATGTTTTGGGAGGCTGCGGTATATAGGTGTTGTGTGTGTGGATGTCTGTATGTTTTGGGAGGCTGCGGTATATAGGTGTTGTGTGTGTGGATGTCTGTATGTTTTGGGAGGCTGCGGTATATAGGTGTTGTGTGTGTGGATGTCTGTATGTTTTGGGAGGCTGCGGTATATAGGTGTTGTGTGTGTGGATGTCGATTTGTTTTTGGAGGCTGCGGTATATAGGTGTTGTGTGTGTGGATCAGAATGCATGTATGTTTTGGGAGGCTGCGGTATATAGGTGTTGTGTGTGTGGATGTCTGTATGTTTTGGGAGGCTGCGGTATATAGGTGTTGTTGTGTGTGGATGTCTGTATGTTTTTGGAGGCTGCGGTATATAGGTGTTGTGTGTGTGGATGTCTGTATGTTTTGGGAGGCTGCGGTATATAGGTGTTGTGTGTGTGGATGTCTGTATGTTTTGGGAGGCTGCGGTATATAGGTGTTGTGTGTGTGGATGTCTGTATGTTTTGGGAGGCTGCGGTATATAGGTGTTGTGTGTGTGGATGTCTGTATGTTTTGGGAGGCTGCGGTATATAGGTGTTGTGTGTGTGGATGTCTGTATGTTTTGGGAGGCTGCGGTATATAGGTGTTGTGTGTGTGGATGTCTGTATGTTTTGGGAGGCTGCGGTATATAGGTGTTGTGTGTGTCTGTATGTTTTGGGAGGCTGCGGTATATAGGTGTTGTGTGTGTGGATGTCGTATGTTTTGGGAGGCTGCGGTATATAGGTGAGTGTGTGTGGATATATGTCTGTATGTTTTGGGAGGCTGCGGTATATAGGTGTTGTGTGTGTGTGGATGTCTGTATTTTTGGGAGGCTGCGGTATATAGGTGTTGTGTGTGTGGATGTCTGTATGTTTTGGGAGGCTGCGGTATATAGGTGTTGTGTGTGTGGATGTCTGTATGTTTTGGGAGGCTGCGGTATATAGGTGTTGTGTGTGATGGATGTCTGTATGTTTTGGGAGGCTGCGGTATATAGGTGTTGTGTGTGTGTATATGTCTGTATGTTTTGGGAGGCTGCGGTATATAGTGTTGTGTGTGTGGATGGATGTGCTGTATTGTTTTGGGAGGCTGTTGGAGGTATATAGTGTGTGTGTGGATGTCTGTATGTTTTGGGAGGCTGCGGTATATAGGTGTTGTGTGTGTGGATGTCTGTATGTTTTGGGAGGCTGCGGTATATAGGTGTTGTGTGTGTGATGTCTGTATGTTTTGAGGCTGCGGTATATAGTGTTGTTGTGTGTGGATGTCTGTATGTTTTGGGGAGGCTGCGGTATATAGGTGTTGTGTGTGTGGATGTCTGTATGATTTGGGAGGCTGCGGTATATAGGTGTTGTGTGTGTATATATGTCTGTATGTTTTGGGAGGCTGCGGTATATAGGTGTTGTGTGTGTGGATGTCGATTTGTTTTTGGAGGCTGCGGTATATAGGTGTTGTGTGTGTGGATCAGAATGCATGTATGTTTTGGGAGGCTGCGGTATATAGGTGTTGTGTGTGTGGATGTCTGTATGTTTTGGGAGGCTGCGGTATATAGGTGTTTGTGTGTGTGGATGTCTGTATGTTTTGGGAGGCTGCGGTATATAGGTGTTGTGTGTGTGGATGTCTGTATGTTTTGGGAGGCTGCGGTATATAGGTGTTGTGTGTGTGGATGTATGTATGTTTTGGGAGGCTGCGGTATATTGTTTTGTGTGTGGATGTCTGTATGTTTTGGGAGGCTGCGGTATATAGTGTTTGTGTGTGTGGATGTCTGTATGTTTTGGGAGGCTGCGGTATATAGGTGTTGTGTGTGTGGATGTCTGTATGTTTTGGGAGGCTGCGGTATATAGGTGTTTGTGTGTGGATCAGGATGTCTGTATGTTTTGGGAGGCTGCGGTATATAGGTGTTGTGTGTGTGGATGTCTGTATGTTTTGGGAGGCTGCGGTATATAGGTGTTGTGTGTGTGGATGTCTGTATGTTTTTGGGAGGCTGTGGTATATAGGTGTTGTGTGTGTGTGGATGTCTGTATGTTTTGGGAGGCTGCGGTATATAGGTGTTTGTGTGTGTGGATGTCTGTATGTTTTGGGAGCTGCGGTATATAGGTGTTTGTGTGTGGATTCAGAATGCATGTATGTTTTGGGAGGCTGCGGTATATAGGTGTTGTGTGTGTGGATGTCTGTATGTTTTGGGAGGCTGCGGTATATAGGTGTTGTGTGTGTGGTATATGTCTGTATGTTTTGGGAGGCTGCGGTATATAGAGGTGTGTGTGTGTGTGATGTGTCTGTATGTTTTGGGAGGCTGCGGTATATAGGTGTTGTGTGTGTGGATGTCTGTGATGTATGTTTTGGGAGGCTGCGGTATATAGGTGTTGTGTGTGTTGATGTCTGTATGTTTTGGGAGGCTGTGGTATATATGTGTTGTGTGTGTGGATGTCTGTATGTTTTGGGAGGCTGCGGTATATAGGTGTTGTGTGTGTGGATGTCTGTATGTTTTGGGAGGCTGCGGTATGTAGGTGTGTTGTGTGTGGATGTAGTGTGTGTGGATGTCTGTATGTTTTGGGAGGCTGCGGTATATAGGTGTTGTGTGTGTGGATGTCTGTATGTTTTGGGAGGCTGCGGTATATAGGTGTTGTGTGTGTGGATGTCTGTATGTTTTGGGAGGCTGCGGTATATAGGTGTTGTGTGTGTGGATGTCTGTATGTTTTGGGAGGCTGCGGTATATAGGTGTTGTGTGTGTGGATGTCTGTATGTTTTGGGAGGCTGCGGTATATAGGTGTTGTGTGTGTGGATGTCTGTATGTTTTGGGAGGCTGCGGTATATAGGTGTTGTGTGTGTGTGTATGATGTCTGTATGTTTTGGGAGGCTGCGGTATATAGGTGTGTGTGTGTGGATGTCTGTATGTTTTGGGAGGCTGCGGTATATAGGTGTTGTGTGTTGGATGTCTGTATGTTTTGGGAGGCTGCGGTATATTAGGTGTTGTGTGTGTATATATGTCTGTATGTTTTGGGAGGCTGCGGTATATAGGTGTTGTGTGTGTGGATGTCTGTATGTTTTGGGAGGCTGCGGTATATAGGTGTTGTGTGTGGATCAGAATGCATGTATGTTTTGGGAGGCTGCGGTATATAGGTGTTGTGTGTGTGGATGTCTGTATGTTTTGGGAGGCTGCGGTATATAGGTGTTGTGTGTGTGGATGTCTGTATGTTTTGGGAGGCTGCGGTATATAGGTGTTGTGTGTGTGGATGTCTGTATGATTTGGGAGGCTGCGGTATATAGGTGTTGTGTGTGTATATATGTCTGTATGTTTTGGGAGGCTGCGGTATATAGGTGTTGTGTGTGTGGATGTCGATTTGTTTTTGGAGGCTGCGGTATATAGGTGTTGTGTGTGTGGATCAGAATGCATGTATGTTTTGGGAGGCTGCGGTATATAGGTGTTGTGTGTGTTGATGTCTGTATGTTTTGGGAGGCTGTGGTATATATGTGTTGTGTGTGTGGATGTCTGTATGTTTTGGGAGGGCTGCGGTATATAGGTGTTGTGTGTGTGGATGTCTGTATGTTTTGGGAGGCTGCGGTATATAGGTGTTGTGTGTGTGATCAGGATGTCTGTATGTTTTGGGAGGCTGCGGTATATAGGTGTTGTGTGTGTGGATGTCTGTATGTTTTGGGAGGCTGCGGTATATAGGTGTTGTGTGTGTGGATGTCTGTATGTTTTGGGAGGCTGCGGTATATAGGTGTTGTGTGTGTGGATGTCTGTATGTTTTGGGAGGCTGCGGTATATAGGTGGTTGTGTGTGTGGATGTCTGATGTATGTTTTGGGAGGCTGCGGTATATAGGTGTTGTGTGTGTGGATGTCTGTATGTTTTGGGAGGCTGCGGTATATAGGTGTTGTGTGTGTGGATGTCTGTATGTTTTGGGAGGCTGCGGTATATAGGTGTTGTGTGTGTGGATGTCTGTATGTTTTGGGAGGCTGCGGTATATAGGTGTTGTGTGTGTGGATGTCTGTATGTTTTGGGAGGCTGCGGTATATAGGTGTTGTGTGTGTGTTGATGTCTGTATGTTTTGGGAGGCTGCGGTATATAGGTGTTGTGTGTGTGGATGTCTGTATGTTTTGGGAGGCTGCGGTATATTAGGTGTTGTGTGTGTTGTGTGTGATGGATGTCTGTATGTTTTGGGAGGCTGCGGTATATAGGTGTTGTGTGTGTGGATGTCTGTATGTTTTGGGAGGCTGCGGTATATAGGTGTTGTGTGTGTGGATGTCTGTATGTTTTGGGAGGCTGCGGTATATAGGTGTTGTGTGTGTGGATGTCTGTATGTTTTGGGAGGCTGCGGTATATAGGTGTTGTGTGTGTGGATGTCTGTATGTTTTGGGAGGCTGCGGTATATAGGTGTTGTGTGTGTGGATGTCTGTATGTTTTGGGAGGCTGTGGTATATAGGTGTTGTGTGTGTGGATGTCTGTATGTTTTGGGAGGCTGCGGTATATAGGTGTTGTGTGTGTGGATGTCTGTATGTTTTGGGAGGCTGCGGTATATAGGTGTTGTGTGTGGATGTCTGTATGTTTTGGGAGGCTGCGGTATATAGGTGTTGTGTGTGGATGTCTGTATGTTTTGGGAGGCTGCGGTATATAGGTGTTGTGTGTGTGGATGTCTGTATGTTTTGGGAGGCTGCGGTATATAGGTGTTGTGTGTGTGGATGTCGATGATATGTTTTGGGAGGCTGCGGTATATAGGTGTTGTGTGTGTGTGTGTGTGGATCAGAATGCATGTATGTTTTGGGAGGCTGCGGTATATAGGTGTTGTGTGTGTGGATGTCTGTATGTTTTGGGAGGCTGCGGTATATAGGTGTTGTGTGTGTGGATGTCTGTATGTGTTTTGGGGGGAGCTGCGGTATATAGGTGTTGTTGTGTGTGGATGTGTATGTTTGTTTTGGGAGGCTGCGGTATATAGGTGTTGTGTGTGGATCAGGATGTCTGTATGTTTTGGGAGGCTGCGGTATATAGGTGTTGTGTGTGTGGATGTCTGTATGTTTTGGGAGGCTGCGGTATATAGGTGTTGTGTGTGTGGATGTCTGTATGTTTTGGGAGGCTGCGGTATATAGGTGTTGTGTGTGTGGATGTCTGTATGTTTTGGGAGGCTTGTTGTATGTAGGATGTATAGGCTTGTCTAGATGATGTAGTAAGTGTGAGGCTTGTCTAGATGAGGTGTTAGGTGTGTGTCTAGATGTGGATCTAGATGATGTTTGTAGTGTTGTTAGGCTTGTCTTAGATGATGTAGTAAGTGTATGTCTAGATGATGTGTAAGTGTAGGCTTGTCTAGATGATGTAGTAAGTAAGGCTTTGATGGTAAGGTATAGGCTTGTTCTAGATGATGTAGTAAGTATAGGCTTGTCTAGATGATGTTGTAAGATTGGGCTTGTCTAGATGATGTAGTAAGTGTAAAGGCTTGTCTAAGATGATGTAGTAATATAGGCTTGTCTAGTTGTGATGTTAAAGGCTTGTCTAGATGTTGTAGTAAGTGTAGGCTTGTCTAGATGATGTAGTAAGTATAGGCTTGTCTAGATGATGTAGTAAGTATAGGCTTGTCTAGATGATGTAGTAAGTAAGGCTTGTCTAGAGATGTAGTAAGTAGGCTTGTCTAGATGATGTAGTAAGTATAGGCCTTGTCTAGATGATGTAGTAAGTGTAGGCTTGTCTAGATGATGTAGTAAGTAAAGGCTTGTCTAGATGATGTAGTAAGTGTAGGTTTGTCTAGATGATGTAGTAAGTATAGGCTTGTCTAGATGATGTAGTAAGTGTAGGCTTGTCTAGATGATGTAGTAGTAAGGCTTGTCTAGATGATGTAGTAAGTGTAGGCTTGTCTAGATGATGTAGTAAGTGTAAGGCTTGTCTAGATGATGTAGTAAGTATAGGCTTGTCTAGATGATGTAGTAAGTGTAGGCTTGTCTAGATGATGTAGTAAGTATAGGCTTGTCTAGATGATGTAGTAAGTAAAGGCTTGTCTAGATGATGTAGTAAGTAAAGGCTTGTCTAGATGATGTAGTAAGTGTAGGCTTGTAGGCTTGTCTAGATGATAGAATGTAGTAAGTATAGGCTTGTCTAGATGATGTAGTAAGTATAGGCTTGTCTAGATGATGTAGTAAGTGTAGGCTTGTCTAGATGATGTAGTAAGTATAGGCTTGTCTAGATGATGTAGTAAGTGTAGGCTTGTCTAGATGATGTAGTAAGTATAGGCTTGTCTAGATGATGTAGTAAGTATAGGCTTGTCTAGATGATGTAGTAAGTATAGGCTTGTCTAGATGATGTAGTAAGTATAGGCTTGTCTAGATGATGTAGTAAGTATAGGCTTGTCTAGATGATGTAGTAAGTATAGGCTTGTCTAGATGATGTAGTAAGTGTAGGCTTGTCTAGATGATGTAGTAAGTAATAGGCTTGTCTAGATGATGTAGTAAGTGTAGGCTTGTCTAGATGATGTAGTAAGTGTAGGCTTGTCTAGATGATGTAGTAAGTGTAGGCTTGTCTAGATGATGTAGTAAGTGTAGGCTTGTCTAGATGATGTAGTAAGTATAGGCTTGTCTAGATGATGTAGTAAGTATAGGCTTGTCTAGATGATGTAGTAAGTGTAGGCTTGTCTAGATGATGTAGTAAGTAAAGGCTTGTCTAGATGATGTAGTAAGTATAGGCTTGTCTAGATGATGTAGTAAGTATAGGCTTGTCTAGATGATGTAGTAAGTAATAGGCTTGTCTAGATGTGTAAGTGTAGGCTTGTTAGATGAAGTGTGTAGGCTTGTCTAGATGATGTAGTAAGTATAGGCTTGTCTAGATGATGTAGTAAGTATAGGCTTGTCTAGATGATGTAGTAAGTGTAGGCTTGTCTAGATGATGTAGTAAGTAAAGGCTTGTCTAGATGATGTAGTAAGTAAAGGCTTGTCTAGATGATGTAGTAAGTGTAGGCTTGTCTAGATGATGTAGTAAGTATAGGCTTGTCTAGATGATGTAGTAAGTGTAGGCTTGTCTAGATGATGTAGTAAGTGTAGGCTTGTCTGAGTAGTAAGAGGCTTGTCTAGATGATGTAGTAAGTGTAGGCTTGTCTAGATGATGTAGTAAGTGTAGGCTTGTCTAGATGATGTAGTAAGTGTAGGCTTGTCTAGATGATGTAGTAAGTGTAGGCTTGTCTAGATGATGTAGTAAGTGTAGGCTTGTCTAGATGATGTAGTAAGTGTAGGCTTGTCTAGATGATGTAGTAAGTGTAGGCTTGTCTAGATGATGTAGTAAGTGTAGGCTTGTCTAGATGATGTAGTAAGTGTAGGCTTGTCTAGATGATGTAGTAAGTAGTAGGCTTGTCTAGATGATGTAGTAAGTGTAGGCTTGTCTAGATGATGTAGTAAGTATAGGCTTGTCTAGATGATGTAGTAAGTTAGGCTTGTCTAGATGATGTAGTAAGTATAGGCTTGTCTAGATGATGTAGTAAGTGTAGGCTTGTCTAGATGATGTAGTAAGTGTAGGCTTGTCTAGATGATGTAGTAAGTATAGGCTTGTCTAGATGATGTAGTAAGTGTAGGCTTGTCTAGATGATGTAGTAAGTGTAGGCTTGTCTAGATGATGTAGTAAGTATAGGCTTGTCTAGATGATGTAGTAAGTATAGGCTTGTCTAGATGATGTAGTAAGTATAGGCTTGTCTAGATGATGTAGTAAGTATAGGCTTGTCTAGATGATGTAGTAAGTATAGGCTTGTCTAGATGATGTAGTAAGTATAGGCTTGTCTAGATGATGTAGTAAGTGTAGGCTTGTCTAGATGATGTAGTAAGTGTAGGCTTGTCTAGATGATGTAGTAAGTATAGGCTTGTCTAGATGATGTAGTAAGTGTAGGCTTGTCTAGATGATGTAGTAAGTGTAGGCTTGTCTAGATGATGTAGTAAGTATAGGCTTGTCTAGATGATGTAGTAAGTGTAGGCTTGTCTAGATGATGTAGTAAGTATAGGCTTGTCTAGATGATGTAGTAAGTATAGGCTTGTCTAGATGATGTAGTAAGTAAAGGCTTGTCTAGATGATGTAGTAAGTGTAGGCTTGTCTAGATGATGTAGTAAGTGTAGGCTTGTCTAGATGATGTAGTAAGTGTAGGCTTGTCTAGATGATGTAGTAAGTATAGGCTTGTCTAGATGATGTAGTAAGTAAAGGCTTGTCTAGATGATGTAGTAAGTGTAGGCTTGTCTAGATGATGTAGTAAGTATAGGCTTGTCTAGATGATGTAGTAAGTATAGGCTTGTCTAGATGATGTAGTAAGTGTAGGCTTGTCTAGATGATGTAGTAAGTGTAGGCTTGTCTAGATGATGTAGTAAGTATAGGCTTGTCTAGATGATGTAGTAAGTGTAGGCTTGTCTAGATGATGTAGTAAGTGTAGGCTTGTCTAGATGATGTAGTAAGTATAGGCTTGTCTAGATGATGTAGTAAGTATAGGCTTGTCTAGATGATGTAGTAAGTGTAGGCTTGTCTAGATGATGTAGTAAGTGTAGGCTTGTCTAGATGATGTAGTAAGTGTAGGCTTGTCTAGATGATGTAGTAAGTGTAGGCTTGTCTAGATGATGTAGTAAGTGTAGGCTTGTCTAGATGATGTAGTAAGTATAGGCTTGTCTAGATGATGTAGTAAGTAAAGGCTTGTCTAGATGATGTAGTAAGTAAAGGCTTGTCTAGATGATGTAGTAAGTGTAGGCTTGTCTAGATGATGTAGTAAGTATAGGCTTGTCTAGATGATGTAGTAAGTATAGGCTTGTCTAGATGATGTAGTAAGTTTAGGCTTGTCTAGATGATGTAGTAAGTATAGGCTTGTCTAGATGATGTAGTAAGTGTAGGCTTGTCTAGATGATGTAGTAAGTATAGGCTTGTCTAGATGATGTAGTAAGTGTAGGCTTGTCTAGATGATGTAGTAAGTATAGGCTTGTCTAGATGATGTAGTAAGTGTAGGCTTGTCTAGATGATGTAGTAAGTATAGGCTTGTCTAGATGATGTAGTAAGTAATAGGCTTGTCTAGATGATGTAGTAAGTGTAGGCTTGTCTAGATGATGTAGTAAGTATAGGCTTGTCTAGATGATGTAGTAAGTATAGGCTTGTCTAGATGATGTAGTAAGTAAAGGCTTGTCTAGATGATGTAGTAAGTATAGGCTTGTCTAGATGATGTAGTAAGTATAGGCTTGTCTAGATGATGTAGTAAGTGTAGGCTTGTCTAGATGATGTAGTAAGTGTAGGCTTGTCTAGATGATGTAGTAAGTGTAGGCTTGTCTAGATGATGTAGTAAGTGTAGGCTTGTCTAGATGATGTAGTAAGTATAGGCTTGTCTAGATGATGTAGTAAGTATAGGCTTGTCTAGATGATGTAGTAAGTGTAGGCTTGTCTAGATGATGTAGTAAGTATAGGCTTGTCTAGATGATGTAGTAATAGGCTTGTCTAGATGATGTAGTAAGTATAGGCTTGTCTAGATGATGTAGTAAGTGTAGGCTTGTCTAGATGATGTAGTAAGTATAGGCTTGTCTAGATGATGTAGTAAGTATAGGCTTGTCTAGATGATGTAGTAAGTATAGGCTTGTCTAGATGATGTAGTAAGTTAGGCTTGTCTAGATGATGTAGTAAGTGTAGGCTTGTCTAGATGATGTAGTAAGTAAGGCTTGTCTAGATGATGTAGTAAGTGTAGGCTTGTCTAGATGATGTAGTAAGTGTAGGCTTGTCTAGATGATGTAGTAAGTGTAGGCTTGTCTAGATGATGTAGTAAGTATAGGCTTGTCTAGAATGTGTAGTAGGCTTGTCTAGATGATGTAGTAAGTGTAGGCTTGTCTAGATGATGTAGTAAGTGTAGGCTTGTCTAGATGATTGTGTATGTAGAGTAAGTGTAGGCTTGTCTAGATGATGTAGTAAGTGTAGGCTTGTCTAGATGATGTAGTAAGTGTAGGCTTGTCTAGATGATGTAGTAAGTGTAGGCTTGTCTAGATGATGTAGTAAGTGTAGGCTTGTCTAGATGATGTAGTAAGTGTAGGCTTGTCTAGATGATGTAGTAAGTATAGGCTTGTCTAGATGATGTAGTAAGTAAAGGCTTGTCTAGATGATGTAGTAAGTATAGGCTTGTCTAGATGATGTAGTAAGTGTAGGCTTGTCTAGATGATGTAGTAAGTGTAGGCTTGTCTAGATGATGTAGTAAGTGTAGGCTTGTCTAGATGATGTAGTAAGTGTAGGCTTGTCTAGATGATGTAGTAAGTATAGGCTTGTCTAGATGATGTAGTAAGTATAGGCTTGTCTAGATGATGTAGTAAGTAATAGGCTTGTCTAGATGATGTAGTAAGTATAGGCTTGTCTAGATGATGTAGTAAGTGTAGGCTTGTCTAGATGATGTAGTAAGTGTAGGCTTGTCTAGATGATGTAGTAAGTGTAGGCTTGTCTAGATGATGTAGTAAGTGTAGGCTTGTCTAGATGATGTAGTAAGTATAGGCTTGTCTAGATGATGTAGTAAGTGTAGGCTTGTCTAGATGATGTAGTAAGTATAGGCTTGTCTAGATGATGTAGTAAGTGTAGGCTTGTCTAGATGATGTAGTAAGTAAGTAGGCTTGTCTAGATGATGTAGTAAGTATAGGCTTGTCTAGATGATGTAGTAAGTATAGGCTTGTCTAGATGATGTAGTAAGTATAGGCTTGTCTAGATGATGTAGTAAGTATAGGCTTGTCTAGATGATGTAGTAAGTGTAGGCTTGTCTAGATGATGTAGTAAGTGTAGGCTTGTCTAGATGATGTAGTAAGTGTAGGCTTGTCTAGATGATGTAGTAAGTGTAGGCTTGTCTAGATGATGTAGTAAGTGTAGGCTTGTCTAGATGATGTAGTAAGTATAGGCTTGTCTAGATGATGTAGTAAGTGTAGGCTTGTCTAGATGATGTAGTAAGTGTAGGCTTGTCTAGATGATGTAGTAAGTGTAGGCTTGTCTAGATGATGTAGTAAGTGTAGGCTTGTCTAGATGATGTAGTAAGTATAGGCTTGTCTAGATGATGTAGTAAGTATAGGCTTGTCTAGATGATGTAGTAAGTATAGGCTTGTCTAGATGATGTAGTAAGTGTAGGCTTGTCTAGATGATGTAGTAAGTGTAGGCTTGTCTAGATGATGTAGTAAGTATAGGCTTGTCTAGATGATGTAGTAAGTATAGGCTTGTCTAGATGATGTAGTAAGTGTAGGCTTGTCTAGATGATGTAGTAAGTATAGGCTTGTCTAGATGATGTAGTAAGTATAGGCTTGTCTAGATGATGTAGTAAGTAAAGGCTTGTCTAGATGATGTAGTAAGTATAGGCTTGTCTAGATGATGTAGTAAGTGTAAGCTTGTCTAGATGATGTAGTAAGTGTAAGTGTAGTGTAGGCTTGTCTAGATGATGTAGTAAGTATAGGTTTGTCTAGATGATGTAGTAAGTATAGGCTTGTCTAGATGATGTAGTAAGTATAGGCTTGTCTAGATGATGTGTAGTAAGTGTAGGCTTGTCTAGATGATGTAGTAAGTGTAGGCTTGTCTAGATGATGTAGTAAGTGTAGGCTTGTCTAGATGATGTAGTAAGTGTAGGCTTGTCTAGATGATGTAGTAAGTATAGGCTTGTCTAGATGATAGTAGTAGTGTAGGCTTGTCTAGATGATGTAGTAAGTGTAGGCTTGTCTAGATGATGTAGTAAGTGTAGGCTTGTCTAGATGATGTAGTAAGTATAGGCTTGTCTAGATGATGTAGTAAGTATAGGCTTGTCTAGATGATGTAGTAAGTATAGGCTTGTCTAGATGATGTAGTAAGTATAGGCTTGTCTAGATGATGTATGTAAGTTATTTGCTCCGAATGTTTAAAATAGATGATCACTGCAAGGGCATGAAGTTGGTTTTTATGGTCTTTGAAAAGATAAAATGGAATAAAACATGAGTATAACATAGGCAGCTTCCATTCTTGCACATTGTAGTAATGTATCAACAAATATTTTTCATTTTTTTCCTCGGGTATAGCATAAATGTTTTGAAGCAACATTATTCAGTTTAAACCGTCACGAAAATGTGAAAGGTGAACGCTGAAGGTGAAATCTTCTAAATACTTTCAAACTAGTTTACCGGAAAGTGGAAGTAATAAATGTTATCTTCCGAGACTCCGGAACTTCTATTTGACCAAAGCCGAGTTAAGCCACTGATTGAAACTAGTATTTACTTCAGTACAAAGAGAACTGCCAGCTTTGAATAAAAAGAGAGATTGGACACAACATGTCAGCCATTGGGGATTAAAGTGACGTGTGTATCTGCTGACCAAGTCAACACACCTGTGTAACACAATGTCAACAGACATCGGACATGTAATTTATGTACACGGACACTGAACCAAGGCTGGTGGGTAGGAGATCTGTACTGTGTAACAGTATCACACATGTGTGGAGGTTCACGTATTTCTATCGAACTAAAAGCCTGTGCTTTATGTACGCGGATATGGACATTGAAATGGCGTTTATGGTGTCTGATTGCGACCATGTCGCACTGTCGCATTGACTCCGCCATGTGAAGAGCGACAGTGCGCTATGCAAAGAGCTATGATGTCCCAAGCAAAAAAAACAACGACCATACGACAGTGCGACAATGCGAATCTAGCGACAATGCAAAAAAAAAGCGACAATGCACCATACGACAAACAAAATTGTCGCCTCGTATGATGCATTGTCATATTTCGCATGGTGCACTGCCGCTCTTCGCTTGGATATAACCAGCATAGCATTGGCTAGGAGGTCCCGCGTGCACTGCAGGTCTTTTTTTGGTTAAGATTTTTTTTCTGCTGAACTGCCCTCAACTTTACTATGAGATAGCCCAAGGGTGTAAAGATCGTAAGTGATCGGAACCCCAGGGTTGTCTTTGGGCGGCAACTTTTTTCCTATCCGAGGGTAGACCGAGAATATGTTCTCATAAATTCTCGCCCAAACAACGTGAACATAACCAAAGAACAAATATGGCCGGAGTAGGGAACTTGGAAACATAAACAGTTTATCAATTTATAGATGATCTTCTTAACATTGAAGATGAAGCCAAATCGGAGACACCACTTTGTATAACATATAAAAATCATGAAAAACACATCTTTTAATATTGAACGTTAATTGTTTAAATACTATTTCAGATTCAATAATATAAATCATTGAATCTGAAATATTATTTAAACAATTAACGTTAATCTGACCAGTCAATGTGTATAAATTAGCTATGTCTCTGCTAATACATACGTGACACTCGTACCAGCCAAAGTTTCTCGCCTTTATAAACAAGTGACGTACGTGTGCGGTAACGTTACGAATACGTCAATATAAAGAAGTTAATGGCATTATTTTTCGGTGTAGAAGGATGATTTTATGAATTTGTGGATCACTCTGGTTACTTGATTTTGCGATAAAGAGGGATTAAAATAGGATCTACGCTGTTAACAGTTTTTTAATGTGAAAAAACTTTACTAAATAGTGAAATGCACAATTATCCAGGCTTAGGCTAGTACCTTTGTCAGTTTCAACCTTTTATCTTGATCCTGACATCATGTCTAACTGTTGATGTAGTTTGCTGTATACATATATACAATCTCGAACACGGAGTTTTGTGTGGAGTTTGGGTGGAATTTTTATGCATCTTGGTGAGGGTATGGGCCAAACACCACTGATAAGTAAGGACATACATACCGCTGAGGGTGCCTTACTAGAGACACATGCTTTCTGAGTTGGGTGTACACACAACAGAAAGGCTGTGTCTGTAGATAAAAACTAGAATGATGGACAGGTCACCAAAACATCCACTCCTGGGTAAGGACTGGTACATACCCAGTTACATTGAACTTCCAATGTCATCCCCAATACGACGATCGTACTTGCACGCCGTCCCAACGACACAGACAATGAATTTATCCTCCTAACACTCCTTTCAGTGATGTAGAGAGAAGGATCGCTATACACGTACACAATGTAAATTGTTGGATAATAGGTAAAACTATTGATGTTATATCCACTCTCCTTCCCCTCTCTTTATCTACCTATCTCTTTCTTCTCTCTTATCTGTTCCCATGTAAGAATAATAATTATGGTACCATATATAAGATATAAAGCTATCTTATAATGTATACATGATGTATATATTATAGGTATTGTAAGTTGTAATGGAGAGGGGTTTTTGTAAGTTTGAATTAACTTCTGCCAGATCCTGTTATGGTAATATAATAATCACAAACTAATTAATTACCAAGTGGATTATATATCAATACATTTTCTCCAAATCATAGACATGTAGAGTTCTATATTTACCTCACAGGGACCTGGCACAAATTTTTGACCAACAGTATTTATATGTATATACATGTATATATTTTAGTACATCACATGATATTTACTAGGATTGCGATTGGATAACATCCATGGTCTATTTTGCGACAATTCCCTGTCCTTCTTGACTACGGGAGACTATACCTGACTACAGGAACTATACCAAAGTGTAGTCCCACGGGAATGAGCACGCGACCAAATATGTGACGTCATAATGAATATCATGTGACGTACTAAATCTATTATGGCCCTTTCCCTCGGGAACAGTTCTCCTATAGTGTTGTCTGGCGAGGTATAGTCCCCTCGTCTTCGATTCGGGAACTATACCTCGCCAGACAGTTCCCGGGGGAAAGGGCCATAATAGAATAATAGTGCCCTCTCAACCAGGCCATAATAGATAAGTAACAGTAGGCATACCTAATATGGGGAGTGGCATTAACACATAACATGATAATTATGTTTTATCTTTTGTACATATACATACCTTGTAAATTACATATGACAACATAAATTTCACTAAATGGTAGAAGTGGAGGATAATATGGTACATATAATTTCAATCAACTTCACGAATGATTCATTTACATGTCACATATAGAATTAAAATGAATATAGAATTTTAAAGATGCTCAACCGCTGACAAATAGTATTTTTTCACTATCAAAAACAGGAGGAGACGATTTAGAATTTTTCTTCAGTTATAAAACTTACTTACTTGACACCATTACCACCGTTAAAAAGTTTGAGCTTCTAATTTTGATTCAAGTTAAAAATATGAAAAATAATTAGAAACACTAATTATAGTTCAAATGAAGAATATCATTTATGCTCTGTCGGCGGTGGAGCAACTTTAAAGGGACAATTCATTCTATGAAAACATTAAAATTTGTACATATATCGGAAAAACTCAGTTCTAATGGAATTTAGATCAGTCGGTTTTACTGTGATGTGCCTGAAAAGCCCATGGTGGTGACATGTGTGTGAAATTTTCAAACTCACTCGCTGTCCGCCATAACACATTGTGGTCGAACTTCTTGTATGCCGAACCCTGTCCCTTGCTCGTAGAGTAATGCAACTTTTGTCTATAACTGCTGGAATTTGTCAATGTTTAACGTTATTTGTTTCATAAGAAATATAGAACAATATATTTATACCATATTTCACTTCTTGGTTATGTAAAAGAATTAGCCTGAGTGAATTGTCCCTTTAATGTATTAGGTTATTTATAGTCATATCTGGTTAGATAGAAACTGACTGATTCTAGTACCGCGTTCCCTGTGACGATCACATGAGTGCGGCGGCAGTAAAGTTCGTGTACAAATGGATAATTTTTGTCTTTATAACAGGTTTTATAAGTTTTTGTTGGCAACTTTATCAAAGTTTAATAAAATAGCGTATAAGACAAAGGGGGACATCTAATGACAAAAATCCGACTCTGTTACGAAAATTTATACACATGTATATATACAACTTATTGATAATTCTTGAAATACCTAATCACTATCCTATTAAAGGGACAATTCACTCAGGCTAATTCTTTTACATAACCAAGAAGCAAAATATGGCATAAATGTATTGTTCTACATTTCTTATGAAACATATAACATAAGATATTGACAAATTCCACGTCATTATTTAGTATTTTAATTGATACCGTTGTAATTACAAATCGTTGATCAATACGATTAAGCAGGTACAATACGTACGCTGTACCCATACCCGAGCCAAAGTCACGCACGTTAAACAAATGAACTACATAACCACTGTGGAGGTGATATAATGATTTTTTAGGCAAAACAATTCACCTAATAAGGTGAACACACTTCTGTCAGAGCGATTTGAGCAGTTCTAGACAAAAGTAGCATTACTCTACGAGCAAGGGACTGGGTTCGGCATACAAGATATTCGACCACAATGTGTAATGGCGGACAGCGAGTGAGTTTGAACATTTCACACGCATTTCACCACCATGGGATTTTCTGATATATCACAGTAAAACCGACTGATCTAATTTCCATTAGAACTGGGGGTTTTCCGATATATATACAAATTATAATGTTCTCGTAGAATGAATTGTCCCTTTAATTGGTGATCTGGCGTTTGGATATCGGTAAGACTCTGTTTCCGGTTCCTGTTTCTAGTATGCCAGGAGGTGGTCAGTGTCAAGGTGCAACTGTTGACCACCGAGACAGCTAGTTTTTGACCAGTGTTGTCTCCCGAAAGGGCAGACTGACCGAGGATTACGTTGGTCAGTCACGGCTTTATGTCCGGAATGCAGGAGCGGTCAGCAGATGTGTCACATAATTGCCGATTGATGTGTTTTAGCTGACCTAATGTAACATGGTGGTTTTATGATGGTTTAACTGACGACATCACATTCCCGAGTCACAGTCGGACATGTGTCCGGGCCATCTCATTCCCGAGTCACATTCGGACATGTGTCCGGGCCGTCACAGTCGGACATGTGTCCGGACTGCACTCGTGCGTGTGTACATCCGAATAAACGTCCAAAATAAATAAATAAAAAACAACATATAGTCGACCCGACATCACATTTTGTTAAAAGACATTTTCCATTTTAATAAGATAATAGACGTTCTCGCGTTTACTTGTGACACGAATGGGATGGTTATTATTACCACAATAATGTAATATGTGGTAATTTTGTTACCTTTTGTAAATAGAAAGCGGTATAACTGACAACTAAAATCGTTCATCGAGGCCTTGTTCAAAGATTATTTTCTTTCCTGTGAAAACATACGTGATATCACCTAATATCAAAAGTGTTTTTACATTATTATTACTATCATTTTACTAATTTTTCTTCAGCTGCTATATGAACTTTCGTGAATTCGTAGTGAGCGCGAACGAAAAATACCTCTATCGTTATTTTGCTGGTATCATAAATCAAAAAGTGAATTTAATCTAGATTGACTAATTATAGTGTACTTTATGTCTATAAACGCATTAATGAGGATTTTGCAATTATATGGTGATGATACTATTGTGGAAGGTGCTAGGGTCAGATGAAAGTCGGTCGAGACCAGCGTTTTATCTATATCGTAATCAATTGTATTGTTTATCTTACCGTTACAATTAAATACTTAGCTAAATATATGTCATAACAATTGGTAGGTCGGTATGAGGTCAGATAGGAAATAAAACACGAAATCGATACCCTTGTTTATTATCGACCGAAACAGTCCGGATATAGATATAAATCAATCATATGTATGTCCAGTCCTATACTCTAACATCTAGGTGGCGGATAATAATATCCAGTCATAATTGAATGAATCGGTTTTGATATGATAGTGGGCGATTTGTGGGTTATATTCCTACTCGATCCCATACTTGACATCCACATTAGCTGCACAACGTGTGTATAGCCATTGTACTGTCACGCTTGGCTGACTATTGCTTTACCTGTGTACTGTCTATAAATGGAATCGCCCAATGAACCGGTGCATAGGTTTCTCGCCCAGGTGAAAAAACCGAACAGTCTGAAATGGAGGATATTGGACATGTAGGTTCTTTTTGAGGGTGTGATAGGCCCTGTATATGCTGGTTACAGCAAGCTTTTGATTAGTCCGCCATCCCGGGACCCTCCACCATACCTGTGTTTATTGACATACCTGTGTGAATGGAGATATTGGACACTGTCGTTCAGGTAGAACCCGTGTGTATATAAAATAGCGCTATTCTGTTTGTAGTCGAGCTTGAAAAGAGGAGAGTCGTTCGAATCGTGGTACAGTGTTGATTTCCGTGCTTTTAACGACGTAAAAGTGAATATATGTGAAACCACATTAGGATTTATCCCGTTGTGTGTTTGTGTCTGTGAGAAATTTATATAGGTTTTTTGTGTATACCAGAAATAATGGCGACGGCCTCCGATGACAGGCGTGCTGCCGAGAGAGGGTACCAAAGCCTGTCCTCTCTATTCCGGCCCCTCCCGGACAATTCTAACGATTGTTACAGATGTGGCAAAAAGGTCTACATGCAAGAGAAAGTCGGCCCCGTACACGATGTGGTGTTCCATAAAAATTGTTTCCGGTGTTTTGTGTGTGGTCAGTTCCTGAATATCAGGAGCTATTGGTCCAATGCCACCGATCCGAATGATAAAGAAGTGTATTGTAACAGCCATGCTCCCCGAATAGGGGCACCAAAGTTAGGACCGGGGGCTATAGGTATAAAGAGTGCCGTAGACGCCCAAAAGGGCTACCAGAAAATGTCGAAAAAGTTGAAGCCAGAGGTTCGCGAGGCAGGGACTTTACGTATCCCTAGTTACGGGATGCAGGCTGTGGAGTTACAAAGGGCAGTTTCTGTCCCCAAGACACACAATGTGACGTCACCGGACCAGGCAGGGCCACAGTTTGGTAAAGATGCCCTCCACATTAAAGGGCCTATCGACGCCCAGCTGTTGATGAAGGGAAATCAACATCTTCATGACAAGCATCACTATCCTCCAAACATAGTAAGTATCAGACCAGGTACCACAGTACCCGGAATTGGTAAACATATCGTGGTAAACAGATAAAACGGGATATGTGGTAAATAGGGAAACTGGGTAGTATAATGATGGGAAAGTGGTAACAATATCGCGGTAAAGAGGGAAACAGTGTACCACAGTACCGGGTAAGTGGTAAATAGGGAAACTGGGTACTATTATTTTAGGAAAATGATAACCATATCGTGGTAAAGAGGGAAACAGTGTATCAAAGTACCAGGAAGGTGGTTAAAATGTTGTGCATGTACCAAAGTGCGGAAAAGTGGTAAGAAAGTAGTGGTTAAGAGATGAACTTTTCAAGCAAATGTACGAGAAAGTGGTAAAATGTCTTGGTAAAGAGATAAATAAGGTACCAAGGTACACAAAAGTGGTGAGAATGTCAGGTACAATCATACGGGGAAGAGGTCAAATATGTTCTGTAAGGGGCGGATACTGGATACCGCGTTACGGGAAAGGTGGTAAAATGGGGGTACCTCTGTTATCCGAGGAATTGTACCAATTTTATCGTACAGGAATACTCCGTTTGTAGTTCCTAAGGCATATGGCACTCGATACACAAATACTTATTGTGAGTATGGTACATGCATATTAATACGTAATGTTCTATATATAGAAACACCAGTCACATGAGCTATTCTTTTTTTTATAGTCATAAAATGAGATATCAGCCCAAAATTACATATACACCACAAAATCAATTATATTGTGTACCGTGGGTAATTCTCAACACGTATCTACGGAACAGCTGGAGCGTGGCTCCGTAGACACGGGTGGCTGGAAACGAAATGATCGTTTATCATTGGTATACTTAAGAAATCTAGTTTGACAGGTGTGACTTCATTACATCTACGCTGTTATAGGTACACTGAGAATAATAAATATACAGGATACACTAAATAACCAGACGTTTGTATCAAACGCGCCTTCTAGCAAATTCTGCAAGGGATGTAAATCAAGTAACTATATGTGTACGCCGACACCGTCAAATATTTGATAACGAACGACTTGACCGAAGGCTGTGTAAATGGGAGTTTAAGTGTGTGGGAGAATTAGCATTACTGACATATTAATACTCGTTAACAATGGCCAATACACCCCCGGTATCCACCGCTCAGCCCGACTGACGGGTATACTGTGTGAACCAGTGACGGCGAAACGTTCTTACCGTATACAGTTCTATTTAGCGAAGTGCCGATGAATATACCAATGTCCTTGACCCTTTGTAGTATAGTGTGAACAGTGACATTGAATATTTTCCTAATGGTTTTAAGACCTAATGTCTTTTACCTTTATGGTTTCATACTCGTTTGCCATAGTCTGACAAATAACCTTGATCTTTTTTGAATGGTTAAGACAAATGACATTCCCCCTTTAACATATGATACTGACAAGTTGTTGTTCTAATGGCCCTTTTGTTGAATGGTGTATTATAGACAAACATCCTTGACCCAATATATGTCGTATGGTATATACAAACGACCTCGACCCTTTTGATATTGTTTGATACACGAATGACCATGGACTTTATAGTACCGTTGACATATAAAACGTTGCCCTTGGTACCAATACTGGTTTGAGCAATGCTAGTAAACCTAGCTAGATACCAATGACCGCGAACCTTATAACAGAAAACTTCTGATAATGTGTGCCTACCTCTGTTGACCGTGTATTTAGTGAACCTGTGGCTATGTGTAGGAAATAATGACCGTAGATTGGAGTTCATGCTGACAATGCCAGTAAATACTAAAGATTATACCAAATCACCGGCATTTAAAGGTAATGGCCGACCTCGACACCGAGATCAAATATTTCCACTAAGCATGCTCTAACTAGCCATGGTCATCGTGATATAGGCAGTCCGGAATGGTTTCGCTATAACGGTGCGAGAAGATATTATCGAAGGTGACTGTTAAGATTGAAGTTATGACGTAGAACGCATCTTTTGTGTTTCCTATGTTGTCATGTTTTATTCATCCATGGCGGGTATTGATCGTATTCCATGCACACACACGTTCACAATGCGCGGGTATAGTTCTGTATAAGTTTAACAATTAGCAAAGGATATAAAGAATTAAACCTGTTCTTACCTACATAACACAAGGCGTAAAAGGCAAATTATGGCTTCTATTGATGTGAAATTGACACCTGAGGTACAAAGATTAAAGGATATGTACAAATGTTAGATATGACCTTGGTATATGGTAGTTCTGTTACTCTGAATAGGTAAAATATTGTAATAAGTGAAAGGTGATGTAAACAATTGTAACACAGGCGACACAAACAACATATAATGTAGATTAATGTAGGGGACATTTCTAATGAGGAGTCCAAATACCGTCAATATACACGGTTATGTGGAAATAGAAATTTGGTCATGTTTAATGATCTCGTGTCCCGCTTCAAAATATCGTCTTCCCCACATTTCCACACCATACCCACGAACTGATTTTAGAACCCTTGTTCGCTTCTCCGGTATCATCTAAACCACACGCAGCAACTATCTTGTATTGAATGTGTATAGCTGTTAGAGAATTTATCGACGGAACTTTTTGAAATACTTTCTTATATCGGAATACTTTCTTTCTCTATCCAAGTAATTTATAACTATGTATTTCGGATGAAACACAAGATTATGATTGCAATACAATAACACAGGCGTCTGCTTTTGGTTTGAAAAAAAATAAAGTCTACTCATAGCAGGGGTTATAATCTTTCAAACCAGAATCAGACGCCTGTGTTGATAGCTATCGCCAACTTGTGAATTTACATTCGTGTATTGACAGTCGGTAGACCATTAAGGTCGAAATATTTCTTCGTTTGTGAGGCAGTAGGTACCTAGCTGCGATGACGTAGCTCTGAACGACGGACGGAAGATTTCTGACAGATGGTCGTCGTCAGAGCTACGATTCCGTCCCATTGCCCGTAGTGTTGCAAAACATCCAGCGGTGAAAATGTTGCATTTCATGTGTGTCATGTAATTTTTTAATTAAATTCAACAATATCAAACATTTTTAACATAAAATGATTATTTATTTACCCACCTCCATGTCTAAATTATGTTTTGAAGCACTTTTGAATGGCTCACATCTCCGACACGGCTCACTTGGCCGCCATGATGCTTCTCGTTAGAAAGTCTCGCGCTCCAAATATGGCACCTAGTACCTTATATGGAATGACCTACAAATTTTCACTACGAAAGAAATAAATGTTACAAAGTTTTTAACATGAACTTTAAAAATTCTTTTTTGCTTAATTCTTAATAATACTTACATTTGTTCATTTTCACCATATTTATTCTTAGTTTGTTGGCTTTTTAAAACTTTTAAACATATTTTACCTGTTGAGTGTTTCATTTCGTCACGGTTTGCGGTAAATCAAACATGGCGGCGTATTTGAACAGAATTATACATGTGTTGTGTTTGCCTTGGATTTTACCACTAATAGTTGATGAAAGATTATAATCGAAAGGTTTGTGAATTGAATATTGATCATAGTTGTCAGAACAATACAGTTACATAAGGATAATACCCGAAAAATATATTTTTATCAGTCTCAAAGTGCCCGATGTGGATCACATCGGGGCTTGCAACACTAGCGGCAACGGGGTGGAATTCATACCCTGCCGGGAACCGGAGTGGAGGCAGGGTATGATTATTCGTTCTAGTAGGTACCATTCCAGCTGAATGTTTTGAGACCCCGACGTATTTTACTAGTTTGCCATACAACTTCTTGCTCTCATTACGATCAATGCTGTTTACTTGCGTCAAATTACCTGTGACCTAACACGGACCTTTGAAGTGTAATGTGTTCGGCCCTTATCTACCTATGTTGTCCTCTTGGTTCATTATTTCCTCTCCACATTTCACCGACCAGCCCCGTATCTAGGCTGGCCCACGTATCGATGTAGGAGTGTGTCGGAATGGCCAGGGAAACAGACAGCCTTTACCAAAATCTTCTATACTTTTCTTTTTAAATCGATTATTATATATCTAGTGAAAATTGAAATTGTGCACAACAGCTAAGTAACTTCTGTGCCTTGTATGCAGCCAAAAAAGTGAGACTTCCGTACAACCGGATGTTGTAAATTACAGTTGCTGATGAAACTCGATCAGCCAAGGGAATACCTGTTTAAGAAAGACCACGTTACGTGCAGTCGCCTGTCTGTGTGTTAACGTGAAATTAATGACACGTTATAATCCGATAAGTAAGTTTTGAGTGTAAATGTGTCTCAATGCCTGCGCTAACTGAACAGCTTGTGAGCTATGTCTAGTATTGGGTAACACCTGTCATTTTGTTACCTTGCCGTTTGTCTATCAACACCCATTTACTGCGTAATCTATACGACGGCGATACAATTAAACTCGTCTGCAGTTCAGAATGTGTTTTATTGTAAAATTTAATATACGCTCAGCTATAAATGAATAATAAAGGAAATATGAGTTGTTCCATCCATAGATGTATTTTCAAGAGGACAAGATTACACTGGCATGATTATAATGCTGTTTGACCGTCGCCATTTCCGATTATGCCCCTCAAAATTTCCGCCGATATCAACGTAATTTATAAACGTAAAATCAGGATACTCATGCTCCGAATCCGAAAACTATCGTCGTCAAAGTGGAAAATTTGAAGAAAAACTTGAATAAGTAATAATACTTCCTTTTAGACTTATCTGATTATATTATTTTGTCAATAGATAAATGTAAGCTTTTGCTTCGATGACAATGCAACTTTGGTTGCATTCGTTTTGTGGCTGTGGTTTTGTCCGGTATGTCTAAATTGTGAAAAAATGTTATGCACATATACAAGGTAGAACATGATGACAGAACCAACAATAGGTGACTAAACTGGTGATAGATAAATTAGCATGTTTGAGGAATTCCCATTATCGAGCGATATCCTTGTTGATTCTGACAGCAGATGTCATGCGTTTTAAAAGTAAATAGTGCACCTCTGTTCACATTGAAATGTAAAACCAAGATAACTAGCTACCAAAGACATCGTGACTATTACCATCGCTACCAAAGACATCGTGACTATTACCATCGCTACCAAAGACATCGTGACTATTACCATCGCTACCAAAGACATCGTGACTATTACCATCGTTACCAAAGACATCGTGACTGTTACCATCGCTACCAAAGACATCGTGACTATTACCATCGTTACCAAATACATCGTGACTGTTACCATCGCTACCAAAGACATCGTGACTATTACCATCGCTGCCAAAGACATCGTGACTATTACCATCGCTACCAAAGACATCGTGACTATTACCATCGCTACCAAAGACATCGTGACTATAACCATCGTTACCAAAGACATCGTGACTGTTACCATCGCTACCAAATACATCGTGACTATTACCATCGTTACCAAAGACATCGTGACTATTACCATCGCTACCAAAGACATCGTGACTATTACCATCGTTACCAAAGACATCGTGACTGTTACCATCGCTACCAAAGACATCGTGACTGTTACCATCGCTACCAAAGACATCGTGACTGTTACCATCACTACCAAACACATCGTGACTATAACCATCGTTACCAAAGACATCGTGACTGTTACCATCGCTACCAAACACATCGTAACTGTTACCATCGCTACCAAATACATCGTGACTGTTACCATCGCTACCAAAGACATCGTGACTGTTACCATCGCTACCATACACTTCGTGACTATAACCATCGTTACCAAAGACATCGTGACTACTTTACCATCGCTACCAAATACATCGTGACTATTACCATCGCTACCAAAACATCGTGACTATTACCATCGTACCAAAGACATCGTGACTATTACCATCGTACCAAAGACATCGTGACTATTACCATCGTTACCAAAGACATCGTGACTATTACCATCGTTACCAAAGACATCGTGACTATTACCATCGTTACCAAAGACATCGTGACTATTACCATCGCTACCAAAGACATCGTGACTATTACCATCGCTACCAAAGACATCGTGACTATTACCATCGTTACCAAAGACATCGTGACTATTACCATCGTTACCAAAGACATCGTGACTATTACCATCGTTACCAAAGACATCGTGACTATTACCATCGCTACCAAAGACATCGTGACTATTACCATCGCTACCAAACACATCGTGACTATTACCATCGTTACCAAAGACATCGTGACTATTACCATCGTTACCAAAGACATCGTGACTATTACCATCGTTACCAAAGACATCGTGACTATTACCATCGTTACCAAAGACATCGTGACTATTACCATCGCTACCAAAGACATCGTGACTATTACCATCGCTACCAAAGACATCGTGACTATTACCATCGTTACCAAAGACATCGTGACTATTACCATCGCTACCAAACACATCGTGACTATTACCATCACTACCAAAGACATCGTGACTATTACCATCGCTACCAAAGACATCGTGACTATTACCATCGTTACCAAAGACATCGTGACTATTACCATCGCTACCAAACACATCGTGACTATTACCATCGTTACCAAAGACATCGTGACTATTACCATCGCTACCAAACACATCGTGACTATTACCATCGTTACCAAAGACATCGTGACTATTACCATCGTTACCAAAGACATCGTGACTATTACCATCGCTACCAAAGACATCGTGACTATTACCATCGCTACCAAACACATCGTGACTATTACCATCGCTACCAAAGACATCGTGACTATTACCATCGCTACCAAAGACATCGTGACTATTACCATCATTACCAAAGACATCGTGACTATTACCATCGCTACCAAAGACATCGTGACTATTACCATCGCTACCAAAGACATCGTGACTATTACCATCGTTACCAAAGACATCGTGACTATTACCATCGCTACCAAAGACATCGTGACTATTACCATCGCTACCAAAGACATCGTGACTATTACCATCGCTACCAAAGACTATTACCATCGTTACCAAAGACATCGTGAGACTATTACCATCGTTACCAAATACATCATGACTGTAACCATCGCTACCAAATACATCGTGACTGTTACCATCGCTACCAAAGACATCGTGACTATTACCATCGTTACCAAAGACATCGTGACTGTTACCATCGCTACCAAAGACATCGTGACTATTACCATCGCTACCAAAGACATCGTGACTATTACCATCGCTACCAAAGACATCGTGACTATTACCATCGCTACCAAAGACATCGTGACTATTACCATCGCTACCAAAGACATCGTGACTATTACCATCGCTACCAAAGACATCGTGACTATTACCATCGCTACCAAAGACATCGTGACTATTACCATCGCTACCAAATCGTGACTTACCATACCAAAGACATCGTGACTATTACCATCGCTACCAAAGACATCGTGACTGTTACCATCGTTACCAAAGACATCGTGACTATTACCATCACTACCAAAGACATCGTGACTATTACCATCGTTACCAAAGACATCGTGACTATTACCATCGCTACCAAAGACATCGTGACTATTACCATCGTTACCAAAGACATCGTGACTATTACCATCGCTACCAAAGACATCGTGACTATTACCATCGTTACCAAAGACATCGTGACTATTACCATCGCTACCAAAGACATCGTGACTATTACCATCGTTACCAAAGACATCGTGACTATTACCATCGCTACCAAAGACATCGTGACTATTACCATCGTTACCAAAGACATCGTGACTATTACCATCGTTACCAAAGACATCGTGACTATTACCATCGTTACCAAAGACATCGTGACTATTACCATCGCTACCAAAGACATCGTGACTATTACCATCGTACCAAAACATCGTGACTATTACCATCGTTACCAAAGACATCGTGACTATTACCATCGTTACCAAAGACATCGTGACTATTACCATCGTTACCAAAGACATCGTGACTATTACCATCGCTACCAAAGACATCGTGACTATTACCATCGCTACCAAACACATCGTGACTATTACCATCGTTACCAAAGACATCGTGACTATTACCATCGTTACCAAAGACATCGTGACTATTACCATCGTTACCAAAGACATCGTGACTATTACCATCGTTACCAAAGACATCGTGACTATTACCATCGCTACCAAAACATCGTGACTATTACCATCGTTACCAAAGACATCGTGACTATTACCATCGTTACCAAAGACATCGTGACTATTACCATCGTTACCAAAGACATCGTGACTATTACCATCGTTACCAAAGACATCGTGACTATTACCATCGTTACCAAAGACATCGTGACTATTACCATCGTTACCAAAGACATCGTGACTATTACCATCGCTACCAAAGACATCGTGACTATTACCATCGCTACCAAACACATCGTGACTATTACCATCGTTACCAAAGACATCGTGACTATTACCATCGCTACCAAAGACATCGTGACTATTACCATCGCTACCAAAGACATCGTGACTATTACCATCGCTACCAAAGACATCGTGACTATTACCATCTACCAAAGACATCGTGACTATTACCATCGTTACCAAACCAACATCGTGTGACTATTACCATCGCTACCAAAGACATCGTGACTATTACCATCGTTACCAAAGACATCGTGACTATTACCATCGCTACCAAAGACATCGTGACTATTACCATCGCTACCAAAGACTATTACCATCGTTACCAAAGACATCGTGAGACTATTACCATCGTTACCAAATACATCATGACTGTAACCATCGCTACCAAATACATCGTGACTGTTACCATCGCTACCAAAGACATCGTGACTATTACCATCGTTACCAAAGACATCGTGACTGTTACCATCACTACCAAAGACATCGTGACTATTACCATCGTTACCAAATACATCGTGACTGTTACCATCGCTACCAAAGACATCGTGACTATTACCATCACTACCAAAGACATCGTGACTATTACCATCGCTACCAAAGACATCGTGACTATTACCATCGCTATCAAATACATCGTGACTATTACCATCGTTACCAAATACATCGTGACTGTTACCATCGCTACCAAAGACATCGTGACTATTACCATCACTACCAAAGACATCGTGACTATTACCATCGCTACCAAAGACATCGTGACTATTACCATCGCTACCAAAGACATCGTGACTATTACCATCGTTACCAAATACATCGTGACTGTTACCATCGCTACCAAAGACATCGTGACTATTACCATCGCTACCAAAGACATCGTGACTATTACCATCGCTACCAAAGACATCGTGACTATTACCATCGCTACCAAAGACATCGTGACTATTACCATCGCTACCAAAGACATCGTGACTATTACCATCGCTACCAAAGACATCGTGACTATTACCATCACTACCAAAGACATCGTGACTATTACCATCGCTACCAAAGACATCGTGACTATTACCATCGCTACCAAATACATCGTGACTATTACCATCGTTACCAAATACATCGTGACTGTTACCATCGTTACCAAATACATCGTGACTATTACCATCGCTACCAAAGACATCGTGACTATTACCATCGTTACCAAATACATCGTGACTGTTACCATCGCTACCAAAGACATCGTGACTATTACCATCGTTACCAAAGACATCGTGACTGTTACCATCGCTACCAAAGACATCGTGACTATTACCATCGCTACCAAAGACATCGTGACTATTACCATCGCTACCAAAGACATCGTGACTATTACCATCACTACCAAAGACATCGTGACTATTACCATCGCTACCAAAGACATCGTGACTATTACCATCGCTACCAAAGACATCGTGACTATTACCATCGCTACCAAAGACATCGTGACTGTTACCATCACTACCAAAGACATCGTGACTATTACCATCGTTACCAAAGACATCGTGACTATTATCATCGCTACCAAAGACATCGTGACTATTACCATCGCTACCAAAGACATCGTGACTATTACCATCCCTACCAAAGACATCGTGACTGTTACCATCACTACCAAAGACATCGTGACTATTACCATCGTTACCAAAGACATCGTGACTATTACCATCGCTACCAAAAACATCGTGACTATTACCATCGCTACCAAAGACATCGTGACTATTACCATCGCTACCAAAGACATCGTGACTATTACCATCGCTACCAAAGACATCGTGACTGTTACCATCACTACCAAACACATCGTGACTATTACCATCGCTACCAAACACATCGTGACTATTACCATCGCTACCAAAGACATCGTGACTATTACCATCGCTACCAAAGACATCGTGACTATTACCATCGCTACCAAACACATCGTGACTATTACCATCGTTACCAAAGACATCGTGACTATTATCATCGCTACCAAACACATCGTGACTATTACCATCGCTACAAAACATCGTGACTATTACCACCTACCAAAGACATCGTGACTATTACCATCACTACCAAAGACATCGTGACTATTACCATCGTTACCAAAGACATCGTGACTATTACCATCGCTACCAAAGACATCGTGACTATTACCATCGCTACCAAACACATCGTGACTATTACCATCACTACCAAAGACATCGTGACTGTTACCATCACTACCAAACACATCGTGACTATTACCATCGCTACCAAACACGTCGTGACTATTACCATCGCTACCAAACACATCGTGACTATTACCATCGCTACCAAAGACATCGTGACTATTACCATCGCTACCAAAGACATCGTGACTGTTACCATCGCTACCAAACACATCGTGACTATTACCATCACTACCAAACACATCGTGACTATAACCATCGTTACCAAACACATCGTGACTATAACCATCGCTACCAAATACACCGTGACTGTTACCATCGCTACCAAAGACATCGTGACTATTACCATCGCTACCAAAGACATCGTGACTATTACCATCGCTACCAAACACATCGTGACTATTACCATCGTTAATGACCATGTCGTGATATCAAATCTTTATGGGCCTAAAATAGCCGTCCTCACTATCAGATCTGGTACGGAACTTGATGTCGGGAAGGCATAGATACGTATAGTGGATACAAAGTACTCGCCTTTGGGTGAAAGAGAATGGTAATTTATGAAACGTCTGATGATCTTTGTGTATAGTAATATCTATCCCAATATATAGCTGATTTATGACATAGAGCTGAAGTTAACTATATGTATGTTAATGTTACTACCAATTAAGTATAATCGCGTTTTGTGATGATTAAGATGTCCGATATTCTAGTAAAAAAAGTTTTCACCTGTAGATTGCGATGCTCAGATTGTTTGAATGTCCCACAATTTCACCAATGGCACACGAAAACAATGGGCAGTTACTAACCCAAGCTGGTGGTTTTTCTTCGGTACTCTGGCTTTGTTACCTTTCGTGCCAGCAGTACGTAAAACTCAAACCCACGATCACCATGCATTCTGGGACGGTAACGTCTCTATACATTCAGTATTAAACGTAGAACTTTCATTCCTTACCATTACAAACACATAAACTATAACACATGATTGATTACACGTGGTGTACTGTATACACCATTCCGTAACGGACCATTCTACTGTCGTTGGTGTCCTTCACAGCAGGGCTGACAGTCATCTGAATAATTCAGAGTTAGGAGCCGTGCACTTATCAAAGGAATACAGCTCGATTTTGCAGTAGCATATTGATATTAGAAAAGAAATGTATTGTCTTCTATTTACTTAATGTTTCTGTACAACAACTTCTTGTTGTAAAAGAATAAAATGAACATTTCCTGTTGTAATATAAGTAGAGACCTTACACTTCCGGTTATGCATTGCTGTACTGCATTTTCTATTCTTACCTTTTTCAATACAACTTTCGGCTGTTAATTCAAACTGACCGAAGATAGAGGTGAAAAATAGGTTCGTTTGCGAATGTGATTAAAATTGCAAGCTCTTGGTCACGATCCAGGTTTAAGAACAACAAGGAAAGCAATAAAAATGTTACTCTGATGCAGATATTGCCTTAATGGATTGGATTTGATAACTGGCACGTATGCATGTCGAGTGTACAGAACATAATACCGAGATTTTATTTGGGGAATTCCGATTATGTTATGGGTGGGAAGTATTATTATAACATTATATATATTCACGCAGACATCCAGAGGTCGAGTTTATTTGACCTTGACAATCGTTCTTTCTGATCGACGTTACAAACTTGTTCTACAAGTTTCTTCTGGTAGTGAATTACAAACATGAGACTTCACGATATAAGGTACGTTAACGGGGTTTAAATGTAGACTATAGAAATGGTACAATTCAAGTTAATGTGAACACAATCGTAACTGAGGTAAATCTAAATCTCATTATATATACTTGATGTATTTATTTTGTATTCGTTTGTTTGCTAAATACTTTTTCCGGAATTGCACTTAAAGTTATATGTGCCGTAACTGGCCGAAAATTTGGACATGTTATTTTTTCTTCAATTATCTATTTAAAACCACAAGTTTTAATGAATAAAGCTGTGAAAATCATTCAAATGGACAGACAAACATATATAATGCCTTATAAACGTTAGTTGGAACACATAAGTTATGCACTGTGAAATTCTTGTTTTTTACGCCTTATACACGTTAAAATGGAGACATACCTTCAGAAATCACTTTACAATTACTAATAATACTGTAAAAATGTGCAATGAAATTGTGGACAACAATATGGCTTCATGGTCTGACCGTAAAAACTCATTTCACTACACTGAAGATGTTGATATAATGATTTTTGGCAGTACTGCCAAAAATCATTTTCAGCTCTCTTTTGTACTTGTAAAACTAAAACCTATACATTGAAAGTATTGTAATTCTCAAAATGTTGGTAACTTTTGGAGTTGAATAACATATTAAAAGCTCTTGTTGATTCGTGACCATGAAAAATACGGCACATATAACTTTAAGACTTACATATTAGACAAGATATTCTACTTTCACTCTTGCTGTAAACCATATAGGGGTTAAGCATGAATAATTTAACAAAAATGTCGTGATGCCAAAACAGCTCTCGATCGCGAGCAACCTAAACTTCCTGTTACCAGTAATGTTACAACCCAAACTTCCTGTTACCAGCATTGTTACAACTTAAACTTCCTGTTACCAGTAATGTTACAACCCAAACTTCCTGTTACAAGCAATGTTACAACCCAAACTTCCTGTTACCAGCAATGTTACAACCCAAACTTTCTGTTACCAGCAATTTTACAACCCAAACCTCCTGTTACCAGCAATGTTACAACCCAAACTTCCTGTTACCAGCAATGTTACAACCCAAACTTCCTGTTACAAGCAATGTTACAACCCAAACTTCCTGTTACCAGTAATGTTACAGGCAATGTTACAACCCAAACTTCCTGTTACCAGTAATGTTACAGGCAATGTTACAACCCAAACTTCCTGTTACAAGCAATGTTACAACCCAAACTTCCTGTTACCAGCAATGTTACAACCCAAACTTCCTGTTACCAGCGATGTTACAACCAAACTTTCTGTTACCAGCAATGTTACAACCCAAACTTCCTGTTACCAGCAATGTTACAGCCCAAACTCCCTGTTACCAGCAATGTTACAACCCAAACTTCCTGTTACCAGCAATGTTACAACCCAAACTTCCTGTTACCAGCAATGTTACAACCCAAACTTCCTGTTACCAGCATTGTTACAACCCAAACTTCCTGTTACCAGCAATGTTACACCCCAAACTTCCTGTTACCAGCAATGTTACACCCCAAACTTCCTGTTACAAGCAATGTTACAACCCAAACTTCCTGTTACCAGCAATGTTACAACCCAAACTTCCTGTTACCAGCGATGTTACAACCAAACTTTCTGTTACCAGCAATGTTACAACCCAAACTTCCTGTTACCAGCAATGTTACAGCCCAAACTTCCTGTTACCAGCAATGTTACAACCCAAACTTCCTGTTACCAGCAATGTTACAACCCAAACTTCCTGTTACCAGCAATGTTACAACCCAAACTTCCTGTTACCAGCAATGTTACAACCCAAACTTCCTGTTACCAGCATTGTTACAACCCAAACTTCCTGTTACCAGTAATGTTACAACCCAAACTTCCTGTTACCAGTAATGTTACAACTCAAACTTCCTGTTACCAGCAATGTTACAACCCAACCTTCCTGTTACCAGTAATGTTACAACCCAAACTTCCTGTTACCAGTAATGTTACAACCCAAACTTCCTGTTACCACCAATGTTACAACCCACACTTCCTGTTGCCAGCAATGTTACAACCCAAACTTCCAGTTACCAGCAATGTTACAAATGAAGCCCTAGGTTTCGGACCGTCGCGATTCATCAGCTACGTCTGTGTGGTTCGGATGTTGGGCTCATTTTAGCTAATCCAGATATCTAATTAATTTTCTGTCAGTCTCCGATCTTTCAAAATTGATTTGACCCTGGAACATGGGCGTATCGAAATACTGCACGAGGTTTGTCAAACACAAAACTAATTTAAATTCGTAAAATTATGGTACAAAGATATACAAACATTTTGTCTTTGATCTCACTCAAGCTTACGACAGACTCGATCAAGTATGCAGCATACTTAACATCTCGTTGGTCTCCGGAAAATGTTGATATAGCACAGATAGATTTAAATCAAACGCTTCACGAGTGAAAGCCGTTTAAGGACAGATAAAAAGATCCGTTGAGATATTTTTTATGACCTATGATCCGACCTGAACATCTATCTGAGGTAACGACACAACTGTCAATCAGCATTCCTAAGTAGGGACCCTGTGGCTATGTACGGTTCGGTGATTAGTACGATCACAGTGCACGTCAAACTCACCACCCCATTAACTACTGCCCACTGACCTTGTCTGTCGTAACTTTGTCGCTCTATGTCAATACATTTTTGTACTTGACTATTTTAGAAAAGTTCTTTGTTAAAAAAGCTACGATTCTAGAATACCAATGTTCTAGTACATGTTTACATGTGTACTTGTATCACATTGCCGTGGCTGTTGTTTGCCAATATACTGGTACCTCTTGTAAGGCACGATTGATTGACGTTACAGTACTTATACGGAATACAGTTTCCATTGATCAATAAATGAATGTAAATGCCTATAGAATCGGTCCACAATGATGTCTATAGTATGTGACATTGTCATTACCAATAGTTAGATGGACAATGTGACTAACGGTAGCCCGGCAATGTGTTCAACGATAATTACACATGTGTCTAACGATAGCTAGCTACAGCTGGGCAAGTTGTCTCATGATAATTAACGAACAAGGACAGATGACTATATAAAATGACGGTACAATGGAAATGTCCAGAAATTGTCGATATACTGTTGGCATAACAGACCTGCATTAACGATTGTCAGACGAACAATGTGTTTAACGATAGTTAATTGGGATAATTAACTGGACAATTTGCCTAACGATAATTAATTGAACATTTTGACTAACAAAATAGGTATTTGGAAAATCTGACTAATAATAGTCACTTTGACCATCTGACTAACTACATTTACATGAGCAATGCATCTCACCATACGTTTGATTGCAATTGTCTTTACTGCAAGTTAGACGCTGGCTAAGGTGAGATTATAGCTGATTAGAGGAATTCGACAAAGAACTAAACACAAAAGATGGAACTTGTGACGAGAAACATTACTGCTGAAAACACTAATTTTATATCATATTCAGTTCGATGCTTCATTTCGGTTGATTCATAAACACGACTTCGAACAATGTAACTATGGCCATGAGGAAATAATCGACTCGTCGTTCTAGACGCTCTTTACAATGTCACGTCAAACGGAACCTCAATTTATACTTAAAAAAAAGTAAAACAATATCAAATCTTAGTTTGTGTCTTTATTGCAAAGTTTGACTCTATCGGACGGCGAAGGGCACATTGAGACATCACTTCATAATGTCTGTATAGCGATGATGGTCAATGTATAAAAGGCATAATAAGTTTCACACGGCTGTCGTTATGTAATGATACACATAAATTAACATTAAAACATCTTAATTAATGACTTTTAGTCATATGCAACATTCAACATTACATACATGTAGATAGTTGAAAGGAATGCCGTAAAGCAATTTGAATTTCATTGGTATGCGTTCATTTCAAATTCGGTAATCATCTTATGACTAAAGGGTATGTCATTTTCTCATACGTAGACTTATTGCTCCATTCAAACGTAGTTTTAAGTTCATCATTTTGAAGTTCCTTGTGCCGGATGTTTATGCTACTAGAGAAACGATGTTTATTTGCGTCGTAACAATGTTGTACGGCAGGGTAACGATGTTTGTTTTGCCGACAAAGATTAGCCTTTCGCTTCTATTTATATCAATTCTTTTTTCTGAACTAATTCCGTGTTTTTCTCCATACCAATGGAGTGAAATTGAGGTTTAATCTTTCATTAATCTAATCCCTTAAATCCCGGCTGCTCTCCCACACCTAGAAACGCCAGTATTTTTAGAGTATTCATTAAAGCATACTGCACATCTTCACCGGAATCCAACTGGCATTGTACATGCATATTGACATATGTCCTAGTTAGGATATTTCACAATCCGACATTGGTAAAGCATGGCAAGGTTTCATGTCGATCAAAGATTGCCGAGATATTGGATTAAATAGATATTGGAAACTTCAACTTGTTGAAATTCAGTCGTAGGTCAGTAATTAGTAGGACAGTTCACCTACTTGTACCGATGCACCTTTGTGAGGCTGCCTCGAGACTTTCTCTCGTCACACAGGTAAAAGGGGCTACAATACACAAATCAATCTTGTCATTCTCTGTAAAACTTCAAAAGGACGTAATCTGGCCGTGAGCTGTTCTTCCACGCTTCTTACACACTTTGGACATGTTTGCCTCGTCAGTGGAGATACGGAAGGGGACTGACTATAATTAGAGTCGTCATACTATGACACTACATCTGTCTCAATATCTCACTCCTTTATCTAGCTAAAAGTTATATCAAATATAGTTTTTTTTGTCCGCGACGTACATTTTTGTAAGTCACGATACGTCCACTATCCCAAACCTACATTTAGATGACATCATCAGCATCCCAGCACGCCATACCAGTTAGGATTCGACTCTGGTATAAACCCTTGGTATAACTTCGGAACGCTGAACCATACACTTGAATAAGTTTTGCGTTTTGACTCGTTTCTTAAAGACTATGAGAATGATCTTAAACAAGCATACAATATAGGACATATCGTTAGCACCACAACACACTTGGGATTCAGTTGACTGTCAGAGAGTTAGATGTTTAGTCTATTTATGTCTGTGAGACCACCTTATCACTCGTCCATTTGGTGACTACCAAATTGATAGGAAGAACTGATGCCAAGAACAGTATACCTGTATGTACAATAATTACGTGTAATTGTAGTAACTCACTAAGGTAAATAGTGACTAGACATGGTATACTATGCACCTCGTTTATTGGTCACAAAGTGTCGGTCACGGTTTACCCAAGTTTCCTCTTGCCTTAACACCAGACTTTGACATTCCATTTAGACACATGTCACTGACCAGACAACCTGAAATGCCGGACAATAAGTTGTACTGAATTTAGACAATTGTTTCAGTATACACGACAGGATGATACACTTTAACATTATCGGCCCTGTAGTGGTTGTCAACAGATTTTGTTTATGGTAAATAAAGGTAGTTATAGAGTCAGTGACCAGTCTCAAAGGAAACATTTCCCCTGATAGGCCAGAGTTGTATACATTGTAAACATCTTTGATGAGCCTGGCCATATCTGACACTGTGCCAAAGTTCTTGGTTTCTTAGTCACTATAACGTGTCTGGTGGCCAAGTCCACTCTGGACTGTCTTAGATAGTCACTATAACGTGTCTGGTGGCCAGGTCCACTCTGGACTGTCTTAGATAGTCACTATAACGTGTCTGGTGGCTAGGTCTACTCTGGACTGTCTTAGATAGTCACAATAACGTGTCTTGTGGCCAGGTCCACTCTGGACTGTCTTAGATAGTCACTATAACGTGTCTGGTGGCCAAGTCCACTCTGGACTGTCTTAGATAGTCACTATAACGTGTCTGGTGGCCAGGTCCACTCTGGACTGTCTTAGATAGTCACTATAACGTGTCTGGTGGCCAGGTCCACTCTGGACTGTCTTAGATAGTCACTATAACGTGTCTGGTGGCCAGGTCCACTCTGGACTGTCTTAGATAGTCACTATAACGTGTCTGGTGGCTAGGTCCACTCTGGACTGTCTTAGATAGTCACTATAACGTGTCTGGTGGCTAGGTCCACTCTGGACTGTCTTAGATAGTCACAATAACGTGTCTGGTGGCTAGGTCCACTCTGGACTGTCTTAGATAGTCACAATAACGTGTCTGGTGGCCAGGTCCACTCTGGACTGTCTTAGATAGTCACTATAACGTGTCTGGTGGCCAGGTCCACTCTGGACTGTCTTAGATAGTCACTATAACGTGTCTGGTGGCCAAGTCCACTCTGGACTGTCTTAGATAGTCACTATAACGTGTCTGGTGGTCAAGTCCACTCTGGACTGGTGGTGGGGTTCAGCATCCAGAGACATAGTTAAGTTGAAGTTAAACTCTGTTAGAGACTTGAGTTGTCAATCGACTGTACTATTGATCAACTCTACTCTGGACTGGTGGAGTTGAACATCCAGAGTCCTTAGTAGAGTTAAAGTTAAACTATTACACACTTGTGGAGATGTTGGTCGATCATGATCAACTCTACTCAGAAATGATGGAGTTGATCAGCTCTACTCTGGACTGGACTAGTGTGGACTTAAGACTTGGTCAGATTGTCTCCTAAAGCATGTTTGACATTCTGTCTCCAAGGCTACTTTGATGGTTAAGATTGAGCTTTCTACTGTAATCCTGAAAACCCAACTTGACAACCACAAACTCTACCTTGTCCGTCCAACCACTAAATATGTTTTTGAGCAGACACAAATATTGATCAATATTAATAGCACTATTATAACTTTGGTCCAAACAAATTCAAATATTTACACAGAAATGAATTGGTGACCTGTTTATATTACTGGTGACTTCTATATATTGGTACCAAGTCCAGGGGATCTGGGGTCTGTAGTTGGGTCATGTAAATGGCTATGGTAAGGGTAGAAAGGAAGGGTTAAAGAGGTTAGGAATGAGATGAAGGGTGATATGAATGGAGGATAGAATTTATGGAGGTTTTGGGAAGGGGGAATTTGGAGCTATGCGTAGGAATTGAAGATTAGGGTGGAGTGTTAGTTGGCAAAGTAAAAGGTGAAATGGTTTTAGAGGTGAGATAGGGGTAAAAGTTAGAGGGTGGGAGGATCGGGGGTATTGTTGCAGGTGTTAAAGGAGTATGGTATATACACTGTAAGTATTACTTCAATGGTCTCTCTATCTAATGTTAAACCATTTTGTTTGATTTATTTTGATATCAATCTGTATGTGATATGTAGTATAATTCCTTCCTGGTATGTCAGCTGTGTATCGTTTTGGCAGTCATACAGATCTGTGACATTAGCCATTGTACCTGGTCTTAGTGTTTACAGGGCAGCTTAAGTCATCAACAAAAGATCGCCTCTTCTTAACACTGTGAATTTTATCTTTGTAAATGTCACATGGTTGAAGAATTCCTTTATAGGTTTTCTTTTTCTTTTTCTAATGAATAAAGGAATGTTGCGTTAACAGTTTCTTTTGTATCTTTTAGCACACAAATATCAATGTAATTATTGCCAGACATTTAGTGTGCCTTTTGATACCCCTCCCAGATCTAATTACACTCTACTCCTTTGTTTAATTAGTTTTCTCAGAACATTTCTATTTATAGAGATGATACCTGTGTGCATACCTTTACAGATTTGCCTGTTTTGTGTATATGCTCCTGTGTTTTTTGCTATTATGGGTTATTTTATTCAGTTTGCATCACCACAGTATAATAAATCTTACATTATATCATCAGCATACTTTATATGTGAGGGAGGTTTGTTAAGGTGGACTATTTTCTGATTTCCCGTAGAGTTATCTGTTCTTGTGATGTATTGATATTTATAGCATTTGGTTTTGATAGCTGAAAGTCATAAATCAAATAATTTTCAATCACATCCAAAACATTTTCACAGCTGCAAATATTTTCGCAAAAAAGAAAAAGAACGTCATAAAATTGGGTAAAAGCATAAGGATGTGTTGTTAGAGTTTAACTCATTCCTCTTGTTGTTGTTTCAGTATAAGAAGTGTAAGGATGTGTTGTTAGAGTTTAACTCATTCCTCTTGTTGTTGTTGTTTCAGTATAAGAAGTGTAAGGATGTGTTGTTAGAGTTTAACTCATTCCTCTTGTTGTTGTTGTTTCAGTATAAGAAGTGTAAGGATGTGTTGTTAGAGTTTAACTCATTCCTCTTGTTGTTGTTTCAGTATAAGAAGTGTAAGGATGTGTTGTTAGAGTTTAACTCATTCCTCTTGTTGTTGTTGTTTCAGTATAAGAAGTGTAAGGATGTGTTGTTAGAGTTTAACTCATTCCTCTTGTTGTTGTTGTTTCAGTATAAGAAGTGTAAGGATGTGTTGTTAGAGTTTAACTCATTCCTCTTGTTGTTGTTGTTTCAGTATAAGAAGTGTAAGGATGTGTTGTTAGAGTTTAACTCATTCCTTTTGTTGTTGTTGTTTCAGTATAAGAAGTGTAAGGATGTGTTGTTAGAGTTTAACTCATTCCTCTTGTTGTTGTTGTTTCAGTATAAGAAGTGTAAGGATGTGTTGTTAGAGTTTAACTCATTCCTCTTGTTGTTGTTGTTTCAGTATAAGAAGTGTAAGGATGTGTTGTTAGAGTTTAACTCATTCCTCTTGTTGTTGTTGTTTCAGTATAAGAAGTGTAAGGATGTGTTGTTAGAGTTTAACTCATTCCTTTGTTGTTGTTGTTTCAGTATAAGAAGTGTAAGGATGTGTTGTTAGAGTTTAACTCATTCCTCTTGTTGTTGTTGTTTCAGTATAAGAAGTGTAAGGATGTGTTGTTAGAGTTTAACTCATTCCTCTTGTTGTTGTTGTTTCAGTATAAAAGTTAAGGATGTGTTGTTAGAGTTTAACTCATTCCTCTTGTTGTTGTTGTTTCAGTATAAGAAGTGTAAGGATGTGTTGTTAGAGTTTAACTCATTCCTCTTGTTGTTGTTGTTTCAGTATAAGAAGTGTAAGGATGTGTTGTTAGAGTTTAACTCATTCCTCTTGTTGTTGTTGTTTCAGTATAAGAAGTGTAAGGATGTGTTGTTAGAGTTTAACTCATTCCTCTTGTTGTTGTTGTTTCAGTATAAGAAGTGTAAGGATGTGTTGTTAGAGTTTAACTCATTCCTCTTGTTGTTGTTGTTTCAGTATAAGAAGTGTAAGGATGTGTTTGTTAGAGTTTAACTCATTCCTCTTGTTGTTGTTTCAGTATAAGAAGTGTAAGGATGTGTTGTTAGAGTTTTAACTCATTCCTCTTGTTGTTGTTGTTTCAGTATAAGAAGTGTAAGGATGTGTTGTTAGAGTTTAACTCATTCCTCTTGTTGTTGTTGTTTCAGTATAAGAAGTGTAAGGATGTGTTGTTAGAGTTTAACTCATTCCTCTTGTTGTTGTTGTTTCAGTATAAGAAGTGTAAGGATGTGTTGTTAGAGTTTAACTCATTCCTCTTGTTGTTGTTGTTTCAGTATAAGAAGTGTAAGGATGTGTTGTTAGAGTTTAACTCATTCCTCTTGTTGTTGTTGTTTCAGTATAAGAAGTGTAAGGATGTGTTGTTAGAGTTTAAACTCATTCCTCTTGTTGTTGTTGTTTCAGTATAAGAAGTGTAAGGATGTGTTGTTAGAGTTTAACTCATTCCTCTTGTTGTTGTTGTTTCAGTATAAGAAGTGTAAGGATGTGTTGTTAGAGTTTAACTCATTCCTCTTGTTGTTGTTGTTTCAGTATAAGAAGTGTAAGGATGTGTTGTTAGAGTTTAACTCATTCCTCTTGTTGTTGTTGTTTCAGTATAAGAAGTGTAAGGATGTGTTGTTAGAGTTTAACTCATTCCTCTTGTTGTTGTTGTTTCAGTATAAGAAGTGTAAGGATGTGTTGTTAGAGTTTAACTCATTCCTCTTGTTGTTGTTGTTTCAGTATAAGAAGTGTAAGGATGTGTTGTTAGAGTTTAACTCATTCCTCTTGTTGTTGTTGTTTCAGTATAAGAAGTGTTAAATTTTTTGTTTAGGATGTGTTGTTAGAGTTTAACTCATTCCTCTTGTTGTGTTTCAGTATAAGAAGTGTAGGATGTGTTGTTAGAGTTTAACTCATTCCTCTTGTTGTTGTTTCAGTATAAGAAGTGTAAGGATGTGTTGTTAGAGTTTAACTCATTCCTCTTGTTGTTGTTGTTTCAGTATAAGAAGTGTAAGGATGTGTTGTTAGAGTTTAACTCATTCCTCTTGTTGTTGTTTCAGTATAAGAAGTGTAAGGATGTGTTGTTAGAGTTTAACTCATTCCTCTTGTTGTTGTTGTTTCAGTATAAGAAGTGTAAGGATGTGTTGTTAGAGTTTAACTCATTCCTCTTGTTGTTGTTGTTTCAGTATAAGAAGTGTAAGGATGTGTTGTTAGAGTTTAACTCATTCCTCTTGTTGTTGTTGTTTCAGTATAAGAAGTGTAAGGATGTGTTGTTAGAGTTTAACTCATTCCTCTTGTTGTTGTTGTTTCAGTATAAGAAGTGTAAGGATGTGTTGTTAGAGTTTAACTCATTCCTCTTGTTGTTGTTGTTTCAGTATAAGAAGTGTAAGGATGTGTTGTTAGAGTTTAACTCATTCCTCTTGTTGTTGTTGTTTCAGTATAAGAAGTGTAAGGATGTGTTGTTAGAGTTTAACTCATTCCTCTTGTTGTTGTTGTTTCAGTATAAGAAGTGTAAGGATGTGTTGTTAGAGTTTAACTCATTCCTCTTGTTGTTGTTGTTTCAGTATAAGAAGTGTAAGGATGTGTTGTTAGAGTTTAACTCATTCCTCTTGTTGTTGTTGTTTCAGTATAAGAAGTGTAAGGATGTGTTGTTAGAGTTTAACTCATTCCTCTTGTTGTTGTTGTTTCAGTATAAGAAGTGTAAGGATGTGTTGTTAGAGTTTAACTCATTCCTCTTGTTGTTGTTGTTTCAGTATAAGAAGTGTAAGGATGTGTTGTTAGAGTTTAACTCATTCCTTGTTGTTGTTGTTTCAGTATAAGAAGTGTAAGGATGTGTTGTTAGAGTTTAACTCATTCCTCTTGTTGTTGTTTTCAGTATAAGAAGTGTAAGGATGTGTTGTTAGAGTTTAACTCATTCCTCTGTTGTTGTTGTTTCAGTATAAGAAGTGTAAGGATGTGTTGTTAGAGTTTAACTCATTCCTCTTGTTGTTGTTTCAGTATAAGAAGTGTAAGGATGTGTTGTTAGAGTTTAACTCATTCCTCTTGTTGTTGTTTCAGTATAAGAAGTGTAAGGATGTGTTGTTAGAGTTTAACTCATTCCTCTTGTTGTTGTTGTTTCAGTATAAGAAGTGTAAGGATGTGTTGTTAGAGTTTAACTCATTCCTCTTGTTGTTGTTGTTTCAGTATAAGAAGTGTAAGGATGTGTTGTTAGAGTTTAACTCATTCCTCTTGTTGTTGTTTCAGTATAAGAAGTGTAAGGATGTGTTGTTAGAGTTTAACTCATTCCTCTTGTTGTTGTTGTTTCAGTATAAGAAGTGTAAGGATGTGTTGTTAGAGTTTAACTCATTCCTCTTGTTGTTGTTGTTTCAGTATAAGAAGTGTAAGGATGTGTTGTTAGAGTTTAACTCATTCCTCTTGTTGTTGTTGTTTCAGTATAAGAAGTGTAAGGATGTGTTGTTAGAGTTTAACTCATTCCTCTTGTTGTTGTTTCAGTATAAGAAGTGTAAGGATGTGTTGTTAGAGTTTAACTCATTCCTCTTGTTGTTGTTGTTTCAGTATAAGAAGTGTAAGGATGTGTTGTTAGAGTTTAACTCATTCCTCTTGTTGTTGTTTCAGTATAAGAAGTGTAAGGATGTGTTGTTAGAGTTTAACTCATTCCTCTTGTTGTTGTTGTTTCAGTATAAGAAGTGTAAGGATGTGTTGTTAGAGTTTAACTCATTCCTCTTGTTGTTGTTGTTTCAGTATAAGAAGTGTAAGGATGTGTTGTTAGAGTTTAACTCATTCCTCTTGTTGTTGTTGTTGTTCAGTATAAGAAGTGTAAGGATGTGTTGTTAGAGTTTAACTCATTCCTCTTGTTGTTGTTTCAGTATAAGAAGTGTAAGGATGTGTTGTTAGAGTTTAACTCATTCCTCTTGTTGTTGTTGTTTCAGTATAAGAAGTGTAAGGATGTGTTGTTAGAGTTTAACTCATTCCTCTTGTTGTTGTTTCAGTATAAGAAGTGTAAGGATGTGTTGTTAGAGTTTAACTCATTCCTCTTGTTGTTGATGTTTCAGTATAAGAAGTGTAAGGATGTGTTGTTAGAGTTTAACTCATTCCTCTTGTTGTTGTTTCAGTATAAGAAGTGTAAGGATGTGTTGTTAGAGTTTAACTCATTCCTCTTGTTGTTGTTTCAGTATAAGAAGTGTAAGGATGTGTTGTTAGAGTTTAACTCATTCCTATTGTTGTTGTTTCAGTATAAGAAGTGTAAGGATGTGTTGTTAGAGTTTAACTCATTCCTCTTATTGTTGTTGTTTCAGTATAAGAAGTGTAAGGATGTGTTGTTAGAGTTTAACTCATTCTTTTGTTGTGTTTCAGTATAAGAAGTGTAAGGATGTGTTGTTAGAGTTTAATCATTCCTCTTGTTGTTGTTTCAGTATAAGAAGTGTAAGGATGTGTTGTTAGAGTTTAACTCATTCCTCTTGTTGTTGATGTTTCAGTATAAGAAGTGTAAGGATGTGTTGTTAGAGTTTAACTCATTCCTCTTGTTGTTGTTGTTTCAGTATAAGAAGTGTAAGGATGTGTTGTTAGAGTTTAACTCATTCCTCTTGTTGTTGATGTTTCAGTATAAGAAGTGTAAGGATGTGTTGTTAGAGTTTAACTCATTCCTCTTGTTGTTGATGTTTCAGTATAAGAAGTGTAAGGATGTGTTGTTAGAGTTTAACTCATTCCTCTTGTTGTTGTTGTTTCAGTATAAGAAGTGTAAGGATGTGTTGTTAGAGTTTAACTCATTCCTCTTGTTGTTGTTTCAGTATAAGAAGTGTAAGGGATGATGTTGTTAGAGTTTAACTCATTCCTCTTGTTGTTGTGTTTCAGTATAAGAAGTGTAAGGATGTGTTGTTAGAGTTTAACTCATTCCTCTTGTTGTTGTTTCAGTATAAGAAGTGTAAGGATGTGTTGTTAGAGTTTAACTCATTCCTCTTGTTGTTGATGTTTCAGTATAAGAAGTGTAAGGATGTGTTGTTAGAGTTTAACTCATTCCTCTTGTTGTTGTTTCAGTATAAGAAGTGTAAGGATGTGTTGTTAGAGTTTAACTCATTCCTCTTGTTGTTGTTGTTTCAGTATAAGAAGTGTAAGGATGTGTTGTTAGAGTTTAACTCATTCCTCTTGTTGTTGTGTTTCAGTATAAGAAGTGTAAGGATGTGTTGTTAGAGTTTAACTCATTCCTCTTTGTTGTTGTTTCAGTATAAGAAGTGTAAGGATGTGTTGTTAGAGTTTAACTCATTCCTCTTGTTGTTGTTGTTTCAGTATAAGAAGTGTAAGGATGTGTTGTTAGAGTTTAACTCATTCCTCTTGTTGTTGTTTCAGTATAAGAAGTGTAAGGATGTGTTGTTAGAGTTTAACTCATTCCTCTTGTTGTTGTTTCAGTATAAGAAGTGTAAGGATGTGTTGTTAGAGTTTAACTCATTCCTCTTGTTGTTGTTTCAGTATAAGAAGTGTAAGGATGTGTTGTTAGAGTTTAACTCATTCCTCTTGTTGTTGTTGTTTCAGTATAAGAAGTGTAAGGATGTGTTGTTAGAGTTTAACTCATTCCTATTGTTGTTGTTTCAGTATAAGAAGTGTAAGGATGTGTTGTTAGAGTTTAACTCATTCCTCTTGTTGTTGTTTCAGTATAAGAAGTGTAAGGATGTGTTGTTAGAGTTTAACTCATTCCTCTTGTTGTTGTTTCAGTATAAGAAGTGTAAGGATGTGTTGTTAGAGTTTAACTCATTCCTCTTGTTGTTGTTTCAGTATAAGAAGTGTAAGGATGTGTTGTTAGAGTTTAACTCATTCCTCTTGTTGTTGTTGTTTCAGTATAAGAAGTGTAAGGATGTGTTGTTAGAGTTTAACTCATTCCTCTTTTGTTGTTTCAGTATAAGAAGTGTAAGGATGTGTTGTTAGAGTTTAACTCATTCCTTGTTGTTGTTTCAGTATAAGAAGTGTAAGGATGTGTTGTTAGAGTTTAACTCATTCCTCTTGTTGTTGTTTCAGTATAAGAAGTGTAAGGATGTGTTGTTAGAGTTTAACTCATTCCTCTTGTTGTTGTTGTTTCAGTATAAGAAGTGTAAGGATGTGTTGTTAGAGTTTAACTCATTCCTCTTGTTGTTGTTGTTTCAGTATAAGAAGTGTAAGGATGTGTTGTTAGAGTTTAACTCATTCCTCTTGTTGTTGTTTCAGTATAAGAAGTGTAAGGATGTGTTGTTAGAGTTTAACTCATTCCTCTTGTTGTTGTTTCAGTATAAGAAGTGTAAGGATGTGTTGTTAGAGTTTAACTCATTCCTCTTGTTGTTGTTGTTTCAGTATAAGAAGTGTAAGGATGTGTTGTTAGAGTTTAACTCATTCCTCTTGTTGTTGTTTCAGTATAAGAAGTGTAAGGATGTGTTGTTAGAGTTTAACTCATTCCTCTTGTTGTTGATGTTTCAGTATAAGAAGTGTAAGGATGTGTTGTTAGAGTTTAACTCATTCCTCTTGTTGTTGTTGTTTCAGTATAAGAAGTGTAAGGATGTGTTGTTAGAGTTTAACTCATTCCTCTTGTTGTTGTTTCAGTATAAGAAGTGTAAGGATGTGTTGTTAGAGTTTAACTCATTCCTCTTGTTGTTGATGTTTCAGTATAAGAAGTGTAAGGATGTGTTGTTAGAGTTTAACTCATTCCTCTTGTTGTTGTTTCAGTATAAGAAGTGTAAGGATGTGTTGTTAGAGTTTAACTCATTCTTTGTTGTTGTTTGTTAGAGTTTAATCATTCCTCTTGTTGTTGTGTTTCAGTATAAGAAGTGTAAGGATGTGTTGTTAGAGTTTAACTCATTCCTCTTGTTGTTGTTTCAGTATAAGAAGTGTAAGGATGTGTTGTTAGAGTTTAACTCATTCCTCTTGTTGTTGTTGTTTCAGTATAAGAAGTGTAAGGATGTGTTGTTAGAGTTTAACTCATTCCTCTTGTTGTTGTTGTTTCAGTATAAGAAGTGTAAGGATGTGTTGTTAGAGTTTAACTCATTCCTCTTGTTGTTGTTTCAGTATAAGAAGTGTAAGAATGTGTTGTTAGAGTTAAACTCATTCCTCTTGTTGTTGTTGTTTCAGTATAAGAAGTGTAAGGATGTGTTGTTAGAGTTTAACTCATTCCTCTTGTTGTTGTTTCAGTATAAGAAGTGTAAGGATGTGTTGTTAGAGTTTAACTCATTCCTCTTGTTGTTGTTTCAGTATAAGAAGTGTAAGGATGTGTTGTTAGAGTTTAACTCATTCCTCTTGTTGTTGTTTCAGTATAAGAAGTGTAAGGATGTGTTGTTAGAGTTTAACTCATTCCTCTTGTTGTTGATGTTTCAGTATAAGAAGTGTAAGGATGTGTTGTTAGAGTTTAACTCATTCCTCTTGTTGTTGATGTTTCAGTATAAGAAGTGTAAGGATGTGTTGTTAGAGTTTAACTCATTCCTCTTGTTGTTGTTTCAGTATAAGAACTCATTCCTCTTGTTGTTGTTGTTTCAGTATAAGAAGTGTAAGGATGTGTTGTTAGAGTTTAACTCATTCCTATTGTTGTTGTTTCAGTATAAGAAGTGTAAGGATGTGTTGTTAGAGTTTAACTCATTCCTCTTGTTGTTGTTTCAGTATAAGAAGTGTAAGGATGTGTTGTTAGAGTTTAACTCATTCCTCTTGTTGTTGATGTTTCAGTATAAGAAGTGTAAGGATGTGTTGTTAGAGTTTAACTCATTCCTCTTGTTGTTGTTTCAGTATAAGAAGTGTAGATGTGTTGTTAGAGTTTAACTCATTCCTCTTGTTGTTGTTTCAGTATAAGAAGTGTAAGGATGTGTTGTTAGAGTTTAACTCATTCCTCTTGTTGTTGTTTCAGTATAAGAAGTGTAGATGTGTTTTTAGAGTTTAACTCATTCTCTTGTTGTTGTTGTTTCAGTATAAGAAGTGTAAGGATGTGTTGTTAGAGTTTAACTCATTCCTCTTGTTGTTGTTGTTTCAGTATAAGAAGTGTAAGGATGTGTTGTTAGAGTTTAACTCATTCCTCTTGTTGTTGTTGTTTCAGTATAAGAAGTGTAAGGATGTGTTGTTAGAGTTTAACTCATTCCTCTTGTTGTTGTTGTTTCAGTATAAGAAGTGTAAGGATGTGTTGTTAGAGTTTAACTCATTCCTCTTGTGTTGTTTCAGTATAAGAAGTAGATGTGTTGTTAGAGTTTAATCATTCTTTTTGTTGTTTCAGTATAAAAGTGTAAGATGTTGTTAGAGTTTAACTCATTCCTCTTGTTGTTGATGTTTCAGTATAAGAAGTGTAAGGATGTGTTGTTAGAGTTTAACTCATTCCTCTTGTTGTTGTTTCAGTATAAGAAGTGTAAGGATGTGTTGTTAGAGTTTAACTCATTCCTCTTGTTGTTGATGTTTCAGTATAAGAAGTGTAAGGATGTGTTGTTAGAGTTTAACTCATTCCTCTTGTTGTTGATGTTTCAGTATAAGAAGTGTAAGGATGTGTTGTTAGAGTTTAACTCATTCCTCTTGTTGTTGATGTTTCAGTATAAGAAGTGTAAGGATGTGTTGTTAGAGTTTAGCTCATTCCTCTTGTTGTTGTTGTTTCAGTATAAGAAGTGTAAGGATGTGTTGTTAGAGTTTAACTCATTCCTCTTGTTGTTGTTGTTTCAGTATAAGAAGTGTAAGGATGTGTTGTTAGAGTTTAACTCATTCCTCTTGTTGTTGTTTCAGTATAAGAAGTGTAAGGATGTGTTGTTAGAGTTTAACTCATTCCTCTTGTTGTTGATGTTTCAGTATAAGAAGTGTAAGGATGTGTTGTTAGAGTTTAACTCATTCCTCTTGTTGTTGATGTTTCAGTATAAGAAGTGTAAGGATGTGTTGTTAGAGTTTAACTCATTCCTCTTGTTGTTGATGTTTCAGTATAAGAAGTGTGAGGATGTGTTGTTAGAGTTTAACTCATTTCTCTTGTTGTTGTTTCAGTATAAGAAGTGTAAGGATGTGTTGTTAGAGTTTAACTCATTCCTCTTGTTGTTGATGTTTCAGTATAAGAAGTGTAAGGATGTGTTGTTAGAGTTTAACTCATTCCTCTTGTTGTTGATGTTTCAGTATAAGAAGTGTAAGGATGTGTTGTTAGAGTTTAACTCATTCCTCTTGTTGTTGATGTTTCAGTATAAGAAGTGTAAGGATGTGTTAGAGTTTAACTCATTCCTCTTGTTGTTGATGTTTCAGTATAAGAAGCGTAGGGATGTGTTGTGAGAGTTTAACTCATTCCTCTTGTTGTTGATGTTTCAGTATAAGAAGCGTAAGGATGTGTTGCTGGATGCTCAGAAACGACTTGAAGAGGAACACCGCCGGGAGGAAGACAGGCTACTTGAACAGATCACTCAGAACAGACGCCAAGAAATCCGCAAAATATCTGATGAACTCAACATGGAGTGGCAAGTTAAACTCAAGGATCTCACAGAGAAATTTGAACGAGAGATGGACAAAAAGAAAAAGAAAATCAAGGATAGCGAAAAGAAGGTATGTGTAGTAGGTTTAGATTGTAAATACTGTACATAGTGACATGGTGCCTTTAGCTCGAGTGGCAGACCAGTAAGATTTGAGAGTCAGTGGTTCAATCCTGGCTGGTTACACATTACTCTCACTTTTGTGACAGTACTCCATTTATTTGATGTAAAATTCAATCCTGAAACCTGGACTCCTGGAAAAACTCTATTTAACAGGTGCATTTGTCCTAGCCCTAGAACAAACTAATCCTGGAATCATGTCATTGTAGTGGGTTCAAGACTTTAAGCCTCACAACAAGTGCTTTATTAGGAAACAAAGCATGTTATCAGATATTATGAGCCTCTCAGATTTAGTAGGGCAATATGGGCCTCTCAGATTTAGTAAGGCAATATGAGCATCTCAGATTTAGTAGGGCAATATGAGCCTCCCAGATTTAGTAGGGCAATATGAGCCTCCCAGATTTAGTAGGGCAATATGAGCCTCTCAGATTTAGTAGGGCAATATGAGCTTTCCAGATTTAGTAGGGCAATATGAACCTCTCAGATTTAGTAGGGCAATATGAGCCTTTCAGATTTAGTAGGGCAATATGATCGTCCCAGATTTAGTAGGGCAATATGAGCCTCCCAGATTTAGTAGGGTTATATGAGCCTTCCAGATTGGGTAGGGCAATATGAACCTCCCAGATTTAGTAGGGTGATATGAGCCTCCCAGATTTAGTAGGGCAATATGAGCCTCCTAAATTTAATAGGGTTATATGAGCCTTCCAGATTTGGTAGGGCAATATGAACCTCTCAGATTGAGCAAACTCATGTGAAATAATAGGAGTGACTCACATATTTGAGCAGGGTAGTTTGAATTGTTTACATTGAGCATAGTAAAATGAGTCAGTTAAATATGAGTCACCTAAACCATAACTGACTGTGTTACCTATTCCAAGTCATTCTTTATGGTAGAAAAAGAAGCAGGAAATTATAAGTGAACTTGGACCTTATTTCTTTTAGATGTAAATAATCAGCTTGTTGGCTCCTGCCATTCCCTAGGTAGTAAATAATCAATGATTGTGTGTTAGTCGTACTTTGAGGATTTTTATTGGTGCTGAGGGAGGTTCGACTTCAGTAGGTCAACGCTCTTAACATCTTCCAGTTCTTTATAAATCAATCTTGTGTTAGGAATATTGATGTATTTGATTACAAAACTTAGGTATTACTTTTATTATTTCAATGAAGGCCTTCTAATGGAGCCTCTTGCACTCCTCCCCTCTGAATTAGTCTTCTCCCGTCTGAATTAGTCTTCTCCACTCTGAATTAGTCTTCTCCACTCTGAATTAGTCTTCTCCACTCTGAATTAGTCTTCTCCACTCTGAATTAGTCTTCTCCACTCTGAATTAGTCTTTTCCCCTCTGAATGAGTCTTCTCCCCTCTGAATTAGTCTTCTCCACTCTGAATTAGTCTTCTCCACTCTGAATTAGTCTTTTCCCCTCTGAATGAGTCTTCTCCCCTCTGAATTAGTCTTCTCCACTCTGAATTAGTCTTCTCCACTCTGAATGAGTCTTCTCCCCTCTGAATGAGTCTTCTCCCCTCTGAATGAGTCTTCTCCCCTCTGAATGAGTCTTATTTCCCACATAAATGAGTCTTCTACCCATAGATATGGATCTCCTTCCCCTCCACTACCTCAATAGACCACCTCCCTTCCACTTCCTCTGTAAATGTTGCTCCACCCTGTAACTGAATTGTAATCCCTAGAGATAACTGTGGCTATACTATACAGCAAATTGAGCTCTACTCATTCAGTATTGATGTACAATCTGACTGGCTGGATACCTGTGGAGTTAGATCTGTCAATCACGCAGTAATCAATAAAAGAAATGAAAATTCACTTTATGATGATCATTACATAATGGTAAATGATGTGTTCATACATCAGAGATATCTTTAATGAGATAAAAGTGTATCATACAAAATTAGAATCTGGGGCACCTGTTCCACATCACAAAGTCAAAGATGTAATTGATATGATATTGAAATTCTACCTAACTTGTGTACATTATATATATAGACCAAGGATACAAAGACTTGGAGCTATTTACTTACACATAGAAATTTAACACAGGTCAATGCTGATATATTTCTATGTCTTATTATACATAGTTTACATATCAAATGACTGTATCGTATACAATATTTGACCCAATGACGGAGGCCTCAATAAGGGGGAGGGGTGCTCATAGGGATGGGGGCGCTTTTTGGGTCGAATACAGTACAGTAATCCATTTTCAGATTATCCACCATTACCTACACATGTACTATACTACATATATTGATGTTAACATTTCAATGATGTATAGCTGCTGATTTACTCAAAGATTATGTTTTTGCTATTCCACTAGAACCATGAATCAAGTTACTCTGACCCCAAAATAACTAAACATTTAGAATATCCTTTATTTATGGTCTTACAAACATGATGATTCAATGTAGTCAAACCTGCCTAAGTCACAACCTCTGTATAAAGAACACCTCTTTAATTTGACCACTTTTTGAGGGTTCCAAATTATCATTTTGAACTTAACTTAAAAACATTTTTTCTTGAGTGGCCTTTATAGACAGGTTTGACTATATGTATTTATATACATGTACAGGTATAGATGGCTATTTTTATTCCCCTGGAGGTGCCTTGGGTGGTCGTTATAGACAGGTATGACTGTATATATATACAAATATAGATGGTTATTTTTTTCCCCTGGAGGTGCCTTAGGTGGTCGTTATAGACAGGTATGACTGTATATATATACAAATGTAGATGGATATTTTTATTCCCCTGGAGGTGCCTTGGGTGGTCGTTATAGACAGGTATGACTGTATATATATACAAATGTAGATGGCTATTTTTATTCCCCTGGAGGTGCCTTGGTTGGTCGTTATAGACAGGTATGACTGTATATATATACAAATGTAGATGGCTATTTTTATTCCCCTGGAGGTGCCTTGGGTGGTCGTTATAGACAGGTATGACTGTATATATATACAAATGTAGATGGCTATTTTTATTCCCCTGGAGGTGCCTTGGGTAGTCGTTATAGACAGGTATGACTGTATATATATACAAATGTAGATGGCTATTTTTATTCCCCTGGAGGTGCCTTAGGTGGTCGTTATAGACAGGTATGACTGTATATATATACAAATGTAGATGGATATTTTTATTCCCCTGGAGGTGCCTTGGGTGGTCGTTATAGACAGGTATGACTGTATATATATACAAATGTAGATGGCTATTTTTATTCCCCTGGAGGTGCCTTAGGTGGTCGTTATAGACAGGTATGACTATATATATACAAATGTAGATGGATATTTTTATTCCCCTGGAGGTGCCTTGGGTGGTCGTTATAGACAGGTATGACTGTATATATATATACAAATGTAGATGGCTATTTTTATTCCCCTGGAGGTGCCTTGGGTGGTCGTTATAGACAGGTATGACTGTAAATATATACAAATGTAGATGGCTATTTTTATTCCCCTGGAGGTGCCTTGGGTAGTCGTTATAGACAGGTATGACTGTATATATATATACAAATGTGGATGGCTATTTTTATTCCCCTGGAGGTGCCTTGGGTGGTCGTTATAGACAGGTATGACTGTATATATATACAAATGTGGATGGCTATTTTTATCCCCCTGGAGGTGCCTTGGGTGGTCGTTATAGACAGGTATAACTGTTTATATATACAAATGTAGATGGCTATTTTTATTCCCCTGGAGGTGCCTTGGGTGGTCGTTATAGACAGGTATGACTGTATATATATATACAAATGTAGATGGCTATTGTTGTTCCCCTGGAGGTGCCTTGGGTGGTCGTTATAGACAGGTATGACTGTATATATATACAAATGTAGATGGCTATTTTTTCCCTTGGAGGTGGCTTGCATATCTAGTCATGCATTACACTGGTACAGACGTATATAAATGGGTGGGGCTTCATCTATTATACAGGTACAATCTATATTTAACTCTCTGGAAGTAACTTAACTACCTACAGTCTGAAAAATACACAATAAATTAATTACTATTTATGGCCATGACTAATTAGAGATCAGGATCTAGCCTGGAACAAACCATCTTTAAATTCTGCAAGCAGAGGCAACGTATACTAAAGATGTAGACTTGTAGCTGAACAACATGATCATTGTTATGTTAGAATGTGCAGTTGACTTCAATTTGAAACAAATGGATACCAATAGTTGGTGAAGGGCTTGTGGTAATTAATATGTCGGGACATCTTAACCATTTGGCCACCACTGAATGGCTGGTCAGGATATTTGTTTTGATTCATAGGCTATTCAAAATAAAGGTTCAATATATAGGTGTTTTGTTACCAGAATCGAAGTGAATTCTATACAGATGGAAGTTCCTAGGAAGTGTTCCAATCTTTATAAATCAGTCCATCAAATCTAAACTGCAGCAACAGGCTGATGTTTACTCATAGTCAGTGGGCAAATTACGAAGCCTTTGTGAGAAGTGTTTGGGCTAGACGTAAATACCTTTGAAAAGATGTTGAATAGGTCTGAGTTAATTTGGAGAGATTGTGTTTACGATAGAAGTGTATTTACACGGATTACAGTATAAGTCCAGAGAACAGGTTATAACGTGAGATTGTTTGTGTATTCTATACAATAAAGCATCGAGTGTCTGTGTTTAGCTATGTCATCTTTCCCTCTTGTGTAACTACACATAATGGGAATTACGATCAAATCACAAAAAGGTGTAAAAATGTTAATCATCACAGTGTCTGGCTCCTGTTCTAAAATAGATCAGTAATGTAGGAATACACCTATATCTTACATCTAGTATACATGTACAGTCTAACCTGTATTAGTGTCCACCTCTCTAAAGACCACCAGGGTAATAAGACCATTTCCTTGTGGTCCCAAATGGCCATTTATAGCACGATTTGACCTGTGTATAAAGACCACTTTGGAATAGAGAGCACTTTTTATTTATCCCTTGGGTGGTCTTGAAACACATGTTTAAATGTCATTTTCTAATATTACTTTCTAAAATGAGCCTATGCTATGGCATGCACAAAATAGTAAAAGAACATGTAAAATTTGCCCTCAAACAAATGAAATGAAATGTGACAGTGAACTTTCTTCTCTTAGTTTTAAAGAGCTTCTCCAAAATGTGGCACAAGATACTGTCAAAATAAATCTACAATACATATCTGAGAACATTTTATATGTGGTATATCTTTTCATTAAAAGTTTGTGCAAAATAAAAAAAGCTCAGCAATTGATCTGTCCTTCAAAAAATGCATTTGTAGATTTTGTCCACACAAGTGTAAGTGACCTTAAATGTACATCTGAATGGAATTTGGGGGTCATGACACTGAAAATTAAGAGCCATAGGTCAAATTAACAATTTGGGTTAGTTACTGTACACAATGTTTTACTTTTCAGAAGAAAATATGTTGATCAGATTTCTGTAATTATTTCATTAAACTGGTGATAATAAATGTATACTTTTCTTTGGTAGCAAATGACACTGCACTTTGAGAACCAGAAGAAGGACTTGGAGTTCAGCATCAATGAGAAGAGGAACAAGAAGCGTGAGTCGATGACGATGAGGATTAGGGAGAAGGAGCAGAAAGTGACATCCACCATGGTGGCCCGACAGAGTAAACAGATGTTAGAATTACTGGCCGCTAAAAAGGAGGAGATCAAACAGGAAATCGTGGAGGAAATCGCACAGGAAAAAGAAACAGTACAAGATATTGTATTTATATTGGCTCGGTAGTTGTACACAAAGTTACTGTTACCATCTCTTCATTCTGTCCCTATGTATGATTCAGTGAGATGGCACTATAATGTAGACAAAACTTCTGGTTATAGAGAGTACAACAAATGTACAGCAGTCTTCCAAAACTATCACACAGAGAGTACAACAAATGTACAGCAGTCTTCCAAAACTATCACACAGGGAGTACAACAAATGTACAGCAGTCTTCCAAAACTATCACACAGAGAGTACAACAAATGTACAGCAGTCTTCCAAAACTATCACACAGGGAGTACAACAAATGTACAGCAGTCTTCCAAAACTATCACACAGAGAGTACAACAAATGTACAGCAGTCTTCCAAAACTATCACACAGAGAGAACAACAAATGTAATGTACAGCAGTCTTTCAAAACTATCACATAGAGAGTACAACAAATGTACAGCAGTCTTTCAAAACTATCATATGGAGAATACAACAAATGTACAGCAGTCTTCCAAAACTATCACACAGAGAGTACAACAAATGTACAGCAGTCTTCCAAAACTATCACACAGAGAGTACAACAAATGTACAGCAGTCTTCCAAAACTATCACACAGAGAGTACAACAAATGTACAGCAGTCTTTCAAAACTATCACACAGAGAGTACAACAAATGTACAGCAGTCTTCCAAAACTATCACATAGAGAGCACAACAAATGTAATGTACAGCAGTCTTTCAAAACTATCACACAGAGAGTACAACAAATGTACAGCAGTCTTCCAAAACTATCACACAGGGAGCACAACAAATGTAATGTACAGCAGTTTTCCAAAACTATCACACAGAGATCACAACAAATGTAATGTACAGCAGTTTTCCAAAACTATCACACAGAGAGTACAACAAATGTACAACAGTCTTCAAAAACTATCACACAGAGAGTACAATAAATGTGCAGCAGTCTTCCAAAACACACACATATCTCATGGCACTGTCCTTAAATACCTTACAGTATCATACCAAACCATATGCTGAAACACTAGGAAACACTGAATAAAACTAATGGTTTGCATAATGTCGCAGAATCACAATGTTTTGATACTTATTTCCTTTGTTTTTTTCCATAATAAATTGGTATGTATATACATGGATCCACCATCTCTCATAGCATTTTAGACCTTCACACATTAATAATCCATGAAGCTTGGATGACCTTGTTACATGAGTATTACAGGCCCTCTATAGGCCTCTTTGAGTTATCTATATTGGTCATTCTCGAAGCGGAACTAAGACCCGTGTTTGTGTTACAGAACGGGATTAACGGACACGAGGAACAGGAGGAGTTGGTTGAGGAAGTAATTGAAGCTCTCGGACTTCCGTCCTCGGACCTCCCCTCACCTAAACCTCCGTCATGTCGCAAGAACGAACTCTACGAAGATGTGTCCATCTTCAACGAACTGGACGAGGATGTTATTAAGGTGAGGAGGTTAGGTGTTCTATAAGATGATTAATAACAGAAATGTTCATCATATCTATAGTGTAAGGATTTGAAGGACCTCTTAAAATGATATAAAGGTACCTGGTAAACGGAATCATAACATTGTTACCTTACTATACAAATCTCCAGAAGAAATTTGAACCACTTCAAAAATACTGAGGATCAATTAGATTAAGTAAATATATTAACAGCATTAAATATTATGAGTAAAACAGGTTCATTCGGCATTTGGTAGATATCTGAATTACCTGTCATAAAGTCTTGCATGTCTCTCCCGTCCTGTCAAGTTGGGTCAAGATCTGGTCATATTACATATTATGGCGGGAGCATTTATGTCACTTCATGCATGTTTATGAAGTATACAATACATGTATACCAATTTATTGAAGTTTAACATGTTTTCCTTTTCAATTTTGGAAATACAAAACTAAAAAAAGATTATCATAGATTCTTCCTAGTCTTCTACAAGAATATATCATTTGTTTTCTAGGTTGCTGAAAATGAGCAGTACACATACACAGAATTGGTACAACAGCTGACAGAGAATCTAAAGACAGACCTGGAGAAAGTCAGGTATGTCACATGTATATCTAATTAGGTGGGAAGGAGGTGGGGCAGTGAAGTCAGGAACGTCACATACATACCTAATAAGGTGGGAAGGGGGTGGGGCAGTGATTTCAGGGACATCACATACATACCTAATTAGGTGGGAAGGGGGTGGGGAAGTTAGGGGTGGGAGAAATTCAGGTACGTCACATACATACCTAGTTAGGTGGGAAGGGGTGGGGAAGTTAGGGGTGGGAGAAAGTCAGGTACGTCACAAACATACCTAATTAGGTGCGAAGCGGATGGGGGAAGTTAGTGGTGGGAGAAAGTCAGGGATGTCACATACATACCTAATGAGGTGGGAAGGGGGTGGGGCAGTGAAGTCAGGGACGTCAAATACATATCTAATTAGGTGGGAAGGGGGTGGGGAAGTTAGGGGTGGGAGAAAGTCAGGGATGTCCCAAACATACCTAATGAGGTGGGAAGGGGGTGGGGAAGTTAGGGATGGGAGAAAGTCAGGGACGTCACATACATACCTAATAAGGTGGGAAGGGGGTGGGGCAGTGAAGTCAGGGACGTCAAATACATATCTAATTAGGTGGGAAGGGGGTGGGGAAGTTAGGGGTGGGAGAAATTCAGGTACGTCACATACATACCTAGTTAGGTGGGAAGGGGTGGGGAAGTTAGGGGTGGGAGAAAGTCAGGTACGTCACAAACATACCTAGTTAGGTGGGAAGGGGTGGGGAAGTTAGGGGTGGGAGAAAGTCAGGTACGTCACAAACATACCTAATTAGGTGCGAAGCGGATGGGGGAAGTTAGTGGTGGGAGAAAGTCAGGGATGTCACATACATACCTAATGAGGTGGGAAGGGAGTGGGGCAGTGAAGTCAGGGACGTCAAATACATACCTAATTAGGTGGAAAGGGGTGAGGATGTTAGGGGTGGGAGATTTAGGTAATTAGTTGGGGGTAGGGGGTAGAGATGTGTCGGGTGGAGATGTTAGGGGTGGGAGATTTAGGTAATTAGTTGGGAGTAGGGGGTAGAGATGTGTCGGGTGGAGATGTTAGGGGTGGGAGATTTAGGTAATTAGTTGGGGGTAGGGGGGTAGAGATGTGTCGGGTGGAGATGTTAGGGGTGGGAGATTTAGGTAATAAGTTGGGGGTAGGGGGTAGAGATGTGTTGGGTGGAGATGTTAGGGGTGGGAGATTTAGGTAATTAGTTGGAGGTAGGGGGTAGAGATGTGTCGGGTGGAGATGTTAGGGGTGGGAGATTTAGGTAATTAGTTGGGGGTAGGGGGTAGAGATGTGTCGGGTGGAGATGTTAGGGGTGGGAGATTTAGGTAATTAGTTGGGGGTAGGGGGTAGAGATGTGTCGGGTGGAGATGTTAGGGGTGGGAGATTTATGTAATTAGTTGGGGGTAGGGGGTAGAGATGTGTCTGGTGGGGATGTTAGGGGTGGGAGCTGCAACAAATGTAAATAACTTTGATCTTTAAACCACACATGACCAATTTCTGGATTGAATGGTAATCAAGATTATGTTTTAAAAATCCAATATACTGGTATTGTATACTGGTGGCTTTTGGCATAGTTTGGTCAGTATAAATGTCCTCCTGTACTAGCAAACTTGTACCTTTGGTATAACATCTGCTCCATCAATAGAGTTATTTGACATTAAAATTTGCTAATGGGATTAATAAAATGTTATGATATTTTTTTTGTTTACAGGGCTTTATATCGATGGGTGACTGTCAAAGATCTCAATGTGATAGACTTTGAAGAGACGTTGGGCACTGACAACCCTATGGGCCTTTTACGTGGCATCAAGTTCGGCACAGAAACTTATCACGTTCTATTTATGAGGCTGTGCAGGTGGGTCACGCATGACAGATTTCAGCATTTTCTAGAGTAATTTTCTTGCCTATTAAATTGAAAAATTGGGTAGATATTTTATTTATTTATATTGATTACTCGGGTGAAATTGATTGGTGATACAATAAAGTGAAAGGTGACAAAGCGTACATAAAATGTTATCACAGAACACAACAAATATCAGTGTGTACTTCAATCACCTCTGGCAAATTCTATCTTTGGTATTATTAACTTTTAGAGATAAAAATCTTTCCTTATGACACTTATTATATGAATGTTGGTATGGAAATCTTTTTGACAATACAATACCCTGTATACAATAAAACCTGTCTATAAAGTACACCCAAGGGACAGAGACCTAGAAAAGTGGTCTTATTAAGCAGGTGGTCTTTATACAGAGATGGTTGCTAAGGCAGGTTTTCCCTACAAATAACGGGATATATATAGTACATAAACCCAGAAATATGATAATTTGTAAGCAGGGCGGTGTATGTATATGTTTGTGTTATACAGTTATGTATACACGGCGGTGTATGTATTTGTTTGTGTTACAGTTATGTATACAGGGCGGTGTATGTATATGTTTGTGTTACAGTTATGCCGGTCTGCACTGTGTTGAGATCAAAGGTCACTCGAAGAGTGTAGGATATGAACCAGGAATGAAGATCCAGCCGGAGACTTTCCAGAATACCTGGAACGCTGTCCTTATAGACGGAGACTGGAGACTGATACAGTGTAACTGGGGCGCCAGGTAAATAAACTGTACATATTGGACAACTCAATGTCAGCTTTAGGATATACAGGCACCTGTTTTAGCATTAGTCAAAGTTTTTCACTTAATTGTGTATGTGTTTAACTACTGGTAATTGTAGTATTTGATAAAACATTAATATATCCTGTGATCAATTTGTTCAATGACAACTTATAGAAGTACTTTGCATGATAAAACATCAGATGTGGTCCCTCAATATTTTATTAGTCTGTCCCGAGATTTTGGAGGTAGGGTAGGGGGTAATGATGTTTACCTTTGTGATGTGGTTTTGTTTACCAAAATCAGGTCACTGTGGTCTATATTTCAACCTTTAAACTTGGGTTCTTTCCCAAGTCAATAGGTGTTGCACTTTATACTTGAGACCACCCAGGTGTAATTACCTATACTTTGACCTTTGACATACATTAAAGAAAAACCTTGCCTGGACTCTGTCTTATGATATAAAGCATCAGAACTTCATAACTGGTATATTGACACATTCTTCTGGTAACAAAACATCATGGTATATAGTTTCAAATGGTAGGGACTTCAATTTGCCAATTGTCTTGATGTTAACTTGTATCTGTGTTACAGACACTTGGTGCTGAACAAAGACAAGAAGAAGGACAAAGTCAAGTCTTCCTCCAAGGACCAGATTCGCTACCAGTATGACGAACATTACTTCCTCACTGATCCAGATGAGTTTATCCAGGAATTCTGGTCCAAGGAACCCGAATGGCAGCTCCTGGAGAACCCCATCACTAAGGAGGAATTTGAAGCACTTCCATTCGTCCGTTCCGTCTTCTTTCATTTCGGAATGCACTTTGACCACGGGATGACCGCTGTGTTGGATGCGTCTGCTAAAGGAGGATGTGACATCAAACTCAAGATTCCCGAGAGCTTGGAGAACGACTTGGTGTTCTATTATCAGTTAAGATTTGCAGACAAGGAGAAAAGAATGGAGGCAACCTATCGGGGGTCCAGCCTGGAACGCTTTGTCTTTCAGACCATGATCCACAACACTGTCATGTTTAGTATACACCTACCCACAACCGGAGACTTTTTCTTTGAAATCTTTGCAAACAAAATTGAAGAAAGTAATAAATTTGGGAATACTGACGATTCTGGTTCCGGTATATCACCATTCCGTTTGAAATGTGCCTGCAAGTTTAAAGTGACTTGCCCTGAATTGTCGGGTAAGATGCACCCTCTCCCCGATTGTGCCTCTGGAGAATGGGGCCCCCTGAAGGGGAAGAGACATTTTGGGATACAAATGAAACAACTGAAACACCTTGGTAGAACCACTACAGATCATTCCTCAGTTAATGATACATCAGACAAGCTATCAGACAGTGGGAGTTCAGAAAGTGGGCTTGGTGACGCACCCGATAACCCCAAGGCAGGGATTATCAACGTTGAGGAAGGAATTGAACTGTATGCCAAGATTCCTCGACCACTTCACTTTGTTGCTAAACTAAAAGCAAATGTTTTTGAGAGCAAGGTTTTAGATCCGTTTGTGCATTCTTCAGTAGACGGCGATACATTGATGGTGCGAGTGAATCCTCCGCAGACTGGTCAATTTGGTCTGGATGTGTACGCGCGACCTAAAGATGCTGGGGACAGCACCACGCTGTCGCACGCGTTTAAGTTCCTGTTAAATTGTGTTAAAGTGTCTAATCCGGTCGATCTCCCTAGAGTACAATCAAAGCAAGTCGCCAGGAAGGAGAAATGGGGACCCACATCCCATTTCGAGGAATATGGCCTGAAACTTTTGTCACCAAAGGAACCAAAGATTACCTGCTCTGAATCGAACCAATGCACAATCGACCTGACGGTGCCAAATAAGGTCAAGCTGTCGCATAATTTCCTTAAGGAGCCAGATGAGGAGAAGAATGAACTTGTATCCATGGTGACAGAAGATCAAAACAAAGTTAGGTTTTTTGTGAATGTCCCGGTTCCTGGCAACTACATGTTGTCACTGTTTGCCACAAAGAAGGATATTAATGATCAGTCATGTCCTAACGTGTACAACTTCTTAGTCGTCTATAAAAAGAGTTCAAAAGAATCCAACGGCACAGCTAAGCCAGAGGAGAGGAGACCGTCATCCATATTCAGAAAAGGTCTTTTCAAGAAGTCGGACAAAGAGAAGAAATAAATAGAAGTCATTCTATAGGTAGCTTTGACCGTTGTTTTGAATTTTCGATTGAATGTTGTATGTTTGACACAACAAACATTTGAGTGTAGAGACTACAGGGTATTGATCTGGTATATCTGGATGTGTGTTAGTGATGTGTGTCTGTGGCCTAAACTTATTATAATGGAAATGATATTAGAAACCAAATCATTCATATATATTATCTAATGAACTTTCTCTCATAGTACAAAGTTAAACATATACACTAACATTTGTCATAATTTTCCCATTATATTATAATCAAAATATTGTTTGTATATTAATTGTAAATGCTGTTTTTGACACTCGCTTCTGTTAAGTCAAATTTTCTTCCAATTTAGAATTTACACTTATTTACGTCAACCATAGTGCTTGGAATATAAATTTTCTGATAAAATAGAAATATTTTTTACAAGTTTCTTTTTCTATAAAAGTGCCATATGTTACATTCTTATAAAGTACATGTGAACATAATTATCTTTACTTTGAGACCCTATGGGGAGTAATTCAGCCATACAGAAGAACTACCGTATTTACCTCTGACTTCATTTTGTGCCAGAAGGTGAGGGTACTGGTGGCAGAGAGGTTAAGATGTCCGACACAATTCAACATCTGGGTGCAAGTTCAAAACTCACATTGGGTAGTTGTCAGGTACTGACCATAGGTCAGTCGTTTTTTCCACCTAATAAACCTGGCACATGCTTTGATATTATGACTGTTAAATGGAACAGGAAACAAACTCGTAGACATCCTCAGTAAACCAGGTGTGATATACATATTAATATCAGTAAATGATTTCTGACTCTACGTTTCTGGAGATGACAAGAAGACTACATGGCCAATTGTTTCTGTCTATAGTTAGTGTAGTACAGTGCACCAAAGCAGACTCTATGTTATCCTGAAATTTTTCATGTGTAAGAAATCATACTTTCTGTAATGTGTTTAACTTGGGAGTGTGGAATTCCGGTTTTTGTACTTTTGTAAGCTCAATTTAAATGACAAAACTTCTGGTTCTGCTCGAATGTTTTGTACATGTAGGTATATAGTTCACAACCTAATAGCGAGGAAATTGGCTTCCATTACTATTTGTGATATTTAACCATTATTGAATAGAAGGAAACAAACAGGAAAACATAGTTAACAATCTTGTAAATAATTTCATTTGAATCAAAGTTTTATCAAAATGTTAAAGTATAGCAAAGTATGTATGTGGTAGCTATCGGTTCATAACTAATAAGACATATACCCGGTATGTAGATGTGAAAAATGTCTAATGTTAATGTCCTTAAACTATTTATGCTTGAGTGCCAAGTACAATTGTAATTATTACGAATATATTAAAGCAATGTTACTATATTTAAAAATAATGTAGCATACTTTGTAATCAACATAAGTCTGGTTTAGTGGGGGTACAATGTAATATATTACAAGCTAGTGTAAATGATGATGAAGGTAGATGATATTAAGCTGTTACACCTTAACAGATTTGTTATTGTTTTATCACCTATATAATCCTCATATTCATTGTCAAGTTTTCAATTTATATGCATAAATGAATTTATATGCATAAATGAATATATATATGTAAAGCAGGTTTTTTGACGCAAACATTTACGAAATGCATATCATACCAGAACACTAGCCCGATATTAAGTGTTGATATTATGATGAAATAAGCATTGATCATGTCCCTAAATTGTATTTTGCTATAATCAGCTTCACACTGGACCAGATGTCAATTTTAATGTAGTACCAAACCCAGTTAATTTTGTTAAATATCTGATACACTGTCGGGTCTGTTATGTTTAAACATCTGGTGTAAAGAAAACTTTCCCATCTTCCATGTGATTAAGATGGCTGAAAACCCTAGCAAGTGTCTGCAACATACAGTAGACGCGTTCAACCTTTACTGTTTTGAATTTTATTCTGGACATTACCTTGAATATTACAACCATATACTGATATTAGATTTTGTACGTCGTTTACACACACCAGTCTGTGGCAGGCAAGAAGAATTTGTTGTTAATTGTTACAATAGCTATTATTTACCTCCATCGATTTCCTCGGTATCATTGCAGAATTAGCACACTTTTTACTGGGATATTCTATCCTATTAGCTTTCCCGACAATCATTTTCCATCCCCTGTTTCTGTCCCACATTGAGCTTTAACTGCCCTTCTCGTGGAGCCTAATTAGTGTATCATGTGTAAAGTCCATACTTTTTCTACAATAACTAATGTTTGTGGTGATTAACTTTAATATTTTCCTTTACTGTGATTTAATGTCTTGATAAGCCATAACAATATCCTAATACTGTAAGCCCAAATTAAATTTCTTTAGCTTTAATAAATTTCATAATTTTAGTTTCAAATCATATCAGAGAATTTACTATAGTGGATTTACAATTGAATAGGAATTTCACTGTAATTGTGGTTGATTCTCACTCCAAAGATAAACTGAGTTAGCACACAACTTACAGGTGGTTTATAATATTACATCTTTGTCTCAGGTCAACAGAAATTGTTATGTAAAGTAATTTTTGCAAAATTTGTTTGTCTAGTACATCCATGGGTTCACAGTATGTTACACTGAAACTTATTCAATTTTCTTTATGAATATGTCATATTTGTTTTGTCTACCGGCAAACAGATATGTTTTGGTGTTTAACCCAGTTTCTGCTTCCTGCTGTGTAATGTAAAGTGGTTTGGTTACAAACCAAATATCATTAGAGTTCAAAGAAATAGTACTAGATGAAACATATACACAGATTTACATGTAGATTCACATATTAAATTCTCACCAAGAATTCTGTGGGAGGCTTTACAAAATTATGAGAAGAATTTGGTGACAAGATATAAACACTTTTGTCTCCAATGAATGCTTAATATTGTACATATTCTAAAAAATTGTGATTCAAGATATATTAAAGAATGTACTGTATAGAATTAACCAAATTATATTTAATGGATAATCTGGCTTTAGGATATAAAAAAACCACCTATTGTTATTTATCTCTTTGTCATGTTTTCTTTCTTTTGGAGTACAAGTGTACTTCACATGTTTATCTTATTTGCTAATTAAAATGATATCTATACCAATGTCATGTTTTTTGTTATTTTTCCATTGATCAGTTGATATAAAGGAGTTCCTTTGAGCAGTTTATTTAGCATTATCACAGAGTTACTTCCCTTTACATATTACTGCAATAAATTATTGAAAAGAAGAGCTGTTTGTGAAAGCAAAGCTCGCCTCTGAAGCTTTAGCAAAGCTCGCCTCTGAAGGGTTGTTGATTTAATTCAGGTTCCTTGTAATTTTCCAGTATAATAAAATATAGAAATATCATTACATAACTTAATTCTTCAGACCATTGGGCCTCTTGAATTTCTGAAAATCCTGCTTTCAATCCTTTAAATGATTGTCAACACCCATCACAACAATTACAAGAAATCCACGAGGGATCTTTGCACCGATCTATGTCTGACAATTGACAGATTGATCTTTTCTTTACTTTTCAAACTCCAACTACCAAAATCCAAGATGGTGGCCATCTTGTTAACGCATCATTCCCAAATCAAAATATGCACAACTAAGGCCCCAGGGAAACTTCATATGAAATTTGAGAATGATCCCTTCAATACTTTCCGAGAAACAGCAACAACAAACTTCAACAAGAGGCCCATGGGCTTTAACGGTCACCCGAGTTAGAATATATAATGGAACAAATTAAAGACATATAAACACTATATGCTGGGCCTTGAAGTTGGTCAGTGATTTATAAATTTGACTTTTTAGACTATGAAGAGTATTTGCTTCCATCAAACCTGTGAACTTAGAGGTATTTTTTGAAATTTTAATCATTTTGACCCTATTTGGTCCTGCCCCTCTAGTCCCCCAGGGGGTCATCGAGGATGGATATGGATGTTAAAATGCTATATCTTAGGCTAATAATTCTAATCAAGTTTGACTAATTTCCTATGAAAATTGGGCAAATAATGTTCACAAATATGTTAAAATAAAGTAAACTTGACCCCTCCCCAGGGGGTAACGTAAGACCCCAGGGTCATATAATTCACATTTTTTATAAAACACCTCAAGACCTTTCCATCTATAATTATTTGATTCTACTATTTCCAGAATTTTAGAAGATTTTTTAAGTTTTAGCCGATATTTGACCTTTTTTTTGCCCCACCCCTCTGCCCCCAGGGGGTCTGCCAGGACCAATGTGGATATGATATTAAAATGCTATCTCAGGCTAATAATTTTAACCAAGTTTGACTCATTTCCTATGAAAATTGAGCAAAAAATGCTCATGAATTTGTTTTTCCTATATAAATTATAGCAAACTTGACCCCCTCCCCAAGGGGAAACATGAGACCCCAGGGTCATATAATTTACAATTTTTATAAAACACCTTAAGACCTTTCAATCTATAATTATTTGATTCTACTATTTCCAGAATTTTAAAAGATTTTTGAAGTTTTAGCCTATTTGACCTTTTTTGGCCCGGCCCCTTTGCCCCCAGGGGGTCGGCCTGGACCAATATGGATATAATGTTAAAATGCTATCTCAGGCTAATAATTCTAACAAAGTTTGACTCGTTTCCAATGAAAATTGAGCAAAAAATGCTCATAAATGTGTTTTCCCTATATAAACTATAGTAAGCTTAACCTCCTCCCCAGGGGGAAACTAGAGACCCCAGGGTCATATAATTCACAATTTTTGTAAAAGACCTTTCTACCTATGAAGAGTATTTGATCCTACCACATCTGCGACTAGAGAAGAAGATTTTTGAAATTTTACTCAATTCTACCCCTTTTGGCCCCTCCCACAGCCCCCTGGGGGGTGGGGACCATATAATTCACAATTTTGATTGGCCTTATGCCTTAGAAGGTTTGTGCAAAATTTCATTGAAATTGCTTCAACAGTTTTGGAGAAGAAGTCGAAAATGTAAATTGTTTATGGACAAACGACGGACAACGCAAGACGGACGATGACGGTCAAAAGGCGATTACAATAGGTCACTTGAGACTTCGTCTCAGGTGACCTAACAATCAAAATCTAAGATGGCTGTCTGGCAGCCATCTTGTTGACCGATCAGTCTCAAAACGCAATATGCACAACTAAGGCCCCAGTGGAACCTACATATAAAATTTGAGAATGATCCCTTCAGTACTTTCTGAAAAATAGCAATAACAAACTTTAACTATCAAAATCAAAGATGGCTGCCTGGCAGTCATCTTGTTGACTGATCAGTCCCAAAACGCAATATGCACAACTAAGGCTCTAGAAAAGCCTAGATATGAATTTTGAGAATGATCCCTTCAGTACTTTCAAATTCTGAGAAATAGTGACAGAAACTTTTACTGCCTGGCGGCCATCTTGTTGACCAATCTGTCCCAAAACGTCATATGCACAAGAAAGGCCCTAGGGGAACCTACATATGAAATTTAAGAATTATCCTTTCAGTACTTTCGGAGAAATAGCGATAACAAGAATTGTTAATGGATGGACCATGGACGAAAATCGATTTGAATAGCCCACCATCTGACGATAGTGGGCTAATAATCCCAAATGATTGCAGAAATCAATGTCAGTTGTAGCAGATAACAGTATTACAAAACTTGCACCAAAACCTTAACCTGGGATTTCCAACATCGATGCCAAGTGATCACATAAGCTCCCTCTCTTTGAGAGGCGAGCTCAGAAGTGAAATTATTTCATTTTCATTACATCTTTGGAATTCATGAGAATCTCTATCTTTACAGAATCACAATCAGGACTTTTTCTGGGGACTACATGTATTTCAAACCACATCATTTTGTTTTTCAAAACATAACATGAAACAAATACGATTTCCAAAATTTAATCCTGAAATTTTATAAATATATGAAAGTTTTCATTACTGTGATGAAAGGTTGGTCTGAAAAGCAAGACTATTTCAACAAGCACATTGGGTTTATTGTTCAAGCATTTATGTACCGTTCTGACCCCAATAAACAATTCTACAGCAAAATATTTTTGCAAAATTGCTAATATATGGTAATTCCTGCAGAAGTCACCAGCTATGCAGTATCCACTGTATTTGATTGTAACTGAAGGACTTTCCAAGGGTTTAAAGTTCCAAATCTTCATAATGAGAAGTGGAAACAAATCATGTGTAAATTAATCAGATACTGTATATCAGGGAAATGTGAAAATTACTGTAGTTTTAAAAGACCTCTGAACATTACTTCTTGCTGTTTTCTAAGCAAAATTGATAGAATTTTCCCTAAGAAGGATCCAACACATCAGGTACGTTTTAAATAACAAAATACTAAACAATGTTAGTTCAATTGTGAGTTGGATGAGATTTAAACATGTAAAGTAGGCAAAGTTTCATATCAATTAAAACATGATGGGATTATCAATCTAAGTACCAACCACAGTTTAAAATGAAAACAAAGATTTCATAGTTTGTTTGCACCTAATATTATTTTGTTCCACTTTGCAGTTTAGAAAATTCTGTTCAATATTTCTGACTGCATCAGACACAATCTGGCTTGATCATCCAATCAAACACATGTATTCCCAGTAACCAAGGACAGCGTCGGAGACAAGCACTTGTACTGTATAGTGTATATATATATGTATGGCGACTCTTGTAGGTCAAAACAGGAAATATAAATCAATATATTTTACAAATCAAGCACTTGGAGCTTTTACTTAATTATAATTGTACTACTTGTAATTTTTACAATGTTCCAGACTTTTTTTTTTGCATTCTAATTATCCTAAGTTTTGCACCAAAATCTGAGCACATTTTGTATGGCACTAGAGAGTGGTCAGTATAACAATGAAAATCAAATCTTAAATGTTAATGACCTTTACTGGATATATATGTCTAATAGAGTGGTCCATTCCCCCTCTTCAACACATTAGGACATCAAGATTTCTGATGTCTTGTAATGCTAAGAAATACTGTGTGTCACTGCCAAAGGTACAAAGTATCCTTGCTTCTGGTAAAGTTACATGTACAAATAACATGTATTTGAAAACGTATCTCCGGAAAAGTGTATTATCACTATATCAAGTAATCTATCTTCAAATTCCCTTGATTTTTCAATTAATGCAAGCACCAAGGGTGTTTATAATTTGGTAAAATATTATACATATGTACATGTATTGTTTGGTATGAAATTGAACCCTATCCTGTTCCAGTAAAACTATAGTAAACTAATCATCACAGTGGAAGCTGTCACTAATATTTCTGTTTAAGTTAATGGTTAATATTCATCATATTTAACTTGTGTATGCAGATACAAAAACTCACATGTATTTACATTTGGACTTTTTGATATACAAACATTTCCACTGAGACACTTTCAGAATTGACAACATTCATTCCAATCCTATCTATATTTAGATCAGAACTTACAACACACATTCACACCTATTTTTAATCCTATTGTATAACAATATATGGGAAACATATCACTTAAATTACTGTTAACCAACTTTCTCTCCTGTGTAATCATTTTTTGTGTGAATTTTGTAATCGAAGTAGCTTCGAAAAAGTTTATCTCCGCACACAGATATCTGCCCAAAATCATTCAATTTAATTTGAATTCCACAAAACTAAATGTACATGAATATACCTTTAATTGGAAATTGCAAAATAGAAGCCAAGAACGAACGTTGGTTTAAATATTCATATTCAAAATGAAAATAAATGGCATTTTTTCTATTTACATCATAGTATTCAATAAACAAAGTTTTCTGAAGACAGAAATAAGCCAAAAAATTTATCTGAAGGTGTTACTACTGCCGTTCTGTTATAATCTATATTGTAATCTACTACATTGAGTCAATACACTTGTACTGTAGTACAATCATGCTACCTTATAATAGAACGGCAGTAAAAGCCGCAATTCAAATATGGCTCGTGACTTTAGATTCATAAGGAATGTTGATAATGGTAAATAAATAATCATGGATTACTTTTCAATTCTGTTTGTGGCAAATTATTACATATTTTCAATTCTATCAAACACAGAAGATATCCTCTTGAACAGTCTTTGAACAATTTGACGCTTAAACCTAGTAAAAACTTGAAAATAAATTGGTATAAAATTCTGCTATGTTCAATATCTGAACAATTTATGATCTCATGACTTATACCACAAACTCAGTGACATATGTAAATGTTTTTAATAATTTATTATTTGCCATTTGACTTGTGGTTGAACATATAAATAAATTAGGAAATGTTTAAGTATATCATTAAATATGAAAACAAAATCCATTAAACAAATCATAAATTAGTGGACAATTATTGAAGGCTATTTTTTTCAATTTTCAGAGAAACTTTTCTTCGAAATCAGCTAACAATAATATTTTAAATTTTAGTTTTGAATCGAATCAGAATTGTATCTGATGAAAGCTGAAGTATATACATGTAAACAAATACGTACATTAACATTTTCAATAATTTATATTCTATCATAAAAACACTTTTTCTTCATTAGTAAAAGGACAGATTCCACACCTTCCTAACATCCATTGCACTATACTATTTACATCCTCTAACAAGGACAGATTCCACACCTTCCTAACACCCATTGCACTATACTATTTACATCCTCTAACAACCATTCATCAACATTCACACTTACAAACCCATCCTGTCCAATCTTTGGCAGATAAATACAGACATTTCAAAACATGAATCTAACAAAATATACAACAACAGCCCTGCTGTTAATAATAGAATCCATCGAAAGACTGATCTCCCAAGATTTGGTTTCTATAGAAACAGGCATCTTGGATGAATAAAAGTAAAAGGCATGAATGAATTAGGTGAAGAATCAGCAATACAATACATTGATTAACCTGTGGCACCGGCCTCTGACGAATCACTGTTTGTTTTCTGTGAATCAACATTAGAATGTTCTGATGTAGGAACTACAGTTTTATCACAATGTTGATGAAGAGTAGGTGAGTTATCTCCCTCTACTGTTGCAGTTGTCTGCCCTGTTTCCAGCCCACCTGTGTCAGGTATATGAACACCGTTAGAAGCACCATTTGTTTCACCAGAGGAAGAAGACAGATTTTTTTCGTCCAAAGTTCTCCGATTTATATCATTATTTATCAAATTATCATTTTCTAAATTATTACTTGCATATACTTGATCGCTTTCATTTGAATTATTTGAATTGCTCTCTGCTTGTGTATGGCTAGCTTCAGATGATGGCGGTATAGGTGACATATCAGATAGATTGTTGCTGGCCTCCTCTCCCGCTGTAGGAGTAGCAGGCTGATACATAGCACTGTTGTTAGAGGGAGATGACGGAGCTTGACCAGCGTCCACGTTGGTCGTTGGCACCTGTCCATTTGGAGTGACTGTTTGGCCAGTCTGGCTGGGAGCAGGGTCTGGAGTAGTATGTTGCTGGTTCTGGTTAACTATCTGCTGTATCCGAGCTTGCTGAAGGATTGCCGGCAGTTCATAGTGGTGGAAGAAGTATATCATGGAATGCTGCAACAAAGGAAACAACATCAGGAGTCTATTTCTAAACCAAGGAAGTCAGACACTTAAAAATGTTTATGATCTATGATAAAACAATCAAAGTATATCAGCACTACATCCCACAGCCCAGTGGCCAATAAGGTGTAGTATTGATAATGTGGCCAATAAGGTGTAGATATTGATAATGTGGTCAATAAGGTGTTGATATTAATAATGTGGCCAATAATGTGTAGATATTGATAACGTGGCCAATACGGTGTAGATATTGATAAAGTGACCAATAAGGTGTAGATATTGATAATGTGACCAATAAGTTGTAGATATGATAATGTGGCCAATAAGGTGTAAATATTGATAATGTGGCCAATAAGGTGTAGATATTGATAATGTGGTCAATAAGGTGTAGATATTGATAATGTGGTCAATAAGGTATAGATATTGATAATGTGGTCAATAAGGTGTAGATATTGATAATGTGGTCAATAAGGTATAGATATTGATAATGTGGTCAATAAGGTGTAGATGTTGATAATGTGGTCAATAAGGTGTAGATATTGATAATGTGGTCAATAAGGTGTAGATATTGATAATGTGGCCAATAAGGTGTAGATATTGATAATGTGGCCAATAATGTGTAGATATTGATAATGTGGCCAATAAGGTGTAGATATTGATAATGTGGCCAATAAGGTATAGATATTGATAATGTGGCCAATAAGGTGTAGATATTGATAATGTGGCCAATAAGGTGTAGATATTGATAATGTGGCCAATAAGGTGTAGATATTGATAATGTGGCCAATAAGGTGTAGATATTGATAATGTGGTCAATAAGGTATAGATATTGATAATGTGGCCAATAAGGTGTAGATATTGATAATGTGGCCAATAAGGTGTAGATATTGATAAAGTGGCCAATAAGGTGTAAATATTGATAATGTGGCCAATAAGGTGTAGATATTGATAAAGTGGCCAATAAGGTGTAGATATTGATAATGTGGCCAATAAGTTGAAGATATTGATAATGTGGCCAATAAGGTGTAGATATTGATAATGTGGCCAATAAGGTGTAGATATTGATAATGTGGCCAATAAGGTGTAGATATTGATAATGTGGCCAATAAGGTGTAGATATTGATAATGTGGCCAATAAGGTGTAGATATTGATAATGTGGCCAATAAGGTGTAGATATTGATAATGTGGCCAATAAGGTATAGATATTGATAATGTGGCCAATAAGGTGTAGATATTGATAATGTGGCCAATAAGGTGTAAATATTGATAATGTGGCCAATAAGGTGTAGATATTGATAATGTGGCCAATAAGGTGTAGATATTGATAATGTGGCCAATAAGGTGTAGATATTGATAACATGGTTTATAAGGTGTAGATATTGATAATGTGGCCAATAAGGTGTAGATATTGATAATGTGGCCAATAATGTGTAGATATTGATAATGTGGCAAATAAGATATAGATGTTGATAATGTGGCCAATAAGGTGTAGATATTGATAATGTGGCCAATAAGGTGTAGATATTGATAATGTGGCCAATAAGGTATAGATATTGATAATGTGGCCAATAAGGTGTAGATATTGATAATGTGGCCAATAATGTGTAGATATTGATAATGTGGCCAATAAGATATAGATGTTGATAATGTGGCCAATAATGTGTAAATATCGATATTGTGGCCAATAAGTTGTAGATATTGATAATGTGGCCAATAAGGTGTAGATATTGATAATGTGGCCAATAAGGTGTAGATATTGATAATGTGGTCAATAAGATGTAGATGTTGATAATGTGGCCAATAATGTGTAAATATCGATATTGTGGCCAATAAGTTGTAGATATGATAATGTGGTCAATAAGGGGTAGATATTGATAATGTGGTCAATAAGGTGTAGATATTGTTAATGTGGCCAATAAGGGGTAGATATTGATAATGTGGCCAATAAGGTGTAGATATTGATAATGTGGCCAATAAGGTGTAGATATTGATAATGTGGTCAATAAGGTGTAGATATTGATAATGTGGCCAATAAGGTGTAGATATTGATAATGTGGCCAATAAGGTGTAGATATTGATAATGTGGCCAATAAGGTGTAGATATTGATAATGTGGTCAATAAGGTGTAGATATTGATAATGTGGTCAATAAGATGTAGATATTGATAATGTGGCCAATAAGGTGTAGATATTGATAATGTGGCCAATAAGGTGTAGATATTGATAATGTGGTCAATAAGGTGTAGATATTCATTACATTTATAATAAGGTGTAGATATTGATAACATGGTTTATAAGGGGTAGATATGATAATGTGGCCAATAAGGGGTAGATATTGATAATGTGGTCAATAAGATGTAGACATTGATAATGTGGCCAATAATGTGTAAATATCGATATTGTGGCCAATAAGGTGTAGATATGATAATGTGGCCAATAAGGTATATATATTGATAATGTGGCTAATAATGTGTATATATTGATAATATTGCCAATAAGGTGTAGATATTGTTAATGCGGCCAATAAGGGGTAGATATTGATAATGCGGCCAATAAGTTGTAGATATTGATAATGCGGCCAATAAGTTGTAGATGTTGATAATGTGGCCAATAAGGTGTAGATATCGATATTGTGGCCAATAAGATGTAGATTTTGATAATGTGGCCAATAAGGTGTAGATATTCATTACATTTATAATAAGGTGTAGATATTGATAATGTGGCCAATAAGATATAGATGTTGATAATGTGGCCAATAAGGGGTAGATATGATAATGTGGCCAATAAGGGGTAGATATTGATAATGTGGTCAATAAGATGTAGACATTGATAATGTGACCAATAAGTTGGTAGATATGATAATGTGGCCAATAAGGTATAGATATTGATAATGTGGCTAATAATGTGTATATATTGATAATGTTGCCAATAAGGTGTAGATATTGATAATGTGGCCAATAAGATGTAGATATTGATAATGTGGTCAATAAGATGTAGACATTGATAATGTGGCCAATAATGTGTAGATATCGATATTGTGGCCAATAAGGTATAGATATTGATAATGTGGTCAATAAGGTGTAGATGGTGATAATGTGGTCAATAAGGTGTAGATATTGTTAATGCGGTCAATAAGGGGTAGATATTGATAATGCGGCCAATAAGTTTGTAGATGTTGATAATGCGGCCAATAAGTTGTAGATATTGATAATGTGGCCAATAATGTGTAGATATTGATATTGTGGCCAATAATGTGTAAATATTGATAATGTGGCCAATAAGGTGTAGATATTGATAATGTGGCCAATAAGGGGTAGATATGATAATGTGGCCAATAAGATGTAGATATTGATAATGTGGCCAATAAGGGGTAGATATGATAATGTGGCCAATAAGATGTAGATATTGATAATGTGGCCAATAAGGGGTAGATATGATAATGTGGCCAATAAGATGTAGATATTGATAATGTGGCCAATAAGGGGTAGATATGATAATGTGGCCAATAAGATGTAGATATGATAATGTGGCCAATAAGTTGTAGATATTGATAATGTGGTCAATAAGATGTAGACATTGATAATGTGGCCAATAATGTGTAGATATCGATATTGTGGCCAATAAGGTGTAGATATTGATAATGTGGTCAATAAGGTGTAGATATTCATTACATTTATAATAAGGTGTAGATATTGATAACATGGTTTATAAGGTGTAGATATTGATAACATGGTTTATAAGGTGTAGATATTGATAATGTGGCCAATAAGGTGTAGATATTGATAATGTGGCCAATAAGATGTAGATATTGATAATGTGACCAATAAGTTGTAGATATGATAATGTGGCCAATAAGGTATATATATTGATAATGTGGCCAATAATGTGTATATATTGATAATATTGCCAATAAGGTGTAGATATTGTTAATGCGGCCAATAAGGGGTAGATATTGATAATGCGGCCAATAAGTTGTAGATATTGATAATGCGGCCAATAAGTTGTAGATGTTGATAATGTGGCCAATAAGGTGTAGATATCGATATTGTGGCCAATAAGATGTAGATTTTGATAATGTGGCCAATAAGGTGTAGATATTCATTACATTTATAATAAGGTGTAGATATTGATAATGTGGCCAATAAGATATAGATGTTGATAATGTGGCCAATAATGTGTAAATATCGATATTGTGGCCAATAAGTTGTAGATATTGATAATGTGGTCAATAAGATGTAGACATTGATAATGTGACCAATAAGTTGTAGATATGATAATGTGGCCAATAAGGTATAGATATTGATAATGTGGCTAATAATGTGTATATATTGATAATGTTGCCAATAAGGTGTAGACATTGATAATGTGGCCAATAAGATGTAGATATTGATAATGTGGTCAATAAGATGTAGACATTGATAATGTGACCAATAAGTTGTAGATATGATAATGTGGCCAATAAGGTATAGATATTGATAATGTGGCTAATAATGTGTATATATTGATAATGTTGCCAATAAGGTGTAGATATTGTTAATGCGGCCAATAAGGGGTAGATATTGATAATGCGGCCAATAAGTTGTAGATGTTGATAATGCGGCCAATAAGTTGTAGATGTTGATAATGTGGCCAATAAGGTGTAGATATTGATAATGTGGCCAATAAGGTGTAGATATTGATAATGTGGCCAATAAGGTGTAAATATTGATAATGTGGCCAATAAGGTGTAAATATTGATAATGCAGCCAATAAGTTGTAGATGTTGATAATGTGGCCAATAAGGGGTAAATATTGATAATGTGGCCAATAAGGTGTAAATATTGATAATGTGGCCAATAAGGTGTAGATATTGATAATGTGGCCAATAAGGTGTAAATATTGATAATGTGGCCAATAAGGTGTAAACATTGATAATGTGACCAATTAGTTGTAAATATTGATAATGCAGCCAATAAGTTGTAGATGTTGATAATGTGGCCGATAAGGTGTAGATATTGATAATGTGGCCAATAAGTTGTAAATATTGATAATGCAGCCAATAAGTTGTAGATGTTGATAATGTGGCCAATAAGGTGTAGATATTGATAATGCGGCCAATAAGTTGTAGATGTTGATAATGTGGCCAATAAGTTGTAGATATTGATAATGTGGCCAATAAGTTGTAGATATTGATAATGTGGCCAATAAGGTGTAAATATTGATAATGTGGCCAATAAGGTGTAAATATTGATAATGTGGCCAATAAGGTGTAAATATTGATAATGTGGCCAATAAGGTGTTGATAAGTAGATATTGATAATGTGGCCAATAAGGTGTAAATATTGATAATGTGGCCAATAAGTTGTAGATGTTGATAATGTGGCCAATAAGTTGTAGATATTGATAATGTGGCCAATAAGTTGTAGATATTGATAATGTGGCCAATAAGGTGTAGATGTTGATAATGTGGCCAATAAGGTGTAGATATTGATAATGTGGCCAATAAGGTGTAACTATTGATAATGTGGCCAATAAGGTGTAGATATTGATAATGTGGCCAATAAGTTGTAGATATTGATAATGCGGCCAATAAGTTGTAAATATTGATAATGCGACCAATAAGTTGTAGATGTTGATAATGTGGCCAATAAGGTGTAGATATTGATAATGTGGCCAATAAGGTGTATATATTGATAATATGGCCAATAAGGTGTAGATATTGATAATGTGGCCAATAAGTTGTAGATGTTGATAATGCGGCCAATAAGTTGTAGTTGTTGATAATGCGGCCAATAAGGTGTAGATATTGATAATGTGGCCAATAAGGTGTAGATATTGATAATGTGGCCAATAAGTTGTAGATGTTGATAATGTGGCCAATAAGGTGTAGATATTGATAATGTGGCCAATAAGGTGTAGATATTGATAATGTGGCCAATAAGTTGTAGATGTTGATAATGCGGCCAATAAGTTGTAGATGTTGATAATGTGGCCAATAAGGTGTAGATATTGATAATGCGGCCAATAAGTTGTAGATGTTGATAATATGGCCAATAAGTTGTAGATGTTGATAATGTGGCCAATAAGGTGTAGATATTGATAATGTGGCCAATAAGTTGTAGATGTTGATAATGCGGCCAATAAGGTGTAGATATTGATAATGTGGCCAATAAGGTGTAAATATTGATAATGTGGCCAATAAGGTGTAAATATTGATAATGTGGCCAATAATGTGTAGATATGATAATGTGGCAAATAAGGTGTAAATATTGATAATGTGGCCAATAATGTGTAGATGTTGATAATGTGGCCAATAAGGTGTAGATATTGATAATGTGGCCAATAAGGTGTAGATATTGATAACATGGCCAATAAGGTGTAAATATTGATAATGTGGCCAATAATGTGTAGATATGATAATGTTGCCAATAAGGTGTAGATATTGTTAACGTGGCCAATAAGGTGTAGATATTGATAATGTGGCCAATAAGGTGTAGATATTGATAATGTGGCCAATAAGTTGTAGATATGATAATGTGGTCAATAAGGGGTAGATATTGATAATGTGGTCAATAAGGTGTAGATATTGTTAATGTGGCCAATAAGGGGTAGATATTGATAATGTGGCCAATCAGGGGTAGATATGATAATGTGGCCAAAAAGATGTAGATATTAATAATGTGAGTCTAAAAGTTAAATAAAATGACAAAAATTTCCTAAATTTCTTGTCCTTGTCTTCTGACTGATGCAAAGAGCATCTTTACCAATATCCAATACTAATTCTCAGTATTATGGACCCCAAAAATACCAGAGCTAGGTGAAAACCTCTTCCCCTAACCAAAGTTGGCTCTTTGTCCACAGTACAAAAAATAACCAAGTTTCAAGTTGATTGAATGTGATTTACTACCAGAAGTGGACTTAAATCCTGTCAGAAAAGCAACAACTAAAGTTCCTCAACTGTTGTGAAATGTGAGACTAAGGTAAACTGTTTGTATAAGTACCTGTATGAACAGCCAGGATGTAAACAGGGCTAGGCCACTGTATTGCCCATTAAAACGGTAGTGGTAGGCATAGAATGCAAAATGGTACAGGTAGAAAAATCTGCAACATAAAAAAGGATACCAATGTATCAATTTAAACAACCAAAAATACTAATGTGATGGCTACAAATTTTATTACTGCAAAGAAACATTTTTTTGTTTCAGTGATGTTTCCGTGTAACTTACCGCGGCATGTGTAATCCAATGCAAGCATTTTAGATTAAGAACACCATTACATAGTTTGCGATTAACTGGCTGAAAAGGGCTTTGAATAATAACAGAGAAATGAGGATCTGACAACATCCCATTAGAGGTCACATTCTGGTGACCTTTGGAAATGGCCAATCAAATTTCTGCTGTCAGAATTGTTTTTGTGTATGTAGTCATCTCGCCCAAATAGCACAACAATGCTAAATGTATATGTATACTGGGATGAACTGATGTTTTCAACTGATATAGTAAGGTGCAGAAAATGTATTTGATCTGAAGTACAGGTTGTATACAGATCATCTGAACATGACCTCTTATGGGATGTTGTCAGATCCTTTATTAAATGGAGTGGTTATAAGGATCTGTATTTTTATCAGATTGCTTGAAATTTGCCATTTTGACCAGAAAAGCAGTCATTCCTTACCTTAACCAATGTCTTTTACTGATGTCAGTATGACAACAGATAGCGTCGTACTGATCCGCTATCCACACTATCAAGATGATGTAGAATGCTGTGGTTGTATCGTTAAAGAACTCAGACATTATAGCCTCCATGCCTGTGAAAATACAACAGAAAAAAAAATTCTGTAGCATGCAATAGATTATCGGCTTAGTTTTATCTTTGTATAAGAAAGTCAAAGAAACATTCAAAATGACAGTAGAGTCAAAATTATAGAGGGAATTGTGAAAAACACAGTCAGTATAATCCATAGGTGTGAGTGAGGTGTTAGGAGACCAATGTATTGAAGACAATCTAAAATTACAACATCAGGTAATACCAATACCTTTATTAAGTGCCCTCAAATATCATTATCAGTGCCTGAAAACCTTATTTTTTAATATTTGGTTTCATAGCTCGTACAGTCGCCATTTGACCATTGTGTCTGTAGATAAGGTGTGTACTTACCAACAAGTGCCAGTATAACAGTAAGCAGAGGAGCAGCTGGGAAAGCAACAGTCACATTCATCTCCAACATTTGTAGTAAATCAACTGAAAATTACAAAACAACATTCAGTTCAAACACACACTATCTCAGCATATTCAAATGTTAATGAATCTTCAGACTTTAAGAGCTACTATAATGACGACTTTGACTGGCATTATTTTATTTATATTGATGTACATGAAACATCTGATTAAAACATAAGATAAAAGGCATTTATCAGAACAAATTGATTTGATTTTTCTGTTGATAATAGAAAACCAATTACACTAAAACAAAGAAGCTATGAAATGTACCATGTCATGAACAACTTTCAGTGGCTATTGATAATATGTATTTTTAAGGATAGATTTGTTTTTGAATATTTTGTTAAAGTATTTGACATGTTTAGTAATAAGCAAAGACACCAATTCTAGATTTAAAATCGACAACAGCCACCTGCAGCTTGTACCCGACAACTGCTACACAACTGGAATAAAACTAACAGTCCAAAGATAGAGGGCTCATGGTAGAACGTCAGCTGAACAATTTATCCTTACACAGAAATGTGCTACAAACACAAATCCTAATCTATGTGGACAAATTAGTCCTTTACTCACAGAAACGATTACTAAAGATTAATACACATCCAGAATATTTAATTAGTTCTTACCAATGAAGATGAAAATTTGATGATGAGAATATCTTAGTAATGTTGACACTGATAATGTCTGAAACCAATAAAATATACATACATTTACATGAAATATATAGTTTAAAATCTTGCAAACTGTACTGAAAAACAATATACACATTAATTCATCTGTAAGCATATCCCAGTTACACCAATATCATTTTTTTTAATATTTCCTGACTATCTGGTATATAATCACTGATGTCAAAATATAATACAATATAGGACAACAAAACTTTAAAATTTCATTATATCCATTTCAAAACACATTCACAAAGATTCACTTTCGTAGATTTTAAAAATCAATGGCAATAACGTACAACATATTGAGGTAGATATTGATTGGCGGAGAACACTTTACGTTGATTGTGAAAGTAAATTGTAAGCAAAATAACGTTTAATAATAAATTCTGTATATTGAGCAGAAATATTAAAGTTCTCCAATGTTATACAAAATAAATTCCTGGTATAATGTACTTACAAAGACCAACATAATGAACGCTGCGGCTAGATAAGAGCTTCTCGCCATCCACATACTGACAAATCGATAGTGTTCCCCCGTCACAACATTTCTCAGGTAACCTACAAGTATACACCTATAACAATGTATCAAACAGTCAAAATTTGACAAGTCCTTTTAATACTTCGCCTAAGAATATTTTGTGCGTGTTATTATTGTTTGTTCAAAGATTAATTTGATTTTGAAAGACTTATTTAACCATACGTCAATCAATCAATTAATGTACATAATACTGTTTACTAGAATAAATTAAATTATAATTAATCCTCTTTAAATCATATTAAGATAAGGAATAAAGGTAAAAGTCATTGCCAGCTAATCTCGGTCCTAAATGATAACTCTGTCACTGACATTATTTACCTTTGTTGTCCTCATGCTCAGCCAACTGTTTTATACTGGACATCAGGATATCATCGTAGCCTAGGAACTCATCCAGCAAAAACCTACTGATAGTGTCACCAAAACATTCATCCTTTGTGGGATCTGAAAGTGGCACAAGTTTTCATCCTGAATAACTTATTTCATGGGGACATTTTAATGGTACAGGTTTATGTACTGAAAACCTTTAAAACCAGGGATTTCAAGGGCACAGAATTTATGTAGGAGAAATGAAATTTCTACTGAAAAAACTTGATAAAATTGTTACAATAAAAGGATTAAATATTTGTTTTATTGAAATGATATGGTGCGTTACCTATGGCAATCGCTGCAGGATTCTTAATGTCTTACAGTGGATCCGCGATAATCCGGACGTCGGTAGTCCGGAAAACTCACAATCCGAACAGATATGTCAGGGAACGGATTTCCGTAACGTTATTAATACTCACTAGTCCGAAAATTCGTATTCCGAATCCGGAACTCCATTTTGGGAACGGAATGTCATTTTCGTTAATAAATTTCCGCAATAATCCGGACAATTTGTTGTCGCCACGTGCCGAGAAAATCCAAGGCCAGCTACAGCCATGTGTACAATACACTCAATCACTTGACTGAGTGTGTTGTCATAACGACGGCTGCCAGGTCATAGCCACGGGCGTTTACCTGAACACCTTTCACACGGGTACATGCAGTCATGTAACGGTTCATTGGTTTTCTATAGGAGATCAAACCTCAAGTGTTATTATTGAGATATGCAATATATGTATAGCAACACGCTTTTAACAGTTTGAGCTTGGGTACGGGTACGTATACTGTTTCGCATGCAGAATATATCGCTATGAGTATCTCATGCAATAAAGTGAGATAATACTCACAAAATCAATAAGAATTTTAAATGTATGTGAATCTATTCGAATTCATCGTCTGTGGTATAAGATATAAAGGCTACGGCACATGCCATTTACACGTGTGTGACATTGTGGACGAAGTTAGACTTGAACGGGTGCGTGGTTGTTACACACGTCTGTATGTCAGAAAGCAAAGACTTGTAGAAATTGTCATTAAAAACACACATTATACAAAATAACAATTATATGAGTTCATAAAATGTTCACAACTATTTGTTTTTTATGCCAAGAACATAAATGATATTAGGCAATTTGCCGTACGACAGATCAAGAGTGGGATACGTAGTTATATGCATACATAGTACACAATTAACAATTAGGTTTCGTATTTTGAAAAAGAAATACGTTTATTCAATATTCTTAATGTAATGATATAAAAAATGCCTATAAAACATAACAAACAAAGTATTAATTTTGATACACGTAGATTACATAAAAGCGTATCATCGATTACAAGGTCAAAGGGAGTAACTCGTACGTGACAATTTAATTGACTAAGACCACAGAATTCAGCAGTCCGGAAAACTCGTAATCCGGACGGTTTAGGCTGGGAACGAAGTTGTTCGGATTATCGAGGGTCCACTGTATATTGATAATCCTTCTGTTTTAAATGAACACTAAACAATAGCAGTAAGTAAATTGCACTTCAAATTAAAAGAGCCATCAAGCACTTATCTTCATTTCTTACCATTACCTAACATATTCTTTCTTAATAGATCATTGCGATAAGCAGTCCCATCACATCTAGTTTCTGACAATTTGTACCAACCTAATGTCACGAGCATGACTGTTATATTAAGTCTCTGTCTTGTCTTCGGAGAAAGCCTCAAAAAACCATACTCCAGTGCATATTCCACAATGTACTTCTCTTCTGGCCATACTGAAAATACACCATAAAATGTGAACTAACACAAATTCAAATACTGAATAATCAGGTATGAAAATAAACAAGTAATCAAAGATTAATGTGTCAAATTGATACTGATAATACTCCTGTTCAATGAGGAAACTTGAGCAGGAAATTCGAAAAAATTCCTCATAGATTTACTGTACAAATTGGAAATACAAATACAACTAAATTCTCAAAAGACATTGGAATAAGAAAATCAAAATCATTTCATATAATGAAATAATGACTTGAATTGTTCACATAAAACATGTTACTAACCTACTTTGGCCAGCATTTCTATTTCTGACAGAGGATAAGAATCAGTGAAGGTTTCGTAACCTGTGTCACTGACAGTGTTGGTGTTTTGAATCGGCTTGGTGACGTTCCCATCCTCACTCTTTTCTTCAACTTCTGGATGTTCTGTTTCCGCCTCTCCTCCTGGGTCGTCTAGAGAAATGGCCTCTTTGCTTTCTCCGATAGACTCTTTATTCTCCTCTGTTACATCAAGGATTTCTACTATGGTCTCATTCACTCCTGACAAATTTGTATATTGTCCATTACTAGGGAATATATCGTCTGTTTTTGGTGTCGTTGTTTCATCATCCTCTGTTTCCTGCTCTTCCTCTGCATGATCATTGAACAAATGTAAACTGAAGTCAGAGTACTCTTTCTCATATGAGTTAACGAGGCTGTAGTTCTCCGAAGCATTCTGTACTATCTCAACCCTTAGGATTCCGTGTCTGGGCCAGGTCTTCTGGATGCTTGACAGACAGTTGATAGGTGTCCGCGCAAACACTATGTGGATGTATGCCAAGATGGCCAAAACACACAAAGCCTGTAAAATGAAAACATATTGATTAGTCACGAACAAATATTAGAAATATTTAGTGCAATTATTGTTTAAAATCCTCAATCTATAATGAAATCCTGAGCTATAAATAACCAATTCTAATTTCTCATAATCTATTCACTGAAAAAAACATTTCATAAATATCATTACATTTTGAAAACAAATAGTAGACAAGATCTGTATTTTTTATCCCCTCAAAACTCATTCATTTTCAGAACATCAACTGAAAATCTTAAAAAGATTATATTCAGAGCTTCATAGTATATAACCTGGCAAAATATGCATGTTACATCTTTTGTAAAAGATTATTGACTAATTAAAAATGAATGATTGATCATTTATATATATAACTACCAACCAATTCTTTCAAGTGATCAATTGTAAAAGATTTTTTTATCATTATAATAAAGTGTGTTACCTTAAGGAGTACAGCAAATTCCAGAATTCTCCTGACAGGTTTAGGGAATGTTCTGGCATAAGTCAGAGCTATTCTATAGAATAGGGCATGGAACAGTCTATCGCGTACATTAACCAATGGGTTCTGTGGTCCTCTTCCCTGGTTACGCCGACCATCGTTATTGTTGTTGTTCTCCAGGTCTGGGTTATTCATAGCCCCTTGTCCGTCCCAGTACAGGAGCTAATTTCCTGTAACTATAAAAAATATTTACTGAGTTAACATGAACAAGCTCAGGAAAATGTAGTGGAATCTGAAATGTACATTAGTACATGGACAGGTGATAATAGTTGCAAGGGCTATCTAAAGTGCTCATTCTTGGTATGAGAGTATATATTTACAGCTATTTTTTCATCTATATCACCAAAATAATGGATCCCAAATCACAAAGTTGGCCCATTCCCAGATATTATTTGGGTACATGTACTTCCGAAATTTATGCATACATGGCTATACATAGGGATCCACACAATAATTTCACAGGCCAGCATTTCTTTCTTATTTTCTATTTCTATTTCCAATAGATTGTCTTTAAACCTGTTACGCACAAACAATGTTAGAGGTATAGCACAATGAGACACCTTGAAAATGTTAGGTCAAAAAGTGATTTACCCGATACTGAGGGTTACATATTGAAGGTTGGGATTGTGACAATACGAAATTTAAATCACATTTAAATAGTCATCAATGTCAAATGCCTTCCTCTTTTTCATAGTTTAACAATATTTTGACAAAATCAGCTGTACAATCCATCATAATTAATTTTTCTTTGTTTTCATACCAAATCTGGCTTTCTGATTGGCCAATATTTTTTTTTGCATACCACTATGAGAAAAAAATCGAAAATGGCGCGAAACCCCAGACGTTATCGTAACGTCACAATAGAGACATTGACGTTGCGTATTGATTCGGAAAAAAGAATCTCTTGAAAAACCACTATAATGTTACATTTAAACATACTTCATTTTATCAAATAGATAGAGCGGATTCTCACAGTTTGCAAACAATTTTTTTTCATAGTGACATCAATGCTTAATAAAACAAATATTTCCATCTCCTAATGTAATCTTTCATGACCCAGACAAAACTTCAAGATGATAATGATTCGGCCGGTAAATATAAACAAGAGGCCCAGAGGGCCTGTATCGCTCACCTGGTTTTTTGTTAGTAATTATCACAAGACTCAGACAATTAGAAAAATAAGCAAAATTGACTCCCAAAGTTTAATTTTGAATCACAACCATACAATGATGCTATTGATACCATACAAATATGCTATCCAATACATAGGTTCAGAGACAAAGTAATTTATATGAAAATAGTAGCCTAATTGACCTTTTGACCTCGCATCTATTGCCGTCTAAGGCCCCGGGGGTCAGCCCTATCATTTGTACAATTTCAAATCCCAAACCTATAAGGATGCTACCATTGCATTATAAGTGCTCTTCCATTCTTAGTTGCAGAGAAGAAGTCGTTTATATGGAAATAGCTAAATTGACCCCTTTTGACCCCACCCTTCAGGCCCCCGGGGGGTCAGCCCCATCATTTGCAAAATTTTGAATTCAAACCCTATAAGGATGTAACCATTGCATTATGAGCATAATCCCATGTTAAGTTGCAGAGAAAAAGTTATTTATATGGAAATTGACCACTTTTGACCCCGCCCCTCAGGCCCCCGGGGGGTCAGCCCTATCATTTGCACAATTTTGAATTCCCACACTATAAGGATACTACCATTGTATTATGGGTGCTATAACGTGCTTAGTTTCAGAGAAGAAGTCGTTTATATGGAAATAGCCAAATTGGCCCCTTTTGACCCCGCCCCTCAGGCCCCCTGGGGGTCAGCCCCATCATTTGTACAATTTTGAATCCCCATCCTATAAGGATGCTACCATTGCATTATGGGTGCTATCCCATGCTTGGTTTCAGAGAAGAAGTCGTTTATATGGAAATAGCCAAATTGAACCCTTTTGACCCCGCCCCTCAGGCCCCCCGGGGGTCAGCCACATCATTTGTACAATTTTGAATCCCCAACCTATAAAGATACTACCATTGCATTATGAGTGCTATCTCATGCTTAGTTTCAGAGAAGAAGTCGTTTATATGGAAATAGCCAAATTGACCCCATTTGACCCCGCCCCTCAGGCCCCCTGGGGGTCAGCCCCATCATTTGTACAATTTTGAATCCCCACCCTATAAGGATGCTACCATTGCATTATGGGTGCTATCCCATGCTTGGTTTCAGAGAAGAAGTCGTTTATATGGAAATAGCCAAATTGAACCCTTTTGACCCCGCCCCTCAGGCCCCCGGGGGGTCAGCCACATCATTTGTACAATTTTTAATCCCTACCCTATAACGATACTACCATTGCATTATGAGTGCTATCTCATGCTTAGTTTCAGAGAAGAAGTCGTTTATATGGAAATAGCCAAATTGACCCCATTTGACCCCGCCCCTCAGGCCCCCGGGGGGTCAGCCCCATCATTTGTACAATTTTGAATCCCCACCCTATAAGGATGCTACCATTGCATTATGGGTGCTATCCCATGCTTGGTTTCAGAGAAGAAGTCGTTTATAAGGAAATAGCCAAATGGACCCCATTTGACCCGGCCCCTCAGGCCCCTGGGGGGTCAGCCCCATCATTTGTACAATTTTGAATCCCCACCCTATAAGGATGCTACCATTGCATTATGGGTGCTATCCCATGCTTGGTTTCAGAGAAGAAGTCGTTTATATGGAAATAGCCAAATGGACCCCATTTGACCCCGCCCCTCAGGCCCCCGGGGGGTCAGCCCCATCATTTGTACAATTTTGAATCCCCATCCTATAAGGATGCTACCATTGCATTATGGGTGCTATCCCATGCTTGGTTTCAGAGAAGAAGTCGTTTATATGGAAATAGCCAAATTGACCCCTTTTGGCCCCGCCCCTCAGGCCCCTGGGGGGTCAGCCCCATCATTTGTACAATTTTCAGTTAGTAGCCCATAAGGATGCTACCAGCCAAATTTTGTTGAAATCCGACCAGCGGTTATGGAAGAAGTCGATTGTTGACGGACGGACGGACGGACGACGGACGCCACGGTATGGCATAAGCTCACCTTGGTCCTTCGGACCAGGTGAGCTAAAAACATTGCAAAGTCACCAAAATGCTTGATCTGCATTCACTTTTACTTGCATTCTGCCCACTTTAATTCACATTCCGTTTTTTGTAGTAACCAAATCAAGCCACCATATTTAAAACTAGGTCAAAATGTTACTTAAAAGATTCATCATTTTTAATCTGCTAGAATACTATTTTATGAGGCTTCAAGTTATGGTATAAACAATACCTAAACTGTAAGTACACATTGATGATATCCTTGTAAAAAGTTTGAGCTATAAATATTTATATCATTGCATTTTTCTTTCTGACTTCATCTGACATTATGTCACATAGGAACGAGCATTACTCCCATAACATGAGAGTCGACTGGTCAGCCATTTTTTTATCGGACGTTTATTTTGCTGACTGTCGACTCTCATTTCCGAAGGGTCATTTCTTTGATGCAGCTTCCGACGTCAGATGAAGACGGAATGAAAAGTGCAATAATATCAATATCTATAGCTCTAACAGTGATAACATTGATGTGTACTTACATTTTAGGTATTAATTATCCCATTTATCTAGGAAACCCATAACTTGAGGCCTCATAAAATAGTATTATAGCAGATTAGAATTGATGAATCCCTTCCGTAACATTTTGACCTAGTTTTAAATATGGCGGCTGGTTACTACAAAAAACGGAACATGTATTCAAGCGGGCAGAATGCAAGTAAAAGTAAAGGCAAATCAAGCGTTTTCGGGACTTTGCAATTCATTTTTTCTATATACCGACCGGATCGCTTTCATCATGAAGTTTTGCCTGGGTCATGAAAGTTTACGTTAGGAGATGTAAATATTTGTTTTTGATGGATTTTACGGCTGATTTTGTCAAAAACCTTGTTGATTTATGAAAAAGAGGTAGATATTTGACATTGATAACTATTTAAAGTGAACAGTCGGGCAAGGATGGCTAAAGTCGGTAAAAATGGTGTGAATGTATCCAGTATAATTTCTTATGAAATGGAAAAATAAAATCTCTCGCCAAAATCTGTCTGCGTACGAAGAAATTAATTTAAAGTATAGGAATCCTAATACGTCCTCCCGGCTGCTGCGTACGAAGAAATTAATTTAAAGTATAGGAATCCTAATACGTCCTCCCGGCTGACTATGTCCGTGGTTACATTTACACGCAACCTCGCTTTCAATACTTTCAACTTTCCTTTACTTTAATGGTCAGAACTGGGAAACTAAGCAGAACTTGGCCGTGGTATTAATATGTGAGAACTTTTGGAAGGCCAATGAACGCATTTAGACTGGTTTTCTTTGCCTGACTATTCACTTTAAATATGATCTAAACGTTTTTTATTGTCACAATCCAAACTTTGAAAATGTTACCCTCAGCATCGGGTAAATGGCCTATCGGAAGTTAGAGGTTAGACACGACGTAATGTTCCAAAAGTGTCTCGTCGTCAGGGGTGTACAATTCCACTAGCCCGACGTCCGGGGCTAGTGAATTTCAGGTCAGGGCTAGTGGCTTCACGATCATTACTAGCCCGTGGGCTAGTGGAAATTTCCTGATAAAAATCTATCTTTACATTGAAATTTAGTTGTAAATCAGCAGTTTAGCCTTTTATTGCTGTTCAGAATTCTACTAGCAGTAAATGTGTGGTGTAGTTTTACAACCTCAGATGGTTCCCAAACGTAAATAACATTTTTCATCTAGGTGCATCAAACGCTTTGTTATGTAATTGGTGAAAGTTAAGCGCTTGAGTGACCCAGATGGCCATGTGTTTGCCGATGTTGTTGACAGACAGGGAACGGGAAAATCTAGATTTCTAGACTCTAGATAAAAATTAATTATGAAGTGACTGTTATATTATTTAGCATCACTATCATTTTAGTGTTATAAATTTGAGTATATGAGGGTTGGATTCAGAAAGTACTACTGCTGTGAGATGGATAGAGGATCGTTTTGAAGTATGAAATAATGGTAATTTTTAGTCCCGTGCACTTGCAGATCTATACATATATAGGTATGCTTAGTTAATTGACACAAATAAATTCACTAAATGTTTTTCAAAATAACTTAAATAGAATTGAAATCTTGTAAATGAAAATTAGCAGTGCAATTTAATAATCATTTACAAAATATTTTATTGTAAATTGTCAAACTGAATTTGTGTACAGTTCTTGGAAATAATTTATATGAAATTATGGAATTGGCAACATTTTATTCAAATCTCATGCAAATGTTACTAGATAAAATGGAGGTTTTTTTTTAATATTCATAAAAATCATGGAAAATAAGTAAGATCAGTAAAAAGTAATTTTACTTCAAGATTTTGTTACAAAAATTTCATGAACTGTACTATTTACTAAATTCTAATAAGTTCATCTTACATATAAAATGAAAACAGCAGATATTTAATACTGATTGTATTCATGTTATGTTTCCTTGCTAAGCTTTAATATCAAAGTTAAACTTTAATAGATATACTGATTATGTTTTCTTTCTTTACATCTAATGATAGTTTTAAAGCAAATATTTGAGTGATATAAGAACTATAATTTCAAATCTGAAATATTTTGCATGCGATGGCATTGTTGCATTATCAATATCGACTCAATAATGTTTTCACTATTATATGAATACCTGGTTCCTGTGAAACAATCTGTGTGATATCTTTATTAGCAGATATGGTATTTAACACACTGTTTAGACATGTATTTGTTCTGTACAGGTTTGTACAAAATCCAGATAGAGTAAAATGTGCATATGAAAATGAACGAAAAATAGGGCTAGTAGAATTCTGATCAGGGCTAGTGAAAAATTGTTGCTACTAGCCCTTGGGCTAGTGCAAAATTTTTGGAATTGTACACCCCTGGTCGTGCTATACCTCTAGCATTGTTGGAGTAGAACAAGCATCAAAGAAATAGGCCTTCGGAAATGAGTCGACAGTCACCTAAACAATGTCTGATAAAAAAACCGGCTGACCAGTCGACTCTCATGTTATGGGTGTAGCACAAACCTAAATAACATTGCACATGGAAACATGATAACCAATAAACAGGACATATTAATGGAAACACTTGTAATGTACAATCACTGACTTCACGTATAATATGAAACTTAAAACTAGTCACCACTAGTACTGTATCACACAACATTGACTTAGCACAGTGACATGACCTGTACTTAGGCATTTCACAAGGTAAATTAATGAGTTTGTGTACAACAGCTGCAGTCACCAGGTGAGGTCTACAATTTTAAGTGCTAGATTTTCCAAGAAAACGGTTGCATTAATGGGTTTTGACCTTATAACACCAGATTTTAGTGTGCTCGTTTGACTGTGAAGCAGTTTTTCATCAATCATATATAATCAAATACGAACAATACCGTCATTTGATCATAACGTTTGATGATAACCTGAATTTGGTTCAGAGTAAAAAAGTGCCTAATCCATAATGTACATCCTTTTATCAATTATATTTTAAGATATATTAAGTTTTTGTTTCAAACATCGATCGAATTTATCATAGAAAATGCCAATTAAAAGTTCTAGCACTATCTAATAACCTCTATTTTGTATCCCAACTTTTTCAGCTTCCACTTGCTCAGTGAGGTTCAGCCATGACACTCGTCTATCGTCTCAAGTCTTAGTCTCTAACAAAATTAATTTTAAACTAATTATCCGTGTGGGTGATATAAATGTTATGAAAAGACATATCTCCATACTTTTACGTTTTGTAAATTATTATATGTCTAAACATTGGATATATTTAACGCATAAGTATTTATTTAGATGAAGAAGGTTGTTCAGAGAGTATAACAAAAAAGATGGAGGAAACCTACGAGGAGTAAGGGGAACCACACTTCACTGTCGGAGATTTTTGTCTGTACTGCACGCGTGTGTATGAAATGGAGAGAGTGAGCCCTCCCGAAAATTCAGATTCCTCGTCACGAATGTCATTTCAAGAATATGACATCACGGAAAATCCTCTTTTAGCCGACGACATCCAAACTGGTGCCAGTTTCACAAACACAACCAATACACAAGACAGGGGAAGTAACTCCGAATCACCACAGGAACAGCCTTTATTGCAGACAAATCTAGAAAACAAGGAATCCGATCCGTGTCAAGATGATTTACTTGAACTTACATGTCCCCGAGTCAACTGTCCGGAAAAAATTGTAAGAGTTTGAATAATTCCCAAATTTATAATGATGAAATATTTTAATTTTATAAAAATGATCCATCAATGATGGACCCATGGCCAGTCCAACTCTGTGTAGAAAAACAGGAAAATATATGAGGGACCATGCTGAGTCAGTACCCGTCCCCTGGCTGAGGGAAGTATTTGGCCTCCGTGGTCGCCATATATAATACTCCAACAATCTTGGAGGTAAAGCACAACGAGACACTTTTGATCATTACGTCATGTACATGTATGTTTTCTCAATATCGATGTCTAATATTATTGGATAGCAGGTCTCAGTAAGAGCTAAAGTAAAAGGTGTTTGTTTTCTATTTAAGAAAATAACAACTAAAGACTTGTAATGGTGAATAATATAATATGTTAATCATTGGATACAGTGAGCTGTGTAGAATTGATATACTGAGTTACAATTCAATAGGCAGTATAGTAGCAATGCTCAACCATATTTTTTTTATGACTTTATGCAGTCAAACTGTATCTAATATTGTTTGCCTTGTCTTTCTGATCACAACACAGCAAACAGATTGAAAATTGGATGAAAAACGAATTTTTTATACATTTTTGAAAAAACGAAAATCCAACCTCCCAAAACTGCTTTTTTGTTAAATTTGAAAAAAACATGTACCTCGCTCATTCTCGGAAGTTAAATAGAATTTTGCTATTACTTTTTGCATATATATATGCCAACTGTAATGTTCTACTAAAAAGCAGATCATTCTTTCATTTTTTTCTGCAAGATATTACAGCTTATATTATTTAATAAGTCCAGTAACAGTGCAGGGCAAGGGCTTGGTGGGAGTGTGACATCACTGTCGCTCTCAAATAGGTCTTGTGAAAATGGATTCCTACCAGGCATAACATAACCATAATCCATAATCATTTCTGTATACATGAATCATACATTTGGAGATTTTTTATAAGATATTTCATTGCTGAATGCTATAACAACAATGTATGTAATACTTGGCTGTCTTTCATATCAATCAAAAGGAAAGCAATGTTGGTATTAAAAGCATAAATTGCACAAAGTACATGTATATAAAACATAGTGGTTTTAGGGACATCCATACAGATAAAATAACCAGGAAAACTAATCACCTGCTTTCTAAAATCATTTACCTTCGTGTTGTTTTACGTTCCTACCGACCCTCTTTTTTTGCAAGTTAATGGAAACACAGTTTTTTTTTATTAGGCCTAAAAATATACAAAACAACAATCTAAATGGACAACTATAACCCCTTCCCTTGTTTTACATTCCCCCCATATACACTCTTTCAAAAGGGTTGTTGTTGTTGCAAATTTTCTGAAAAGAAATTACTTTATAACTATTTGTTTACGTCCAGCACTTTTTCATTTACATGTACTTCATTAACCCCTGCTCTGGCTCTGGCACTGCTTCCAAAAGGGGTTTCTCTGGTTAAAAAAATGCTATGGTAAACGTTAAATTTGTTAAAATAGTGTTAAAATAACTTAGATTTATGTATTTGTAAACTCAAACGGACGGTTTCCATATAAAACTGTCGAGAAAATAGAAATTATGTGTGCCTGGGGTTTGAACGAGCTCTTGACACTTCGAAAGGCCGCCATTTTGGAATTAAGCGCGCCTACTGTCATTGACCCCATCTCGAAAAAATATACATTTTCGTATGTTTCCCGGGATTGTCAAATGTATTATTATATACTAAAAAATACAGAAATGGTTAAATATTACAACTAGAACAGTAAGGGCATTTGACTCGGCTGAATTCAAGGAAGTAACAGTATTTCAATTTTTCAATAAATCGCCGTATCTTACCCCTCTGCCATTTCTAACATATAAAGTGAGGTTAAACCACAAGGATTCCGAATGAACAGATTGGTGTCACTTTTGCGTTTGTAAAGAACAGTTAGGACACATTAATCTTCCGGATAGTAAACCCATTATTTAGGGTACGTGTTTTCAAGCGTTTCGGAGATACCAAGACGAGTTACCTGCCCTTTGGTTGAGCATCGCTACAGTATAGTTTGGAAACTGTATATCTTTTACAATACAGTAATGTTTAGTATATGTGAAAGTCAGTATTTCTAATGTAACATTTATAATTAACAGTTCTATATATATATTTTCTATATCAGAAGAAAGTAGATAATGTGATCTTAAATTAGCAACCTTTATATTGGTTGTATGATATATTGTTTCAATGGTAGAATGCCTGTAGATTAAAGTTGTGTAACAAACACAGACTAGGCCTGTCAGGCAAAACCTAGAGATCTTTAGGGAGTCTGATTAGGGTATCTTCTACCAGGTGTTACAGAAACTTGTATAGTAGGGTCTTAGAGCCCAAAATCTGGCAACTAAGAGTTACTAAAGGTTATTAAGAATTAGGTGAAGAGTGAGTTATTGGAAAGTAGTATACTTAAAGTGTGATGTATGTGTGATTTGTGATGATTATGGAGCACTGTGGAACAGAACCAAATAATAAATAACGAGGAACTGGCAATCCGGATTGGACATTATTTTTTATTATCAACTAAGCGTAATCATTATGTATGGTTTTGCAAGTGTTATGACCGGCCATGACGGCCCTAGATGTTCATTATATAAATCATGATTAATAAAGCTACTAAATTTGTCATTACTTTTGCCTAGATCATATGTCTGGATCTGAGTGCTGAGATGGATAAGGTGACCTTTAGGTCGAGATCAGGGTAAGTGTATCACAAGAATGCAACAAGTACCAGTATATCATATGTTAGAAAATAAGTATCATAATGAGGAAAAACGGTATAAAGCTAGTATATTAATAATCCGAAATAAAAGGCCAAAATAAATAAATTCAAAGTAAAATCAAAATCATTTCTATGGAATATATATTCAGCCACTATAGGGCCTTCTTCAGTCCGAAATAACACTAACACAACGTGTTCGTCTACATAAGTCTAAAATAAGTAAATGATGAATGCAGGAAAAAGTTAACTTATAATATCCAAATCTACAATAACTGAAGACTTATGATAATCAATAGCAAATATATATGACTAGCAAATGTTAACGAAAGTGTCAACCACTTCATCACTGTGTTTAAAAACTCTTTGTTTCATGGTAATTGATTATAGTGAATATTTGTGTGAAATTGTGTCGGAACTCATGGTTTTTGGCACTTTTTAGCCCACCATCATCAGATGGTGGGCTAATCAAATCGCCCTGCGTCCATGGTCCGTCGTCCGTCATCCGTCCGTAAACAATGCTTGTTATCACTATTTCTTAAAAACTGCTGCAGGGATTTTGTTCAAACTTCACGTGGAGGGTCCCCTTGGTCCATATTTGTGCCATACAGATTTTGAGGCTGATCGGAAAAACAGGATGGCCGCCAGGCAGCCATCTTTGATTTTGGCAGTTGAAGTTTGTTATAGATATTTCTTGAGAACTACTGAAGGGATTTTGTTCAAACTTCACATGAAGGTTACCCTTGGTCCCTAGTTGTGCCATACAGATTTTGAGGCTGATTGGAAAAACAAGATGGCCGCCAGGCAGCCATCTTTGATTTTGGCAGTTGAAGTTTGTTATCGATATTTCTTGAGAACTACTGAAGGGATTTTGTTCAAACTTCACATGGAGGTTACCCTTGGTCCCTAGTTGTGCCATACAGATTTTTAAGCTGATCGTAAAAACAAGATGGCCGCCAGGCAGCCATCTTTGATTTTGGCAGTTGAAGTTTGTTATTGATATGTCTTGAGAACTACTGCAGGGATTTTGTTCAAACTTCACATGGAGGGTACCCTTGGTCCCTATTTGTGCCATACAGATTTTGACGCTGATCGGAAAATTAAGATGGCCGCCAGGCAGGCATCTTGGATTTTGTTATTCAAAGTTTGTTATCGCTATTTCTCAGAAAGTACTGAAGGGATCTGTCTCAAAATTCATATGTAGGTTCCCCTAGGGCCCTAGTTGTGCATATTGTGATTTGGGACCATCGGTCAACAAAAATTGCTGCCAGGCAGCCATCTTGGATTTTTAGCCCACCATCATCAGATGGTGGGCTATTCAAATCACCTTTCGTCCGTGGTCCGTCCGTCCGTCCTTCCGTCCGTCTGTCCTTCCGTCCGTCCGTTAACAATTCTTGTTACCGCTATTTCTCTAAAAGTGCTGAAGGGATCTTTCTCAAATTTCATATGTAGGTTCCCCTAGGACCCTAGTTGTGCATAATGTATTTTGGGACTGATCGGTCAACAAGATGGCCGCCAGGCAGCCATCTTGGATTTTGATAGTTAAAGTTTGTTACCGCTATTTCTCAGAAAGTACTGAAGGGATCTTTCTCAAATTTCATATGTAGGTTCCCCTAGGACCCTAGTTGTGCATATTGTATTTTGGGACTGATCGGTCAACAAGATGGCCGCCAGGCAGCCATCTTGGATTTTGATAGTTAAAGTTTGTTACCGCTATTTCTCAGAAAGTGCTGAAGGGATCTTTCTCAAATTTCATATGTAGGTTCCCCTAGGACCCTAGTTGTGCATATTGCATTTTGGGACTGATCGGTCAACAAGATGGCCGACCAGCCGCCATCTTGGATTTTGATAGTTAAAGTTTGTTACGGCTAATTCTCAGAAAGTACTGAAGGGATTGTTCTCAAATTTCATATGTAGGTTCCCTTAGGACCCTAGTAGTGCATATTGCATTTTGGGACTGATCGGTCAACAAGATGGCCGCCAGGTAGCCATCTTGGATTTTGATAGTTAAAGTTTGTTACCGCTATTTCTCAGAAAGCACTGAAGGGATCTTTCTCAAATTTCATATGTAGGTTCCCCTAGGACCCCAGTTGTGCATATTGCATTTTGGGACTGATCGGTCAACAAGATGGCTGACCGGTGGCCATCTTGGATTTTGATAGATAAAGTTTGTTACCGCTATTTCTCAGAAAACACTGAAGGGATCTTTCTCAAATTTCATATGTAGGTTCCCCTAGGACCCTAGTTGTGCATATTGCATTTTGGGACTAATCGGTCAACAAGATGGCCGACCAGCCGCCATCTTGGATTTTGATAGTTAAAGTTTGTTACGGCTAATTCTCAGAAAGTACTGAAGGGATTGTTCTCAAATTTCATATGTAGGTTCCCCTAGGACCCTAGTAGTGCATATTGCATTTTGGGACTGATCGGTCAACAAGATGGCCGACCAGCCGCCATCTTGGATTTTGATAGTTAAAGTTTGTTACGGCATTTTCTCAGAAAGCACTGAAGGGATCTTTCTCAAATTTTATATGTAGGTTCCCCTAGGACCCCAGTTGTGCATATTGCATTTTGGGACTGATCGGTCAACAAGATGGCCGCCAGGTAGCCATCTTGGATTTTGATAGTTAAAGTTTGTTACCGCTATTTCTCAGAAAGCACTGAAGGGATTTTTCTCAAATTTCATATGTAGGTTCCCCTAGGACCCCAGTTGTGCATATTGCATTTTGGGACTGATCGGTCAACAAGATGGCCGACCGGTGGCCATCTTGGATTTTGATAGATAAAGTTTGTTTCCGCTATTTCTCAGAAAGTATTGAAGGGATTGTTCTCAAATTTCATATGTAGGTTCCTCTATGACTCTAGTTCTGCATATTACATTTTGGGACTGATCGGTCAACAAGATGGCCGACCAGCAGCCATCTTGGATTTTGATAGTTAAAGTTTGTTACCGCTATTTCTCAGAAAGTATTGAAGGGATTGTTCTCAAATTTCATATGTAGGTTCCCCTAGGACCCTAGTTCTGCCTATTGCATTTTGCGACCACCTTCTTGGATTTTGATAGTTTAAAGTTTGAAAAGCAGAAAAAAGAAGTGTAAGTTTGAAAAGCAGAGAAAAGGTCCCTCTTTCATTTGTCAGACATAGATCAATCTTTGGTGGGCGCCAAGATCCCTCTGGGATCTCTTGTTATATTCAAAGTTTGTTATCGCTATTTCTCAGAAAGTATTGAATGGATCTTTCTCAAATTTCACATGTAGGTTCCGATCCCCTAGGGCCCTAGTTGTGCATATTGTTATTTGGGACGGATTGATCAACAAGATGGCTGCCAAGGAGTCATCTTGGATTTTGATAGTTGAAGTTTGTTACCGCTATTTCTCAAAAGGTACCGAAGCGATCTGTCCCTAATTTTATATGTAGTATGTTTGAAAAAGTTTAAAAAGTAGAGAAAAGATCCATCTTTCCTTTGTCAGATATAGATTATTCTTTGGTGGGCGCCAAGATTCCTCTGGGATCTCTTGTTATGTTTAGGTATATAATATTATAACTCATTTATGTTTGTGTTTTAGGGACAAATGGACCCCTCTAAAGCTCATAAAGCGTGCACTGAGGCTATTCCTACAAAGTAAGAGCAGAATCAACAAAAAACATCAATATGCTTTAGTCATCTTACAGGAAAATGCTGTTTGGGTAAGGGTAGATTTGGTCTTCAATTAACATAAAAGAAAAAAAACATGTGTCTGTAAACTTGTTATCCATAAAACTTCATATTTGGTACACAGGCCCATTTATTGATAGATTAGTCAATGATTTCAGGTAGAAATAATTGATCATTGCTGTTGAAATTCTTTGAAATGCAGGTTGTTGTGGATATGTGTAGGAAATAGATTTATCTGAGATTTTATGAAAGTTGTTTCCGTATTTTAATATTTGCTCATTAAGTCTTGCAAAAGCATAAACTTATAACCGTTAAGACTCAATTAATAAAGTTTGACAAATAATTCCCTATTAGTCAATCTGGAATCAAGGCCACTCCGGATATCCCATAACTTTATTGGACAATATTTTGCTGACTGCATAACATATTGTTTCAAAAGGTTTTTGTTGTGCTCTACTTCAAACATTGTTGGAGTAGAATCAAGGCATACATCGTTGACAATAAATGTGATTTATGCTGTACAATTGTAATTTGGGCCTGCATTGAGAGGCAGGTGCCCTATATAGTAATCAGGTTGTCTGTCTGTCTGTTGACCTGTCCGTTTTTATTAAATTGTTTTATTAAATTGTTAAATCACTATTTCTCAAAAAGTACTGAAAGGACCTGTCTCAAATTTCATATGAAGGTTCCCCTAGGACCCCGGTTCTACATATTGTATTTTGGGTTCTCCTAGCGCCCTTGTTTGGTATATTGCATTTTGGAACAGATTGGTGTACAAGATTTTGATAGATCATTTTTGCTATTTCTCAGAAATTCCCCTGGGGCCCTAGTTGTGCATTTTCCATTTGTAGACCGATTGGTCAACAAGATGGCCGACAAGCCGCCATCTTGGATTTTGATACTTAAAAATTAGTACCGCTATTTCTCAGAAAGTACTGAAGGTATCTGTCAGAAATTTCATAGGAAGGTTCGAATTAATTCCCTTACGACCTTAGTTAGGCATATTGCATTTTGTATGTGATCAGTCAACAAAATGGCCGAAGGGCATCCAAATTGAATTTTGATAGTTGAAATTGTTATCGCTATTTCTCAGAAAGTACTGATTGTTATCGCTATTTCTCAGAAAGTACTGAAGGGATTTGTCTCAAATTTTCATATAGGTATGTTTCCCCTAGGACCCTAGCTGTGCATATGGCCTTTTGGGGGTGATCCGTCAACAAGATGGCCAATAGGCAGCTATTGGATTTCGATATTTAAAGTTTTGAAAGCAGACAAAAGTACTAGACTGTCATTAGTCATTTTCTAATGGTAAGGCACACTGAGCGGGGCCCTTTCCGACGTGTCAATGTTCTAGTTGAGATCTGTACATTTTCAGTGTTATATATTTCCTGTTTTGTTGGACAGGTGCAAGACTTTAGCAATAATCCAAGGGAGATAATTCAATTGTTGGATGACCTTGAAAACTGCAGCGAATGTGAAACACTAGATATGGGGTCCATATTTGATGTCATGTGAGTCATTGGTATATATAGGGCATTATTATATACCGGTATATATAATAAAATGCTCCATCTTTGTTTCTTATGTTATATAGTTGACTATTATTTCACTTCTACTAAATATTTAATATGAAAACATTAATATTTTGCTTTTGTTTCTAATATGCTTTTATCGTAAGGTACATGTTTTATTATTTTTTTTTATGTGGATCAAAGTATAAAAAAGAGATGCACCAAAATTCAGTTTGAAACAATATTTCAAGTGCCCCTCGATATCAGCTTCAGTTCTAAATTATTTTCATTGAAGTAATGATAATAAAAAGAAAGAGGCTAGGGATCAAACTGTCTCTAGCCAACATGTTGATTGCCATTAGTATTTACCAAGGTAACATAAAAGCATACGTTTTGGCCAGCTTTAAAATGTTTTAAAAGAAATATTAATTGAGTAAGTTAAGAACTATTAATTGAGTTAGTTTCAACCGTGCAATCTTTGCTCTTCACTTTCAGAAATTCTCGAGTAGAATTACCACATGTGACGGGTGACCCTGCCATATCACCACCACCATATATTGTGAGGACTATACTATTACTGGGACGATCACAGGGGACCATCAATGTGGATAACAAAGAGGTGAGCACTTAAGCACTGTCAATGCTCATTATTCCATGAGTTAATATCACTGTCTTTATATCTTCTCTTGGACTCTGTCATAGCTGTACTGAAGGCTATGTATATGACAGGAAGTTTGGTCCTTTGAATCAAATAAAAAAAATTCAATATCCAGTTGTATGGCTTTTAAGTTGTGTGTTGCTCTCTGTAATCTTTAGGGAAAGTCTCTGTAGGCCTTTGACAGATCAGTTTATTTCTACTGAAATACAGAGATGTGACCCCATACAGGATAGATGATACATATTAAGTTGCAGATACAAAAACCCAGATCGTAATATTTGCCAAAACAATCACAAATGTTTTTGAGACAATGAAAGAAAAAAAATCAAAATTTTTAACAAGTGTTAGAATGAGCTATGGATTTTAAAGTTCTGAACTTCTCAGATATTGCTATAGTCTCATTATCATCACCAATGCTTGAAAAACTAATCAGACATGTACACATTTGATTTTTCAGACATTTCATTTACTGGATTCTTCCCCATACTTCTTTGTTGATGCCCTGTATGTACATGAAGCTCCTTCTGAAGATAACAAATGTGAGGTAAGGCAATTGACTGGTAGGATTGTAAGATCAATGTATCATAGGGTGGTCTATCTTTATCAGGGTGTCAATGAGACATTAATATTTAGATAAGAACTTTACTGAACCAGCATAACATATCTGGTATTGGGTTGAAAGCACTTTCAAATTTTGAATAAAGTTCCATCTTTTGACAACCCTCTCTCATTTCCAATTTTTTGTCCGAGATATTAGGATATAGAAATAGAATCAATTTGACTTTGGTTGGTCATATGTTATAATGCAAAACATCACAAACTCATGCGCCAATAGATGGCAACCTCTTATTTTGTCTATAGTGCAGAATAAAAAATATTGTTTACTTTTCAATTCGTACATTATTTCATGAAATGGAAGCAATAATGTATTTGGCTATTATTCTATGTGATAAGGATTTAGAGATTTATGTCAGATGTTTGGTTCTTTTCAGGTAAATTTTGACAGTATTTGTGACTTGGATGAGAAAGGGATGAGTTACATCTTTGAAGCAGCAAGAAACCCGACAAAGTTGTATGATCAAATGGCACAGCTGTTGGCTCACCCCTTACAGAGACCTTTACAGCGCGAGATTTCTTATCGACTTCTAAACATGGCTGATATCGAGGTTTCCTGATAAATAAGACTGTGATTCTACTAAAGAATAGCTCAATTTCTTATGAAGGAATTTGATAAAGTTTAGAGTCAAGACTCTTGTAAGCTATGTACTCTATTTATGAGCATACAAATTGCATGTGTTTTGTTTTTTCTTTGTTTAGAAAAAATTTAACTATTTTAAAATTGACTTTTATTTTCGAAAGCAATTTATTTATTGTTCCAGGACTGTATGCTCATAATATAATGTTCCAGTCTCAATATTGGAAGGGTGCTTAACCATGCAGGAGTGAATGATGATCTACACATGTTCTGGTATGGAGGAATCTTAACTGGTATGGTTATTGGAAGACAGTTTATCGAAAAATATGATAAACAAGACTATGTTACCAAGATTTCATCAGGATTTATATTTATTTTGATAATCACAGTCCTTACTGCTATTTATGTGTTTGATATTGAAGCTTATACGTAGGTGCTTTTGTTTGTAGATGATGCAGACATACTTCAGAAATAACTCGCAATTCATTCTATTGTTGATACATGTGTCATGAACTTAAATTTTTTAAAATAAATAGATATGTATATCATTTGTCATATTTCATTTGAGGAATATAAAAAGTATATGTTCATCAATTTAAGTATTCCTAGTACAGGCCCAGATTTTTCAAAACAAATATTTATAGTAAAAGTCAATCTTTTTAAAGTTTTTCTCCATATGTAACTTAAGTGAAAAAAATGTTTGACTGAGGTTGTTTCGAGAAATCTGGGTCAGATTTGGTAGTTTATGAGCTGATAGTGACTAGTCTCCAAATAAAAAAATGCCTTTAAAGCTTATATCCAAGATGTTTTAGAGTGAAAGTGCTAGGTACAGTAAAATCCCATTTGTGTCGAACGCGGTTGAATCGAAAACACTGGATGAGTCGATTAAATCCCATAGAAATTGTAAAATTTTGTTTCCAATGAAAAATTGACGCCAAAAGATTGCCACCTACCCAATGTCAAATTTAATGTAAGTTATTAGCATTCAAACTTCCAAAGACCAGGGTATCCCAGAAATAATATTAAGACAGTAGAAATATTCCTTAAGAACACACACTGTATATAGCCAAATATTTTTGTGGGAACAAAATTTGGCATTTTTTATTCAAAATTTTGCAATCTGGTATAAAAAACAAGAGGTCCCAGAGGGATCTTGGTGCCCACCAAAGATTGATCTAAGTCTGACGATAGAAAGAGGGATCTTTTCTCTGCTTTTCAAACTTTTACTACATATTACTACATAAGAAATTTGAGAAAGATCTTTTCAGTACTTTTTGAGATATATAACAGTAACAAACTTCAATTATCAAAATCCAAGCTCGCTACCTGTTGGCCATCTTGTTCACTGATGGGTCTGAAAATGCAATATGCACAACTAGACCCCAAGGGAAACCTGCACATGAAATTTGAGACAGATCACTTCAATACTTTTTGAAAAATAGCAGTGACAAAAACTTCAACTGTCAAAATCCAAGATGGCTGCCAGCTGGCGGCTATCTTGTTCACTGATCGGTCCCAAAATGCAATATGTACAACAAAGGCCCTAGGGGAACCTACATGTGAAATTTGAGAGAGATTCCTTCAGTACTTTCTGTGAAATAGCAGTAACAAACTTTAACTATCAAAATCCAAGATGGCTGCTGGCGGGCATCTTGTCGACCAATTAATCCCAAAATGCAATATGCACAACTAGGGCCCTAGGGGAACCTACATGTTAAATTTGAGAGATTCCTTTAGTACTTTCTGAGAAATAGCGGTAACAAACTTTAACTATCAAAATCCAAGATGACTGCCTGGCGGCCATCTTATTGACCGATCAGTCCCAAAATGCAATATGCACAAGGGCCCTAGGGGAACCTACATATGAAATTCGAGAAAGATCCCTTCAGTACTTTCTGAGAAATAGCGGTAACAAGAAATGTTAACGGATGGAAGGATGGACGACTGACGAAAAGCGATTTGAATTGCCCACCATCTGATGATGGTGGGCTAAAAAGTGTATATTTTCCAAATACTTATTATGTACTTGTATTAAATTTCTCAACCACAATGATGTCCCACCAAAATCGTGAAAATGTCAACTCGCAAAAACTACTGCTACATAGTATAGGATTACCACAGTACTAAAGCAAAGAATACAAGACTGGAGAGGTTTTATGAAAAGACATTTATTATGTACAAATAAATAAATAAGTACATCATAGGTCTTGCTTATAACAAAACAAAAGCAAAATAACAATGGCAAATATAAAATATGACGATCACAAATAATATCTAGACTTCATTTGACATTTTCTGGTCACTATACACTGTATATCGTATGGAGGGAGGTAAACTAATACCAGGTAATGAATTAACAGCGAATCTGAATTTGGTACATGTACTTTTCTTTAATTATGACAATAATTTCAAATTATGTTCCATGTATAGATTAAAAGGAAAAATGATACTTGAACGGGAAAAAAAGTTAACCTAATTTTATATAATAAATGAAAACATCATCAAAGGTTGAGTTGAAATTTAGTCAACATCCTCTACCCAATACTCTGATACTTTAGGGATTTATAGGTAAAAGAAGCATCATAATTATCATGAATGACAATACGTGTATTGGAAAAAGTTTGTTTTAAATTCATCATCACACACTGTCAGACAGACACCATGTTTAATTGTTTACAAGGTTAACCTACCTGGTACATTGAGTACCGTAGTTGGTACCCGCGTCAGTACTATGTACAGGAAGTTAAAAAGATGTCTAATGAGTGGTATACAAACTAAATCTAACAAATTAAAACCCACATATAACTGGTATTCAAATGAATATTCTATATTATACACTGTTTGCATTTCTGTTGTTCAATACTATAATCATTGATCATTTTCCAATTATTTTAGATTTTCACTGGCACTCACTTTGTCTCACCATGCACTAACTGTAATATATATAATATAGCTTACTACATATTAGTTGTAGCGACAGACAAGACAGGTGCCTGTGACATTAACTGACATAGTTACAAATGACCAGAACCAGATTAATTTTATCATTTTACTGTACAAATTATTAGGATTGGACATAAAAAAGAAATATTATCGAGGGTAAACAATCATGGGTTTGGTGGTTATATGAAATTATGTATGATTATTGCAAACAGATTATGAATGGAATCTACATGCTGAAGTTCTCTTGTTCTGATAAATACAGATAATTCTTTATAAATTTTACCAATGCAGGGGTCAATGTTAACATTTGCATTAATTCCATAACTGTATTGTTATTAAATCAATACTTATACCATAACTTAACCAGTAGCAAATATATCGTCTAATCAAGTTCAATGTTGAAATGGTTAAATGTACAATTTATGGTAACTTACAGTAACGGTGGTATGTAAATTTTGTTGACATTCTTCAAAATAAAAGTATATTGGTAATGTGAATATTGCAGATGTTGAAGAGTGTATTTAAGGTAACATACAAATACATATACCGTATTTATTCCATTAGAAGCCTATCTCTTTATAAACGCCCCCCCCCCCCCCTATTTTCTTATTTATTATTCTAACCTAATTCACAAAACTTACCATCGAAATGTCAAATGTTCAAACTGTAAATGTAATAAATCAATAGAGAATCAGTTTCAAAATCATAAAAAAAAACCATTTCTTTTTAGCAATAGATAATAATAGATAAACACAAAGATAAAGATAAAATTCAAATGACTTTTTTATATGCCAATAATGAAAGCTGTACTGATATATCACTAAGTAACTGAATGAGATTTCCACATGGATATCTCAAGTTCTCAACCTCCATTGTGTGTTTGGCTGGTTAACAGGAGTACATGTACTGGCAAACCAAACCCTTACAGTAGTTGCCAGAATCTCATACAATCTAAAAATCTGTTGTATGTACTATTAGAATCTTACAGTAGTTTACTTAAGTAGACTTTTCAATCAGAGTGAAAGATTTTGGCTGGTAAGCATGGGGCATCACCTTTTTCTCCCATATTTAAAGGAATGGATGAAATTTTAGTTGTTCATAAATGCTTTCTGCACCATCATCACAAGCCAGTATGGGTTAAAATTGATGACATCAGACATCAATTATGATAATTGAAAATTGATTAACACGCATGATCATTTACCCTACCAAAAGCAGAAATTGACCTTTGAAGTATAGGAGAATGAACATCCCAACCGAAGTGCCCTAGTAGCTTGCTTAACCCAAGGTTTGCCCTGTGATGGGGTAGCCAGACTTTTGTAAATTCTATAGAATTGTCCTCAAAAGCATCTGAGGAAATACATGTTAGTTCTAATTTCAATTGAAAGACAAAGTATTTCTCAATACTGAAATAAAGTCATGACATAAAATATTGATAGACACATTCAAAAGAACTTAATTTAGGATGCAAAGCCTTTTTTATCTGCAAACATTGATAGGATTTTGTTGAGTACAAAAACGAGTTCACTATATAATAGCATGTGTTGCTGTTGATATTCATTTGTGTCTCATGTATATGGCAAATTGACACTATGTACAGGTATATTCTGACTTATGTTGGTACAAATATAGATTTATTAAAAAAAACTCTGTTCTCTGACACTAAAGACATTTTCACAAGATGTACACAGACAAACGTTTATATACCATAAATATGTACAAACATTTTGATCTTAAAAATAAGGTGGCCAAGTGGTTAATGTCCCAACACATTAACACTAGCAAGTTCCAATCTCACATGAGGCAGCTGCCAGGTAATGACTGATGGTGGAGCTTTCCTCCACCTCTTAAACCTGGCATATCCTTAAATGACCCGAACTCATAATAGAACAAAAACATAGGCTATGCCTGATGTCTAATCCTATTGACATTTTTACATCTTGTTATCAATAAAATATTTGGAAATTGATATAGAACAAAAAATTAGTTTTCAATATCAATACATCGCTTTCCTTTGGCTTACAGTGAACTGTTGAAAGTTTCTTTTTTTACCTTAGCTATAGATTGTTCATGTTTTCATTAAAAACCTCAAACGAAAACAAAAGGTCAAAGTTACTTGAAGCAGTTATAAACAGTCTAAAGTAATAGGGTCTTTTCTCGGTGCTGAAATTCAACTACAAAGAGGTATTCTGTATTTGCATATCAGAGTTGTCTGCCCTTGTTGGTAGGTACGTCATGTTATTGTGATAATACGGTAGTAATAGTGTATTAATTAGCAATGTTAAATTTTGCAGAGAAAACAATGTCAGTTTTGTTAAAAAACTAATGATATCACAAACGATACCTATCCACAAAACAGATAATTGTAATATGCAAATATGGAAATAACTACGGTACACTAATATGGAAATAACTACGGTACACTGAATTCATAAGAAGTGATGAAATCTATTAGCACGATTAGGCTAAAATATGTTTTCTTATATTTTACAACTCACTTAAATTAATTATACAATTTTACCCAATTCCAAATGTGACTTAATGCCTACAAGCAAATTAAAATCACATTCCATAACTGATTGCACAATTAAATATTTAAAAGTCCATTTCTCTAGACAAAATAAATATATGTACAGAAATGGTGGACAATGTATAGCACTTTAAATTACTAAAAAAAATCATTAATTGAGCACTTAATTCTAAGATGTCAGTCAATATTTACTTTTCAGTTGTACATAGTACAAAAGTATATACATTGTATTATCAGTCAATTTGTTTATATATAAACTTTACTTCATATAGAAATATTTTATGCTTCAAAGATAAATTATTAAAACATGATGCTTTGACCCAAATCTGAACACTTTTTATTAAAGATATGTGATCGGTAAAATGCTCTACATGTACGAATCCTATTCTTTTCACAAATAAGATCATTTTTCATTTCAGGATTGATTGATCTCCAGTGTGTCTAGAGTATAAGTCTGTACATCCACACCAAATATGTACTAGAAATTTACAAAAAAGTATACTAATATATGTTCATGTACCAGTACTATCAATGTAAAATTTAATAATTAAGACCATTTTCTCCAAAAGACTTAAGAGATACAAAGTGTTAACATGGTAACAGTGACAGTGATTTGAAATCTCATTGTGTCAGATTTTTCTCTATTAGTCCCTTGAACTTTGACACATTGAGGTTTTTGACTACAGCTGTTTAAAGTAAATTGACTGTCACTTTAGCTTGTAGTGTAAAGTTTTATCATGTTCTTCATAATTATCAAATTAAGTACAGTAGATATATAAAGACAATAATACCCAGTATATATATATACATGTATAGTCAACCTGACTATAAAGGATGCCAAAAAGACAAAGCAAAACTGTCCTTTGTAGACAGGTGTCCTTTATAATAGGCTTGACTGTAATCCCTCTAAGTTTTATATATCCAATTAAAAAATTCTATTAGATTGATTTGAATTTAATTACTCTGACATTTAAAAATCAGGATTTATAATAAATACCACATTGATTAATACTACAAAAAATCAGGTTAAAGAAATTGAAAAGATTTTTAAATATTATATTAATAATGAAATTGCTTTGGCTATATTACCTTTTTCTTGTCATATACATGTGTTGATTAACGGTAATCTAACAGAGATGATGATTACTTAATTAATATTGCTGGTTTCCAGGAGATTCTCATTTGACTCGATTGTTTCCACGGTAACCCCATTTGACCAGACAACACAGCTACTACATGCTGAATTGCTGATCGTGGTCTCTGGAGTACATGGTTTCTGTAGGTTTAATGATGTCCAGTGATGTGCTGAGTGTTTGGCTTCCAGGCTTTTACCACATAGAATAATCTAGGTCATCATTGTCGAATACATAGAAGTAGCCGAGAATTGTCAAAAACACAACTGTGTTTGCTGCCAACACAAGTGCACATGCTCCCCACTGAATCTAAAATATTAAAGACTTTGTTAGTTGAGCAAATTTATCGAAGTTGAATTTTCATTTTTCTCAATTCGCAATATGTTGACACCACACAACCACAAAGCTAGTTATTGATCTATACAGTTGAAATGGTCATGAACTGTTAGGTAACTCTAAGACACTGTTTAATTAAAGGACTTCGTCAATTCTTTTTGGACCTTCATCATCTTTTTACCTCAAATACTAAAAATGACTATTATTTTCAAAACACTTATCAATTAAGAACTTACAATGTAATATTTGCCCCAGCCCTAGACCACTTACCACACTTGTGTGTGCAAATACTATGGGTAAGCCCAATGTAATATTTGCCCCAGTCCTAGACCACTTACCACGCTTTTGTGCAAATACTATGGGTAAGCCCAATGTAATATTTCCCCCAGTCCTAGACCACTTACCACGCTTGTGTGTGCAAATACTATGGGTAAGCCCAATGTAATATTTGCCCCAGTCCTAGACCACTTACCACGCTTTTGTGCAAATACTATGGGTAAGCCCAATGTAATATTTCCCCCAGTCCTAGACCACTTACCACGCTTGTGTGTGCAAATACTATGGGTAAGCCCAATGTAATATTTGCCCCAGTCCTAGACCACTTACCACGCTTTTGTGCAAATACTATGGGTAAGCCCAATGTAATATTTCCCCCAGTCCTAGACCACTTACCACGCTTGTGTGTGCAAATACTATGGGTAAGCCCAATGTAATATTTCCCCCAGTCCTAGACCACTTACCACGCTTGTGTGTGCAAATACTATGGGTAAGCCCAATGTAATATTTCCCCCAGCCCTAGACCACTTACCACGCTTGTGTGTGCAAATACTATGGGTAAGCCCATGGAGGAAACTACTATCCCTGTTGTTAGAAAGATTGCCATTTCTAAACAGGCACTGCTAGTGGAGTCAAACGAGGCCATACATCTCTTGGACAGTGTGATGGGTAGGGGTGCCAGGATATAGAAAAACAGCACAAACAGAGGCCACCAGTTGCTGTAAGAAAACAGAAGAATTATTTACATGGATATTGCAATAACGCTATTCAACATCAATGTTTTCCAAATAAATAATTTCAAAAAACCTACCAGTATAACGAACACGGACAATTGCATGTGTTTTACCTTAAAAACATGGGGTTAAAGGGTTTTAATTGTCTATGTATTTGAACATTTTACAAATAAGGCACATTTCCACTTACTAAAAATAACATTTGCTTCTTTTCCATTGGTTTTGATAATATGTGGATGCTGTCAACCGGTGAAAATATAAGTATACTTACTTGAACTGTGGAAGTGCACATCCTAACACCAAAAATGTGATACCAATAGCTGCAGCAAATGCAAGGCTTATCAAACTGGAAAACAAGTAATACAACATAATCAACTTTCTCTGAATCTTTAAATTTCTAAATATCACATCAAGTGTAATAGTTATGTCTTTGTAAAATATCAAATGATTTTGTTTTCAGATACTTCAATGGCTTCATATATATATATATATACATAGTCATATTTTGTAAAAAATTCTCATAATTACTAATAAGGACCTTATCTAGTGCATTTAGCAAATTAGGTCTTAAAAAGTCATCTGAGTTGAGTAATATTTCAGTTTAACTCACAGTTTTTCAACCCACCTATCAAAATTTTGATTCAGGATCAAGCTCTTTATGAATATAATATTTTAACTGTCTATAAAAACCACCAAATGGACAAAGAAAAATAATGGTCTCATGGACAGTTCATATATACATGCACATGTATATATTTGAGACCCCGAGAGAAAGGTATTATTATAATTATACATGAAGCTGATGGTCTTTATACAAGGGTGTTTGCTATTACTGTATAAGGTATGTATGCTAATTTACCTGATGAAGATCTTTAGAGCACTTTTTCCTCTCTAGTATTTGACCCTTTTAAAGGGACAATTCAGTCTAAGAGTACATTCAATTTGCATATACATGGTATATCGGAAACAAACCAGTTCTAGTAGAAATGAGATTTGTTGGTTTTACTGTGATATGCCGGAAAAGCCCATTGTACTGATCATGACTGTAGGGAAATGTAAGTGAAATGTTCAAACTCGCTTGCTGTCCGCCATTACATATTGTGGTCGGACATCTTGTATGCCAAACCCTAGCCCTTGCCAGTGTAGTGAAGTCTAGAACTACTCAAACCACTCTTACAGCGATGTGCATGTTCTATCAAAAAAAAATTCACCAAATCCTCAGTGGTTATGTTATGCATTTGATTAACGTACGTGACTTTGGCTCGGGTATGGGTACAGCATACATGTTATACCTGCTTAATCACAATTTAGAATTTCAATAGTATCAATCAAAATACATAACAATGTTGTGGAATTTGTCAATGTTTCTTGTATATGTTTCATAAGGAATATAGAACATTACATTTGCTTTGTGGTTATGTAACAAAATTAAGCTCATTGAATTCTCCCTTTAAATCAATATGTATGTGCAAACATCTAAACAGTCATACTATGCAGGTGATTTTAATGTCTAAGTTTGTATCATTCCTTGTTTATCCTTCCTATACAGTGTATAACACATACTCCCAATTGGAAACTTGAGCCCCCAGGGTCAAATAATTGACAGTTTGTCCTTATGGTAATGGGCATATTTAATAATTAAGATTCTATCATTCAAGTATTAGATGACAGAATCTTATGCTTAGCCCTGATTCTTTGGAATTTGGTAGAAATATATGCATTTTATCTTTATGTCTCTTTATCAATTATTTTAATTTTATCCATCCAGTTAGGAAAATCAGTGGCAAACACAATTCTGATTAATATAAACTTATATTTAGAAAGTGATATGTTTGCAATTAGCTCAATAGTAAGAAGTGTGCTATAATCTTTACCCTTTGTAGCTCCAACATAAATAGATAAGCATACAACACCATACTATTTTTGGTAAGATTTAAAGTGGGCATGTAAACCAAACTTTAAATATCAAATATTTGTATTGAATACTCACGCTGTATATGATGTGGTCAGGGGGGAATCAATGTGCGTGAAAAAAAAAGCAAATGCACACATGTAGTTTACTTTAACAAAACAATAACTTATGTACAATAGGTTAATTTGAAATGGTTCTTAATGTATAGATACATGTACAGTATAACGTTGGCTATACAGTACTGTCGGAAGTTGAGAATCCATGTAAACATAACCTGGCTGCTCATTTGTCAGGCAGTAAAAATTGTTTCAAGCTGTAAATTGAATGTCAAGATGGATACATATATAAATGACATTTAACTGTTAAGATATATACAGAAATACGTGTTTTATGACTAAGCCGCTCATCAGGCTCATGTGACTAACAGGCAGGTAAAACTTTACATCGTTATACATCTGTCATCGACTTTAATTATACAGGAAGCGTTCAATACTGTCGAAACAATAGTCATAATAGACACCACTATTTATTTATAAAATATGTGATCGTCAATAAAGGTACATGAGCTACAAAATTGTAAAAAATCTAAACCGATAAATGCAGAAAAAGATTATTAAGTCTGAGCACTTGCTGTTTACCTCTAATGCCGGCCATGTTGAATATGTGACGTCACAACAGTTTCGGATAGTGACTTAAACTTCTTATTGAAAACATGAAAATAGCTGATATATTTTATTTGTAAATATATTATGAATTTTATAACCCGTTTTTAAAAGAGAGACTCAGTCATATATATATAATATGTTAAATGCATTGTTCGAAACTAAATATCAGTTACTTGTAAAGTAAGAACCAAATAACGGTAACGTCAGATATCCTGACCACTGAAAAATTATTCGCACCCTTGTTGAATCTCGAAAAAGTCCCGAAATAAATATGTTTTGAAAATTTAGAAGTAGTATAATATTGTCCGAATTTATTTCAACTATTTTTCTTTGGCGAAAGTGACATTCTATTTTAACATATCTATTCTGTTGAGTAATTTACTGATGTCAGTGATTTAAATAGTGTAATGATGTCAGACAAAAATATATACATACTAGTATATACAATATGTGTTTATCCTGATGTAACTAAGAATTTAAGAACTTTTAATATATAGGATAAAGGCGGGGGGGGGGGGGGGGGTAAATAAAAATGTTATGCTATCAGATATATATATGATAAATATATAATCACGGTCAAAGGACCACATAACAATTAAGCATGCAAATCGAAACTTCCTTTTTCCTTATACCAATCTAATACCATCGATAATTCATGATACCAATTTAATAAATAGCACCAAGCCAAGTCTATAGAAATGAGGACAACATAATTTCGTAAGAAAATGGTCGCTCTACGTCATTTTTGCTCACAATACGGCGTGAAATATGAGCTATTTTCAATATTTTTTACAACAAATAATTTCATCTTATGTTCCCGCTCAATAGAATTTAAACATTGGATGTATTGGGGGGGGGGCGAATCTGTTTTATATCCGAATTTCAATGTCTGCTTCTTCGAACTGAAGTTGCAGATCAGTTTGTGAACATGCATTGCCAATACACAGTGTGTTTTTCTGTCTAGAATAATTACATTTCAGGACAATTAATTGATAGCAATTATTAGCAAGACACTTCTTCAAGTTGTCATCCCTTTTTCCATGAAAAATTAATTTGGGAATGAAGTACTCAGGCGGTCTGACAATTAAAATATTTTCTAATTTTGCCAGACAACGTAGTTGTTTCACAAGTCTGAGATAGCAAAACATCTTATACATTTTGATGTTTATTGATTAATAAATACATAACGTTAGTATATTGATTAACTAACCTTACCTGTAAATGAAACACTGTTTACACGTACCAGAAATATATATATATATGTTTCTGCACGCATCTAGAAATTACGTGGGAAAATAAAACTTTTACACCCAGGGTCTAGCCCCTAACTTCTCTGATTAATATTCATTAGTTCTTAGAAATATTATAAATGTTAAAAAAAATAAGCAAAATAAATTACGTATCCGATGAAACACAAAACGCCGTAACCTGCCGTCCGTTTTTTCCGGATTCAAAGTCCGATCGTCGGTTCGTTATTTACTATAACAATACAGCCATTTTGAGTCTAAAGAGGACGTGGATCTCGCGTGAAAATTTTATTTAAAATATAGAGATGGCAGACGGTACAAAGTGAGTATATTGATTTAAAAATACACTTATGGTCACCGTTTCTTTAATTTAAGGGAAAATGAAGTTTATGTTTACTATACTTTTAAACTTACATCGTTCTAGATAGTTCAATTTTCCTGCGTCATGACCGGTTTCGCAACGAGGACGGGAAATCATTTTAAAATGAAAATTAAACAATTATTGTTTCTTCTATTTAACGCGGAGATCACATATACGCTTTATATATGTTAAGTTAATATACAGGATATTAGGAGTCAAGACTTTTTGAAAAAAACATTTCAACGCGATTTTCGGCTTTGTTCTGTCCAGGCAAGTTTCATATGAAACTCCGCAGTATCGATTTGCAGACGACCAAAATCAGCTGTTTTCTCCATCAGCCGTTAAACGTTATCATTGTATGGAATATGATTTCCATTTTTTATGAATGAAATGTCCTTATTTAGCTATGAATTTGGAATTACTTGTTCTTAAAATAAATATTGACACATGCATAGCATTTCTTTGTTTATTTTATACACGATGACGTCATATACAATTTTGACTGCTAAAGTAAACGTGTCGTCACGACTATATGCGAGATTTTGTTCAATTCCGCTTTGTTATACACCTGTGTAATATAAATAGCCGAGTACATCAGCATTATCAGTCAGTGCAGAATAAGATCTAGAAAATGCCACCAAGACTTGAAAACAGACATTGTGGTGATGATGCCAGGTAAATAACACATAGAAAGTTCTAAAGTTACACAAGAGTTTTGTATTGATACTGATAGATAGAGCTTATGTTCTGTTCAATAATCTAAACATATTTATAACGTTTAATTTGATGACTATATCTATGAGGATTAGGCACAATTTGTAACAATGATATATATGAGGATTTATTTACATAAAAATAAATGACATCTTTAAAAACAACATGTTGATTACTATTTCTTCATTCATTTACCAGTGATGATTTGGCGACGGCTATCCTTAAGCCAAAGGAGAAGCCAAACAGGCTGCTGGTTGAAGAAGCTATCAATGAAGACAACTCAGTTGTGTCACTTTCACAGGTATGAATGATAAGGCTGCAACGGTACACCAGTACTCCGATAGGATAAGTATCACGATACATGCCTCTTGATTCGATTATTTTCAATACGGTACATTTGTTTTCTGTCATCTTGCATTTCCAACAGGTTTTTTTTTTTATGTCTGGATTTTAAAATGTACAACTAATGCATTAAAGGATTTGTGCAGTCAAAAATGATAATTTCAGTTTATGTTGGAAATGGCTTTATTAGACCATGTAGAAACATCCCCGTGCCGCGCGACCGGAATAAACTGTAAACCACCGATATCGAGGTCAAATTTTCTGACCACCCGATTATGCATATTTTTTAGCCCTAAACCGTGTGATGTCATAATAGTCTGTGACTTATAGCTGTACTATAACTGATGTGCTATCACTTACATCGACGGTCACAGGAAAAGCGGATCAAAGATTTTTTTTATGATTACTTTTGAGTGAAGTTAATCGTACAATAACTTTGTCTCGAATATAAATAACTAAAAGAGTGAAATTCGATGTTTCAAAAACTCTAATTTATGATCTAATATCAGGTATCTTCGTGTAATTATGAAAGAAAATCCACACAGAAATAAAAGTTTCAGATTTTTTGTCGAGGAGTTCAGCAACGAATACGCTTTAATTAGATAATATTTTACTGTAGTCTGTATCTTTGATACATTGTGAATTGCAAAGTTTGTGACTGTAAAATGAAATTTTACGTAACAATTTAAGAAATCCTTGATTAAAGCATCAAGGATATGATGCTTGACATACGTACACACCGATGATTGATCATTACAAACATTGTGTTGTGTGTTGCTAACCGAATAAGTCAAGATACATTTATTACAATACCGCAAAACGTTTCAACATGTGGTAGAAAGAATTTAATTTTGATATTATAAAAGATCTTAATATTGAGATATTAAGCAAAACAAACTATTTTTCAGACTGTGCGGTCGCTTTCAATTTTTAATCAATATGCGAGTAGATACACCGATATTATAGATATATAATTAGCCATGCCTTTGGTTTGATGGTTATGTAATACCTTGACCAGGATGTTGTTTACCTGTACACAACGCCATTCATCGAACTCACCTGTAACTACCTGGCCGCGGGCAATTTGCTATTCGGTGGACTATATCGGGTATTTGCTATTGTCTTACTGTCAATCAGGTTAGGACATCCGTTAATTGGATTGTGATTTGAATTATGGAACCCCCGTACATCTATGCTCTAGGTTTTTTATTGTCACCTCCATTTTTAAAATGAAGATGTAAAAGCAAATGGAAATAAAATATACCTGATCATACCTAGGAATATATATTACATACACACACATATATATATGTCGTACACAGGTAAAATAAAAAATGGAAGGTGACTTTTTCAGAAAAAAAAATTGTTCTAAGAACTATTTCAACTAAAGGTTTAACCTTAAAAATTATTCCAGTCTAGTACTGTAATTACGGAATCATGGCATATAGCAATCTCCCGTAATTTCTAAGGTACTGGTAAAAATTCTAAGCATGTACTTTCACCGTTTCGAATCTACATGTATAGTCATACAAGAATGGTTACAGCATTACCACACTAAATATACTTATCTAAATATCACTAAGTATATTTTTGAAAAGGTACAAGATATATCTGTTTATAATGCCTGTATACAAGTAATTTCATTTTTCATTTGAACACTATATGTGGTTACTTTTTGGATTATACGATAAATTTTCATAAATCATACTATTAAATCTCGGTATGATATACAAAAGGATCGACAATGAATATACTATTTTATGGATTTAGTATAATTTTGAAATAATGAATTTAAATCTACACTTATACTGTAATTTAGAAACATATATCAGAAATATCATTGATGTATTGCTGCTTTTTAGTAAACGTAATGGCTAAAGTTTCAAATGAACAATATAGATATACATAATATTTTCGGTATAAGTTCGGTACTGTTACTCCAATATCACATAAGTGATAACCGTCCACATTTTATTTTTTAATAAAAAACTGTGCCGTGTTTGCATCGTTATGGCAGAAGTTTGAAATAAAAACACGGATTCTAGATATATTCTTGCTTAATTTTGGGATTTTACTCGTAAAAAGATAGTGTTACATTATACTGTTTTTTATTACACAGAAATTTACATGATATGCTATCTCAATCTCATCTCAGTCCAGACTGATCCGAACATCATTTTGATATCGCTATCAAATTGGACTGATTATTTATCTAAAGTTAGATATACATGTTTGCTTGTTTTAATGTTTAAAATGGTGTAAATGGAATGTTTTGAAACTGAAAATATTTACAGCATAAAGCTAGAATAACCATTTACTCGAAAAAACTCAAATTGTAGATCTAACGTATACGTGTATGTGCTGTATAGATGTATAGTACTAGGCTTACCTTGTGTAGCCGCGGACTACTGTGACATCACAAGACCATGTGACCGCCTAGCTCATTATCTCTGAACCGTAGTCGACACTACCTGTAAATCACGACCAAAACCAACTGATAGCGCTAAAAGCTAGACGATTCGTTGCGTGGGACTTAATTTTTCATTCATCCAAAGCAATATCCTGACGTATTATCAAAAAAATATTTTGGCTGCTCAAATCCTTTAATAAACAATAAAAATATCCTGACGTATTATCAAAAAAATATTTTGGCTGCACAAATCCTTTAATAAACAATAAGTAAAAGAGACAAATTAAAAAAAGTGAATGTTTTATGTTTGATGACAACAAAGACATCAATAAGTTAAATTATAAAAAAAAAGTTAAAAAAATATGTATTCAATGTGTATCGTGATAAATCCTTTTAGTCCCAATGAAAGAATATATTAATCTCACTAATTCGCTCATCTTTTCCCCTAATACTGTTATGGTTATGAATATTTTAATGATTTTGAAATCACAATTAGATATTATTGTTAAAATTAAAGGACACTACCTTTCCGATACACCTTATAATTTTTGAAATGGAACGTAAAACTAGTTTTAAAATAATTTTGTCAAGTTGCAAATTTCATAAGCTTAACATTAATACTACACTTGTCAACACAATCTAAACAATTGAATTAAAATGGAATACACATTAATTTTCATAAAATGTAAAAAGGTAGTGGGCCTTAAATTTAAAAAATCACTTTTCAACATACATCTTAGCTTTTCTCGCTGATTCTTTCATGATTCGAAGATGTACAATTGCAGCTGATTTAAAATACCAAGGTTTTTCCATCTTTCTGATTCCGCAATTTCTATTTTCAAAAAGTTTCATAAGTTTCTTTTTTTCGTAAGTTTTAATAATGTAAAGACTTTTAGGCACAGCTTCTGAATGGGATTTGGTTAGAGAATAATGAATTTTGGGTAAGTGAAGATGAAAATAATAATGATTTGGTTGATTGCAGACAAAAATGGATGAGCTTCAGCTCTTCCGTGGAGACACAGTCCTTCTGAAGGGCAAAAGGAGAAAGGAAACTGTGTGTATTGTATTGTCAGATGATACAGTTACAGACGACAAGATCAGAATCAACAGATGTGTGAGAAACAACCTGAGAGTACGACTGGGAGATGTTGTCAGGTATAAATGGAAACTAGCTAGACTGCTGTAGTTCACTTTTTGATTTCAAATTTGTTGATAAAGACTTGGTAAGACTGCTCTCTAAGCCTTAGATTTATGATGATGAACAAAATTTCAGGGCCTGTACTAAGTTTGAAAGCAGAGTCAGAACATTTTGAATTTTGCATATGGTTGATAAGTATGGGAATCTAAAGTAACATTCAATAATTCTAAATGAAAGCATTTCATGATTTGTGTATGTTTCTTTATATATGCTTTAATAGCCTTTATGAATTCATTTCTATACAATGAACTATTGACCTGAAGTAACAACTGGGAAGTCTCGTAACTAAGTTGGGAACAGGACTTTATATAGACCCCAAAATATATTACAGAGTAGGCCCTGAATATATTTATAAAATCCATATACATTCATGTACTTTAATGATATACCAATTTCCATTTGTAAAGTTCAAACTTCGGAAAAGTAATGTGTTGATTAAATATTAGATACTGAGTATTGATGTAACTGAACCTAGTCTTATATTAACAGAAATTTTTAATTACACATCATAGGTGTATATATACTGATGTTACCGCATCTTGTCTAAAAACTAAAATACCAATGGTCATTTTCATTATGCTAATGAATGCGAATCAATTCTATCACCATAGTACAATCTGTTTTTTAACTAAACCTTAATCAGCCATACAGAGGTATTAATCTGAACCTAATTATTTTACAGCATCCAAGCCTGTAACCTTTATCAGCCATACAGAGGTATTAATCTGAACCTAATTGTTTTATAGCATCCAAGCCTGCCCAGATGTTAAATATGGAAAGAGGATCCATGTTCTTCCCATCGATGACACAGTGGAAGGACTCACAGGGTACGTTAATTATAAAATGACTTGATCAGAAATCAGAGGTTTCCAAATTTTCCAAAACACCACTGAGAAGTCAAAATTTTCTTGTATTAAACTTTTTTAGCTTTTCTATTCAAATCGCCCTGCGTCCGTGGTCCGTGGTCCGCCGTCCGTCCGTAAACAATGCTTGTTATCACTATTTCTTAAAAACTGCGGCAGGGATTTTGTTCAAACTTCACATGGAGGGTCCCGTTGGTCCATATTTGTGCCATATAAATATTGAGGCTGATCGGAAAAACAAGATGGCCGCCAGGCAGCCATCTTTGATTTTGGCAGTTGAAGTTTGTTATAGATATTTCTTGAGAACTACTGAAGGGATTTTGTTCAAACTTCACATGGAGGGTCCCGTTGGTCCATATTTGTGCCATACAAATTTTGAGGCTGATCGGAAAAACAAGATGGCCGCCAGGCAGCCATCTTTGATTTTGGCAGTTGAAGTTTGTTATCGATATTTCTTGAGAACTACTGAAGGGATTTTGTTCAAACTTCACATGGAGGTTACCCTTGGTCCCTAGTTGTGCCTTACAGATTTTGAGGCTGATCGGAAAAACAAGATGGCCGCCAGGCAGCCATCTTTGATTTTGGCAGTTGAAGTTTGTTATCGATATTTCTTGAGAACTACTGAAGGGATTTTGTTCAAACTTCACATGGAGGGTACCCTTGGTCCCTAGTTGTGCCATACAGATTTTGAGGCTGATCGGAAAAACAAGATGGCCGCCAGGCAGCCATCTTTGATTTTGGCAGTTGAAGTTTGTTATCGATATTTCTTGAGAACTACTGAAGGGATTTTGTTCAAACTTCACATGGAGGTTACCCTTGGTCCCTAGTTGTGCCATACAGATTTTGAGGCTGATCGGAAAACAAGATGGCCGCCAGGCAGCCATCTTTGATTTTGGCAGTTGAAGTTTGTTATCGATATTTCTTGAGAACTACTGAAGGGATTTTGTTCAAACTTCACATGGAGGTTACCCTTGGTCCCTAGTTGTGCCATACAGATTTTGAGGCTGATCGGAAAAACAAGATGGCCACCAGGCAGCCATCTTTGATTTTGGCAGTTGAAGTTTGTTATCAATATTTCTTGAGAACTACTGAAGGGATTTTGTTCAAAACTCACATGGAGGGTACCCTTGGTCCCTAGTTGTGCCATACAGATTTTGAGGCTGATCGGAAAAACAAGATGGCCGCCAGGCAGCCATCTTTGATTTTGGCAGTTGAAGTTTGTTATCGATATTTCTTGAGAACTATTGAAGGGATTTTGTTCAAACTTCACATGGAGGGTACCCTTGGTCCCTAGTTGTGCCATACAGATTTTGAGGCTGATCGGAAAAACAAGATGGCCGCCAGGCAGCCATCTTTGATTTTGGCAGTTGAAGTTTGTTATCGATATTTCTTGAGAACTACTGAAGGGATTTTGTTCAAACTTCACATGGAGGTTACCCTTGGTCCCTAGTTGTGCCATACAGATTTTGAGGCTGATCGGAAAACAAGATGGCCGCCAGGCAGCCATCTTTGATTTTGGCAGTTGAAGTTTGTTATCAATATCTTTTGAGAACTACGGAAGGGATTTTGTTCAAACTTCACATGGAGGTTACCCTTGGTCCCTAATTGAGGCTGATCGGAAAAAACAAGATGTCCGCCAGGCGGCCATCTTGGATTTGATAGTTAAGGTTTGATATCCCCATTTCTCAAAAAGTGCTGGAGGGATCTTTCTCAAATTTAATATATAGGTTCCCCTAGGGCCCTTGTTGTGCATATTGCATTTTTGGACCAATCGGTGAACAAGCAGGCCGCCATCTTGGATTTCATTAGTTAAAGTTTGTTATCGCTATTTCTCAGATAGTACTGAAGGGATCTGTCTCAAATTTCATGTGTAGGTTCCCCTGGGGATCTAGTTGTGCATATTGCATTTTGGGACCGATCGGTTAACAAGATGGCTGCCAGGCAGCCATCTTGGATTTTGTTATTCAAAGTTTGTTATCGCTATTTCTCAGAAAGTACTGAAGGGATCTGTCTCAAAATTTATATGTAGGTTCCCCTAGGGCCCTAGTTGTGCATATTTTGATTTGGGACCGATCGGTCAACAAAATTGCTGCCAGGCAGCCATCTTGGTTTTTTATATTCAAAGTTTGTTTTCGCTATTTCTCAGAAAGTATTGAATGGATCTTTCTCAAATTTCACTCGTAGGTTCCCCTTGGGCCCTTGTTTTGCATATTGTGATTTGGGACCGATTGATCAACAAGATGGCCGCCAAGGAGTCATCTTGGATTTTGATAGTTGAAGTTTGTTACCGCTATTTCTCAAAAAGGTACTGAAGCGATCTGTCTCAAATTTTATATGTAGTATGTTTGAAAAAGTTTAAAAAGTAGAGAAAAGATCCATCTTTCCTTTGTCAGATATAGATCATTCTTTGGTGGGCGCCAAGATCCCTCTGGGACCTCTTGTTTCTCATATAGATTTTTGGAAATAGGAGATCATACCATACAAGAAAATGGAAGAAAAAACATATGTCGGTGTGCTTGTTTTTGAGCTATTGTCACTCAAAGATACCAAGTTGACAAAATCTTAGATTTTTTGGGATTTTTGCCGTTTTGACCATACACACAAGAGTTTAAAGCCATAATTTCCTAATGAGACGTTTGATATGTATGGAAGTTTGCAGAATTTATTTTCCTGTTGTCTTCTTTAAAAATATACAAGTTTTGATTAATAAGACTCATATTTTTTCTCAGAATAACTACATATGCTACCCCTACCTCTTAAATTTGAGCTGCAAAATACACCATTTTCAGCCATTTTTACCAAATTTAACCCTTTATAGAAACAGTTGTGGTATTAAACTTTTGTTAATATTTTGCATATCAATAGGGAATGGGTTGTTCTTTCTAAATTAGGCAGAAAAAGGGGGGTCAGTGTGCTTACTTTTTTGCCCCATTTGAGAATATGTGTTATTTTTCAGTATTTTAGAGTGAAAAATAAAAGTGCTCAAATTACCATTAAATGTAAAAATAAAGTGACAAAAGCGTATCACTTCATGCAATAATGCTCAATATTTTAATAACCACGAACCTAGTAAAGATTAACAGCAAAAATTAGCTCGATACAGCTAAAAATACTGGTGCAGTGATGATTTAAGTAAAAACAATTTCAGTTAAAAATCGTTAAACTATGGCTCTACTCAAAGAGGAAAAAGACACAATTTCAAAATGGCCGCCAAAATCCCTGTATGAAAAAATCTACTGAAAATAGAAATGTAATTTTTTGACAAAATTTGCATCTGGCAACTTGCTACAGATATTGATAAAATATATTTGAAAATCTCATAACTTCTTTGATCTTTGTCGAAACGAGACTTCAACGGGACTGATCAAACCTCAGAAGAATACATCCTTAAATATTTACCAAACTGAAAGACTTCGTATTAAATTACTTCTTTAATCCGAATTCGTATTTCCTTTCCATTTGAATCAAAGCAATTAAATAAAATTGCTTGTTTGTTATCTTTAGCAAAATGCCAAGCTATAAAGATTCAATGAGGAAATATTTACAGTAGTTGTTTAGGGATGTTACTTATTCCCTAATCCGATGGTTACTTTTAAATACAGAAACATTTTTGAGGTATACCTGAAGCCGTACTTTATGGAAGCCTACAGACCCATTAAGAAGGGAGATATATTCCTGATCCGTGGAGGTATGAGAGGGGTAGAATTCAAAGTGATCGCCACAGACCCTGACCCGTACTGTATCGTGGCTCCAGAAACAGTCATCCACTGTGAAGGTGAACCTGTTAAACGCGAGGTACGGAACATCCAAATTTATAAACAGTTTTTACAATAGACCTATATAGATGTAATCTGCAAATCCGATGATTAAAAAATAAAATTGTAAGCAACAATAGATGATTTATACAACAAGAGAGAATTTAGTATTGCTGTCAGAGTTAATTCAGCTACGGCATACACATTTATTTGGTGGTTATACATATATATAATGTATTTGTCTCATATCAACCACAGACTTATAATGATGTGTTGAGTAATATAGTTTTCAGAATTACCGTATATAAACCATAATGCCAATATCTTTATGCATGTCTGTTTGTTTTAACAGGAAGAAGAAGAGGCTCTTAATGAGGTTGGATATGATGATATCGGAGGCTGCAGAAAACAGCTTGCCCAGATCAAGGAAATGGTTGAGCTTCCCCTTCGTCATCCACAACTATTCAAAGCTATTGGTGTAAAGGTATGTATTGTGAACCATTATAACATTTCTTGAAAATGCTTCCCATGTAATTTCACATTTACACATATTATCAGAGATCCTTATTAGTATATTGCTAAAATAACTTTAAACCATATTGTATTTACTGATTCAGGTTCTTTGTTAAAAAGATGAAACAAAAATCTCAGTTTTGATAAGTTTTGTAAATAAGCGTCAAAGCTAAATTTTATTTACAAAAATTGACAAGGAAAGATGGATCTTTGTTTTTAGCCCCATTAAATATTCAGTAAAATTTGGATTTGTGCATTTAGCCCCCACGAGGTATTCTGCTGTATGGACCCCCAGGAACGGGTAAAACTCTCATCGCCAGGGCTGTAGCTAATGAAACTGGTGCCTTCTTCTTTCTCATTAACGGTGAGTAAACATTAATTTGATCATATCCATTCCATAGAAAGAAAACAAATACACATCTATAGAAAATATATGTATCAAACAAGACTATACATGGTATGATAATATTTGATTTATACATTGTTAAAATACTTGATGTTTTTTTAATTAAATTTAATGTTTTGTGTTTGATTGTTTAAATTATTATAATTATCCTTTTGATATGATATGTAATGGTTTATATGATTGCTTTTATCATTTTGATGTGATTTAACACATACAGGCCCTGAAATTATGAGTAAGCTGGCTGGAGAATCAGAAAGCAATCTGAGAAAAGCATTTGAAGAGGCAGAGAAAAATGCTCCTGCTATCATCTTCATTGACGAGTTGGATGCTATTGCACCCAAGAGAGAAAAGGTAAAGATAATTGTGTACTCTGTTGCTAGAATGCCAAGTAAATATTTATTTCATTTACGTCTGTCAGAGATATTAAATATGCATGAGGTGTTATGAAAATTGATATGAACATTTTATAACTGACTGCCCTCCCTCGTACATTATGCACCAGCTACAAAGTACAAAGTGTTACCCATGTCCATCCCATCTCCAATGTGAGGGCATTTATGTTGTGCAGTATTTCCTATGATTGGAAATGAAGGAGAAAATTGATGCTAATAGATTTCATTGGATTAACTTAATGTGTTCAACATTTCTAATGATGTTAAATTGATTATAGACACATGGTGAGGTAGAGAGGAGAATCGTATCACAGCTGCTGACACTTATGGACGGATTAAAACAGAGGTCCCACGTCATTGTTATGGCTGCCACCAACAGACCAAACAGCATTGATACAGCTTTAAGAAGATTTGGTATGTTTGTTATCTTTGTTTTAATACTAAATAATCTAAAGACTCTACCTCTGTCTAATGGCATTTTTTCTCTATTGAAAACAGGAGCAGATAAATAAGTATTTTTCTTCAGTTTCAAAAGATACTTACTTTACACCATTACCACCATTGAAAAGTTTGGGCTTCTTATTTGACGTTTAAGATAAAAATATTGTAAATAAGTAATTGCATCCCGAAAAAAATTCCATGGCACTATGTCCTATATGGAATAAAGTACTGATTGAATATGCACCAGAGGCAAACTAAATTTTGTATTTTTCATTTTTTTTGTGTGTTAATTAGATACATATACACGAGTAAACACCAATTATTGTTCAAATGATGAGTATCATTTATGCTCTGTCAGCGGTGGAGTATCTTTAAATATGATAAATTAGCTTTAACTGTTTCATTTTGGCAAGATTACTTTTGGTCAAAGCACATGATAGTGAAGGATTCATTTTTGTTTCTATTCACTGATCCTGAATAACATGTAAAAAGTTTATAATTCAATCTTGAAAGCAGTCATGAGATATTATACTCTACATGGCTGATGGGTCCTGATATATTTGGTTTAGTTCTTCTTCCTTTATAATATATTCCGTCTTAGTATATTGCAGAATTATCTCCCTTGCTGGTAGGTATCTATTGTAACATCATTATTTTGTGAGCAAAATTGACATCATTTTCCCTTGTAAAGTGTGATGTTAGCAAACTCATAAAGTCACAATTAATACCTGTCTGCAAGGGTAGATAACTCTGTAATATGCAAATACAGATTATATAACTTTGCATTGATAAAAAAAAAAAAGTGGTATTACTTTTACATATGTTTAATGGCTGATGTTATTGTTTGTAGGACGATTCGACAGAGAAGTAGACATTGGTATCCCAGATGCCACTGGCCGATTAGAAATCCTACGCATCCACACCAAGAACATGAAGCTGGGCGATGACGTAGATCTGGAACAGGTCGCCTCCGAGACTCATGGACACGTTGGTGCTGATTTGGCTGCTCTCTGCTCAGAAGCTGCTCTGCAGCAAATCCGAGAAAAGATGGATCTCATTGACTTAGAAGATGACACAATCGACGCAGAAGTACTGGACTCTTTAGCTGTTACCATGGAAGACTTTAGGGTCAGTACAGTACTCACTACAATTAAATCTTTTTAAGTTCATTAAGAATTAACAAAAAATTATTTTTATGAAGCGATTTATAAAGAAGGGCAAGTTACATTAAGATATTTGAAAAGTATATTTCATACTGATTCTACTTTGACTTTAATTCATGGGTATGTTTGTGTCAAATATAATTGAATATATAGTGACAATTTTGATGAGATCAAACAAAATCTTTTGTATGTAAAGAGGTTTTTAAGGTATGATTGTTTGACTGCATGAGGTCCAATTGTATTTTTTAAACTTCAAATTTTCAAAAATGTCTTACAGTGGGCTTTAGGAAAGAGCAACCCAAGTGCTCTGAGAGAGACGGCTGTAGAGGTACCAAGTGTTACCTGGGAAGATGTCGGAGGTCTGGAAAACGTGAAAAAGGAACTCCAGGAATTAGTTCAGGTATGTCAATTAATGTTAGAATGATCATACTCTAAATTGAGTTAATTTACTTTATTGCTTTGAACGTTGTAGCGTATTAAGTAATTAAGAAGGTGTTTATTATAAAACAATCATAGAAAAGTCGCAATCAAATTTGAAATGGTATGTGCAGTGATGCACTTTATTTGAGTGCTACAGAATATGTGTGCTTACACTATACTTCTACTTTTCCTGCCTGGTTTTTAATTTGCTGAATCCTCCTATTCCAGTATCCTGTAGAACATCCAGAGAAGTTCATGAAGTTTGGTATGACACCATCCAAAGGAGTACTGTTCTACGGCCCACCAGGATGTGGTAAAACTCTGTTGGCTAAGGCTATTGCTAACGAGTGCCAGGCCAACTTCATTTCAATCAAAGGTCCAGAGCTGTTAACTATGTGGTTTGGAGAGTCAGAGGCTAATGTTAGAGATATCTTTGATAAGGTAAGACATATTCCTAAATGATTGTGAATGCTGGGATCCTACAATTACAAATATTTTGATGTGAAAGTTTTTTGAAAAAACATTGATTTTATTCTGAATAATACATAGAGTAACTCAGTCTCCCCCAGAGAAAAATTTGAACTCTTTCAAGTTCTGAGGCTAGAACATCACTGAATGTTTTTCTGAGGTGAATGGGTTACCAGTATATCAGGGGAGATTATTCTGAATCTCTATTTGTATGCTGGAATCATTCGGAGATTGTTAAGTAAACACCATTTTTCAAACCAAACAATTGGTCTTGAACAGACCTTGTTAAGACATGGAAAACTTTCTTATTTATTGGTTATTATTACTTCAGGCACGATCTGCTGCTCCATGTGTCTTGTTCTTTGATGAGTTGGACTCCATAGCAAAAGCCAGAGGTGGAAATGCTGGAGATGGAGGTAGGTAGTGCTATCACCAGCGACATAAATCAAAGCATTGATGTGTCCCTCAAGGAGAAGTCAAAGACGCATGAAAAGATTCAACACTGTTCCTCAATAATAAAGTTTTACAAGTCCGGATTCATGTCATTTCCTAACTTTAACAATGACTTGTTTAAAAATATTAGATTTATACCATTCTTAAACTCTTTTAATTTATAACTGTTTCAGAAACTTGATTGCATAATTTCATAAAACTTTTACAGTTATGATAACATATTTGAATTATTTGTGTAAATAGGTGGTGCTGCCGACAGAGTTATTAACCAGCTGCTCACAGAAATGGACGGTATGAGCGCAAAGAAAAATGTCTTCATCATTGGAGCCACAAACAGGTATGTCTCATTATATACAGTAGAGCCAGTTAATTTCATGGGTAAAGATCTTTCAGTTTTGATTTAATTCTAGAAAATGAAATTTTAACGAAAACAAATTTCCCACTATTGCAGTATGAGTACAATTTGTAACAGTAATTAGGTATTACTTTTGTTTTGTGTATCTTTTTTGTGACTTTAATATTAAACACTGAAATCACATACATATCAGATAAAAAATTACTGACTGTAAGGTCTTATAACTCGTACTTAAAGTATCTTGATTATTGATATTAAACGAACCTACAAGAAATTCTTAAAGAAATTTGTTAGTATTCCCAGTAAAGTTGATGTATATGTTTGATTTCAGGCCTGACATCATTGATCCTGCCATCCTGAGACCTGGTCGTCTTGACCAACTCATCTACATTCCTCTTCCTGATGCTAAGTCCAGAATTTCTATTCTCAAGGCCAACCTAAGGAAATCGCCTGTCTCTAAGGTGAGTAATATTAAAGATGCTCCACCGCAGACGATTTAGTATTTTTCTTCAGCTACAAAAGTTACATACTTTATACCATAACCACCATTGAAAAGTTTGAGCTTCTAATTTTACTTCAAGTTAAAGATATGAAAAATAATTAATTGAATTGCTGGATTTATATAAAATTTGGGGCCAATGGCCGAGTGGTTAAGATGTCATGACATATTACCACAAGCCCTTTACCTCTGGAAATAGTGGAATGGGACTCTGGGAGTTCAAATTCCATGTTTGCAGTTGCCATGTACTGACCACTAGCATGTCCTTACATGACACTGGCTGTTCATAGGATGTTAAACTAATAAAACCTAAACCTATGTATCAAATCATTGTTTGATTTATTTAAACCCTTCAAATAACACCGTAGATTCTTTAGTAGTCATTGTTTCAGTTTATCTTAACCATTCTGATTTGTTAATACTGGAAATTAAAGTGAGTATTTAAATGATTTTTACAGGACGTTGATGTAGATTACCTGGCCAAGGTAACTCAGGGCTTCAGTGGTGCTGATCTGACTGAGATCTGCCAGAGGGCCTGTAAACTGGCCATCCGACAGTCTATAGAGGCCGAGATCAGGATGGAGAGAGAACGCGCTAACAACCCAGACGCAGATATGGTAAGTGATACCGCAATCCTGTGATAACTAGCTGTAGAGATTTATAGTAAGAGGGAGCAGAGATTGCGTTCTATATTGAATAGATGTTGTTTATACCTGGGCATGGTGTTTTCACTTTGCATATTACATAGATTCTGTTCTTAGGGTTAGATATCAATTGTGATGGCATTACTAAGGAATCGAAAAGCAAGAATTTTTCTCTGAAAAATATATAATTTTAGGCTCACAAACACAAGAGCAGATGACTCTGTAATATGCAAATACATGATACTATTTTGGTCAAATGTATTCCAAGGACTAGGCACACGGGTTAATAGAAATGCTTAATAACAAGTAAACAATAAATTCTCTATCAAATGATGTTTACTGTTTCTGCTTGAAAAATATGAAATCTATCATGATATCTCAAAATAAATCCTTCAGATTTTTCGATGTTCAATATGAAACATATTTTTTTCAATGCTGCTTTGAAAATTTAATTTGTTTTTTTTGAAGATGATCATGGAATTCATATAACAGCTATTCCAGTAAAATTCTATCTACACTTAACTCTGGTACATAGAATTAATTAGATAAATTGCAAGAAGGAAAAAGCATTTGAAGATGCTCCACCACTGTCAATTGGTATTTTTTGACTATCAAAAACAGGAGCAGACGATTTAGTATTTTTCTTCAGTTACAAAAGTTACTTACTTTACACCATTACCACCATTGGAAAGTTTGAGCTTCTAATTTTACTTCAAGTTGAAAATATAAAATATATTTTATTGCATCCCGAAAAAAATCTGTGGCACTACCGGTATATCCTATTTGGAATGAAGTACTGATTGTGCATTCACCAGAGGCAAACTAAATTATCTTATATTATTTTTTGTGTTAATTAGACATATATATACAAGATTAAACACCAAGTATTGTTCTAATGATGAATGACATTTATGCTCTGTCGGCGGTGGAGCATCTTTAAAGATGTATACCAACAATGCTGACTAGTTTTTTTCATATGATTGTGTTTTACAGGAAACTGAGGACTACGACCCCGTACCAGAGATATCCAGAGTTCATTTTGAGGAGTCGATGAAATTCGCGAGACGATCAGTCAATGATAACGACATTAGGAAGTATGAGATGTTTGCACAGACCCTACAACAGAGCAGAGGATTCGGAGGAAACTTCAGGTAGGTGTTATGTTCTCAATAGCAATATTGGCATCTGTGATTTCTTAAAGTATTGAATATTTCTTTAAGTTGCTTTAATCAGTGTATGATGTTCAATAGATTGATTGATACATGATAGTTATTCACATCCTTCTAAGTTAAGACCATTGACTGTTTTATTGATTTTTCCACATTATGAAATGTTTCAACAAAAGAGGGAAAGTAGAGTATCTGGAAAAATCTTAGAAAAAATGCCTCTTTTATTTGACTGACATAGATCTTTTATTGGTGAACAACAGATCCCCTGTGCGATATGATCAGTCAAATTCAGTCCAATATTGTGCTATTAATGTAGGTACAAACTTTTGACTTTTTGTTTTCAGATTCCCTGGACAGACTGAAGGCCGTAATGAGCCAAGACAAGGTGGTACCCCAGGAGGAAACTTCAATGAACAAGATGATGATGACCTCTACAGTTAAACATAGACTGTTCCATAACCAGGAGCTATCCCAACTCATCTTAATAACATACTACATCAGTACGATCACGGCCGTGATGTGTGTTGGTGTCATCATTTCATACAGACTTGGGATTTGTTCCTTCATCATGTCTTTGATGTTATTTATTCACCTTGACAAATCATTTCATGTTCTTCAGTTAAAGAATAACTATTGGGTTAACATGCGTCATTTGTTTTGTAGATTTATAATTGTGTTCTCTATAATGTTTGCCTGGTATGACAGAGGTGGTAGTAGTTACCCGTGACTGCAGCATGCTGTGTGTGGTTGATATATGGAGGGAATGGATTAACCGCCTCAATGAACTTGGCTAAGATGAACACAAAATTGAATTCATAATTCAACCAGGAACAAATGATGTGATTTGTGCTTTGAAGGGCTTGTGGTGATATTGTAAGGATTACCTCCCCTTGAACATTAATGTTCTGTTAGCAGCCTCTCTGGCATAATTTATGTTGTACTATTAATGATATTTTATATATCCAGTGTATATAGCCTTCAGTCATTTCCCCAAACCGACCACATACTATAGGCTGAATTTTGAAATGAATATGTATGATGCACGAGAATGATAAGTTAAATAAATACTTATTATTTATGCTTTTTTGGTGGTGAATATACACATTTATACAGCGAGCCCAGTGGCTGGGGTCGTTGATGCGTTTTGTGATGTCAGTAGTGCTATATAATGATAGTTTAAATGACAAGCACTGTCATTGATCACAGATTTGTCTGAAATGTGATAAAAAAAATAATAATAAAGTTCCTGAAAAAAGGAAAGAGGTTATTTGTTTGTCCAAGTGTACTGCTAAGAAATTTTCTTCTATTTCAAAACAAATTTGCAAAGACTACTTTATGTGGATTAAAATAAAGCTCGGTATTGATTTCCAGAGATAAACATTTAATAAAGCATAGCCTAAAAGCAAAAAGATTTTGAAACTAATGAGCCTGATATTGCATCACTGATATAGCCCTGCTGTGAACAATAATAGTTGCGTTCAGACTACTGCCTTTGTCAGTCAATGGATAGCATTGGTGAAAAAGTCTACCAATGGGAAGCCCATGGTACCATGGAAATCTGATTGGCAGACAAAAAGGTGTGTTAGCGATGTGCCGTTTTTGGTTATAAAGTTGGACTGGTTGGATCATATGAAAAAGTAATTTCCTGAGGGACCTGTAGATTTTAATACAGGCATACAACTAGGCTACAAGGATTTTGTCAAGAATCGTCTGAAAACAATATAATATCAACAGATATGTCATTAATTCACAAATGAACATCTAGGTCCAACCAGACAAACCGTAAAAATGAAAAAGGCCATGGTAATGTCAGTGATGACGTATGATTCTACTAAAAGAACCAGTGTCTAGTAAAGTATAATAATGCAAAAATGTATTTAAGGTACTTTTTCTCAAAGTTTATTAATTGAAATGTGTTCTGAATAGATTGATTTCAAAAATTATCTTGCAACACAAGTTTAGTTGTGAATAATGAAAACCTTGTGTAACTCACAACTAAATTAATACTGATCATAATTCAAATTAAGTGATATATTATCCCAAATGGAAAATTTTCTCTAATGTTAATTTGTACTTTCCATGGGTACCAACAGCAAATTTTATGCCATTTGCAGACCAAAAAAAATGTTTATAAATTGTTGACAGCCATTGGCACCATTTGTCAACGGTAATTTTGTGATGGTGCCATTGGTTACACTCCTAACGCACCCGACTGATGTCCATCGTGCCGCTCTAAGTTTTGACTCGGTGTAGTTATAGAAATGTTTTTCGGATTCGATAGACCTCATGGGAGAGATGGGTACATGGCAACAGCAAGTGACACAGCATAAAATCATGGCACACAACCTTAAGTTGTACGGCTTAGTTAAAAGTAGAGTCAAGATGAAAAAGGTTTGGTAGATCATGAGGTATGTGCGACATCTCAAGACAAGCATGTACATGTGAAATACATGTACTTATTAGGTTAGATTCCTGTGCTCGAGATATACTCGGGAAAACATCGTGAAATACACTAGAAGGACGAAAGCAACATTACACTGGAAATAAGTTTTTGGTATGAGCTAATTATAAGACATACCACTAGATCTTTATGGAATCTAGAAGGAAGAGGAAATAACCTATGCAACATGGACACTACCTAGCAATAACGGTCAAAGCTAGGACATCGGCTATGTATACGCCAGTAGATGGATCCTAACATAGTGCCTTAGAAATACCTTTAAAGAAAGAGTGATATTGACGGAACTCCATGCGATGTGATTTTCACTCGGACATGTTAATGATGAACTTGCGAAACGTCGCAAGGTAATGGGACAACGCCAAAGACCAAATTTGATGAAAATATAAATTGAGATGTTACAGATGAATTAGTATCAGAACAAACAAACGATGACCCTACACGTGGAATGAGCGGTAGATGTATATATAGATATAGTGGAAATCGTGCCAACAAAGTAAGCAAGATAGCCGACCCAGACATCGGGATCGAGAAAGCACGATGACCGCAGACCGTCAAGAAGTTGAGTAGTGCAGCTGGCACATCATGAATTCACCCACCCCTGAAATTTTATAATGTACAGGTCTAGCATTTGTTTTAGAAGAGTGTACAAATGTGTCTTCGGGGATGAAAAGAAAACACAGGTCTTGTGGCGGGCCTTTATTTAGATTTTAATGTCAATGTGACTGTGGCTCACACAAAAGAAATTACCAGTTCCTCTTCCTAAATATCCGAGCCCTAACCATATGTTATTATCAGTCTATCACCAATATCAAACAGATGTACGGAATGCTATACATCGACCTGTGCACAAGATGGTCAGAAAGCGATGGGGAGGAAGGGGCTTTCCAACAAACAACAGCTCTAGTTGTACCTGCAAGACCAATGGAACAATCCCACCAAACCTAATTGAAGAGACCACAAAACGAGCTCAGTACCACCAGTTTTCCGAGACGTGACCTAAAGACAAAATGAAATGAAGACTATTGTTGGCCTATGATCTACCAGGGACATGATAACAAGGAAGTTAATAATTAGTACTTGTACGAATATAAGATACATCCGATCTAAGATAAGTATTCATTGTTTTCATCGCTTTATGGGCGAGAAAAATGAATGAATCTGTGTCATCTGTTGTCTGAAATATGGGGGCTTGTGTATGTTTGGTGGACTAAGGAAAATAAAGTGATTATAGTGGCATCTCTGGTTACTTTGCATGTCCGCAAGCAATACACATTTGTTTCGTTTTCGTTCTGAAGAAAGACATCCGACCGTATGAAAATGAAATCTACAGATAATATCCAACCCAAAACTATAATGCCCTAGTCTTTCCGCTAATTTTCAGAAAAAAGAAAAGAAAATGTCTACGTTTATATATAAGTTCCTCCCAGTCCCTTGTTTTTACTCTAAACTTATTTCATGCGGCGATTCAATGTCGCTTTTCCATGCCTTCTCTTGCGCAGGGATTTAATTTTATTTTTACCTACCATGAAATACGCAAAATTTAATCGCAGATGTTTACAATAATCCAATCTGGTACCAATCGGAAAACATTTTTGACTGTTTGCGATCTTTTTGCGTTTTCATTGCTTCTAGTTGTGCATTATCATATTATAGATAATTGAAAATTGTGAATATACCACTACGACTTGAGTAGTGAAAATTGAAGTAAAACCTTTTTTATCATTCATTTATCATGTTAAACTGTTTAAGAAAGAAGGAAAACAGACAGAGAAATGAGATCATTCAACGAGGGAATTAGAACACCACAATCTGCTGTTACAGGCTATGGTATGCCAGGGACAATAGTCTGTATGGATGAGGAGAAGGATGAGGAAAAAGAATTCTATTTAGGAAGGACAGATCATTTTCTGAGAGAGGGTAAGTAACAGGCGCAATTTTAGGAACTTCAGTGAGGTAATGAAAGTAGATAGAACATTCATATCCATGGGCGATCTCCCCAATATGGCTTATACAGTCATTTCCACCAATCAGAGTGACAGCAATAACGATTTCATATTAACCGTTGATGAATTGGTTCATTCTATAATTGAACGCGCAAGTCAAAATTAGTAGGCCTCTTTATTTTAATATGTTGCTAACCTAAACAGCAAGTGCGACTTGGCGGTTCTGGTGATGCCGACTGTTTAACGTTAGATCTTTGTCAGCTGGACTTGGATGGAAGCCATCTCATAAGAAATGTATAATTAAAAAATGAGAACGGAAGTGAACGAGGGATTTCGAGATCTGCCATGATTAGCGGATGTTTTGAAAGGCCACTTAATAATATTTTTGTAAGGACATTAGAAACAAGCTTCGTCTGAAAAATAGCCGAAAATATTCTTAGTTCTAAGAATATTAATCAATGTCAGTGAAACCTTTTTGCCAGAAACAGTCTTATATGGCCATGAATATGATTATATAATGTAAATAAGATAACTACACTTAAGGAGGAATTTTCACTATAGAAGTACATAAATGTTCCGCATTAAACAGCTCACGTGTCAGAAATGCCATCTCTATAGAACAAACCAAGCCACACATACCTAGATACTCCATGGTTTACAGTGAACGTATAAAAACAAAATATAGCTGATTTTGTTTAAATAAACTTAATATTTACGGAAATGCATATGGAAAAAGTAACGGAAAGAAAATCATGTTGAAATATTCAGAGGTATTCGAGTTCCATTGTCGCAGACCATTGACGTTTTATTACATGTCAGACATGGATAAACTTGTTTGTTTGTCAATATAACAAAGGAACGAAAACGTACCAACCGCCCGCTTTTGTAGTAAGGAAGCACAATAAATACAAAATTACATAATAATAATACATATAATATTTTCCGATATATTAGATAAAAGGTGATCCAGCAAACCGTTTAATGTTTTGACCTTCGCGAAATGGGAGTGTCACTATGGCGACGACATTGGAACCTTTATTTTCGTAAAAGGATTTGAACGTTTATTGCGATGTTTCACTTGAACGTTGAAATTAATAAAAAGAGGTGATAGTTTATCCTTTGCGTAGGTAGTCTAGATGATAGACATCTTGACAGGCAGAATTTATGAATTCCAGGACAGTAAAAAATGCCTGCTCATTTAGATATTAGTATTTATAGAACTAAATAAATCAAGTATTATGCGCAGAAGACGTAATTTCATTTGGAATTTCTAAATAGATGTGAAACAAGCAATATTTCTTGACCTGAATTTCAGGTCAAATTTGAAAAGAATTTCTGGTCAATTTCAAGTTAAGATTTCTAAACCTGAAATTTAGGTCAAATATCATGTGAAATTCTGGTCAATTTCTGGTCAATTTCAGGTAAGGGTAGACTGTTTGATGGGCATGAAAAAAATTGTATTGTATATGTTGTTTGTTGATAACATGTGTATTTTAGAAAGTTAAATACATTTAAGTTCATTTAAAGTTATTCGTGTATTTTATTATATGCATTCCATATTAGGTGTTATTTCAGGTAAAAAGACATAGTATTTAAAATTATGCGTATTAAATAAAGGAATTGATATTTTGACTACTAAGTCCCCAATTCGCTTTGAAATGAAAGTTATGCTAAGGTACTTGCGACAAATGTAGGTAAAATGAAGAGTGTTATAGATATTTGAGGCCTCTGTGACTTTATCCAAGCCAGCAGACTTGTGGATGACAGGTCAGTGATAAATCGTATGTCAGATATCTACATGGTTTTTGCAATTAATGTCACATTACAGACAACTGGGATGGCATAAGAAGATTAATAACCTAGTAGATATTTAAAATTTATCTTTCAAGTGCATTTCAAATTCTTATCTCGATCTTTATATACTTTTTACCTACAATGTATGTCATTGTTGTGAAGTTTGTATTAACAACTATCAAGATATAACAGTGGAGACATAGTAATTATGTCAGCTTGTATAGATCCTGTCAGGTTATGGTTTTACCCCAAAACTCATTGTAAAATAATTTTTCATAGAATTTTTTAGTACAATGTTTTAAAAATAAAACAACAAAATAGTATTTAACTTTTCAAAACTAGGACCCAAAACAGAACAGCACAGCTGGCTGCGCCAAGTGTGGAACCAATATACTAATACATTAAGAAAATGAGTTTTTGTTTTAGTTATTTTTCTTATTATTATCATTTTGGTTACGCTTTATCCAAATAGTTTCCATTTTCCTAAAATCTGGACCAATTTGAAAATTGTAAAACACTACATTTATCAGGATTCTAAATCAAAAGCCTTTTCAAAGCCAAAGAGTAACACAATACCTGGTACTGCATACAATCGTGGGCCAGGTCCTTCGTGGTTTATACTATCGGTTTATTTAGTAGAAGTATTGGTCGTTACCTGATGACATAATGCCTTCAGTATTACATTAAACAATGGTCGATGTTTTTATTATACTACGAAAACAACACATCTTTCGTGATATACACTATAAGCATTTTTTTTTAATCTTTCTGTTGAGGAACTTATTTCTTCATCAAATGCTTCATTCAAATTGGTTTTGGTTGAATAAAATGTAAAGGTCTTAAAGGTGATTGAAGCTTGGCCCGCGAGGACTTAGTACAGATTGATCCATACCGTTTACATTTCCTAAATTATTGTTTAAATAGCGAAAAATGTTACTTTTGTTGTTGTTTCTTTATATTTTTTGCACGAATCACTGTCACGAAGTAGCCTTCTTTGATTAAGGATATCATTATGGTCATTGTCTATCCTTTCTCACATAACGTTAGAGACTAATGAGGGAATACATTATTGTATAACAGTTGATTTTTGCGGGAAAGATACTTTCGCGATTGTGCATATATATTTTCTGGTCACGGAAATTCAGTTTGCTATATAATTTATAAATTAGGTATATTCTTTAAATCAAATAGCGGTATTTTAACCACATCATCAAAATTTTTAAAAAATCTCGAAAAGTTAGACCCACAAAAAGATCTGTATAAACTGTCTTTTCGATAAGATATTATGAAGTGAAGAGATATTTTGTCTTACTGGTTTTTAAGGTTTATTTTATCAAATGAACACAAACCTTCATATGTTCTCCCCGCTACATTATTCCACATCGAAATATTATATATTTCTATATATGTTTTTGTTTTGAAATTTCTGCATTTAAAGGCCCATTACCTTTCCGGAGCAAAATATAAAGGTTTCTTAAAAAACATTAATAACATCAGAAAATGCATACCGATGACCTAAAATAAGGTTACGACACCAAACATATGCAAGATTTCCTGCGTAATATATGAAAACAGTGGAGAATCATTCGCTGTTTTGCCGTCTGGCGCAGTGACAAGCAACTACCGCGCGGTATTTACGACGACGGCGGGAAACATAAGACGACCCGCGTTATGAAAATAAACATTTTATATATTTTAATCAAATCGTTCAGAAGGTGATGATAAATGTAGTATTAACGGTAAGTTAATAAGTTTTAAGACTCTACAAAATTATCGATCTTGTTTTACATTCCCATTTTAGAAATTAAAAGCCGTTTCGGAAAGGTAGTGGGCCTTTAAGTGACTTTATTCAAAAGGCGTTGCTATTAAAAAAAGTTTTTCATTTTTTAAAGTAGTTTACGTGATATAACTGATGACGACCAATATTGAAACAAACGTGTTTAACATGTATAAATGTACTGACCATATGAAGTATGGTTACTGAAAATAAAAACAAACACATTGTATTAAGTTACGTATTTCACACTTTCTTACCCCAATTTTATCAATATTCCTTAACTTACAAAATGTAACAGGTAAATGAAAGTTTAGTTACTTGATTAACTTCTGCAAGGCAATTCTATGTGGATTCCGTTAAGTTATGAAATATTAATGAACGTGGGCCCTGTAAAGCATTACGTGTTATTGATCAGCAATACATTTAATTTCTCAACATGTCATTTAATCGGCCTACACGCATATTCTTTTTTTCTTCTTCACTTTTTACCCACTCATATAAGAGAACATTACTGTTATGAGCAAGTTGCTTATCATTGTCATGTATTTTTCACGCATATTCTAATGGAGCAAAGGTAAGAACATTTTATACTTTTTATTCCATTTTCCTTGACGTTCATAATTTTTGAAATTAACAATTTTTATTTGACATTCATTATTAATATCAGACGGATTGGAGTTTTTAAAAACGGTTTTGTAATGTTTTAAGTTGACGTTGATATTGACAGTTGGTGACAACGGAAGTCGGTTTTAGGATTTAAAGAGTAAATTTGGAGTCGGGACCTCATAAATGGCAGAACGCAGATGCACGCGATTGTCATACAAGTCCTGAAAATCCATATGAAACCATTCAAAGTGTGAATATTCTGACCATTAACACACACATATCTCATAATAGCCTTACAGTTATAGAGATAGAATTACAAATGTATGAAAGACAAGATTATAGCACCATATCGACTCACTCTTTTAATATGTATCTTAACAAATAGTTTGAATGCATCACCAATCAACACGATAATAGTTGAAGTTTGAGTTGAAGTCATACAGGCTAGGAACTGAGTAGAATATAACTATTTTGTTTCAAATATATCAGAACTGAATTCCATATTAGCAAGGGAATTGGAAGACATCACGCACCAAATTAGACGAACTATTAGGCATTGTCATTTTTTTGGTGTGTGACTAAGGAACCCTGACGAAAGGAACACTTGTTGACATAGGAAAATGATCGGCTAATAAATGTGGAAGGTAAGGGATGTACTGTGATGCCATCGTTTTATACAAATTGATGTGTTTTTGACCTTTTTATGCCTTTCTGGCCTTAAAATATATGTAAATATCTAAAAGAGGACCGTAATGACCTGGTTCTATTAGAGGCTAGGCATGTCAGTGCTGACAAAGAACCATATGGTTTTTATCTTAATCAATCAACTCTCATCATTAACGTCATATTGTTAGGGTTTTGTCATTAAGTCCTTACGTAAACGAATGTTGAAACAGTTCAACTGTAAATTATTGTTCGTTATTTGTGAGTTTTATGTACTTTCTGATGCACGCTGTACGTGCGTTCTGAACTAACTGTGTTGATTTATTACACGTGTGTCGAAACATTGACAAGGTTAACTTTCTCCTGCACCAGATGCACAAAACCGTACAGGTGAAATTCCACATAAAGATTAATATGAATATGTATTTGCATCGCCTTTAAAATGAGTTATCTCACCATCAATCAAAGAAAATACGAAAAATCTAAAAGGTCTCGTGTACTTTCTATAGCGTTTCACTAGCAGCTGCGCTAAGCTGGTGGCACCGCCTGGTTAGTTTTTGTGATAAACACTATGAAACATTAAGAGAATTCCTCCTTTTTTTATTACTTTGTTCTTATTTCATCTGGATTTTTAATGCCGTTTTATGATTAATTCGGCGTATAACCAGTATCCATCCCGTGACAATGTGTGTGACGTCACTGCACCAGATGGTATTTTTAAGCACTGACACAATTTTATTATTAATCGATTTAGTGTTCGATGGAATTACTTTTTATTTTAGTATTGTAAATCAGTGATTCGTTGCTTCATATGTGGACACTTTAGATTAAAATCTGTATGACATTTGTTTACTTTATTTTCCGAAGTATATTTATAATGTACATATATAATTTTGTTAATTATCATATTTGAGTTCATATTAGATGTAATTATGTACATTTTGTATAATTTATGTACAAATGTACAAGTGTAATAATTGACATAAGCGTTTTAGGAAGATGGCAAATAGATACAGTAATATTCTTTATGAATAACTTTATACAAAGTAAAGAAAATCTACTTAAACATTACTTAAGACTTAAAAAGAAAAATACAAAAATAGGACAGTGTACCATCTACTTTAAATCAATATCATAATTTGATTAATTCTTTCCAACATAAGTATCCTTATTTTTCCTGTTATTTCTTCATTTTCTGTTGAGTGTTGAATCGCAATGCATTATAGTGTAGTATAATTTTGATATTCTAGTTGTTGTATAACGTTCCTTTTTCGAAGGAATTCTCCATTTCTCCAATAACATGTACCCAAGTATATATACATACGAAATGTTAAGCAAATAACCCTTGTGTCAAAATACAAACGCATGTGAAAAAGTCGTCTAAAAAACCTACTTATATGATGAATGCTGTTGTTTACATGTTTGAAGTGTCATACGTCAGGATTTCCGGGACCACGAAACATTACAATCACAACATTGAATCTATGGCATTTATCTGAACAGATACTGTATAGTCGCTTGTTTTTGCAGGTCAAAACTTTCTCGATTTGGACATAGAACAAAACTTCAGTGTTACCAAGGCACTTTTGCTATCGGACGTGATAAATATTGGCGACTACAACATTTTTCTTTGTCCCTCTTAGTTGTAATGTGTCCCTCCTAAATCAGGTTCATTAATACCTCATAAAGGACAGAATGAGTTGTGACGGAGAGATATGTTTTTACTTATATATTCTACTGTGTCTCGGTAAAACAATAGTTGGTTAATTAGATTCTCGTCTTAATGACAACCAGAATCATTTAAGGACGGCTTCCCATGTATACGGTGTGTAGTGTGGTTGAAGAGTGTGCGCCTCCCGTGTATACGGTATGTAGTGTGGTTGAAGAGGGTGTGTAGTGTGGTAGAAGAGTGTGCGCCTCCCGTGTATACGGTGTGTAGTGTGGTTGAAGAGTGTGCGCCTCCCATGTATACGGTGTGTTGTGTGGTTGAAGAGTGTGCGCCTCCTGTGTATACGGTGTGTAGTGTGGTTGAAGAGTGTGCGCCTCCCGTGTATACGGTGTGTTGTGTGGTTGAAGAGTGTGCGCCTCCCGTGTATACGGTGTGTAGTGTGGTTGAAGAGTGTGCGCCTCCCGTGAATTTCGTGTGTAGTGTGGTTGAAGAGTGTGCGCCTCCCGTTTATTGCATGTGTAGTGTGGTTGAAGAGTTTGCGCCTCCCGTTTATTGCGTGTGTAGTGTGGTTGAAGAGTGTGCGCCTCCCGTGTATTGCGTGTATTTGGAGACCGCAGTATGTTCGTGTTGTGCCTCGTTGTGCTGGTGAAACTCATACCATTTAAATGTAGTGCTATCATACTGAAGCACACCCCACAGTATACTGACAACAAGTGAACCAGTCGTTTCTTTTCCTTTAGCATAAAGCAGGAACAGAAAGAAACTTCCACATTTATAGACTATGGTGTATCTTAGCCCGGAGACAGAACCACCCAGAAGTCTTCCCCACAGTTGCGAGCGCTCCACTCATGGCTAAACATGAGGCAGAGTAAAGGGAGACGTTAAAGGGGAAAAAGTCAATTAGGAAGAATAAAACAATAGTATTCAAAATTATGTCGCCTTTTACGACCATACGATGGGGAGATATATTATGCAACCAGATGCTATGGAATAATGGGAATATATTCTTTGAAGCACGCATTTTCATTGAGTTACAAATTTGTTTCGTCTCATAATTAATAAAAAAAGATCTGAGTGACCACATAACTAGTTTGTAAAAGAAAAAAAAGACCTCTGCAAAATTTGTAATTTCATGGGATAAATCATTGTAAGGATTAGCTTGGAAATATGCTTTATATTGTGGGGTTATAACACAAAAAATATGTGTTTATCTCTTCTTTGATTTTTAGTTGGAGTACACATAGCTTATTTTATGAATTCTCCATAACATAAAAATCTAATCAAGGTCGTCTGTTTATCAGTTTTAATATTTGGATCAAATCCTCTTCATATGAAATTCAAGTTCATGAATAAATGTTTCTGGACCTGTCTGAAAAGTTGACAAAAATTCTTCGGAAGGCGACAATTTTCAATGTAGTGAGAAAACCTAAGTCGTGCTCGCTGTATAATCTCATCCATGGTATACTCAAACAATGACAACTTGCTAGGTGGGACTTTTTCTAACGTTTGTCAGGTTGAATGTTAACATTATAAGAAATCCTATCTGTTTAACAAGATCAACCTTTCCGTCAGAGTGTGTGTTTTCTGTACACTAGTGAGCAGACCTTGGACTATCGATGACGTCTATTACACGGAACGCTGCCCTAAATGATAGTCAACTGAAATTTAAAAGATTTGAACTTAAAATCGAATTCAAGAACACAGGCTGGGACCAAATTGTTGGGCTTTTAATTCAGATGTACCTACCACCTGCAACAATCCTAGTTTTAGCGTTGACGTTAAGGGCCCGCTATCGGAGTTTTTTCTGACTGATTATCGTGAACATTTACTATCGGTTCTGACAAATTGCTGCGCGGTGGCGTCAGGCCACCCAGGACGAATTTCAATCCTTACATTGGTGGCGCTGGCTTCGCTTTAGTCGTACTAACCTTGTCTAAATATTTATATAATGTATTGTGCCTTTCCTTGATCAGCAGGCGCCATATCTGAATTTCTTGTTGAGAAAAACCTTTTACAAATGTCGAAGTTGTTTTTGAAGTGTAAGCAGACGACATGTTGAATCTACGCCAGTAGCATGTATGACTTACAGCCGTATTTAAAGATGAAGATAGTCGCCCTGGACTCGGTAAGTACAATATTTATTCATTTACAATTGTATGAATATATATATAAGTCTACTTTTTTACATTTGTAATATTTTTTTCATTATTTTTTTTTATTCTTTTTTTTTTCAGGTTCAAATTTTAGATTTGCATTGTCATTCAAATAGACTGAATTCATCGAAACATTTAAGAGTTAGTGTGAATTATTATTGTAGTTGATATATGAAGTCCAATTTGTCTATTTCTGTTAGAATTTTGACATGAAATCATTTGGTATTCAATTGGCATATCCAATTATAAAAAAATAATTTCAATATGGAATTTAAATTGCAAAAGCCTTTAACATATTGATGCAATTTAAATATTTACACCAGTTTTTGGACAAATTATACATTAATATTATAATGTTGAAAGCATTTGAATCACTATAAAGTGATCGTTAAATGTATTGAAATTATATGTAAGTGATCCAGTTATACCGTGGTCTGAGGGAAATGGATGATTCAGTTAGATGCGCGGTGTGTGGTCCCCACTACAATGTTAGGGCCAGTAACAAGTATATTAATAACGCTGTACACAGGTATATAATGGACTGACAGGTTATTTAGACAGTGTGTGTAGGAAGCTACTTAATGAACTGCTTTGGTACGATTGAAATAATATATTGTTTACATTAAAGGATTCACCTCTATTGAAATGTATTCTGCAGTGTAGCGAGTACGAACTCCTCGATGTAAATCCTTTAATGATTTATGTCTATATAACTGTAGATAGTAGCAAATTTGTAAAGGCTAAACACCATTTGATGGTAAACTAATTGGTTCAAAAACATTAGTGTTTCGTTAGGCCTTTTTATAAAATGTATTGTCTTAACATGCCGATTAGTTAGTAGCAGCCACTAAACCAGATTGTTAATTTTAACAACTTGTATAAAATGATAACAAAACTATTCAAATTAAACTATTCACACATAAAAAGATGCATACATATGTATGGATATTGTTTTACATTTTTTTCTGACATGTATAGAAACAAAAAAATAATGTATTTCATTACTCTAGATGTGTGATATCATGCGCCTCTCCATCCAACATTGTACAGAATATTAAAATCATTGAAAATTGAGCTTTAGATTTTTGGTCGAATACACGTGTCTCTTATTCTTAATTTACTTTAAAGATGCTCCACCGCCGACGAATGGTATTTTTTTCTTGATGAAATACAGGAGCAGACGAATTAGTATTTTTCTTCAGTTACAAAAGTTACTTACTTTACACATTTACCGCCATTGAAAAGTTCGAGCTTCTAATTTTACTTCAAGGTAAAAATATTTTTTAAAAAATAACTAATTGCATGCCGAAAAAAATCCGTGGCAATATGTCCTATATGGAATGAAGTACTGATTGATCATGCACCAAAAGCAAACTGAATTATTTTTTATTAGTTTTTGTTTTAATTAGACATATATTTCCATGATTAAACACCAATTATTGTTCAAATGATGAGTATAATTTATGTTCTGTCTGCGGTGGAGCAATTTTTTCATAAATACCTGGGTTTTTATATATATTTTTTTCTGCATAACTTATCAAAGTAGGGTTAGTCAAATAATTCATCTGCATTAAACATTATCTAATGATCTTTTCTTTACGAAATTCAAGAAATTTGACAATTCTACGGAATTACAAATGTAAAATGCTTACTGATCACTTATTTTACCTATTCATCAAAAATGTAAAAAATTAAACAAGTTGTTTTTATCGTAGAGGGATATAAACTATTTCAAATTTATTTAGCACCACATTTAGGATAGTCGATTATGTAGAGCGCTTACACAGTATTGAATATAAAATATATTGTTTTTACATGTCCTTAAAGTATAATCGCAGTATTCATAGTTTTTGCCTATTAAAAAAAAGTTTTAGAAGTTCGATCAAAATACTGTCATAGTGATGAACCTACATGACATTGAAAGGGATGATTAAACCTTGATGCAAATGAAGACTCAAACATAGGCAATGATTCACGAAGTCAATATGTTCAAACAATCTTATTTTACAACCTATGTATTAAATGCACATGTAGATATATATCGCGCAATGAAGTTACTGTTTGCACAATCGGGATAATGTATAATTCTGTATAAATACTTTTTATCGATGTAAGGATCTATTAACAGGAATTGGCATGACTTGTATCAACTAAAAATTTACATCTATAAATATAAACAAAAATAACAACAAGACTTTCTACAAGGCTGAACACAGGAAAAAACATAATGTCTTGCATTCTGTATGCACCCGAAATGATATTTGAATATTTTAACCATTATATATGCATATATATTGATATATATCTATTAATGCACACCATTACATACTATGTTGCATCAATAATTTACAAATGCATTTCATGATAATCTAGATCTAAATATTTGTAATACTTGCGATGTTGTAATTTTCTGTAAGAAAACTTAACAATAGTTATAGATATACGTACTAGTATTAAACATTATAGTATTAGAAAAACACTATTATACTGTCCTGGTGACTGGATTAGGGGCACTACACGGTATAGGTGACTGGATTAGGGACACTACACGGTATTGGTGACTGGATTAGGGACACTACACGGTATAGGTGACTGGATTAGGGACACTACACGGTATTGGTGACTGGATTAGGGACACTACACGGTATTGGTGACTGGATTAGGGACACTACACGGTATTGGTGACTGGATTAGGGACACTACACGGTATTGGTGACTGGATTAGGGACACTACACGGTATTGGTGACTGGATTAGGGACACTACACGGTATTGGTGACTGGATTAGGGACACTGACATGGATAGGTGACTGGATTAGGGACACTACACGGTATTGGTGACTGGATTAGGGACACTACACGGTATTGGTGACTGGATTAGGGACACTACACGGTATTGGTGACTGGATTAGGGACACTACACGGTATTGGTGACTGGATTAGGGACACTACACGGTATAGGTGACTGGATTAGGGACACTGACACGGTATTGGTGACTGGATTAGGGACACTACACGGTATTGGTGACTGGATTAGGGACACTACACGGTATTGGTGACTGGATTAGGACACTACACGGTATTGGTGACTGGATTAGGGACACTACACGGTATTGGTGACTGGATTAGGGACACTACACGGTATTGGTGACTGGATTAGGGACACTACACGGTATTGGTGACTGGATTAGGGACACTACACGGTATTGGTGACTGGATTAGGGACACTACAGGTTTGGTGACTGGATTAGGGACACTACACGGTATTGGTGACTGGATTAGGGACACTACACGGTATTGGTGACTGGATTAGGGACACTACACGGTATTGGTGACTGGATTAGGGACACTACATGGTATTGGTGACTGGATTAGGGACACTACACGGTATTGGTGACTGGATTAGGGACACTACACGGTATTGGTGACTGGATTAGGGACACTACACGGTATTGGTGACTGGATTAGGGACACTACACGGTATTGGTGACTGGATTAGGGACACTACATGGTCTTGGTGACTGGATTAGGGACACTACATGGTCTTGGTGACTGGATTAGGGACACTACACGGTATTGGTGACTGGATTAGGGACACTACACGGTATTGGTGACTGGATTAGGGACACTACACGGTATTGGTAACTGGATTAGGGACACTACACGGTATTGGTGACTGGATTAGGGACACTACACGGTATTGGTGACTGGATTAGGGACACTACACGGTATTGGTGACTGGATTAGGGACACTACACGGTATTGGTGACTGGATTAGGGACACTACATGGTCTTGGTGACTGGATTAGGGACACTACACGGTATTGGTGACTGGATTAGGGACACTACACGGTATTGGTGACTGGATTAGGGACACTACACGGTATTGGTGACTGGATTAGGGACACTACATGGTCTTGGTGACTGGATTAGGGACACTACACGGTCTTGGTGACTGGATTAGGGACATTACACGGTATTGGTGACTGGATTAGAGACACTACACGGTATTTGTGACTGGATTAGGGACATTACACGGTATTGGTGACTAGAGTCTGGATTGTCTTGTATGTAGACAAATTACATAAGAGATAAAGATCCAAGTGTTTCGGCAGCTATAATTATGTCTACAGTGTTTTTGTAATGAATGGCATGTCGTTAAATATAACTCATCTTCAGTTTGTAAAATCATGCACATTGTGTGTGGCGTTGGGCAGTACATCGGCAAGTTATAATGATCTTCATGCCAGAGTGGTCAAGCTGGTAATATTGTCCGATTTAACTATAAAAAACTGAATGTTGAATGTCATCCTAGGCCTGGACAGACCTGAAGTGATAATAACTAAATTATATGAGACTGTATGGGAAATAGATTCGTTTTATGTACCTATCACTTGAGGGTAAAATTATGTGCTTTCCGATAGAGACAATAAATTAGGGGGCAATTCTACGACGGTGGCCCTAGCATACAAATTGACAAGACAATTTAGTTAGTAAAAATCGGCCTCTGGATACGGGAATTATTACAAGGGCTTATCTCCATCGCCTTATATTGACAGCTACCACAGATGTACCTGGCTCTAAATTGTCTTTATAATACCTTTCAAAACCCAATAAAACTCACCCATTGAAAACCATGTTCTACGGCAGGTGATTGACAGCTCGCCGTGTGTTACTGGCCGAGGCAAATGTTCAGGTATACCTGTAATGAAATTAATATGTTTACTAAAAAGCAAAAAACTCAGGCATACCACCCACGAATAGCATACTCTGTACATTATAGGAGTAAATTCATTTTTCTTTTGTAAACGATCTCGTTCTACAGTATTGTAAGTGAATGTTACTTTATACCTGGACGTGTGGAAGGATCTGGTAACATATCGCTCACGTATATCACATACAGCTCATGTTCTTTCACAATTGACAAATTGCACAATTTTCTTTCATATTTCTCGTCTCTTTTAACTTGTTATGAAATTAAATAATGTGCAGAATAGCACAATAATCAAACTTGTAAGAAGTTGGTTTAATGGGATGTGTGGAATTGCTTCTATCCGGAAAGAGTATTTAAAGCGGCCATAAATCTTACATAAATTTTAATTATAATTGGTTGATGTTGGGCCGGCTTTGTGGGTGGTCCTACTACTGCTGCCTACCGTCGTAAGATAGGCGGAATTATCTTAATACTAATCTTAATACAGAGGATCTGTCAGAACAGGCCGACTCTTCACAAACGCTCGCCCATTTAAACCTAGGCCAAACAAATATAACATTGGTTTATCATGTCAAAGTTTGTTTTATTGGCACATAATTATAAGATATACAAGCTGATTAACATATTATGGTAGAATATTTGTCTTGTAAATCTATCAATTTTACCTTCTATTGCTATTCTCTTTATATTGAATCTGCGTTTAATTGTGTGTCATGCATGTAATAGCATGTATATAGCAAACACACTTCTAAACAATTGATGAAAAAATGGCAGATTAAAATGTACAACATTCCCTCATATCTTGAAAGTGGGAATACCTTATGACATCGGTTTGATATTGCCAATCTGTTACTGTCGTAGTTGCGTCCAATTTGAAAGTTTTCACTTTGCCGGTACCGCGATGCTGAAGTAATTCATGATATATGATATAAAGGACAAAAATCATCATTACCCATGTATTCAAACACGTTTTTATTTTCATAAGGAACTTCAATAAGGCCCATTAAAATTTATTGTGATAATGAAAAACTCTTTATAAACGGCATAATATATCACTCATTTTGTTAATGGCATTACATTGCTCTTGTGTATCACTTGAAAACTGTTTTATTCATTTTCTTAATTTTTTTTCTCATTCCAATTCCGCGCTTTTGATAAACCATGTAAATTGATTATACGGATTTCACGAATATGTTGTGTTCTGTATTTGATATTTCTCCTAAAACAGGAGGAAGAACATATTGATGCATTGCTTTTCTTTCCCTTTATTTCTTAAACATGATCCATAGAAGGATAAATTGATTAATATATAAACGTATTCGTCTCTAATATGTTCATTAATTTTTTTTCTCATTCCAATTCCGCGCTTTTGATAAACCATGTAAATTGATTATACGGATTTCACGAATATGTTGTGTTCTGTATTTGATATTTCTCCTAAAACAGGAGGAAGAACATATTGATTAATTGCTTTTCTTTCCCTTTATTTCTTAAACTTGATCCATAGAAGGATAAATTGATTAATATATAAACGTATTCGTCTCTAATATGTTCATTAATATTCTATGGCATCTAAGCTCCTTCTAGTAACGATCAATCACATTGTAAAGTAAACTATTATGACTTTAAACCTATCGTATTAAACCAACGTGCAGAAGGTGATTGGGCAAAAGTTACATAAAGTCTAAAGCCTTCATCTTACAACATTTATTCACACAATGCAAACAGACAACTCAAACGTTTAACAATTAAGAAGCTGACTAACAATTACTACACCTACTATGGTAGTGATTAATTAGTGTACATGTAACACACCATTGTTTTCCCGAGTCCTGAATTACATACCCCCTCACCACACGGATTACTGAGGTGGTACTCTTTGATGTAGTGAAGAAGTCCTTACCTATCACCCCGAGCAGGACATTAACTGCTACAGAGGGGCACACTTCATTTGATACTTATTCAATGCATGACACATTACAATGCATCGTTTTATCAAGAATGAAATAAATATCTTAAATGCTCCAAACAAAGATCCCAACTGTGATATGGCAAGACTTGGAGCTTCCTAACGTTTCTCCGCTACCACTCAGTGGCGCCATGCCTGGTGTAACTGTCCGAGATATAGGCATAGCGATATTCAATTGAAGATTCTCCCAAACAAAAATAAAAAAGGAAGGAAGGTTAGATGTCATGTCTGATTTGCAATACGTTAACAACTTTAAAAATGAAGGCTTAAATGAAAAACTCGAATATGAAGATTTGTGATAATTTGAAAATTGAATTATGCCGTTTAAATAAACAGTAAGTGCAGTATTTACCGGCTTAGATGCCCTGTCCTCTCGTCTAACTTGATTAGGGCTTGATTTGAATACGTGTTTGTACTTTACGGAAGTGGATAATTGACTGGCTGCATGTAATCATCAGGTGCAGCTAATGCGAATCCAGTTAGATTCTGTGTGTGGCGTGAAAAGCGTGAAAAGCACATGTAGTTCATGTTAGTTCTTAACCTTACATCAGCGTGCATTTCATCAGGACCAACTGCTTGAAGATATATTAACATTTTGTTTTTACCCTATCTTATCATTCACGATGGACCATTCTTATTCGCCTGAATAACGATCAAATATAATGATTACATTCATACCACGTCAACTCAAAGTCGACAGACCGCGACAAATCTTCTAATACTCCAAGGAAAAGTTGATCGGGACATAACATCGTGATAAATACGGTCTTGGAGAGTTTGAATAACTGGTGTTTTTCCCAGAAGGTACTCCAGTAAGACATTACCACTAATAAGTTATTTATACAATGGAGTCAATATAGATTATACTGATCCTGTAATATCTCTCGAAATAAACAAATGTTATGGAATATTGACTGAAATTCACAAACAGACTTCATTCAATAGATTATTTTATGAAAGATTTGTAAAATTGTGCTTCTAACTTATCTGCTAATATACATTTGTACATAATGAAATGTTATCCAAAGGCGTATAAGCTACATATTAAGTGGCCGATATAAAACATTATTATTTTTTTATTTTGTTCTATACATATGTTGCTTCATTAAATTGTTTTATTTCCCAAACACTTCAAGATGTTTACTTAGAAGTGAAATGTGAATGAACTTCTTTTTAAGTACCTGTAATAGCTTGTGGAATTTTCTATTTTCAGAATCGTATCAAATATTTATTTACCAAAACGTTTATATAATATAAAGAATAATTGATAAATAAATGGTTGATGTATTTGTTGTTTTATGGATATCGTTAAGTTGCATTGTTTTGTTACGTAACACACTGAGATATTAAGTGAAATGTGTGGGAGTAGTAACCTGAAAGTTGAACAGGTTCCAAATTACTTTTCAAGCAAATACTCAGAGTAAAGCTTATTTTTCCAAATACAGTATTCGGTATCAAGATATTGGCATAAGTAAACATTTTTTGTGCTTCGTGTATTGCTAAATTGGATTGTTTTATTCCTAAAACATTTTAAGACTATATAATTACATAAAAGACATGCAATTTGCTAAATTGTGTGGTTTGTATTAAGTGATGCCAAATTAAAGGTTCTTCCATCCTTAAGAAAATTCCTATACCTTTGTCTGAAGACTGATGCATTTTGTACAAACCACACAACATTATTAATTGTACTTTGCGTAGAAGCCACCCATAAGAGCTCTTAAGACACCCGTTAGACCCCAAATACGATATTAGCAGATCTGCTTACATCTATAGATTGTGAAATCAACACTTTATTCAGTGCATTATTTTATAATATATGTTAATTGTTTTGTTAGTGGTAATAGGGTTTCTTTGTCGAATATTTTCAACTTGATACTAACTAGAAATAAAATTTGGCTTTGTCTCTGTGACTTGATATGAAACAGACGCGGTATGATGTAGCAACGGCGACATTGCTAGGTAATAACTATTTGAAAAGTACTTTTCCTTGTACTTTTACACACAGGTCGACAAGGCAACAGTTTTATAGAATTCTCATTAACATTTCATTGTTTCGTTTTCGTCCTGATAAATAACGACGTGATCTAGACTTCGAACGGGTATATTGTCGATAAAAAGATCTCTTACTTCCCTGTAGCCCCTGGTCCGTTATAGTGTAGTTGTATGTATTTATGAATATCTTTGATTTTATTACAGTTTGATTAGTATATCAATATTCATTCATTTTACAAAAGTTCACCTATGAAACGCAGTTTCGCATTAAATGAGTATTTTACCTGGGATTTTCTTGCCAGGTGGGCCATTGTTAATCTCTGCATTGGAGTTTATGAGTTTCGTATTCGTCTCTTGATATGTTTTTGTCGGAGTTGTAATAATGTTGTACTGCCTTCAGGGTAGGTGTCATTTACGTCAGCCCTGGCATTAATGATCAGTAAGCACATTTAAAACATCAGTTGGTATTTTCTTAACAAAAGACAAAAGGCATAAATTTCTTCTACTGTAAATAAGATAGGAAATACTTATGTTGTGTCTTGCAAACAAACTCATTAAAATATTTCTAATTAGATTTTTTCACTTCCATACATCACTACACGTTTGCTGAAATCCTTGAATTCTATTTGTTACACACATTTTCATTGGTTTTAGTTTTGGGGTTATTTTGTATATTCTGAAAGAATTGTACGTCGAGCATTTTGATATCATACGCGGAGAAGGTCTTTGTGGGGATCTTTAAAAACGGCTCAGTTATTGGCCAAACTAAACTTCTTTGCTAGATATCAATTCCCCACAACTGAATTTGTTTATGTTGTGAAAATACGTAAAACCAATGCTTAATCTATATTTCACCGAGCTATAAAATTAAATTATAAACATTATTCTTAATATCTATTTGTTTATGGAGTCAATGGGGAAAAACAAGCAAACAAAAGGACATTCTTTTCCTTCCGCTATAGTGTCTATGACTTCATAAACAAAAAATTATATTGCGATTAATGCTTAAAATATCTTTAGTAAATCGTTGTATATTCCATCTTTTCATTTCCGTTTTATTCTATGTATAACATTTTCACGACATGGTGTTACACAAAACAGCAGCATATCACTTCTTGATTTAGTTTTTAGTTCTGAACTTTTTAAAGATGTTTGGATGTATTATTTACCATTTTGTGACTTTGTTGTTAAAGCCACTATTATATATTTAAAATGATGTACGGTAAAACAAATAACCAATGCATTAAAGCCAAAGCATGCCTAATACAGACATGACAATGCCTTCCATAACACTGTTGATTAATCAGCCAAAAAGATGAACTACCTACACGATTATAAAGGTGCGTTTTTACCTTCCTATCGTCTTTAATGTCACATCGTTAGGCGGCACGTGTGTCACCGACTGTTGTACTGTCAGACATATCCCTGTATTTCATCTTCACTCAAATCCCAGTTGACGTTTAAACATTGAAACATGCATTTCAATTTGTTAATGTTATTTTTACTTCACGACGTTCAATCATAGATATTAGGTTTATGTAAATGTTGTTTTCGACAGAAAATCATCTTTCTTAGCATCTTATTTTTTTCTAATTATTTCAATCCAACACTGTTATAAACATTTTTTGCATTCTGTTTTATACTCATGCTTTCGAAACAATTTATGACATAACATAATAAGGTAATCTTCTTGACTGCTCCTTCTTTTTACATTTTTCAATCTAAAGGTATAATTGACCTTGGGGAACGGGTAAGTTTTTCACTCACCTCTTCACTCTGGTTAATCTACTAATTACTGATTTATAGGTCAGGGCACATAAATACAAAAAAATGCTTCGTGTAATGTACTGCTTAACTCGCTGTATAAGGACCAACGATTGATCAAATTTTAAGTTAAGAAACGAAGAATTTGTTTTTATCTGTTATAAGTCGCCTTGTAACAGATTACCAATTTATTTCTTCGGTCTATGGTAAGTCGATTGTCGGTTCTAATTGGGTGTGCATACATCAAGGTTAAATCAGGTCATGTCGTTTTCGAAACAGACAGAGGAACGTTAATGGCCATAAACTTTGAAAATATCGTACGGGTTTTTGTGACATGTTGTTGTCATTTATAAGGGTCGTGCAATGTTGAATGAAAACTATTATTCCGAACATGTAATTTAGTTTTTATCCTTTTTTGTAGCAATTAAACCCGGATCTTCCATCTTGCGCGAAATCCTTTCGCCATCTTTTCAGTAGATACCACACCAATCTCTTGGATAATTATTATTAAAGTTTATAATTTTGGTTTTCACGGATATTTATGCTGGTCAAATTATTCATTGTTTTTTATCTAGTCGCCGAAAAAAACATGCATTTAATGATGTCGTATACAAACAACCAGACCTCAAGAAAACTTAGTTGTCGTTTGTTCCTTTCATGTAATTTTAAGTAATCGTTTGAAACTGACTTATATGATGTCGCCAGTTTTTGTCAGAAAACTTAAAAATCTAGTAAATTTTACACTAATTATTATTTAATCATTATTTCCGGCATGCTACATTCACTGTTAAAGTTTTTAAAATTTAATTGTAAAGATTGTTCATGGATTAAGTTATTATCCCACTAAGACCTTAGCATAAAGCAGAGAAAGAGAAAAAAACATTGATTAAAACTTATTCGACAGCGATTGCCACTTTTTATAACTTGATTTTAATTTTACTTATATTAATTTTTATGTGCAACCACACTTTGTAATCTTTTTCAAGTACATGCATAAATGTCAATATTACTCAACGATCTTCCTTTTGTACTTTCGCAATGTCTTTAGGAGTATTCAAAACTATAAATTACATTCCCGAAGAGCCATCGAGACCTGGCGAAAGTATTATAGGAAGGTAGGTGAGGTTTATTTTTCTACTCCACATGTACACGAACTTTTTTATTGACTGTAAATAATATCCTACATCTAGATTCAAAGTCAGTTTCGGAGATTTTAATTGGATTGTCGTTTTTTCTGTACTTTGATTGGATGGTCATTTCAGGGCCTTTGGTTGAATGGCGGCTTTCTTTGTTTTGATTTGATGGCTACTTTCTTTGTTTTGATTGGATGGTCACTTTCATTGTTTTGATTGGATGGTCACTTTCATCGTTTTAATTGGATGGTCACTTTCATTGTTTTGATTGGATGGTCAATTTCTTTGTTTTGATTGGATGATTACTTTCTTTGTTTTGATTGGATGGTTACTTTCATTGTTTTGATTGGATGGTTACTTTCATTGTTTTGATTGGATGATTACTTTCTTTGTTTTGATTGGATGGTCACTTTCATTGTTTTGATTGGATGGTCAATTTCAGAGGTTTTTATTGCATTGTCATTTTTACTGTTTTTGGTTGGATATTTATTATTTTGCTTAAGAGTTTATGAATTTGTACAATTTATATTTCCATTCAGTGCGTATAACGTTATATATCACAGACTGGGTAAGGGGTAATTTGACAATGTTCTTGGGGAAAAAACGTTGGGCTTTGTTTTTATGAAAGAGAAATACATATGTATAGAGATAAAGTGGTAAATTTATGACGCGACAAGGACATCTCAATGGTTGAATAAATCAACGTTCTTAATGCATGCCTTGCTTTCGTTGAAGTTTTTTCTCCAATCGTGTTTCACGAGTAACCCCCCTTTATACAACTTCGAGATTGGTTCCGTGTTCAACTTGTATTTGTCAGGAGATAACTTTTTGTTCAATAAAAACGTCATAACCTTTTGTTTCTCTAGTTTATCGTGAGTTTACTTGGACATGCTTGACAAAGTTCAAGTGTCAGATGTAGATTAAAACACATGTGGCCTAGAGCAGCCGCCTCGATGGAGTGTTTGTCATGCCACACAACGAGTTTGGTTTACCGCTTCTCATCAACGGTCAGTATGCTTGCCTGGCAAGCACGAGGCCTGGCCGAAAAAGGGCGCAAAAGTCACTGCCACGTGTCAAATGTGTCACACAGCTGATTGATTTGTGTGTAACACGCCAGTTACATACCTGGTGCTGTTTAGGGAGGACATGGTATCTATTTCTCCCCGGGAATGTGTATCATTGTCCCCCCCATCTACTTACTAAGTATACTTGTTTGATTTTACCTCATTAACAGTGTGTGGCTTATTACAATATCAATTAAAATCAACTTATCGGTCCAGTTTAAATCTGACACACAATATCGGTTTCCATCAAGCATCATACCAAACAACATTAACAATGCGGATTTTTTCCTTCTTTTATTTAAGAATAGAGTCAATACGTAATCAGTTCGATCTTTGTTGACTTAATCTAAATATTCTATTACCTCTACCATGACCGCTGACGACTACCTACCACAGTATATATGACAACTGGGCACCGATACCGTAAGGCTGATAATGTAAATATACATAGGCTTTAGGAAAATAAACAAGAGATGGAAACAAGGGTTTGATTACCGACTTGGGAGGTATTCTGAAGGTAAGACTTATCCCATAGGAACTGGAAATGCTGATATATTGTATCGCATTTAAATCTCGAATCTTGTTTGAATCTTGATAATATTGCATGATTTGTTAATTTTAATTCTATAACTTACTCTTTATGCAATGACAAAGCCTTTTTTAATTCAAATATTTTGTTGTCATATAATGTAATGGAATCGGTTCCGCATTAATAGAACGTTTATACGTTTATATTGCAATATTAAGACATCATTCATAGTTACATAAATACAATTATATGAAATTATTTACTGAAAATAAACAAAGGGGTAATGGATACATGTATATGCACGTTGAGTCTGCAAAGAATGTGTGACATTCATTATAACAAAGATGCAATAGATTGCACTTCCTACCACCAGCATCCTAAAGAAAGGATGCTGTTCAATTAACCTTATCATTCTTATTCCGTTTGCTTATTTTACCAAAAATAAATATTCTCAAATATGGAAATAAGTATAGGTTAATAAGTATGAACATCAAATGCATATTTTCCTTGTATGCAATAGGTATACGGCTTCGATAAAATCAATGCAAACACAGTGCTCTCGAATTTCAATGGCGAAGTGGAAGGAACGCATTCCTCACATTCCTCACATTCTGTTGTCCTTTTAAAACGTTGTTGATTATGATTTCTATATTAGTTTGCCGATTTGGAGGCAACATCAAGTGTGTGGGTTTTTTTAAGTAACCATTTAGCATTGAATATCAATCCAGTTTTTGTGTTCTTTATATTTCTTATGGAGATCGAATTGAAAAGAGCGTGTTTTAAACACCAAAAGATCTCCCTCGCCCTCATGTTAGTTTTCGAGAATATGTAGGTGTCTTTCCCTTAAATCGAATTCCATCCTGATAATTATTGCCTAACGAACACCTTTTTCGAAACTCTTGTGACCCGAAATGGGGTCATGCGTTTTGGTGTCAAATATGTTTTCACAGTCTCAGACTTATCTTGTTTCTTAAGGTGCTGTGATATAATCTTTTGACGGGCAATTCTTTTACACTTCTTGTCCATGTTGATGAACGGACACACCATCCAGTAACGTAGGAGGCCATTGGTCTCGCTGTATCCTCTTACACTTTCAAACGTTTTTCTTGGCTTTAGTTGAAAATGAGCAGAATATAATGTAATCAATAAATAATTACTGTGAAACCATAAATATTTCTAAAGAATAAACTAAACTAGTTAGCAAAACAGAAACAACTTAACTAGTTAGCAAAACGGAAAAACCTTAAACTAGTTAGCAAAACGGAAAATACTAAACTAGTTAGCAAAACGGAAAATACTAAACTAGTTAGCAAAACGGAAAAACCTAAACTAGTTAGCAAAACGGAAAATACTAAACTAGGTAGCAAAACGGAAAATACTAAACTAGGTAGCAAAACGGAAAATACTAAACTAGTTAGCAAAACGGAAAAACTAAACAAGGTAGCAAAACGGAAAATACTAAACTAGGTAGCAAAACGGAAAATACTAAACTAGTTAGCAAAACGGAGAATACTAAACTAGTTAGCAAAACGGAAAAACTAAACTAGGTAGCAAAACGGAAAATACTAAACTAGTTAGCAAAACGGAAAATACTAAACTAGGTAGCAAAACGGATTTAATGTAGTTAGCAAAATAGATAAATTCAAATTAGTTAGTGGAAGGAAAATTCTATACAAACTAGTTAGTGGAAGGAAAATTCTATACAAACTAGTTAGTGGAAGGAAAATTCTATACAAACTAGTTAGTGGAAGGAAAATTCTATACAAACTAGTTAGTGGAAGGAAAATTCTATACAAACTAGTTAGTGGAAGGAAAATTCTATACAAACTAGTTAGTGGAAGGAAAATTCTATACAAACTAGTTAGTGGAAGGAAAATTCTATACAAACTAGTTAGTGGAAGGAAAATTCTATACAAACTAGTTAGTGGAAGGAAAATTCTATACAAACTAGTTAGTGGAAGGAAAATTCTATACAAACTAGTTAGTGGAAGGAAAATTCTATACAAACTAGTTAATGGAAGGAAAATTCTATACAAACTAGTTAGTGGAAGGAAAATTCTATACAAACTAGTTAGTGGAAGGAAAATTCTATATAAACTAGTTAGTGGAAGGAAAATTCTATACAAACTAGTTAGTGGAAGGAAAATTCTATACAAACTAGTTAGTGGAAGGAAAATTCTATACAAACTAGTTAGTGGAAGGAAAATTCTATACAAACTAGTTAGTGGAAGGAAAATTCTATACAAACTAGTTAGTGGAAGGAAAATTCTATACAAACTAGTTAGTGGAAGGAAAATTCTATACAAACTAGTTAGTGGAAGGAAAATTCTATACAAACTAGTTAGTGGAAGGAAAATTCTATACAAACTAGTTAGTGGAAGGAAAATTTCTATACAAACTAGTTAGTGGAAGGAAAATTCTATACAAACTAGTTAGTGGAAGGAAAATCCTATACAAACTAGTTAGTGGAAGGAAAATTCTATACAAACTAGTTAGTGGAAGGAAAATTCTATACAAACTAGTTAGTGGAAGGAAAATTCTATACAAACTAGTTAGTGGAAGGAAAATTCTATACTGGTTGAGAAAAGTGGAAAAAATCTAAGCTATTTAACAAAACGGGACTACCTGAACTAGTAAGTGAAAGAGGGGTTAATAACTGTAAGTAAAACTAAAAAAATAAGTTAACCGGGAAAAACAGTTAATAAACGGAAAAATCAAGGCTTGATAGAGGAAAATATATAAATCTAAACTAGTTAGCAAAACAAATCAACTCATCTCATTGTAAACGGTGAAAATCTAAGATTATTTAGGTATCGTTCTATAAATGGTTTTTGCATAATTTCTATTTTTTCAATATGTTACATAAATTTATTATCGATTGGAATTAATTATCTGATCTCCAATGGTGACATCTTTTGATTTCAAATAAACACATTATAAAAGATTAATATATAATTTAGCTAAATTGTCTAAAAGGGTAAGACGGTTTGTATTGTACGTTACAAAACCTTCCAATATTGTGACTTTTCCATACACATTCAACGAAAAAAAAGACCTTTTCAAATGAGTGAAAACAAGCACGTTTTCACTCCTAAATATCAAATATTGTATGGAAATATAAAACATTTGGGAAAATAAAGATAATGAGGGAATCTCTAAACAGTGAATGTAAAATGTCACCAAAAAGTACATCCATTCTCCATATGTATTGAAGTAAAATGTTAATCGATTTGGTACAAGATAACCTTTTGAATTGTGGAAAAAGAAATGCGGTATATTATGACATTTGTTTGCAGACTGAAAATTCTCTGGTCACAATTTACAAGTCTATGTTTTACACTCATCAACTGATTTGTTTCTTTACAAAACTTTAGGAACACTTATGAGATGAATTTGTCTTTTTTTCGTTTGAAGACTGACATTGTTATTATTGTAGATCTACGGTCTGGAAACGTAGAGAAAGTCTGCCAAATTGTAATTAATCTTTATTTTAACTCAAACTTTAAACGACGGATACTTATGTATATTTTTCCTGAGAATGGTTGTCCAAGGAAATATTTACATTTTATTGGAATCTTAGATCGACGACCCTTTCAAACTCCCTTCGATATGTTTTTCGTTCATGGAATTTGGGCCTATGTCAACGGGATTTTTTTTTCTGTACGCTTAATTATGTTACAAAAGGCAAAATGTCAGAAAACAAAACTACAGTAGCTTGCACTAAGAAATATTTAAAAAAAAAAAACTATGTTTACTCACTGTGATAGCTAAATATGTGGGTTTTTTCTTTCTTTCTGGACTTGGACGTGATCGAAGAGGATATGTTAACACCAAAATCCAATAGGGACTTTCAAGTGTTCACAGTCCATCCTACTGTTGAACATATCACATGTTCGTATCTTAAATGATTCTATGAAATATAGAAATATATATAAATATACTGAATAAATGGAAGTATTTTACCACGTTTCTTTAACCTGAAATTGATTTCGAAATCTTGAATCATGCAATGTTCAATATTGAAAAGGTCAAGCGAGGACTGACAAAATTTCGATTTCTGTATTATTCAGGAACTTTATTAAATAGATGAGATTACTAAATTTGATCTTAAATAGATTCAGGACCGCTATACCAAGACTGATTTCCGCGGATGAGAAGACTAATACTTTTATGTACATACTTTTTTTTTAATTTAATCCCCCGGACTTGTTCCCCCGGACTTTTTACCGTGATCCAATCGCCTGTCAAAACCATAATAATCTACACCAAGGCCGGGTCCTCACTTTTATCTCGTGGGTTTTTATTCAATCAGGTATAATGAGATCAGGCCGCCAGAGTGGGACTGGTGAGGAACGCGGCTTTAATCTGATCTAGAGAAACCGTTCAACCAGTCCCTCTCGCCCCTGTCAAGTAGGTGTTCTCAGCTACCGGGTGGGCCTGTGTGGGTTAGACTAAATGCTCGCAGATTGGAACACGGCGATAGCACCAGTCATGTTAAACTTTAGGAAAATAAATAATTTCATAATTAATTCTGAGCTTCAATTCAATTATAATAAACCCGTGTCTCGATAAAAAGACCGAGATTGGTAAGCACGTGCCTTTGACTAAATGTGGTGTAATTCTGTCATATCTCCTAAAGAGGCCTTTGTCAATCGTATATAACCTGCCTTGTTATTAATTCAGCGGTTTGACAGGCAAAACCTGGTGCATATCAGTAAAATATAGATACATCACAAATATACTAGATCTGAGAGATCATGTATGATAAGCTTTGCGTTGTAACAAACGTAATGAAACTGATGTACCTTTTCCAATTTTAACTTCACAAAACAATAAACTAAAACGTCCATCCTTTTATACCAACCCATGTATAATGAAGAAATCGAGCCATTCTCAGATTTTATACGACCTCGCGATTCCCCGCAGTTCCAATTGCAATCTGGTTTTTAAGCTGACTAGCCTCTACCGAATGCTATATATACTACAGTACGGCAAGACCGCACACGCGGACTGCATATTGTCTACAGTGCATTATCAAATTAATACACATTGAAAGCTATATTTTTCTTATTCTGTGGCAATACATGTAGCACTTAGATAAAATTCAACATCAAATTAATATAAATGTTTGTTATCAGCTGTAGGGGAAAGAACGGAATAGGCAGGCAATTAATATATTTTTCTGGTTAAAGATCATGGTGATAGTGAATCAAAACTTTTTACTTCATAAAACTGTAAGACTTTCTTGGTGGGACAATGGCATCAGCTCGTGACATCTCGAACAGCTAGACCGGGCCACAATTATGTACACGACGACATATACAAAGAATGTTGTTTATTTGCCGTGGTGGAGGTTCCAACTTCTTGGGTGGTCCGCTCTCTGTGGCAAACCAGTTGCTAAGCAACAAATGTCGGGCTGCTGTTATTTGAGCAGTCCCATTTAAATTCAGCCAATCGGCGTGAACGTATGGGTGATCTTATCGTGTCAATCATGACCTGTGGGCGGAGCTGCAATGCAAATACAGGACTGTTACAGGCAGAACATTGAGAAAAGACGAGAGATCGGATGAGTGGTTCATGTGTTTGGATATAGTTTATACGTGAATCTATGTCGAATTCAGAATGGAAACCTGGACTAATCGAGTTTATTGAATGTGAGATGTTAAACATGTATAATGGTGTTTGTGATCCCTTTGGAAATAGTTATATTTGTACGACTAACCACGTGGGATAAGACGTTAGTCGCCGACTAAATATACGCCAATGTGATCTATTTTCCCCCCATCCTTGCAGGGAGCCACGATGACGGTTCGGAGAAAGGGAAATAACAAAGAACTGGAGGATGAATTGTTTACAAGGACAAGCTGGGTAAATGCTGAAGAGGCTTACAGACAAGTGAAAAAGGTATGTTTCATTGTATAATTGTTGTAAACACGGATCGGCCTCGCACTCCCCATTGAATCGTGGTGCCTCTCTCTATATACATCGGCTACATGGTAAATATTCAGGGGTGACCCTTCTATGGAACTAATGTTGCTGCTGTAACTCCAACGGAGTCAAATCCAGTCGAAAATGTTTACAGAATGTTAAGATATTTTTGAAAGAAACCCCCCAATTTCCCGAGAAGACCAACCAACAAAACATTGAATATTTCGCCTGGCCCCGTGTGTCGACTGACAAGCCGATTCTAAGCATTGTGTCGAGTCATTCAGGCGGAGAATGATTGATGATTTTTTACTGAATATCAACAAGTGCACGTTTGCAAAGACATTTCATTGATAAAACTTGCCCAACTTTATTCATAAGAAATACATACACATTCTTCTTCTGTCGCCTCGGGAAGACTTGTCAATTTATACACAGCCTTGATCCGGTTCATCACTTACATGTACAGTCCATATTATCCATTAAAATTTCGTCTGTATACATTGTGTATGCAGATCTCGTATTAAACGGTGAAATAATGCTGTTTTTGTTTTGTTTAACAGGGGAAAGCAGACGGTAACAAAAGTGCTTTGTGGTTACGCTGTCATCTACAAAACTACTTGTTTGCCATAGGCAGTTTCATTGACTTACATTGTGGAAAGGTTCTTTTCGTTGGATTATTGCTTCTATCATTGTGTTGTGTTGGCTTGAAAACAGCTAAAATAGAAACTAACATCGAGGAATTATGGGTTGAAGGTAAGCATTTACGTCTACCTATCTGAATTCACTTCAATACAGGGTAAGAAAACTCTTCCCATGTTTTGAAGTGCTATTTGATCATCGGGCGTCCGCCATCTTGTGACCTAGAAACGAAACGTTGGCGGTGTGTGGTCCTGGGTTTATTTTTGGAAGGCAATGTTCAGTACCTCATTATTTCACCGAATACCGCTTCCCCCGTGGTATGTTTCATCGAAACACTGCTTAAAGAAAAGCATGGCGATAAATGAAAGTTGAATTTAGCGCCACCGATACTCACAAAGCAGGCTCAGCCTTAATCCGATCGATAGTCTAAATATTTATATTGTCTGTAGACCCGGCAGCCTATCCACGAACTGCCGATCTAACAAACTTCAGGGTTCGGGTTTGGAATGGAAAATAACGGCAATTGCATCCATGTTATGTAATATTCAAAGTATGTTACGGGGAACTTTCAAGTTTAACTGCATAAACGATATGTAATTTAGTGTTCATGGCTAACGTAACGAGATTGAGAGTCTGATAGGCAATTTTAGGTCAATCGGAGAAAGGCAATGTTTGGGATTGTGTGGGGTATTTTTTATGATAATAAGATATTACAAACGTTATTTGTGAAGGTATACTGTAGTAAGCTGTGTAAAGATAATTTGTTATCAAACATGATTAATATGTTATTCTATTTTATTCTACTATACTATTTAAATCTCTGACTATACTAATTTATTCTACCAAACTGTAGCTCCATGTATACTGCTACTTCATTTCAAAAATATATTAATTTGTTCAATGACAATCAGGCATACATTATATTTATTTGGTAATACATTGTTGGTAATAATAATGGTACAATTTTGTTTACATTGTATACAATTAATTATTAAATTGAACATTGTACAACATTGTTGGTAATATGGACAAAGTAATAATATTGTTCCAATATTGTACAATTTTGTTTACATTGTATACATTAAATTATTACATGGAACATTGTACAATATTGTTGGCATTAGGAACAAAGTAATAATATTGTTCCATTATGCTGGCTTTGCATACAAACATTTTTTTTTAAAATTTCATTTGAATTATAAAATGATAAAAAATATGGTATTGACTTTTAGTTATTTTCAGAAAATTATATTAAAAAAATTGATATAATTTGATTTGAGTTATAAAAATATCCCTTTTTATGTTGAATTATTGATTTATTTTTTTTTGAAAAGACAATATCTCATTCAAATCTTGAGGTGCATATGGTTTGTTAATAAATATTTTAATTATTGAGTGAATTGCATGGCAAACATTGATTATTTAATTACCATAATTACAGTGGTTTTCATCAGATTTTATATTGATTTGTTTAAAATTACAAATAAAAAAAATAATTGGCATATTGAATTTTAAATCAAAGGCAACTTTTCTCAGACACTTAAAAATTCTAAAATTTAAAAAAAATAGTTCCGGTGTAATTTTCAAAAAACTTTTTTTTTTTAAATGAAGAAATAATTACAACAGTGCAATAAAATTTGAAATCAGATCTAGTGCAGGCGGGTGCACTGAATGTACCAGCATTTGACATATCATTTTAGGCTTCTGGTGTAATGCTGGCTGGCGCTGAATTTTTTTTCCTCACTCTACCTTCATGAAAGGTTGAATTGTGTGAACCCCTTTGTGTGAAAGCTTTGCCTCTATTTAAGAAAAATCAGGTACTAAAAGGTGTAGAGCAGAGGCAGAGTTTTACTAGTGGATAGTGAACTCGGCTCACTCAAACACCTTTATATGCAGAACTGCCGTGTAGGACTCCATAGCAGGGTCGTAAAAAACGAAAAACGCTGGGCAAATGTTTTGTGGGTAAGTTGGAGATAGGTTATCCAAGATAAAATATCCATATGCTCTCAGTTTGTTGAATGTAAAGTCTATAACATCTACACCATCTGGTCTTTTTGTTAAAATATTTATTTTGTTTTTATTATGCCCAAAGACCTGAAAGATGCAATAACCCAATAAAATGTGAGCTCAGTATAGAGGACCCATATTGTTCCCCTGGTAGTAAAAACACGTCTTTTTACTGAAAGGCCTGTGTATCACGTTCATATAAAATTATTTAAATTCATAAATTGAATTTAAATTTTATTGATTGTAATCTTGAATAAAAAAAAAAAAAAATCTTATTAATCTTGAATAAAAAAAAAATCTTAAAATATCTTATTCTGTTTACCACTATATAAGTATATATCACAAAAAAATCCCGTAGGATATATGTGAAAATGGGTTTAAAGAAAAGCAAGGCTTATTATAAAAGGAGGACAGACTATTGCATGTCAGTTAAATAAAAATATGTAAAGTTTCAGATTCCGCAAGTGTTAATGTAATGTAATTCTGTAGTAAATGGTTGGAAGTGTCTATAATATGTCATTTGATAAGTCAGGACTATTTCTCTTAGTTGATAAGTGATAAAGATACATGATATCATTAGTGGATTTGGATCATCTGTCCAGAGATTTAAGTAGACGCAATAATTATAATCATTATAATTAAGTTAAGAACAAAGCCTGGCATTAGAACAGTGAGATATGATACAGAACGGTGAGGAAGTGGACAGCCAGGGTGGTCTAGTTATGCTGATTTTCACAATGAATAGTTAATAGGATTTTGTCATGAACAGGTTGTACAATGAGTGTGTGTACCTGGGTTTGTTTAATAGGTTATTATGTATAATTGGACTCACAGTAGACTGTGACAGTTGTCGATCACAGACTGTGGTGGGAGTGTACCGCTCAACTGGCTCCAACTATATACCATGATATTGATAAAGCAATTGCTACAGGTCATGGCATTCGACAATGACAGGTTTTGTTGGTAGACCACACATGTGGTGAACTTCTACATGGGCATGGAGGTTTACATATCTCAGTAGAATGGCTAATGAATGAAGGAAACTTAATCAGATTCACAACGAATGATCATGTTTAAAATCTCAATACAAGTTAGGTGTTTTTCTTTTCGAATCAGTTTGGTCTTGCTACATTTTTCTCAGATATAGATTTTTACAGTTCTCTTGCCTTTTTTTTTTTTTTTTTTTAAAGTTTTAAAACCCATCTAGATACAACCCAATGTTAAGAATTTTTGTTTCACCTGAAAAATTTTAAGTATGGCAGTATTGGAATCCCATTTGTATTTATCATTTATTCCAACTGATATTAAAAATAACAATATTGCTATGTTTGAATCTGTCTAAACAGCTATAACCATCAGAGCTGTTATAAAATAGCGCTTATATTTTGTTTCTTCAATCATGGTATAATTTGAAAAAAAATATTTTTGAAAACCGTCTTTTACCGAGTTAATTTTGTTAAGCCAGTAAAAAGTAAGTGATTTTGACAGTGTATAAACTGTGTGTGTGTGTAAGTGAGATAGAGGGTCTGGGTTTTAGTGTAGATATAATGGAGACTATAATGTACATACAGGGCACTGTACAGAAGAAGTGGTGGCTCGGGCCTTTTTTATGTCAAGCCTTCTTATGTTGGAATGTGGAGAATGAATGGATTCGGTCCTTCGATATGAGGTGTCCTAGGGTTTTTGTATAAGTTTATATGTAGCTATACCCAGGCTGGGATCTTTCTGGTTCACTGACCAGGTATACATGTAGGGGGTTCGGTCATTTTATTTGGCGGTCAGCAGCTGACCATGATCAAATTGATCCAGATGGAGGTTTTGTGTTAAAAAATTGTGAATAAGAGAGAGAAAAGTTAAATGTGAATCTCCCGCGAGTATGTGTTATACACAATGTTTCAACTACCATTGCCATCCTCCTATATCTTCACCCTACTCGTGCTGATAATGTATAGTTTTTATGATCATGTTTTTCCTCGCAAGGAATTTTTTCTTATTGTAGGGTTAGGTCTAAACAAGTCACCTGACACTAATTACTTCTAGGTCCTCGCTGTTTAGGGTTATGCCACCATCTAAGATTTAAACTTTTGATTACTCTGACTGTGAATAGAAGTCTTCAAATCAAGATCTGACTACACTCCTCATGAGGTCAAAACAAAAATATGAATGGTTTGATTCAAAATTGAAAATGTGAAAATATTCCGTTTACATCAGTTAAATACATTGTATTCAATATTTAATTCAGCGTGATTTTGAAAATTGTTTCTTCTGGCCTATTATAGTTTTAATCTTCCTTCATACATAAAGCTTTATTCTGTAACGAAATTGGTAAGATAGATATTCAACAAATAGACTATTGAGATCAGCATGTTGAAAATTAATATTTTTTATTTTGTAGTTGTTTTTCAATTTTCATTCAGGCTTTTTGTTAAAGATTTCTGCCACATTTGCATGTAATACAAGCAGTTTTTATGGAGATCCTTTAAAACTACTGTAATATTAATTAGGAAATATATAATTAGACTGTAATGTTAATTAGGAAATATTACATGTTGGAAGGTTTAATGTCCCAACTTTATTCCCCTAAGTCATTAATCCCGAGTTGTTTTGTATCTGTAATTAGATAGAGATACCTACAATGTAGGCGAAAATGTTGTCTCTCACATTTTATCCCGTAATATCCCCTTAGATATTTCACTTCTGATACTGCTAGCTCCAAAATATAATGAACAGAAAATTATAAAAAGACTATCTTCGCTTTTTTTTTGTTAGTGCAATTTCCCAAAGATGATTAAAAAAAAATTGATTTTTACTTTATTATTGATATCGTGTACAGAGAGAGATGTCCTAATTGCATTTAGTGATAATTTAATGCCCACCACTTGGTGAGATTCTGTCCTGGTGTGACTATGCTCTGTAAATATATGCACCCCCCTTCTTGCTTTTATTCCCATTTTAATAAATACCCTGGATTTAAAGCTCGAAGCTATGTAGCCAGTTTTTAACAGATCTGTTTTTGCATAAACCATCAAGATCTAGCACTACTGTACTTGTGTGTTTCTATGGTGAGGAAATGAGTTTTTACTTGGAGTGTGTTTGGACGTGGGGCCTGTTTCTCTTGCTAATGAATTCAAATGCATAACATCATGTACCTTGAGTTAAAACTTGGATGTGAAGCCACACACAAACAGACACATATGGCTCAGGTCTCAAGAGCACAAGTCATGGATAACGTTACCATGATCATACCAGTAAACACGCCTCAATATAAGTAACGTTACCATGATCATACCAGTAAACACGCCTCAATATTAGTAACGTTACCATGATCATACCAGTAAACACGCCTCAATATTAGTAATGTTACCATGATCATACCAGTAAACACGCCTCAATATTAGTAACGTTACCATGATCATACCAGTAAACACGCCTCAATATTAGTAACGTTACCATGATCATACCAGTAAACACGCCTCAATATTAGTAACGTTACCATGATCATACCAGTAAACACGCCTCAATATAAGTAACGTTATATATATGTAGGTCCTATACAGTCAATATAAGTAACGTTACCATGATCATACCAGTAAACACGCCTCAATATAAGTAACGTTACAGTGATCATACCAGTGAACACGCCTCAATATTAGTAACGTTACCATGATCTAACAGTAAACACGCCTAATATAAGTAACGTTACCATGATCATACCAGTAAACACGCCTCAATATTAGTAACGTTACCATGATCATACCAGTAAACACGCCTCAATATAATTAACGTTACTATGATCATACAGTAGTAAACACGCTTCAATATTAGTAACGTTACCGTGATCATAACAGTAAACACGCCTCAATATAAGTAACGTTACCATGATCATACCAGTAAACACGCCTCAATATAAGTAACGTTATATATATGTAGGTCCTATACAGTCAATATTAGTAACATTAACGTGATCATAATAGTAAACATGCCTCAGTATTAGTAACGTAACACCGTGATCAGAACAGTAAACACGCCCGAATATAACTAACTTATTAACATTACCGTGGTCATATCAATAAACACGCCTCAATATTAGTAATGTTAATATGATCATAACAGTAAACACGCCTTAATATAAGTAACGTTACCATGATCATACCAGTAAACAGGCCATATTAGTAACGTTACCATAAACAGTAAACGCCTCAATATTAGTAACGTTACCATGATCATAACAGTAAACACGCCTCAATATAAGTAACGTTACCATGATCATACCAGTAAACACGCCTCAATATAAGTAACGTTACCATGATCATACAGTAAACACGCCTCAATATAAGTAACGTTACAGTGATCATACCAGTGAACACGCCTCAATATTAGTAACGTTACCATGATCATAACAGTAAACACGCCTTAATATAAGTAACGTTACCATGATCATACCAGTAAACACGCCTCAATATTAGTAACGTTACCATGATCATACCAGTAAACACGCCTCAATATAATTAACGTTACTATGATCATACTAGTAAACACGCTTCAATATTAGTAACGTTACCGTGATCATAACAGTAAACACGCCTCAATATAAGTAACGTTACCATGATCATACCAGTAAACACGCCTCAATATAAGTAACGTAATATATGTAGTCCTATACAGTCAATATTAGTAACATTAACGTGATCATAATAGTAAACATGCCTCAGTATTAGTAACGTAACACCGTGATCAGAACAGTAAACACGCCCGAATATAACTAACTTATTAACATTACCGTGGTCATATCAATAAACACGCCTCAATATTAGTAATGTTAATATGATCATATCAATAAACACGCCTCAATATTAGTAATGTTAATATGATCATACCAGTAAACAGGCCTTAAAATTATTAACATTACCGTGGTCATATCAATAAACACGCCTCAATATTAGTAATGTTAATATGATCATAACAGTAAACATGCCTTAGTATTAGTAACGTAACACCGTGATCAGAACAGTAAACACGCCCGAATATAACTAACTTATTAACATTACCGTGGTCATATCAATAAACACGCCTCAATATTAGTAATGTTAATATGATCATAACAGTAAACACGCCTCAGTATTAGTAACGTAACACCGTGATCAGAACAGTAAACACGCCCGAATATAACTAACTTATTAACATTACCTTGGTCATATCAATAAACACGCCTCAATATTAGTAATGTTAATATGATCATATCAATAAACACGCCTCAATATTAGTAATGTTAAATGATCAGAACAGTAAACAGGCCTTAAAATTATTAACATTACCGTGGTCATATCAATAAACACGCCTCAATATTAGTAATGTTAATATGATCATAACAGTAAACACGCCTCAGTATTAGTAACGTAACACCGTGATCAGAACAGTAAACACGCCCGAATATAACTAACTTATTAACATTACCGTGGTCATATCAATAAACACGCCTCAATATTAGTAATGTTAATATGATCATAACAGTAAACACGCCTCAGTATTAGTAACGTAACACCGTGATCAGAACAGTAAACACGCCCGAATATAACTAACTTATTAACATTACCGTGGTCATATCAATAAACACGCCTCAATATTAGTAATGTTAATATGATCATAACAGTAAACACGCCTCAGTATTAGTAACGTAACACCGTGATCAGAACAGTAAACACGCCCGAATATAACTAACTTATTAACATTACCGTGGTCATATCAATAAACACGCCTCAATATTAGTAATGTTAATATGATCATATCAATAAACACGCCTCAATATTAGTAATGTTAATATGATCATACCAGTAAACAGGCCTTAAAATTATTAACATTACCTGTGGTCATATCAATAAACACGCCTCAATATTAGTAATGTTAATATGATCATAACAGTAAACACGCCTCAGTATTAGTAACGTAACACCGTGATCAGAACAGTAAACACGCCCGAATATAACTAACTTATTAACATTACTGTGGTCATATCAATAAACACGCCTCAATATTAGTAATGTTAATATGATCATAACAGTAAACATGCCTCAGTATTAGTAACGTAACACCGTGATCAGAACAGTAAACACGCCCGAATATTACTAACTTATTTACATTACCGTGGTCATATCAATAAACACGCCTCAATATTAGTAATGTTAATATGATCATAACAGTAAACACGCCTCAGTATTAGTAACGTAACACCGTGATCAGAACAGTAAACACGCCCGAATATTACTAACTTATTAACATTACCGTGGTCATATCAATAAACACGCCTCAATATATGATGTTCTCCAGAGTAACAGTAAACATGCCTCGTAAGTCTACACGTTGTCAGTGGTAGAGTGTTCTCCAGAGTTAGCACTTGTCAGTGGTAGAGTGTTCTCCAGAGTTAGCACTTGTCAGTGGTAGAGTGTTCTCCAGTAACAGTTAGCACTTGTCAGTGGTAGAGTTGTTCTCCAGAGTTAGCACTTGTCCAGTGGTAGAGTGTTCTCCAGAGTTAGCACTTGTCAGTGGTAGAGTGTTCTCTCAGAGTTAGCACTTGTCAGTGGTAGAGTGTTCTCCAGAGTTAGCACTTGTCAGTGGTAGAGTGTCTTCTCCAGAGTTAGCACTTGTCAGTGGTAGAGTGTTCTCCAGAGTTAGCACTTGTCAGTGGTAGAGTGTTCTCCAGAGTTAGCACTTGTCAGTGGTAGAGTGTTCTCGCTTTACCACAGGCATGCCTGGGTAGATTTGTTGATATCATTATGAATTATTCATCCAAGAGTTATTGTTTGACAATTTAAAACAATTATGAAAATTTGAGACAAATATTCCTGCAACTTCTAAATGTCTCCGAATGAGCAGTTACATATACTATCTGGTACATTGACCTAGTTACATATTCTAGTTTTTCAGTTACATATAACCATAAATAATGACCTAGTTACATATACTAGTTTAGTAGTTACATATAACCATATGGTATAATGACCTAGTTACATATTCTAGTTTTTCAGTTACATATAACCATAAGTATTACATATAACCATATGGTATAATGACCTAGTTACATATACTAGTTTAGTAGTTACATATAACCATATGGTATAATGACCTAGTTACATATACTAGTTTAGTAGTTACATATAACCATATGGTATAATGACCTAGTTACATATACTAGTTTAGTAGTTACATATAACCATATGGTATAATGACCTAGTTACATATACTAGTTTAGTAGTTACATATAACCATATGGTATAATGACCTAGTTACATATACTAGTTTAGTAGTTACATATAACCATATGGTATAATGACCTAGTTACATATACTAGTTTAGTAGTTACATATAACCATATGGTATAATGACCTAGTTACATATACTAGTTTAGTAGTTACATATAACCATATGGTATAATGACCTAGTTACATATACTAGTTTAGTAGTTACATATAACCATATGGTATAATGACCTAGTTACATATACTAGTTTAGTAGTTACATATAACCATATGGTATAATGACCTAGTTACATATACTAGTTTAGTAGTTACATATAACCATATGGTATAATGACCGAGTTACATATATGTAACAGAGTGCAGGATTTACAATAAATTTATTACTTGCTTCTGCCATGGATCGAACTTGGGACCTCTGGATTACTAGTCTGGCGCTCAACCGATCGAGCTAAAGAGAAGTTCTCTCTAGCCAAGCGATATATTGCGGCTAGTATTGACCAGGGTTACATACTCCCCCTCCAGGAATCAACTCGTCCTTAAGTTTCCAGGGGTTACAACGATTTCTTGATTCCTTCGCAGGTATCGTGAAGTATCATTATCTAATACAATGACCTAGATACATTTACTATGATATCTGGTATAATGACCTAGTTACAATACTTTCTGGTATAATGACCTGCTTACATATATTATCTGGTATAATGACCTACTTACATATATTATCTGGTATAATGACCTACTTACATATATTATCTGGTATAATGACCTACTTACATATATTATCTGGTATAAAAATCTATTTACATATACTATCTGCTATAATGACCTAGTTACTTATACTATTTGGTACAATGACCTAGTTACATAAACTATCTGGTATAATGACCTAGTTAAATTAACTATCTGGTACATATACAATGACCTAGTTATATAAACTATCTGGTATAATGACCTAGTTACTTATACTATTTGGTACAATGACCTAGTTACATAAACTATCTGGTATAATGACCTAGTTAAATTAACTATCTGGTACATATACAATGACCTAGTTATATAAACAATCTGGTATAATGACCTAGTTACATATACTATCTATTATAATGACCCAGTGCTAATCTCTCTGGTATAATAATTTTGTTACACATAATCTCTCCGAGTGCTTATCTCTGAGTCGATATAATCTCCATGTGTAATTTTGGCTAATGATAATGTCTCGACAATCTGTCTTCAGTTTGCCTGTCTCTACAAATAGTGGAGGTTATAATGTTAACTAGATCAAACAAGTATTTACGGGGAAGATACACTTGTTATAATGTTAACTCTGGATTAACTAAAACAAACAAGTATTTACGGGGAAGATACACTTGTTATAATGTTAACTCTGGATTAACTAAATCAAACAAGTATTTACGGGGAAGATTCTGGATTAACTAGATCAAACAAGTATTTACGGGGAAGATACACTTGTTATAATGTTAACTCTGGATTAACTAAATCAAACAAGTATTTACGGGGAAGATACACTTGTTATAATGTTAACTCTGGATTAACTAAATCAAACAAGTATTTACGGGGAAGATACACTTGTTATAATGTTAACTCTGGATTAACTAAATCAAACAAGTATTTACGGGGGAAGATACACTTGTTATAATTATAATGTTAACTCTGGATTAACTAAATCAAACAAGTATTTACGGGGAAGATACACTTGTTATAATGTTAACTCTGGATTAACTAGATCAAACAAGTATTTACGGGGAAGATACACTTGTTATAATGTTAACTCTGGATTAACTAAATCAAACAAGTATTTACGGGGAAGATACACTTGTTATAATGTTAACTCTGGATTAACTAAATCAAACAAGTATTTACGGGGAAGATACACTTGTTATAATGTTAACTCTGGATTAACTAAATCAAACAAGTATTTACGGGGAAGATACACTTGTTATAATGTTAACTCTGGATTAACTAAATCAAACAAGTATTTACGGGGAAGATACACTTGTTATAATGTTAACTCTGGATTAACTAAATCAAACAAGTATTTACGGGGAAGATACACTTGTTATAATGTTAACTCTGGATTAACTAAATCAAACAAGTATTTACGGGGAAGATACACTTGTTATAATGTTAACTCTGGATTAACTAAATCAAACAAGTATTTACGGGGAAGATACACTTGTTATAATGTTAACTCTGGATTAACTAAATCAAACAAGTATTTACGGGGAAGATACACTTGTTATAATGTTAACTCTGGATTAACTAAATCAAACAAGTATTTACGGGGAAGATACACTTGTTATAATGTTAACTCTGGATTAACTAAATCAAACAAGTATTTACGGGGAAGATACACTTGTTATAATGTTAACTCTGGATTAACTAAATCAAACAAGTATTTACGGGGAAGATACACTTGTTATAATGTTAACTCTGGATTAACTAAATCAAACAAGTATTTACGGGGAAGATACACTTGTTATAATGTTAACTCTGGATTAACTAAATCAAACAAGTATTTACGGGGAAGATACACTTGTTATAATGTTAACTCTGGATTAACTAAATCAAACAAGTATTTACGGGGAAGATACACTTGTTATAATGTTAACTCTGGATTAACTAAATCAAACAAGTATTTACGGGGAAGATACACTTGTTATAATGTTAACTCTGGATTAACTAAATCAAACAAGTATTTACGGGGAAGATACACTTGTTATAATGTTAACTCTGGATTAACTAAATCAAACAAGTATTTACGGGGAAGATACACTTGTTATAATGTTAACTCTGGATTAACTAAATCAAACAAGTATTTACGGGGAAGATATACACTTGTTATAATGTTAACTCTGGATTAACTAAATCAAACAAGTATTTACGGGGAAGATACACTTGTTATAATGTTAACTCTGGATTAACTAAATCAAACAAGTATTTACGGGGAAGATACACTTGTTATAATGTTAACTCTGGATTAACTAAATCAAACAAGTATTTACGGGGAAGATACACTTGTTATAATGTTAACTCTGGATTAACTAAAACAAATAAGTATTTACGGGGACGATACACTTATTAATAAAATGTTACTAATTATAATATTGTGCTGAATATCAACACCAAACGCTTCTTTTGATTTTTGTAACAAGACATATACATAGCGCCAGGATTATTAGATCATTTACATTCTGCTCTCCCTCCTGAGGAAGTGTGCCTCTGCCATGTCTTAATGTTTTGGACCGTACCATTGTGTAATATGGGGAGAGAAGGTGTAAAGTTGATATCTATCTGTATGAAGTTGACATCTACACACCTCAGGACCACCAGGCTAGCAGCCCTTAACATTAGGTCTGGCTTAGGTAAAATGCTTTGTACCATGTTATAGGGTTTTTGATGAGAAAGATTATGACTCGAATGTCAGAAATTGGCTTTAGTTGATGTATGACTGTACTTGCTCACTGTCATGGTTTCAGTGAAGACCGTGTAAGCGTATATTTATTTCATTTGTTGTTGAATGTTTTATAGGGCCTCGCCAAACAGAAGGAAATAGATGGGACGTTTTAAACTCATTATTTAATAACTTTCATACAAGGTTAAAATAGGATGACTGTGCTATTTGCAGTTAAGTGTTTTACATCGGAAGTAGGGTAAAAAAACAGATTTTGTTTACAAACAATGATCGGAGATGCACAGGTAATGCCCCAACTTGTGTAAGCCGTTTGTGATTTATCTCTATACTAGGCACAGAAGTAACAATTCAAAACCACCTGTGTTCACTGAATTCAATTTGTCTTCCTAATAGAAAAATATTTTCAGCTGTAACTTTTGAATTCTTGAGAAAATCCTTGTGAACACACATTATAGTATTTTCTGTACAGAAAAAGAGTTCATTTTTGCATGGTCTTATACTTCTCACTTCCCAAAGTTTAGACTTTAATATATATATATAATTAATCAACTTTGAATGGATAGCAATTGAACCAGATTTTGATATTAATGACCATTGATTTGTCTGTAAAATTCACACTACATTTTTTAGCCAACATTTACTGGTGATAGGACTAAATTGAGTACATATTCTATTGGTTCATCTTATAAAATAAGGTCTCTCAGAATGAACTACTTGGTAGATATTCAAAGTCATCAGTAGAAAGGTGAAAGGTCAAACAAGTATAATTTTGTGTAAAATTCTCTGATCTGTTGATAACATAGCTCATTACAGTAGGAATTTTAACTATAAAAACTACTGCATGGAGAACTGTTCGTTAAACACTGGATCTTGAATCAGGAAATGAATTAAATGTAAACTGATGAATGGGCACACTGAATTTGTAGAGATTGGAAATGAAAAAATCTTTCCATTATACCAACTTGTCACAGGCAGGCTATAAATTAAAGCATTCGGTTATCTCTTGTGAGTAATACAGCTGACTTAACTGGGGAGAAACCAGGATTTAATGATGGAAGTCTGCCTGTGATGGTATCTTATTGGGTTTATACACTACCAATGTGGGTGTGCAGGGAAATGATGTGGCTTTTGGCCGAATGCCACAAGGTGCCACCTGTCACATAAGCATGTCACCGGGATCAAGTGAGTGCCGCAAGGTGCCACCTACCTTGCCACCGGATTGATGTACCCATGTTTTCTGAGTGTCTAGTTGATGACATACCAGTACCAGAAGGACGTTTACACAGTTGTTCACCCGATTCGGTAAATTTTGGTTTGTGGAGCATATACAAGTATCTAGAAAAATATTTAAGTTTGCACTGAGCAAGGTGAAGGTGACTTAATAGGCCGTCAAAGTGATTATACAGATCATGGTGAAGGTGAATGTGCCACAGTTCATCGTACAGCTGTACTCCATATCAACAGTTTTGTTTTTCTACCCTGATATTTTGCTACAAAATCACATTGTTAGCTCTTATGTTTTTCTGGCTCCGAGGATATGCTGATCAAGATTTTGGCAAGCTTTAGGATCTCAGTAAGAGGCTGTTGGTGAGGAATGACCACCTATTAACATAACTGTGTAAATATCCTATACAACACTACAGACAACATTCCGTGGCACAAAAAGTATATTATATACCGTAAAACCTGTCATAGCGACCACCTCTGTATAAAAACAATTCATTCAATTTATTAGGGTACCAATTACCTCAAGGTCATTTGGCTTTATAGACCATTTTACTTGTCCCTTGGGTGTTCTTTATAGACAGGTTTTGCCATTAACTGATGTCATATCCTAGTATAGAATTCAACAAATATGATCCTAACTTCTACTTCAAAAACATAGGAAAATGTAATGTTCTCAAATTGACAGAAGGGGTGGTGACTTATATTACTGATTACATAAGTGACATGTTAAACAAATTTTCTAGATACATGTAAAAGCTGATCAAGTCTATCTATGTTTTTTTCTTAGAAACATAAGATTTAAAGTAATTTAGTTTGACAGAAAACAAAACAAAGTCAACTCAAAAGACAAATCTGGTACAGTCATGATTTTGTAGAAAGAAGCTAACTGGGAAGGGTGCGAAATGGCTTGGTATAGATTTGTTGTTTGGTTGGCATACATATTCTACATGTATCATAAAATGCTATCAGGTAATGAGTTTTGTAAATGGAATCTCCTTTTCCTCGTTGTGAGTGGTTTATAGGCATGAAGTCAGCATGTAGAAGATAAGGATACTGCTGTAGTATAGCCCCTTCTGGTTCTACTTCAAACCCAGCAACTCTGCTCAGCTCACACCTCCAGGCTACTTACACAGGATTAGATTTACAAAAACAAAGAAGAAATAAGTTTTAATTGAAAAATCTAAATATCCATTACTTGAATGAAGACCAATCCTACAGTTCCTTTAAAAATTATGTTTTTATTGAACGATGTAAAAGTAGATTTAATTCTGAGTGTTTGACAAAGTACTGTAGCAAGAATTTCCTCTCTATTATGTGAGCTTTGTTAATGACTTAAAAATGGCACTTGAATCATTTGCCTTTTTCCCTCAAATTGTCCCAATGTGAACAGGCCCATTTTGTCCTTTTTGTGGTCAATGGCTGTCTGTGAATCTATTCAAACTGGGCTTGGTGTGAGAGAATGTGTTGTGAGGTTGGTCAGCTGGCTAGTGAGGAACCATTACTGGGTGTGTGCTGGCGGTGGTGGAGAGATTGTCCTCAACCTTAAGTTGGTGTGCCTAGTGTGATTAAGCTAGTTCCATTGATGAATATGCCACCTTTCACGACTCCTCTGACAGGTGACATAGAATTGGCCTCTAAGTCACCATTGGACTAACAATAGCTTTGGAGCTAAATGCCTGATCTCAGCCTTCCCTGTAGAGTAAAGGCAAAAAATACCTCTTTTCTCTACTTATCCTTAACATTCTTTCTCTTGATTTGTCTAAAACGGTATTTATTGGACAAAGATGCAACAACATTACAATGAACATATAATTTTGTTCATTCTGAATTTACATTTAAGGCGCTAATTGTGATCAACGTTTTGTGGCCGTAAATGTTGGATCCAGAAACAAGTATAATGTACTTATAGTTCTCATTCTCCATAATTAAACACATACCAAAAAATGTCTGTCATGTTGCTCCTGATTTACAATCATCTAAGTCATGATACACCTAAATGTCAATACCAAGTTGATGACACCATGGTCGTTAAATCTTCAATTTGTCAAGAGTATTGAAGTTAAATTTACTCATTTCAGTCGAGATCCACAGGGTTTTCGAGTGGTAAAAGTTCGAGCTTTTGATCACGTTTGGCAGTAGTTGATTTGTGGTTTGATTCCTATCTTAGTGTTTGTGTGCTCGGAATTTTTCGGAGAATGAATCAATTCATGAATGAAATATTTAACAGTTACTCACTCTACTCTGAAAAAATTGCATGACTAAAAAACATTTACCGCGGGTATTTGAGAAATATCTTATGAAGCTTAAGAAACATCTGAATTGATTGACCGATTTGTTTTTGACACTTCGCGGAGAGTGGTTCCTGTAGTGGCAGAGGTTTCATGTAAAAGAGGAATAAACTTGTCTTTGTATTGAACTTGTTTTTTTAAATGTTTAAAGGATAAATGTGAATGGCACAGAGCGGGCTGCTTTGGAGGGAAGTTGTAGGTGGTAATATCACATAATGACTTTCACCTCTGATACTTGTAATCACCATAAACCATTACGGTTCCTTATCTCACTCAGTGTCCGGTGCCAGTCTCTGACACAGGGAAATGGGTGTGTCTATCAATAGTACAAGTTGGTGCCAGAGTTTGTATGATTTGGCCTGAATTTTGTACACTTTATACCTTATTATTGTTGTTTGGGGATTTTCCGATAGATAACAACATTAGAGCAAAACAAAGTACGCTATGAAAGATTAAATGAAAGAATTATCAAAAGTCGTCGAAGTAAATCCAATATCTGTACTTGTAACGATTAAATAATTGACAGACAAGATGTAGTTCTATTTAACCCCGAATCCACTAAGTGGATATCTCAATAGGACAATTAACTCGGAGACAAAAAACAAGACAGCCAGCTCAGGTAGATATGTTGAGTGGTATCAGGTTTGATGGACAAGTATAGGAGCTGTTATGCCTGGCATTTCTACCATGACCAGTGAGCCCCAATATTGTATATATACATACAGAGCTAGAAAAACAGCCGGGCTGGCTCATATGTGCCTGGAAGCTAGAGCGGGCCACACACAGAGATGTGGTTTATTTGCTATTCTGATCATGTGGACCAATGAGAAAGGACTCCCCCACCTGTGACGCTAGCGACAGTGTATATACACTACCCACAAAACTCCAGTAGAAAATCTTAGATTCACTTTACTTCTCTGGTATAGAGAGTCTTAAAAAAATCAAACTAGGGCAAAAATTAACAATTTTATTTGGAGGTCTTGTCTTGCCTCCATGATCTTGTGGTTGTCTGTCTTAAGTTTTCGACAAAAAACCTGACAAAAAACCTTCGCAGGTTAATGTGTGACGGACCAGAATTGATTCATTCAAGCTCCAGATGTTTTATTAGCTTAAATGTATTAGAAGGAATACAGTAGTTCACAGTACAGTAAGGCTACCCGATCTACATTAGGCTAGTGTTAAAAACCTCCAAACAGGCCTTCTCTGCTCCGAAGCTTCATTAACTTTCCTATACTAACATTTCCATTCCCGACAATTTAAAATTTACGTCCCTGATAACATCTGCGATAGGGAAACTGATATCAACAAATGATGGGAGTTTTCAAGATGATTTAACTGAATAAAAAAATCATTTACATTTTTGAGTTTGATGCGATAAGCTTCTTGAGCACATTTGTTGAAACTGCTAAACATATACAGATACAATGTAAACTAGAAGATTTGAAAAATATAAAAACCAATTTTATTTGAAAAGTGGGGCATTAAAGAACGAGAAATCTAAACAGCTTCAGTTTGTATTAAACCAAGGAGGTGTAGGCATTTTAATTGAAAGTTTGTAAGGATAAGGGCAAGCTTTACGGGGTGAATCACTGGTTCACGGTTATTTAGTATAAAGGTGTATAAAGGACACTGAGGCCACCTAGAATGTCTGCCGTCAGTCATGACCAAGCATCGCAATGACAGGGTGCTTTCTCAGAGGTTCTATAGAAGTGAGACTAAGAAAACTGTACACTAAATCAAAATTCATCAATGCGAATGGTTTTACATCACATAAAATCATTATCCTATATCTAAATTTTCAATTGTTCCTTTTTGTTGGAATTTTGTACAATTTGCCATGATTTGAGGAATGTAATTTCTCACTCGAGATAATGCAATGTGATATCTTCAGTTTAAATGAATTTCATTGCATTATTGCTCTCTACATTTTATTGCCCCACTAGAAGTCAATGTACTGCCAGTAATGTTTATAATCTTAAGATGTTGACTTCGTGTTTTCCTAAATTTTAAAATTTCAAATATGTATCATATATTGTTGAATTAAAGATGTGTAATAGATAATTTGTTGTGTTTTACAGAGGGGGGACGATTGGAGGAGGAGTTGGATTATACGCGTAACACAGTCAATACAGGGAGTGGAATTACCAGTGAACTTATCATACAAACGCCCAAAGTTAAGGGCAGTAATTTATTAGATGTGCAATCACTGCAACTTCATTTAGAGACATTACGAAAAGTCACTCAAATCCAAGTGGATATGTTTGAACAGTAAGTACATATAACAATTCTTGTAACATCGTTTTCTTTCATATACCATTCTATATTTCTTTGGAAAATATTTGTCAATACCAAAAAAATGTAGAATAGAGTTTAGTTGGTACATCTGTATAAGCTTGAACAAATAAAGGACATTATAGTGGAAATAAAGCTACAACTGTATTATATCGCATGTACTCAGCATTCTGATTTATAATACCATTTTCTTTATTTTTTCAGATCATGGAATTTTAAAGATTTGTGTTTTGTAGCTGATTTTCCTGAATTTGAAGACATTTATTTAAATGCTGTAAGTATATTATGTACTTTCTTTTACACTAAAATTATATTTTACTGCCTTTCATGAATCAATGAAATATAATGAAGATAAAAAATGATTTAGAGAACTAAAAAATCAGAGCTGCTAAAATATTGAAGACTTTTCTTATTTTGTTTCAGATTTTAAGCCATATAAAACCATGCATTATTATGACGCCATTGGATTGTTTTTGGGATGGCTCAAAACTTCTGGGACCAGAACGAGATTTTCATCCAGAATTGTAAGTATCCTTTAGATTGTTTATATGATCTCTTGGGTTAGGTTTCCTTGGATGAAATTAAATTTGAATTTCTATGCTTGAAAATAGTTTACAAAGAATGCAAAAAAGTTTCAGGCATTATTTTCTAATTGAAAAAAGATGAACAAACTGAGATTTGTCTAGAATAATGAGAGATGTAGAAACAATTTAATCCTGGCATCTAAAGTTGAGGTTATTTGACTGACAAAAACTACCTAAAGGAATTGGAAACTTATCAGCATTATAAAAACAACAAAAAATTGCATTAACCCGGGCCTAAGCATGGAGAGAATTCCAGACTGGTGGTCCAGTACCCTCCGGTCACCTGTTCTATGGCCGATCTGTGGGTGGTCAGTATTGAACAGTTGACAGATTTCTCCCAGATTGAATATATAAACCTCAGCACATACTGGTGTTTAGTTCATTTAATGCTTGCCTTCCTACCAAGTGCTCCATGCAAAATAGATAAAACCGACCCAAGCCTGTCTGCCTGTGAGCCAACTAGTCTCGGGGACCACCATTCAAGATTTGTTCCCTTTGGCGAGACTTGAAGGATAAGAAGTTTTGATCCATCTAATATCACAGAGCCATTATAGTTAGAGAGTGTTACAGTAAGAATTTATAGGCAGCCACAAGTCCTTGACAAAGAGGGTGTAAAGGAATCACTGACTGCAATACAAAGCAGGTTCACCGTGTTTAGTACAGAGTCTATACTTCCCGAGCCAGCCAGCGCAGTTTTACCATTTCAATAATGTTGGAGAAAAATCGTGTTGAAACACTAGCTCCTCTCAATTAGTGGGACTCCTTGTTGGGTCTCACTTAATAAAACTGTTTTGGACGTAGATTTAAGAGAGATTCTTTTAAAAAAAAGTTCCCTTAGTAGTACTGTTAATGAAATGATCAGGAAATGTTTCTTTTCAAAGCAAGGAACAATGGCACTTATATTAAGTTGTTGAAATATATTTAGGGTAAAACTTACTACCTGATTTAAGTTATAATTGAAAAACGATGATTCATATACATATCCTGATAGTTTGAATATACATCTGTATTTTATACAAGAACATTTTTAATGTATTTAACGCATGTGGATTCCAATAGTCATACATTAGTAAGAAAAATACAATTCTATTCCCGTAAAGCAGACTGAGTTTATGTAAGTTGAAATGAAACACTGACTAAACAATTAGAATGAAGCACCTGCAGGAAACTTTGGACTATAAAGTAAAAAACGGTTACCTCTTCAAACTACAAAAAGCAAATGCTAGAAAAATAAAGCTAGGCATACTGCGTAATGTTTAATTTCACTTGATAAAGGAAATTTAGTTCTTCACGTGACATAACCATAACACAGGGAGACTTAGGCATAATGTTTACATAGCTGGAGGTTTCTACTGAAAATGTGAAGAATGGGGGCTCCAGGATAAGGAGAGATGGTGGGGTTGTGGGTGGTCTGCTCCAGGTCAGATCTTCTTATGTATGCTAATGGAAGCGGGTTTTTTTTGTGTGTCTTTCCTTCTTTGAGCTGTGGCAGTTTGTTCTCTGTTAGTGGTAGAGATCGGTATCAGTGAAGGAAGACTCCCCTTTCATTGGTCGGCCCTGATCTACCAGATTCAAAACAGTTGTAACGGGTTAGATACCAACTCTTCCACCTATCTGATACCAGTTGACAAATCATCTATTAATCTCAGAATTTATAGGTGAATTTTTTTATCCTTGGTATGGTATCTTTATATATATATATACAGACAGTAAGACATGCCCCTGACTTATCTCCAGCGACTCTGAAGCTAAGCATTTCTCCTACTCTGTTTATAAACTCGTAGTTTCCTGTTTACTTCTATACTTTATAGGTATCCACATAAAATGTTCTTCACTTTAGGACTGTTTGAAGTGGAAATTTTGTGGAAATTTGCTAAATTTGTTCAAGAGCCATTCGATTTCAATATATTATCATTTAGATTGGGATAAAATAGAGGAAGTTTTTCCAAATAGCTTTCCTTTACTCAATAACTGCCTTACATAAAACATCTCATGATATCCATGATGATTTTACTCCAAAGTAAATCAAAAACAGGCTTTCTTTATATTAGAATAAGAGTTGATATGTAGCTTTTGAATAATTACACAATCTTTATCAGCCTTAGTCAGCTCTCTTGTAAAATTAGCCCTATGAAAATGTTTGCAGGCATCAAATCCTTTCAATTAATAAAAAATACCTCAAATGCAGTTGTTCATTTTATTATGAATTTTATGCAATAAGCGCTACATTAATAGACTTTGAAAAGATAGATGAACTGAAACCCTGGGTTCATTAATATATTAGTTACAACGCCATCTGTTGAAGATCTTTTGCTTTTAATTTAAAATGAACAAATTAATTGATTAATGATACATTAATTGAAGATTCAACTTTGAAATCAGTGACACAATTTTAGTTACTGGTAATATTCATAAATGTTATTTGTCAGATTATAAGGTTTCAATTTTTTGCTTTTCAGGGGTATTCAGTTGATGAAATGGACAAATTTAAATCCAGAACAGTTGATCGCAATGTTCGAAGATCAAATTCCTTCTGTGTATCTGGAAGCCGTTCGAGATGTTATGAGTAGGGTAAGTAGCTCAAATCGAGTACAAACGTAATTCATTTGAATGCATGTCATAATTAAATTAAAAATTATAGATTTAGAGAGAGAAAAAAAAATACAAAATTGTTTTCAATTAAAATTAGAGATAATATATAATTGAAGAGTTATTTATGAATATAAACTCCTGTATTTTACAGGCGGGTGTCACTACAGCATATCAAGAAAAGCCATGTTTAGATCCCACGGATCCGAATTGTCCATCTTTGGCACCAAATAAACAATCAAGGGAGGTAAGTTCTGCAATTTTTTTATTCCTTTCTTTTTTAAAAAAAAAACCCTTCTCAGTTCTGGAGGAATGTCTTTGGTTTGTATTGCTAAACCACCTACCAAGAGCTTGGAAGTTTCGGAAGTATTCTATGTAGTATTGGTAGGGTTCTGTATAGAATAAACTTGTGTTTTGTAAAGTCAGTTGGATTGGAATCTGGTTCATGTATAAAAACACACAAAACATCTTCAGAATATGCTAGGCCTAATGTCTTTTCTTATGGCAGAAAATTTATCTTTCAGCAGCATTTCTTTTTTAAGATTTTAAAGCCCAAAATGACATTTTAATAATCCTGGAATCAACCTGATTTTTCTGCGTTTTCACAATGTTATCGTAAAGGTTATGTTTTTTCCCATAGAGTTGCAAACAGTATTTCAAGGGGAGTTTATTTTTTTAGTATGCGGGGTTTGATAGGTAGGTTGAATGGGTAACTATATATTAGGGCCTATCTAGGTCAGATTGTGAGTGAGCGGGGAGGGGGCACCACACACTCTACACAGCAATGGCAGAGTAGCAGAGGAATGCATGGGGAATCCGAGGGCCATAAAATGTGTAAGGAAAAAAAAAACCTTCAAGCCAACAGACATAAATCTTAGATGTAAATAGGACAGGCAATGGTGGCCAATGTTAATTGGTCCGTACTGATGCTCCACAGTCTACTGTTACTGAGATAAAGCCGACACGGACTAAAGGGGGATAATACTCAAGGCTAGGGGTAAAGGGGGATAATACTCCAGACTAGGGGTATAATACTCTAGGCTAGGGGTAAAGGGGGATAATACTCCAGACTAGGGGTATAATACTCTAGGCTAGGGGTAAAGGGGGATAATACTCAAGGCTAGGGGTAAAGGGGGATAATACTCAAGGCTAGGGGTAAAGGGGGATAATACTCTAGGCTAGGGGTAAAGGGGGATAATACTCAAGGCTAGGGGTAAAGGGGGATAATACTCAAGGCTAGGGGTAAAGGGGGATAATACTCTAGGCTAGGGGTAAAGGGGGATAATACTCAAGGCTAGGGGTAAAGGGGGATAATACTAAAAGCTAGGGGTATAATACTCAAGGCTAGGGGTAAAGGGGGAAAATACTCTAGGCTAGGGGTAAAGGGGGATAATACTAAAAGCTAGGGGTATAATATTCAAGGCTAGGGGTAAAGGGGGATAATACTCTAGGCTAGGGGTAAAGGGGGATAATACTCTAGGCTAGGGGTAAAGGGGGATAATACTAAAAGCTAGGGGTAAAGGGGTATAATACTCCAGACTAGGGATAAAGGGATATAATACTCCAGGCTAGGGGTAAAGGGGGATAATACTCTAGATTAGGGTTAAAGGGTGATAATACTCTAGGCTAGGACACAAGGACAGCCTGGGTTTCAGGCTAGGAATAAAGGGAAATGATTTTCTGTAGTCTAGGGGCTACATACCCAGATATATACTGACTAGGGACAGGGTTAGGGCTGCTAGGATGTAAACAGAATAGGAATTACATACAAGGATATATGTGTGGATAGGTGGAGATAGGGTGGTCCATTTAGACTATACTATATACATATAGAATATATAGTAAGTGTTTGGACTTGGAGTACTTTTAGGTACATTTCTGTGACATGAGTAGTTCAGACCCTTCTATGTAGTTAATGGTTTGATTTATATGCATAAGATTAACATCATCATGATCATAGTACAAAATAAAAAAACGTTCAGAAGGTATGGACGCCGTGTAGAACAACAAGAACGGCTTTGTCTATGTGTGGCTTTAAATATACCACCCAAGAAGCTAGACGTTTAAAATGATAATCATAATTTCAACATGATTATAATCTTCAGACATTCTCTTCTGTTTAAAGCTCTGTCATGTTTTATCAGCAAGTTAATCCGTTGTATGTGAAGAAGCCCTTGGTGGCTCAGCGCTTTAGTTCATATCCCCTTACCAAATTGTCCACTTATGCTTGAAGAAACTCGCCAGGTTGGATAGTCTAATTGTAGACTTTAAAACGGTAGATTTTTCCTTTGGTAGATAGAGAGATTAAGATGATCTCTGGCCAATTATATTGTTGTTTCTTTAACAGTGAAGGCAGGCGGTATTTAACATGCTAGATTCACGCTCCAATATACCTGTAGTCTGTCTCTGATCTTGTTCTTGTTTGAAATTGGATCGTGCTCCTAAGATACACAAAATTTAAAGATTTCAATAGATGGTAGTGTGTTTCATATTTTTTGCTGATGAAACTTTAGCTTTTGCGTCGTTTGAAAAAAAAAAGACAATTTACTTCTAAAAAGGGATACTCTGTATGATACTGTTGTATGTATAAAATGGGAAGTTTTGATGTGGGGAGATCTTTTACTCCTGTTTGTATAACTGTATTATGTTTCTCCTAGATATGCCTTTAAGGTAAAATTATCTGAAGCCATGTTTGCAATAGAGGATATACACTCGTTCATGTTGGTCTTGATTTGGTAAAGGATTAAATTGTGTTCTTGATCATTAAACCCTACCTGTACGATAATATAACGTGTAAGAAAACTGGAAAATAAAATTCATTGAAAAAAATGGACAAAATCATTCTCAATGAATGGCAATATTACAACGACTTGACTTTCAACTTTTCAGTTACCTGATATTGGAGGTGCATTAACGGGTGGTTGCTATGGTTTCGCCACCAAATACATGCATTGGCATGAAGATCTAATTGTAGGAGGAATAACCAGAAACAAAACTGGCCATATTGTCAGGTAAATATAACCAAAGTCTGCTGCTGTCACTCAGCCATTTAAGTTCCTGATAAAAACTGCAGGCAGTGAGGCACAGGAGCAGCATATGCATGGTTTTAGAAATGATTTGGTAATTCAGTATACATTCGAGTTATGGTTTTTAAATTACAGAGGATATTTTGAGTCTGGCACCAATCTAAAAGTGTTTGTTGAATATAAGATAAAGTTTTTGATATTTTCTTATTAGATATAAATGTTTTACATGTTGTATGTTAAGTTTGACGATAATGCATTCTTTGTTTATTTCATTTAGCATTAAACCCAACGGCTGGTAGTTTATCCCTGAATGAGATATAAATTGTAAACCTATTCCGTCGGCTGTACAAATTCCATTTATAAAAAGAAGAAAGAAATGTTTATTCTGAAAAGCTCTTTTTCCATTTAATTCCCACTTACAACTTTTTTTTTCAAATAAGGAAATATTAATAAAAGTTTTGATTAAACTTGTTGGGTGGTGTGTCTGTGTAAGACGTTGTAGGACCACTGTGAGGGTGATTGTGTGTGAACCGCCCAGGCTAACAGTACTGACGACTGCCTTTTATATTTGTTCTCAGAGCCCAGGCCTTACAGTCTATTGTTCAGCTTATGGATGATCAGCAGCTCTATGACTTCTTCAAGGTCACAAGTAAAACGATCAGCATTGACTGGACACCGGACAAGGCAAAGGCCATCTTGGAAGCTTGGCAGAGAAAGTTTGCTCAGGTGCTTAAAACTTTTCTGATTTTCTGTGCAATTATATCATTTTGTAAAATTACTCATGAGATACAGAGTAATGGCAAGTTTCAATGACAAAATTCCCATTTCCTTTCATCAAATAAAATGGTCTCAAATCTACAAATACTTTAAATTGTTAAAATATTCATAACTCGCTTAACAAATTTCTTGCTAAGTCTTTCAGTGTTGTAGAGTTTATCAAAGAAATTCAATACTATAAAAACCTCTGCCTGTATAATTTTTGTCGAGTAGCCTGCTTCACTGGTATGCTGTGATTTGTATGGAGTAGGCCTCCCACCTCGACACTGTTGATCTGTATCGTAAGTCGTGTGATAGACGACAAAGGCAAGGTTTGGAAGGAAAAATATTGAGGCTAAATTAAATTCATTCTCAAAAATAGATCTAAGATTGAATGTCAACACCCAAAAAAAATTCTGTCGAAATGAGAGCACTAAAAAAATTACTGGTTACAATTTAAAAGTCCACAAATTGGTGATCGAATAATAAGGATGAATTGGTAGAATGGTGTGTAGTGTAATATTTAAGTCACAAAGTACACGGAATATACACACACCATCACATCTGATTGGGTTGAGTCGTTGTGCCCTTCGTAAGCCTCTCTTTCAATCTTCTCTCGTATTGTGTCCGGTTCTGTGTCATTTATTATTCATTGAATAAAATTTCAATTTGAAAGAAATAATTAGATCGGAGTTGCTGATACAACCTTTATGAGAAGAAGTTGTCTTGTTCCAGCTCAAGCACACTTTAAAAGACCTGACCTATTTAGTGTTTAAGGACCCGTGTTGAGAACGACAATGTTGACATAAAAATTACATAATGAATACACTTCATGGGTGCAGCGACACGAGGGCGTCATCTTATAATGAATTACTTTTCATTATACTATAGATGGTTAACAGAATACTGCTTACAGTATAAAAAAAAAATCTGGAATATGAAAAATGGTCTACATTTTGTATATGATATTACTATTTGATGACTGCACCGTAAAATAAGTAACTTTCAAAATGATAATGTCAATACAACTTTGTTTTTCTTGTTTTTCTACCAGGTTGTCAATGGAATGGGTAATTCCACGTCACCAGATCAGATGTTGGGTTTCTCTACGACTTCTCTCATGGATATAATGAAAGAATTCTCCAACGTTAGCATCGTCAGGGTCGTGTTTGGATACGTTCTTATGGTACGTAATATCTGATTAATTTGAATTATTTAATTGAGTTGAAAAAAAGGCTCTTATTAAGAATTATTGAAAGACTTATAAACAGCTTTTCCGAGCTAACGATTCTTGATGAAGGTAAAAGTTTTAAGGCCAAAGATCAAATTTTAAATTTCGTCTAAAAATTTATCGGCATATTTTAACACTGCCATATTCTTCCTTTTTCTAGCTCTTTTATTCGTGTATTTCGTTACTACGGTGGAATAATGGAGTGCAGTCACAGAGCGGTATTGGTGTCGCTGGCGTTCTCCTCGTAGCTTTGTCAGTGGCCGCTGGTCTAGGGATCTGTTCCGTATTAGGGATACCTTTCAACGCTTCTACTACACAGGTAATTAGTACACCTGTAGTTTTACCTGTAATTAACAGGTAATTTATGACTAGTGTCTCAAGATATGTTTTCATTGTCAACAGAAATCTGAACTAACTTTGGTTTGATAGAAAACTTTATATCATATTTCCTGTTTGACTGTCATATGAGTAGACCTTTTTGGTGACAACTGAACTGCCGATTCTCAGACTGACCTGTTCTGTATACCTATTATATGCCCTGTGAGGATTTGTATAATATATTATGGGGAGGTGGAAGAGTATGCAGCTTCTCACTAGCACATCCCCTGTACACAGACTACAAAGCAGATAAAATTAGACAGTGTATCAACATCACAGACTTCATACACACAAACTTTTAAACCATTATAGGAATTCCAAGGGCTCCACTCTGGGGAGATATGCCACCTACACTGTTGTGTGTAGTAGAGGTAGTGGGGGGGGGAGTGTTGGCACTTGTTATTGGTAGTGTGTTGATGCTGTAGTCACCCTGATGTGCCATGATTTAGGATAATTAGCTAGATAGGGAGAGGAGAACATTATCATAAGCTAACTAGCTTTGACTTCTCTATCGTTATCATCATTATAATTATCACTATGTTTAATAAACTGAATTCTAGTAATTCTGGTAGGAGGCCGAGCAGGGTGGCTTATAATCTATAACAATAGGCCATACTTTGTAGGAATATAACCTATTGTTTAAAACTCGTTATCAAATTTTATTTACATGTTGTTTTCATAAGCTAAAAAATGGAGTAACATAACTGTAATGCAATCTCAAGAATGTCTTTAACTTGACGAAAGAAATTAATTTTGGCTATATACTTTGATGTTTTGCCATTTTTTCTTTCAATATGAATGGAGAAAATTTATATACATATATATATATATACATACACAGACAATGTTGTAAGGTTATTTGTGATTTAATTAATCCCGATGAGGTGGAATCAAAGTAAACAAACTGTAACGTAAGACTTGTGTGTACTTAGTGTTTCACCTACCAAGTAGTGCAATCTTACTGTATCCAGGCTCCAGTTTCTTGTCATGCAAAGGTGTACAGTCGACCATTTGTCTGGATTGTGGGGTCGAGGTTGTTGGGTGTGGGTAGGGTGACTAGGTGTGAAACCTGTACCTGTATACGACCCACAGATTCCTGTACGTAACAACACATATCAGAGGTTTTAAAAAAGCGTTAATGCTGATTCAGCAATCATAGAATTTTTGGTCACCAGTTTGTTACTTTAACATGTGAAAATATCATATAACATATTGTTGGATTCAAACTCGGGACTCGGAGGTGGAGGGCTAGTGGTTATACCATATCTCGGTGAGCGTATTCAAAGATTATGTATAGATATAGTTGCCTGGGGTGAGGGGATTTATCCTACCCTACAGATGTGTATTAGGGAGTGGGGATGAGGGGGTGTTATGTATATAAGGTGTTTGAGAAGTGCTGAGATAATTACCTGACACTGTTAATTACAATGAGTTAAATGATTGATGTATAATGAGGAATGTCCTAATTGAAATTCCTCTAGGAGACCTAGATAAACAACCATATTCTCCCCAATGTTATTCCATTGAACATCTTCATTTGTTCATCTGTTTTTTATGAAAATAATAGAAGTTCCCTATTTATTAGTTCCTATGTTTTTTAATAATTAAAGGTTCTTCTTTAAATATTTTCTATCAAGTCTAGAACGTATTCTGTGGAATTAACTAATCGGATCACTAAGGATGCTGTTTAATCCATTTGTGTGGCATATTATATTTACTGTTGCGAAAGAAACTGTTAAGTCCCAAACACTGGATTACAGAGCCAATATGTAATGAATGTTGCACACATATATACACACTAATTAGCCCCCTAACGAGCAGGTGAGCTAAGACAGTAGAGTGGTACCCATGTCTATATCCTGCTTAGAATTTAGTAGAATCAAAAGCTTTAAGCCGTCATATCAATTGATCCCAAAACGACCTAACCGTGTGGAGATTTACACCACTTTGAAAGTCTCCGGCGTAGTGTGTACTTGTACTTCATGTCTCTGTGAGAGAATTACGGACTTAAATGAGAGTGAGGTTGATGAAGAAAGTAATGTTACCTCCACAATTAGAAGGCCAGGCACTGGACCTCCCTCGAAACAGTCCAGTGAAGAATACACGTTTGATGGTAAATATTACCGAGAGACTCTGTATTAGATGTAGAAAACCAAGACAAGCACGTTTTTCATCTGTGCTGCGGCAGATGTTCAACGTATTTGACCTACCGAGAAGATCAAGAGAGGCATGGACACAACCCAAGCCCTGAGATGTAGTCCAAACCTGTTTTCTACATTAACTGTGGCAAAAAAGGCAAAAAATACACACATGTTTTTGACATACAGCACTGCAGCATTGGAAATATCATTTGTGGGCTGTTGAAGTAAAAGCCCACAAATTTTTAGTGATAATCGCTGAAGTAATCAGTGTGTATATTTAAATTTAAAAAAAGTTGACTTTTTTTTCTTTTAATTTCAGATTATTCCATTCTTGGCACTTGGTCTTGGTGTTGATGATATGTTTCTGATTGCCCACACATATTATGAGAACGGCAACAAGAAAACCATAGCCTATACAGTAAGTGTTTCAGCGTGTCTTTATTGTTAGCATTCAGAAGTTTAAGTATAATCTGTCTATTATGAAAAAAAAGTTTTATTTTAAAATAACGAACTTTCGAATAATAAATTGAGCAGAGCTTTTGTTAAATTAGATTTATTAATTATTATTTCAGGACCAAACCGCTGAGTGTCTGAAGAGGACTGGTGTGTCTGTCCTTTTGACTTCCCTCAACAATATGCTCGCCTTCTTCTCTGCGGCCATCATACCCATACCTGCTCTCAGGGCGTTCTCGTTACAGGTAACAAACATTTTACCTTTATTATCTAGGAAGTAACCATGTTGGCATTATGAGAGATAATCCTATTTCATATAGCCTGTCTAATGGGATTTTCTTCACAAATTAATCATAAAAAATGTTAGAACAAGTAAATTACTACTGTCAAAACATTTACTATGTTAACAATACGTAAAATCAATGATGTCAATTTTGTGGAATAGCTAGATGTTGGAGAAATGTCTGAGTGTTTTAGCTAGATCTTCTAGCAGGCAGGCTTAATTGGCAGTAAAATGTTTGACCACTTTAGCTGTCAGATGTATTGAGTGTTTCCTAAGTGGTAGGAAAAGCTTTGACCAGGTTGACTGTCGGACATATTGAGTGGTTCGGACATATTGAGTGGTTCGGACATATTGAGTGGTTCGGACATATTGAGTGGTTCGGACATATTGAGTGGTTCGGACATATTGAGTGGTTCGGACATATTGAGTGGTTCGGACATATTGAGTGGTTCGGACATATTGAGTGGTTCGGACATATTGAGTGGTTCGGACATATTGAGTGGTTCGGACATATTGAGTGGTTCGGACATATTGAGTGGTTCGTAGGTTGAGTAACAGGACAATCACCAGTCGTTGGTCGTACAGGTAGTCTTTGTTCTAGTGCTGGCAGCCTGGTGTGACTGGTTTAGCAAGAAATAATATCGCATAACTGTAACAATAAACAGTGACCCTGTATAAAAAAGAAGCTAACGGTGAATGTTATGAGTCGTATTGTATACATGTTACCACACACGATGGAGCCTATATGGTTTATGAGGCATGATTCTGCTGAGCAGATCAACACAACACTGGCATAAACCTGCCTGATGTACACAAGCAGGTCGGGAATAAGGGGGGACAGATAGGGAGATTCTCAAGGTTAACCTACATTATACCTGTGATGACAATATCAGTGATCAACATTTACCTACATAGTGGTGAACAGGTTTAATGTAAATTCAGGAGAGAAGTTCATATGCAGTAGGGATTATTTCCCCATGATAGTGCATACATTGAGCCATGGTACATGCATGCACATGCATAAAATGTAAATGACAGACTGCGGAGAAATGAATGGTAATGCTTGTAGATGTGAAATGTGTAGTATTTAGTGTAATGGGTCATTGCTCCCATTTGTAGGGGAGGGGGCTCTCACCCACACATTCAGTGTTAAGCTTTTTAACAATGACAGGAACATGGTAGGATTCCCTCAGGTCTGGGACAACTGGCAACATTAGTACTCTGAGAGGGTTAACAGCTTCTCAGAGGTGTCCTGTGGGAGTGTACAAATGTATATGTATCATGCAATGTCATTACCTCTTCAGGTGCAATATAAAAAGTGAGTTACAAAATATTCACATGTATATTTATCCTTTCATTCTTTCATTATTGAATAAAATAGGTTGCTGAATTTTGGGCTTCAAAAACTAAGATCGCTAATAAAAAGTTTCAAAACTGAGATTTTTTAGAGAAAAAAAATCTTACCATTGAAGTTAGTGATTCTATGGTGGAGATTAGAACTGACTTAAGTTACATCAACTTCACTTTAATTTACTGTGGATGATAGATAAGTTTTAGGCCTACAGTTTATAAAGTACAGTTATGAAGGTGTACTGTGTAACATTAGATATGTTAATTCCTCATCACGACCCAAGGTGGATCGTATCTTCTCATCTTAATTATTACTCCCCTGTCTAGTGGTTAATATCTACTACCTCTGGGTTATGAGTTGGAAACTCTTGTGGGGCAGTTTGTCGAGTATTGACCACAGGTCAGTGCGTTTCCCCCGATACTTAAGACTGACTTTCTGCAGGAAAGAAAAAGAAAAATCCTGAGTCCTGTCTCAAGTTGTCAGTACCTGGTATTATATTTTAAGCGTGATTTCCTTGTGCCAGTTTACCTGTACTAATAGGTAATACATAGCCCTTGATACATCCCTGTAAGTGACAGTCGTCAGAGAATCAGGAAAAGGGACAGCTGTTGGACTGTCATCAGGGAAGTGTAACTGTGGTGACAAAGACCATATGGTTACAATCATTAGACCACCAGCAGATCAAAAATTCACTAAAATTCATTTTAATTTTTTTACTGGCAATCAGTGATTGAATGATTTGTGTTTCTTATGAATATTAAAGTTTCCAGATAATGCCTGTCAGGGAAAGGCCATCCTGCTTTTGTGATTTTGCCAATGGTGACAGAGAATTGTATTATCATACCATTGCATCTATAAACTATAAAATTCACCAACCTTGCCAAGCGTATTCACCTAATGTTGTGAAGAAGCGGTGATACACAACTATCTCCATTATTTTGTGTATAAGCCCAGTGATAAAATCACTGTATCACAGTGAAACACTTTGCAAGTAATATACAATTGTACACGAGGCAGGTGGAGTGAATAAAAAGGATCAAAGCCGCGGGGATAATAGATTGGTGTGTATCACTCACTGTGGTCTGTCTCACTCCATGTTCACATTTTATTGCTTTTAAATTGTTTTCTGCCTCCATGTTCTTTTTGACATGTGCGATTCAATATCGTGAAGCAAAGTAACCTGTACCTGAATGACTCTAGCAAAAACAAAATACATCAGAAAAATAACAGAGACATCATCATCTTAGCTTTGGCACTTTCTTGCTATTTAGAAAACTGTCGAGTAAGGTTGATGTGCCAAATTTGCTTGTTTAGTCAGTGAACCATGGCGATTTTTTTGCTAACTACCAGTTTATGTATGTTTATATATATATAGAATAGCCATGACACAGATGAGTCTCCGGTTCTGATGTACTAAACATGTATTTGACAGGCTGGTATTCTGATCCTGTTTAACCTGGGGTCAGTTCTGTTGGTGTTCCCGGCCATCTGTAGCTGGGATCTGAAGAGGAAGGAGGACAAGAGAGTGGACATCTTCTGTTGTATCCAGAGGTCAGTATTGCATAGGTCAGAGATTATAGACAGGAAAGTTCAAGAAAGACTAAAACTCATTCAACCCTGAAGCCACATTTTAACTATGAATTCTCCTGTTACACTTCAATATGAAGTTTTCAGGAGTTAACATTTATTTGATGAATGAAAACCTTAAAACAGGGATTTGTTAAAGTTTCATAAAGTTTTACAAAATTGTTCAGAGAGCTGTCATACTATGGCTATCAGGTCAATATATTTTCTTTCTTTTCCCAACAGTTATGCTGAGAACAACAACAACACTGTGATAGATCTGGCGCCGAGTCGTAATGAGTTTGAGATGCGAGACCAGAGTCCCCCACCCCGTTATAGTCCCCCACCCCCTAGTTACACACCCAGCCCCCCACCTAGTTACAACGCAGTAGTCAATGCCGGGCCGGACGGCGACCATGTCGTCACTTCCCTAGCCCCTGAGGGACTGTTTGTAGCAAGACCTTCTCCACTCCCTTCATGTGAGTACATTGTACATGATTTCTTATTAGAAAATTATTTGCATCTTCAGATTTTTTAAAAGATTGTAAATGAACTTGAGCAAGTCTGAAAGAAGTAGAACTTAAAAAATCAGGTCAATGTTGCAATGGTTGTTTTGGATTGTTACATATGTACTTTTATCCTCCATTATTGTACACAACCACAAACCTCAGACTGTGACATGTTTATATCATTCTCTCATCTCTTTGTATACTGCCGTGACTTTCAATGTTATTTCCCTATGAAAAGTTTATAGTCTAGATCAAAAGTGTAAACGCAATACCTGGGAACATTAATAGCTGTCCATGACGATGAAACTCAGTTTTGTGAGGAAAACAACCTCCCCTTTTTATTAAGATATTCAATAAAACAGAGAAGAAAAAAACAAGATCCACGCCAACAACTCTCTATCATAGCTGAAAGATTGGATTTCAATTTGGTTTGATATACGAAGAATTATTTTCATGCATTATATAAATATAACAGTGAATTTCAACCAAGTTATATACTATAGAGTTACCAAAAACTGCTTCGTAATTGGGGAACCAAATAAAATTGAAGAAATACCCCCTTGACGTTAAGATTCAGATATTGGCTAAAGTAAATTATTAGAGATCCTCATGTCTTTAATTTGTTGTAAGAGTAAACCGTTGTCAGGAAAACTATTGGAGGATAACTGATATCAGGGAAAGTTTAACATTTCCTGTACACAATATTATATGCCATGCTCCCATTCCCTTTTTGACTGTGTCTTTACAAGACTGTCTGTATCTTTGTTAGTGTGCCAGTCGACGACCTCATCACGCCAATGTTTGACGCCCGACGACCGCGTCAGTTGTAGAGAACGATTTGCTCAGGCCCAGAGAGAATGCCTCAGTTTGAGTCTCACCAGCTTCGCTACACGTCGCGTTGGACCTTTCCTGAAAAAACCTCCAGTTAAGGTTTGTATTGTTAAATAAAGATTGCCAAAAATCTCTATGAATTCTATAAGAGTGGTTCTCTGTAACAGCTCGTGATCTTTTGACCATGAAGTCATAGGTAAAAGTAAAACACTTACAGACATTGACATAAAATTCATGTCACTGCTATATAGGGGATTTACATGAACCTCGTTCTGATTCATCTATGATTGTGTGTAGTATGTCATAGCTCCATTCAGAATCATGAAAGTGTTTTATTTTACAGGTGTTCACAGTGCTGTCCTTCGTTATTGTCCTGTTGGTTAGTATCTATGGTATAACCAAGGTGAAGGACGGCCTTGACCTTACTGATATTGTCCCCAAGGGAACCAACGAATACAAGTTTCTTGATGCACAGTCCGATTACTTTGGCTTCTACAACATTTACCTGGTAACAAAGGTAAGTTATTCTTGCGTATGAATATTGTATTTAGTTTTGAAGATGAAAAACCCCTGAAAAGATGGTTTAATAGCCATATTTTTCAAAAGTAATTGAATAAATGGAATATTTTAAAGTTAAGGTAATATTAAGTGACTAAATTTGACTGCAAAAATGATTTTGCCTGTTGTGTACATTTCAGGGAGATTTTGATTACCCTAATAACCAGCCCTTACTACTGGAATACCACAAGTCGTTTCAAAGCGTAGGCAAAATCATCAAGCGTGAGGATGGCTCTCTGCCAAACTTTTGGCTGATCATGTTCCGGCAGTGGCTAGAAGGTGAGTGAGGCTGCCTGGCCCCAGCCTCTTTATGTAATGTGTGACTTCCACAGTATGTAATAGGATAGGCCTGTTAGTATCTGACCTTGAAAGTTTACAACCATTGTCTTCCTCAATTACACCTCCAGTTCCTAATGGTGTTAAACCTCCTTAACTCAAACTTCTCTTACCCAAATATCCTGTTTAATTTAACATATTTTCTCAAACCATTATGTTCACTGTGTATTCAAAACTAAAATTATGGTTCTGTGACATCAAGTTTTGATTGCGTTCTTTAAGGTGTCAATAGATTTTACCAATTTTGTATTGAAACCTGTTGTCAATCATTCTTAAGACAAACTTGATATATCTTCTATAACATTCAGTTTGATAAATAACATTTATGAAAAAATGAGTTATTAATTCTTATTATGCCATCTATAAACAGAACTGCAGTCTGTGTTTGACCGTGAGTATTTGGAAGGGCGACTGTACCGTGACGGATGGCACAGCAATGCTTCCGACAGTGGAATTCTGGCCTACAAACTTTTAATACAGACCGGTGATGTGGACACGCCTTACGACAAGAATCTGGTGAGGAAACAAGATTCTCCTCATAAAAATAAAGAATTATCAAAGAAGAAGATTTTCTTGGTTAAATAATTTGATAACTTTTGTACTTAAAAGGCAAGACTTAATTTGACAGAAAACTAAATGTTTTGATGTTTGTTGTTTGCCAATAAATAAATTTATAAACCTTATCGTTACAGTTCCCTAACAACCGTATGGTGGAGGATGGGATCATTGCCCCGAACGCATTCTATAGCTATCTCACGGCCTGGACATCTAATGACCCCATGGCCTACACCGCATCCATGGCCGACTTTCATCCCCCGACGAAGGACGAACCTCACGACTCCTACGACTACGAACTCAAAAGTAAGACATCAATTTTTGTCCAGTCTGCATTGTTGACAAGGATTTGTTAAATGTTTCTTTGCAATTTTGTATGTTAAAAAATTATGGGAAATGAAAATGAAACAGGATTTCATAATGCACAGCATATAATTTAAGTTTCGTTGTTTTTAATAATCATGATATTGGTAAAATTTGATTGTAACAATGACGTTTTACTTTTCAGTATCCAAGGCACAACCTTTGATTTATGCCCAGATCCCGTTTTATCTCACCAACTTGTCTGACACCGAGGACATCCTGCATACAATTAAGGTAATTAACGACAAGCTAATTGGTGCACTTGAGCAGGTGCTTGGCCATTACATCCAGCTGCCTGCTCCTTCGTGTTACCACAGAAATGTAGAACACTTGATTCTAGGCATTGTAGTACTGGTTTCTGTTATAGTGTACAGTTAACAGAACAATGGAGGTTTAAACACTTGTTTAAAAGTATAGGCATTTGTGATTCTGTTTCAATGGTCATTCTGATGTACAAGCACAACTTTTGTATGACAAGAAAAACAGTTATGGATATTAACTATGTTATATCAGAGTTACATAGCTGTACACAGTTGTAAAATTTATATGGTGGTTCAGACCGATCTACTAGCGGCCATTAAATGAGGTTGTACCTCGGGCACCTGTAGATGTGTGTGTGGTACAGAGTCTGGCCCGACATCTGTGTACCTGGTAACCAGTGTCTAACATCAACTTCACAGAACCTGTACAGATAAAACCTAGATACGCGACTGATAGTGACGAACAGAAACACTCAGACATTCACTTTTCACTCCCCTTAGCCACAGGCTACTTACAATTTACTCAAAAAACTATTTCTGTTAGGTGTGTGTTCCTTCCCTCTTTTATCTATAGGTGGCTAGATTTAAAGTTTTATTTTTTTTCCCCCAGAACTGTGCAGTAAAATTAACGACTTCAACACTAATGAAATAAATTCCTTCGATTTCAATTTGATGTTAGTACTTTATTCCTTCATTTTCAATTTGATGTGTGTATTCCTTCATCGCCAATGTGATAATCAAATTCTTAAATGAAACATGTCTCTGTTGAAGATGATTCGTGCGATCTGCGACTCATTCTCGGAGCGTGGCTTACCAAACTTTCCGAGTGGTGTACCATTCACGTTTTGGGAGCAGTACATCCACCTTCGGTTCTACCTGATGTTGTCCATCCTGTGTATACTAGTGGTCACCTTCATCGTGCTCACCATCGTCCTGATGAACCCATGGCTGGCCAGTATTGTGGTGAGTATCACCTACAAAAAATCACTCTCTCATACCAGAAGAACTGATATTAATTTATGATCACTGAAAGTACTCTACGCAAAATGAAATAAAAAAAATTGAAGTATAAGAAAGTAAAAAATGACAAAAAAGGTGACACAGAATGGAACGTTGTCAATCTGTGTTGCCCAGCTGTCACCACGGGAACAGTTTGAGTATGGAAGATAAAAACAATATCTGTCGTATATTTTCTATAAACATGGAATCATCAGCATTTTAGCGTGTCAGTGTATTTACATAGTGGGTCATGTGTAATGTGTGCAGATGTCCCTGTGATATCTACTGTTGGGTGATGGAGGAAAGCCTATTTACATCGCCATAATACAGCACCAATAAAATACCCATGAAATCAGGCGAATCACAAGTAAAGCTGAGTGATGAAATTCTCTGTCAATGCGTTTTTACCAGGTTTAATTGAAAGAGGTAAAAACCCAGGCATCATCAGCTAGGATAACTTGTGTACAAATTGTCATAAAACGTGATTGTGACCATCAGTGTGGTGCTATACACCAATCAACATCTCCAGGGGGAAAAAAACAGATTTATGTTTTTTACCGTTTTTATAGAAACCATGTGTGAGTGTCCCTCATCATCCTGGGTCACGGTATGATACAGGGTAGAGTTCTACACTTGTTAGAATACTGTCATTAACTTATTGCTGAAAAGATGCATTAAAATTTTCCATTGGTGTAAAGCTGGCTATTTTTAGTGAGTGTAAAGGCTATGATTTCTACAGGTTTATTACGACCGCGCTACCAAACAGCCTCCATCGGGGCTTCTGTTTTTATTTGATTGCAGTTGAAGAGTTATCAACTTTGCCTTGGAAACAAGAATTTTATAACTTGACAACAAGGATAGAAGATTTGAGAAAGGCTTATTTAGCAGAGTTTAGAATCTTTGATACAGTAAATGCTGTAACTCATTTAAAAGTTGTGAAGAGAGTTGTGTAGATAGGTTTTTTATCGCAGTAAGTGATTATTGCGCAAAGGTACAATTAAATACAAGTATAGGAAATGGCTTTCGTTGAATGCTGAACAGACCAATGTTTAATGGAGGGTGAGTGAGTGTATTTAATGTTTCAAGTAAAGAAAATTTAAAATTTTTGAAACTAAAAACTTGAATTTCCTGATTTTATGTTTGCAGGTTGTTGTTTTGACCATGATTGTAGTCGAACTGTTTGGGATGATGGGACTGACCGGTATCAAACTGAGCGCTGTCCCAGCGGTCATCATTATTGTCAGTGTTGGCATTGGCGTCGAGTTTACAGTACATGTGGCAGTGGTGAGTACAGTTATCTCAAATATTACTGATATTGTTCTATTCCTTTATCACAAATATTTCCTTTAACATTTATATCTTCTTACAAATTGTTAGAAACCTCATGTCAATTCCCTTCAATTTCAATCCCTGTGAAATTGTCAAGAGAACTTTTGTGAAGATAATTTTTTGAATGTCTGAAAGAAAAAAAACTAGTATTAATTTTGTTAGTCTAACAGTAAGTAAATGTCTTTTTAACGCTGACAGTAGGTATATGTTGTCTTTTGTTTACCACCGACTGTAAGAATATGTTGTCTTTTGTTTACAGCAGACAGTAAGAATATGTTGTCTTTTGTTGCAGGGTTTCCTCACAGCTATTGGATCACGGAACAGAAGAACTGTCATATCATTACAGCATACCTTTGCTCCAGTTGTCCATGGCGCCATTTCTACACTCCTGGGAATCGTCATGCTCTTAAGTGCAGAGTTTGAATTCATTGTCAAGTAAGTTCTCATTTCGTTATGATATTAAACTGTAGTGATCTGCTGTGGACATAACAAGAAATTTTGATTTGTTAAATGAAAGGATGAGGAATTGGAGGCAATATGGCTTTAAAGGTTTGGTTAAGTGTGAGATTTATGAGATTCAGTGAGGGGTTGAGAGAATAGGTTTAGATATTTGATGAGGGTCGGTTGGATTGAAGGGAGTAAATTACCCATAGATCTTTTTTATATGATAATCAGTTGGAAAATATTTTATATAAAAAACCTGAGTAAAGATGTTTTACAAACATTACTAAAATATCTAGGTAAATTTGAAAGCCCTTAGGACCTTTTGTTTTTGTATAACAACAGGTATGTTTCATTGATATAAAAAATAAAGTGTTGAGCTAGTGGAGAGAAGTTGTAGGCAGTCTCATTATGAAACACTGATATACACATGGCCTAAAAACCAGGCCCAGGCAATCAGATTGGGAGGGGGAAGGAAGGGGGAGTTCCTAAAACAGGAGGTATATTTTGGGGTCGCATTTGGGTTTTTGCCTCTCCTGCCACGCAGCTTATAGAAAAAAATGTATAGATGATGTTGATTTCATCTGATAGCTACTGACAATATGAACTCGGTAGGACCCGCCCTTATAAGATATCAGCACAAGAATTCTAAAGTATCTGTGACCTACAGGGACTCAAAATTTCAAAATACGATTTGTTTCATTTTTAAGATATTTTCTACATTTTTAGAGTATGAAAAAGACACTGTTATTTGTTGGTATATTTACTATATGGAAAATATGTGGTGCCTTTTAAACAATAGACCAAAAAAGTGTTGGTTTGGCCGATTTCCCCAAATTCTTTGCTAATGATAACATTGATATCTGTCACATGCATGCATCAGAATATTGTAGTTGAACTATTTGGGATGAACATACACCATAATGTAATAGTTTTCATTTTATGATAAAGATTTATGCCAAAAGAATTTTTTCCCCCTTTACTAAGTTAGGATAATAGACATTGAAAATGTCCGGAGTTATTGATAGAAGTTGGAATGCTGAAACTTGTCCTAATGAGGTTGAGCTTTAGGTATTTAGCTATACAGTTGGAGAATGATTATTTAAACAAGACAAATGCCAAGCCGTGTTTTGTATATATGTAATGTTCACTGAAACTTAGCAAACGGAGACGCTTTCTTTGGCCTCAAGTTTACAGAATAGTCAACAAATTCTAAGTTACCATCAGTGCAAATTCCTCCTGAATCGTTTTATAAGCCAAGTTTTGTTGTTTTGTAAGATTTTCTGTAGTTATCAAATAATCGGGCTCTATGAGGTGCCTTTATGAGTTGGTGTAAGGTTATAGTGGTAGGAGCATTGGTGATTAATGAAATCTATTTGAATAGGGTTGTAGTGTATTTATCTAGTCCACAGTCAGTCGTTTGTGAGGGAGAAGTTTTCTGTGTCCCTTTTATTCAAAAGTTTAAACCCTATGTGGAATGGCCTGGTTAGCTTGTTCGAAGAAGAATTCAATTTTAGTTTTGTATACTCTGTACTATCAATGAAATATTTTATATGCACAATTCATTACCGACACAGAGATATACAATTCTACTGATACAACATACTACATCAGAAATCCGAAAGTTTTATTTTCACAAAAAAAAAATCAAAAAAAAAAAATCAGAACAAATTATTTTAAAAGGTTTTTGAAAGCTGATCAGACTTTGGGAGTCGTGTCGGTACAATGGAAGTCGATACTGGCTTGGCTGTGTTCTGTAGGGCTCTGTCCTTCAGGGGCTTTTTCACTGTATGAATCAGTGGGCTAATTTCATAAAAGCCATACCACTACATATAGGGTTGGGAGAGGGATGGACCACCCAGCTTGTGGGTATGAAATTTCTATACCGGTGCCCAGGCTTGAATGGGGCAGGAGAGGGGGTCTGCTGTACAACCAGAGGAAAAGAGGGGGATAGGCTTTTTATCAGAGAATAATCACTTTTTGTATATAGTGTATTTAAGCGGCATTCATAAAAATTAGATAGTTTATATCAGTTTAAGTTTTAAATAGTGTACACTACTTCTTTAAATAAATTTAATCTTCTAACCAAGTTTTCAAATGCTGTTTTAATTGATTATTTTTTCTTATGAATTCTTTGATTAATAGAATCCTATTTTAATTAAAAAGATATGTTCAAAGGAACTAACAGCTCATCAGTGAGATCAGTCAAGATTTTAGTTGTGTAACATTGAAACCATGACGTTGACACTGTAGATAATAACTTGAGTAGAGGTTCCAATCTATAGTAAAACCAGGTATGTGTATGATATGTAATACCCATGTAATCACCATTAACAGGATCGGCTTACATACATAATACAGCTAAAAAGTCGGGCTGAGGAAATTTCCAACATTAAAGTAAAATTGTGTTATTTAGGTCAGATCTCTAAAAAATATTGGCCTTCCTATTTAGATGTCCCCTAACACACATTTGAGAATTTTCTATTTAATTTTTCACCTGATTGTGAAAATATTGTATTACTTATATGGTTTGACAGTGTGTTTGATATAAATGTTTGGGTGTGAAAGCCTGAGGGGATCTAACTTTATATACATTGATTTTGGACCACCATCGGTGATGGGCTTTAGTATAAACAATACAGACTGACTAGGTTCTGTAGCGGGCTTTGTGTTTGACTGATGGTAATGATATGCGGAGATTGAGGACCACCCAGCATGGCCAACCTTCTCCATCATACTTTGGGATTTACAGGAAATAGACATTACACTACCTTTAAATATTCGTTATATCTAAACTTTAATCTGATTTACAGATTTGTATTTTTATCACGGTTTGCTTCGTTTGTGTTTTCTGATAAAGCGTCTGATGAACAATGCTCCAGAGTGATATACCAATTATTTGTTTAACTACATCTAAATCAAATTTGATCTAGTGTTTTGACAATCATTATTTTCTCCTTGGATGTAACATCAGAATCAAGTCTGAGAAATTACCATTGGGACTATGGTGCACTTTTATTTCTCTGTTTGTTAAAGATTCCAGATGTTCACCACTCAAAAGAATGTTTATGTTTATCTGTACGTTTTACTTGAGATTTGAGTATATTTGAATTTTTCATATGAAGAAGAAATCACAGGATAGTTACCATATATACAGTAAGATCATCAAAAGAAGTACGAATTAATTCACTTCGTAACTCCAGGTTTTATGATGCTCTAAAATTTATCAAAAAAATCATTCATGAAAATGCCTTCCAGGCAAAGACTTCTGGAACCAATAATTGATTTTTGAGACCAATTGAAGAAAAAAACATTCAACATATGGCAGGTTGATTTTAATATTAAGCTGTATGCGATAACAAAAAAACAAAAACACGCACATTAATTCATACATTGTTACTGTCACTGTAAAGCTACTGGGAAGATTTTTTTGTATGGGGAGAATGTGAGATAGATTTGAGATGGATGAGTGTTGTCTTAGTAAGGAGACTACAGATTGTAACAGGGAAACAATTAATGGAGGTGAATAAAGCCATCAGTAAGTCAGTCTATTGTTATAAAGGTCGGAGATCCAGACTACTACATCACACATCCCTCACATATTCGGCCCAGTCTTCCAGTTCTGATTAACTAGTTTACTGATAAGATGAGATAAATGTGTTTTATTCTTGTGTTTTTAAAGTATGACTACCAGAAAAGTATATTTACAAAATTTATGGATAGTAGTTCTTTTTTCAGATTTTGTTTCATTATTCAAGAGCTAAAAGGGAAGGAGTGGAATCTGTGGGATGGGGGGGGGGGGGGGGGGGGGATAACTTCTGTCACCAGTTCACCCCCTGTTATTACAGAAATATTTTGATAATGGCCAAGCAGGTTACTTTTGTATTTCAGGAAATAAAGTTCAATTTGTACATCTCTTTAAGTCAATTCTTAGGGATAAGCCAGTATTTCACAAATTTAAAGGATTAACTACTCCTGTAAATGGTTGGGAATAAATGCTTAGGAACCTAGCTCATTAGTTTTATCAAGTAAAATTTACCAAAAAATATCGCCAAAAAAAGATAATAAACTAGATTCTTAGCTATGATAATTCCAGCACAGCATGTGGCTGGAGAAGAATTGTGAATGTAAGTGTATGCTGTTGATTAAGTGAACAATGGAGTTTACAGCAGCGGCCTGCGGTTCAGGTGTGGTCCCGAGTCTCTGGTATGTAGGACAGTATCCAGCAAAGAGATGGTGGTCAGGATAAAGTCACTGATCTCAGATAAACATTCTACAATACTGCAAAACCTATCTGTGCTCTTGTTTGCAGTAATATGACTTCATATAAACAGTGCTCTGGTGGTCTGGCGCTGTTTGAAGTGCACCACACAGTACACATACATGGCTATTTGTGGGTGGCGAGATTCAGTTCTGATCTTACTGATACAAAGTGTGCTTATACCTTGAAACACTGAATTTCTTGTTTGAACACTGCATAAAAACTGTATCTGATAAAATACCACAAATGATGAAATTAATTTTTCCTAACAAAGCATTGTTAAATAATGCAATACTAAGCTGCTTTGTGTTTTTCTCTCCTTGTTTTGGGTATAGGATTTGCACAATTTTGTATTTAAATTTAGGATTCTATTAAATTCCATTGCGAAGGTTATTGACTGCCTTGGATAAAACCTAGATTAAAGTATAAAGTACCCAATCACAGTTATTGACTTTATACACGGGTATACAAAGTACATTTTTGAAATTTTAGGTAAAGGAAAGCAGCAAGTTAAAAAAACTTATAAATATCTTTCGAAATTTTTTTTCGAGATTGCAAAATACCAGGATGGCATGGTAAGGAGAGTTTTGAAAAGAACAAATTCTGTAGAGGCTAAAAAAAGCTCTGGGAGGAAATGTGTTCTTGCTAGAGAATAAATAGAGCCTAGAAAAAACACAGATAGAGGAAAGGCAGTAATCGGTTCCTTGTAAATATTTAGGTGAGGCAGAGTAAGGCTTGTGTACACTAGCAGTTAGTGGAAGGCTGCAATCTGACTGAGGCCTGACACAGTTCATCTGGCTAGTGGAAGCAGGTTTTTGCTCCTATAGTAGTTAATACCAACTGTGTGTGGGCCCGCTGTAGAATCTGATTTGGTACCTCCATCTCATTTATTTGATGTATGTGTTTATATACAACCCAGGATGTCATGTTTACAGCGAGTCTGATTTACTCGGCATTGTGTACCTTTGATCCCCAATGTCTACCACAAAATGCTTTTATAAAAGTTACATAATTAAAATGGCTATAATATCATTAGATATGATCTTGCCCAACAGTTGTTAAAAATATAACTGGCTTTTCATGCATAATCTTCTCATTTGATTTAATATTTCACATCTTCTCAGGATTACATTGTTTGGTGAATTGTAAAAATTTATAGAATTTGAAATTCTTGGTGGGTGGTCCGGACTATAAATTAGAGTAAGCTTGCATCAGTTGTACTGTGTATAATGTGAATGGTAGTATGCTTGAGCACACATCCTACCAGTCACTAGACACGATAACACCCTCGCCATATCACAAGTTCAAATGTACTTTTTAAATGTCATAAGAAAATAAATTAGCGAGTTTGAGCAAGTTTTTTTTTTAAACTTGTTTAAAAATCAATATAATTTTCAGACTCAGGGTGTAGTGATTTTGTTTATACACTTTAGATGCCACTGGTTCCTCAATCACGTTTTTACTGGATGGAAACTGGATGGAAAGTCGGCTATAAAAATCAAATTACTTTCCATCAAACCCAGGGAGGAAGTGGTTGACCTCCAACCCCAACTTGACACAACCACATGTAGAGGTCAGGAGGTCACAGGGTTAAACATGTCATAATTTACTGAACTGATTTTTTCATATCAATTACCTCCACTACAAAAGATAGAGAGTTTTTGGTTCTTTCTTTCTGTCTTATCAATGGAAAATTTCTATTTTTGATAGACCTATGTATGAAACGGGCATCAAATTTTAAAAATGCTTCGTTTGAACTGTAGTTTGGATGATTGTGGTGGTTTTGGTTAGGAAATGAATAGAAGGGCAAGATGCCAATCTCCATAGAGATATTTATAGGCCATGATGGTACTGCACATCCGGGGTACTGGTCAATTCAACATTGGTCTGTGTGGTCCCAGAGGCAGGCACCATGGGTGTAGATGGAGTCAGACCAGTCTTAAAAATAAATAAAATGGGTTTTGTTTATGATGGTTTTAGGGTATGGTGTGTATATCTGTCAGGTTTGTTGCTTTAGGCATTCCCTGTTCTGCCTGTGTTTGCTTGTGTGAGATGTGTGCTTCTCAGGTGTTCTGCATGTGTTCTGGGCTTAATCTTCTTTTATGAAAAAAATTCTCTTTAGAAATCTTCATGCAGACTATTTGTCTGTGTGTTGAGACTGGTGTTATGCTGAAAGTAGAGGTGTACTTTTTAGGGAAAAGATAATGGAATAAGAAGAAATAAAAATCATCATGAAATTTATATTTTGTTTTGATTTATGTGTTTCAGATATTTCTTCAATGTGCTGGCAGCATTAGTTCTGATTGGCCTGTTCAATGGTTTGGTGTTACTCCCCGTACTTCTGTCCCTCTTTGGACCTAAAGGAGAGGTCAGACCAAAGGGAGAGCACCCAGACAGATTAGAAACACCGTCACCAGAACCGTCACCCAAACCAAAGAAAAAAGTACCAGTGCGGACAACAAGGAGTAGTCGGAGGTTATACCCTCGAGTCGCTTCCGATAATTCCTTAACGACAATCACTGAGGAACCATCCCAGTATTCCTCCCATGAAATCATTGTGGAGCCTGAGGTTGTCGTGGAAACCACCCAGGTTCCTATGGGTGTCAATTGTGACAGCAACAGTAGTAGTAGAAATGTAAGTCATCATGTCTTATAAAAAAACAAACCAACTTAAAAGATACAATCCTTTGTTTCACAGAATAATGAATTATGTTATTGATTTTGTTACTTAATTATCAAGTGATAAGCAAAGATGTAAACTTAAGGTACACATTATTGACAAAATCATAATAATTCTAGGTTGCCTATCAAATTCACTTAAAAAAAAGATTTGATGCTATTGATTGATTTATATTAACTATAATATATATTGATAGAGACTTATATCTACTTAGAAATAATGATTATTATTGTTTCTGTTACAGAGTACACCCCCAGGGTCGACAGCCTCCACACCGCTGGCGTCCCATGTGACTCGGGTCAAGGCCACGGCCACAGTTAAGGTGGAGGTCCATACACCCATCATACCAGGTGAGTTTGCTATCCAAGGGAAATAACTCCTACATTACAATATAGCTACTTTGTCCTTCGATGAACATTTTATCACATCATGTGTGTTGATTTGTAACTAATGTTTTTATTGTTGTTTTCAGGTGGCACAGTGGAAATGTCGGTGGCAAATCAAAACCGCAAAAGCAAAAGACGGAAATTAAAAGAATTAGAAAATTCAGATTCAGATTCCAGTACAAAGTCCTAGCAGGTATGTACAAGCATTATTATGTAGCATTATGATAAATATTATCATTCTGTATCTCTGTTCTAGGGTGATCTGCCCTTGTGGCAGTGATTAAGGGCAGTGATATGAAATTAAAGTTTATGTTGAATATTTCTTTTCACCAAGAGCAGATAACTCTGTAATATAAAAAGACAGAATTAAAGGATTCAGACTATATAATATCTTTGATTTAATTAGTATTAAAGAAATATTAATTATTTGCTGAAAATTGTCATCCCCGAGAAATGTTCATTTCCATTGTATTTATGTATTGTTGTTCTTGGTTGCAGCAGTGAATGTGTGTGAGGCCGATTGGAAGGTGCTACTACTGCCATGTGTACATAAAGACAGATACCAGGCATCATACGGGGACATTACCGTCCCTTGTTAATGCTGTGCCACATTTCTCAGTATTCTCTTTAATATGGTTGTGTGTTTTCCTGGACTTGGAAGACTGTACCACTAAGTGCTGTGATGATCTAGGTTACCTGCGGGTGGACGTGGCGTCAGGAACCCGATATATAGCTGCGTCTCCAGCAAGGCGCGTCCATCCGTCAGGGCAACCAGAGTGAAGGGACACTCATATTTCTTACTTATTAATAAGGCAGCTGATGTTCGTTGCTAGAGGACAGCTGTGTAATGCGTTTATGGCCAGTGTTATCAGACAAAGCTTATTAAATCTCAGGTGTGTGAAACAAAAACTTCGTTAGCAGGTGTGCAGCAATCAAGCTCAACTCATCAACTTATTGTTACGTGTTCAAAAACGACATTATGTGGATAACTATACAAGTTTGACTGAGGTCAAGACATTTACAACTTGGATTCATTTGGTTATTCCTGGAGTTTGTATTGCCGAACGCCGAACTAACGCCCTGGAATGGGCTGTATGTATAGGACACGGGTAGGAATGTGATCACAGAAAATGCAAAGGATCGTAACTTTTACGTTACATACAACCGAGACTATGTGTGGAGTAGGACTCGAGTGTTTTTATTCAGATGTGTGTGCACATCTTGTTTCTACTTACTACGGGTATAATTATAAATAATGTCTTTTAATATTGTAAATCCTGTCAGGGCTATAACACGACAACGCCAGATTGGTCCAAGATTGATCAAACAGACTACCATTTCATTTTATTTTATTTTTTCAATTTTTCAGTTTCTTTCTTTTTTCTGAAATACTTAATTATGCATGAAAACCTTTCTAATTCTGAAATTTTCTTTCAAATATCTTTTTTTGTGTAAAACTCAAAGATTGGTATAGTACTATTAGGGATATGTAACTGGTGAAGTTGAACATCAATCTTTAATCAATCTAGCAGGAGATTAGAAATGACAACTTTTTCATTACTAAATAATTGATGTATTTTATTTATTTATGAACTGAAAAACTACTGTTTCAGCAGAGAAGCATGGCACCTTCTATAATCTTAAAAGTATTAATAATAATAAACGATGCTGTGCTCCTCTGCAGATTATTGCTCACAATATAAGAGGTGTAAAAATATTTTTGTTTCTGTGTAAGATATTGTAGGAGTTAATTATTATCAAAGATGTACAAAGTTGTGTAAAAGATGTAAACTTTATTGGATGTGTATAGTTTTACCATGTAAGGGATGCCCAGGTACAAACCACACTGATGTCGGCTCGGCACAGACCTGGCACTCATCATTTTAATCAACCGTATCAAGACAATGTCTGATGTCATAATTCTTTAATGAAATGAAACCAAACTGTTTCACCAAAATTTTCGATGTATTTGGTTGTAAATAGGAACTATATAATATCAAATTTGAAGCTTATTTATTTCTAGAATTTTCCTGTTCTAAAAAAAATGAAAATTGCTACAATGCTAATATTTGTAAAATTGAACATAGCTTTCATGCTATTATTTGTAAAAAGGGAATTCCTCATTTCAGTGTCATTATTTTGTCTTGGGATGCGAGAGAGTAACTTGGGAGAGTGAAAGAAGAAAGTAGGGAGAGACAGAAAAAGAGAGATACAGATGTATTAGATAGAGAGAGAGTGAATACTGAGCGTAGAGATAGAGAGAGAGAAACGGGAAGTGGTTAAGATTGTATAAGTGTGGTATGGAAGGAGGGATGGTAGGAAGGAGAAACTCCCAGGTCTGTGCTGATCCACTACTCAATGTTGTATGTGTATAGCATTCCTCAGTACAAGTGACCTTAATGCTTTCTCAGGACAGTACATGCTCTATTGACCATTTCCATCACGAACTTGTCTACTGTGTAAGCCTAGTTCCAATTTTATTGTTTTGTAAAAATAATTGCCCTTATTTATTTCCTTGTATCAGTGCATGTGCTGTCCGAGCATTCATTAAGATAACTTTTGTACATCTATTGTAACATTCTTTTAATTATTGACTGATTTCAAACCAAAGATGTTTCATTATAGTATTGTTTTTAGACCTCAGGCATGTTGATTATGTCTTTTTAAGTGCATTGTTAGTCCCCCACCATTAACAAAACTCTCATAGTGCTCACAGCTCTTCCTTTTTAGTTAAAACATTTTGATTTTATTTTAATTACCGAATGGTTTAGAATGGCAAAGCCTTTTTATTTTTCCCTTCTTTAAAATTCAGTAAAAATTTGTAAAAATTTGAACAAATGATATCCTCTATAGCTCATGTTCCGTTTCTCTTTCGTTCTTTAAAATTCATTCTAAGAAAATATAAAGATTTGTTTCTGTGTATCAGGGTATAAGCTTTAAGAAATCCTTCTATGGCGAGGGGGTATTACCTTGTATAATATCCCAAAGCCAGTTTTGATAAACTACAAACTGTCATTTCTCATAGTGTTTTTGTTGTTCTGTTTCATTTTGATAAAAAAAACTTCAAAACACTTATCTCAAGATTTTCACTTTTATAACTTTTGTAATAAAATACAGCATTCTAGCAAGTCAATTCAGTTTGATAAAAAAAACCATTTTGATAAAGTACTTATTTGACTTGAATGTTAAACATTTTCTGATATTAAAAAGCAACAGAGACTGTTGTATTGACTGGTGTATTTAAAGCTCAGTACAATATGTTTTTGATTGAGTGCTATAAGGTAAGGCCAGTCTGATGTGATTGTGAACAAAATGGCAGAATAACGATGACAAGTTACTGTGATAGTCGCACAGCCAGTCTTCCACTGCCTTCCTGTCAAACTTTTGTCAGTTTTTTTTGTCCTGTTATATATATTTACATTGATTCTATAACATGTGCCCTTCATTGAGCCCCAGCCTGCCATAGGATGGCAGAATGTCCCTGCTTTACCAAATAATATACACATCAGTGACTTTCATTACCTCAGTATATAGGGCACACCATGTGGCAGGCGTGGGGCCCAATACAGGGGCGATTCGCCTGTGATAGGCCTTTGAAAGGTGTATAATACTCAAATAAGATGTAAATGGTAGATAATTATTGCCCTTCTTACTGTGTTCAGGCCCCACAGGGAAGGGGTCATGTATGTGTAAGCTACCACATACACAAATAATGAATAAAATGAAAGAAATGAAATTAGGCTGGCCTCTGAGTTTTCTGTGTTGTGATGATGACCTGGGACCATGTGGCCCTTTATTGGTTACTACATGGGATATACATGGTATATGTTATCAGAAGGTCATTACTGACTGGTACTGCTGCTTATTATGGGGAAGAAACGCAGTTACGGCCCCTGTCTTGTCAGAGAAAGAATAACTGACAAATTTGACCAATACAGATTTGGATTAACTTCTGTTTAACAAAGCCTTATTAAGAATCAGAGTGATTAAAGGACGAACCAAATTAACGAGGTGGAGAAAAGTTGGAGTACCTGGAGAAAAACCACCATTCAGTGCTTGGCAACTATCCAAAGATGAAACCCAGGGGTAAAGGGCTATAGTGGTAATGTGTTGTTCACCACTCAACAACTAGAGCCAAATGTAATGTATGTAAAGGTACTGGTCAATCAACATCTCCACCATAGCCATTGGACTTTTGATCAAGAGACATTTAAAAATGATCTGATTGAATGAAAGCCGTTAAAACTAAAGACAATAATACAGCAAGGTATGAATAAGGCGCACCAGATTACGACAAGACCAAATTTTGGACTGTAAAGAACATATTAAGGCTTCTGTTTTAAACAATAAAACTTTCTAGGCCAAAACCCCCAGACCAGTGAGAGCACCTGTGGCTTGTACTGCACTGTTCAGTATCTACGGCAATATGCTTTAGTGAGATAATACTTAACTTGTAAAATAGCAAGAGTTGAGCTATCGCAAGGAAACACAACATACCACAGTCTCCCAAAACATATATACACACAATATTTTTATGTTATACATCGTAGATGTGCCATCATATAGAGGTAGAACAAGCTCCCCTAGTTTTCCAACCGATATGGAATATTCCCCAGTGAATAGCAAAAAGGAAAGAGCATTATAGATCTCAAAACTCATAGGTATAATGGACATTGCATGTCAACCATGTGTGAGTAGGATCCGTTATTTTCGAATCCATCTGTAGACAGAAGTTAAAATGGAAAGCATATGCAAAAAAAATGTTTTATTTTCATTTTCCTTTAAAGATGCCCCACCGCTGACAATAGAAACAGACGGAATAGTATTTTTCTTCAGTTATAAAAGTTACTTACTTCACCATGTTAAAAATAATTGATTGCGTCACTATGTCCTCATCCTCGATATTCCAGGCGTTCCGATCACTTACGATCTCTACGTAAGTGATCGGAACCCCTGGAGTATCGAGGAGGCTATGTCCTATATTGAATGATATACTGATTGCGCATGCACCAGAAGCAAAATAGATACATTTAATTTTATATTATTAATTTTTTGTTGTTAATAAGACATATATATATACATGATTAAACACTAATTATTGTTCTTTCAGCGGTGGAGCATTTTAAAGAACCATTTAACAATTCAATAACAGAAAGTCATACTAACTAGAAAGGCATATGGAACAGGTCAATTTAAGATGGCCGCGAACAAATTGTACTTTGAAATATGTTGAGATCTAATTCCATCCGTGAATCATTTTAAATCGGATTTGAGTAATATATATTTTATCAGTTTACCTACGAATCCATCTGTTTTTGTTTGCTTATACTAAAAATATCCATAGTGCAAGAAATCAAAATAGTAAGAGAATATTGAGTCTTTCCACTAACAGCTTAGACACAGTGCGGAGTATGGCTATATGAAGGAGTCTGACATTGTTCGATTGTAAATATTCCGAATAGTTTGCTCGGGTAGATTTAGTCTAGAGTGATGGTAATGAGAAAGTACTACCAAGATAGTTTTATAGCCAGACAACACAGAACCAGCACGTAGGACCGGCACTGACCTAAGCAGTCTACTACACGATACACACACCATTGTTTTACAGACCGAACATCAAAGTTATCTATATATCTGAACCTCCACACAGACATACAAATCGTCACTGTAAACGTTTACTTGTATCAGCAGTCCAAGACCTATATTTCATTTTGAAAATGTTTGTACGCCAAAGTGAATTGTTTGTTTCCACCAAACTTTATACGATTTTAGTCAGCTAACTCAAAACTTTCAAGTGATCCCATCGACGTCGAAACTACATTTATAAGTATATATATAGGTTAATGATCATTGTTACATGTACCAACAAATACAAATAGGTGACAAATATAGAGAAATTAGAATATTCGTCACTCGACTGCGTAACTGCCTTCCCCATTATTTTCATTGATGTCTCCCTCCTTAGAATAGACACACAGAAATTGTCAAACCATCAAACCTTGTAAGATTGACATTTCTTAAAGCCTTGTTCGGCGATTGATCGCTGTTTTTTTCATTCAAGTTTATCTGGTATGATCGCCACCGCACGTAACCTCGAGAGGTGATGTTAGGTCGACATTGTGTTTACCTGGCGGCCAGTACTAATTAAGGTAACGATCCGTCCGTTTGATAGGAACTGCTGATTTGTATGTATAAAGTTGTCGGAGGGACTTTGTTCGAGATCAACAAAATCGTTCCGGAAGGAGAACAATACGACCGGATTATTACATATATACCACACACCACGATGTCTCGGCCCGTGTACGCCCCATGTAACACGGTTTAGGATCGGCTTATATTCCTTTATCCAATAATTAAATGATAAGACTTCTCAGAATTTACAAGAGGATAGTCATTGAAATTGGGATAGACATATAACAATACGTTTACGTCATAATAAAAATAGTGTATTGGAATAAATCTTGAACATTATCAAATGCATTGAATATATACATCAATATGTATGTTTTTGTGTATGCTGTTAGCCTAGTTATCGCAATCGCGACAAACGCACGTTTTAGCGCACCGGTTGATGATATTGTCTTTCTAAATAGTGATGACTATTCCAAAAATATATAAATAGAATTGGTGAAATTAGCGCTATGATAGATAGCGGAATGATTTCAGACGGAAACCGCTAAAATAAGAATCCCGCTAAAACGCATTCATTTGCAGTAAAAAAATCCAGAATCCAATGGTAATTAGCTTCAAAATGTACATACAACAAAAATATAACAATCTAACTGTCTAAGACATGTACAATTAACTTCAGTGCAACGTTCATTGAAAAAATCATATCAAGGAATTAAAGGCTGGTTGGTTAAAGGCCCACTACCTTTGCGAAACGGAAATTAAAAGTTTCTTAAAAACAGTAATAATATACGAAAATGTATAATAATGACCTAAGATGATGTTATAACACCAATCAAACGCAAGATTCCCTGCGTAAACTATGTAAACAGTGAAGATTCTTGTCGATGTTTTGCCGTCTGGCGCAGTGATAATCAACCGACGCGCGGTAATTAGGACGACGGCGGGAAACATGAAACGACCCGCGTTATGAAAATATGCATTTTATTTATCTTAATTAAATTGTTAAGAAGGTAATTGTAAGTGTAGTATTAACGGTAAGTTAATAACTTTTGTCACTCTATAACATTATCAATTTCGTTTTATAATTCCATTTTAAAGGGCCACTACCTTTCCGAAACGGCTTTTAATTTTTAAAATAGGAATGTAAAACGAGATCAATAATTCTTTAGAGTTGCAGAAGTTATTAACTTTACGTTTACTAGCACACTTATCATCACCTTCAGAACTGTTTAATTAGAATAAATAAAATGTTAATTTTCATAACGCGGGTCGTTTTATGTTTCCCGCCGTCGTCCTAAATGCCGCGCGGTAGTTGACTATCACTGCGCCAGACGGCAAAACAGCGAAATGAATCTCCACTTTTATCGTACATTGGACAGGAAATCTTGCACATGTTTGGTGTTGTAACCTCATCTTAAGCCATCGATATATACACATGTATTTTCTTTTGTTATTAATGTTTTTAAGAAACCTTTAAATTTTGCTCCGGAAAGGTAGTGGGCCTTTAAAGATTAAAAGCCGTTTCGGAAGAACATTGAAATATATGTTGCAATGAATTTTCATGTAGTGACAGTAATTAATGTATATATCTACGTTTGATAAACGTGCCCAATCGTATTGTAAAATGTTTTTTTGCAAAAAAATAGTTTAAACTCAACGATATACTCAATGTTACATGTAAAAGTGTACTTTATTATCGCATTATTGATTTCTATCATTTCATGCACAAACTTTATAGAATCTAAAGCAAGGAATTAGATGAATCACTGATACAGTAGGAAACATACCATGTACTTAAATAATGTCTGTGAACAGTCAGACCTAAAGGACACGTTTTATGGTGTTACCCCTAATTCACTCCGCTGAAGAAAATAATTGCTGTTACATCGACTGGTAACTTTTTCATTTATCATTTTAAATTATTCATTTGTCATATCTAATATTTAATAGATAAAGTCTACGAGATAATGCTAGAGTTATTAAATGATGTCAAAATCTGCCAACCTGGTTTTTTTCTGGCTGATGAAGAGTAAGTTTTGTCATTTACGGGAAATAATTGACAGAGTTAATTATACCAAAGTTAATGGCGTTTTAACATGAAAGATTAATTTGGGTTCGTATTTTAACGCTAATTCTGACGAAGGACGCTAATGAAGGTAATTCTTCAGAAACAGATACACACAGCGGTGTACTTTCCGCACTACTTTTACTTGTATTCGCTATAATTGGAGTAAATGCATGCTAATGTTTTCCATTTCGTCTTAACTCCTCCCGCTTACAACAGTGACATGAAAAGTTTGTACACGATCCGGTAAGTACCCGTGTACTTTTATCACCTAAAAACTTCCATGGCCAAATTTCTAGATGACTGTCTGCAGTTGACCGTGTTGTTTCCTGATCAAGAGAAGCATAAATACGAAAATCAAGAGATATTCCTTCATTTTTTCTGTGTAACTTCAAATGTCAAAAATCCAAGATGGCCACCTGCCAGCCATGTTATTTTTCAAATTGCTCCCAAAATGGTACATAATTAGAGAACAGGCGAGGAACTACATATTTGAGTAAGCTCCCTTCAAGTTAGTACAATAGGGGAGACTAGGGTAACAAGAATTAGCTTACAAATGGGTGGCGGATAATACGGACGAACGGACACACAGACTTCGAACTGAAGACTATTTGAATATCCCATCTGGGGGCTAAAATGCATCCAATATCACGATCCACTTGGCGGTGACTGCAGAGTGGAAATTAATTTCTTTTTAGGAACATTTTTTTTGAAATGTTAGTAAAATACTAAAAACCCCTCAATGTATTTCATGACGAGGAGCGCAATGGATTTGGATATAGAGGAAGATGAGGAGGAGGACTGAATGAGAGAAGAGAAAGAGGATACGGAGGATGAGTAAGGAGGGGAAAAAAGGAGGGGAGATAATGCAGGAGGAGGAGGAGGAGGAACAAGAGGAGGAGGAAGAAAACAAAAGAAGGAGAAGGATGACGATGAAAAGACGATGTGGTAAATGAAAAGGGAGATGGATGGGAGAGGGGATGTGGAGGGGGAGATAGAGAGGGGGAGGGAGAAGAGGAGGAGGACGAGGAGGGGGAGGGGGGTGAAAGATAGAGAGGGGGAGGAGGACGAGGAGGGGGAGGGGGTGAGAGATAGAGAGGGGGAGGAGGACGAGGAGGTGGAGGAGGGGGTGAGAGATAGAGAGGGGGAGGAGGACGAGGAGGGGGAAGACTATAGCACATTAATGATATTATCACACGAATTTAGGGAAGGGCGATGTGGTATGAACTCATTCGCTGTGTGTGGCCGACAGCACATCGACTATAAATTATTCTTAACAGGGCAACACCGCGGTACACTCTCTAATACTATCACTGAAAATTGAAATAAAGAACTCAACCATTTTATTATCAAAAAATGATTATTTATCATTGTCACCGTGAGAAGGAGAATCTATTTAACTGTTTGTAATAAAACGATGCATCATTTGTGTATATTTATATAAGAAAATGATTGTAGTTTATAACTGTGTGTAGCAAACTAGACAGACATTAGGATCTGCTAAAGAGCTTTACGTAAAGGAACATTTGGCAAAATTCACCTCGGTGTTTTACCACTAAATTCTTCAGACGCTTGTAATATGGCCTGATAGGTACACGATGTTGTAATGAGTTATTTTATATACGTGTATACCAACAATACATAACTTGGCCACAAATACAGTAGAACTCCTATACCTTCTCATTAGTGAAATTCCTTGTTAGGGTAACAAAAGACCCCGTCATTATAAGCAAAATTTCCAATGGCTTTATTAATAAAAGAGTAATATACCCCTATTATCCCACGCTTGTGAACTTATCAAGAGTATCCGACATTTTTTCTTTCGTTTATATAGCATTCCTATTCATGTCGCGTTGGGTGGTCTTGCTTTGCCAGCTCTAGGCAGAGAGACCTGTACGTTCTACGGTTGTGAGCTTCCAATTCGATGAGGAGCCACGTATATATACAAACTCTGAAGATAGGTGAAATTAAAGTCGAACGTACATCAGGCCCGGGTCGATCTCGTTAGAAGGGTATAGAGACGTAGTCGTAGATTTACCGGAGGGTTGCTAACTCGGCAGACTAGTCAGCTTAAACTCTCCTGGAATTAAATTCAAATGTTAAAAAGCCAAGATTTTTGTAGACAGAAACTTTACAATTTCATACCACATCGGATTCGTTGAAAAGGTCGCAAGTTTAAATAAAGAGAAAATAACATGGTACAGACGAATGCGGTTGTAGTGATCATTTATCAAGTTCACGATTATTTTGTTGGGACGGTTTTTTGAAAGCCTTTGTGTGGTGTGTGTTTAAGCCGTGGTTACACATAAAACGGTGTTCATCAGGACTTCCCAGCGCGAATGTATAAATAACAAAATGCTTATACACATATTCACTTCACAAATCATATAATTTGATTTTAAAATTAAGTTTTCGGAGCTTCAATTATCGTCGACATGTGTTTGTGAGTAGACTTACGACAGGCCCGAGTAAACATGTTTCACGTTGAATTCACAGTGGGGAAAATTCTTGTAATAAAACTGTTTTGTAAGAGTGTTATTTCTCCCAATTATTCAAATAAAGTATTAAGTTGTTTCGGATTGATTTTGTGCCGTTCTTTTTCATATAACATGATCCTCCCAATGTGTGAAGGTATTAATTTTGACGTCATATGATTACGAGCGTAACGTCATCACCTTTTTAGAGAAAACGACGTACCGTATAAATACCGCTTTTGTTGCGCGGATATTTTCGCGATTTTGCGGGACATCCCTATAATCGCGGGAGTTTGATCTGCGAAATATTAAGAAATGATTGACTCATATATAATCTTAAAACCAGTTAGCGAAAATTTAAAAGTGCTAAAATTTCAATTCCCGTTTTTAGTTGCAAAAATTTTGGCCCGTGAAAGAAACAGACTATACGGCAATTTTCACATATTAGCTAATGACGTAACGACCAATATTACACTATATTTACATTTGCTAGACTTGGTCACTAAACGCTAATACTAGCCGATTTTGTTTACCATAACTGCATGGTAACATTGAACTTTGAACTTGCGTATGAAAATGTTCTGTGCAACGTAAAATGACTACTTTTTTTAAAAAAAGAAACACATGGCTTTGCTGACATTTTGACGCAACATTACGTGTATATTGTTGTTAATAGAATATATTCTTAGAGGAATTGCTCCATACAAGCATGGTTAACATAAAAACGGAAATCAAATCCCTATATAAATGCAAAAAGAAGTATGACGTTTAGATATGTATTAAAACAAGTGACATTTTCATTAAGAAAAACTGCACATTTAGTTATTAAATAAAAATTGGAAAGAAAGCGTTAAAATGCCAACAATGCCATCGAACAACATTAAAATATTCAAGATAATTTTTGCACTTCAACCATTTTATTATCAAAAAATGATTATTTATCATTGTCACCGTGAGAAGGAGAATCTATTTAACTGTTTGTAATAAAACGATGCATCATTTGTGTATATTTAAATGAAAATGATTGTAGTTTATAACTGTGTGTAGCAAACTAGACAGACATTAGGATCTGCTAAAGAGCTTTACGTAAAGGAACATTTGGCAAAATTCACCTCGGTGTTTTACCACTAAATTCTTCAGACGCTTGTAATATGGCCTGATAGGTACACGATGTTGTAATGAGTTATTTTATATACGTGTATACCAACAATACATAACTTGGCCACAAATACAGTAGAACTCCTATACCTTCTCATTAGTGAAATTCCTTGTTAGGGTAACAAAAGACCCCGTCATTATAAGCAAAATTTCCAATGGCTTTATTAATAAAAGAGTAATATACCCCTATTATCCCACGCTTGTGAACTTATCAAGAGTATCCGACATTTTTTCTTTCGTTTATATAGCATTCCTATTCATGTCGCGTTGGGTGGTCTTGCTTTGCCAGCTCTAGGCAGAGAGACCTGTACGTACTACGGTTGTGAGCTTCCAATTCGATGAGGAGCCACGTATATATACAAACTCTGAAGATAGGTGAAATTAAAGTCGAACGTACATCAGGCCCGGGTCGATCTCGTTAGAAGGGTATAGAGACGTAGTCGTAGATTTACCGGAGGGTTGCTAACTCGGCAGACTAGTCAGCTTAAACTCTCCTGGAATTAAATTCAAATGTTAAAAAGCCAAGATTTTTGTAGACAGAAACTTTACAATTTCATACCACATCGGATTCGTTGAAAAGGTCGCAAGTTTAAATAAAGAGAAAATAACATGGTACAGACGAATGCGGTTGTAGTGATCATTTATCAAGTTCACGATTATTTTGTTGGGACGGTTTTTTGAAAGCCTTTGTGTGGTGTGTTTAAGCCGTGGTTACACATAAAACGGTGTTCATCAGGACTTCCCAGCGCGAATGTATAAATAACAAAATGCTTATACACATATTCACTTCACAAATCATATAATTTGATTTTAAAATTAAGTTTTCGGAGCTTCAATTATCGTCGACATGTGTTTGTGAGTAGACTTACGACAGGCCCGAGTAAACATGTTTCACGTTGAATTCACAGTGGGGAAAATTCTTGTAATAAAACTGTTTTGTAAGAGTGTTATTTCTCCCAATTATTCAAATAAAGTATTAAGTTGTTTCGGATTGATTTTGTGCCGTTCTTTTTCATATAACATGATCCTCCCAATGTGTGAAGGTATTAATTTTGACGTCATATGATTACGAGCGTAACGTCATCACCTTTTTAGAGAAAACGACGTACCGTATAAATACCGCTTTTGTTGCGCGGATATTTTCGCGATTTTGCGGGACATCCCTATAATCGCGGGAGTTTGATCTGCGAAATATTAAGAAATGATTGACTCATATATAATCTTAAAACCAGTTAGCGAAAATTTAAAAGTGCTAAAATTTCAATTCCCGTTTTTAGTTGCAAAAATTTTGGCCCGTGAAAGAAACAGACTATACGGCAATTTTCACATATTAGCTAATGACGTAACGACCAATATTACACTATATTTACATTTGCTAGACTTGGTCACTAAACGCTAATACTAGCCGATTTTGTTTACCATAACTGCATGGTAACATTGAACTTTGAACTTGCGTATGAAAATGTTCTGTGCAACGTAAAATGACTACTTTTTTTAAAAAAAGAAACACATGGCTTTGCTGACATTTTGACGCAACATTACGTGTATATTGTTGTTAATAGAATATATTCTTAGAGGAATTGCTCCATACAAGCATGGTTAACATAAAAACGAAATCAAATCCCTATATAAATGCAAAAAGAAGTATGACGTTTAGATATGTATTAAAACAAGTGACATTTTCATTAAGAAAAACTGCACATTTAGTTATTAAATAAAAATTGGAAAGAAAGCGTTAAAATGCCAACAATGCCATCGAACAACATTAAAATATTCAAGATAATTTTTGTCAATCTCAGGGATTGGACCAGTGATTGAGTATAAGGGACGATAACTCTGTGTAGAAACGCATTGCCCAATTTACAAGAGTTACTTCCCTTAGACCATATTGAAGATACCCGCAACTCACGAGTACGCAGAAATATGCTTCAAAAATCAACATAATCTCTATTAAAACCACAAATATATATATATATATATATATAAATATTTTTTTTTTGCAAAAATACAGATATAGTCGATTGAAATAAGGTAGTGCATTCTTAATTGATGATATTTAAACGGTGTTTTAATTTTAATTTCGTTAACTTTCTTCTGATTTAAGTACTGCACTGGTGGTCGAATTAAAAGAATTTTGTAGATATGTTCAAATGAACCTTATACTTGATCTAAGTACATGTAAAACCTACTTCACGTGGCGTTCTTAACCCCAGTGAGAATATTAATATGTGACACGATCCGCTGACTACTGCGAGTAAAGTGATGTAATTAACTAATTATGTGTGGGGGTTTTAAGAGGCTGGGTGCAGTTATGCACCATTTTGCCTCCTTGATTGAACTCTGTATACTAACAGGATGTAATATGATGCTATATAGTTTACATTGATCATTTGGTGCAAAAAATAAAATACACTGGGTGCGTTCTGGAGCAGATGGTATTTCGTTAACGTACAAAGGGAAACAACTCAAGTGCTGGTACTTCGTTTTGGGTGGCGGGTCTTGGTTAAACATTAATATACGTTTAATTCAATTTATTAATATTCAAGAAAAGAGACAGGCATTAAGTCTGGAGGCTACCAAGGCCCTTAAAAATATAAAAAAAATAACAGCATCGCCGCCTCGTTTTGCTAAAAAATATTAAATAAAAATTAAAATCTGTTCAGTATGCATGTACATGTAGTATCGATACATACAATGTTGGCTCATATTTTACCCAATTATATTTCAGCTCAAATTTAGCCATTTAAAATAATTCTTATTAAGTTTTAAAAGGCGACGAAAGGACGGAGGTGGACTTAAATGTTAATGTTATTAATAACTGGAAGCGAGTCAATAAAAAAATACGTATGTACATGCATGTATTAAGTTCACTTGTACCCGTACACAAATTAAAAGGAATTTCAGTGTCCATAATAGGTAGCTGGGAAATAAACAGACAAAATTTCGTGTTTGTGCCATACTATGCAACATTGCGAACACATTATTTTTGAATGCGAACGCAAAACCTTAATCGCTGCTGAGTTTTGAAAGTTATTAAATACATAGGCAATGAAATGTTTCCAGCTCACTTTTCTCACTGTAGAATCTTTAAATCATACTTTCATGTAGAACGACAATATCCCATATAGATCCCGCGAGGAGGTGCTCTCGTTAGCCACGAAAGAACACATACTGTACGGACATTCAGAATTCTTTTCCATGCCAGCTAGCTAAAATAGAGTTCCCTATGGTATGCCTGTGGCGGTTCCAAAATACCCATTTGTAATTTGACAACTAGTGCCTGAATTTCCCTCAATCCAAGGGTTTGGATGGTTACGCATGTATGAGTCTTAATCAAGTCCCTGACATATACTAGCGCAGGCGTCTGCATCTGGTTTTGGAAAAATAAAATATCCTACTATATAGTAGGGGTAGGTTATTATATTTTTACCTGTGATACTAGTTACTTCAGTGGTAGACTTAGTGGTCACTGGTCCCGTAAAGCAGATGACCGTTTAGCTAGAGCTCATTGTAAGTATTTGTCATCAGAAGGACCGGTACCGTTGACTTGTCGTTTATATGCTCTGACAGATGAATTCCTACATCAGTCTCAGTATACTGATATTTTATATCTAACCTGAGATCTGCATGATGCACCTATTGGTGTCGATATTTGTTGCAGTCTCGGGCTTTTGGCAGGGATTTAGATAGAATTAAATTATCAATGTCTCTGGCTCTATAGATATACGTATACATGTGTAATACTAGTAGTACTGTGTACAGTGTATATAGAAGTGTCCGTATATTTATAGAGCCAAAAGCATGTATGGTAGCAGTACTAGTTTATAGTAACCATACTTACAAATAAAGGGAGACTATCCAAGCTCATAATGGTTCTGCTTATCTTAATTTCCAAGTTAGGCCATTGGTTCTGACATTTCGATCACACCAGAAAATACAAAGCTGGACAATGGGCATATTAATACATCTTAAAATACATACATGTATCCATATTTTGTCATTTATAATCTATAAAATGAGCATCCATCCATTCTTCATTTCCTCTTATATCTGGTGTATCTGGTCATAAGGACCAAACATGGAAATGATTACAATCAATCTTTGAATATTAAACATTAAACTGTATTGCCCTCGTACCAGAATACTACAGATCAAATTTCAGTTGCGGGTGGGTGCCTTTTCATTATCAAAAAGACATAAGAAGATTTAGGGATATTTGATACTGTATTTGTGACTTTGAATGAAGGTCAAGGGCATTCCTTCGTACACAGTTGGTAGCCCTTCATCCCAGCATACTAGTATATGTCTAGTATGTGATGTTAGGTCATCTTGCTACAGGTCAAATACCAGGTCCCTAGTCTTGGGCTTGTCATGATCACTTGGGATTATTTTATTCCTCCTCGCTTGGTGCAGACCCAATATCAAATTTCTGGACCTTAATGTTTATTTGAGAAGTTGAAGCTGAAAATAGTTTTTAAAAGGACACACTAGGAGAAGCGAAAAAAATAAAAATAATAAAAACAAGAGGCCCAGAGGGCCTGTATCGCTCACCTGGTTTTTGTTAGCAATTATCACAAGACTCTGACAATTAGAAAAATAAGCAAAATTGACTCCCAAAGTTTAATTTTGAATCACAACCATACAATGATGCTATTGATACCATACAAATATGCTATCCAATACATAGGTTCAGAGACAAAGTCTAAAAGCCTAATTGACCTTTTTGACCTCGCATCTATTGCCGTCTAAGGCCCCGGGGGTCAGCCCTATCATTTGTACAATTTCAAATCCCAACCCTTTAAGGATGCTACCATTGCATGATATAGTGCATTTCCATTCTTAGTTGCAGAGAAGAAGTCGTTTATATAGAAATAGCTAAATTGACCCCTTTTGACCCCACCCTTCAGGCCCCCGGGGGGTCAGCCCCATCATTTGCAAAATTTTGAATCCAAACCCTATAAGGATGTAACCATTGCATTATGGGTGCTATACCATGCTTAGTTGCAGAGAAGAAGTCATTTATATGGAAATAGCCAAATTGACCCCCTTTGACCCCGCCCCTCAGGCCCCCGGGGGGGTCAGCCCTATCATTTGCACAATTTGGAATCCCCACCCTATAAGGATGCTACCATTGCATTATAGGTGCTATACCATGTTTAGTTTCAGAGAAGAAGTCGTTTATATGGAAATAGCCAAATTGGCCCCTTTTGACCCCGCCCCTCAGGCCCCTGGGGGTCAGCCCCATCATTTGCACAATTTGGAATCCCCACCCTATAAGGATGCTACCATTGCATTATGGGTGCTATACCAAGCTTAGTTGCAGAGAAGAAGTCGTTTATATGGAAATAGCCAAATTGACCCCTTTTGGCCCCGCCCTTCAGGCCCCCAGGGGGTCAGCCCCATCATTTGTACAATTTTCAGTTAGTAGCCCATAAGGATGCTACCAGTCAAATTTTGTTGAAATCCGACCAGCGATTATGGAGAAGAAGTCGATTGTTGACGGACGCCGGACGCTGCGGTATCCCATAAGCTCACCTCGGTCCTTTGGACCAGGTGAGCTAAAAATGGGCCAAGTAATTGTCTCATGTGACCTCAAAATATAAGCAAATAAAAACATTTCTGTGTTACAACATCTTCAAAATGACCAGATGTAGATGAATATTATTTTTAAAGGATCTAAATCAGAGTAGTGATAAACCAGTATGTACCGTTAGTCGAGAGACGTATACACTGCTGTCATCATATCATAACGTGTCAAATGGCCTGGTGTTTTGAGAATATACTCAATTAACTGTAAAAGAGTATAGTGTCATTATATATAATCACTGCCTTCACTGAGGAATAAACTTAAAACAAACCTCTTAGAGATGATCTCTCCAGCTGAACAGTGCATTCTAACTAGTATTTTCAAGATTAGCATTAACTAAGTATCATTACTTAGATTAAAACATAGGGTTTGTGACTATTTTGCAAAGTATCATTTGCTATACATGACAATGTTTTATCATCTAAAATTAATCACTGAAACTATACAGAAAAAGAAGTTTTAAATGTGTTTTTCAATATGACAGCTGTGGCAATCATCTTTGATTTTGTCCTTACCAAAAGGACCATCTCAGAATCACTCCAGACACATTTCAGCTCAATCCCACTGGTGGAACTTGAGAAGTTTAAATGGTGAAAGTTTATGGGCAGTGCATGGTGGATGGTATACGACAGCAGACGATGGCAATAAGTCATCTGGACCTTAAAAGGAATAAAGTAACACAGAACTAGAAAAAAAGTCACGTTTATTACACATTAAATAAGAAAATGTCTCTTAAAGCACTTTATTGTTTTGCCAATTTAATGTAGTGAAAAACCTACTATTATCACTGATAACCACATGTTTGTAAAATGATGACTGAAAAGTGTTAATGATGCTGCTTATCTGAATAACACTACATGTTAATTGTCAGGTTTTCTTTTTGATGAATTCCATTTAAGGATGTACACCTCTGAGAAGTCAAAATTTTCTTGTATTAAACTTTTTTTCTCATATGGATTTTTGGAAAAAGGAGTTCTTACCATAAAAGAAAATTGAAGAAAAAACATATGTCCGTGTGCTCGTTTTTGAGCTTTTGTCACTCAAAGACACCCAGTTGACAAAATATTGGATTTTATGGGAATTTTGCCGTTTTGGCCATATAAGTTAGAGATTAAAGCCATAATTTCTTAATGAGGTGTTTGATATGTATGAATGTTTGTAGAATTCATTTTCTAGTAGTCTTCTTTAAAAATATACCAGTTTTGATCAATTAGACTAATATTTTTTCTCAGAATAACAACATATGCTACCCCTACCCCTTAATTTTGTGCAACAAAATGCACCATTTTCAGCCATTTTTGCCAAATTTAACCCTTTATAGAAAAAGTTCTATGATTTAAGTAAAAAATGTTAAAACTGTGGCTCTACTTGAAGCGAAAAAAGACACAATTTCAAAATGGCCGCCAAATGGGTCATTTCTTAAAATCCCTGTTTAAAAAAATCTACAAAAAATAGAAATGTAATTTTTTGACAAAATTTGCATCTGGCAACTTGCTACAGATACTGATAAATTATATTTGAAAATCTCATAACTTCTTTGATCTATGTTGAAACGAGACTTCAATGGGACTGAAACCTCAGAAGAATACATCCTTAAGAAGAAATTAATTAACTTCTTTGTTGGAAGTGATTGTGATGAAGGTGATTATATAAAAAAAACTTCACACATTACTCTACTCATCTTTTTTGGGAGCAATTTATTTTTCGCGTAATTCCCCTGCGACTAGGTTTCGCAAAAATAAATCGCTGCATAAAAGATTCAACTATAAGCTAAGCGTTTTACCTGTAAATTGAAAAAAAAATATACTAAAGTACCACTAGGTACATGCATATTATAAATATATCACAATGCTGCACTTGAATGTTTATTCCAACTGGATTTTATCATTATGCATTCACATCAAGCTGTCAATATAAATATCACACTGTATTCTCAGTGATCTGGTTCAGAAAACACTTGTAGACTTTAATAAAAAGTCTGGAACCCAATTCACACTGCACTGATTACACTACAAATATGTACCATTAGATGTACTGTACAAATCTGCTAGATTTATGTTTTACTATACAAATGCTCGATTTACATTATTAATGTACAAGTTTGCCTTTTAATGCATTCACATTGCGTTTTAGCAGACAGTCATGTCAGAATCTTAAGATTTTATTATAGTCTCCCACAACACTGAATACTCTCAAGATTCTGATTTTTCCTTGTTATTACATCACAGCTTTAGAATAAAGAAAGTTTTCTGTTCTCTGTTAATTCATTCTATAATGACAAAGATCCCTGATACTGACAGAAGATGATGTTTGAGCCGGTTACAGGTTGGAGGAGGTCTGTAGACCTTTACTGATGAGGAATGCTTCCTGTGTAGGATCACGTCCGAGGAAGTTCCTCAGCATGTCAGCAGCATCCTGTAAAACACAAAAAATATCTAGATAAATCCAAATATATCTTTTATTTCGAGCATAATTATCAGATAAAATTGTTCATACTTAACCATTATATTCTGTAAATTAACAAATCATTAAATCACCTTCATACTTTTGAATATAAATTTTATAGAAACATTAAACAATACAATTCCTGAAATCATTTCATATCTGATTTATAACTACTCTATAAATAGAATTGTATATGAATACTAGATAAAACCTGTCAAGTCATTAGTTTATATTTGATCAGCTTACAATTGAGCCACCAGGGCGTAGGATAAATTTCTTGTAGTCTCCGCCGACTTTGGGGCTCATAATCCCTTCCTTTCTAAACCGCGAGTAGAACATGTCCATACAAAACACCTCGCTCCACTGTAACACAAGGACAATACTTAATTAAGCACACTGAGAGATCTAAATTAGTGTAATTATCAATTAGCATCCTAAAAATATATATGCTTAATTAACACAAAAAATAATATAAAATAATTTCTTTCGCCTTTGATGCGTGCACAATCAGTAATTCATTCCATATAGGATATAATGCCACAGAATTTTTTCAGGATGCAATTAATTATTTTTTCATATTTCTAACTTGAAGTAATATTAGAAGCTCAAACTTTTCAATGGTGGTGATAGTGTAAGTAACTTTTGTAACTGAAAAAAACCTCAATCGTCCACCTCTATTTTTGATAGTGAAAAAATACCATTTGTCGGTGGTGGAGCATCTTTAAATTTATACACAAGCTCCGATTGTTAACTGACACATTATAGATGTATCACAAACATCTCCCCAGTCATTTTGTTCAGAATCACTGAATTAGAACCTTTATATACAATTTTCACCAAAATCATTAAGAAATCTTTGTTTTGGAACATCAATATGTAAACAGCACTCCACAGTAGTATATTGTTCACATATTTATGGCATGCTGTTTATAAAACTAAATAACAAAGGTAAAACACACACTACACTTCAGGCATGATTAAGACAATATTGATTATGTAAAACAGAAAATTGAATTTTTTAAGTAATTTGAACATTGAAAATTTTAAGATGCATGCTCTGAAGAATAGAATATCAATAGGGTATGTAGAATTATTTTTTCTGCATAGAAAAACCCAGTATCTTTGCTATCTTCAACAATATGGTTTTTAATGGTTTCAGAGAACCATAGTATAATAATATTAAACCTATGACTTACCAAGTAACCGTAGTACTGAGCGTCGTATCCTCCAGCCAGATGACCAAATGAGGCAGGCATATTAGTTCCAGGTGTGGATGCTATCCCGAGGATTTCCCCAGACAGTTTAGCAAACAATGCAGCTGTGTCTGCCTGTAAAACCAAATACAATATAGCCTGTCCATCAAACCTTGGATAGAGTCATGACCTTACACCAACTTTCAAGTATATCACTATTCATTTGTTATAGATATATGAATAAATAGATACATGTATAAAGAATAGGCAGAATCAACATTTTTTGTCAAAGAAAGGGGCTATAACTCTATCAAATTTGGTCTACAATTACTGGCTATTGATTATATTAGCTAGAGCTCCTATGACATTCTACCAATATTTTTTTTTAAATTTGAAACAACAAAGTACATTTATAGCATCTTGTCCAGGACCTTAAGTCAGTAAACTGTGTTTACCAAGTTAACTAAAAATTGCCAAACATTTGTCGCAGTTATTGTACGGGAATGAAGTATGACAGATAGATGGACAGACTGAGTGACAAACTCAAAATTTTCATGAAAAGATCCTCTTTGGTGAGGGTAGGGGAAAGGAATGATAGAACACAAAATATAACACATATCGACAAAAGCAAAAGTCACATTCTGAAATGTTATTGCAGGATCCGCTTTAATCTAAAAGAAAACATTATAATGTCTCATCTTATAGATGAAAAAAGATCCTAAGAATTGTATAGCATATAGGACTAACTGACCTCTGATTGTGTGTGGATGGTCTGGTCAAAGGTGCCCAGTAGGATCTGACGGAGGTTGAAGACCCCGGCATTGGCTATACGGCTCTGTAGGAGTTTACTGAGTAGCTCTTCAGGAATGGCACTGCCGTTCTCATAGTGTGACGACATCCGAGACAATGGCTCCTTCTCCCAACACCAGTTCTCCAACATCTGGGACGGAGCTTCAACGAAGTCACGCTCCACATGGGTACCGCTGTCAAATATCAGAAGTACCATAGTTTTACAATGTCAAGTACAAGGACTACCATTGTCAAATATGAGAAGTACATAGTGTCCACTGTCAAATACAAGGAAAACCACTGTCAAATATATAGTATCACTGTAGTTATACTCAAGTGAAAGCCATGATCAAATGTAAAGCTTGCCAGCGTCTATTTACAATAAACACCTGTACAATAAACAGGTAAACATAGAGCAGTACCATTCAAGTTCATCAGTGTCAAACAGACATGGCACCAATATCTAATTAAAAATCATCACAAAATATGTATTTAATGTCATCCAGAATCTTCATTTCATTTACATGACATACCTGAACATTGCAAAGTCAGCTTGGGCACAGATCTGGTGCATAACGTGACCAAACTCGTGGAAATAGGTCTCAACCTGGAACAAAACACAAGTGGATGATTATTAACAGTAAAGAAGATAGCAGACCTAGGTTTTACGTGTCAAAAGGGTGTAAAATAAAACACCTTTAGATAACAAGTCATTCTGATTATAGTGGAATAGAGAACTGTAGACTTGGAGAGAGCATTTCTAATATATCTATTGACAGAAACTGCATGCTCAAATAGTTTTTTTAATCGTTATGTTCGTTTTTTTTAAAATTTTACTTCATATCAACTGTCAGAGAAAACCTAACGACATGGAAACCCAAACCTATATTGGTAAAGTTGTCATACACATCAACATATGGCTTTTAAAAGCTGTAATAACTTAATTGAACGTTAATTGAGGTCATTGAGTTATTGCCTAAAGATATTGTGCGTACAGATAGATAAATGGATGGACAACCTGATTCTGTTATTGTTTTAGAACAACCTTACAAACAATAGTCCATGGAATTCATCCTTCTAGTATTCAAACTTCTGTGGTTCATGTAGTCTTACCTCGTCGTGGGTGAGAAGAGACGGCTTGTCGTCGGTCGGCTTGGTGAAGTTGGCCACCATTGCTGCAACAGCCACCTGTCTACTGCCATCAGATTGTAAACAGCCAGGCTATAGGAAATAATAGTAAATTATAGATCTCTTCACCAGGCTATAGGAAATAGTAAATCTATAGATCTCTTCACCAGGCTATAGGGAAATAATAGTAAATCTATAGATCTCTTCACCAGGCTATAGGGAAATAATAGTAAATCTATAGATCTCTTCACCAGGCTATAGGGAAATAATAGTACAATCTATAGATCTCTTCACCAGGCTATAGGGAAATAATAGTAAATCTATAGATCTCTTCACCAGGCTATAGGGAAATAATAGTAAATCTATAGATCTCTTCACCAGGCTATAGGGAAATAATAGTAAATCTATAGATCTCTTCACCAGGCTATAGGGAAATAATAGTAAATCTATAGATCTCTTCACCAGGCTATAGGGAAATAATAGTAAATCTATAGATCTCTTCACCAGGCTATAGGGAAATAATAGTAAATCTATAGATCTCTTCACCAGGCTATAGGGAAATAATAGTAAATCTATAGATCTCTTCACCAGGCTATAGGGAAATAATAGTAAATCTATAGATCTCTTCACCAGGCTATAGGGAAATAATAGTAAATCTATAGATCTCTTCACCAGGCTATAGGGAAATAATAGTAAATCTATAGATCTCTTCACCAGGCTATAGGGAAATAAATAGTAAATCTATAGATCTCTTCACCGGGCTATAGGGAAATAATAGTAAATCTATAGATCTCTTCACCGGGCTATAGGGAAATAATAGTAAATCTATAGATCTCTTCACCAGGCTATAGGGAAATAATAGTAAATCTATAGATCTCTTCACCAGGCTATAGGGAAATAATAGTAAATCTATAGATCTCTTCACCAGGCTATAGGGAAATAATAGTAAATCTATAGATCTCTTCACCAGGCTATAGGGAAATAATAGTAAATCTATAGATCTCTTCACCAGGCTATAGGGAAATAATAGTAAATCTATAGATCTCTTCACCAGGCTATAGGGAAATAATAGTAAATCTATAGATCTCTTCACCAGGCTATAGGGAATATAATAGTAAATCTATAGATCTCTTCACCAGGCTATAGGGAAATAATAGTAAATCTATAGATCTCTTCACCAGGCTATAGGGAAATAATAGTAAATCTATAGATCTCTTCACCAGGCTATAGGGAAATAATAGTAAATCTATAGATCTCTTCACCAGGCTATAGGGAAATAATAGTAAATCTATAGATCTCTTCACCAGGCTATAGGGAAATAATAGTAAATCTATAGATCTCTTCACCAGGCTATAGGGAAAATAATAGTAAATCTATAGATCTCTTCACCAGGCTATAGGGAAATAATAGTAAATCTATAGATCTCTTCACCAGGCTATAGGGAAATAATAGTAAATCTATAGATCTCTTCACCAGGCTATAGGAAATAATAGTAAATCTATAGATCTCTTCACCAGGCTATAGGGAAATAATAGTAAATCTATAGATCTCTTCACCAGGCTATAGGGAAATAATAGTAAATCTATAGATCTCTTCACCAGGCTATAGGGAAATAATAGTAAATCTATAGATCTCTTCACCAGGCTATAGGAAATAATAGTAAATCTATAGATCTTCTTCACCAGTATAGGAAATAATATTAAATCTATAGATCTCTCAGCTAGGGAAATAATGTAAATCTATAGATCTCTTCACCAGGCTATAGGGAAATAATAGTCAAATCTATAGATCTCTTCACCAGGCTATAGGGAAATAATAGTAAATCTATAGATCTCTTCACCAGCTGCTATAGGGAAATAATAGTAAATCTATAGATCTCTTCACCATATAGGGAAATAATAGTAAATCTATAGATCTCTTCACCAGGCTATAGGGAAATAATAGTAAATCTATAGATCTCTTCACCAGGCTATAGGGAAATAATAGTAAATCTATAGATCTCTTCACCAGGCTATAGGGAAATAATAGTAAATCTATAGATCTCTTCACCAGGCTATAGGGAAATAATAGTAAATCTATAGATCTCTTCACAGGCTATAGGGAAATAATAGTAAATCTATAGATCTCTTCACCAGGCTATAGGGAAATAAATATAAATATAGATCTCTTCACCAGGCTATAGGGAAATAATAGTAAATCTATAGATCTCTTCACCAGGCTATAGGGAAATAATAGTAAATCTATAGATCTCTTCACCAGGCTATAGGGAAATAATAGTAAATCTATAGATCTCTTCACCAGGCTATAGGGAAATAATAGTAAATCTATAGATCTCTTCACCAGGCTATAGGGAAATAATAGTAAATCTATAGATCTCTTCACCAGGCTATAGGGAAATAATAGTAAATCTATAGATCTCTTCACCAGGCTATAGGGAAATAATAGTAAAATCTATAGATCTCTTCACCAGGCTATAGGGAAATAATAGTAAATCTATAGATCTCTTCACCAGGCTATAGGGAAATAATAGTAAATCTATAGATCTCTTCACCAGGCTATAGGGAAATAATAGTAAATCTATAGATCTCTTCACCAGGCTATAGGGAAATAATAGTAAATCTATAGATCTCTTCACCAGGCTATAGGGAAATAATAGTAAATCTATAGATCTCTTCACCAGGCTATAGGGAAATAATAGTAAATCTATAGATCTCTTCACCAGGCTATAGGGAAATAATAGTAAATCTATATATCTCTTCAAAACACAGGCTATAGGGAAATAATAGTAAATCTATAGATCTCTTTACCAGGCTATAGGGAAATAATAGTAAATCTATAGATCTCTTCACCAGGCTATAGGGAAATAATAGTAAATCTATAGATCTCTTCACCAGGCTATAGGGAAATAATAGTAAATCTATAGATCTCTTCACCAGGCTATAGGGAAATAATAGTAAATATATAGATCTCTTCACCAGGCTATAGGGAAATAATAGTAAATCTATAGATCTCTTCACCAGGCTATAGGGAAATAATAGTAAATCTATAGATCTCTTCACCAGGCTATAGGGAAATAATAGTAAATCTATAGATCTCTTCACCAGGCTATAGGGAAATAATAGTAAATCTATAGATCTCTTCACCAGGCTATATAGGAAATAATAGTAAATATATAGATCTCTTCACCAGGCTATAGGGAAATAATAGTAAATATATAGATCTCTTACCAGGCTATAGAAATAAATAATCTCTACGCACTATAGAAAATATATATAGATCTCTTCACCAGGCTATAGGGAAATAATAGTAAATATATAGATCTCTTCACCAGGCTATAGGGAAAATAATAGTAAATCTATAGATCTCTTCACCAGGCTATAGGGAAATAATAGTAAATATATAGATCTCTTCACCAGGCTATAGGGAAATAATAGTAATATATAGATCTCTTTACCAGGCTATTAGAAAAAATATAAGATCTCTCATCGCACTATAGGAAAATAATATATAGATCTCTTCACCGGGCTATAGGGAAATAATAGTAAATCTATAGATCTCTTCACCAGGCTATAGGGAAATAATAGTAAATCTATAGATCTCTTCACCAGGCTATAGGGAAATAATATAAAGATATAGATCTCTTCATCGCACTATAGGAAATAATATAATATATAGATCTCTTCACCAGGCTATAGGGAAATAATAGTAAATCTATAGATCTCTTCACCAGGCTATAGGGAAATAATAGTAAATCTATAGATCTCTTCACCAGGCTATAGGGAAATAATAGTAAATATATAGATCTCTTCATCGCACTATAGGAAAATAATATATAGATCTCTTCACCGGGCTATAGGGAAATAATAGTAAATCTATAGATCTCTTCACCAGGCTATAGGGAAATAATAGTAAATATATAGATCTCTTTACCAGGCTATTAGAAAATAATATAAAGATCTCTTCATCGGGCTATAGGGAAGTAATATATAGATCTCTTCACCGGGCTATAGGGAAATAATATATAAAACACTTCAACGAGCTAAAGGGAAATAATATTTAGATCTCTTCATCGGGCTTTAGGGAAGTAATATATAGATCTCTTCACCAGGCTATTGGAAAATAATATATAGATCTCTTCATCCGGCTATAGGGAAGTAATATATACATGTAGATCTCTTCACCAGGCTATTAGAAAATAATATATAGATCTCTTCATCGGGCTATAGGGAAGTAAAATATATATCTCTTCACCAGGCTATAGGGAAATAATATATAGAGCTCTTCATCGGGCTATAGGGAAATAATATACATGTAGATCTCTTCACCAGGCTATTAGAAAATAATATATAGATCTCTTCATCGGGCTATAGGGAAGTAATATATAGATTTCTTTCATACCTACACGTGTAATACTGGCTGGTCTAGGGCAATACACTCATGTCGCCTGAGGCTGTATTGCATGGCTACCCATGCAATAAAGCCTCGTGACGTCACGGCGTCAACAAAATCTCTATTTCCTCGGTAAAATTTTAACATTTTTTTCACAAAATTGACTGGTTTTACTATAAAAGATGCAAGCAACGGAATTTGTGTTGAAAATATCACGTAATTTTTCATGTATGGAAATTGACTTCCAGTCGTGGATTTCTTTGAATTTATTTCAAAATGGCGGGATATTATAGTTGTAAAATTGCAGTAAAACGTCGTGGTATGAAAGAAAAATACTCTTTCATAAGTGGATATGAAGGATAGGGATATTCTACCCTCGGGATCACAAAATGTTGCAAAACCCTCGGTAAGCCTCGGGTTTTACTACATTTTGTGACCCTCGGGTAGAATATCCCTATCCTTCATATCCACATATGAAAGAGTCTTATACTCTTCACCAGGCTATTAGAAAATAATACAAAGATCTCTTCATCTGGCTATACGGAAATAATATATAGATCTCTTCATCGGGCTATAGGGAAGTAATATATAGATCTCTTCACCGGGCTATAGGGAAATAATATATAAAACACTACAACAGGCTAAAGGGAAATAATATTTAGATCTCTTCATCGGGCTATAGGGAAGTAATATATAGATCTCTTCACCAGGCTATTGGAAAATAATATAAAGATCTCTTCATCGGGCTATAGGGAAGTAATATATAGATCTCTTCACAGGGCTATAGGGAAATAATATATAAAACACTTCATTGGGCTAAAGGGAAATAATATTTAGATCTCTTCATCGGGCTATAGGGAAGTAATATATACATGTAGATCTCTTCACCAGGCTGTTAGAAAATAATATATAGATCTCTTCATCGGGCTATAGGGAAATAATATATATATCATATAGATCTCTTCACCAGGCTATAGGGAAATAATATATAGATCTCTTCACCAGGCTATTGGAATATAATATATAGATCTCTTCACCAGACTATTAGAAAATAATATATAGATCTCTTCATCGGGCTATAGGGAAATAATATATATATCATATAGATCTCTTCACCAGGCTATAGGGAAATAATATATAGATCTCTTCACCAGGCTATTGGAATATAATATATAGATCTCTTCACCAGACTACAGGAAAATAATATATAGATCTCTTCATCGGGCTATAGGAAAATAATATCTCTTCACCAGGCAATTGGAAAATTATATATAGATCTCTTCATCGGGCTTTAGGAAAATAATATAGAGATCTTTTCATCAGGCTTTAGGAAAATAATATATAGATCTCTTTATCGGGCTATAGGAAAATAATATATAGATCTCTTCACCAGGCTATAGGAAAATAATGTATAGATGTCATCATCGGCCTATAGGAAAATAATATTTAGATCTCTTCATCGCGCTTTAGGAAAATACTATATAGATCTCTTCATCAGGGTATAAGAAAGTAATAGTAAATATATGGATCTCTTTACTAGTCCAAATAATATATATCATTATGTAGTAATAAATCTACAATCATCATTTCATACAAACAATAACAATTCATACATTCCTACTTATTTGTCCGTTTTTGTTTTAAGCCTGATTAACAATCACTTATTTAAGGATTTGCAAGGTTTAGGAGGTTAAGGAAGCCAGAGTATCCAAAGAAATACCTCCAGCCTACCATTTGTACCTGTCATTCCTGAATCTGATTTTGCACTGTTGTCAAATTTGTTGCTTATAATTATACAGGCACACAATTGCATAATGGTATATAACCATAATAATATATTTCAATTGCGTATATATTTAATAAGAGAAGCTAGTAAAAAAAACTCAGAAATTTAAAACTATGGAAAAAATCAGAATGAAATGGTTTTCAAAAGCATAAAAACAGTACATACCTGGAGCCCAAAACAGGCTGCATGGCCATATTTGCCCTCCCTGGGGAAAAGGTCAAGGTAGAAGTACCCTAACAGATTTCCGGAGTCATTACATGTCACTTTGTACTGAAAGTAATGGTGAATTATATATTGTGAATTATTTTGTCTGCATATTTCAAAGTTCTCTGATGTAGGCATTAAATGTCCTGTCATGTGTTTGCAGCAAAAACAACTCTGTAACTAGCAAAGACAGAATTACAATAGGTATGTCATACAGACAGAATTATAATAGCTATGTCATACAGAGACAGTATTATGATAGGTATGTCATACAGAGACAGAATTATAATAGGTATGTCATACAGAGACAGAATTATAATAGGTAAGTCACACAGACAGAATTATAATAGGTATGTCATACAGAGACAGAATTATAATAAGTATGTCATACAGAGACAGAATTATAATAGGTATGTCATACAGACAGAATTATAATAGGTATGTCATATAGAGACAGAATTATAATAAGTATGTCATACAGAGACAGAATTATAATAGGTATGTCATACAGAGACAGAATTATAATAGGTATGTCATACAGAGACAGTATTATGATAGGTATGTCATATAGAGACAGAATTATAATAAGTATGTCATACAGAGACAGAATTATAATAGGTATGGCATACAGAGACAGAATTATAATAGGTATGTCATATAGAGACAGAATTATAATAGGTATGTCATATAGAGACAGAATTATAATAGGTATGTCATACAGACAGAATTATAATAGGTATGCCATACAGAGACAGAATTATAACAGGAATGTCATACTGAGATTTTTTAAGTGATAGCTCTCATATTATACACCGTATTCTATGACAAGTCATGCAATAACTTTATGAAATACTAGTATTTACCATGGTTACATCTTCATGCCAGGCTGGGGCCCCTTCCATCTTCTCAAACTTTAGACTCAAAAGTTCCTAAAAATTAAAGAAAATAATAAACATCAGAACATTCTTAAAATCTGTCTCAATGAAAATATGTCTGTGAATACATAATAATCAATATAGATAAGATTCTACCTACCTGGTAGATATCCAGTAATCCCGTTGTGACCACTTGCATAGGGAAGTATTCCTTTAGTTTGTTTTGGTCGACAGCATACTTTTTCTCCTCTGCCATCGTCATATAGTATTTCAGGTCCCAGTATCGGATGGTATTATCAAACTGGAACCCGTGCTTATCACACTGTAAAAAGGGAAATAACTTGTGATGGTATTATCAAACAGGAACTCGTGCTTATCACACTTTACAATGGGAAATAACTCATAATGGTATTATCAAACAGGAACTTGTGCTTATCACACTGTACAATGGGAAATAACTCATATTGGTATTATCAAACAGGAACTTGTGCTTATCACACTGTACAATGGGAAATAACTCATATTGGTATTATCAAACAGGAACTCGTGCTTATCACACTGTACAAAGGGAAATAACTCATAATGGTATTATCAAACTGGAACTTGTGCTAATCACACTCAGGGATCAATCTAGGTTTTGGGGGAAACTATCCTTTTCCAAAATAGGTTAAAAGTTTGGCGAAATATATGGGAATTTGAATCTTCTTATTTTGGTCCAAAATTATATTCATTTTGACAAAAAAGTACTGTAAAGCAACTGATTTTATTGTTAGATTTAGTAAAGCAAGATTTTAAGCTCAATAATGAAAAATTTGAGTTTATCATCAAATATGCAGTAGCTGTATGATAAATATGAAGAAATTTGCAAACAAAAGTCTAAAAAAAATAATGAAAAATAAGTCACAGGGAAAATTGTGTTACAAAACGGTCACTTTTTAGCTTCACATGGGGAATTTTTAAATCTTTAGGGGAATTTTAGGCCAGAGGGGAATTCATTCCTTGAGGGGAAATTTACCCATAAACGGTAACAAATCAGAGCTAGATTGATCCCTGACACTGTACAAAGGGAAATAACTCATGATAGTGTTAACCAACTTGTACTTTTCACACTGTACTAAGGGAAATAAATAATAATAGATTATTAACTTGTTCATTTCAAATGTACTGTAAACCAACTTTTATTCTTGTGCGATTTACTTTTGTGAAGTTTGCGATCGACTAAAATTGCAAAAGTTAATCTCCGTAAATTATTATCGATATGACTTAGTATGATAGTATCAAATTTAAGTAGAACTCTATGAAATCTGGTCTGCGAAAGTTAATCTCCATGATCTTGTTTTGAAAAGGAATTACCAAAATTTAGTACACACCAATAAAAGTTGGTTTACATTAACCAAAAGACATAATTCATAATAACACATTATCTGATAAGGATTCCCAATTGATCAATGGAAACTCAGTATTGTCACTTTGGGAAAAATGGACAAAACCGAGGTCTATATTAACACTTACTTCCTCCTTTTTGTATTCAAGGAAGAGTTTCATTTCCTCTGCCTTTAGCTGTTGCAACTTGGAAGCTAGATCCTTTAGGAAGGCTGCCACACTCTCCGCCTTCTTGGCCATCCTCATATCCAGTACAAAGGCTGCGTGGGTGGGGTAGCCTAGCAACTGAGCTTTCTGTAACAGTTGAGAGTAAAGTGTAAAGAATATGCATTTCATTTAAAAGATTCATTCTAAGAAGTGTATCTGTTAAGTTTAACATCTTATTAACAAACATAGCTATTTCATAACGTGTCAGGTATAGGAGATGGAGGAAATCTGAGGTATCTATGGACAAACCATGGACCAGGAGTCAGTATCTGGCATGTAGGTTTTGAATATGCTGCCCAGAGGTGGAAGGCCAGTGGTATTGTGTCAGAACACCTAACCACTTGACCACTGTGAATTCAGAGAAAGGTAATAAATTATCTATCAGGCAAATTTGTTCCAAATGATCAAATGTTGGAAGACTTACCTCATGTCTTAGACGTACAAGTTCTTCCAAAATTGGTGTGTTTTCCTTTTTACATCTGAAAAAATAGCCAACATTTTTACTCAATATGTACAGTACTATAAACATGTCAAGTACATCAGATATTTAGCTTTCATCAGTAAGGTTTTTTTGGTAGCTTTATGTTCAATCCAGTAAAATATCAGAAGTTTCTTGCTTCAAAAAGTTTTATCTTAATTTCTTTAAACTTTATAATAGATAAATTCCAACATGTTGACATTGAGGTATCAAAATAACATCGGTAAAGTATGATTTACCATTGATTATTCTCATTAGTGATTGTAACTTCATATTCCAACATGATTTTTGTGATGTCACAATCACCGGAAGGTAGGACTAGTTATTGACAGTAAATTGTAATTAACCCTTGTCGTTTTGGTATCTCAAAACCCTGTATTCAAATTTGATAAAAGGTAAGTAATAGCTAGAATTGATAAAAGGTTAGTTTTTCCCTTATTTATATTTTTATTTAAGGCTAAATTTTACTTGGATTTTGAAGACATGTACCTGGAGTTAAAAGCTGTCTCCATCTTTTCTCTGGTAGCAGGGTTTCTTGCTTTTTTCATGCAGGGAAAGTAATGGGGGTATTTTAATGTTACCTTCAGCTTTCCGTCATCTGTCTGAATTGACAATTACAGTACATCAATTAATAGACAAGAAATACTTTTTGCATGTTGCAAGAATTTAATTTACGATATTGGTAGTAGCATAGCTGATATGGGAAAAGAAGACACTCAAACAGGTGGTTGCTGGTACAAGTGTGTGCCATAATAAATTGTGTATCATCATAACATTGGTGTTTTACTCAATGTCATCAAACATGATTCTATTGCATTATTCTAAGTATGCTCAACTGTCTATTTGGAGTCAAAGTATGTGCCCCTATGAGTAATATTATAGAAACTGCAAAACTTAGATTTTCAGTTTTAAATTTAAAATGTCAAACAACACTCACCTTATCTAAACTCTTCAAAAAATCTTCTGTTAAACCAGCTAAAATATTAAAAATATAATTTTTTATAATAAATCAAAGCTTTTACATGTCTAACAAAAATTGGTGAAGTTTACCATCAGGAAAGTCATATGATCCACAAAGATGAACAACCTTTTCAAAAAGTCAAAAAGAAATATATTATAATCACACTGTAACAGTATAAAAGTACATCTATTTTGCACATTAATTTTGCATTTCTTGGTATAGAATTTGTACAATTTTAATACCAAAGTCCTGCTTAATTCTGAATAATTAATTGGTAAAACTTGGTAAAACTTAACACTATTAAAACATTCCAGCTCACCTCGACTTTAATGAAAACTCAAAGTTCTGATGTAGTCTCTGACTTATATTGAGATAGCATGAGTAAAATATAATGTATTTATTTTTAAAAATCTATACAAACATAAAGACATTTACCTAATTCTTCTTCTGAGAATTCCAGAACAGTGTTTTCTTCATTACAGTTTTTACTGAAGTCAATGGAGAGTTCACTCATTCTCTTCTTGATGCCTTTGATTTTGTCCTGGACCTCCTTTGGTAGATGGAGTCCTTCAAATAGAACAGATCTCATACAACAACAATGTACTTATATACACATTAAATGTAATACCAAACAAGGTGATTCTTTATATAAACATGTACAGTCTATCCTTATCAATGAGAACTCATATAATCTGAATACCTAACAAAACTTTAAACATATTCTAGTTAACTTAATTAAATTGAAACTCACTATTATGGATAACTCCAGGTGTAACTGTATTTCAGTTCAGTTTCCAATCAAATTTTCACCTTTTTTTATTTTTGATATAATGTTAACTACAGGATTCATGTAACTGTTTGATTTATTAAATAAAGCAAATTTTTTTTGTAAGAAATATAATCCATGTTATATTGCCTCCATTTTTTGTTTGCCTTAACAGTGAGTTCACATGCTGTTTTTATCAAAAGAAATAATTTACTCATATTCTTAATTTAATTATCTTAAAATAGATATTTTTAAGTGAAAACCCATGAACATCCCTAAAATACCATCATCTTGGTGCATATCATTCTTAGTTTTCCTCCAACTGCCTGCACTCTACTCGGTCATTTTCTTAGGGTGATAAAGTATACCACGAGTATCATTAGTTTAGAAATATATTACCGGTATCTGGACAAAAAATGTTTAAATATTCAAATTATCAAACTTTGACCTTGAGGTCAAGGTGACAGTGAGTGGTGAAACATTGCTTATTGCTTTATGCAATACAAGACTACTAGGAGGACTTGTTAATGTAACAGTTTGAAAAAGATAAAGACAAGTAGTATTAGAACATAGCTGAAGTGTTACACTACACTGGGAGAGGGCTTACATAGCCGATGAATGCTATCGAATCCTTATCAAATTTTTAATTCAATAAATATTTTGATTTGTAAGCTTTTTTAATAGATTGTTAATTGGATAAAACATACCATTTCTCCTGCCGTGCTTTATCATTTTCTCAACAAATCTTTTAGCTTCCGGACACATTCCATCGGTCATCTTTTCTTGGAAGTCAACAACAGAATCAAAGACATCTTTTCTCATGCTGAATTAGAAAATAAACCTAGTGAAATATGTACTCCAACGTTTAAGGTAGTACATATATAGCTCTCACTTAATGCTCTATCATTGCTCTCTGGGAAGATAGCAAAATATTCAGCGCAAGTTTGATTTCTATTTCACAATGTGCTCTATTAAAAGATGTTTATACCGATAATTACCTCATCTCAACATCAAAATCTGAAAGCTTTTTATCAGCAGCCACGCTAGCATCTCTAAGTTCCTTGTTTGGAGACACATGTTGCATGAAGTCAAGGTTATTTCTCAGGACAGCATAATCACAGTCATTGTCTGCTAACACCTTTAAATGATTAAGTTTCATTTCATTACAACAACTGATTTTATTATTTTTGTTATATTTCTTTCCATTTCATAAATGCATCAGACCGACTGACCTATAATTTTATTTTAATTGTTTGCCATATAACCTGACCCAGAATTTTTGTTCCTACTTCAAGTCTGAAAAGTGAGGTGAATAGTCGTACTGAAATTGATATCTGAACCTTGGTTTTGACAATGTGTGAAGACCAAAAAAGTGTAATATAGTACTTTCGATGTCATTAAGATCTATACTTGCACATTGTGCACATTTATAGAGAGCGCAGCTTGAACAGGCCAAAAGTCTCTATGAAGCAAACTTAGATAGAGATGTCTAATAAAAATGAATCAATGTAAATCATCCATGTGTGTAGAATTGGAAAACTTTCTCAGTAAACCAGAAACTGGAAGTCACTAATAGTCTAAATGCGTCTGTCAAATGGACTGGAAAATCTCAACCCCATGTAAGATTTTGGCTGGCCATCATGAGGCTTTTAGACCTAAAAAAGTATTTTTTATAAAGTTTTATCAAAAAAGGACAATATAATTTTCGGATTGCAACATAACTAATTTTTGAAGACTCTGTGTCTTTGTGCGAGAATTATTGATTTCTTTTGTCTAGTTTTGCCGCCAGATGACAATTTACATGACTCGTACTGTCTATGCATTGAGGGACATTCAGTGTGCTACATGTACACTTTACACTTATGAGAATAAAACCAATGTCATTGTCAAAGCAACTGTCATGGTTGATTGAGTTTTACCTGTGCTCTATTTTTAGCTCCATAGTAAGCAATGGAGGCAAGTAATTCTGTAATGTTCACAAATTATATCAGTGGTGGTGCCATGTACAAATACCTTTTATATAAAAATGTTTAAAACAACTTTATGCTTTTTGTATTTTAGTAACTAAATGATTGCTCGAATGCGGACCTATTACTCAAATGCAGGACTGTTACCATGTGGGGATTTCCCCAATGCAACCTGTTAAAGTGAAAGTAGAAATGTTTTACAAAACATTATTTCTGTTAATAGATCCTATTTCCAATACCAGTTTTTCAACAAAACTAGGATTTTACACTGAATGTAAAAATGTTTTCAGTAGTAATTCAATGTACATACAATGCATGATAAAGACGGGTCAGGGAAGATAACTCTTTCGGCGTTGGAAACCCCTTTCATAGTACCGTTCGTTATAACTGTGCCTACCGAAAATTCTGCTGCTATGAATCGACTCAAAATAATCATAGATCTCTGTAAGTTTCTTTATAACTCATTTTTTACCTTCACAACATTATCGTACGTAACGCTGTCCTTAGACAACGAACCGACAGCATCGTACACTGATTTCGATTTCTCGATAAGACTTGTGGTTTCTTTTTCTATGCTTTGCGTGGTAAGGTCCCATCTCAATTTGTGTCCTGCATATGTTGCCATAGTGAAGGAAAAATCTCTCTTCTGAATGAGAGACAATGTCTTCAAACACTGTGTTCGATACAAAATATATCTTGCGGCCGGTAAAGTATTGTTAAGCACGCACCGTGACAAGCAAAAGACAGTCATGGGGATGCGTCTGTGTCGAATAGTAGCTTCGCGCAAACACCAATAACAATATGTTTGATGAAAGCGCGCGACCGATCCAGATGGACGCGTAATGATAATTTTAGGATTCTAATTGTAGCGGAGGTATTGACTTGTATAGGCAATTTAGTGAAATAAAGGCCCCAATTAGAAATAATCACAATGGAAGATAGGTTTGTAACTGTTTCTATTATCATGTCATTTCAGTATTAGAACTTATATATAATTACATGTTCTGCTTTACATGGAAAATTATTGGAAAATCCAACTGGGATCCTCGTTCCCAGGTGTTCGTCGATAAAGCGATATAGTGCGACGAACACCTGGGACCGAGGAAGTCATGTGGAGTCAAACTTCAGTATATACATCTACAAGCAGTTAAGCGGAGAAATTATATAATTACATGTATTTGAATAAAAAATAAAATGGCGGAATCATTTTTTGGAATATTACAACTTGAACATTTACTTTTTTTAAAAGCCCTCTTCAGAAGTAGAAAACAGTGACACCAATATTTGATACTAAGCAAAAATATCATGTGATTAGATTCTTCAAGCATTAGCTTTCAGATGATACATACACATGATAGGCCTACAAAGAAAGCCAATATTTAAATAGCTGATCATATCAATTTAATTTCGAGCTATCGTTATCGATAAACAAATTAATGGTAGGCTACATAAAATTTTATTGTACAAATATTTTAAGAAATTGAAAAGCAAATAGTTCCAAACAGCTTATAAATAATTTTGTTTATGTTGAATACATATTGAAAATTTATATATTTTGGTAAAGTTTTAAATCAATCATTATATTATAAATGAATGTGAACGCAATAGTAAACATGGCAATTAATTGTCAATTACTCAATGTTCGCACGAAATAATTATTGCGTTCACACGCAAAAGTATTGCGTTCGCACGCAATAATTAAACTGCATTCACACGCAATACTATTGCGTTCGCACGCAATACTAATGGGTGTGAACTTATTGCGCGCAAACAATAGTATAGCGTGTGACAAACAACACACAATGTTATTGCGTTCACACGCGTACGCAATGCGTTCGCATGCAAAGCACGCAATACTATTGCGTACACACGCAATAATTTTGCGGTCACATGCAAAAAGTATTGCGTTTGAACGCAGTGCTTATTGCGTGCGAACGCTTAACTAGTGGGAGATAACTTAATTGCGTAAGAGCACACAATTATAGTATTGAATTCACACGCAACTTTTTATTTTTCATGTCTTTTCCCAACCTCTAGAGTTCAAAATTACCCCCAAATGTTTATGACAATCCTTTAAGTCTAACGCATCTTTAATTTCATTATGATTTAATCTAACAGAATTTAGAGTTTTATTGGTTTTTGGGTGTTACTTCGGGGAGATGGGTGTTACTATCATCAATACCGGTTATACTACAAAAAATAGCATTCAGCAAGTTAGATTTATCTTCATCACTATTAAAGATGCTCCACCGCCGACAGAGCATAAATGACATTCATCATTTGAACAATAATTGGTGTTTAATCGTATTTGTGTATGTCTAATTAACACAAAAAAATATATAAAATAATTTATTTTGCTTTTGGTGCATGCGCGATCAGTATTTATACTATTTGTCAGCTGTGGAGCATCTTTAACTAAATTTAGAGCATAAATGACATTTATCATTTGAACAATAATTGGTGTTTAATCGTATATGTGTATGTCTAATTAACACAAAAAAATATATAAAATAATTTATTTTGCGTTTGGTGCATGCGCAATCAGTATTTATACTATTTGTCAGCTGTGGAACATCTTTAACTAAATTGAAAATTTATATATTTTGGTAAAGTTTTAAATCAATCATTATATTATAAATGAATGTGAACGCAATAGTAAACATGGCAATTAATTGTCAATTACTCAATGTTCGCACGAAATAATTATTGCGTTCACACGCAAAAGCCATGGGTCACGTTCGCACGCAATAATTAAACTGCATTCACACGCAATACTATTGCGTTCGCACGCAATACTAATGGGTGTGAACTTATTGCGCGCAAACAATAGTATAGCGTGTGACAAACAACACACAATGTTATTGCGTTCACACGCGTACGCAATGCGTTCGCATGCAAAGCACGCAATACTATTGCGTACACACGCAATAATTTTGCGGTCACATGCAAAAAGTATTGCGTTTGAACGCAGTGCTTATTGCGTGCGAACGCTTAACTAGTGGGAGATAACTTAATTGCGTAAGAGCACACAATTATAGTATTGAATTCACACGCAACTTTTTATTTTTCATGTCTTTTCCCAACCTCTAGAGTTCAAAATTACCCCCAAATGTTTATGACAATCCTTTAAGTCTAACGCATCTTTAATTTCATTATGATTTAATCTAACAGAATTTAGAGTTTTATTGGTTTTTGGGTGTTACTTCGGGGAGATGGGTGTTACTATCATCAATACCGGTTATACTACAAAAAATAGCATTCAGCAAGTTAGATTTATCTTCATCACTATTAAAGATGCTCCACCGCCGACAGAGCATAAATGACATTCATCATTTGAACAATAATTGGTGTTTAATCGTATTTGTGTATGTCTAATTAACACAAAAAAATATATAAAATAATTTATTTTGCTTTTGGTGCATGCGCGATCAGTATTTATACTATTTGTCAGCTGTGGAGCATCTTTAACTAAATTTAGAGCATAAATGACATTTATCATTTGAACAATAATTGGTGTTTAATCGTATATGTGTATGTCTAATTAACACAAAAAAATATATAAAATAATTTATTTTGCGTTTGGTGCATGCGCAATCAGTATTTATACTATTTGTCAGCTGTGGAACATCTTTAACTAAATTGTCACTTGTTGGATTAAGAAGCATAGGGATAGTCTGTGCAGTACCACTAGATTTCATAAGTCTTTTAATCAATCTCCAATAAGCCATGGGGTCAGAAGAAAGAAATTATCGATGATGCCATGGACATTATCATAAACATTTTGACGACTATTTATTTTTTTTCACATTGTTAACCTTATTTCGCTGTCTTTTGAATTTTTGTTTATCTCGAGGATGATTTGATTTTTTATTACTATTTTATGCAGTCGATTCCGAACTCTGATTTGCTTTCTTAATTCTGACGTCATCCATGGTTTGTATTTTTCATGATTTTAACCTCTATAGTAGGTATATACTGAGTTACAAAATCAATAAATAGTTTGGTAAAAATCTCACATTCGATATGAACGGATTCAGCATTAAAGTGTACACGGAACGGAAAATTATATTTTGATATGTTATTCTGTTTGATCTCCTGACAAGAATGTTGAAAACCGCATCAAAATCGGCCGCTTCAGTACCGAGATACCGCCCTCCGAAGTGCCCGATTTTTACCTGTATATCGACTGCTAATCAGGGAATCGGCCACTCACGCTGATTTGGGGAATAGCCGGATGTGACGTCACGAGGACAACGGCAGTGAGTTATTTGGTAGTGTGGTTATTGCACAAAGGTGGACATATATGAATTCCTGAAATGGGCTTACGAGCATTTTACAAGTATATATCAGAAACATATATACATATGTTTCTGTATATGTATTAAGGAAATATTGCAAGTGAAACAAGGCTACATGTAACAGTGGCGTAGGAAGATGAAACGTCATGGGGGGCAAAGGTCCTCAATATTTTGTAACCCCCCCCCCCCCCGCCACACCTACAGGAGGAGATTTATTCAACTCCCAACCATATAATATATGCTTTATGTACATTTTTCATATATCACTAAATTTAATCCTTGTACACATTTATAGACAGTGGGGTCGCTAAAAGGAAATTAACGAACACGCAAATTGGCCAAATTAGCGTGTGAGCGTCGAAGGCGCGAGATTTTGGTGTTTTATTAGGGGTCTGAGGGTGATCCCCGGGATCAGTTTTATGTATTTTGATGATTTTGCGATCGCCCGAAAGCGCGAGATTTTGGTGTTTGGGGGGTCCGGGGGTCTCCCCCAGGAAAAAATTACGATTTAGAATGGCTTAGATGAGTTTTACAATGCATTTTGATGAATTTGCGAGCGCCCAAAGGCGCGAGAATTTGGTGTTAGGGGGGTCCGGGGGTCTCCCCCGGGAAAAAAATTACGATTTAGAATGGCTGAGATGAGTTTTACGATAAAGTTTAATGATTATAAAGCGTTCTTAACATGGTAATTTTTCGATTTAAAGCTACCTGCATTTAGAAATGATAATTGTGTCGTAATAACATTATGCAACCCTACTCGCTCTGAATATACCGGCTTCACACCATCGGCACATTGTTTTGTAACATAAAAAAATGAATTAATTGTCTCGCTAAGACATATAAACAAATTGATCTTTTAAGAGACATTTTTTAAAATAGTACATAGAATTCCTTGATGGAGATTTTTAGTCTAGATTGTGTGTATTGAATTTTTACTATTTAAGGTTTGACATTATGTGCTTGAACGTTTTAGGAAATGCGCCGCGCAGCGGAAAATTTTCTAGAATGAAGTACGAAAAATGTGCCGGAGGACCCTTTTTTCTTTCAAATAAGCATTTTTAGAAAATTTCAGTCGGCGAAAATGGGGGGGCAAAAAGACATGTTTGCCCCCCCGTCCTGGGAAACGGGGGGGGGGGGGGGGGGGGAGTTGCCCCCCCCTGCCCCCCCCCCCTCCCCCGCTTCCTACGCCCCTGTATTGTCTCGCTAAGACATAAACAAATTGATCTTTTAAGAGAATTTTTTTAGGTAGTACATAAAATCCTTTGATGGACATTTTTAGTCTAGTTCTGTGTATTGAATTTTGACTAGGCCTATTTAAGGTTTGACATTATGTGCTTGAACGTTTTAGGAAATACGCCGCGCAGCGGAAAATTTTCTAGAATGAAGTACGAAAAATGTGCAGGAGAATCCTTTTTTCTTTCAAATAAACATTTTTAGAAAATTTCAGTCGGCGAAAATGGGGGCGGGGGGGAGGGGGCAAAAAGACATGTTTGCCCCCCGTCCTGGGGAACGGGGGGGCAGTTGCCCCCCCCCTGCCCCCCCGCTTCCTACGCCCCTGTGTAATATAATTGTGCAGAGATTTCAATAATTAAATTATCTATATCTCTGCCTTGTGTAAACTTTTATACATGCACGGCTCGGTACCTTTTTACTAGAAATATAATCTCTGTTTTAATAAATTATTAAATTATCAAAGTTCGGGAATATTTAATTTTCACTATGTAATCTTAAAGAAGACGATTTCGGGAAATGATGGCCATAAAATCCTTGGTCATATATAATTATCCATTGGAATATGTTTCTGTATAAATAAAGAACAAACATAACAAAAAGAAAGTTTGTTATATAATGTATTTCATAGTTCAAAACACGTAGATATCACATACATTTTTTATTTTATTTTATCTATGTATTTATTCAATTTTTTTTTCGGGGGTGGGGGGGGGGTAAAAACTTACTTACTATGTAGACATGTGTTATTTAAACAATCTTCAACAGTACATTTATTGGTCATATAGATTATCATTATTGATATCATATAATGATCGAAATTGACCAAAATTAACAAAGAACTGGAGCAACTATCAGAAATATTAACCATGCATGTAGTGTGATACACTTGTTATATATTTCCAGGGGCCGCGGTGGTTAAGATGTCCCGACATATTACCACAAGCCCTCCACCTCTGGGATGCGGGTTCGAATCCCATGTGGGGCAGTTGCCAGGTACTGACCGCTAGCCGGTGGTTTTTCTCCGGGTACTCCGGCTTTCCTCCACCAACAAACCTGACATGACCCTGGCTGTTAATAGGACGTAAAACTAAACAAACCAAACGTTATATATTATGTACGAACGGTATATTTTACTGTAAATATGATATTATTGATGGTCCGTCTAACTTACCTGTGGACAAATATTTTTACACGTGACGTGTGCTAGTTAAAGGATTTGTGCAGTTAAAAATGATAATTTCAGTTTATGCTGGAAATGGCTTTATTGGCACGTGTAGAAACCTCTCCGTGCCGCGCGCGACCGGAATAACCCGTAAGAAGTCAATATCGAGGTCCAAAATTCTGGCCGCCCGATTATGCATATTTTCTAGCTCTAAACCGTGTGACGTCACAATAGTCCGTGGTTTATAGCTGTACTATAACTGGTGTGCTATCACTTACATCGACGGTCACAGGAAAAGCCGATCAACGATATTTTTATGATTACTTTTGAGTGAAGTTAATCGTACAATAACTATGTAAATAACTAAAAGAGTGAAATTCGATGTTTCAAATACTCTAATTTATGCTCTAATAGCAGGTATCTTCATGTAATTATGAAAGAAAATCCACACAGAAATAAAAGTTTCGGATTTTTTGTCGAGGAGTTCAGCAACGAATAAGCTTTAATTAGATAATATTTTCCTATAGTCTGTATCTTTGATACATTGTGAATTACAAAGATTGTGACTGTAAAATGAAATTTTACGTACATGTAGCAATTTAAGAAATCCTTGATTTAAGTATTGACGTACGTACACACCGATGATTGATCATTACAAACATTGTGTTGTGTGTTGTTAACCGAAGAAATTGAGATACATTTATTACAATACCGTAAAACGTTTCAACATATGGTAAAAAGAATTTATTTTTGATATTATAAAAGATCTAAATATTAGATATTAAACAAAACAAACTATTTTTTCAGACCGTGCGGTCGCTTTCAATTTTTGATCGATATACGAGTAGATACTCCGATATAGATATATAATTAGCCATGCCTTTAGTTTGATGGTTATGTAATACCTGGACCAGGATGTTGTTTACCTGTACACAACGCCATTCATCGAACTCACCTGTAATTACCTGGCCGCGGGCAATTTGCTATTCGGTGGACTATATCGGGTATTTGCTATTGTCTTACTGTCAATCAGGTTAGGACATCCGTTAATTGGATTGTGATTTGAATTATGGAAACCCCATTCATCTATGCTCTAGGTTTTTTTTATTGTCACCTCCATTTTTAAAATGAAGATGTAAAAGCAAATGGAAATAAAATATCCCTGATCATACCTAGGATATATATGTCGTACACAGGTAAAACAATAATGGAAGTTGACTTATTCAGAAACAAAAATGGTTCTAAGAACTATTTCAACTAAAGATTAAACTTTAAACATTATTCCAGTCTAATACTGTAATTACGGAATCGTGGCATATCTATATAGCAATCTACCGTATATAATTTCTAAGGTATTAGTAAAACTTCTAAGCATGTATTTTCACCGTTTCGAATCTACATGTATAGTCATACAAGAAGGGTTACAGCATTACCACACTAATTATATATAAATATACTTATTTTAATATCACTTAGTATATTTTTGAAAAGGTACAAGATATTATATCTATTTATAATGTCTGTATACAAGTAATTTCATTTTTCATTTGAACACTATATGTGGTTACTTTTTGGATTATACGATAAATGCTCATATATCATACTATTAAATTTCGGTATGATATACAAAAGGATCGACAATGAATATACTATTTTAACAATTTAGTATGATTTTGAAAAAATGAATTTACATCTACACTTATACTGTAATTAGAAACATATTTCAGAAATATCTTTGATGTATTACTGCTTTTTAGTAAACGTTTAAGTTTCAAAGGCAACAATATAGATATACATATTATTTTCGGTATAAGTTCGGTACTGTTACTCCAATATCACATAACTGATAACCGTCCAAACTTTATTTTTACTCAAAAACTGTGCCGTGTTTGCATCGTTGTGGCAGAAGTTTGAAATAAAAACATGGATTCTAGCTATATTCATGCTAAATTTTGGGATTTTGCTCGTAAAAACATAGCGTTACATTATACTGTTTTTTATTACACAGAAATTTACATAATATGCTATCTAAATCTCAGTCCAGACTGATCCGAACATCATATTGATATCGCTATCGAATGGGACTGATTATCTAATCTAAAGTTAGATATATTCTTGTTTGAATGTTTGAAATGGTGTGAATGGAATGTTTTGAAACTGAAAATATCTTCATCATAAAGCTAGAATAACCATTATTCGAAAAACTCAAATTGTAGATCTAAACGTATACGTGTATGTGCTGTATAGATGTATAGTACTAGGCTTACCTTGTGTAGCCGCGGACTACTGTGACATCACAAGACCACGTGACCGCCTATTATTATCTCAGAACCGCCTATCATTATCTCAGAACCGTAGTAGTCGACACTACCCGTAAATCACGACCAAAACCAACCGATAGCGCTAAAAGCTAGGCGATTCGTTGGGTGGGACTTAATTTTTCATTCATCCAAAGCAATATCCTGACGTGTTATCAAAAAAAAATTATGGCTGCACAAATCCTTTAACACAGCGTGACAGGTCACTAAACACCTTTCTTACGTAACTCGTTAGCTCCCTAATTAGCCAGAGTTGACCACGCGTTTTAGTTACTGCAGTATACAGGTAAAGAGATTAACGCAGCACGACATTGGCTATTCGGAAGTATTCTGCTTTTGACACTTGATATCTGCTATTTGGAGTAGACATAGACATCTTCAGTCTCATTTTTTATCGTCTGACCCGTGCATGATTTATTTTGCAAGTAAAGACACTAATGAAAGACCTTGAGCGAAATATCAGCAAGTCGTCGGATGCACTGTAGAAGATTCTATATGAAAGCTGAATGTATTTCGTAAAAAAAATGATCGAAAAATATCACGTCTGCCAAATAATGAATATTTGTGATGTGACCGGTCTCAAAACTTGGTATATAAAATTAAATCTGCCAAATCACAGTAGAATTAAATGACAAACATATACATAATGTTAATTAAGCAATAGTATCAAATGTACAGTAATTTAGTCACACAATCGCTTTCAGACATAATTAACGCAGTTAGTAGATGCATTTGCATATATGCAAAAACAAAATCTGTTTAGAACAAGGGCATACAAATCCTTGGTTAAGAATCATACCTTAATTCATATGGGCAGATTCTATGAAAAATTTAGAAATTTGTAAAGCGGTTTGGACCAGTAGACATTAGACGACCCGAGTTGGGTTTTGGATGAAATTATCAAGAACATGTATATATACGTCCTTGATACACATGTATGATATTCGTGTACATGTATATGTGGTTCCAAACACCGTGGATATACAAGGTACGTGGATTATTGTGTACATTTTATTGTGTATAATTATTTATCTTCGACAGGTACATCAATATATATGTATGGCATAAATCTCTATTTCCAAGCGTATTCCAATCTCTATCTTTGATTGAGGATAAAATCAAACATGTATCGGACATGTACACAGGTATTTGAGTCTTCAAAATCTATATCTACAAACTGGTAGTTTATAGATTTCAGATTTCATATTTTATTTCACTCTCAGACATACAAGTATGTAACAGGAGGTCACTATACATAATATAAACATACAAGTATATTGGGCCCATAGCGCAACAGTGCATTACAATATGTATTAGTGATGTGCATGCTCAATCAATAGTTTTTCTTTTTTTTTTCAAAAACTTACATATATTTGTCAGAACAGTAATGTTACATATAGTAAACAGGCCTTTCATTTTGATAACACTATGGTTTCTATAATAGTAACTTGGTACATTTCTTTTTGTATATACATTTCTCGTAAACGTTTCATCATTTCATTACTGCATTGAAACAAATAATGATATTTGTTTCCAATATCAGTAAAACATAGATTACAAGTTCTATTTACTTCAGGGGTCCCAGTCCATCTTCCAGTTTCTATAGGTAAGTGCATATTCGAGGTTCTGAATTTTATGATGATTTGTCTATCTATTGGCTTTCGTTTCACAAGATACTTTTCAAATTCAAAATTGCTTTTAAAAATAGAATAAGTACGACCTCTTGATGAATTCTCTATATCATTAAACCATTTTTGTACAAATTGATCTTGTAATCTTTGTTTTACGATAGATTTCAAATATTCTCTATTATATGTACATACATTCTGGAAGTCCCATATATAATTCAAACCAGTTTCTTCAAAAATGTTTTTAACATTTTGCATCCATTTGAATTCCATGATATTATTTGTTTGCAAGTTTAACATCAACTTATATATATTACTTGAAAGATTATCAGTAGTAATCAATTTATGCCAGAACATAATAATTCTGTTTTAAACCTCTATATAGTGAGGGAATCTCCCTAATTCACCATATACCATGTAATTACACGTACTTTTCCTAACGCCGAGTATACGTTTACAAAACTGTAAATGGAGCTTTTCTATAGCTGTAATATTTTCGTGACCCCATACTTCTACTGAGTACATCAATATTGGTAAAACAAGGGAATCATATACTTTTAATTGGAGATCAATAGAGAGGGATGTTTCTTATTTTCTTGTAAACAGCAAACATAGCTTTTCTTGACTGTTCCAACAGTTTCAGTTTCGTTTTATGACAACTCCCATTGTAATTCATCAATATTCCTAGATAAGAAAACGAATCTACAATTTCAATCTCTTTGTTAAATAATGTGAAATGAGGACGAGTTCGAGACTTCCTCTTTGAAAAAATAACAATTTTTGTCTTATTTGTGTTTACTTCAAGTTTCCAATTTTCACAATAAATTTCAAATTTATTTAAGGCTGACTGTAGATCGTTAGCTGATCAGCCATTATAACTGTATCATCTGCATAAAGAATTACAAACAGTTTAATATACATTCCAATAGTATTACCTAAATCTTTTACATTCTTCAAACAGTTGACACCATGCTCTTCAAAAAAAGTTTCAATATCATTAAGAAAAATAGCAAATAAGAAGGGTGACAAATTTTCTCCTTGCTTTACACCGACGTTGCAAGTAAACATATCAGATACATCATTTCCATTTTTAACACAGGATTGTGTATTTTCATATAGATTAATAATTGCTTTAAACATTTTCCCTGTTATATTGCTTCTTTGAACTTTTTGCCATAAACCGAGTCTCCAAACTGAATCAAAAGCTTTTCTAAAATCAACAAACGAACAGAACAGTTTTTTACCAAGTGAGAAATAGATAGAAGTTAGAACATGTAAAATAAAAATATTATCAGTTGTAGAATGGTTTTTCCTGAATCCTGCCTGGGCAGAAGTTATCAAGTTTATTTCATCAGCCATTTTGTTTAGTCTACAATTTGATATGGATGTAAAAACTTTACCGAGACAGGAAACAAGACTTATTGCTCTATAATTATCTAAATTGTTAGGATCCCCTTTACGCTTATATATAGGTTTTATAACCCCTATTTTCCATGAGCTTGGAATGAAGCCCGTATCAAATATGATATTAGTTTATATTAGACGGCAGTCACCGAAAATTGTCACTCTAACTTATGCGAGTAGATTCGATCCCGTTGTCCTCGTGACGTCACAGGTCAGCGGTCCCGAATCGGGGTCAATGGCTTGGGGCTCCAGGTGTGTTCTAGAGAAACGGCGTATTATCTCTAATCCCGTATTCGCTATGAAACTCATACTTTTGCCACTCTAAATTTCATCCAATGACGCATTTATCAAGCCTTATATACCAAACCATTCCGTGTACACTTTAAGACGAATCATTATCAGAGTACGGAATCACTCAACAGTAATGGATCAAGTAAGGACGACCTAGCCTGACCTATACGTGTAAATTCCTGTATAACATTAGATAGACTAAAAGAATTGATAATGTCAATGAAAACATGATTCTGTGCAACAGTTAGCAAGTGAACGTTGAAGTCACTAGTGATGATAAAATTAAAGGGACAATTCAATGAGCCTAATTCTGTTACATAACCATGAAGCAAAATATGACATAAATGTATTGTTCATTATTCCTTATGAAACATATAACAAGAAATATTAACAAATTTCACGACATTAATAAGTATTTTGATTGATAGCGTTGATATTCCAAATCGTTGATCAATACGATTAAGCAGGTATAGCATGTATGCTGTACCCATACCCGAGCCAAATTCACGTACATTAATCAAATGCAATACATAGTCACTGAGGAGTTGGTGAAATAACATTTAGACAAGATCATGCACCTAATAACGTAAACACACTACTGTAAGAGCGATCTGAGTAGTTCTAGACAAACGTTTCTTTAAGTACTACACTGGCAAGGGCCAGGGTTCGACATACAAGACGTCCGACCACAATGTGAAATGGCGGACAGCAAGCGAGTTTGAACATTTCACATACATTTCACTACAGTGGGCTTTTCTGGAATATCACAGTTAAACCAACTAATCTAATTTCTATTAGAACTAGTTTATTTCCAATATTTATGCAAATTGTAATGTACTCTTAGACTGAATTGTCCCTTTAATTGAAATATCGAAAGCGTCATATATAGATGCTTGCAAGTTATCCCAGAAAGGTAAGAAAACATTTTCAGGCCGATTACTGCACAAAAAAATAGTATGTTTAAGTTTGACTTGTATCCATATTACTAGTCCTACAAAGCGGTTTACTTTTATAGATCATTTACGAAGACAGAATTGGTTTTTATGGGGTCACTTTGAACGGGTCGGTTAGCTGTAATATTGTAGCTCAAAAGACTATTTGACAGAAAATGGTGCCGTCTTTAGAGCTACAATTGGTGTCTATTACTGCTAATGGAGCAAATAAATGAGTATGCGAACCATTATAAAACGTCTGTTTGCATTTTTATCGTACTTGTTTGATATCGCCTACCTACTAGGCAATAAAACTGCACCAGATAAAATATCAAATTCTCATTGAGGCATTATTTTTTTTACATAATACATATAAAGGTCTTTATGAAGGGAATTTATACGGCAAGTCCACAAATTGTGAATTTGGCGTCTTGTGAGCGGTACAGTAGATATTAAGAATGGTGGTTGTGTTTGTTTTGGACAAAAATATTATGTAACTGCATGTATACGTATAAAATAATTGGAAACCTACAAAAAAGTATAGAAAACTATGCCCGAGTGATTTTCGGAGGCAGTGCTCCACTACGACACATAGGGACCAATTCGTAACCGACCGAAAGGTATAGTAGGCCGGGTACGTATATTCGTTCTACGGGTCGATGTGAAAAGTGAGCTTAGTGTTCAGTTGCCTACGGAATTCGGGGTCATTGTTCAACGTTGAAAAATTACTCGTGGTCAATTTACTACAGGGTTCCATTTTCTACGTAATCTAACTTATTTCTGATACTTCTTACATTAAGCTGAAATACTGGAAGTTCGTCAAAACCAGGGCGAGGATAAGTATGATTCAACATCAATACATAATAATAAAGGAATCAAGAGAGTTATAGAGAATTGAGTATTCCGAAAACATAAAAATAATACTTTGAATAAGCAAGGATTTATCATATATACTCATATACGTCCTTGGAATAAGTGAATTAATACAATTTTTAAAATGGTAAATGTTAAAGGTAGGTTTCGCCCAATGAAATATAAAGACTACGAAATTGAAATTTATCCTGTACATAGATATAATCTTCAGATCATTTTCAATGCATACAGCGAACAATATGGGTGGTCAGTTGCCTAGCTTGACCAGGAAAATACTCCTCTAAAAATAGAGCGAAGTCAAGCTTTACATAGAACATGACGTATTTTTTCCAAAACGAGGCCGCAGCAACAAACGGAAGCGTGCAACAAAATGTCAGATAGAAGTGACAGTCTTGCCACGGCATGTTTAGTTAAAAAAACAACAACAACAAATCGAAGTGCGAGGGACTGTTTATACATATCATATAATCTAAAACACTTCATGTTACTTACATACGCTCGCTAACTTTGTACACCAAATATACATGTAGTTAGTCTGTGGCTGTTTGTGCGCTGGCATATGTGTTGAAATTTAACTCACCACGTGCAATGCCGTTACACGAGTCCCAACAGATCCCGGCAAGTTTCGCTTGAGATGTGGCTTCTGTTTCTTTTATTGCTACATGCCATTTCTGAATTTAATTACCTATAGATATCCTAGGGTGCTACCGAATCCATTATAATTTCCTCCACTTTGTTGCCGATTCAGATATATTTTTTTTTCATCGCACACACTTTCGTTCAGCCATTTTGTTTACTTTTAGTGCGTGACAATGCGCGTGCGCCAAACTTCGACAACACAATCCATCGCAGCTTCATTTGCATATTATTTTGTCTGACGGACACCGTAATAAATCAAGGATTTCCATCAATTTTGTATTCAAGACACATTTGTTCAATCTCAAACACATAAAGAAATTAAATTGAGATATTTTGATATGTTTTTTCATCTTTTCTTCCGCTTATCGCATTTCACACAAAAATATTTATTTGGTTGGGCGAAACCTACCATTAACCTTTTGACTTTGATATCTACGTGAACACGATGATGTACAGTTACAACCACGGCTATAGTAGTCATCACACGGTAGCACAAATTTAAACAATAGAAGAAAAATGATGTTGTTATGTATCACAAAAGACAAAATGAAAAAAAAACCATCAGACTTGCCAGTAAAGTTGAAAAATACATGTGAAAGTGACCAGAGGTACATGTAGCTACATATTGATAAGAGTATTGCACCTTCCGAATAATTAGTTGCGTTGGGGAGAAAAAAGAGATAGAGATAAAATAGCAATTTGGGAAAAAAGAAAAACAAAGATGCATTAGGAACAGAAAAAGAACAAGTGGCTGTGAACTTCGAGACTAGGAAAATAAATTCTGACTCATTGATGGATTCGTTAGGTACATTGAAATGGATGGTTCGATTTTTTTTGCGCGGTAAAGCTCATGCACTTTACTTTAGAATACAAAATATGTAGTTCACTAAACAATTATCAGTGTAACTTGTTCAATTGTAATTACTTACGCATAATTATTTTGATGTGTAAAACATAAACTGTGGTATACTTTTTATCTAAATGTTATAATTTATCTAGCAATCTAGATCACCATATTGTACAATATAAGACTCTTTGGTCGGTCTTCTATCTACTCCCTTGTATAGGAGATTTCAGAAAAGATGGCGATGACGTCACACAAAGGTACATCCGGGCGCTCAAAGGTACAACTCCTATATCTGTACACATAAACATTGAGGGAATACCGCCGCTTGCGATGTTTGTTTACATTTTATTGTAATAAATAGTACGCCAATCCGAGAACTATTGCGTTATTTACATTTCAAAAAGTGTAAATAAAATTATTTTATAATAATTTACAATTTTAAACATATGGTATTCATATATTTTACTCTGTTTATACTCCATTTTCGACCGCCACGAGAAAACACGGTCGCCATTACGTATAAACATTGTCAGATACATGTATATTGCAAATATCAACTTGAAATTACAAATTAAATTCAAAGTCCCCCGAAATAGAATTATAAGCAATTACTGTTTTCGAAGGGTTTCTTGATAAAACACCTTACGATGTGTGATTAGTACAAAATTAAACATTTGCTTTCGTAGATTACCCCCAAGCCCACGGCAGCCATTACAGTACAACCGAGAACCCGAATTTCGCCCGTTTTCAGTGTCATAAAATTACGTATTCTGGTTAATATTTTTGTCATCAATTTTGGGATTTAGTTTATAACATACATATGAGTCAGTTTGTAGGTTCATTATATCATATTTTTAAACAAAACTTTGAGTATTTAGGATTCTCGAAGCCGTGCGCAATGAATGTATCCTGGTCGGCATTTACGTACAGTACTACGATCTGTAATTTATATCAATTTAAATGAAGTCTACCTAATATGTATTCAAATTATATAAAATTAATACCATTTCAATTGGAGACTTAACACAGCAGTCCATGGCATAAAAGCGGCTGAAAATGAAAAATCAAAATGAAATATGCAGCATGAATATGAAAACTGAACGATTTCACCATATATTATTTTTCGAGATCGGCAGCCATACGTGTACGTGTAACACAGTAGTTGATACAAGGGCATTCCATTAAAACAACATGTACATATTAAATAACGAAATATATATATATATCTTAAACACGAACCTTTTGAGATAAAAGTGTTGGTAATCATTCATATGATTTATTTCCCAAACAATGCTTGGGCCTGCGGTGATCTACCAGCGATGAAGCCATACACGAGCGGCCAGGTGGTTCACGTTTTGTTTATATATCATATCGTGTTGTGAACAGCATTTTCATTTTTAACAGAAACATGATACATTGAAATAAATCATTTATTCATAAACACTTTTTCACAACCTCAATTTATACGTATGAACAAAATCGGGTACGTGTGATGGCCCGGCAGCGCTTCGATAGGTGGCTTCGACACTAAATCTACACTTGTTATATTTAGCAATAAACAAATGAAAATGTAAAAATGTTAACAGCCATAACCTGTGAAACAATAAGAAACCATTTCAAAATCAGAATTTGCAAGTATGAAAGTGTAAACTTTTGTCAAAGTATCGATTATGAAGCAGGGATGTACGTATCTGTTATTGTTTTTATCAGTCGCCATACTGTGTTTGTACCTTTGAGGACCCGGATGTAAACTTTTTGTGACGTCACGCCATCTTTTCTGAAATCTCCTATTATAAGAGACTTATTAAACGTTATTTATTCCTATTCCCTTGTACATGTATTACTTTTATCTAAATTAATGTTATACATTTTGATTACACTAAAACTTTGTTCGTTACGATATATAGTCCATGATGTACAAGATAACTTGACTGACTACTTTTGAACTTCAGAAGTAAACATTGAACTAGTTGACGTCTTATTGTAGTTATTTAATTTCCTTACTTTGTTTTGATGATAAAATGGTGTTGTCATCTTGCCTTATCTCGATATCAAATAAAATCAAGTCTGGTGGTATAAATAACAAGAGTTTTACAATGCAGATGTAGTTTTAGGCAATATATCTATACATACCAGAAATTGTTTATCTTTATATTAAATCAATATGTTTATTAATTTAAAGTGTAACTGACATGCTTTTTATACTAGGAACGACAACTCTCACAAGTTCGTTGTATTGCTATATTTACAAACAGTTATCCCCCTTCGTTGACTCTCCACTGTTTTTGTAGCCGAAATCAACAAACAAACCCACGTGAAACAAAACTAACAGGTAAGCGTAGTAAACTCTCACACTATTACGTCATGAGATGTAGGATCGTGTTGGTTTTATTTCGTAGTTATCAATGTATCAACCGGCTTACCGTTTTTTATTACACAAAGCCTCGTCCATCGACAGTTTTATGAATATTATACCGTAGCCTATTACTAGTATTAGTGTTAGTACATGTACATTGTAGATCAGATATTGTAGATCAGTATTTAACTGTTATATATAACGTTATATATATAGATCTGTATTTATGCAGGGAAGTACAATGTACTATATACAATATACTTATATACTGTAGGATTTCGTAGTCAATATTTTATATTTGGTTAATAAAAATTCCGGAGGATTTCGTAGTCAATAAACTGATAATTATAGGTGTACATGCAAGTAACATGTACAAGTAATGAATGTTATATGTACATGTATACTGTATGGTTCTTAAAACAGCCAAGAAATAGGAAGGCTTAAATAGTGGTAAGTGCATCATTAACACAGTCCACTAGACCAAACTTTTAATCACATGTCAAAATCATACTACATCGTGGACACCAATTAAACACTGTTAGAAAATGGCTTGTGCATAGACAGTGTATCACAAATTCAATGTATAACTATTACATGTAGTAACATGGGATGTTTTTGTTTTCGTTCAGAAATGTCTGACGATGATGATGAGATGCCAGACCTGGTACCGGCAGAGGTTACAAGGGTGCCAATTACAGTCATCACAGGATTTTTAGGTAGGTCTAATTATATAAATTACAAGAGTACCAATTACAGTCATCACAGGATTTTTAGGTAGGTCTAAATTACAAGAGTACCAATAACATTCATCACAGGATTTTTAGGTAGGTCTAAATTACAAGAGTACCAATTACAGTCATCACAGAATTTTTAGGTGGGTCTAACTTGCAAGAGTACCAATTACAGAATTTTAAGGAACAATGTAGAATAAATGGATTTATAACAGTCATAACAGATTTCTCGAGTTTGTACTTCAATTATTTTGTGGTAAATCAAAGGACCAAAACTACCTGCTCAGTCAGTCTCAAACACAGAGCCTTCAATTTTGCTCTTCCAGGGATTGATATAACAACTGTGATGGTAACCCCTGGATTACTAACAAGGATGTATTACATATAACATACAACGTGTTGAATGATATTGTCCATTGTTTTCTGCCATGTCTGTAATGCTCTTGGTTTGAAGGGTTGCTCTACTGTTTCATCAAAATAAATCATCGAAATGTTTGACAGTTTTTCAAAATACACACTACTCTACTTTCAGGTGCTGGAAAAACAACTCTATTGAATTATGTGTTATCTGAACAACATGGAAAAAAGATTGCAGTCATTATGAATGAATTTGGTGAAGGTAATTTTGTTCTTTAGTTTACTGAAAAAATGAACTGGAAAGTCATATTTGTGTTATGCAAATTAAAGATTGATAAAAGATTGACAATATATTTATGTATTTGAAGATGTAAATAGTTAAGTAAGAATTTATATATTAGGACTGACTATACATATATAAATGTGATAAATTTTACTACTGCAATAATAGACATATTGCACAATTCCAAGGCTGCTAGTTAGGTCCGCTCTAAAAAACTCTTTTGTTTACTTAATCATCAAGCCAGTGCCAAACTGACTGGTATTTAGTACCGGTAGTTTAGTAAATGTGTACTACAAAACAAATAGGGCATTGGGTCAGGTAAAAAAAGCACAGCAGGGCGCCATGCTAATCGGGGTTGTGGGAAACACTAAATCATAATTGTAATTTAATATACAGTCAAACCTCGATGTATCAAAGTTCAAAGGACCGTCAGAAAAACTTTGAAACATCGAGACTTAGAATTATTCGTGGTTGAAATTAGACCAACTTTTTTTTACCATGACCAACTGTGGTAGTTGTGTACATGTCGTCTCCGTTCCGTAAACTTTATAATCATTGTATTTTCCACAAGCAAAACAAAATAAAAACGAAGTATACAGTTAATCAATATGTATATTATAAACAAGACTTACATGTACTAGGCCTAACCCATGTACATGTGTTCGTTTGGTGACTAGTTAAGCGATGGTTAATATTACGGAATGAATATAAAAACGAAAACACGTTGTAACAACGAAACTAAAAAGGAGGATCCGAAAGTGCTACTTGGTATTTATGCCAAAATTTTGCAATGTAACAGTTTTGAGTATGAGTTGCTAATAATGTGGCTCGCTATTTACCGTTCCGTAAATTCTACAAACCGCTACCAATGGCATAATCCCTATTGTCCGGCGAAGGGCTGTCGCGAGACAGCTAGGTGTGACAGCATGCCGTGGGGTATCGGCGAACACCTGATCTGTACAGGTAAATTTTTATTCGAATCATCGAGTGTCAGTTACCTATGATTCTATAACAAATGGTCCATGAAAAAAGTTCGATACATCGAGAACTTTGATTCACAAAACTTCGATTCATACATGGGTTAGTTAGTATATGTTATTTAGTGAAGAAATTCGGGACCAGACAAAAAGTTCGATACAGCGAGAAATTAGATTCATCGGAGTTCGAATCATCGAGGTTTGACTGTATTTTAGTCCTTTCATTGCATGTAGAAAATTATAAGGTCACATCTGTAGAATGTTATTCTATTGATTGGACATCTCTTGTGCTCATAAAGGTGTTATACAATGTACAATAATGTACTAGAATTTTAAATGAAGATAAAAGATTTGACTGTATGCAGAGGTATGTGAAAATACTCTTTATTCAAAGTCTTATAATACAAATATAATGACATTGACAAGAATTGAAATAAAAATTAAATAAATATAATGACATCATATGTTAAGATTAACTGTTAAGAACAACCGATAGTTGATGTACATTTGATAATACTCTAGTGGTTGAAAAGTAAATTACAATTGATGGACCTATTTACTACATGTATAACAAATTGTCTGTTCACTATATATTGCTACACCTGTATGATATATTGTTACATCTGTATGATATATTGTTACACCTGTATGGTATATTGTAACATTTGTATGATATATTGTTACACCTGTTTGAAATATTATTACACCTTGATGATATATTGTTACACTTGTAAGATATATTTTACCACCTGTATGATATATTGTTACACTTGTGTGATATATTTTTACACCCGTATGATATAATGTTACACCTGTATGATATATTGTTACACCTGTAGGTTATATTGTTACACCTGTATGATATATGCCTAACAGGCGAGTCTGTGGAGAAGTCGATGTCGATTGGACAGGAGGGTGAACTGTACGAGGAGTGGCTAGAACTCAGAAATGGCTGTCTCTGTTGTTCTGTTAAGTATGTACTAGCTCTCTTCATATAGCTGTAACAATGAATTCTAAATTGAAATTGAAAACATTAAATTCTATCTATTGAGGTCTACTACATACAATTTAGCATTTAGAATTGAATTCTTAGTAGTCACTTTTTTGGTGCTGGTATAAATTCCAATTTGTTTCTGTCTTTGAAGAACATTCAAGATAATATCCCTATTAATTCCATTTACAAAATTTTGCAAAATGATCTATAAAAGAATGATTTAAAGAATTGTAAAAATGAAGTGTTCACAGAATAAAAAAGCGATTAGCAGTACTAAAAAAGTGTATGATATTTCATGTGAGAAAATAAAATTAATGTTGGATGATCTAAAAATATGAACAAAAATGCTATTGATAGATAGAAGTATAAACTACAGTGTATTACTAGTAACCTTTTTTGAGAAACGTCTCAATTTCAAGCATTGACATTAATTGTCATTTAAAGACTTGTGCCCAATAATATGAATAGTTGAATGTTAAATGTTGTGTTCATTTCCTCAATAGAGATAATGGTGTAAAAGCCATAGAAAACTTGATGACAAAGAAAGGCAAGTTTGACTATGTGTTGTTGGAGACCACAGGATTGGCTGATCCAGGTAGGTACACGGACAGAACTCAAAAACTTCAATTCTGACTGGTTAAAAAGGCTCAAATATAAATATCTATCAATTGAAATAAAATTAGCATGAAAAATATATTTCATTCATCACTCAACAGCATAAATTTATGAACATGTACCAGTGCTCCAGTTAAGATGCGTACACAGGTAAAATTCTCATTAAAATTTACAAATTGCCCCTAAAATAGTATCTGTAGGTACTAATTACCCCTACATAATATTTGTATTATGCAATGCAGTAATTATGAGCGCATACATCCAGAACTAAAATCAGAAGAAATTTAATAAAAGCAGTGGCATTCAAGTCCTGCTCAAGAGTCTGTATCAAATGCATGTTAGTGTTCTTGTTTCAGATAAATATTTGCTAACTTGTCATTGATTTCCTCAAAAGCGCAAGTTCAATTACCCACCCCTTCAAAAATTATCTGGGACACTGTGTACTTTTTGAATGAGTATGAGCAGGATGGAAGCATTAATGTTTTGTTTTCAAAGTTTTTTACTAATACAGTGTATATCTATTTTGGTGGAATTATGTACGTAATATCGACTTGGAATCCTAAAATGTTAGCACATTGAAGGATCAAATGATTGTAAATATGGAATATAATAAGGAAGGAATGGTGTGCATGTTTTAGCAGTTTTTAATATCTGAAAGAAAACAAACATAAAATATCTTATAACTACAGTAATAAATATGCTAATAATTTAGATAAAGGATGACTTGGATTTAGAAAATAACAATTGATAACATCTAGATTTATAAAAGAAAACCTTTCTGTTTGCCAGGACCCATTGCTTCCATATTCTGGTTGGATGAAGAGCTCTGCAGTGACATATTTCTTGATGGTAATTACGTTTTAATCTACACTTTATATCAAGAGTTTTCTTTTGCATGAAATTTATTCAATGAAGATAGTAAGATAGTACATAAAAACGAAAAGTAAAGAACGTCATTAATGTAATTGAACATTATTTTCACAAATATACATAAATTGTATCAATATCAAAGCATAATTCATATCATCATAAAGGCCAACAAAAAAGTGCAGTACTTGATGTTTAGAGAAATTAAATGTCCTTTGTTAGGACAGGTAATGTTACCTTCTTTGATGAAGATTGGGCTGGGATGTTGTATCCCCTTATAACCTCTGTCTTTTTCCCCTAGATTTATTGCCCTTTGTTTTTCTGTCAGTTTCCTCACCACGTGTTTATCCAATGATTATTTGACATTATGAAACAAACAAGTCAGTGCCTAACAAAAACTGACTGGCAAAAGTAAAAAGGCAAGTTCAGTATTACAAAATAAAACCAACATGTGTCAAATTTTTTTTTATAAAAAGAATTCATGCATCAATGGCAAAATGTTCAACAGAACAATGAATATTTCATATATAACTGCCAAAAAAACCCTCAATATTTCATTGAACAACAAATTATTCATATATCAGTATATAATCACTGACAATAGTAAAAAGTCCAATATAGAATTCATACATCACTAGCAAAAGAAAGTTTATAAACAGAAATAATATTTCCACCACATCCCTGCTAACCTTTCCAAACACAGTTGGCATTGCTCACTGATTCTGATCTACCAGAGTTATCCTCCATTCGTTTAACAAAGGAAGTAACTTAAATAGATCAGAATGATTTTAATGTTATTATCATCGTGGCATTTTTACAATCGTTGTGCCAGTCATCACGGCAATCTGATTAAAATTAGATCTTCTATATGTCGTTCCACGTAGAACATTCCACTCGGATGGTCTACAGGAAGCAACACAAAAGATCTGATTTTAATTAGATTGGTGATCACGGTATATAACTTTTTAAATGACAGTTCCGCCCTTGATGATAGTTACATGTTTACATATTATAGAAGAAAAAATATCTTGAGATGTTGTTATAAATTTGGATAAAATATACAGAATAAGCATTAAATGCATTCAGTTTGCAATATTTGGGAAATTGAATGACAACTGGACAACGAGAAATTTCCTATAAATTCCAACTGAAAGCAACCCAATGCTTAAATGAAGATTTCATATATTACTGGCAATAGTAAAAAAAATAACATTCAAATTTCATATCTCTTTAAAAATATCACAGCAAAGAGTGCATATAGTAAAACACGTTTACAAAGAAACGCTTACAACAAATTAGTTTTATAATGTTTTGAAATATCCGTCACAAGAGGACAGGACATGTCAATCTGGTGTTTCAAAGAAGAATTAAACAATTTTGTTAAAAAATAAATCTACATCTTAATCATGTACAATAAAAAATTTTAACTGTGAATGTAAAAATTAAATTGCTATGAACACCATGAACGCATGTTTGTTCACAGTATGTTAAGTTACTTGATAATTGAGAGGAAGTAACCAAAAGTGATAAACCCAGTCAAGATAAAGAAAGCAATAAGATAAATCTTGTCTGCATGTTTAGCAACCGTACGCCATGTTATTAGCTCCGTTTGCGGTGCAACAGTCTGTTGCTGGCTATTTTCTGTTTCACGGGTCTGGAGTTTTGTAATGTCTATCTCATCAACAGAATCCAGACGCATGATAGCATGGCTTTTGATGGAATATTTCCTCCCTGGGGTGTCTTTGTTTCGTTCATTTACGCTGGATGCCACTTGACGTTTTCGAAAATGTTTGCGTAGGGAAAAGATGAAGTTTTGAATCCATTGTGGAACTGGTTCGCCTCTTTCATGTTTGTTGTATGTTCTGATTTGACACATGTTTATGGTTACAATAAACACACTGATGGCTACAAGCGAGAGTATATAATACGATAAGGTCGACATTGGATCGGATGAGTCCGGCATCCTGTCACTAACCACCGTCATATACACTGTGAACGCCAGTAATATCGTGATGCTGTAGGATACCCGTTCTCCCGAATTAAACGGGAGGATGAAGACAAACGGATTGACGGCCGCCAGTAGGATGATTGGTACTATGACACTGATCATAAAGTTTACTGGCCGTCTGATCATGATGATAGTAAAGGAAACAATATCCATGACGTCATCCTCTTTTACAGTGGCGCTTGTTGTTGTTACTTTCCATTCACTGTTGGCGGAAAAGTATTTGAGGTTAATCCTTGGTTCTACTTCAGTAAACAAAACCTGTTGTCTATAATATCCATGTGTAGTCATATCAATGGTACATGTTTGTTGGTCGAACGGGAAGTCAGAAACGTCAGGAGAACAGCTGGCCTCCAGAATACGCCCCGGGGACCAGTGGACAGTTCCGTTGGCTAGTGCAGTGACTCTAAAATTTTTGTCACTGATGGGATCAAAATCCTTTGCTGGATTAACCAAATACATCTTTGGAAGCCAAATCTTGTTCTGTGAAAATGTAATAGATGCTGTATTGTTGTAGCTACCCGATTCCCATACCAGACTTTCGTCTGTCCAAGTCAGGTGCAAAACAGAAACTACCGAAATAATTCCGGTAACTTCATTGAAGTCGTTGATGGACACCAGAACCATTTCGATATTAACAGATACTGGTTTGGTCTGGTCCTTCACAGGACGAATCTCATTGGAGTAATTCACCATTTGGTCCGCCATCAGAGTTTTCACATCGTCCATAGTATGAGCAGTTGTGGCTTGTATACAGGCTGTAGTAATCATAATACAGACGGCAGGGGACATGGTTCGGGGGGAAGTTGAATGCACCAAAACCTCTTGCACTTCAATGAATATATGATACCGTGTTTCCTATCTATTGTCCCAAGAAATTAAATGCATTTGATAAAAGACATCCAAGAAATGCATATAGTAATGGAATAATGAAAAAAATAGTATCTGAGAGTAACGTCTTAGTATTTACCAATGAGTTCACACTTCTACATTGTACTTCAACCTTTAGGTGACAATGAATCGTTTAATGTGGTAATTGTATTCTTATATACATACGTACCTGGTATAACATATTAATGCAGAGTGCATATCGATCTTTCAGGTTAAACCATCCTACCCAGCCCCTATGTATGTGTCGCTATCATATATATAAATCTAATTCTAATGCACTGTTTATCCTACACTAACCATGTTTAATTATCTGTGCTGCATCCCAGGTCACTTTATAAATCGATGATTCCACTTGATGAACATGAATTAATGATGCCATCTATTTGACGACTATATAATGTCGTATTGTTGCGCCTGTGCCAGGACTCTTATTTTTGAAATACTTTGCATCTTTGACAAATAAACAGTTCTTTGTCTGCATCATTGACCGGTGTTTTATCTCCATCTACAACAGCTATAAGTGGCTGTGGATACTTATATTGTGTTAAAGCCTATTAATTCATGTGTTAAAAGTTTGGTCCATTATGCGTCCATAGACAGTGCTAAAGGTAATTACGTTTTTGTGTTTCAAATGCCTATAGACACACCAATGTACACACAGTTATTTTTTTGAATGGTTTAGTAAATAACGTTGATGTAAACAAATGTTCGCCTCGCCTGAAACGGAGTCGTGCAGAAGGCACATAAACACTGTTGTTGTAACGCCATTGACGTTGCCAATGATGCATATGTTCCAATTTTAAGTTTAGCTCCGTTTGCGGTAAAATATTGATAGACTATCCACATTTGGATACAGAAACTTGATTTTTATAACTAATATTTTGGTGATAAATGTCATATTTTTACTTCAATATTAATGTTACAATTAGAAAAGTTTTCGATAAATGTACAAACTACCAAAGCTACATCAACATAAGATACAATGTCGTATTGTGACATGCTTAGTGCAAAGCGACATGCTTAGTGCAAAGCATTGCTTGTTTGCATACTGTATTTTCGGGTTTTGTTTATCTTCATGACGGTAAAACCTCGCAATTTTGGGCTTGGGCAAAGTAAACATTGTTTTTATGCATGATGATTAATTTTCGTTGAAGTATAGCTGGGGAAATTTAGATTTTTAATCGAATGTTGTATGTTAAAGATGCTCCACCGCTGACAAATAGTAATTTTTCTCTCAAAAACAATAGCGGACGATTTAGTGGTTTTCTTCAGTTACAATAGTCACTTACTTGCCAATATTACCACCATAAAAAAGTTTGAGCTTCTAATTTTACTTCAAGATAAAAATATTAAAAATAATTAATTGCATCCCGAAATTCTGTGTTACTATGTCCTAATTGGAATGCAGTAACGATTGCGCAAGCACCAAAAGCAAAATGATTATTTTAAATTATTATATGTGTTAATTAGGCATATATATACACGATTAAACACCCAATTATTGTTCTAATGATGGGTATCATTTATGCTCTGTCGGCGATGGAGACTCTTTCAATATCAAATGTATTGCCGATGATAAGCTGGCGTCACAAATAATGATAACTTATTATTGGTTATTTTTGATTCCGTTGATATGTCTTCATTGCTTGCTTTTAACGATTAAATGAACATGACATCGATGGTTTCAGGATGATACATTTGAATATATGGGGAATAATCGTGGTCCCAAATATCCATGGAAAGAAACACAAATACAAGTTTTAACATTTTATTCACATTTTATATACTATGGTTATGTGGAAACATTTTAATTTTGTAACGGAGAATCGTCGTTAATTGTGAAGTTTTCTCAAGGGAATATGGAATGCACTAGAATACCTGTAGGGATTACAGTATATATGGAGAGGTTACGATGCAGTGCAACTTAATTTATAAGGATGGGCAAACACTATTGATAAAATCTGTCCACAATATATGTCCATAATGAGTTTCTCCATCAGTGCGGCGAACTGGAACTATGGTACCCACTCTGTCAACAGATGACATTGAGCTTACTGGTGTATCACGTTTCTTTGTTAATATATTATACGTTATATACCAATTGTAAATCAGAGTTGTTTAAATAGGAAGCACAGAATCTTATTGGTGATATCAAACAATGATTATTGATTGGATCAGATAAAACATCCTGCATCAAGCACTACCCAAATGACTTCTGGGTAGACCATCAGTTCATACAGGTAGTGGTTACATACATCCGTACAAATTCATTAAATTTACCATCACATAAATCCATACAAGATGATTGCCACGTCCTTTGAGAGCCATAATCTATACACTGTTTGCATTAGAACTGAATGACAGCTACACATTATCTATTATCTTTTCTATAGACTGACATTGTCTCCTTCCGAATTTTCAGATCTTTTCAAATCATTTCATATTCTAAAACAAAATACTCTATTCTTCATATGGTAACGGAAAGGTAATAAATAAGAGACGAAATACCAGTGAAAACTAGAAAGAGTATGAAATAAAATTTATCAGCAAGTCTTGCAATAGTTTGCCACGTAATGTGTTCCGGCGGTACTGGACCGGTCTTCTGAACTCCGTTCTTTTCGTTTGGATGTGTCCGGATGGTATCCGTTTCATCAACAGAATCTATCCGCATGACATTGTATGTGTTCATCCCATCTGTGGCCTCTGAAGTCTGTTTTATCACTTTTTCATCCTTTAGGTTCGATTCCACTTTACCTTTTCGACAGAACTTGTGAAAAAACAACGCCAAACTACGAATCCATGGATTCATGGGTTCATCATTGTCGTGTTTGTTGTAGGTTCTGATCTGAATTATATTTATGACTACGATGAAGACACTGAGGGAAAGCATTGAGAGTATATAATATGATAACTGAGATACTGGATCTGATGAGGCTGGCATCCTGTCACTAACCACGGTCATATACACGGTGAATGCCAATAGAACGGTGATGCTGTAGGAGACCCGTTCTCCCGAATTATATGGGAGGATGAAGACGAACGGATTGACGATCGCCAGCAGGATGATTGGTATAACAACGCTTACCATGAAATTTAAAGGTCGCCTGGTCATAGTGATCCTAAATGAAACAATGTCGCTGACATAAGTACGTACCGAGACGGATGTTGATGTAACGTCCCAGGCACTGTTCGTGGTGAAGAAATCCAAACCTATTTGTGGTTGTGATACATTGAGTGAAACATGCCAACTTGAATAATCATATGCGGTGACATCAATTGTGCATGTTTGTTGATCAAATGGATAGTCGGAAACATCGGGTGTACAAGTTGCTTCAATGATACGTCCGGGTGACCATGTGATACTGCCATTGTTTTTCACCTCGACTTTGAAGTGTTTGTTGCTGATTGGTTCAAACTGCGTCGCTGGATTAACGAGATACATCTTTGGAAGCCAAATTTTTTTCTGTGAAAATGTAACGGATGTGGTATTGTTATAACTACCCGATTCCCAAACCAGACTTTCGTCTGTCCAAGACAGGAACAGAATAGCAACAACTGAAATAATTCCGGTAACTTCATTGAAGTCGTTGATGGATACCAGAGCCATCGAAACATTAACAGTTACTGGTCTGGTCTGGTCCTTCACAGGACGAATCTCATTGGAGTAATTCACCATTAGGTCTGCCATCAGAGTTTTCACGTCGTCCATAGTATTAGCACTTGTGAATGACACACAAACAGATATGATTATCAAGTAAGTTAGCCAGGTCATTACTCTGAATCTGTACAACTATCCAATCGTATGTTAACCATCCAACTTACTTTTGTGTTTGTTGCTGACTTGCTGTGTGATAAAAAAACTTCCTCGCTCTGGACCAAAAGCACTGATGTAAATCAGGTGATTTGATGTGCCAGCCCATTGATTACGTTAACACCTCCTGGGTCAATAGTGCGGTTTTCATTGGACGGTAAATGTTCAGTGTTTAATTTTCTATCCGTGATCAGCCATCACGAATAGTTTGCGTTTAGGTCTTGTTTGATTTAGACTGATTTTGATTGCTATGGTACATTAAACAATTATTGGACGACCGATGTCAATGGGTATGGGTGTTTTATATTAATTGTTTTATTATCTATTTGTTTACATTTAATTTCCTCGAGATATAAATCGGTATCGCCTTTATTGTATAAAGTTATATTTGCCATTTGTAACGGAAATGATTTAGGCACATTAGAAATCACTTTTTAGACAATAGGAGTAAATTGTGTCTTACTCAATGTTTTATCAACTATTTAGTTAGTACGAAGATACGTTCCCGGCCTACTATACCTTTTGGCCGGGTACGAATTGGTCCCTATGTGTCGTAATGGAGCACTGCCTCCGAAAATCACTCGGGCACAGTTTTCTATACTTTTTTGTAGGTTTCCGATTATTTTATGCGTATACATGCATTTACATATTATTTTTGTCCAAAAACAAACACAACCACCATTCTTTATATCTACCGTACCGCTTACACGACGTCAAATTCACAATTTGTGGACTTGCCGTATAAATTCCCTTCAGAGAGACCTTCATATGTATTATGTAAAAAAATAATGCCTCGATGAGAACTTGATAATTTACGTGGTTCAGTTTTATTGCCGAGTAGGTCAGCGACATCAAACAGGTACGATATAATGCAAACAGACGTTTTATAATGGTTTGCATAATCATTACTTTGTTCCATTAGCAGTAATAGGCACCAATTGTAGCTCTAAAGACGACATCATTTTCTGTCTAAAAGTCTTTTGAGCTACAATATTGCAGCTACTATTTAGTATGATTGATATAACGTCCTATTAACAGCCAGTGTCGTTTAAGGATGTGGTAGGTTAAGATGATCGAGGGAAACCAGAACACGGTGAAAAAAACCATCGACCAGCAGCCAGTACCTCACATGGGTTTCGGACTCGCGACCCAGGGGTAGATGGCTTGCGATTATATGTTAGGGCGTCTTAACCACTCGACCATCTCGGCCCCTTCAAATGGCAAGGAATATTTAGAATTAAATGTGAATATATAGTAATTACAAACACTATATACGTGGAAATTTTCGTGGGTGATTAATTTCGCGATTTCCTTTAGTGAACTATACGCGTGGGGGTAATTTTTGCGATCTAATGATATTCACGTAATGGTGATGAAACAGCCGAACACTATCTTTTCATATGTCCTTTATTTAATGAACAAAAATCATCACTCAGAACCAAAATCAGTATTGCCTACTCACCCGATTTCCCCGGGTTGACCCGTTTTTTAGATATTTTAGAATGTATAACCCGATGGACCCGGCGGGTCATCAAATAACGCGATTTTCAGCACTTGGACCAAAGTGTTAAAAAGCTCACAAAAAATCGTCAGATAAGCCATTAGCGCAATTTTGATTACATCTCAGGGCTTAAAGGTAGGTTTCGCCCAATGAAATATAAAGACTACGAAATTGAAATTTATCCTATACATAGATATAATCTTCAGATCATTTTCAATGCATACAGCGAACAATATGGGTGGTCAGTTGCCTAGCTTGACCAGGAAAATACTCCTCTAAAAATAGAGCGAAGTCAAGCTTTACATAGAACATGACGTATTTTTTCCAAAACGAGGCCGCAGCAACAAACGGAAGCGTGCAACAAAATGTCAGATAAAAGTGACAGTCTTGCCACGGCATGTTTACTTAAAAAACAACAACAAAAAATCGAAGTGCGAGGGGCTGTTTATACATATCATATAATCTAAAACACTTCATGTTACTTACATACGCTCGCTAACTTTGTACACCAAATATACATGTAGTTAGTCTGCGGCTGTTCGTGCGCTGGCATATGTGTTGAAATTTTAACTCACCACGTGCAATGCCGTTACACGAGTCCCAACAGATCCCGGCAAGTTCCGCTTGAGATGTGGCTTCTGTTTCTTCTATTGCTACATGCCACCTCTGAATTTAATTCCCTATAGATATCATAGGGTGCTACCGAATCCATTATAATTTCCTCCACTTTGATGCCGATTCAGATATATTTTTTTCATCTCACGCACTTTCGTTCAGCCATTTTGTTTACTTTTAGTGCGTGATAATGCGCATGCGCCAAACTTCGACAACGCAATCCATCGCAGCTTCATTTGCATATTATTTTGTCTGACGGACACCGTAATAAATCAAGGATTTCCTTCAATTTTGTATTCAAGACACATTTGTTCAATCTCAAACACATAAAGAAATTAAATTGAGATATTTTAATATGTTTTTTCATCTTTTCTTCCGCTTATCGCATTTCACAAAAAAAATATTTATTTGGTTGGGCGAAACCTACCTTTAAGACTCATATGAGGTCCTTGTATAAAGCAGGTAGCTATGTTTGTGTTTACACAAACTTTAATAAAGGTGTTAAATTGTAGCAATTACTCTATTCAGTCATGCTTCATGATGTCCATGATCGTTTTTAGCCAAAGCCAGATAGCAAAATCAGACATGGCCAATTAATACTGTTCAAAATCAGAAATTATCTCTTCAAAATTCTTCAAAAGTACAAACACTTGTGATCTCAGACAAAGATTTACTCACATGAATTAAACAGTAAACGTGAAGTTGAACAGTATCCTGTTTCAGTAGGCAGGCAAACCAATCATAATGGCCGTCATTTTGTTTAGTCAAAGATGATAATGAAACCGGACAACAAAAAATCCGGATTTTATTAAATATTATTTTAAAGATTTTTTAATACAATATTTTTATTTTTTATCAGATTTAAATTATATTATTACATAAATATATCATAAATGTTATTGAATTACAATATGAAAATAATAAATATATGCATATCTAAGGCTTTTAAAAAGTGTTAAAAATACACTAAAATGTTGTTTCGCACATGACACTTGTTTTGACCCTTTCACCCGTTTTTTCAAGGGTGATCACCCGATTTGACTTCATCAGAGGTTGGCAATACTGCAAAATACATAACTCTAATATTCCCCACTCACATTTTAACACAAAAAATCTACTGCATGGTTGTGACAATTGTGATGAAGAACAAAATACATATTTATTGCAATGCATATCAGAATATACATCTGAAACTAAAAGATTTTTTTTTAGATTTTTCTTCTATGATAGGTTGGGGAGATACACTAATGATAATATTCATTCATAATGTAATGTTACATGTTAAAATACTTTGTCGATAATTTGTACTATACCGGATTTGTTTGGAGATGACTAATATAGGCTTTGACTGTTGCCAAATCCATTTGCATATTATTTGCAATAAAATTTGTTGAAATGAAATATCAAGTAAATTATAAAAAATCGTTAGTTTCCTCCTTTGATTCCTGTTTGACCTTAGGTTCTTACGAGCGGTGTACAGTATGGATGTAAAATCTGAATACATATCCTACAGTTCAGGCTACCTTTAATTAATGTCAATTGTTCCTTTAGCCTGGCCAATGTGACCAGTGTTTTTATGCATACCTGTCGTGCATCGACTCGGGAATTGGACGCAGGACAGGCTTTCACTCTTTTGTTTTCTAATCGTGTAAGATTGACGTTTGACGGGAAAGATGTAATTATCAGTCTTTTGTTAATAAATGTTCAAAGTATATATCCGTATATATCTGTTTGTTTACCAATGAAAATCATCGTATATCGACTGAGATGAAGTCTAGATTACGAAAACAATTGTTTTATAAATCGAAACAGTACACGCCAAATAGACATATCGTTCTTTCAAAATTAAGATTTGTTCGTATCTGTCACTAATTAAGTGTTTGATTAAACACAAAATAAAATAGGAAGGTGTTGCTAATTCGCCTTTATGATTAAATTTATCGTAAAGTTTACAAAATATTACGCGCGGGGGAAATTTTCGCGATCAAGCGACCTTTGCGTAAGTAGCGTGAATTTCCCCGTTTACAATAAGGACAATAATGTGATGCATACATATTGTTGATGAAGGAATTGGTGTTTAGAGTTACATATAGAGGCAGTTTTTACACTTTTGTGTACAGAATATGTAGTTATACCATGGTGGTGGTAATATTAGGACATTAATCACTACCATTATAGAGATGTATGTATATGTTTAATCTCACTTATATTCTTTAAACAAACATGTATTAATTTGTGGCGACTTGGTATCGCGCTTACATGGCGATTTAGTCACATGGTTTTACTGAATATACTTTTGGTTGACACTGGTCCAGTTGTATAAGTGTCCCATGGTTACGCGGGATTTAATCACACATTTAATTAAGTATGTTAACAGTATGATGGTTATCTCACCAGTACAACATCATAAATAAGTCTTGATGGTTTGTTTACATGTATTGTGGCACTACTTACAATAATGGTTTAAGTGTGTAAACATATGATTGTATACAAAATAACTACTACACTAGAGGAAATATTTGGTTGCCCTAGTTGTATGGTAGAATTTTCCAATCGTGGTTTTTCTAGAGAGTATTTAATCTTTTGTCAACAATGTTTTTTTAAGCTATGACCACATACTCGGGAAGTCCCTTCCATGTCTATTATTCTTTTGCCCAATACATTCTTTGAAATGTTTAGACGAAGTTTTTTTTATTGAAGACCTCCTTCTCGGAATTTCTCATAGCAGTTACACTTTACTATCACTATTTACACTATCTTGTTGATGATCTCCACCATGTTCACACATTACTCTCACTATTTACACTGTCTTGTTGATGATTTTGAGGGTCTCCACCATGTTCACACATTACTCTCACTATTTACACTGTCTTGTTGATGATTTTGAGGGTCTCCACCATGTTCACACATTACTCTCACTATTTACACTGTCTTGTTGATGATTTTGAGGGTCTCCACCATGTTCACACATTACTCTCACTATTTACACTGTCTTGTTGATGATTTTGAGGGTCTCCGCCGTGTTCTTTTAGTCGTCTTCATAATAATTTGCGTTGTGCTTGCATTTAACTTTGTATACATCCGATAATGATACTTTGTTGTCATGTTCATGTGCTTTTATATGCGTTTATTGTGTGTTTACGGGTTGACAGACGAGAAGTTTGTTCTCCACCTAGTAACGTATTTTATACGTTGGGTATCTGTTAACGTTAAACTGGGTAGTCAGACAAACTTAAGGCTTGATGTTGTTAATATGATTGTTTGTGTTTACAGGTATAATCACAATGGTGGATGGTAAATACTGTAGTCAGGTAGGTTGTTTACTATCCCTATCACTAACTTTTGATATGATTTATGAAATTTCATGACCGTAAGACTGTTTCTGTCTTAAATTTGCTCGAAATTGACATTGTGTAGAGATGAAGGTCTTGTGACGTTATAGAATATTGTTTTTGGAAATGTGATATGTTTTAATATCATCCCTAACGGAGGTAAATTATAACGTAATATAACTATAGACGAACATATAAGGATGGCTTTCAACTGTGATATATATATATATACTTCATATTTTTTAAGATTTAGTATGATAAATTTTATGCATATATTGGATGATTTTGTATTCTATTCCAATACTCAGCATCTGAAAGAGAAGAAGGAGGACGGATCTGTAAATGAAGCCATAAGGTAAACCATCGCTTTGTATTAAATGTTGTGGCAAACATAATTAGTGATGTGGCGTCGTGGATCAGTGACGAATCATCCAATCACAATATTTCATTGATACTTTCAAGTGACATCTACAGAAGTATAGCAGTAAAACCAGGTTCATGTCCATGTTACAATGTGGTTACAATTATGTACGTCAATGCAACCGAATCTTTAATGCCACACCAACAATATTTGGAGATTTTGTTAGCAAGGCATTTTAAGATGAATGGCATATTTACACTAGTAATACACAAAATGTGTCTGATAAAGATATTTTATTTAATAATGCCACAAGTGTAAAACGATTTTTCCATGTAATATAAACATATACATTGTCAAGACAATTAAAGTGATCTTTAATATTTAAATATAACAACATAGTCGATACCGATTTGTTGTAGCTGATAGTATCCTTTATGATAGGTATTCATTGTTTATATTTACCATTGTGTTGCAGACAGGTAGCTTTGGCTGATATAATAGTTCTCAATAAAACTGATCTCATTTCTGAGGCGGAGCTGACCTCACTGAAACAACAAATCAGGTCAGTCTATAGTGCAGTATTACATTGGGTTAAATTGTATTGGTTCTACAGTTGTATTTTCTTAGAAATAAATCAATATTGATTCCATGTGGATAGCCAATAGCTCGAACATTTGCAAAAAAAGGAGACATTCTTGATAATATTTTTTATTAGCTTATATTTTATCCGGTCAAAACTTTAAAGTAATGACAATATTATAAATATATTTTATCATGCATTGTAAATGTAGATACGATATCATAATATCATCACAAGATGTGCTGAATTTAGTATTGTTTAAACTTTATATACTATTTGAAAAAGAATTTTTTCAATGAATACACATTTAACTGAATAATTTATTTATACAATCACCGTTTTTAACTTTCAGGAACATTAATGGTTTTGCAAAATTAATAGAAACCACCATGTCGAGGTATGTAACGGTTTGGATTTCTACTCACATCTTCAGCTTCTGGACATCAATCCATCAAAGACAATAATTGTTTTTTTTGTAAAATAGCAGCTGTAAAAGACAAAAAAAATCGAATAGAATGGTGTAACATACCTACAGTCGATCATTTAAAAAATAATTATACCCGATTATATATGCTTTGTTAACCGTAATTCAGTGTAGTAAAGTAGTTAAATCCTATTTTACGAAGTGGTTGTCTGATGGTCGCATAGTGTGTAGTTAATATTTTTGTATCATTTGTTTTGATTTAATATCATCTTTGACATAATAATTTCTGTCCATTGTTAACAATTTACAATTATTGAACTATTATAGTGAAAGTATATATAATTTTGTTATAGAGTCAACCTAGATGAGATTCTGGATTTGAATTCTTATGATGGAAAAAGTAAAAACAGGTATGTATTTAGTTGAACTTTTGTTAAGCAACCTTACGTGTATGTGTACGTGTAGACGGGGAATCCTCGGAATTAAGCGTGTATGTGGTCATCATTTTATGTTACCTTGCATCTGCTACACGTAGCTATGAATTGTAGCGTGGCGATTACACGTAAGTACAAACGTGTAAACAATTCTGTTTGAATAACTATTTTGTTCAATGACTTTTACAATAATTTCTGTTTTGTTTTATATTTATGTTATATTACAATGACTGATTGCGTTTGAATGAGACACAGAACATTGATAAATCGCTAGATGAGTATAGCTGGCTTACATAACTCCATACACGTCATAAAAACGTCCTTTTTATGACGTAAACAGATAACGCCAGCGTGTACGTCTACGTGAAGTCTTCGCGTACCCGCACACGTACACGTAAGGTTGCTTAAGCTCTCTCATTCTGTTTGAATGCCTTTGTATTTCAATGAATTTTATAAGGGTCAAAGAAGTAATATCAACAGGATTTTCCAGATGACACGGGATCCAATCAAACGTAAGTCTGTTGGATACAAATTACTTCAAATGGTAAACATGGGACAAGGAAGTAATTCCAACCATGTGAACAAAACAAAATTGTCAAATTTTCGAGGCGATCAGCCCCTTTATCAAGACATACAAAACGAACACGATTACATAATAGGATACGAACAGTAATGCGGGACAAAGTAGACAAATATTAAACTATATAGCACAATGGAGCGCAATTTACCCTTCGGCAAGTGGCAGCCGAAGGCCGGATCTACAAAGGAATTTTACAGTAATTTCTCTTTTTAAGGATTTATGCTGTATTACAGTGTGTAATTGCGTTTGAATAAGACACAATCCATTGAGAAATCGATAGATGAACAGAGCTAGCTAACATAACTCCATACAAGTACACGTCATAAAACATCGTTTTCATGACGTAAACAGATAACGTCAACGTGTGCGTCTACGTGTAGTCTACACGTACCTTACACGTACACGTAAGGTTGCTTAAGCTATCTCATATTACACTATTGAGAAGATTTTTTATGATTCAATGACATAAATATGACCAATGGATCTAGCATTGGTTTATTCCTATTAAAGTCCTCTTTGTATTGTTCCGAATTCAATATTAACGTTGGGATTGTGTTTATCATATTTGAATGTTGATGATGAACGAGGAATTTGATGAGGAAAGTAAGATAAAATGAAACACTATCTCGACTTTGTACGTTGTATCTCATTAACAAATATTTACGACCACTTTATACATGTATATATATCTGTTATTCAGCATGGAGGAGGTTTTCTCACAACGAGGCTTTTCTCAGCAAGACAAACATGTGATTGATCAGGTAATGACATAGAGGTCTCTAACAGGAATTCAAATCGCTATCCTTTAAACACTAGAAAGAGGAATTCAGTTGATATGCATGTAAATGGAAGTTTTTTTCCGGAAGTATCCTAAAATTTCATGTAAAGATGCTCGACCTCCGACAGCGTATAAACGATACTCATCATTTGAACAATAATTGTTGTTCAATCATGTATATTCATATGTCTAATTAACACAAAAAATGATATCAGATCATTTATGTTGCTTTGGTGCACGCGCAATGAGTACTTCATTCCATTAAAGGACATAGTGCAAGGGAAATTTTTCGTGACACAATTAATTATTAGTCCCCTGCCGATGAAACCGCAGGGGACTATAGTGTTTGTTCCCGTCGTCTGTCTGTCTGTCCGGATTTGGTTTCCATATGATAACTTGAGAACGAATTGATGGATTTTCATCAAACTTCACACAATGGTAGCATATGGGAAACTACAGCTTGAGATTAAGTTTGGGGTTAAAAAGTCAACTACAAAGGTCAATATAACTTAAATTGATTATTTCATATTTTTTTTTGTTTCCAGAAGATAACATCAACAGAATTTGTTCAAACTTCACACTATGTTAGCATATGAGAAAATAGAGTTTGGGATTGAATTTGGGGTAAAAAGGTCTACTACACAAAAAAATTAGTTTTCGGACAATAACTTGAGAACACTTCAACATAATTTGTTCAAACTTAATACAATTATAGCATGACTAAGCAATGATAATAACTTGCCATATATAAAAAAAAAATGTAATTGACGCAGGTAGGGGACGTGTGTTGCTTGCAACACTTACTGTAAGCTTGTTTTTAATATTTTTAACTTGAAATAAAATTAAAAGCTCAAACTTTTCAATTGTGGTAATGGTTTAAAGTAAGTAACTTTTATAACTGAAGAAAAATACTAATTCCATTCGTCTGCTCCTGTTTTTCATTGAGAAAAAATTACTATTTAATGAATGTAATGAATACCAGGATATGACCTGGTGTAATATTGTTCATGATCTCTCATATAAATGTTACTTTCCTGTTCTATACTAGACTGTAACAACAATAACCTACGAGTTTAAAGGTGAAGTCGACCTCAAACTTCTGGAAAAGGCCTTGCAGGATCTGCTTTGGGAGAAAATCGTAAAAGATTCCGATGGTGACGTCATCGAAATCCTTCGTCTGAAGGTAGAGACGATTTATTCGTTAACTCTGTATGGTCATTAATGGGGATTTAACAGTACACGGTGTTAAAATGTTAAGGAATAAACATTACTGATTATTATTATAATAAAGAAATGAATATATGTTTAGTTTACAAGAAATGTTTAGTTTACAAGAAATAAAAAAAACCCACAAAAAAACACGTTAACAGCAAAAACCGGTGAATGCTGAATGAAAGAAAATGCATCTATGAAATGACAAGTGATTCTTTTCATACCTGTCTATTGTGTTTTAGGGACTTATGTCAATAGAGGGGGATCCTAACAAACTTGTGGTCCAGGCTGTGAGAGAACTGTATGACACCTTCCGGGCGTCACCATGGCGACAAGACGAGACCAGACTAAACCGCATAGTTTTTATAGGTAAGTCAACGTTAGTCTGATTCGTTGTACATACACCTCCACAACGCAGTTAGAGGATATACCTGATTCAGGTTGTGCGGCGGTCTTCCTGTCCCTCTGTGTGTCTGTCTATTCGTATGTATACACAACGATCGACTGACTACTCATCATTATAGATTTGATCAATTTAATAAAAAGGTTATGGCAACATTGATACATTGTAGATGTGGTAATATATATCGAAGTATTTACTTTCAGAGTTATGCCCCTTTGTCGCAAAAGGGTTTTAATTGAAACAGGTATCATTCAATTTATGTATTTTGTTATCAGACTGTATTTGTAGTAAGTGTCATTTATTTGTAGCAAAATTAAAGACATTTGTGATAATTGTCCGGTGTTAAAAAACATCGATCTCTCAAAAAGAATTTTCCCTGTGTCCATTACGATATTTCACAAAGAGCGTACTGTATTTTGAAACCATTATCACAGATAGACGAAACATTATGTCATCGAAATATACCAAAACAGTATTCTTAAAGTATGACTGTTTTATTTTTCAGGTAAACATTTGGATAGACAGGTATTAGAAGATTTATTTTCCACATGTCGACTAGAAAACAGATGACGTTATCCGGGTTATATGTATATATTTATTTTTTAATCTGTACCCTGTATCAAACAACTTGCCGATTTACTGGAAATATGCAATAAACACTGACACTAAAAATTCACCTGTAACATAAGTGAGTCTAAAGAATAAAATAATTTTAATTTTCTGAAAATCCATTGGCCAGCAATGCATTATATAGTACAATGCAAAGCAAAGCTAACTTAATGCTCCTCCACACATATCAAGAACAACTCAACTAAATGAAATTAGATCACCACCCCATAAAAGGATGACATTTAAATTTATAGTTAATATTCCACCATGTGGATGAAAATAATAGAAATAATGATTATCAATACAAAGTAGTTGCAACCATACACTATTAACAACTAGAATTACTGTTATTATACGGTAAGCATATATTAAAGTGATTATAACCATGAGGTAATGGTATAGGTGTTTGAGAGACTGTTTTGTACTGCTCCTGTGTCTTTCTCCTTGTATCAATAAACTTCTTGATATAGAAAATGTTTTTTATCTTATTTTTCTATTGTATCATTATTTATCTGGATTTAATCACGATTATCATGGAACTTTTAGTCAATATGAAGTTAAGACAAAAATGTTCTTCGAAATTATGCAGTCGTCTTTGACTTAAAAGCGAGTATACTGCTGTAGTAAACATAGTGGCATGGACAAAATATGAAACTTTAACACCTATCACAATGGATATTAGAACCTATAAAACGTGGGCTACATCGTCATTTCGGATACGATGTAAAAATACAATGACAAAATATCGTACAGTTATTTCAGTAGAAAATCTGAAATACGGAAATGAATTATGTAACTACAATATCTATGATGAGTGTTCAGCGTATCCATTAAGGAATAGCAAATAAAAATCTCTAAAAAGTAAAACTATTATGTCAAGATATAGGTGTTTGAGAGACTGTTTTGGACTGTTCCTTTGTCTTTCTCATTCTATCAAAAACCTTATTGATATAGAATATGATTTTTATCTTGGTTTTTTTTCTTGTTTCATTATTTATCTGAAATTAATCACGATTATCATGACACTTTTAGTCAATACGAAGTTGTTAAGACAATAATGTTCTTTGAAATTATATACTATATTTGTGGGGCTAGTCATGCAGTTGTCTTTGACTTAAAAGCGAGTATAATGGATCGAATAAGGTAAAACAGCTGATCCTTGCACATAGTTGTTTACTATAGGCCCTAGTAAACATAGTGGCATGGCTATTTTGGTGACAGGAATATGACCGAACCCTGTGGACATACTAAACTAAAATATACAATTGTTTGCATATTCTGCCCAAAATTATACGACTCAACTGTCATACCTAAGGTTAGGCCTGATGCATACAGACCTTTTATCATTTAAGTTATGTTCAATACACCTAAAAAGTGATATATAGGCATACCACATATCACTAGTTAAAACAGGGTCTAAAACCTTAAAAGCGAGTATAACGCCCCATTTGTATTCAATGAAGTGTGAAAATCCACAACTGAGTAATGAGATAAATTGGCAAAAATATGTTATATAAAATCTTAAAAATTGGACAATTAAGAAAAATGCCACTCGGTAGCTGAAACATTAAACTAGAGTGTTATATAGTGGGTCTTCCATCGAATCCAGAAATTCAATAAAAGAAGGATCCTATAAAGGTGATATAATTCTTCGCTCGGAAATTTAATGCGATTCAATAAAGGAGGTTTCATGAATGAATTTCATGAATGAATGAATTATTGATAACAGATTTATAAAGCGAGTTGATGAGATATGTTATTATACTTTTACGAAACAATTCAGTTTGATCGGGATCATTTTAACGGTGGTACGTTTATATGAAAAATTGCTGATAACGCTAATATTCTGTATAACGTCATGTATTTTTATGAGGCTTTATCATATAAATACACCTATTACAAGAGATAATAGAATCTATAAAACGTGGCCTGCATCGTCATTACGGATACGATGTAAAAGTATAATTACAAAATATCGTAGTTATTTAAGCAGAAAATATGAAATACGAAAACGAAGTAACTGCAATATCTATGATGAGTGATCAGTGCATCCATATACATTATTTATTTACTAATCACGCATATATCATATATAATTAATCATAAAGAGTTTTGTTTGCAATAATTCGTAATGATTCGACCCTATTTTGATAAATTAAGAATAAAAACAAATGCTGGATAGCGTCTGTGGGTCAGTGCTGAGGGTCGAACCCTCGACACCAGGATAGATATAACCAAAAGGTCGTGTACAGTGTATCGAAGGAACCACATGACTGAGCCAGCTTACCAGCACTCCGATCGAATTATTGTACTTAAGGCTAACCGGAACAAGGTTAACCACGTGACTGACAGGTGTGTTGTGTATCAGCGTTATTAGTCTACGTGTATGTAAATACACGGGTAACTTAGTGTCGTAAACTAAACCGACATTAATGATATATTAAATAGCATTTCAGAAAGGCAAAGCAAAATCAATTTGTAAAGATATTTTCATTATTTTATTTTATAATTTAAGAATATATATATTATTGCATAAATGTACAATATTAAATTACTGGCGTAATAAGATGAAACGTAAGGGGGGTTATATACCAGAAAGTTGAACACGGCATTTAACGAATTTTGTCATTGATAAAACACAATGTTACAGTATATAATTATTAATTTTGCATTTGTTGATACCTTTGTACTTTTTGCACGCGTAAAATCTAACATATGCCTGTGTTGACGTCAGGAAGGCTTAATTAAGGATAAGAGCTAAAATAATTTCAAACTTGGTTATTACCTGGAGTTTAAACTCACGGTTAAATGTAAATGAAGGATTGTTTTAATAATAGGCATAAACCATGAACCATTTACCGAAAAAGAACACACACAATAATAATAGCATTACATTGCATTGTGTATGCGATTATAAGCTATGTGATGAGGTTACACTTTACTTAGTTGTATTTGAAGTCCGAACATTTCTCCTTCTCCCCACAGGGGGCCAACTCAATGAAAATGGATGTTGTCATACATTTTTTGGTATTTGGAGGATGGACTGATGAGTATATATGACAGTCATGTGATTTTTTTTCAAAAAAATACGAGATTTGAAAAATATTTACTTAAATATCCCGATTTTTTTTAATAATTTTTCAAATCTCGTATTTTTTGAAAAAAATCACATGACTGTTTCAAAAAAATACGAGATTTGAAAAATATTTACTTAAATATCCCGATTTTTTTAATAATTTTTCAAATCTCGTATTTTTTGAAAAAAATCACATGACTGTCATATATACTCATCAGTCCATCCTCCAAATACAAAAAAAAATGTATGACAACATCCATTTTCATTGAGTTGGCCCCCTGTGCTTCCCCCCTGATCAATTTGGTTGTATGTTTTAAATACGATAAAGTCTGTAATACAAGTAAAATGTCTTATCCTTTATTTTCTTGTCACTTTGACTTATTGTTATACACACTGTCTATCGGAGTGAGTAAAAAAGTCTGCATTAAAGGATAATATTGAACTCTGTCACTGTCAGTTTACCCCTCTCATGGCCAATATAGTGAACATATAACGTATTCACACAAATGATTGAACATACGTTGAAAGAATATGGATATAATGATAAACTTACCTTGTTGCAATGGCATCGCCAGCTAGAGTATCTATATAGTAGAAAAAGATAACTAAAACAATGCAACAAAACACAGAAATAGTCTTCAATATTTTTGAGCTTCATTCATTTTTGTCTTTTATCCTTTAGTTATGCGATAGAACCACATATTCATATTTCTATTAACCTTTTGATAGGCCATTAATACATTGACATTACAATACACCAGTGGAAATTGCTTAAACACTTCTCAAATGATAATTTATTTTTCATGCAAATACGACCCTGTTTTTTTGCCTTTTTAGAAGTTCATATTTTTTCAAAACATCAAATATACCGTTCCCAACCTTGGAGATCAACAATAACCCTAATGTTTACTACTCTACCTGTTACCCTATTTACATTTGGAATAATGTAGTGCTAAAAAGAACATTCGCTTCTTCAAATTGTGTATTATTGCTTAGTTTTTTCTAACATTGATTAAAACAGAAGACATTTAAAATGAACTAGTACAAGTCGTATGACAATGTCCCATTCGAACTTTCAACAGAGATCACAGATCATTATATCCTGGGCTTTTTATTCAGAAGTGTATTTGTGATGGTTGGTCATCCACTGAAATGATATAATCTATGGTCTAAAATATACGCTTTTATCCGAATTCAGCCGTGACAATGATTGGTTCCGGAAGTATTGACTAGCAGATAGGTATTCGAATATTTAACTTTTACCGGAAGTCTGGTATGTGTCAACGATTGATCAACAAACCTCACCCAGGAGATACGCCGTCGTCACTTTGGACGTCAGGTACGGTCTGATGACCACGTGACGTATGGCTGGGCTTAGAGGTGTGCTGCATTTGTTCCACTTCCGATGTAGTAAAGTCCCGCATTTTTTGTGTGAGCCTTTTTTCATGAAATGTTTTGATCCTTTTGTTTGATGTGGTTTATCAGTGATAGATTAAGAAATGACAGATGATTGATGTGATTATAACATATTAAAACAAAACAAGTGACATTAAATGTTAAGAATAGTTAGGCTTCAAATATTCTATTCCAAAATATTTTTTTCATTATATCTTGAATCAAGATGTTGCAACCCAAAATTTCGTTTGATATTTCTTGCATTACAAAGTTGCAACGGTTTCATTTCAGAACTAATGGCATGTTTAAGCAGCGTTACACACAATTTTTCTATTTTTCATTAATCTTGCAATTTATGTAATTCAGGAAACAAAACAAATTTCCTTTCAGAGTATAAATTAGTAACGCATCTTCTTGATGCTATATTTATTGTTATTTGGTATCAAATAAATAATTTACCTACTAATTCAGTCTTCACTGATTTCCTTGAAAGCTCACAATGACTTTATTATTTATATGTATCTTCAAACAATATAGGTAGTGAGTACAATAAGTGTGATTAGGGGTGACAGGGTAAATGTCAATGTCAGGATATCTTCTATGCTTCTTATATTTTCAGGTCATCTGACCCGAAGGGTCAGGTTGACCTATTGTCATCATGCACCGTCCGTCGTCGTGCGCCGTCCGCCGTGCGTAAACTTTTCATTCAAACGACTTCTTCTCAATAACCGGAAGGCCCAGGGTACTCATATTTGGCCTGTAGGTTGCTGGGATGAAGGGCTACCTAGTTTGTTCAAATGAATGACATTGACAGTCATTCAAGGTCACCGGGGTCAAAAAGGCTAAAATCTTTAAACGACTTTTTCTCAAGAACCAGAAGGCCCAGGGTACTGATATTTGGCCTGTAGGATGCTGGGATGAAGGGCTACCAAGTTTTTTCAAATAAATGACCTTGACAGTCATTCAGGGTCACCGGGGTCAAATAGGCTAAAATCAATATAACAACTTCTTGTGAATAACTAAGAGGCCTAGATACCTGATATTAGGCCTGTGGCATGCTGGGATGAAGGGCTACCAAGTTTGTTCAAATAAATGACATTGACCTTCATTCAAGGTCACAGGGGTCAAATAGGCTTAAATCTTTAAACGACTTCTTCTCAAGAATCCGAAGGCCCAGAATAGTTATATTGGGCCTGTGACATGCTGGGATGAAGGGCTACCAAGTTTGTTAGAATAAATAACCTTGACCTTCATTCAAGGTCACGATGATCAAATAGGCTAAAATCTTCAAACAACTTCTTCTCAAGAACCAGAAGGCCCAGGGTACTTATATTGGTCCTGTGACATGCTGGGATGAAGGGCTACCAAGTTTGTTCAAATGAATGACCTTAACCTTCATTGAAGGTCACAGGGGTCAAAAAGGCTAAAATCTTTAAATGACTTCTTCTCAAGAACTAGATAGCCAAGGGTACTGATATTTGGCCTGTAGGATGCTGGGATGAAGGGCTACCAAGTTTGTTCAAATAAATGACCTTGACCTTCATTATAGGTCATAGGGGTCGAATAGGCTAAAATCCTTTAAAAAACTTCTTGTGAATAACTAATAGGCCTATAGACCTGATATTAGGCCTGTGGCATGCTGGATGAAAGGCTACCAAGTTTGTTCAAATAAAGGACATTGACCTTCATTCAAGGTCACGGGTGTCAAATAGGCTAAAATCTTTAAACAACTTCTTCTCAAGAACCAGAAGGCCCAGGGTATTGATATTGGGCCTATGACATGCTGAGATGAAGGGCTACAACGATTGTTCAAATGAATGACCTTAACCTTCATTCAAGGTCACAGGGGTCAAAAAGGCTAAAATATTTAAACGACTTCTTTTCAAGAACCAGACGGCCCAGGGTACTGATATTTGGCCCGTAGGATGCTGGGATGAAAGGCTATCAAGATTGTTCAAATAAATGACTTTGACCTTCATTCAAGGTCACAGGGGTCAAATAGGCTATAATCATTTAAACAACATCTTTTGAATAATGAAGAGGTTTAGAGACCTGATATTAGGCCTGTGGCATGCTGTGATGAAGGGCTACCAAGTTTGTTTAAATGAATGACCTTAACCTTCATTCAAGGTCACAGGGGTCAAAAAGGCAAAATTCTTTAAAGGATTTCTTCTCAAGAACCAGACGGCCGAATGTACTGATATTGGGCCCGTAGGATGCTGGGATGAAAGGCTACCAAGTTTGTTCAAATAAATGACCTTGACCTTCATTCAAGAACACAGGGGTCAAATAGGCTATAATCATTTAAACAACATCTTGTGAATAATGAAGAGGCTTAGAGACCTGATATTAGGCCTGTGGCATGCTGGGATGAAGGGCTTCCAAGTTTGTTAGAATAAATTACCTTGACCTTCATTCAAGGTCACGGGGATCAAATAGGCTAAAATCTTTAAACGACTATGTTGTATTGTACTAATAGTCAGATGACCGTTAAGGCCCATGGGCCTCTCGTCTTTAATATGAACACTACAATGCACTTGTAAATCAAAAAGATGCAGTTACAGCAAATATCAATGTTCACCTTTACCTGTAATATGGGTTAATCCATCATATAAACTTTGGATAACATTCGCTTCGTACCTTCAAAACACCGCACAGAAAAATTGTCGATAGATTGGAAATATACACCATGAAATTACCTCACTGTTCGTTTATTTATTTTCATCATTAGATATGTATGTAATGCATTAAAGATGCCATAATCTTTTAACCTATCAATCTTTTTAATAGTTTTCTCTGTGATGTTATACAAAATAATGAATTTCAATTTGTTAAACGTGTGGGGTTTATTAGTCATTTATTTATTTTATTTATTTATTTATTTATTTAAAAAAATGATTAAGACGTCTAACTGTTACTCCATGATAACATAATAAATTGATGTTTGGGTAATCCTAGATAAGACAGTATATCACATATCAAAATCAAGAAACAAAAATCCATTAATTACAATGTTTATGAAATGGATACCAGATTAAGAATTTTGGATGTGATGTTGTTTCTTCTTCCTAAAGTCTCTCTTGACATGGCCACACTCTTGGCCAAGCTAAGGTTATGAGAAAGTCTCTGTTTCTGTCCCCTGGCTGAGACACATCATAGTCTGTAAAAGTGGCAGTCCCTGTTCTTGCATAGCGCTTAGAATAAATGAAGCGAAACGACTGACATTGCTGTTGTCTGCCATGAATTGCATATATTGCAAATAGAGATGGCCATTTTCCCATGACATTAGCTGTTATAATGCTAATAGATCTATATTAAGATCTAGAAGAGTTTTTTTCAATGGATGGCAATGGATGAAATATATGTCACAGTTTCTTGGTTTTGGTATGCGCTCCACCGATTTCCCGAATTCATGCACCAGGTATGAAATTCCAGTGTCCTATGAAAATGAAAATATAGCCCAAACACGTTTTTTGTTAAATTGCATGAGGTCAAAAATATGTTATAGTGATTTGGTTTTGGTATTTCACAATAACCTAATCAAGATGAAACCATACATCACATTATAAGTACTAAATGCTTCATAGTATTTAACATCAAGATAAGACCACGAACGCAAAGATGAAAAATTGAGTGGTGGAAGGAAAGACTGACGAAACAACACGACAAAAACTATACCTTTACCACTTGTTCGAGGACGAGGACTATATAAACAACGCCAGTGAATATTTTAATTCATTAATAATTCAAGATAGAAATAATATATTTATCAACCCATTTAATTATAAAATGATGGCCATATTGAAAACCAATTTTCATAAAGGCATTGACACAAAAATTAGGATTCCAAATCAATTAAGTTTCAAAATACATGATATTTTTAACTTTTCTGCGGCGGCCATTTTGAAAAAATAATCAACAAAGTGTCTGATAGTTTTACCAATCAGGAAAATAAGTAACTTTTATTTTTGCTTTCAGGAACCTTCAGACACAAAAATATAGGTATAGACGTAAAAAAATTATTGCTTATTAAACATATTGTAATAAAGTTAATGTATTTGAATATATAAATTAAAAGTTTGTCTCATTTGCAATACCATGACATTAAAAAATGTGATTTTGGATATTAAATCAAAGATTTTCAAGGGACATAACTCAGACAAAATGCGAATGAACTATGCAATGGATAAATTACTATTTTGCAACATATAAATAATACATCATATATTTTGACTTTTATAGTAGTTTTATAACGAATTTGTCGATGACCATAATAAAGCAAATCGAAATGAAAAAAAAAATATTGAGTCGATGACTAGTGTAAACCGGAAGAAGATAACTCTCATAACCGGAAATCATAACGAAAACAACATACACGTGGTTTTTTCGTTGGAGAAGTACCTGTGCGAAGTATTTGTATGTATGTGGAGAAAACAATGGTTTGAACAGATAACTATTTCAGGTGAGTATTATGTACGTCAGTATAAATAGTGTATTTTACTTAATATTGCACAAAAATAATTATTTTCCAATATATTATGACACGTGTCGTTCTGTTTAATCTTTTTCAGATGAAGTGTACTGTAAAGGACAGCTACATGGAAAGTTATCAAGGACAGTGAAAATTATGGTGAAGGATTAGGAAGATTTGAGTGTGAATCTTGATGTCATTTTACTGAAAACCAACTGGATTTACTATCAAAGTTTCACAGAATATCGGAGTCAAGATTTTATTCCGAGGATTTCACAAGCTGATTTTATGAATGTTGGGAGAGGTGATTTGTTGTACTTTTTAGTTCTCATGACTGAGTGTAATTCTCGTCTGAGTGAATGTTCTAGGTTTATTGCTTTTTGTTTACAATTGCTTGTGTAGTAGGCCTTGTAAATGACGTAGCCTATATAAGTAAGTAGAAAGTTAACTCCTTCATATTTTTCATAATCAATTTTATAACCTAACACTATATTTTCCAATGTCACCATTTTTTTGCAATAACCTAGTTTACTGAACATATCGCTGACATGTGCAATAAATGATTTAATATATTTACATTCTACAAAAAAGTGTTTGTAATTTTCTTCAACTCCGCATGTATTACATAGTGGACTATCTTTTATTTTCCATTTATAAAGTAGGTAATTATTTGCCAGAACTCTGTTAATCAGTTTCCATTTAAATATTTTCATTCTATTGTCTTCAAAATGTTTAAAGGTGCACTGAAGGGATTTTCTTAATTTGTGTTCTATCTCGGATTTTTTAAAATGTATAAATGTGTTTTCCCATGATATATATGCAATCGGTCTAACTGATATTTTCTCAATCAGGTTGTTGTATATGATTTTGTTTGTAATTTTAATTATAGGTATTGTTTTTAGTGAGGGTGTCATAACAACTGACAGTTCATAATATTTCTCATTTATGTTGTATTTTGATATATCTGATTTTTTTAATTTTTCCTGCCATATTTTAGGTATTGCGTTTTTAAGTATTGATATTTGTGATATCCAATTGTGTTTATCTTGTAATATGTTCAATATTACATTTTCATTTATGTATCCTTCAACATCTAACAGATCTTTTATAGTGATGATATTACTTTTTATCCAATTTTTAAAGATCAATGATCTATTATTATATGTGATGAATTGATTGCCCCATATTATTTGTTTTCCAATATCTGTTATGTTTTTGGGGGGTTTCACATTTCTCCCATTTATGTCTACCCAAGCATTAATGATATTTTGATAGAATTGTGGAATGTTAGAGAAATCTTCTAGTTGTTTTGTGTGTTTTATATTCATTGAAAAAATTAACAAATCTTCTCCAAATTGATTTAAAAATAATCTTGGTATGATTTTCCATTGATTTTCTTCATTGCTTTTTAATTTTTTTATCCATCCTAATTGTACAGTTGTAATATAGGAGTTGAGATCAAGTGTGTTAAGACCTCCTTCGCTATATGATCTGCATAGAGTTTTTTTCGCTTTACCTTCTCACTTTTACCCTCCCAAATGAAATTGTAAATAATTTTTTCTACTTCTGTTACAATATGTTTTGGTATAGTCAGTACAGATATAAGATAAGATAATTGAGGAATAAGTAATGATTTAACAATTTGTATTTTCCCTATCATTGATAATTTCCTCCTTTTCCATGTATTGACTAATTTATTTATTTTTTTTCAATCTTACTTTCCCAGTTGATTTGAGATGTTTTAATAGCATTAAGCCCAAAGTATACTCCTAGTGCTTTTATTTCACTTTGTGACCAATCAATCTTTTCAAAGTCATCTTCTATGTTTATTTTATTAATTCCTAATTTTAGACCTAGTGATTTTTTTCTATTTAGGATTAATCCTGAAAGACTACCAAATATCTCTATAGCATTTAGGGCTGCAGTTATGTCTTTTTTATGTTTCAAGAAGAGGGTGGTGTCATCTGCTAGTTGTGAGATTTTAAAATGTCTTTCTTGTGAATTTTTAATTTGGATTCCATGAATATTGATATCTTGTCTCATTTTCATTGATAATGTCTCGACTGTTATTACAAAAAGTAGAGCTGATAACGGACATCCTTGACGGATTCCGCGCATAATCTTTACTGGTTCTGATAGCCATCCATTGTTTGTTATTATGCAATATATATCACTGTATAGGACTGAAAACCCATTTCATAAAACTTTCTTTAAATCCAAATTTTTTCAAAGTATGAAACATAAATTCCCATTCTATTGAATCAAATGCCTTGGCAAAATCTAAAAATAGTATAGATCCAGTAATATTAAATTTCTCGGCATATTCTATTATATCCTGAATAAGTCTAATGCTATATCTTATGTCGCGCCCTTTGATAAAGCCATTCTGATCAGTATTTATTATTTTAGGTAGGATGGGTTTTATTCTTTCAGATAGACAATGAGCTAATATCTTATAATCTATATTTAGAAGTGTCAATGGTCGCCAATTATTTAAGTCTAATGGATCATTTTTTTTAAACATTAATGATAATATTCCTACTCTCTGTGAATATGCTAGTTGATTTTGTAAATAGCCTTCATTTAGACAATCTATTAACATTTCTTTTAAATGTGGCCAAAATATTTTGTAAAATTCTATTGTTAATCCATCTGAGCCTGGAGCTTTGTTTAATTTCATCTTATTTATAGCTATATAGCATTCATTTTCAATTAATAAACCTTCACATTTATTGCTATCTTCCTCAGATAGTATCTTTTCAAAATTTATTGAACCTAAATACTGCTTTATGTCATCTACATTTGGGTTTTTTGATGTATACATTTTTTCATAGAACTGTTTCTCATATTTGATTATGTCTTCTTGTTTTGTCAGTAATTCTTCCTTTTCATTTTTTAGTTTAGTAATGGATTTTTTAATTTGTCTTCCTTTTTCTAAAGAAAGAAAATATTTAGTGTTCTTTTCACCATGTTCAAACCACTTAGCGCGTGATCTTATTTGCGAACCGAGAGCTATTTGAGTGTATTGTTCTTCTATCTGTTCTGTGACTTGATCTATTTCTTCTGCTGTGTCTGTATTTTCTTCGTTAAGCTTTTTAAGTTTATTTTCTAATACAGAAATAATATTCTTTCTTAATTTTGATTTCTTTTTTCCATATTCAATTGATCTTTCGCGAATTTCAGTTTTACATAGATCCCATATCATTCGACTTGACATGCTTTTATCTTCTTTTAATTTTTTAAATTCATTAAGTACTTCAATTATTATTTTTTTTTGGTACATATAATCATTTAGCAGACTATTGTTTAACTTCCAATACCCTGGTCCACGTATTGTTTTTTCAACATTTAGATAAAGTGATACAGCTTGATGATCAGTGTATTTAATTAATACTGGTCTTATATCAGTTGATGAAATTTTATGAATAAGTTCATTTTGTATAAGGAAATAGTCAATTCTACTAGCCTCATTATTTACATTTTTCCGCTTCCATGTAAACTGTTTTGTGGTTGGGTGTTTTATTCTCCAACAGTCTATTAAACGACATTCGTTTATCAGTGACTTTAAAGATTTTACAGGTTTTTGGGGGTTTACTCTAGATTTTCTGTCAGATTTGGTGTCTTGAATTTCATTCCAATCTCCACCTATGATAATTAGGCCTAAACTGTGTTCTTGTGTAAATGTTTTCAAATTTTTAAAAAAAATATTTCTCCTGTTTTTATCATTAGGGGCATAAATATTTATTATTGTGTAAACATTGTCATTTATTTTCAAATTAACTAGCAAAAGCCTGCCATCGTTGTCTCTGTGTACATCAATTATCTCATACTCTAAGTTTTTTGTTAGAAAGATAGCTACCCCACAGCTCTGGCTGGTGCCAAAATTATGTAATACTTCACCATTCCATTCTGATTGTACGAATGGGGCATTAGTTGCTGTAAAATGTGTTTCTTGTGCCAGGATTATGTTACCTTTTTGATATTTAGCCCATGTATAGAATCTCTCTCGTTTTTGTTTATCACCTAAACCTTGTGTGTTAGCAGTCAAAAAATGTAGTTTCTGCAACATGTTATGTAGAAGAGTAAAAATATTTTGGTAAGTATTATGTATATTACACCTACATGTATATACACACTCGAAAAAGATCTAGCCAGGAATGTATCCATTCTTACGTATACTATTCATTTATGTATTGCAGATAAAATTTATAAAAATATAATCGTACATACATATCTAAACAGCAGACATACAGTCTCATAGTCACATATATATACATATATACACCTGCCGACCACACTAGTATGTTTACATACACATAGCCGGATGTCTTCATATACTTTCATGTATAAAAATTGTATGCACACATACACTTAAAAAAACAATTGAATCAGAGGTAGGTTATTCAATTTCATTTCTCTTTTTATAGAGTTGTACCATATGTTGAATTCTAATAATATTAGAAAAAATCTTTTTAGCACTTTAGTAATATTACCTTGCAGATAATATATCAAGATAATTTTATTCTTATCAAAATTAGGATATGAGCAAATAGTAATATCATTGTGATGATATATTATCTTTGAGATATAATAATTCAATACGTGCATATTTTGATTTAAGTGACCATATGCATATAAACTTTGAATTATTATATGTATAAGTGATTCCTGGAATAAACTTTCATATTTAATAATCTGTAACACTCTTCTAAATATCACACATATTATCATATTAGTATAATATATTACACTGATAATATATAATATAAATAGAAATATTTTCTCATGTAATATACAATTTTGTGTATATGTTAACCAGCTTTTATAACATGTTAAGCATTTATGTATAAAAATGTAATGTAATTCACATATGTCATAACAGATGCATTGTGATACACTTACAGATATCCTACTGTTACAATATACTATACTTAGTACTACAATCACGTGAAACACATAACTGGCATAATATACTAAACTTAGAAATTTGATACTGGTATAATATGATACCGGTATATATAGAGATATTATCACATATACTGTATAACTTTGTGCAAATTTTAACCAGTTTTCATAATATTTTGTGTATTTATATATACTATTATTATATGATACACAACAAACATAATGTGATACACTTAGAACTATACTAAATATACTGTTATAAAATAATATACTTAGGAATATTATAACGGGTAATATATAGCATTGTGCATATTTTAACCAACTTACTTGATATTTTAGGCATTTGTAAGTATATGCTGTGTAAAACTTTGTGGCATTTTCAAAAAGAGATAAATTTATACAAATTTTAACTTCTTTCCTTCTATCCATATCTTGAATGTAGTTTTTTATGATTGTTTTTAATAAATTTCAGTTAAGCATAAATACTCTCTTTTTTGTCATTTGGCATTACATTTTTTCTTTGGGGTATTGTTCAGTTCATCCAGTGGGGATCTGACATCCGACGGGAGTTGACTTGATTTTCTGGAGGGAGTCTCTTTCAGGAAAGAGTCTATGATTGTCTGATTCTGTGGTTGTTTACTTTCTTGTTTTTTACCTTTTGATTTTTTGCTCTTTTTTCGTTTTCTTGGCTCATCTTTGGAATCTGTTGACTCTGCTGCTGATGAGGGCACATTTGTTGATCCGGATGAGGGCACAGGGGTTATGTCTGTTGAGGGCACATTGGTTGTATCAGTTGCAATTGGAGGCTTATGGGTTTCCGTTTGGCTTTCGGACTTAGTTTCATTGCCATCATCGATTTGTTCGTCGTCATCTTCGCTGTCGCTCTCATCATCGGAGCTTTCATCAGCGCTATTGTCATCTTTCAACAATGAAGGACAGTTAGACTGGATATGACCTGGGCTCTTGCAATGTCTGCACACTTTATCGTTAATACAGTCTCTGGCTACGTGGCCAGCCTGCAGACAGTTGCTACAGTGAGCGTTCTCATTGGGTTGACCTCTGTGTCTTATCATGGCTCTGTATTTTCCCCCTATGGTCATTGATGTTGGAAGTGGATTTTCCAGCTTCTTGACAATAACTATTCGGTCACCGGTTTCACAATTGGTGAGGTATCCATCACTCTAAGTCTTTCTCTATATAGGCTCTGAATTTCACAACCTTTGAGCTCAAGGTCACGTTTGATTTGACCATCAAAGGCAGATAGTGGAACATTTTTCACTCGAATTAGTGTAGTGTTTTCATCGTATGTATTCCCTATTACTGGATTGTTTGCATATATCTTGATGGATTTGCTCCTAACGACAAGCCCTTGAGTGATAAGTTTGAGTCGCGACTCATAACTGTCGAGGTAAATCCTCCACATTCCTCGGACACGCTGAAGTCCGATTAATTGTTCTATGGGAACTACATTGCCTATTGCTCTGTACAGTTCTACATGATTCTTTAGGGACAGTTCTAGTGCAAATATATCAAATTCATGATAAAAACTGGCTTTACCGTTCTGGCTGGAAGTAGCAACACGGCTGCTTATGAGGCGGTGCCCATTTTCTGTAGCTCGATAAATTGTTGATTAGGGATACACGCACATTTTCCTTCTATGTGTTTGTTGTCGCGCTGATTTTTCCTTAGAACTCCTTTATGTAGCTTGCGGGTTGATTTCCTTGGTTTTTCTGGTACATTTCATGACGCTCGAAACTTCATCATTGTTGATTTATTTTGATTTATTAAAAGATCATATGAACTGATGAATGATTGTTTGTTATATTTACATAATTATACAGAAACCTAAGGAGGGAAAATTATTTAGATGCTTTCATGTATTATTCCATTACCTTTATAAATAATAACCGTTGTAAATTTGAAAGTATTTTCATATGAAAATATCTTTGTTGCTTTGTATCAATACATTTCCGTCTTTAGGTCTCATTAGATGTCTGACAAAAACAAAAGAATTCAGTTCCTTTTCAAATGAAGCAATTTATCTATAAATTAGACAGAAGAATTTTTCTATTATCTCTTATTAAAGAGAACAAATATGCTGATTATCTTCCCTTGTGTAAGAAATTTGCTTTCAAACTTCTATTGCACTTGAGCGCGAAATGTGTTGTCGAGTCGAAACTTTCTCCCCTTTGAGAATTTTTGAAAAGTTGGCATGTATGATAAAATCATTGAATGACTTCTTGTCGTGCATGAAGAAACATACTTAGTATTGTCAGAAACATCTCTACATAGAGGTTGGAAGCTCCTTTGTTTTTTGTTGAAAGACAGAGGGACCTCCGGCTTATAGGCATTTCCATTGGGTAACTACTTTTAAGTTTATTATTTTAAACATGATATTTCTGCATCAATGCAAAGTCCGATTGATATATTTAATAGGATTTTTGAAAGCCTAAAAATCAGCAATTTTACCTGGTTTCTTGAAAATCAGACATTCAAAACTGAAGTTCATTTTTTTTTTTATCAAATAAGTTAAAAAAAAATTTTTTTTTCGTTCCAAAATTGTACTCAAACCATCTGAAAATTACTGAACTTGTATATAACATATAAAAGGTTTCTCTGGTATTTAAATATTTTTAACTATAAACCCCTAAGCACAGACAGAGGTACATATCTGTAGATCGTAATTTTAGGTGGTGGAGTTGCCAATCTCTCTATATGTTTCTGGTCTTGGTAAAGCAATAAATGATCTTTTCAATCACTTAAGCGCTTACGACGTTTGCCTTAGTCTTGACCTTGAGCTGATGACCATGTAATTAGACATTGTCCAAGATACATATGTATATTAATTAGCTATCCATATGTGAAGTTTGGAAATAATTCATGACGAAATGGAATTGTGAGAACGCAAACAATATTTTTCTAAAACCAATTTTGTACTTAAACTTAATAGTAATTTTGTACTGATGGGCAGAAGCCTACAGTAATAAAAGAATTTGAATTTGAATTTGACCTTAATTGGTCTCGACTTGATTACCTGTAATACGAACTTGTCAAAGATAGTCTAGTGCACATGTTGGGTTTGATGATAATTCCTTGATACTTACGTCAATCTGTAAGCACAGACAAAATACCGAGACTGTATTGGACCTGAAGCATTTGATTCAATGAAGGGCTTTCAAGTTTTTGCAATCAGGGATCGTGTACTTTTGATTCTATCGACCTTTTTCTTACGTACATATATCAGGCCTGTTGATAAAACGTATGATACACTAATCATAATGTATACATTTTCGTATTTACATTTTCAGTCACTGCAGCTCAACTATATGTAACTTCTTACCAAGATTCCGAAATTACGGAACTGATAGTTAGGCTTGTAATAAAATGTTGCAATCGGCTATCATACTTTTGAATTCCAATGTTTTTGCCAGTGTTTATGTGTCCGGAAACACAAATTGTTGTTGTTATATTCAAACAGCGGTATAAATAAAAAAAAAAAAAAAAATTGTCTCTACATAATGTAAGTGAACTTTTACAAATGATACAATGACAGAATGAATTTTAGATCAATTAAACTGAGTTTTTTTCTGTATAGTTTTCAAAACATTGCCTTCAAAATCCAACTACATGCAGTACATATACAGTGTATATATGATACAAAATCAAGTCGCGTATTTTATTATTTGCGTTCCATTTTTCTTTTAAGTTAAAAACAACATTTAAGGCACATTGTCGGCCCAAAAGCTTTTATGGTTGAAATCTTCGGTATTGTCTATAACATTCTGGGGACTCAGAGTTACATGTATATATTCTGAATAGCAAAGCTCTCCTTCCGATTATCTCCAATCATCTAGCCAGTGCATGAGCTTGGCGCAAATTAAAGAGGCTAAAAAGTAATTAAAAAAGTTGGAGTGAAAAACAGACAACAAAAATAGCATCAACTCAGATATATGTGATATTGAAAAGTGATTCTGTAACACATAAAATGGACTTTGTTTCTCTTCTATTTTATTAAATAATAAATTTTGATTTAATGTATTTTGGTGGTTTGCTAATGAAAATTTTCGTCCTTGCAAGTTGCAACTCTCAAAGATTCTTAGCTGATGATATAATAAACAAATATATATAGTTAATAACATCTTTAATCAAATGTATAGTTAATATCCTATACGCTGCTAAATCAAGTTTTGTATTAATTAAGTAACGACATCATAGTATTACAGACAAATGTGATGCTTGTAATTAAAAAAATGTAAACCAGAAACACGTGTTTCAATGTAGACATAGGCCTACGAATTACATAGATGGAAAAGCGCAAACTAAAATTACCAATATTAATTTAAATCCAAGATAAGAAAACTTTCGATAATGTTCTTCCTAATATAAAATCATTTTAATTACTTTTTTCTCTGAATAAATAACAGTTTCTTATGTCTAAATAAAATAGTTAGGTTAGGATATCATTTCCGAAGATTGGCGGAAATTTTCCGAAGTTATCCGATTGAGAAAAACCTATTCTCGCTCCCTGACATTTTGCTATTAAACTATAGTACGTATACACTGGGAACGAGGATGGTGCGCACGATCAAAATAAAGCTCGTCGTGACGTCGATTAACCTGATGAATACGACGTGGTTGAGCCAGTGCCATTCACACAAACGGAGCGAAGCTACCAAAACCCAAATCGACTGCTTGTTAGCCAGACGCCATATTTTGCAATTTGACGATGGAAAGAGAATCGTAGGGAAATTATTTCCAGAGAAATCTTCATTCCAACAGAAAGCAGCTGTCAAAAAGCTGGTGTGCAAGAAAGCTGTGTAGAAATTTTATCATAAAATGACGATTTTACCGAAAAAGAAAGTAACAAAAGACAAGAATGAAGTTGAATCATCGGACCATTCCAAAGGACACCATCCATCTACTCCAGAAAATCGACACGAAAAAGTAAATAGGACTCGAAACTCCCCAACCAGATGGCTTCCATCAACATCTAGAGACGATAATTCAGCCACACTTGAGGCGGGTTGTTCCTATGATGGACACGAACCCGCCCCTAATCATAATAAGCGGAGACATAGATCGTCGCCCCATCGAAACGTCCGGAAACATCGGGGTCACGGCCAGGGAGGTGCGAGTCCGTCCCGAGAGTATGACGAGGAGGGATACAACAGTGAGGATGAATACAACCCTCCAGCATACCCGACAGATAACATAGACGAGGTGGGGATGCTTGACATTCCATTGTCATGACCAATATCATACATGTCGCATATAAAACAAACCTGTTTACATTATGTAATATGATCCTTTCCAAACGGTATCTTATCACTGACAGATGTACGTGTACAGTAGGTCTGTTAGAGAACATGTGATCATGAAAGTTGATGAACATTCTACTGATGAGTTGTGTATACAGAAATCTTTATTTCATTTCTATTGCAATGAATTTTCCATTATTATCAATATTACATACTGGGGTGTTCCCTAAATACTTTGACAATGACTCTAGTGACAAGTCTGAAATATTAATATTGGGGAAAAACTTGATATTTATATTTTGCGAGTACTGACTTAAATATTCACCAATTCGCATATACAATAAAGGTATACAGTTCACAATTTGGCAACTCTTGAACCTTAAAAAGACAAATTCCGCGATTCGCATCAATATTGACATAAATTATCCAGAGATTAAAAGACTGGAATCTGGAAATGAAGAACAGTAGTGAGACCCACTGTAAAGAAAATATAGGTGTAAAATTGACACTCAATATGTGTAAGGGATTTACAGTTATTACAAGTTATTGAATCGCCCATTATTTTAGGTTTCATTCCCCATATTACAAATTTAAATTTATATTTTATGGTTGCTGTGTGAAATGAAAGTTTATTTACGCGCTACAATGTAATATTTCTCTCGGACATACTCTTGAGAAATATTACACCTTCAGGTAATTATAAATAAATCTACATATTGCACTGCATTCAGGTCTATAAATACATATTATCATTATTAGATATTGTCGTTAAATATTCCTTGAGTGTATTATATATATTACTTTGGTAAATCTTGATACTCCAGGGGTTACTATTACTGATGTATATCCACCCCTGGGCTATCAACTCATAGTAAATTTTCAGGCAGTTCAATAGAAAAAAGAAAGAGTGATGCCCAACTCCAAAGTCACACAGTCAACCACAGTGTACTGTTTTCAATTTCAATAAAAGAACCATTTTACCTCTTTCTTATGTTGCCTTCATTTTACTATGACATAGTCCAGGGGTGTGTATAACATTAGTGATGATAACCCCTGCAGTATCGAGGATGGGTAAATACTAGAAGCAATATAGACTAATTATGATTAAATTTTATATTTAATTGATATTTTCTTCAGTTGGAAAGACTATTTGACACAACCATGAAAGATAAGAAAGGCTGGGTGATAAAGAAAATGGCCGAGGATGGAGCCTGTCTATTCAGAGCAGTTGGTATGTACTGAAGAACCTATAGAAATGTGCATGTGTACACTGTACTGTTATTTACCGGTACATAAATCAGGTTGCAGTTGACACTAGCAAAGACATATTTTATAGGCAAATCAATATAAATCATAATACAATAAAATCATTGATACATGTTTACAATAAAAGATATATATATATACCTCCCCAGTTACAGATTTTAACATATAAGTCATTTGCTTTGAATTTAAACATGATATATGTGTCATTAACTCTCCAGCTGACCAGGTATATGGGGACCAAGAGATGCACACCGTCGTACGCAAGTTGTGTGTGGATTACATGGTAAAATTTCATTTTAATATCCTTTTACTTCTAAACAACTGTTAATGTGATCTAAGATGTTACATGTTGCTTGGATTATTTTAACTTTTTAAGGTTCACTACCTTTCCGAAACAGCTTTTAATGTTTAAAATGGGAATGTAAAACGAGATTGATAATTTTGTAGAGTTGCATAAACAATTTAATCAAAATGAACTAAATGTTAATTTCATAACGCAGGTCGTCATGTTTCCTACATGTTAGTTGACTATCACTTTGCCAGACGACAACACAGCGAAATTAATCTTCATGAATCTTCGCTGTAAACATCGATTACCCAGAGAAGTTCATATTTGTTTGGTGTTGTAACTTCATCTTAAGTCAACGATAAACTTCATCTTGGGTCATCAATATAAATCTTAGTATGTTATAATTGTCTTAAAAGAAACTTTTAATTTTTGTTTTGGAAAGGTAGTGGGCCTTCAATAATTTTTTGCTTAGAATAAAATTATGTAGTTTAACTGAAGAACTACAGTAAAACTTGTCTAATTGACCACAAATTAACAAAATGATATAATACAACTGCTTATTGTTCATTTCTGTAATTTACAGGGCAAGAATGAAGATTATTTTTCACAATATGTAACTGAAGATTTTAACACATATCTAAACCGCAAGAGAATGGACCATTGCCATGGAAACCATGTTGAAATGCAAGCTATATCAGAAGTCTTCAATAGGCCAATAGAAGTTTACCAGTATAGCATAGGTAATAATGTTATCCAAGTCTGTCGCATCCTGCCCATATTTAGCTCATTAACCCCCGAAAATTCATAATGAACTGTTCCAGCATTGAATTGGAAGAGTCCAAATGTGTTTAAAGGGGTGAAAGAGTTAACATATAGACAGGATTTTTTCGTTGTTTAGTTTTATTTTTTGATAATTCTTCACTGCCAGTAAGGCATTATTAAAAAAAATTGATTGACAAAAAATAAAAAAATTTACATGGTGCACAGTTATCATGAATTATCTTTAGTCAAATATCTTGTTTGTTAAAAACATGTTTTTAGCTCACCTGGCCCGAAGGGCCGGTGAGCTTATGTCATGGCGCGGCGTCCGTCGTCCTTCCGTCGTCCGTCCGTCGTCCGTCCGTCCGTCTGTCCGTCAACATTTCCTTTAAATCGCTACTAGTCATAGAGTTCTGCATGGATTGTAACCAAATTTTGCCACAAACATCCTTGGGGGAAGGGGAACAGAACTTGTATAAATTTTGGCTCTGACCCCCCCCGGGGGGGTAGGAGGGGCGGGGCCCAATAGGGGAAATAGAGGTAAATCCTTTAAATCGCTACTTGTCATAGAGTTCTGAATGGATTGTAACTAAATTTTGCCACAAACATCCTTGGGGGAAGGGGAACAGAACTTGTATAAATTTTGGCTCTGACCCCCCCGGGGGCAGGAGGGGCGGGGCCCAATAGGGGAAATAGAGGTAAATCCTTTAAATCGCTACTTGTCATAGAGTTCTACATGGATTGTAACCAAATTTGGCCAGAAACATCCTTGGGGGAAGGGGAACAGAACTTGTATAAATTTTGGCTCTGGCCCCCCGGGGGCTCGAGGGGTGGGGCCCAATAGGGGAAATAGAGGTAAATCCTTTAATTCGCTACTAGTCATAGAGTTCTGCATGGAATGTAACCAAATTTGGCCAGAAATATCCTTGGGAGAATAAGAACTGAGTTTGTATAAATTTTGGCTCTGGTCCCCGGGGCAGGAGGGGCGGGGCCCAATAGGGGAATTATAGGTAAATTCTATAAATTGCTACTTAATTGTCCTAGAGTTTTGTATGGATTGTAACTAAATTTGGCCACAAACATCCTTCGGGGTAGGAGAACAGAACTTGTATAAATTTTGGCTCTGACCCTCAGGGGGCAGGAGGGGCGGGGCCCAATAGGGGAAATAGAGGTAAATTCTATCAATCGCTACTTCTCATAGAGTTCTGCATGGATTGTAACCAAATTTGGCCACAAACATCCTTTGTGGAAGGGGAACAGAACTTGTGTAAATTTTGGCTCTGATCCCCTGGGGGTAGGAGAGGTGGGGCCCAATAGGGGAAATAGAGGTAAATCCTATAAATTGCTACTAGTCGTAGAGTTTCTGCATGGATTGTAACCAAATTTGGCCAGAAACATCCTTGGGGGAAGGGGAAACAGAACCTGTATAAATTTTGGCTCTGGCCCCCCGGGGGCTGGAGGGGTGGGGCCCAATAGGGGAAATAGAGGTAAATCCCTTTAATTCGCTACTAGTCATAGAGTTCTGCATGGAATGTAACCAAATTTGGCCAGAAATATCCTTGGGAGAATAAGAACTGAGTTTGTATAAATTTTGGCTCTGGTCCCCGGGGCAGGAGGGGGGGCCCCAATAGGGAATTATAGGTAAATTCTATAAATTGCTACTTAATTGTCCTAGAGTTTTTTGTATGGATGTGTAACTAAATTTGGTCACAAACATCCTTCGGGGTAGGAGAACAGAACTTGTATAAATTTTGGCTCTGACCCTCAGGGGAGCAGGATGGGGCGGGGCCCAATAGGGGAAATAGAGGTAAATTCTATCAATCGCTACTTCTCATAGAGTTCTGCATGGATTGTAACCAAAATTGGCCACAATCATCCTTTGTGGAAGGGGAACAGAACTTGAATAAATTTTGGCTCTTGACCCCCAGGGGGCAGGAGGGGTGGGGCCCAATAGAGGATTTAGAGGTTAAAAATATTAAAATTCCTTCAGAAAAGAAACAATGAACCTGTATTTCAGAAAATTATTTGGCATTACAAAACCAGGTGAGCGATACAGGCCCTCTGGGCCTCTTTGTTTGTTTTAACAAAATTGATTTATAAGGAATTTTCGTGCTGGCAGAAAAATTATTTAGAAAGGAAAGTTTATGAGACCTTTGGACAGTTAATTGAAATTTGTATCATTTGTTTGAGAAATGATGAATAAATGAATGATTTCTATCTTTAATAGTATGATGTACTCTAATCTTTCAGAACCAATCAATACATTTAGTGGTACATATATAAACAGAGAATGAACCAATCCGGATAAGTTATCATCGTAATACCCATTATAACTCGTGTGTAGACCCTTATAAGGCAACAATTGGGTCGGTCTTGGGTTACCAGGCTTCCAACCAGGGTAAGTTGTTGATGGTCTTATTTACAGTATAATTTCTGATTCCTTGGTATCACAACAAAAGGCAATTGTTTAACTTGTTCATATGTATTTGAGTCTGCTGTGATTAATCTTTGTACATGAAATTTATGCAAAATCTGCCTGGAGGTATGGTATATAAATTTGATTCAGTGATGTTTCTAAATTGTATCTAAATGTTGTAATTTCAAATTCCTAATGCTTACAAACAAAAGACTAGGCACGAGTCTTGTCATCAGTACATTAATGGGTACCCTGAAATTTCTGGACCTAGAGCAATGATTTTTGATATGTTGACTTTTGATGTATTATTTTGTGCCTTTTCTTTCAGATTTATTAATATACTAGCTTTAATAACCTAGCGTTTTTTGCCTCATTTCCTATTTTCTGGTATTTATAATCATATTTATTACATACAACTTTTTCCCTGGACACTCAGGAGTATGGCTTTTATTGTGGAACAAAAAACTAAAATATAAAAGATGGTTTGAAAACAAAGTAATGATTTACATGTGTAAATACATAATAGGTAATTTTGAGTCTGTTGCAAACAGTATACTTGTGGAAAAGTCCCCCGATGTACAAAATATTTTCTCGAAAATCTGTCTGATGTATTATAAAAATGGTTTCCAGGTGAAGTTTCTATATTGATGCTATTTCTGTATTTTGTCAGCAACAGATGTATAAATACTCAACTATAATCCTCTTCAATGTGTAATATACAACTCATAAATGTAATTTAAAACACAACTGTTCTATGTTTGCCCTCACGTTATAATAATCATGAAGGGAACTACTTTAAAAGCGTTCTAGTTGGACTTGTACCAGTCATAGAAGTCCTGAAAAATCAAAGGTATCTTTTGACATAAATACCGAGCAGGGAATATTTTGTGATTTGTTGAAACTTTAAAAGTTATAATTAGAAGAAAAGATAAATGTTTGCAAATATTTTTCTTTTTCATCTTTGCAGCTGGCAGCATAAAAAGAATCTTAGGGGCGACGCAAGTAAAACAATCAGAAAAAATTTCATTTAGAAAAGGTAGGATCCTATTACATATACTGCACAAAAACATTACTGGATTTAGTAATTGTTAATAATGAAATGTTATATGCTGTTGTAGTGTAGTAGTATAGGGACAAGCTCCGTGTGAGGACAGACTGGGAGGTCTTGATGTTTCCTAAATGATGTTTATTTAATAAGTTTTGTATGTGCTGTTGTAAGTGTATGTTGGTGAACAAGCAGCCGTGAGACAGACTGGTGGAGGTCTGATGTTTCTATGTGATGTCTTTAAATTAATAAGTTTGTATGTGCTGTTGTAGTGTATGTTGGTGGACAAGCTCTGTGAGACAGATTGAGAGGTCCGGATGTTTCTATGTGATGTTTATTTAATAAGTTTGTATGTTCTGTTGTAGTGTATGTTTGGGGGATAAGCTCCGTGAGACAGACTGGGAGGTCTGATGTTTCTATGTGATGTTATATTTACATAAGTTTGAATATTCTGAAGTAGTGTATGTTGGAGGACAAACTCCGTGACGACTCATTGGGAGAATCCGATGTTTCTATGTGATGTTTATTTAATAAGTTTGTATGTTCTGTTGTAGTTGTATGTTGGGGTATTAATAAGCTCCGTGAGACCTCATTGGGAGGTCCGAGTTTCTATGTGATGTTTATTTAATAAGTTTGTATGTTCTGTTGTAGTGTATGTTGGGGGATAAGCTCCCGTGAGACAGACTGGAGAGGTCTGATGTTTCTATGTGATGTTTATTGTAATAAGTTTGAATATTCTGTTGTAGTGTAAGGTTGGAAGGACGAAACACCTTGAAGATCTCAATGGGGATGCTCATTTTTTCTATGTGATGTATAATTTTAATACGTTTGGTATGTACTTTTTTAGTGTATGTTTGGGGGATAAGCTCCCGTTGAGACAGACTGTGAGAGTTCCGATGTGTAACTAAATTAATGTTTAGTTAAATAAGTTTGGTATGTTCATGATTGAAGGATGAATATTTTGGAGGACAAACTCCTTTAGATCATCATTTGTGAGGTTCATTATACTCACTTCATTAACTTACAACCTATATACTGTTCTTAATAGTTTAAATAAGTAGTTCACTCACATATCCTCCATTTAGGAGAATCATGAAAAACACATATCCATTATACTTACCACATAATTAGTGTTATATAAATACTATACATATTTTTTGTTTATGCAATTTTGGATGATATGCCGTACCAAAACCATGTAGATTTTCGATGATAACGATAACCAGCCACTTTCTAATACGATAATTATGAAAACTATCGCGAAAAATGAAATTGTAAAACTACAACTGTATGTTGCACGTATGTAGTGATGGTAAAGGCGGCAAGTATTTCGTATGACTTGCTTTTAGTCTGAGGAGATTTTGTCGATAGTTCGTAGTTTACTGTTCCGCTATAAAACAGAACAAGCAAAGCTAAAAGATTGAAAACATTTTTAGAAAGTGACAAACTGCCACAAAAAAACTTTTATACTGGATCAACATTTGGTTATTTATATATTATCACAACAAAAATGTGAATTTGAATACAATACTTACTAAGTTAGATTGATCATGGGTGATCCACACAACAGGAAAAATCTTGCTGTTAGCCGTTTGAGGCATCAATTGAGAAAGAAGAGGGAATCTTTGGCAGACCACTTTGATTTCAAGATGTACATTGCTTTCCATTTCAAGGAAAAGGTGATTTTATTGAAACAAACATGCATATTTCTATTATAACACTGTATCTGTATACATATACATTATTATATACAAACATGTATCCAAATGAGTTGGTAACCACCACTAAAAGTTCATATTGAAGCCTCGAGAATGAAAATGGAGGATTACATAGTTGCATGTAGCTGTAGTTAAGACCGGTGGTTCTCAAAATGTTGAAGGATAAAGGGATAGAAATAGCTGAACTATTTGTTAAGCCCCACTGTTTCAGCGCTTTCCCTCTCCTCCATTCCCTGTTATGTGACTAGTAGTAAAGATGTCCCAACATACATACAATATATTACCAATTACCCCTTTACCTATGTTTTTACCAGGGAAACACACATGAGGCAGTTGCCAGGTATTGACTGTATATAGGCCAGGTTTGAACTTAACTTTCCTAAAAAAATGTAGGTTGGGAGGGAACTTTCCTAAAAAAATGTAGGTTGGGAGGGGGGAATTCATATTTTTTTTTGTGTGGGGAATTACGAATACGTATACACTAAAATTTGACTTGAATTTTGATTTTTGATCCTAGAAAGAGCTCTGCTTTCAGCTATTATGTTCACTTTAAAGTCAGTCTATGTTAGTTGAAAATTCTCTTAGGTCATCCATTGTACATAGTCAATCTCACTAGTGTTTCCCACAGGAAAAAAAAAGGGCATGGTGCTGGGTTTTGAAAAGGGCACCTTGACCGCGATAAATAACCATCAGAGGGGCACAAAGGTTATATCGACGACTTCCAATACAAGGGAAAATCTTTAAAACTGTCTTGTTGTTTATTTAATTCTGGTTCAACTTAATATCATTTAAATGCTTTAAACTCTCTGAGTTGCTAAGTAATATCAGGACATCTATTCAATTATTCTGAGTGAAAAAAATGATTTTGAAAATTGTAATCTGCAGATCATATGATCATGACTATAATTGATTCATAATAAAGATCTAAATTTCATTTATATTAATTAAAAGAATGGGAAAATTCAAAATGTATTTCTTTATTTCAATCCAATTACCTTTATTTTAATATATATATCTTTATTCAAATATTTAAAATACTGTATTGATTTGAATAAGATAACATGTTTCATAATAATGGACAATTAATTAAAATAATGTTCTAAATTTACAAGCACTAAATTAAGAAAATACAGATAAGTGTTAGAGTAGTATGCAAAATATTTCAATTTAATCTGATAGAGAAAAAAGTTGATTTCTTTTTAATTTGATTTATTTTAATTACTTTGCTATTAATAATTTTATTATTGTTAGAGATATCTTTTCTAAAAATAAATTCACACCGAAATTCTAAAAGAAATAATACCGTTTTCATTTTTAAAAAACGTGAATATTAGTAAAATCCTGAAATTCAATACCTCCGGTTCTACTATTACAATACACCCAAAATGGCGGCCATTACGATTGCAAATCTTGTGACATCAATCCGATATAGATAGGCTTATTAAACATTAAAAACGTGAGTAAATAATTTACAGTTGTAAGCAGTATTTGTTTTTGAAGTAATGCTCACTAGCTGTAGTCATAACTTATTGAAAGGCCAGCTGATTGTTTTCTAGGTTGCCGATCGGCTGCTTGACTTCAGCTTACGTAATACACAGACCTGAAAGTGACACCACAAATGCAAGCCAAGGGGGAAATAGCCCAAGGCTGCTAATAAGGGCCACTGGGGGTCTTGGCCAGGAGGTCAGGGGAGTGGTCACACTTCTTTTTGTTTACTTAATTATCAAGCCACTCCTGGTATTTTGGTAGTTTAGTAGAAGTGTACGGGGGACATAATCGCAGGGCACGGCGTTAGGTCATAGGGGCATGGCGTCAGGTAAAAAGGGCACGGCGCGGCCGTCATGCTAATCGGGGCTGTGGGAAACAATCTCACATGAAAGTTGTTAAAGAGTTTTAATTCCCCTTTCAATCTAATACATGCATGTACTTGTATAGAACCCAGATGCAATGTCTACAGAGCCATAAATAGCCATGTATAGTCCTTTCCATTATTGTGTGCTATTGAGGAAAACATAAATGTTTATTAAAAGCTAATAATGTTATTCATTTCTATTATTCATTTTATTTTTTCAGAAGAAGAATTGTGCCTTGTTTGAAGTTGCTGAAGTGGTACCAGTTATGACTAATAACTATGAAGATAGTATTCTTAGAGGGGTAAAGGTATATAAATGTTTGTTGTATTAATCCCATTCCAATATTACACCAAGAGATGTTGTTCACTCTCTATGAAACTGTATTAGAATTCAAATGTTCCATATAACTAAGAATTTTACATTACCAGTAACAGTAGGTTACCTACTGTATATTTGGACTGTATTGCAGTCTAACTCTTCTTCAGCACATTTGACTGAAGTCAGAAGACCATGGTACAGTTAAATATACCATTACTAGTAATGTGTTATGGAAAATTTGAATTATAATTTCGTATTGTTGGAACTTTTTAACATCAGGCAAAGTCATGAAATAATAGTTATGAAAATGATTGGTCAATTGAAAAACTGGAATTTGGGGATTTAATGACTATAATAGTGTATACATTTCCCTTCCAAACTTGCTGAGAAATAATGGTAACAGATAATAATTCTTAATTTGAATCAGATCTACAGTATATCTGTAGACAATGGTGCGTTAATGACTGGTAATGATTGTTCTCTTTAGGAAGAAGCCTATACATATGAAAGTTCTAAAGAGCTTTTAGAAAAAGATGTTGTACAATTACACGCACCGAGATGGCAGTCTATGAGAAGGGTAAGATTTTACTATACAAGCGTTATTGAAATAAAATAAAACAATTACATACACCGAGATGGCAGTCTATGAGAAGGGTAAGATTTTACTAAACATGCTATTTTTGGGGGAAAAAAATCTGTAAACCAGCTTTCCTTTGTGTGCAATATATTTTTGCGAATTTCATGATCAAGGTAAATTTTTGTGAAAGTTTTTATCTGCGAATTGAATTCTTCCACAATTCTTGCACTATTAAATTGAAAGGTATTTCCATTCAATTTTAAATCTTTGAAGTTTGATTTCTGTGAAAATGCTATGAAATGCACTATGGAAATAACTGAATTTGTTAGCTATGAAAGATATTTGGTTTACAATAGTAAGGCTGCTTCAGAAGCAATCTCACAACAAGATCATGTGATATTGACATATTCTAATTCTAAAACTAATCAACTTCAACTGTCTACACTGTCACAAACTGTAAAAATCCATCTGTACATTGACGACTGTAATACATGGGTAATAATAATTGTGTATTTCCCTACAGGATGTTTTGGGATGCACCACAGAAATGGACTTTTTTCTTTGGCCTCGCAGCGACATAGACAAAATAGAGTGTGTATGCTCTTCTCCAAGTGGAAGGGAGACGAGAGTCCATTCAAACCGATACAGGTATTAAATACTCCAGGTGTTGATGTCTATAAATAGAAGGCAAAATCATGTTACCATGGGAGCAATTTTTGTTCATGCGTAAAAGAGTGACAACAATGTTTTGAGAAAACTACTTTTTAAAGTAAAATCATCATTGCTTAAATTGCCATTATAATTTAATAAGTTATTAAAATGAGATAACTGTTAGGGCCCTTTGGCAAAAAAGCAGGTGTGTTCTATACAAATAAGGTAGCCCTATAATCATTTTCATCCTTTGGTTGAAGTTGATGAGAAAAGTTATCATTATGAATAAAATTAAAGCAATGCTTTTGAAATACATTTTTACAATCTGTGATTATCACCTATGCTTTTACCATCTCAAATACAAAGGTCACTGTTACTAAAAATAGATTGTTTCACAAATTTTTCGGTTTCAGGTAATAACTTGAGAAAACTTCAACGGATTTTGATCAGATTTCACTCTATCGTAGCATATGAGAAAATACAGCTTGGGATTGAATTTGGGGTCAAAAGGTCAAATACAAAGGTCACTGTTGCTAAACCTAGTTTGTTTCACAAATTTTCATTGCCAGACAATAACTTGAGAACACATCAACAGAATTTGTTCAAACTTCATAGCATTACTAAGCAATAACATTTGCCATACATTAGAAAATGTAATTGATGGCAGGGGACGTGTGTTGCTTGCAACACTTACTGTAAGCACAGGTGTTCGTTTCTAATATAAGTATAAGTATAATACTGGGTCAAGGTCTATAACTCGGCCGGCCATATAACACTACCCAATTTCAGAAAAAAAGTATGATTATTAACCAACCGTATAGGATATAATAATAGGAATACTCTCAATCGACAGCCAGATAATTTATCTTTATTTTGGTATATGATACAATATATATCATGCCGTATAAATGTCACTAGGTATCCAAAAACATCGGAAAACAGCCAGATTTCAACTGGTCGGACACTGTGGTGTCCTCCGATGAACACGCCAGGGCTCTAATGGGTAGCTCAAAAACCACTGCATGTCAACACTTCAGCGTCATAAGAATGAAAGTTTGGTAGAAAACAAACTTACCGGTTAGTAAATCCCTGGATAAATACCATCCATTTGCCTAACGTAGCCCTTTGAAATTTCCGATTGAAAAAAATTATGTCTCTAGCCGCCATGTAAGTATGTGTGCAGTAGATTTGTTTTGTCGGCGTTGATTGGCTCTCGAAAATTAATTGACCAATCAACGCCGAGAAAACAAATGTACTACACACATATCAACATGACGGCTAGAGACACACATTTTTTCAATCGGAAATTTCAAAAGGCTGTATTGCGCAAATGGATGGTACATAGATAAACACTAACATACCGGTAAGTTTGTTTTTTACCAAACTTTAATTCCTATGAAGCTGAAGTGTTGACATGCAGTGGTTTTTGAACTACCCATTAGAGCCCTAGCGTGTTTATCGGAGGACACCACAGTGTCCGACCAGTTGAAATCTGGCTGTTTTCCGATGTTTCTGGATACCTAGTGACATTTATACGGCATGATATATATTGTATCATATACCAAATTAAAGATAAATTATCTGGTTGTCGATTGAGAGTATTTCTATTATTATATCCTATACGGTTGGATAATAATCATACTTTTTCTGAAATTGGGTAGTGTTATATGGCCGGCCGAGTTATAGACCTTGACCCAGTATTATACTTATACTTATATTAGAAACGAACACCTGTGCTGTAAGCTTGTTAAAATCTGTGACTTTCACCTATATATTTTTAAATTCAAGCCTGTGACGTTTGCCTAATTGTTATATATATTTTTAGCATTTTATTCAAGTCTGTGACCTTCACCTTTTTTAGGCTGAATTTAGATTTGATCACGCTGATTATGAGAAACAACTGATGCGACTGTTGACTAAAAAGGAAAGATCGGGCCTCATCATCAATAACCCGGACCAGTCAATGTTTCTCTTTATTGACAAAAACCAACTACAGGTAACTACTGATGTTTGTGACAGGAATTTTACAACAAAATTAAAAACAGGCAACTATTGATATATGTGTAACCCTGGTCAATACTAGCCGCAATATATCGCTCCGCTAGAGAGAACTTCTCTTTAGCTCGATCGCTTGAGCGTCAGACTAGTAATCCAGAGGTCCCGGGTTGGATCCCTAGCTGAGGCAGGTTTTAAATTTATTGTAAATCCTGCACCCTGTTACATATGTAACTAAATGAACTACAGGTTAATATTGAAGTTCTTTTAAATGGAGTTTTAGGGGCAAAAGAAACTGGTGAGAAACTTACAAGTGCATACCTTAGCTGCAGACATCGATACTCTACCAAACTTCTATCACAATGAAAACCTCACTTGAAATGCTTGCACTTTAGCAAGAAATTCAAATTTAAATATCTTTACGTATATCTAAAGGATCCAAGTGTATCTGTTTTGTTAAAATTGCATTTTTTTTCAGACCAGCAAGAGCAAAGTGATTGTGTTCAAGCTGTCCAGCATCTGTTTGTATCTACCCCAGGTGTGTACTCATCCATTTTACTAATCTACTACAAATAAGGTAAAAACTTAGTTCTATTTACTGCCTCCTTGACAAAAAAATAGGGTAGATATAGGTAGAAAAAAAACTTTATTTACAAAACAACTGAATATCAAATTCTAATTAATCCAATGTGTATTAAAAAGTGAAGTCAAACTGTGAAAATGAAACTTAATCTGAGGGAGAATTTTTTTTAAATTTCTTTGCAATTTGATTTAAATTTATTTACTGTTTCAGCCTGTAATAATTTTATTTTTGCGTCGCCTGCAACACAAGGGCAACACGTAGGTATCACTTTGTCGGCGTCGACAGTGTCGGTGTCGTCGGCATCTGGGAAATGGTTTCCATATGATAACTTAAGTATTTATTGTCCGATTTCAACCAAATTTGGTATATTGCTTTTTATCAATGAGATCTCAGATGAGATCGATAATGGTCAAAATCCCTCAATATTTGCAAGAGTTACGGGACTTTAAAATCGTCAAAACAGATAAATCCTTGGTTTACGCTCGATAACTTAAATATTTATCGTCCAATTTCATAAATTGTTATATATCAATGAGATCTTGAATGAGTTCAATAATGGTCAAAATCCATCAACATCTGCAAGAGTTACTGTACTTCAAAATCGTCAAAACAGATAAATCCATGGTTTCCCCTCAATAACTTTAGTATTTATTGTCTGATTTCAACCAAATTTGGTATATTGCTTTATATCCATGAGATCTAAGATACGTTTGATACTGGTCAAAAATCTGTTACTATTTGCAAGAGTTAATATGGGACTTTAAAATCGTCAAAACATGGTTTCAGCTTGATAACTTTTGTATTTATTTTCCAATTTCAACCAAATTTGGCATATTGCTTTTACATCAATGAGATGATGGGTTCGATACTGGTCAAAATCCAAAATTATTTGCGAGAGTTACGGGACTTGATAACTTCACCTAATTAATTACAATATTTTCAACTGTTAATAACTATTTTGTGATGCTGTGCGGGCGCACATCCACTTCCTTGGAATTCTTGTTAAATTTTTTTTGTCTAAATTTCACATCACAATTCTGGAAAAATTACCCCTTTCAATTAAAAACAGATTAGTGAAATCCTGGCATTGTATACCAATCCGATTCCACTATTATAATAGCAAAAAATGGCGGCCATAACGATTGCAAGGGATTTGTACCTTCCATGGATATTTAGGCCTAATAAACATTAAAAACGTGCTAGCTTTAATCACAAACTTTATTGAAAGGCAAGATGTTGTTTAGTAAATGGCCATCAGCTGATGACATAAGCTGTACAAGTAACACCACAAAGTCAAGTTGGAAATAGCTTTACCATGCTGCTAATTAGGGCTGCTGTGGTGTTGGTCAGGGAGTGTTCACTCTCGATTCTTTTAAAAATGTCTGACCTCTTGTCATTACACTATTATGTCTGTTTGAGTGAATAATAAAATCTTAAAATCTTGTTTACTTAATGTGGGTTTCCAGACCTGAATCGACCATCAATTTTTTTTGTACAATAAAAACTTTAGGATCGGTAGGTATAATTTAGGGTTGGTCAGGAGGCAGGAAAGACAACTATTTTTTATTTGGCTTAAAGTGAATAGTCGGGCAAAGAAAACCAGTCTAAATGCGTTCAGTGGCCTTCCAAAAGTTCTCACATATTAATACGACGGTCAAGTTCTGTTTAGTTTCCCAGTTCTGACCATTAAAATAAAGAAAAGTTGAAAGCATTGAAAGCGAGGCTGCGTGGGAATGTAACCACGGACATAGTGAGCCGGGAGGACGTTTTAGAATTTCTATACTTTAAATTAATTTCTTCGTACGCAGACAGATTTTGACGAGAGATTTTATTTTTCCATTTCATAAGAAGTTATACTGGATACATTCACACCATTTTTACCGACTTTAGCCATCCTTGCCCGACTGTTCACTTTAATAAGCGGTTTAATTTCTTATTTATATCATTTGTATTTAATTATTGGAGAAAAGAACACATACTCAGCATTATATATAAAAAGAATAGTAAACGGCAGTATAGTAACTCACCATTGTTGACATTATAAATGTACCATTAGTTTACGGCTACTATTAGCAACCAATTTATAAGCAATTATTTGATAAGTCCATTGCCATCATAAAACAAGAGATCCCAGAGGGATCTTGGCGCCCACCAAAGAATGATCTATATCTGACAAAGGAGAGATAGATCTTTTCTCTACTTTTTAAACTTTTTCAAACATACTACATATAAAATTTGAGACAGATCGCTTCAGTACCTTTTGAGAAATAGCGGTAACAAACTTCAACTATCAAAATCCAGGATGACTCCTTGGCGGCCATCTTGTTGATCAATCGGTCCCAAATCACAATATGCACAACTAGGGCCCTAGGGGAACCTACATGTGAAATTTGAGAAAGATCCATTCAATACTTTCTGAGAAATAGCGATAACAAACTTTGAATATAAAAATCCAAGATGGCTGCCTGGCAGCAATTTTGTTGACCGATCGGTCCCAAATCACAATTTGCACAACTAGGGCCCTAGGGGAACCAACATATGAATTTTGAGACAGATCCCTTCAGTACTTTATGAGAAATAGCGATAACAAACTTTGAATAACAAAATCCAAGATTGCTGCCTGGCGGCCATCTTATAAACCGATCGGTCCCAAAATGCAATATGCACAACTAGGTCCCTAGGGTAACCTACATATGAAATTTGAGACAGATCCCTTCAGTACAATCTGAGAAATAGCCATAACAAACTTTAACTTTCAAAATCCAAGATGGCGGCCATCTTGTTCACCGATTGGTCCAAAAATGCAATTTGCACATCAAGGGCCTTAGGGGAACCTACATATTAAATTTGAGAAAGATCCCTTCAGCACTTTTTGAGAAATAGGGATATCAAACCTTAACTATCAAAATCCAAGATGTCCGCCTGGCGGCCATCTTGTTTTTCCTATCAGCCTCAAAATCTGTATGGCACAACTAGGGACCAAGGGTACCCTCCATGTGAAGTTTGAACAAAATCCCTTCAGTAGTTCTCAAGAAATATCGATAACAAACTTCAACTGCCAAAATCAAAGATGGCTGCCTGGCGGCCATCTTGTTTTTCCGATCAGCCTCAAAATCTGTATGGCACAACTAGGGACCAAGGGTAACCTCCATGTGAAGTTTGAACAAAAACCCTTCAGTAGTTCTTAAGAAATATTGATAACAAACTTCAACTGCCAAAATCAAAGATGGCGGCCATCTTGTTTTTCCGATCAGCCTCAAAATCTGTATGGCACAACTAGGGACCAAGGGTAACCTCCATGTGAAGTTTGAACAGAATCCCTTCTGTAGTTCTCAAGAAATATCCAAAGATGGCTGCCTTGCGGCCATCTTGTTTTTTCCGATCAGCCTCAAAATCTGTATGGCACAACTAGGGACCAAGGGTAACCTCCATGTGAAGTTTGAACAGAATCCCTTCTGTAGTTCTCAAGAAATATCAATAACAAACTTCAACTGCCAAAATCAAAGATGGCTGCCTTGCGGCCATCTTGTTTTTCCGATCAGCCTCAAAATCTGTATGGCACAACTAGGGACCAAGGGTAACCTCCATGTGAAGTTTGAACAGAATCCCTTCTGTAGTTCTCAAGAAATATCAATAACAAACTTCAACTGCCAAAATCAAAGATGGCTGCCTGGCGGCCATCTTGTTTTTCCGATCAGCCTCAAAATCTGTATGGCACAAATATGGACCAAGGGGACCCTCCATGTGAAGTTTGAACAAAATCCCTGCAGCAGTTATTAAGAAATAGTGATAACAAGCATTGTTTACGGACGGACGACGGACCACGGACGCAGGGCGATTTGAATAGCCCACCATCTGATGATGGTGGGCTAACAATTCATTATGAAGGACTGAATTCATAATTACTAGAGCATTTTTTATTTTGTGTATAGTTGTTTGCTTGTAAGTAGTGTTTATAAGATCAATATAGATCATAATTTTTGTTTCTCATTGTGAACAGGATCAGCTGACCTCGTGGGGAGCAGGAACTGCAGAAGAGTTACTGTCGCCGCTAATGGCTGAGCCTCAGTCGGAACCCCAGGGATGAGAAGCAGACATCAACGGAAGCAGGTGTTTTAGGAGTCAGACGCCCCTAATAGCAAAGCTTCTGTCAGAACCTTTAGAAACTAGCTGACAGTTCATGCTCTGTATCTCAAACTTCATATTTAAAATTGATGGCTGCTTCTGTTTCAGGAACTAAAATTATATACAACATATTATTTTTGGTTCAAGAATAGATTTCAAATTTCAATATTTTCTAGAATAACTTTCTACTACTATCACATTAATACAGCTTCCTGATGCACAAATAGAAATCAGCTGTTTTTAAAGCATCTTTAAGGATTTGTAGTTCTTGACAAAACTTATCCAACAAAAATATATTGTATATAAGTTTTATAGTAAAACACTGGTGTTGTAGAGAACACATACAGTATGTGTATCCTGGCTTTCTTATCATTGGTTTCAGCAGCCATATTGTGTATAATACTGTATTCATTCCATTAGTAGGTCCTCGTTTTAAATGCCATACAAAATACTGCGCAACAAATGCTCTAAGCTTTTGTTTCCTTCTTTATTTTTTCTTTTATTATGAAGATGAGATGGTATGTCATTGTTGCATACCTTTCATATTTTGTTTCACTCATTTGAATGGTTTTACATTCCAGAGTTCATCGCAGATTTATAAATGCTAAAATGTTTTAAAATTTGCATTAGAGTTTACTTCATAGTTGTATACAGAAAGGAGAAATTAATTATCAAATTAATACTTATTATGTTTGATATTTCTAAAACTTAATAAAAACACAATATGAATAGATTTTGCCTTCTTGAATAATTATAATTACATGTATACGAGTTGGCTATTTACTTACAAGCTATGATTTAAAGCAACATTGATTGGTAATTTTGTGGTCCTTATCAGAAATAAATTCTCTATTAGCTTGGTGCTTACATTTGTAGAATTTCACTTGTTAAATTGGACTTGTACTTTAGTGAAGTAAACATACATATTTGGCTATTATCTTATTTCTGTGCTAATGGTACTTTCTGTACAAAGTAAATATAGCTGTTTTTGATAACGCTCAATTTACTGTTTGTGCTAATCTGTTCAAAATCATATATGTGCTAAATTTGATAAAGCCAAACTAAATTTGTTTACAGTAGCTAATATAAGTGTTAAACTTAGTGAAGTTCCCTCATTGAAGTTTTCTGTTTGTATGTAATGATAATAGAGTGAATGTGTCTGATTTATGCGATTAATCGAGGGACAATTTTGGATATGTAGGGTGATTAAGGTCTTCTACCGACCTTTCAATATAATGAGGATCTTTTGTGTACATATAGAAACATTGGCAGCCAAACCTCTTGGTGTTCGCTGTATGAATATGTATTCTCTACTTGAGCTAAAATATAATAGGTTCAGGTTAAAAAGTTCATTTAAAAAGAAAACAAATAAAAACAGCATTTGTCTTCATTTGTCTATTGTTGCAAGAGATCATTGATTTTAACGACATTTTTCAAATATCTTATATAGCCCCTGCGTGAATTTACTTTGTCAATTACAAATTAAGATTTTAATAACATTTTAAACAAAATAGATACACTTTATAAACACTATTACACCTTTTCTTAAGTTTTAAAATAAAAGCTTTGTATATTATGTTTTTGACTATGCATTCAAGTATTTTTTTTTTTTTTTTTTTCTCGAATTGATTACAATTTTTGAAATTATTATTTAAGTTTTGAGTTTGTTGCAAAGTATAGAGAAAATGATAGAATATAAAAATCTAACTTTTGATGCTGTGTAGTATGCTTTACAAAGGTGTATGGTACTATACAAAAAAGTGTAAGTAAAGTGTGAATTTCAGTACTAGTGACCATAGTTATCATGTAAATCGTCGGTAAAAGCGATGGTATACAAAAGACTGAAAGTTCCACAAGTTTTAAAGTAAATGTGCGAAAATTTTGTTGGGGTAAAACATATCTATTTTATAAAGTAATTTCAAAAATAAAGATGTTTAACAATTACAGATGTAATGTTTTTTGTCCAAGAAGCTTATGCATATTGGAACATCTGAGCCCAGCTTGATTTGTGCTCTTTTCAGAAAGGAAGTCTTCCCAAATCTTTCAGCTCATAGCCAGAAGAGTGGAATTTATGTACAAGTCTAGATATAGAAAAAGGTAAATCAAGTTTACCATAGCTTGTCAAGGATTGGCTTTTCCTTTTCAATATTATCTTCTTGATACTCAGTAAACAGAAGCCTAGATTGTACCGAGCTAGCAACATGCTAGTGCTTAGGATTATCGCATATATTCAAATGAAATAGCTTGGCCTTTATTCCATCTGTAAAAGCTAGAAACTACTTTGGGCGATGTAGTAAGTAATTACTCGAGATACAAATCAATAATTCTTCATTTTATTGTAAAAATCAATAATATTATAATAATGAAACAAGTGATGTTACGATCATAAATACAAACATTAATCATAACATCAACAATTCAAATGGACCATCGACTCCTTTGCGCTTGTTGAACACTGGACACAACCTATATAGCTAGATAGAAGTATGACACTAATCAATAAATTAGGAATTTGTTTGTTCGACCTTCATCTGAACAAACCTGGATTTCTTTATCCTTAAAGATGATACAAACATATTGCACATTAGTAAAGAATAAATTCTGGTGTTATCATACGTACTTCCGTATATTTGATTTCTTATACATTGTATAAAAGAATAATTTGATTTATTACTGTTCTGTCATATGTAACGAGACGTGAAATAACACCACGTGACTTCAATGTAAATGAAAATTCATGATATGCGACGTTATTGTCTTGTTAGGATGGTCAGATACATGTATCTGGTGTCTTTTATCGAAACAAAATACACTGATAATGATGATACTAAGAAAGCATGGTTATTGAGTCCATGTCGGTGCAAGTTTAGAATTTGCCTATATTCTCATAAGTACAAGTTATGTGATAAATAGAATCTTACACTTGTGGCTATATATTATGAAATTAAAATATTAATGGTTCTTGCCTAAAAAGTTTTCGGCATATCAATTCATTGAACTTATTTTAATAGATTTCATATTATAACCATTCAAGTAAGATCCTGTAGATCATGTATAAATGTACACCGAACTACATATATTGAAATATATCCTACAAGCATCCATATTGTCATTGAACTTAATTCTCACAAAAACATTTAACTTAATTATACAAAATGCATCCATACTACCGTCAAACTTCTCTTGAGGCAATAATTTATCAAATTCTCACACATACACGTCCTACTACTCTAGACACTGATACAAGACAATGTGAACACCTGTTTATATATTATCTACCCTGTGTACCTCCAAATATTTAGCATTTGAAATGAAGACCTTCATAAAGAAATATGCAATGAATCCATCATTTGTTCCTTCAATTAAGCCAACTGACTTTTGCTGTGATTTACTTACTCATTTCTATGCCTGTTTTATTCAAATATTTACTTTTATTGTCTGTACATGTAGTTATTTCACTATTTCACAAAGATTACCACATGGAAACTTGTTCATAGATTATTACTCTATCATCAATTCAATTCAGTCATTTGTTGCATCAAGCATCTTGTCCAATAGATGTGGCTTTATGTTTCCCAACAAATGTGGCCGTATTTGTGCAATCTGGACACTCTTAGGATCTGTAGCAAATACCTGTTTCAAACTGCCTGTATTAGGGTTATTACTGTGTAGGGGAAATGCTGACGTCACAGAATCCATACTGTGTAATGAAAAAAGTAATTGTAAAAGTAAAATGGTTAAACAATCCCAATGGAGATTTCCAAAGGTTATTTGTTTTGTCTGTAGAAATAGTTGTATTAAACTTCTTTTTCTCTTTGCTGGGTTATTAAATTACATCACTCCTAGACACAGCTAAATTTGAGAAATTCAGTTCTTTTCTCCAGAAAAGTGAAAACTATGAAACAATGGCCAATAATTAACTGTTTCATCCTAGAAAAATGAAAACTTACCTCTTACAGTTCGGCATGTTGTTGAACAAGGCATCAGCATGAATGGCAAGCATATTTTTCTGTTATACACAAAAAGAAATCATTTAAATGATATAACACACTGGCATCTGGTTTATAAATTTCTACTACATAATATAATCAGGTGATGCTAAACGGGGCTATTTGGGTTTTTTTCCCTTTGTTTTTGTTTTTTCATTTATATATTTTTTTAACAAAATTTGAATAAATGTGGCCTTAAGTTGCTAACAGTCTCAATACTGAAAATAATAAATTTCTTGAAGCACTGATAGTACTGGAAGCATTGTTTTAAGTGATAATGTTTTAGTACAAGTACACTCTTTGTTTACAAATCTGTACCGGTATATTGTTTTGCAAACGCTAATATAAAATAGCTTCATGTAATGTGCCACTAGCTGGTGACAAATACAGTGGATCCACAATGATCCGGACACCAAAAGTCTGGAAAACTCTCAATCTGGACAGAAATATCAGGGACCGGATTGACAAAGTAGATGGAATTCAGCAGACGGGGAAAATTCATAATCTGGACAGTTTGAGATGCAAGTGTCAGGATTATCAAGAGTCCTGCACTCTCACTCACCAGATATACATCAGATGTACACAGAGGTTTGGGATTTACAGTTTACAAGATGATAAAATACTAGTGTGGAGAATAAATAGGGAATTACAGAGAGAAAAAAAACTAATGTCAATGAATGACGGCACAGCAATACATGTTTGCATTAAAAATGACTAATAATGTTATTGTGACTACAGGGGTGGGAGACGGGTTGGATGAGGACAAAATCTGTGTCATACATCAGGAAATTGTACTTACCTGTGTCATACATTAGGAAATTGTACTTACCTGTGTCATACATCAGGAAATTGTACTTACCTGTGTCATACATCAGGAAATTGTACTTACCTGTGTCATACATCAGGAAATTGTACTTACCTGTGTCATACATCGAGTAATACTGGCTGGTCTAGGGCAATACACTCATGTCGCCTAAGGCTGTATTGCATGGCTACCCATGCAATAAAGCCTCGTGACGTCACGGCGTCAACAAAATCTCTATTTCCTCGGTAAAATTTTAACATTTTTTTCACAAAATTGACTGGTTTTACTATAAAAGATGCAAGCAACGGAATTTGTGTTGAAAATATCACGTAATTTTTCATGTATGGAAATTGACTTCCAGTCGTGGATTTCTTCGAATTTATTTCAAAATGGCGGGATATTATAGTTGTAAAATTGCAGTAAAACGTCGTGGTATGAAAGAAAAATACTCTTTCATAAGTGGATATGAAGGATAGGGATATTCTACCCTCGGGATCACAAAATGTTGCAAAACCCTCGGCAAGCCTCGGGTTTTACTACATTTTGTGACCCTCGGGTAGAATATCCCTATCCTTCATATCCACATATGAAAGAGTCTTATAGTACTTACTGTGTCATACATCAGGAAATATTACTTACCTGTGTCATACATCAGGAAATTGTACTCACCCGTGTCATACATCAGGAAATTGTACTTACCTGTGTCATGCATCAGGAAATTGTACTTATCTGTGTCATACATCAGGAAATTGTACTTACCTGTGTCATACATCAGGAAATATTACTTACCTGTGTCATACATCAGGAAATTGTACTTACCTGTGTTATACATCAGGAAATTGTACTTACCTGTGTCATACATCAGGAAATATTACTTACATGTGTCATACATCAAGAAATTGCACTTACCTGTGTCATACACAAAAGGATGGTATGGAATAACTTGACATGAAGAGATGGATTGTCTGCATATAAAGGGAGGAGATCGATGGCTTCCCTCCAGCATTCTTGTTCCATGTAAGTCTGAACTGCTTTTATTTCACAACCATCTTCTTCACTGTAAACAGTGAATGAAAAAAACTGTTCAAACCTATGTTTCTTTAAAAAAAATAATCAACAAAATTATCAAATAAGATCCCTCTCGCAAATAAGACATTTATTTTTACAAATTTCCAGAATTGGGGGTAGGAAAAAAAAAAGCAAATACATTGTTCAGTTTTTCTAGATGGCGACTTTGTCACCTATCTTGGATATGAGAAAAAGTTCAAAATGCGTTTTCAAGATGACAGTCATGATGGCCACCTTGGATTTCGAAATGATCCAAAAATATAACAGCACTTTGTTGGAATTCTATCAGGATACTTTGAGGCAAATTTCAGCTAAATTGTACTGGTAGAACATGAGAAGTTCACAATATATTTTCAAGCTGGCAGCTGTGGGAGCCATCCTAGATTTCAGATCAACCAGAAAAATGACAACACATGGTCAGGGATTATGTTAGGATTATTCCAGGCAAGTTTCCGCTAAATCGCAATGGTGGAACATGCTGACGTTGAATGAAGCATGATGACTATAGGTCAGATGACCTAAAAGAATCAACAAAATATTCAGATGACCTAAAAGAATCAACAAAATATTGAGTGCTAATTATTTTGGTACAAATACTCTGACTTACCTGGCCAGTAGGAGCTGTACATAGACAGTAGTAGCTTCCTTCACACACTGAGACTTGGAGAGTGTTGGTAGACACGCGATTGCCCGGTCATAGTACTGAAGCTGTAAGGTCAATGTATTGTATGTTATTGTTCTATCTGCTGTGGACGTCTACAGCATCATAACATCTATATAGACAGAGCCAAATATATTAATTAACCAGTAATATCATTATATAAATAAAAGTTTGATAAATAGATTGAATATCACATTCAACCATCACCACATAGCAATATTAGTAGTCCTTGTTTATATGCACCTCCCCCAAATACCCATCTATCATTTAATTAGTCCTTCATCCCTCCTGTTCTCTCTTTAACCATTTTGATAAATCGTCAATGTCTACAACTCCTTTCCTCCCCTCTCACCATACATTAGGTGATTCTACTCTGAGACAGTCCCTATGCAACCCTTCCCGAAAGCTCCCCCTCCTCAACCTCTCACCAGCTCCACAACAACCCCAAATCCCCATCCCTCCCCACACAACTTCTTCCCTAACCCCTGCTCATCCTCTCCCAAACATCTCTACTCCTCCCACAACCCCTCCCCACCTCTCCCCATCCCTTCTCCTCCACCAACCCTCCCCCAACCCTCCCCCATCTCCTCTCCTCCACCAAACCCTCCTACCTCCCTCCCCATTAGTTATTGCCACTCACTGCTTGTCTCCTCCTAATGAAGGCTGATACCCCCACACGCTGGTCATTGATCAGCTGGGCAATCTTCACAAAGTTTACCTGAAAAAAGTTAAAAGAATCTTAAAATAATTTACCAAAGGTTTTCACTCAGAGAAAAGATGCGACAATCATGTCCAAATGTAACTTATCTCAGAAAACTTAAAAACGTAACTTTATCTGGTTGTTCAGAAAACTTAAAGACCTGACCGCAAACTTTAAATGTATCTACATTTTTATGAAACATATAAAACATTGTTAAGTATTTAATAACCTTGAAATACAAAAAAAAGTTGTTAAAATCACCGGGCCTGCACGTTGTACATAACCACAAAGGTGATAAAATGATTTTCTGTAAGTAAACACACTATGTCAGAGCGATTGAGCAGTTCTAGCCAAAAGTTGCATTACTTTACGAGCAAGGGACAGGGTTCGGCATACAAAAGTTCGACCACAGTGTGTAATGGCGGACAGCGAGCAAGTTTGAATATTTCACACACGTGTCACCACCATAGGCGTTTCAGCATATCACAGTAACACTGACTGATGTAATTTCCATTAGAAGTTGTTTTATCTGATATATATACAAATTTTAATGTTCTCTTAGACTGAATTGTCCCTTTAAGATTAAGTAACATTTCTCAAAAATTTATTGGATAAATGTTAAAAATGTTATCAGTGAGAAACTCACCAGTCTGGATGGCTGGACAATAAATAGCAGACGACAGATGTGTTCAAACATGGGTACGGCGACCTTGGAGCTGACTGGACTCACAACGCTATCCTTGGCCAGAATACACTGCCAGCGGTGTAACTGGGCAGAACTGATGTCCTCTAAATACACAATATTAATACAAAAACGTAAGTTTGTGGTGTAACTGGGCAGAACTGATGTCCTCTAAATACACAAAAATAATACAAAAACGTAAGTTTGTGGTGTAACTGGGCAGAACTGATGTCCTCTAAATACACAATAATAATACAAAAACGTAAGTTTGTGGTGTAACTGGGCAGAACTGATGTCATCTAAATACACAATAATAATACAAAAACGTAAGTTTGTGGTGTAATTGAGCAGAACTGATGTCTCTAAATACACAAAATAATACAAAAACGTAAGTTTGTGGTGTAATGGCAGAACTGATGTCCTCTAAATACACAAAAATAATACAAAAACGTAAGTTTGTGGTGTAACTGGGCAGAACTGATGTCCTCTAAATACACAATAATAATACAAAAACGTAAGTTTGTGGTGTAACTGGGCAGAACTGATGTCCTCTAAATACACAAAAATAATACAAAAACGTAAGTTTGTGGTGTAACTGGGCAGAACTGATGTCCTCTAAATACACAAAAATAATACAAAAACGTAAGTTTGTGGTGTAACTGGGCAGAACTGATGTCATCTAAATACACAATAATAATACAAATACGTAAGTTTGTGGTGTAACTGGGCAGAACTGATGTCATCTAAATACACAATAATAATACAAATATGTAAGTTTGTGGGTGGTTTTCTTTTATATTTCTTAATATAAATTCAAAAATAATCATTAAGGATTTGAAGCAGAAATTGTGTTTATATACACAGTTATCTCCCTTCGACAGGTTTATCATAGTCATAGCTGATGAATCTTGTCTCAGAAATACCCAGGTCTAACTAGTTCTAACAATCTGCCACAACAATGTAAAAATTGTGTATGACTACAGTTTGCAAAATCTGTTCATCATAACAAGATTCTAATTTATTTTGAATTATTTTGAAAATGAGATTTTTATTATTGTACTCTTGACAAACCCCAATAACCAAATAAAGTCATTATTCCCAGGTACCCCCAGCCTACCTGTATCAAAGTCCAGTTGCTCCATGAGGACACTGAGAACCTCATGGGGGAACTTGTCGGCCAGGAGTAGGAGCCACGCCTGTCTGCCGGACATAGACATACTGGTCTCTGGACTTAGGACTCGTAGAACCTCCTCCTCGATGTCACCAGGACATACGCTCGGTAACACCTGGTGTCAGAAGTGGTCAGACATTTAAGCTATCAAGATTTGAAAGGTTAATCTCAATTAACATAATCAGTATGAAGATAAAAATTATATCTTAAATGTATATTAAAGATAAGTAGAAGGTCAAGGTCATTCATTAAACAAATATGGTTGTGCTTCCTTCCAACAGAAATCCGTATGGCCCAATAACATTACCCTTTGTTATTTAGAAGAAAAAACAAATACCGACATACAGCATGACACATACAATGTACTTAACAAAAGTTTTCCACGATTAATTTATTCAACAAACTTTGATACATTTATATATACCAATGTTCCATTAAGGATCTCTTGTTGAAACTTCTCCAAACTCCAATACTCCTTCAAATATGGATCTAAAACAGACACATGCACAATGATGGTTAATCTTCAGTGGTATTGGAGAAGATAATGAAACAGATTATTTATAGATGACACATGCTACAATGGTGATTAATGGTGATAAGAAAAGGTTAAGACCAATGATTATAACATTGTGAAGCCAAGAAAACAACCATGTTACAAAGTTTATCTCTTACTCAGAGTCTCAGCTAATTTAGTATTAGGAGGGTGGCTACTCTCTGTTTCCCAAGCCTTGCCAAGTTTGGTAATGCTGTCATACACAGGTAAGCTACTGTTATTGGTCTTCAACTGTAACATACACACAATACACAGGTAAGCTATTGTTATTGGTCTTCAACTATAACATAAACACAATACACAGGTAAGGTACTGTTATTGGTCTTCAACTGTAACATAAACACAATACACAGGTAAGCTATTGTTATTGGTCTTCAACTATAACATAAACACAATACACAGGTAAGCTACTGTTATTGGTCTTCAACTGTAACATACACACAATACACAGGTAAGCTACTGTTATTGGTCTTCAACTGTAACATAAACACAATACACAGGTAAGCTACTGTTATTGGTCTTCAACTATAACATAAACACAATATAAACACAATACAGAGGTAAGCTACTGTTATTGGTCTTCAACTGTAACATACACACAATACACAGGTAAGCTACTGTTATTGGTCTTCAACGGTAACATAAACACAATACACAGGTAAGCTACTGTTATTGGTCTTCAACTGTAACATAAACACAATACACAGGTAAGGTACTGTTATTGGTCTTCAACTGTAACATAAACACAATACACAGGTAAGGTACTGTTATTGGTCTTCAACTGTAACATACACACAATACACAGGTAAGCTACTGTTATTGGTCTTCAACTGTAACATAAACACAATACACAGGTAAGGTACTGTTATTGGTCTTCAACTGTAACATAAACACAATACACAGGTAAGCTATTGTTATTGGTCTTCAACTATAACATAAACACAATACACAGGTAAGCTACTGTTATTGGTCTTCAACTGTAACATACACACAATACACAGGTAAGCTACTGTTATTGGTCTTCAACTATAACATAAACACAATACACAGGTAAGGTACTGTTATTGGTCTTCAACTGTAACATACACACAATACACAGGTAAGCTATTGTTATTGGTCTTCAACTGTAACATAAACACAATACACAGGTAAGCTACTGTTATTGGTCTTCAACTATAACATAAACACAATACACAGGTAAGCTACTGTTATTGGTCTTCAACTGTAACATAAACACAATACACAGGTAAGCTACTGTTATTGGTCTTCAACTATAACATAAACACAATACACAGGTAAGCTATTGTTATTGGTCTTCAACTATAACATAAACACAATACACAGGTAAGCTACTGTTATTGGTCTTCAACTGTAACATACACACAATACACAGGTAAGCTACTGTTATTGGTCTTCAACTATAACATAAACACAATACACAGGTAAGGTACTGTTATTGGTCTTCAACTGTAACATAAACACAATACACAGGTAAGCTACTGTTATTGGTCTTCAACTATAACATAAACACAATACACAGGTAAGCTACTGTTATTGGTCTTCAACTGTAACATAAACACAATACACAGGTAAGCTACTGTTATTGGTCTTCAACTATAACATAAACACAATATAACATTAAACAATACACAGGTAAGGTACTGTTATTGGTCTTCAACTGTAACATAAACACAATACACAGGTAAGCTATTGTTATTGGTCTTCAACTATAACATAAACACAATACACAGGTAAGCTATTGTTATTGGTCTTCAACTGTAAACATACACACAATACACAGGTAAGGTACTGTTATTGGTCTTCAACTGTAACATAAACACAATACACAGGTAAGGCTACTGTTATTGGTCTTCAACTATAACATAAACACAATATAAACACAATACACAGGTAAGCTACTGTTATTGGTCTTCAACTGTAACATACACACAATACACAGGTAAGGTACTGTTATTGGTCTTCAACTGTAACATAAACACAATACACAGGTAAGTACTGTTATTGGTCTTCAACTATAACATAAACACAATACACAGGTAAGCTACTGTTATTGGTCTTCAACTGTAACATAAACACAATACACAGGTAAGCTACTGTTATTGGTCTTCAACTATAACATAAACACAATACACAGGTAAGCTACTGTTATTGGTCTTCAACTATAACATAAACACAATACACAGGTAAGGTACTGTTATTGGTCTTCAACTGTAACATAAACACAATACACAGGTAAGGTACTGTTATTGGTCTTCAACTATAACATAAACACAATACACAGGTAAGGTACTGTTATTGGTCTTCAACTGTAACATAAACACAATACACAGGTAAGGTACTGTTATTGGTCTTCAACTATAACATAAACACAATACACAGGTAAGGTACTGTTATTGGTCTTCAACTGTAACATAAACACAATACACAGGTAAGCTACTGTTATTGGTCTTCAACTATAACATAAACACAATACACAGGTAAGCTATTGTTATTGGTCTTCAACTGTAACATAAACACAATACACAGGTAAGCTACTGTTATTGGTCTTCAACTGTAACATAAACACAAATACACAGGTAAGCTACTGTTATTGGTCTTCAACTGTAACATAAACACAATACACAGGTAAGGTACTGTTATTGGTCTTCAACTGTAACATAAACACAATACACAGGTAAGTACTGTTATTGGTCTTCAACTGTAACATAAACACAATACACAGGTAAGGTACTGTTATTGGTCTTCAACTGTAACATAAACACAATACACAGGTAAGCTACTGTTATTGGTCTTCAACTATAACATAAACACAATACACAGGTAAGGTACTGTTATTGGTCTTCAACTATAACATAAACACAATACACAGGTAAGCTACTGTTATTGGTCTTCAACTGTAACATAAACACAATACACAGGTAAGCTACTGTTATTGGTCTTCAACTATAACATAAACACAATACACAGGTAAGGTACTGTTATTGGTCTTCAACTGTAACATAAACACAATACACAGGTAAGGTACTGTTATTGGTCTTCAACTGTAACATAAACACAATACACAGGTAAGGTACTGTTATTGGTCTTCAACTGTAACATAAACACAATACACAGGTAAGGTACTGTTATTGGTCTTCAACTGTAACATAAACACAATACACAGGTAAGCTACTGTTATTGGTCTTCAACTGTAACATAAACACAATACACAGGTAAGGTACTGTTATTGGTCTTCAACTGTAACATAAACACAATACACAGGTAAGGTACTGTTATTGGTCTTCAACTATAACATAAACACAATACACAGGTAAGGTACTGTTATTGGTCTTCAACTGTAACATAAACACAATACACAGGTAAGCTACTGTTATTGGTCTTCAACTGTAACATAAACACAATACACAGGTAAGGTACTGTTATTGGTCTTCAACTGTAACATAAACACAATACACAGGTAAGCTACTGTTATTGGTCTTCAACTGTAACATAAACACAATACACAGGTAAGCTACTGTTATTGGTCTTCAACTGTAACATAAACACAATACACAGGTAAGCTACTGTTATTGGTCTTCAACTATACATAAACACAATACACAGGTAAGGTACTGTTATTGGTCTTCAACTGTAACATAAACACAATACACAGGTAAGTACTGTTATTGGTCTTCAACTGTAACATAAACACAATCCAGTAACATGTATGGTAAGAACATAACACATACAGTATGTTATTGGTCTTCAACTATAACATAAACACAATACACAGGTAAGGTACTGTTATTGGTCTTCAACTGTAACATAAACACAATACACAGGTAAGCTACTGTTATTGGTCTTCAACTGTAACATAAACACAATACACAGGTAAGCTACTGTTATTGGTCTTCAACTGTAACATAAACACAATACACAGGTAAGCTACTGTTATTGGTCTTCAACTATAACATAAACACAATACACAGGTAAGGTACTGTTATTGGTCTTCAACTGTAACATAAACACAATACACAGGTAAGCTACTGTTATTGGTCTTCAACTATAACATAAACACAATACACAGGTAAGGTACTGTTATTGGTCTTCAACTGTAACATAACACAATACACAGGTAAGGTACTGTTATTGGTCTTCAACTATAACATAAACACAATACACAGGTAAGGTACTGTTATTGGTCTTCAACTGTAACATAAACACAATACACAGGTAAGGTACTGTTATTGGTCTTCAACTATAACATAAACACAATACACAGGTAAGCTACTGTTATTGGTCTTCAACTGTAACATAAACACAATACACAGGTAAGGTACTGTTATTGGTCTTCAACTATAACATAAACACAATACACAGGTAAGGTACTGTTATTGGTCTTCAACTGTAACATACACACAATACACAGGTAAGGTACTGTTATTGGTCTTCAACTGTAACATACACACAATACACAGGTAAGGTACTGTTATTGGTCTTCAACTTAACATAAACACAATACACAGGTAAGGTACTGTTATTGGTCTTCAACTGTAACATAAACACAATACACAGGTAAGGTACTGTTATTGGTCTTCAACTGTAACATAAACACAATACACAGGTAAGGTACTGTTATTGGTCTTCAACTGTAACATAAACACAATACACAGGTAAGGTACTGTTATTGGTCTTCAACTGTAACATAAACACAATACACAGGTAAGGTACTGTTATTGGTCTTCAACTGTAACATACACACAATACACAGGTAAGGTACTGTTATTGGTCTTCAACTGTAACATACACACAATACACAGGTAAGGTACTGTTATTGGTCTTCAACTGTAACATAAACACAATACACAGGTAAGGTACTGTTATTGGTCTTCAACTGTAACATAAACACAATACACAGGTAAGGTACTGTTATTGGTCTTCAACTATAACATAAACACAATACACAGGTAAGGTACTGTTATTGGTCTTCAACTATAACATAAACACAATACACAGGTAAGGTACTGTTATTGGTCTTCAACTGTAACATAAACACAATACACAGGTAAGGTACTGTTATTGGTCTTCAACTGTAACATACACACAATACACAGGTAAGGTACTGTTATTGGTCTTCAACTGTAACATAAACACAATACACAGGTAAGCTACTGTTATTGGTCTTCAACTGTAACATACACACAATACACAGGTAAGGTACTGTTATTGGTCTTCAACTGTAACATAAACACAATACACAGGTAAGCTACTGTTATTGGTCTTCAACTGTAACATAAACACAATACACAGGTAAGGTACTGTTATTGGTCTTCAACTGTAACATAAACACAATACACAGGTAAGGTACTGTTATTGGTCTTCAACTGTAACATAAACACAATACACAGGTAAGTACTGTTATTGGTCTTCAACTGTAACATAAACACAATACACAGGTAAGTACTGTTATTGGTCTTCAACTGTAACATAAACACAATACACAGGTAAGGTACTGTTATTGGTCTTCAACTGTAACATACACACAATACACAGGTAAGGTACTGTTATTGGTCTTCAACTGTAACATAAACACAATACACAGGTAAGGTACTGTTATTGGTCTTCAACTGTAACATACACATACACAGGTAAGTACTGTTATTGTCTTCAATGTAACATAACACAATACACAGGTAAGGTACTGTTATTGGTCTTCAACTGTAACATAAACACAATACACAGGTAAGGTACTGTTATTGGTCTTCAACTATAACATACACAATACACAGGTAAGGTACTGTTATTGGTCTTCAACTGTAACATACACACAATACACAGGTAAGGTACTGTTATTGGTCTTCAACTGTAACATAAACACAATACACAGGTAAGGTACTGTTATTGGTCTTCAACTATAACATAAACACAATACACAGGTAAGGTACTGTTATTGGTCTTCAACTATAACATAAACACAATACACAGGTAAGCTATTGTTATTGGTCTTCAACTGTAACATAAACACAATACACAGGTAAGGTACTGTTATTGGTCTTCAACTGTAACATAAACACAATACACAGGTAAGGTACTGTTATTGGTCTTCAACTATAACATAAACACAATACACAGGTAAGCTACTGTTATTGGTCTTCAACTGTAACATACACAGGTAAGGTACTGTTATTGGTCTTCAACTATAACATAAACACAATACACAGGTAAGGTACTGTTATTGGTCTTCAACTATAACATAAACACAATACACAGGTAAGGTACTGTTATTGGTCTTCAACTATAACATAAACACAATACACAGGTAAGGTACAGTTATTGGTCTTCAACTATAACATAAACACAATACACAGGTAAGGTACTGTTATTGGTCTTCAACTATAACATAAACACATAAAAACATAACATTAAAGAATGAATTTCAAATTTCAACATTTTATAAGGAAAATCATCAAGAAAATTCCTTAATCTAGTGTTATCAATTAACTTATTATGTTGAATATCAGGACATCTAAAACCTGTTTTAATAATGAAGTTTGTAACACTATTCTACCTACCGACTCGAGATAACCCAGTTCCACTGCCTGTGTCTGAAAATGGCTGCTATTTAACATATCCTTTATTTTTACTTCTTTATCTTCTTTGGTCCTCTGAATAAGTTAAATAAATTGGTATTGATATCCATTCACCATAACAACTGTAAGTAAACTGATATTTAACTTGCTGCATTATTTGATTTACAAAAGCTCAATAAACACTAAAATCATAGGCTTAATTCATGTACATACATGGGGCCTCCTTCAACAAGCATACTTCATAAGTCTCATCAATCACAATTGTATTGTTATGAGCAATCTGACCGTTACAAAATATGTGTATATTGGTCTGATCACCATAGCAACCAAATTCATTTCAAAACCTTGCAGTTTTCATGTAACACTTCTCCCCTGCTATCACCCAGTTGCAGAGAATAGTAAGTCTCATTTCAAGAAAAATTTCTTGTTTGAAACAAGATGGATGTTGAGGTTTAACACCTACACATTATACTTAATTAACATTCTTAGATATTTCCATTGAAATTGATTGATAAATGTAAGAGTAGTTTTCTGGACAAATATCTACCGGGTGTGTACATATAGAAACATATCTTGTAGCAACCAAACATTCTGTAGAAAATCCCAGCAAACACATCAACACATTTATATGATTTCTATAACCATTACACTCACCTGGATGATATAAATATTGCTTGTAGTGAAGAATGACATCCACATTACTCCTGTACTTAACTGACAAACGTCGACAATATCAGATTTATCAGGACTGGACAGGCTGTCCACCAAGTGTCCGGTGTCATGGTCAAAGAGCCTGTAGTAACAAATGACCATCATCAAGTCAAAACAAACCAGGGCCGAGGGATTATTTTGTTTTACATGCCAGGTTTGAGAAGTGAAGAAAAACTAGAGTACCCTGAGGAAAACTATCAAACTACAGTCAGTAACTGGCATTTTTAAAACTATCCTACATTGAAATTGAACTCACCACCCAGAGGGCTAGTGGTAATGTGGTGGAACACCTTACAATAAATAACCATTCGGCCATCATGACACGTACCATGGTCACAAAATTGAAAAACATTCTATGATTCTCAAAAATTTACTCCAAACAATAAACCATCAAGCTATACTTACATTATATGTGATCTAAACACGGCTGCCAGAAAACCACCGAACTTGATCCAATTCGTCGCCCTTTCTGTTTCTTTGACATCTTTGAGCTTTTGGAAGCTTTTAAGTTGACATTCTTCAAATTTTCAGGGAAGAAAAAAAGAAACATACAGAAACACTTATACAAATAATGTCAACGTGAACAAAATATCTATCAATTGTTAAAAAATATATAAGTCCTGGGGCTTAAAAATCGTAAGTGAATGGAACCTCTAGAGTATCGAGGCTGGCGAGTTTCAAGTTGGTAAGGTTATATAGCAAAGAAAAAACGAAAAACGTAAATATAAATGTATAAATTCAGAAGTGTTTCAATGGGTATCTTAATGAAAACTCAGAAGTTGATAGAAATTAACTTCAATGTTTTGGAGAAGAATAGGTTTAGGCACCCAACTTCATTTTAAGAATGCTACACTGAGACAAAAATGGATTTCATAAATATAAAACTTACTTTTGGAGTCTGAAATAGTTCTGATATTTGTGAGATCTTCTATAACAGAAACCTCCATTGTCTGGGGGTCATACGTAACATTTGTCATTCTGTGTTCAGGTTTCAGCTACAAAACAAATTAAGGTTTGTATTTGTGTAGTACAGCACTATAAATTGGGCAATGTGTACTCAATCATGAGAAGACAAACATGTTAATTTCAGCAAGTGGTTCAACATTCACGCAAGTGATTTTTCATTTATCATTGATAAATTCTTTTTATTGAAAATAATTCAGAACATATACCTGTACTGTGTAGCCAATCACTTTGAAAGCTAGACTCCTAAAGTCTATTGGTTGTCGTGTTCCTAATTCTGGAAGCTCCACCTGGTGGGGACCTACATTTATCATAACTTTGTTTGCTACTGGTAGCCATGATATCACCATGGAAACTAGAGGAGGTTTTAACCTGAAATAAAAATACTTTTTAATTTCAAAGTCAGACATAAAACACAGTAAGAATACATAAGTTCCAGAGCTGTTTCTGCTGTGAAAGCTGACACATGGTTGCATGGATGGGATGGATGGATGAATGGATGGATGAATGGATGGATGAGTTATCACAGCATAAGCTTAGTTGCTCTTTAGATCAGGTAAACTCAAATTTTAATTAAAAAGCCCTTGCTTTAAATATCAATTTTACTGCATGAAATAATAAGCAAAGTCAGTGAGTCATTTTAGATATAAGTAGCGTTGCTTGTCCAAGTTTCTGTATTTGACAATTTCTAGGCTCCATGGCCATTGATTTTTGCGACACATTTACCAATGGATACAACTGGTTCATGCATATCAATTTAGATATTAAAGAATTTCAGTCAATATTTTTTTTACAAAAACAGTATTAGAATACTTACTTAATGACGATGGCGACCCCGAATGGCACAGGATAAAGAGAAGCAGACGGACAGTTGTGTAGGATCAACTGGGTAACAGTGTGGTCTCGGAGTTTTTCTTCATCTGCCCAACAAACAAACTATATATATACACAGGGGAATTGGAAACACTTTTTCATAAACACATAAAAAGGCATCATTTCAAACAAATGGCATATATTTCATATTACACAGACATTTCTAACATGACATGGTTAACTCAAAGTAAAATTTACAGCTTCAACAAAATTTATGTGTAAATATCATTTGTTATATGTTTTGAATATTATTCGTTTGTTCACCAATGTTTATATGTAGTTTATATCTCATCAATGTTTATATGTAGTTTATATCTCATCAATGTTTATATGTAGTTTATATCACCCCTCACCCATTTTTATGTGTCGTTTATATCTCACCCATTTTTATATCTCATCAATGTTTATGTGTCGTTTATATTTCACCAATGTTTATATGTTGTTTATATCTCATCAATGTTTATATGTTATTTATATCTCACCCATTTTTATGTGTCGTTTATATTTCACCAATGTTTATATGTTGTTTATATCTCATCAATGTTTATATGTTATTTATATCTCATCAATGTTTATGTGTCGTTTATATTTCACCAATGTTTATATGTTGTTTATATCTCATCAATGTTTATATGTTATTTATATCTCATCAATGTTTATGTGTCGTTTATATTTCACCAATGTTTATATGTTGTTTATATCTCATCAATGTTTATATGTTATTTATATTTCACCAATGTTTATGTGTCGTTTATATTTCACCAATGTTTATATGTTGTTTATATCTCATCAATGTTTATATGTTGTTTATATCTCATCAATGTTTATATGTTATTTATATCTCATCAATGTTTATGTGTTGTTTATATCTCATCAATGTTTATGTGTCGTTTATATTTCACCAATGTTTATATGTAGTTTATATTATCTCACCTATGTTTATATGTCGTTTATATATTGAGTAGTTAGCAACATCTGTTATATCAGGCCTTCGCTCACACCAGTAAAGTGTTTCCTGTGAAGAGTGCAGACATATGCTGGTGACCTCTGATCTATTGACACTGCAGAGGTCAAACCTCTTGACCAACATCCATGTCAGGTCACTCCGGAACTTCCAGCATTGGATATGGCCATTCCTAAGAACCTGTCAAGTGAAAGTTCAAAGTCATTTCTCTGAGCTTTACAAATTAAAATTTGATCTTTTTCTAAAAACAAAAATTCAAAGTCATTACTCTCAACAAGTAAAAATTCCAATTTTAAAGTTTAACCATCATAATATAATTTCATCAGCTAAGTTGTTAGAAGACATATACAGGGTTTCATCCTAGCTGTCCAAATTCAACCAGAATTATTCAGAGATACTTACTACATGGACAATACTGTAGTTTGTTGAGGATACAAGAACATCTAACACAGGATGATCAAGGTCAATTAAGTCCAGACAGCCTCGCTTCTCCTCCTACACAAGTGGTATGTATCCAGGTAATAGAAAAATAATCTTCTCATCAAAATGAATGAAGAAAGGTTCAGTTTTCATTACTGGTTCAACATTCATGTCCAAGCGGAGTCCATTTTAATAAACCAAATGTCGCTGGAAATCACACAGCATGTAGATAACCAGTTACCTTAGATTTATCATATGCACATGCATGTACATGTATTTACACATTGATAAAGACTCACTGTTAGATACAATATTCTTTGAGGTCTGAAAAATTCTAATAATATTACAATCCTTGAGAAAATAATAACTTGGTTACAGTTGAAAATTTTATTTCCTAAATTCTTTCATAAAAATTAGTTTGTTAACTGTATATGACTTACATGTGTTTTGTTGGTAGGCTTGGTATCAAATGTATACATATGGCTTCCTCCATTGAAGGTTATGAAGACATGACCTGGGGACAGCCATACTCTCTCTACAGGGCCAGACTTGGCATCACACACTAGGTCCTCGTACAGCTGTAAAAAAGAAAACAAAGTTATCTATCCTACAAATAAGATTTAATACCCAGCTAGTAGTTGTAAGTTCTGTTCTGTAGTGCTGCTACATGGAGAAATAAATTTGAGTATCAATCTAGGAGACTTATCCACATTTGAGAATTTAGGTCGATAGACACCTGATTGAATGGTTTCAAAACTTTAACAAGTCAGTACAGCTTCCCCTTAATAGTGAACACAATAATTGTTTCACCATTTTCTTTTTATGTGATTGCAATTGCCTAATTTCGTTCAATTAATAGATCTAAATATAAATTCTCATGTCCTTGACATTTATCTCGAAAATATAACAAGTAACATTGCAAATGTCTGTCAACATAAATGAAAAAGTCTTTGATATGCTATCATGAATTGAACCTCTTATAAAATTACATATCCAGTCACCGACAGACTCGACCTTACTTTGTTACTTTCGATTTGACCGATCCATAACGTTACGTACCTGCCATCGACATATTGGAAGATTAGTCGACAGTGGCCGCGAAGAAAACTTATAACTCATCAAATTCGTTGTTTGTTAATTTCTTTAAGACATCTGTCTGTTTCTCTTTGGTGAATCATACCCTGATTTGATCTCATCGGTTGTATCAGTTTGTAATTTCTTTTCCGCCTCCGTGCAGGAAATAAGTTTAGAATAGTCTCCCTTCCATTAGAGCTCTTCAAAAATCACGTTGAGCATGTTTCCGGTGAAATTGCACAGAAGTTTTAGAAGTTACGTATGTATTTATCGTTGTGAACAAAATGAAGGGCCTTTATTGATCGGTAACAAAACGTGTTTCTCTGTAAGTACACATATCATAAAATTCAAAAATCGTGTTGTCATCAAAATGAATTTCATTCGGTGTAGATTATGGGCTTACCAATAAGTTTACTGAAATTACCCAGCTTGACAAAATCAATCTGTTGCAACAGTTACAAGTTAGTTTAGACGATGAAGATAGTCATCCAATGATATTAGGTGCTCGACATTGAGCAACTTCTTATAGTCAATATCGAGGATTTTGATACACGATTTTATTTTATTCTTACGAGTAAAAACTCGGAATAGATTTAGAATTCCACTTGAAAAGCCGCGGGTTTTACAACATTTGGTGACTCTCAGTCTCGGGTAGAATATCCCTGCCCTTAATATCCACGAGTCTTATCATATTTAACCATTTCACATAGCATATATCAGAAGGAACAAATCATTAGAATGGGACAGGACTAGCTACTGTTGTAGCGGAAAAGATATCACCTTCTGACTGACTCTTTTCCGCTACAACAATAGCTAGGACAGGACAAGATTAGAATGTATGAATATACCATGACTACAAAAAACTAGCTGGCCAATGTCTACATTATAACCCCATCAGGTGATCGCATACATGCCATATTTTTCTAGGGGTGGTAAGGGAGATTGATAACCAATTTAAGGGATTTTGGTCTCAGATAAGTGAGGTATATGCGCGACATATATGAATAAACTCAATATCTCCTTTTTATGATGAAATTCTTTGCAAAATAAACACAAACACATAATTTCATGTTCTGTAACAATTTTGCTTCATTTTGGTATCAATTTTCACATTGCATTTGCTTTCTTTGCTTTTTGGAATACAGCATTAGTCAAAGTGAAGCTGAAACAGTCTACATCCATATTGAAATATACTGAAATAAGGGAATGCATGGTTTTGCAAAAGTAGTCACATCTCTATATATATACACCCAGTTCTGGAGCAGTTTTCATGTTCAAAATATTAGACTGGGCTTTTTTAATATATCTTTTACAAAAGCAGATACTGTAATTAACTTAAATGAAGTTGTTAAATTTACAAGCACTAAATTAAGAAAATACAGAGAATTGTTACAGTAGTATTGAAAATGTATTTTTTTTTTAATCTGAGAGAGTAAAAAAGTAAATTTCTTTTTAATTTGATTTATTTAAATTCAGTTACTCATAATGATTTTTAGCTCACCTGGCCCGAAGGGCCGGTGAGCTTATGTCATGGCGCGGCGCGGCGTCCGTCGTCCGTCCGCCGTCCGTCCGTCCGTCGTCCGTCCGTCCGTCCGTCCGTCAACATTTCCTTTAAATCGCTACTAGTCATAGAGTTCTGCATGGATTGTAACCAAATTTGGCCACAAACATCCTTGGGGGAGGGGAAATAGAACTTGTATAAATTTTGGCTCTGTCCCCCCCGGGGCAGGAGGGGCGGGGCCCAATAGGGGTAATAGAGGTAAATCCTTTAAATCGCTACTTGTCCTAGAGTTCTGCATGGATTGTAACCAAAATTTGCCACAAACATCCTTGGGGGAAGGGGAACAGAACTTGTATAAATTTTGACTCTGGTCCCCAGGGGGCAGGAGGGGCGGGGCCCAATAGGGAAAAATAGAGGTAAATCCTTTAAATCGCTACTAGTCATAGAGTTCTGAATGGAATGTAACCAAATTTGGCCACAAACATCCTTGGGGGAAGGGGAACAGAACTTGTATAAATTTTGGCTCTGATCCCCCCGGGGGCAGGAGGGGCGGGGCCCAATAGGGGTAATAGAGGTAAATCCTTAAAGTCGCTACTAGTCATAAAGTTTTGAATGGAATGTAACCAAATTTGGCCACAAACATCCTTGAGGGAGGGGGAACAGACCTTGTATAAATTTTGGCTCTGACCCCCTGGGGGCAGGAGGGGCGGGGCCCAATAGGGGAAATAGAGGTAAATCCTTTAAATCTCTACTTGTCCTAGAGCTCTACATGAATTGTAACCAAATTTGGCCACAAACATCCTTGGGGGAAGGGGAACAGAACTTGTATAAATTTTGGCTCTGATCCCCCAGGGGCAGGAGGGGCGGGGCCCAATAGGGGAAATAGAGGTAAATCCTTTAAATCACTACTTGTCATAGAGTTCTGAATGGAATGTAACCAAATTTGGCCACAAACATCCTTTGGGGAAGGGGAACAGAACTTGTATAAATTTTAGCTCTGCTCCCCCAGGGGCAGGAGGGGCGGGGCCCAATAGGGGTAATAGAGGTAAATCCTTTAAATCGCTACTAGTCATAGAGTTCTGAATGGAATGTAACCAAATTTGGCCACAGACATCCTTTGGGGAAGGGGAACAGAACTTGTATAAATTTTGGCTCTGACCCCCGGGGGCAGGAGGGGCGGGGCCCAATAGGGAAAATAGAGGTAAATCCTTTAAATCGCTACTAGTCATAGAGTTCTACATGGTTTGTAACCAAATTTGGCAACAAACATCCTTGGGGGAAGGGGAACAGAACTCGTATAAATTTTGACTCTGGCCCCCCGAGGGCAGGACGGGTGGGGCCCAATAGGGGAAATAGAGGTAAATCCTATAAATCACTTCTTGTCCTAGAGTTTTGTTTGGATTGTGACCAAATTTGGCCATAAACATCCTTGGAAGAAGGGGAACAGAACTAGTATAAATTTTGGCTCTGACCCCCTGGGGGCGGGAGGGGTGGGGCCCAATAGGGGATTTAGAGGTTAATATTAAAATTCCTTCAGAAAAGAAACAATGAACCTGTATTCAGAACATTACTTGGCATTACAAACCAGGTGATTTAAATTCAGTTACTCATAATGATTTTTTATTATAAATGTATTTTTTCTAAAAATAAATTCACACTTCCATTTTTAAAAATGTGATTATTAGGAAATCAGGAAATTCTATAAAATCCGGATCATCTATTACAATTACCCAAAGTGGCGGCCATTACGATTGCAAAGCTTGTGACATCCATCAGCTAATAGGCCTATTAACATTAAAAAATGTGAGTAAATCATTTACAGTTGTAAGCAGTATTTGTTTTGTAGTAATGATCACTAGCTGTAGTCATAAAATTTATTGAAAGGCCAGCTGATTTTTTCTAGGCAGCGGATCCGCTGCTTAACTTCAATTTACGCAATACACAGACGTGAGTGAAAGTGACACCACAAGCCAAGGTGGAAATAGCCCTAATTAGCGTAATAGGGCCACTGGGGTGTTGGTCAGGGGGTCAGGGAGTGGTTACTCTTGTGCTAATATTAACCTAGCATGTACACAAGTATGGCGGCAAAAAAAACCTGGAGGGGTTTACAGAATACAGGAATTTAGACTCTCCTCCGGGGAGACAACAAAAGGCTTTAAAATATGGGAGGTTTTGTCTCAGGCCGGGAGGTATGGCATGTATGTGATCAGTATTATCATTATAACTTTAAAATTACAGCTTACAAAAGACTATTATCAAATAGTATAATCAATAAGTAAAGTGATGGTTTTATTAAAGGTGATTAAAATACATCACGATGCCAGCTTCATCAGGGTGTGATAAAGATGTGGATGTGGCAGACATCGAGGACATCATCTCCAAAGGCACGTCATCATCAGATATCAGACATCAACCTCACAAGACTGTTATAGCTAGAGCAAAAAAGACCAAAGTCCAGGAACAACCTCATGGAGACAGCCATATACCAGGTTTGTGTAGTTGTTTACAAAAATTTCATTGGTCTTGGTAACAATCTTCGTTACCTATTAACCAACTAATTAGGGTTAACTTTGTTAGGTTTATTTACTTATTTACAGATATGTCATTGGCCTCACTATCATCATTATTTGGTAACTTAGTAAGGGATAGCTGTTAAAGAATTGATAAAGAGTTATTTAAGTTAAAACTAGTATAAGGATGCCTGACTTTTGTGCAGATATTAAAAATTAATATATATATTTGAATCAGACCAATGTTACTTGTTTTGATTGCATACATTTTACTTAAGTTTGCATTCCAATGTTTAATAAGGTACACAAAAAGTTTATGTGAAGACCTGGGGATGTTCTCACAACAACTCAGACAGTGAATATATGGCTGGGCAGTTGGCATCCTACGGCTATCAAATAGTGGGTAAGTAGGATACCTATTGATTGATCTCAATGATGCTGGTGGCCAAAACAAGGAATTTTAGATGATGATTCAAAGAAAATTGTAAAAAGATAACTGAATATGATGACGACGATGATGATGCTGATGTAGATGATGGTGGTGGTTGTGTCAGCAATTAATAATGATGATAATGGTGATGTGGTACAACTACAATTACAATTATGATAGTGATTTCCTGATGATTATGATGAAGTTGGTCCAAGCTTATTGCATAAACTGAGTATTAACTTTACATATATTTGTTTGTATGTGACATGTATGATTCTTTGATTTCCAGATAACAAGGAGTTAGCAGATTTGTGGCTACTGAACAGTTGTACTGTGAAGAATCCAGCAGAGGACCACTTCAGGAATGAGATAACCAAGGCCAGACAACTTGATAAAAAGATGGTGGTGGCTGGCTGTGTACCCCAGGGACAGCCCAGGGCCGACTACTTAAAGGTCAGTACAACTTGATAAAAAGATGGTGGTGGCTGGCTGTGTACCCCAGGGACAGCCCAGGGCCGACTACTTAAAGGTCAGTACAACTTGATAAAAAGATGGTGGTGGCTGGCTGTGTACCCCAGGGACAGCCCAGGGCCGACTACTTAAAGGTCAGTACAACTTGATAAAAAGATGGGGGTGGCTGGCCGGGGACAATCCAGGGCAGACTACTTAAAGGTCAGTACAACTTGATAAAAAGATGGGGGTGGCTGGCTGTGTACCCCGGGGACAACCCAGGGCAGACTACTTAAAGGTCAGTAAGGTTTCTGTACAGACAAAACTTTCAATATCAAAGTTGCCTGAGTATTAATCTAAAGGGTATTTATCAAGCTCATATTGATAAAATTCTGTTCTTTGGATTTCTTAAGTTTGTAGTTGCCAAGATTTAGCTCTGAATTTAGGACTTGTTAAGAAGATACATGACATATTGTTTTTGTTTGTGTAGATATACATCTATTATTAACGGTACAATATTAAGGAATTCAACAGTACAGTGGTATGTTAACATTTTCAGGGTTTAAGTGTGATTGGAGTTCAACAAATAGACAGAGTAACGGAGGTGGTAGAGGAAACACTGAAAGGTAGGAATTCCTGTTAACATCATGCTAACAAGGCATATCCCACTGGGTCATTATGCCATTATCTCAGATCATAGAGAAGGCATCCAAGTTGCATTTGGTAAATGTTTATTATTCATAATGCAATGCACAGTTGAGTTACATGAAAAATCCATTGATGTGTAATATGGTATTTCTTATGACATTAAAGTTTCATTGTTATAACTGCAAGTTACATTTATCACTGGCATGTTGAAGTCAGAATTAAAAAGTCATAAATGCAATAATCATGGATTCTATAGTCTCTTGTAATCAGTCTTGTTTCTGTTTCCACTGAAAAATCACCTTTATATGTAATCCATTTTTACGATTTTGGTGCCCTAAACGTTTGATAGAATATGGTTTACAAATACGCTATTAAATTTATCAAAATCATATGTTCAAAATATGAATTCAGTCAGTTTCTGTCACTTGTTAAATCAGAATTGCTGTTTTCATTGAAGATTATACCAGTCCTATAGTACATTTTCATGAGGTTCTGTACCTTTAAAAGTCACCATGTTGCATTGCTTCTAATGTTCACCAGATATATTATTGATACATCATACAAGTGATAATAATTGATTATATGCAGGTAACTCTGTGAGGCTATTTGGCCAGAAGAAGGAGTCAGGGAAGAAAACAGGAGGTGCTGCACTTAGTCTGCCTAAGATTAGGAAGAACCCTCTCATAGAGATTATCGCTATTAATACAGGGTAAGGTTTGCGGCCAAGGTCAATATTACAGGGGAAGATATGGGGTCAGGGCCAATAATACAGGGGATGGGGTCAAGGTCATTGTTACAGAGGGCGATATAGGGTCAAGGTCATAAATACAGGGTAAGGTTTGGGGCTAAGGTCAATATTACAGGGGAAGATATGGGGTCAGGGCCAATAATACAGGGGGTTGAGGCCAAGGTCACTGTTACAGGGGGAGATATAGGGTCAAGGTCATAAATACAGGGTAAGGTTTGGGGCTAAGGTCAATATTACAGGGGAAGATATGGGGTCAGGGCCAATAATACAGGGTTTGAGGCCAAGGTCACTGTTACAGAGGGCGATATAGGGTCAAGGTCATAAATACAGGGTAAGGTTTGGGGCTAAGGTCAATATTACAGGGGAAGATATGGGGTCAGGGCCAATAATACAGGGGGTTGAGGCCAAGGTCACTGTTACAGGGGGAGATATAGGGTCAAGGTCATAAATACAGGGTAAGGTTTGGGGCCAAGGTCAATGTTACAGGGGAAGATATGGGGTCAGGGCCAATAATACAGGGGATGGGGTCAAGGTCATTGTTACAGAGGGCGATATGAGGTCAGGGCCAATAATACAGGGGGTTGAGGCCAAGGTCATTGTTACAGGGGGAGATTTGGGGTCAAGGCCAATAATACAGGGGATGAAGGTCATAATTAAAGGGGGAGGTCAATAACCCATAAATCAGGATAAGGTTTGGGGCCAAGGACATAATTACATGGGGAGCTATAGGGTCAAGGTCATAATTACAGGGGGAGGTATAGGGTCAAGCCCATAAATCAGGATAAGGTTTGAGGCCATGGTCATTATTACAGGGAGAGATATAGGGTCAAGGACATAATTACAGGGTGAGGTATAGGGTCAAGGTCATAATTACAGGGGGAGGTATAGGGTCAAGCCCATAAATCAGGATAAGATTTGGGGCCACGGACATAATTACAGGGCGAGATATAGGGTCAAGGACATAATTACAGGGTGAGGTATAGGGTCAAGGTCATAATTACAGGGTAAGATTTGGGGCCAATGTCATAATTAAAGTGGGAGGTAAAGGGTTAAGGTCATCAATACAGAGCAAGGTTTGGGGCCAAGGTCATAATTACAGGGGGAGGTGATTGTTATAGGGGGAAATGTTGGATCAAGGCCAATAATCCAGGGGGGTTGTGGTCAAGGTGATTGTTAGGTGGGGGGTAAAGGGTCAAGGTCATAAGTAAAGTTTAGGGCCCATATATACCGGGTAAGGTTTTGGCTATGGTCATAAATACAGGGGGAGGTATAGGGTCAAGGTCATAAATACAGGGGGAGGCATAGGGTCAGTGCCATAGATACAGGGTTAGATTTGGGGTCAAGGTCATAATTACAGGATAAGGTTTGGGGCCAAGGTCATAATTAAAGTGGGAGGTAAAGGGTCAAGGTCATAAATACAGGGCAAGGTTTGGGGCCAAGGTCATATTTACAGGGGAAGGTATAGGGTCAAGCCCATAAATCAGGATAAGGTTTGGGGCCACGGACATGATAACAGGACGAGATATAGGGTCAAGGACATAATTACAGGATGAGGTATTGGGTCAAGGTCATAATTACAGGGTAAGATTTTGGGCCAATGTCATAATTAAAGTGGGAGGTAAAGCGTCAAGGTCATTAATACAGGGCAAGGTTTTGGGCCAAGGTCATAATTACAGGGGGAGGTATAGGGTCAAGCCCATAAATCAGGATAAGGTTTGGGGCCACGGACATAATTACAGGGTGAGGTATAGTGTCAAGCCCATAAAACAGGATAAGGTTTGGGACCAAGGACATAATTACAGGATGAGGTATAGGGTCAAGATCATAATTACAGACGGAGGCATAGGGTCAAGCCCATAAATCAGGATAAGGTTTGGGGCCAAGGACATAATTACAGGGTGAGTTATAGATTCAAGGTCATGATTACAGGGGGAGGTATAGGGTCAAGCCCATAAATCAGGATAAGGTTTGGGGCCAAGGACATAATTACAGGATGAGGTAAAGGGTCAAGGTCATAATTACAGGGGGAGGCATAGGGTCAAGGCCAATAATTACAGAGGGAGGTATAGGGTCAAGCCCATAAATCAGGATAAGGTTTGGGGCCAAGGACATAATTACAGGATGAGGTATAGGGTCAAGGACATAATTACAGGGGGGGGGGGTATAGGGTCATGCCCATAAATCAGTATAAGGTTTTGGGCCAAGGTCGTAATTACAGGGGGAGGTATAGGGTCAAGGTCATAAATACAGTTTAAGGTTTCGGGTCAAGGTGATAATTATAGGGGGAGATGTTGGATCAAGGCCAATAATACAGGGGGGGGGGGCTGGGTGGTCAAGGTGATTGTTAGGGGTGGGGGGGAAATAGGGTCAAGGTCATAAATACAGTGGAGTTTTAGGGTCAGTGCCATAAATACAGGGTTCGGTTTGGTGTCAAGATCATAATAATAGGGTAAGGTTTGGGGCCAAGGTCATAATTACAGGGGAGATATAGGGCCAAGGTCATAATTACAGGGGGAGGTATAGGGTCAAGGTCATAATTACAGGGGGAGGTATAGGGTCAAGGTGTTCAATACAGGGCAAGGTTTGGCGCCAAGGTCATGATTACAGGGGGAGATATAGGGTCAAGGTCATAATTACAGGGAGTGGTATAGGGTCAAGGTCATAAATACAGGGTAAGATTTGGGGTTATCTTCATGAATATAAGATAAGACCTGAGGTCAAGGTAATTAAGCCTACATTTCAACATGTATTAAGATCACTCTTAAAATAGACATTGGGTGACCCTTAGATGACAGTGCAAATTTGCATAAGTATCCATTGTTTATCTAAACTATAATTTAAATCTTTGACAATCTATGATATTACCACGGTCAAACAACATCATTTGTTCAGATAGACATTGTCTAAATGGTTACATTATTTAAATGTTCCAGTTGTCTGAACCAGTGTACATACTGTAAGACAAAGCATGCCCGTGGAGAGCTGGGCAGCTACAGACCAGAGGAGATTGTAGCCAGGGCCAAACAGTCATTCGAAGGTAAGGATTCACCATGGTGGTAGTACAGGAACTGTATGTGAAAAAAAATCTTTTCCATGCAATAATTCAAATTTCCATAGGATACATCAGCGATTTTACATCCTGGCTTTAGTTTAGAAGGTAAAGTGTCAAGTTCACTCTCTACACTTATTTCTATGTGATAATTAAAATCTTATTAAAAATATTGACTTATAGGATTGCAAAAGGTCGAAGGTCAAGGTTACATTTACCTTAAATAGAAATATATTAATTTTCATATTCGAAAGAGGGTGTTGTTGAAATATGGCTGACATCAGAAGATCTTGGGGCATATGGACATGACATTGGTGTGACCTTACCAGAGTTGCTATGGCAACTAGTGGAGGTCATACCGGAAGGAGCTAGAATGAGGCTGGGAATGACTAATCCTCCATACATCTTGGAACATCTCGAGGTATACCAAAAATACAATATCAAATTTTAATGAATTCTACTTTTAAATAGTATTGTATTTTTCTATCAAAGATTTCTAGGTCACCTGACTATAGGTTATGATGACCTATTGCAATAGTCTTTTGTTCGTCGTCTGTCGTGTGACGTCTGTAAACATTTACTTGTGAACACAATAACATGAGTAAATATGAACCAAGCTTAATGAAACTTTGTATGTAGACTAGCAAGATTTTGAACAAGTTCAAAAATCAGCTTGATTCGGCAGTAATTTACAGAGTTATTGCCCTTTGCACTAAAAGTTATTGTTGGACATGTGAACATGATAACTTGAGTAAATATGAACCTAGCTAAATGAAATTTGTATGTATACTAATATTGGAAAGATCTCGCATGAGTTCGAAATTCACCTTGATTTGACTGTAATTTACAGAGGTATTGCCCTTCCCACTAATAATTATTATTGGACCTTGTGAACACGATAACTTGACTAAACATGCACTCAGGTTAATGAAACTTTGTCTTTAGACTAACATTCGAAAGATCTCGAACGAGTTTGAAAATCGGCTTGATTCGACTGTAACTTTTAATTAGTGAACCATGTAAACATGATAATTTAAAAAGTAAATATGTACCAAGCTTCATGAAACTTTGCATGTAGACTAACTTCGGAAATATCTCCAACAAGTTTGAAAATCAGCTTGATTCGACTATGATTTACAGAGTTAATGCCCTTTACACTAATAAGTATTTTAAGACATTGTGAACACAATAAGTTGAGTAAATATGCACCCAGCTTAATGAAACTTTCTATGTAGACTAACATTGGAAAGATCTCGTATGAGTTTGAAAATCAGCGTGATTCAACTGTAACTTACTGAGGTACTGCTCTTTGCACAAATAATTATTATTGGACCTTGTGTACATGATAACTTGAGTAAATATGCACATAGCTTCATGAAACTTTGTGTTTAGACTAAAATTGAAAAGATCTCGGATAAGTTTGAAATTCAGCCTGATTTGATCATAAATTACAGAGTCATTGCCCTTTGCAATAATAATTATTGAACCTTGTGAACATGATAACTTGAGTAGATATGAACCAGGCTTAATGCCCTTTTACACTAATAATTATTATAGGACCTTTTGAACACGATACCTTGAGTAAATATGCACCCAGCTTAATGAAACTTTTTATATAGACTAACATTAGAAAGATTTGGGAAAAGTTCGAAAATCATCTTGATTTGACTTTAACTTAATTACAGAGTTATGAGCTTTGCAATAATAATTATTGAACCTTGTGAACACGGTAATGTGAGAAAATAGCACCAAGCTTATTGAAACTTTGTATGTAGACCAATTGATCTATTGTCCTATTTTTTTTTATAAAAGACATCAGTTGGCTAGTAAATTGCCTAACTAATTGTATCAAATATCAGGTAAACCTTAAGGCCCATAGGCCTCTTGTTTTAAATATGGATTATTTCTGTTACTAAATTTTGAACTGAAAATTGATGTTACAGGAGATAGCCAAAGTCCTAAAGCACCCTCGTGTATACGCCTTCCTCCATGTACCAGTCCAATCGGCTTCAGACAGCGTCCTCATGGATATGCGACGCGAGTATTGCCAAGCTGACTTTCGACAAGTGGCAGATTTTCTTAAAGCCAAGTATGCAAAGCTATGTCTTTCTTCTCTCTACATTATATATTAGACTATTTTCTTTACCATGAGGTACTTTTATCACAGTATTCCTAGTAAGACATTGGCTTTGCATATTGTTTAACTCTAAGAATTCAGGCTAATCTAGTTATAATTACAAATTTTATATATGAATTATCAGTTTAACTGACCTGATGTTTATATGATCTTTTAACAATCTTATTTACCTGATGTTTGTTTCAGTGTGCCAGGTGTTACCATAGCTACAGATCTTATCTGTGGATTTCCCACGGAGACAGAGGAAGTGAGTATTACTCTGGGCCATGTCACTATCATCCGAATGATTTTGTGACTCTGAAAGTTTCATGTATGAGACATATAGCTCTGGAAATCTTGATAAGGAGTAAAACAGAAATATTGAGTACTGTAAATTTCTACAGAGGAGTTACCAGGGGTGACAGGGAAGATATGGAGGGCTAAAATTCTTGACTGTGTTTGTTTCAGGACTTCAAAGAAACCATGAAGTTAGTAGAAGACTACAGGTTCCCAAGTTTATTTATTAATCAGTTTTTCCCGCGACCTGGAACGCCAGCAGCTAAAATGCCTAGAATCCCTCCACCACAGGTATGTATGTAGAGTTTAGTTTGTATCCTCCTTAACATCATCCTTAACATGGTGCATCATTAACTGAGCTTGCTGTTAGGATTTGAAACAAAATAAACCCAAACACTTGTACTTTTACTATTAGTACCTTCTTGATGCAATTCTTCTTTAAGTGATGATTTCACAATCTGTTAATTATCAGTTTTGTTGAGTTGCCAGTGGAACTTCTTCTTTAAGTGATGATTTCACAATCTGTTAATTATCAGTTTTGTTGAGTTGCCAGTGGAACATTTTCTTGACTGATCCCTAAGGTGGAGTACCACATTAGACAAATCTCCTGGTGAGGCCAAATAAAAAAAAAGTTTGAAATAAAGACCATGGATGTTTATGTTACAGGTGAAGAAGAGAACAAAAGCTGTGTCTGAATTGTTCCACTCCTATACCACATACGATCACAAGGTTAGTATTGTCAGAAACAGTTACCGTATTTGACCCAATAAGCGCCCAGGGCGTTTAAAAAAATGAAAAAAAATGTAAAGGTGCTAATAAGACAAAATTATTGTAAATCTATACACAAAACCGTATTTGACCCAATAAGCGCCCAGGGCGTTTAAGAAATTGAAAAAGAAAATGTAAAGGTGCTAATAAGACAAAATTATTGTAAATCTATACAGTTTTGTGTAGTTTTGGTCTTTATTTATGCCTTGGCAATTGAAATTGAGGCCTCAAAAAGGGAGAGGGGCACCTATAGGGACATGGGCTCTTATTGGGTCGAATATGGTATAGGCTTTTAGTGTGCTTAATGAAAAGAGTAATTGAAAATATGTTTTCATGGTAAGTAGAGATCAATTGGCTTTGTGGGTCTGTAGATAATTAAAATAGCTTTTACTGGATTCTAGCAGTTCAGAGCGGCTTTGATGAATGATTTAACACTTCTAAAGGCTCATGTTGTCATCAACACCATCTACATGATAACCAGAATGCATCACTTGTAGCTGTGTAACATGAAATTAATCAAACTTGCAAAATACATAATTTGACATCCTTCCAGCTGAAAGGCTCATGGTAGATCTACGAGTTTGATAATTTCCATATAATATTGCTGACCACTCATAAAATATCCCTGTGATAGGATACAGGACTATGTGATCTTTTACTTACAGATGGGAGAAGTACAGGATGTCCTGGTAACAGAAATCTCGCATGATAAACAGTATTTTGTCGGTCACAATAAATTTTATGATCAGGTAAGGTTGGGATTTTGTTTGTTTAAAACACAAACTGTATCTATATACATGTAATTGATATTTACTGTTTATATTGCTGACTGTAGGTGACAAGTTTTGGAGAAAACTGACTAAATGATATATGAAGTTTATGCTTTTCATCCTTGTCCAAGGAATTGGGAGCAAAGATTGTTTTCTGTCTCCATATTGTATTGTTCTGAATTGATAAGAAAGTGAAGCGTAGCGTTGATATTCTACAGACATTTCTAGTTTTATCATCAGTTGTAATTATGTCCCCCAAACGAAGTGGGGGGACATATTGTTTTTGCTCCCTTTCTTATTATTATTATTATTAGTTTTATTCTTATTTCTTCTGGGTTCTTCCGCTGCGAGGGTTTACGCAGCTTTTCTCAGAAACTACTTGGCCGATTATCACGAAACTTCACATACATATTCATTAGGGTGTGGGATTGTGCTTAAAGGATTTTTTTCCCAACCGGAAGTCCAAGATGGCCGCCAGGGCCCATTTCCTGTTTTCAAGTTTCGGTCTCCAATCTCGATGAAAATTGGTCTATGGGGGTTTTAAGGGATGGCGAACAACATGAAAACATTTTTGTGAAGATTTTTGGTATTCCAAGATGGCTGCTGGCCCACTTCCTGTTTTCAGGTTTCTGTCTCCGATCTCAAAGAAAATTGGTATATAGGGGTTTTAAGGGATGGCGAACAACATGCAAAGGTTTTCGTAAAGATTTTAGTATTCCAAGATGGCCGCTGGCCCACTTCCTGTTTTCAGGTTTCGGTCTTCTATCTCAATGAAAATTGGTATATAGGGGTTTAAGGGATGGCGAACAATATGAAAACCTTTTCGTGAAGATTTTTGGTATTCCAAGATGGCTGCTGGCCCACTTCCTGTTTTCAGGTTTCGGTCTCCGATCTCAAAGAAAATTGGTATGTAGGGGTTTTAAGGGATTTCAAACAACATGCAAACATTTTCGTAAAGATTTTAGTATTCCAAGATGGCTGCTGGCCCACTTCCTGTTTTCAGGTTTCGGTCTTCTATCTCAATGAAAATTGGTATATAGGGGTTTTAAGGGATGGCGAACAACATGCAAAGGTTTTCGTAAAGATTTTGCTATTCCAAGATGGCCGCTGGCTCATTTCCTGTTCTTCAGGTTTCGATCTCCGATCTCAATGAAAATTGGTCTACAGGGGGGTTTTAAGGGATGGCGAACAACATAAAAACATTTTCGTAAAGATTTTTGGTATTCCAAGATGGCCGCTGGGCTCACTTCCTGTTTTTATATTTTGGTCTCTGATTTCAATAAAAATTAGTATATAGGGGTATTAAGGGATACTGATCAATATGATAAAAAATTTAAAAGATTGTCGCTGGGCAAACTTCCTGTTTTCAAATTTTCGTCAGCAATTCATTGAAAATTAGTAAATGGGGGTTTTAACTTAAAATTTTAAGGGATGCCATACAGTCATGATTACTGCCAAATCAATTTCTCTGAAAATAGCCTTGTATTAACGTATTTTTGCGCATATAGTGCACACTTTTTTCAGATTTGTTGCAATTGGGGGTGCGTTTGGGGGACTATGTATTGGTGTCCATTACAATGAATACTTGTTAATTATTGGCATTTCTAACCTATAGGGTATGTTGAACTACACCTATAATTGTTGTCTTCAAGCAATGACATTTGTATTGCATTTTTTGACACTTTATATCAATAACTTATCACACAGTTATATTTTTAATGTATTTCGACTGTATTTGAAAGCAATGCATATGCTGTATTATAATCTTGATTTGTACATTATCAATTTCAATCTTTGTCGTATCCCTCTCAATATTTTCTTTTTTTTAAGGTTTTAGTTCCACAAGATGAGGATTTCATGGGAAAATTGGTTCGTGTGCAAATTGTTGAAACTGGAAAACATTTCTTGAAAGGAAAAGTATTATCTAAGGAAGAAATAATGCATCCGTCTGTTCCTCCACCGCTAAAGAAGGGACAGGTTTCTGGTGTCCCGAGTAGTGAACAGGTATGACTATTTTACAGTCTGAATAAAATCATTTGTATCTGACATGGATTATGAAACGTCATGAACAATTATTTAACAATGACAATTAATGATTGGATTAGATAACATTAACATCACTGAGAGAAAAAATTTACATCGAGTGAGAAATATATTGTTATCAGTCCTTAAGTACTGACTATACTTTGTCACTAGAGGAGGAAATAGTGTTTACCATATCTGTCCCGTCCCGTCATGTTCAGTTCAGTTCTCCCCATCCTGATTTTTATATGGATTGAGAGAATCTCAGATATTTCTTGTTTAGACTATCCCTTGTACCTACCTGCAGCTATCCGATTTTGGATGGATTGAGAGAATCACACAGATATTTCTAGTTTACATTATCTCTGGTACCTACGTGTAGCTATGCTGATTTTGTATGGAATTAGAGAATCTTAACAGATATTCCTAGTTTACATTATCCCTGGTACCTATCTGTAGCTATGCTGATTTTGTATGGATTGAAAGAATCCCAGAGATAGTTCTAGTTTACATTATCTCTGGTACCTACCTGTAGCTATACTAATTTTGTATGGATTGAGAGAATCTCACAGATATTTCTAGTTTACATTATCTCTGGTACCTACCTGTAGCTATCCTACAATGATGATAAGTTACTTCTTTTTACAGGAAAACGACAGCTTTGTGAAACAGACATTTAAGTTCCTGTCCCTGGCCTGTTTGGTTCTCGCCATCGCATGGAGACTTCAGAGTATAATACTCAGTGCTACTTGAGGAAGACATAAATCTTAGGATCCAATTAATTAATTATATACTGTAACAGCTTCAACTGCTGTTCTGAAATACATGTATGTGGAAGATGTTGAAAAGTGATCTACGGAAGCGTATTAGGCTCACATAGGAAAATATTTTTCTGGATAACCAAAATGTTTTATTTGACGGTCGCCAAATAACTATCTGGCGGCCTCCAAAAATTTATCTGGTGGCCGCCATATAATTATATGGGGGCCGCCAAATAAAACATTTTCGTTATCCTATAAATATACTCCTATGTGAGCCTTATACGCTTCCAAAGAATACATGTATGTGCAAGATGTTGAAAAGTGATCTGTTTTGGTGTAACACATTTCATTATTTTGAAGAAAAAAAACTAGTTTCTCTCATCATAGAAATTGAACATATTATTTTGTCATACAGAAAACTTTTCAATTATTGGTTTATATTTTCAAAAGACATACCAAATTGAAGAAAATCAAAGGGAAAAAAAACACTAAAATTTAAGCATCATATCTGAAGACTGCTTCATACCCATGTGGCGCCATTTTAAGTGACAAAAGTAGTTCTACTTACTATCACGATTCTGGATGAATTCTGTTTTGTTCAAAGAGTTCTTGCCCTTTTTTCTTTCATTGTCATTGGGAATGCGGATAGGGTTTGATGAAATTATGTAGGCAACCATATTTTAATAAGGAATTACATTGTTATTTGAATAAACTTGAAAGGAAACTTATTTTGTATACTCTTATAACTATGTGTATAGATAATTTTAAGAAACAGATATAAGAATTCTTAAGATATTAAGATCCTAAATGATTTACAACAATAGAATAAGTTATGGTGTAAATAATGGCAAAAACTCCATAGAAGAAACCATTTGGTTGTGAATGCTTCCAGAAACATCTTTATGGCGTTAAAATTTCATTTTATGCCCCTTAACAAGGAACCTTTTAGTCCATTTAAGTTATTCCAGAAAAAGAAAAACATCTACCCCGTCGTTCCAGGCATCCGGTTAGGTTTCAGGCTAAGCTTATTCAATGGGACATTACAATAACCAGGACTTCAGGTTGTGGTAAGGACTACTAGTATTGCACTCTACCTGTCTCAATCAAGCATTAGAACCAGACAACGCACAGAATCAATATACCGTATTTTCCCTAATGAGGGCGCCAGGCGCGTGTAAATGGCTGAGGGGGCGCCGTTATTTGAGACCATTAGTATCAGATATTCAGTCATTGGTTTGTGAGCCCTTTGTGATGCTCCTTGAGTTGTCTAAACTGTTAAGTCTTTTGTCACCAGTTTGTTATATCATCTGTTTTTGAAAGTAGATGTTGGTTCTGTTTAAAGCTGCTCCACAGCTGACAAATGGTATTTTTCACTATCAAAAACAGGAGCAGACGATTTAGTACTTTTCTTCAGTTACAAAAATTACTTACTTTACACTATAACCACTCTTGAAAAGTTTGACCTTTTAATTTTACAACAAGTTAAAATTATGAAAAATAATTAATTGCATCCCCAAAAAAATTCTGTGGCACTACATCATATATGGAACGAAGTACTGATTGCGCATGCACCAAAGGAAAAACAAATTATTTTATATTATTTTTTTTTGTATTAATCACATATATTTATATACATGATTAACACCAATTATTGTTCAAATGATGAATATCATTTATGCTCTGTCTGCGGTGGAGCATCTTTAAGTAATATAACTAAACCAAACATAAATCTGAACACCTAACTCAGGTTGATGTGGTTATTGTTTGTAAAATAAAGCATTGACAGCAGTACTTACGTTATCTTTGTATTATCTTAGCATTATTAGATGGCAGACTGTTAAAATTCTCCATGGCCTGTATGTCAGTTCATCAGGGTTCCTGCTTAGCTCTCAGCATGGAGGACGCAGGACAACTGTGGTCTACATGATGCTACTGTGTAGGGTGTACATTTCTCACCAAATCATATGTATTTGTTAAGTTATAGTTACAAACCATGGGAAAGAGCACCAGGGCCCATTTTCATGAACATTCCTTAACTTTAAGGAATCTCTTAACTTAAAATTCACCATAGGAAAGCATTACAGATTTTGAGGAGGATCCTTAAGTTAAGTTTTTTTCCTTAACTTCTGTAATGCTTTCTTATGGGGAATTTTAAGTTAAGGAATTCCTTAAAATTAAGGAATGTTCATGAAACTGGGCCCAGGCCATGGTAAAGCCCTAATAATGGTAAGTATAACCAAAACAAACGCTAGACGGAGATCTATCGGCACCATACAATCGACTATAACATATCGCATGTAGTCAACTGGAGAAACAACACGCAAATAGATTTCGAAATTTGTGTGTGAAGTATCTCTACCTAATTATTATGTAACAGGAATTAGCCGATTCGTTGATCCCTCCAAGGCCGCTTCTCAAAGACAATAGACAAACTTCTTTTTAGTCTATCAATTTATATAGGTAGAACATGTTTAAAATTACATTACAGTTTTGGCCTTCCTCTAAGTCTCTCTTTCTCTCAAAGTCGCTAGTGTAGTAGGAGATAGCTTTACAGCATTGTAATTGACATATGACGAATATACGGGCGCGTTGACTGGTCAGATACAATCATAGTTTTAAATATAGAAACGTAGAATGACCGGATGTACCACCTCGGTATATAGTATTAGTAAATGGGAGATAACTCCACGAATTCTGAGGAAATATTCATCTTATTTAGAATTAAGTTACTTTCTCTTTGACTCATTTATGTATAGGTATATAAAAACCTATTGAATACATATATAATATCCAAAAATCCCAAGCCATGATGTTAGGCTAAGTACCTTGCCGTATCAGTGTATGCTGCTGTCGCTGGCTGAGCAAATCTGACAAGACAGTTGAAATCGCGCGCTTATATAAACTTTCCAGCGATCACGTGACCGAATCTGACCAATCGCCGCTTGTCCGGCGCCGTACAATAATCTCTTCGCCGGACAACAAAATCAATGACATGACGAGATATCTAAATAATTAACTATCGCATGTCCGTTTGATCTACGATTAATTTACACATAATAAAGTACTAGAATATGACGTGTCCGTCAGAATTTACAAAAAAACAATGTTTCTACTAACTTGTCCGGCACTTTGGTATAGATACTATTATAGTACCGGAAGTACACTGATGCTCTCTGACATGAAATATAGTCCGCAAACTTTACTCTAAATGTATGCGTTACACAACGCATTGTTCTCACACTTTGATACAACATTCTTTCAAATCACTCTTACGATATTACTATATAATATAATAAGTTATTTAGCAAGGCTTTCCTTATCCCTATTCTGCTACTTAGTCACTACGTAAACAAAGATGGCGCCCGCGAATCGGACAACTCTGGTAATCGCGCATAGACTGACGATAATGCCTCAGTTACACCTCACAGGTTGTAGTATCAGGATGAGAATCCAATATCACAAGTATGTATAAGTCCTTCCAACTGACGAAAGTCTATTTTGATATAAAATAAGAAGTTTAACAGACTTTGTTACTCCGACTCCTTTCAGTTCACAAATCCATGTCGTCCATGAAAATCCACTTAGATGCATCACAGCTGGGATTATCGGTAAACTATTTCTATTATATGAATATATAGGTAAAATCTATGTCCTGACTTCCCAACATTCCCCATGTACATTAATTTGGTATCCTAAGCTCTAAATAACGATCAGAATCTCTCATGACACACACGCACATTGCAAATGGCCAGAGTATAAACATTACTGGTAAATACAAGTCCTACGTTTATTACAACTTCCCCCCTCCCAAGCTGAAAATTCTCCCGAATTTTATCTATTATGAAAGTTCTGGTTAATTTCAGATATTCCTCCACCATCCACGATAAGTTCACAGTTCCTTAGACACAATTCCTGTTAGGGTCTCATCGAGGTGGAGGGCAGACTGTACCTTAAACACAGCTCCCATTGTTGTCTCATCGAGGTGGAGGGCAGACTGTACCTTAAACACGGCTCCCATTGTTGTCTCATCGAGGTGGAGGGCAGACTGTACCTTAAACGCAGCTCCCATTATTGTCTCATCGAGGTTGAGGGCAGACTGTACCTTAAACACAGCTCCCATTGTTGTCTCATCGAGGTTGAGGGCAGGCTGAACCTTAAACACAGCTCCCATTGTTGTCTCATCAAGGTTGAGGGCAAACTGTACCTTAAACACAGATTAAAGGCGTAACGTTACCCCAGCCACATCTAATATGCCAACAAGATAGTCTGTGGACTGGTCCCTAATCGATGATGAGGCTTCAACCTGTCTCGGGAACAGCAGTTGATCTGGAGAGTGCTGACGAGAGTTAACGATCTCCCTCAAGGCCTCATATGCATAGTAGCGAGATTTCCTGGTCACCCCTTCTACTGGCGGCAGATCTGTTCCGGGTAGGCCCACATATTATACTTGTCAAGAATATCTCCCCGACTGCGTGGTACCACGACTTCGTCAGTCACGCCTCTCTCGAGTGTCATGGCTGCAAACTCCCAGGCCCTCAGCTTCTGGTCTGCTGTGAACGATTTCCAACCAAGAGGCGGCCATCTAATGGAGGATATCACTGTTTGTTTCTCAGTCCAAGATCTTCTCGAAGGAGCAACTAATGGCATGCACCCCGTTCTTAACATGTGCTGCGCTCTCATTCCATCGCAGTTTGGTTGGTGACGACCATTCTCTTCGTTGGCCACTCCCTTGCATCTACTTGGGTTGTCAGCTGCTGGTACACTACTGTCGCTAATGTTGGCTGGTGTAGCGCTTGGTGTTGGAATGCGACGGAGGTCGAGGACTGTCTCCTGGCTGCCACCATCCTCGGACCTGCTGACTGGACGACTTAAATCAAGTACAGCGGTACTGGTCAAGTCTTGCGGCTCAGAAGATAGCTTGGTTTCCGCCTTCTGCAAAACTACTGGTTTAATTGCTGCTGTCTCTGGGCTTCCACTGCCTCTACTGGCCTAACAACCGGTCTTGTCTCAGATGAATCACCATCCACACTGAGGTCCATAACTTCCTCATGGGAGTCATCTGGGAGATTGGCTTCTTGCGTAGATGGACAAGCGACCTCGCACACGTCTCCTGCAGTTTGGCTTTGATTCTCATTGAGTTGTTAGTCCCTTTCCCCGGCGGCCTCTGCAGTGAGCACTCCGTTTTTATCTCCACTTGATTCAACCCTTGGTTCCACCCTCCTTCTATTTGCTGGGGACGGACTGCCATGACGACGGCGAGCGACCGGAATTGATATCTCACCCTGCATGAGAGTCTTGATGGCCTTGGGGGCTATACCCAGCACCGCCGATAGTTTAAGCTGGAGAGCTGTTTGACTTTCTTTCAGTACCTGCCGGACTGGTGTACTGGACAGCGTTGAAGGAACTGTCGTTGATATCCTCCGGGCGAGGCTGGCCATGGTCGTGCTGTTCTGTAGAGCCTTCTCTTCCAGCTCAATGGACCAGAAGGTCCTCTGGTCCCGGGAATACATCTCTACCTTGGCGTGGCGGCTCGTTAAAGATATATGCCCAATAATAACATCCGGGGCACCTATCTGGGGGTTGGAAGGTGAATATGCACTGGTGTCTTCGTCGTAGTCCGGCACAAACTGGCTCTCGGTCGATGGCGACCTCTGGAGTCGGGGGGACGTGTCCCAACCTGACCGGAATGATGTCTGCGTCTTGTCTGTCTTCCGGCATTTTCGAAGCCAATCCAGAACAGCTTCCCTAGCCAGCAACGCCTCAGGAGATTCCCACCAAGTAGGGGTGACTACTCTTCTGTAGTCCTCCGGGTGGACGTACAACCAGAACCCGTTGGCCTCTGTCAGGAAAGCATCTAATGTGGCTTTCAAAAACGTCTTATGCTTCTTCTGACAATGGGGCTGTAGATCTGCTACTCTTCGGAATGTTTTCTCCTCGTCGTAGCACCAGGGGCATACTACTCGTAGTACAGAGTGTGGTGACGACATCAAGTGAGTCTTTAGATCTCGGTTTGAAGGAAATGATGTGTGTGATGAGCACAACCAGCAGGTGAACACCTTCGTAACAGTTGAAGTCATCTGTGAATGAGCTACAATTGATCTTTAAGTTAATTTCATCAATCTAACCTAACGCATCCCTAAGGTGGTACATCTTCGGGTAAGCTACTCAACGAGATTCTTCGTTACACGGATTTGATACATCTACACGGCGTGGACGAAGAGGAAGGCTGGTTAATACAATCATACAGTATATCAGCTACATATTTACAACAAAATAAAACGCGTGGCAATTCTTTACTCCCCTCTAGCTTCAAGCTTTATATGACTAACTGTTCGGCTATCCAACGTCATTATGGACCTGCCGAGCCGGATGAGACCCGACTGGGTGATCAAGCCAGTCGCACATCCATCGAGAGCTCTCTTTTTCTCTAGCGTGTGCGCGGCACCTAGGCATACAGTCAATACTTCCGAGCTAGAATAGAATTCCACCTCATGCGTTCAATACGGCAAGCCCAGTCCGTAACTGTCTTCCGTCAACAAATAAATACTGCAACTGCGTCACTCCGTTGCTCTAACCTCCCTCACCAATTTCTTAATCCACACCGGCAATGATCGTCCTTTATATGGAAGCAGGCGGTCAACATGGTACAAGTTTGGTTGCTTCTTCGCTGACCTCTGGACCTTATATGTCGTATCATCAATCCTTTCCAGGATTACACAAGGACCCTTCCATGCACATGTCAGCTTCTTACAAACACCTGTCTTCTGTAATGGCTCATACAGCCAAACAACTTGACCAACATCCAACCCATGTCTCCTACTGGCTCGTACATCATATTGTCTCTTCTGATATTCACTGCTCCGTTTCAATGCTTTACGGGCCACCTCGTGAGTCTTGCTAAGAGTTTTCTGTAAGTTAAGAACATATTCATTTTCATCATCTTTATTATCTGTCTGAATTTCAGGTTGGGCGACAACAGCTTGCAGAGGCATCACAATCTCTCGACCAAAGACCATCATGTTTGGAGTCCTGTGGGTACTGCTGTGAACTGACGACCGATAGGCCATCATGACCTGTGGCAACAACTCATCCCATGTGGACTGTTTCTTCTCACAGTACATTGTCAACATAGCTGTCAGTGTTCGATTAAAGCGTTCAACATTTCCGTTACTCTGTGGTCTGATACTTGTTGTTCTTGTTTTGTCTATTTTCAGGAGCTTACACATCTGCTGGAAAGTCTCAGACTCGAAATTCCTACCCTGGTCTGAGTGTATCTGGAGTGGAGTTCCAAACCTACAAATGAATTCATCAACAAACACCCTACACACCGTTATAGCTTTCTGGTTTGGCAGAGGATACGCCTCTGTCCACTTTGTGAAACAATCACAAACTACTAGAATGTATCTGTTATTCTTGTTTGTCAAAGGCAACGGACCCAGGATATCAATTTCAATTCTCTCCATAGGTCCACCGGAAATAAATTGTCTCATAGGAGCAGGTTTGTTGTTTCTTCCTGTCTTACGTGCAAAACATCCGCAGGTCCTGCAATATTCTTCAACAGTTGCTTTCATATTTGGCCAATAGAATGCGGTTTTTATTCTCTCTAAAGTTTTCTCAACTCCTAAATGACCAGCTGTTGGAACATCATGATAAAATTTCAAGACTTCCAGTTTGAGGAACTACAAGTTGAAGGTAAGATTCCCCATTGTCATTCAGCCACTTCCTGTATAGCATGCCAGATCTAATCTCAAGTCGTTCCCACTGGCGCCACAAACATTTCACATCGCTTGTCATCCCAGAGATGCTGCTCCATTCAGGTCTGACTTCATCAGCTTCCTTATGAACCATTATCGTGGATATCTTTGGATCCTGAAGTTGGAGTTGGTGAATAACTTCTGGTTCCCAACCTGTCAGCAGAGCTTGATTGCGAATAGTCTCCTGAATTTGTTTGCTTTTGTGACCCCTGGTAACAGCTTTGACATAGTTACATTCCTCTACATCACCACACTCCTCTGCGCCATGTTCGTCATCCAAGCTTTGCTGACGTCTACAGGTGTTGCATGGGCGCCTAGAAAGAGCATCGGCATTTGAGTGTTTAAGTCCAGGACGGTGTACCACTGACAAATCGTATGTAGCAAGTTCCTGTAACCATCGAGCTACCTGGCCGGTAGGGTTCTTCAGATTCCTCATCCATGTTACAGCTGCATTGTCCGTCCGCAGGAGTATTTCCTGGCCATACAAGTAGGAATGATTATTCTTCAGGGCGCAAACTAAAGCCAACAGCTCCTTTCTAGTGATACAATACCGCTGTTCATGATTGTTCATAGATTTACTGAAGTAGGAAATTACCTTCTCTGTGCCATCCTGAAGCTGAGACAGAACTGCTCCAACTGCATGATCACTAGCATCAGTGTCGAGGATGAATCCTACACCGGGGATAGGATATGATAAAATTGGTGGAGAAACCAAGGCTGTCTTTAGCTGTTGAAAAGCTTATTCATGATCATCGTTCCAGTGATACTTTTGGTTCTTTTGACTTATCTTGTGTAACGGGCGGGCAATGTTAGCAAACCCTTTAACGAAGCGACGATAATAGCTGCATAGTCCTAAGAAGCTACGTACTTCTTTTGTGCTAGTGGGTCTGGGCCAATTCTGAACTGCATAAACCTTTGCTGGATCTGTGTGTATTCCTTCTTCAGAGACAACATGGCCTAGGACTTGGATGTGTTTTTGGAAGAAATGACATTTGGATGGTTTTAGCTTTAAATTGGCATTGAGTAGTCTCACAAAGACAAACTCAAGTCTTGATAGGTTCTGCGCAAAACTGACAGCTGGTACAATAATATCATCCATATACAGCAAGCAAATTTCCCACTGGAGTCCACGCAATACATCCTCCATGAGTCTTTCGAATGTGGATGGTGAGTTTGCCAGACCAAAAGGCATAACTTTAAATTGGTACAATCCTTGACTGGTGGAAAAGGCTGTTTTCTCTTTATCCTCTTCATTCATGCCTATCTGCCGAAATCCCGAATTAAAATCCATGCAACTGAACCACTTTGCTCCAGATAGAGAATCCAGACATTCGTCAATCCGAGGCAAAGGGTATGCGTCTTTTACTGTGACATAATTCAGTTTCCGATAATCCACACAAAACCGAGTACTACCATCCTTTTTTTTAAACTAGAACGATAGGCGAGGACCAGGCGCTACTTGATGGTTCTACAACACCACGTTCTATCATCTTTTCCAATTCTGCTTTTTCGATGTCCCGCTTACCAAAGGGCAGTCTGCGTGTTGGTTGGCGTATGGGATGGGCAGTTCCAGTATTGATTCTATGTTGAACTCTATCTGTACGGCCAAGATCACTAGATGACTGTGAGAAGACATTCCTATATTTCGTCAGCAATAACGCCAATTGTCTTCTCTCATCAGCTGAGATGTGAACAGAGCTTCTCTCCAACAGATCTGTTAAATGCTATAGAACCTCTTGGTCACTGGAATGATTGCCATTTTACTCTGCGGGTGTCACAGCCTGGACAATATCTGGGACAGCTTCCTCATAGTAGGACTCGCAGGTTCCCAACCGCATATTTGGATACAAGGTCACAGATACACTCCCAAAGTTAACAATAGTTACAGACTTCTCTTCCATTCGAGTATTGACAATGCCTGGAAGCAAGAGTACATCTTGATTGGCAAAAGTATCCGTCGTCATCTCAATAAGTCCAGCATCAGCTAAATGAGTTGAACCCGATATAGAAATAGGTACACCAACACGTGAAAAAGGTGGAACTACGTAGTCTCAGTTGCAAAAACTTTACATACCATCTGTGTTTCTCCGCCAAGCCAACAAGGAATGTCGCCGGTGTTTGTACAAAGTGCCAATTTCCTATAATCTATCCTGGTTATGTGTTTCAGAAGAAAATCTCGTCCCAGTATGGCATCCCCATTGATGTCACAAACAGTAACGGGTGTGTGATATATGGTATCACCAATTAGGATCCCAAGTTCCGTACGGCCTGGGACTTTTACTTCATTACCATTTACATCTAACAACCTGCGTGAATTTGAGGTAAGATAGTAGTCACTGCTTAAAGAATGGAAAACGGATGTCGGGATTAAAGTAGCTGTTGAGCCGGTGTCAATCAAAAAGTTTACAGGAACAACTCCACAAAGATTTCCTTGTATGTATAAGCCATTGTCCCATTTCTTGTATGGTTCTCCAACATTTACCAGCCACATCACACTTTCGTTTCCGCTGGGCCTTTCTTCCGTCATACCTAGGCCCTCTGAGCTGACGGATGGGAGTTTCCCTGAATCTGTTGATTATTACTTGGATTCTTCTTATCAGGACAATCCCTCATGAAATGATTTGGAGATTGACAGATATAACAAGTCCTATTACCATTTGGTTGCCCGGTGCCACGGTATGACTTCTTATTGCCACTCTCAAGTCTCGCAAGTCGTTCCTCCAGCTTTTTAAGCATACTTTCTATTCCTCCAGAGTTGCTTGATCTGTCAAGGGGCCTATTGTCTTGGGAGTGTTGGGTTTGCTCACTGACTGCTCTAACTGTTGACCTCTTCTTGTCATCTTCTCCAAGAATTCCTTCGTATCTCTCCACCACCTCTACAGCTTGTTCTACAGTTTTACAATCTTTATCAATACACCGACATTTCATCTCTAAAGTAATGCTTTTATAAAGTTGATTCAAAGCTAACGCTTCCTCTGCAGTTGCACTGAGATTTACATAGGCCCGTTGTGACATCTGTCGGAGGTCATCCCCAAGGGCAGCAATAGTTTCAGTTGGTTGGCGTTTACGAGCTTCAAACCTTGACAGCCACCTATTCTGTTCTCTAGAACTCCCAAATCGTAACTCCAGCTTGTCAATAAGACTCTGGTATGTCTTCCGGTCGGCCGAAGGCAAACTGATATAAAAGGTTCGTGCTGGTCCACGAAGGCATGCTGCTAGGGCCAATACTTTCTCATTGTCTCCCCATCTTCCAAGTTCAGCACATGCATCAAAATGGGATATGTACTCCTGCCAGTCTTCAGTCCCTGTATACTTCTCGGGCTTCATCTGGATAGTCTTCCTTGGTTGGAAGCGACCACTTGGCTCTGGAATGCGATTTGGCTCTACATAGTCAGATGCGTCTTCGAAATCCTCAAATTCCACTGTTTCATCATTAGCTTTATCATCCCTGTCCCCTTGACCTTGCTCATCAGGTTCCATGTCATGTCGGAAAACTATGTCGCGATCCGGTGAGTTCGCCATCATAAATTGTAAGACTCGGATAACTATAACATAAGTTGGATAACTTTGAAAATATGTACAAAGTTCCACTACACTAGCAAGTTGTCAAGGCGATTTCCTTATCCTAGATATCATAAAAAGTCTGATATCCCACTTCTGACACCATTTGTAACAGGAATTAGCCGATTCGTTGATCCCTCCAAGGCCGCTTCTCAAAGACAATAGACAAACTTCTTTTTAGTCTATCAATTTATTTAGGTGGAACATGTTTAAAATTACATTACAGTTTTGGCCTTCCTCTAAGTCTCTCTTTCTCTCAAAGTCGCTAGTGTAGTAGGAGATAGCATTACAGCATTGTAATTGACATATGACGAATATACGGGCGCGTTGACTGGTCAGATACCATCATAGTTTTAAATATAGAAACGTAGAATGACCGGATGTACCACCTCGGTATATAGTATTAGTAAATGGGAGATAACTCCACGAATTCTGAGGAAATATTCATCTTATTTAGAATTTAGTAACTTTCTCTTTGACTCATTTATGTATAGGTATATAAAAACCTATTGAATACATATATAATATCCAAAAATCCCAAGCCATGATGTTAGGCTAAGTACCTTGCCGTATCAGTGTATGCTGCTGTCGCTGGCTGAGCAAATCTGACAAGACAGTTGAAATCGCGCGCTTATATAAACTTTCCAGCGATCACGTGACCGAATCTGACCAATCGCCGCTTGTCCGGCGCCGTACAATAATCTCTTCGCCGGACAATACAATCAATGACATGACGAGATATCTAAATAATTAACTATCGTATGTCCGTTTGATCTACGATTAATTTACACATAATAAAGTACTAGAATATGACGTGTCCGTCAGAATTTACAAAAAAACAATGTTTCTACTAACTTGTCCGGCACTTTGGTATAGATACTATTATAGTACCGGAAGTACACTGATGCTCTCTGACACGAAATATAGTCCGCAGACTTTACTCTGAATGTATGCGTTACACAACGCATCGTTCTCACACTTTGATACAACATTCTTTCAAATCACTCTTACGATATTACTATATAATATAATAAGTTATTTAGCAAGGCTTTCCTTATCCCTATTCTGCTACTTAGTCACTACGTAAACAAAGATGGCGCCCGCGAATCGGACAACTCTGGTAATCGCGCATAGACTGACGATAATGCCTCAGTTACACCTCACAGGTTGTAGTATCAGGATGAGAATCCAATATCACAAGTATGTATAAGTCCTTCCAACTGACGAAAGTCTATTTTGATATAAAATAAGAAGTTTAACAGACTTTGTTACTCCGACTCCCTTCAGTTCACAAATCCATGTCGTCCATGAAAATCCACTTAGATGCATCACAGCTGGGATTATCGGTAAACTATTTCTATTATATGAATATATAGGTAAAATCTATGTCCTGACTTCCCAACATTCCCCATGTACATTAATTTGGTATCCTAAGCTCTAAATAACGATCAGAATCTCTCATGACACATACGCACATTGCAAATGTCAAGAGTATAAACATTACTGGTAAATACAAGTCCTACGTTTATTACAATTACAAGGATAAGAAGAACACGTTGCAATTCTAGAAAAATCCAGGAATAAACAACGTAATTCATTCGAGGTGCTAGGAAACATGGACAGACATCCTGGACCGGAGAATGATAGTGAATGCCAAAAACGCTACATCATCAGTGTAAAGAAAATTTCTATGTTGTCACACCCGCAACATCATAGAAAGAACCCGTTCTAATGAATCGAAATATCAGAAGGCCTCGGATATAAGCAGACGACTTAACTTGGAAAGCAAGAAGAAATTGCATTGGAACAGTGTCAGAACAGAAGCACTTCGAACCATCTGACAGTCGGCACGATCTTTAATCCCTGTTGAAAGTCCTCTTCGTGACTCTGATATATTCAGATTTTTGATGGACGTCTCTCCAGACACGATCTCCAACATCAATGCATAGTGTCAGTAAAATTGTCCTCGGCGAGATTCCGTGATTAATAAGGAAGAAGTAAAAGGATCTTTCTCGACACGTGTTTCAAACAACCCTCGTGACTTGATAGCCAATAGGTATACGTTTATAATGCGCAGGTAACAAGACTGATAAAGCTCTTTATGTCACAATAAAGGAACGCATTCCAGCAGAAAACACGAAACGTGAATCTTATCCTCACTCTGTTCTATACTGTAGAGACCCAATTAGAGATCATCATCTGCATCATAAATCTGCGTAAAACGGTGTGATGGCTATGATTTGTTACATGATAGAGATCATTGTAGATTTTCCCATCGAACCTTAATTGTGCCTATTGCATTTTGGGATCACTCTGTAAACATCATGATCGAGAAGTGACCATCATGGCCTATTGATGACCAAAGAGATGAGTTTGATTCAGGTTTCAAATAGTAGAGTATTGAAGGGATCTTTTTTCATATAGAAACTTTCCATTTGGCTTAATTTGTGCCAATTGCATTTTGGACCGATCCCGAAATCATGACAGCTGTCATTTATCGCTGTTTCTCAGAAAGAGCCGGATAATTATCTCTTGCGTATTATATCTAGGTTCTTCCTGACACATTCTTTTACATGTATATATTGTATTTCTAGACTGTCGGAAAAAATATCGTGTCATTTTGTTTCCCTATGCTATCAAATGTGAATGGAAAAGGGAAGGATTGAAAAGCATAGAAAAGACTCATCTCTCAGCTCACCAACTTCCCACTGGGGTTTCTTGTTTAAAGTTATATGTGCCGTATCTGGGAAATATTTTGACATGCTGTTTTTGTCTACGGTAATTAATTAAAACCCACCAGGTTTGATGAATTAAGCTGTGAAAATTATTCAAGTGGACAGACAAACATATCGCGCCGTAGATGTAAATATAATCATTTTTGGGGGTGCTGCCAATGACATTTTCAGCTCTTATTTGCGCTTGGAAAATTACAACCTATGCATTGTAAGCATTGTAATTCTCCAAATGCTGGTAATTTTGGAAGGCGATGGTAATATTTAAAAAAAAAACTCGTTTTGATTTGTGAGTATGAAAATTACGGCACATACAACTTTAAGTTTCTGTTGACATAGATGTCCCGGTCAATATCCGTTTTACTCCAGATATATTGCACCCGATATAGTTTTTACTGACGGTACATTGGTACATTGAGGTTCGATAATATGCCATCGACAGTTACACATGTATTAACACTAGCGTAAACCTAATGTATATCGTAATTAATCAGGGAAAGCAAATAGATGATGCACTGAGTGGAGCTGACCAAGCAGAAGTCAGAGCATTATGTGGAATTGGTGTCGATATTTGGTCTCGATAGATCCGATCGAAGATGAGACAACGTTATAAATCATTTAATCCGTGTATAATGAACTCTCTCAAGGGGTTTGAAGTACTGGTGATTCATAAATGTAGTGTTAGTTGTAATATCATGGATTATCCCACCCATGTAGTTACAGAGTTATTACGTTTTATTGCATTAGTCAAAACGTAAATCGGAGATGCGAGAACCATGTAGTATTCACAATGTCATTTTCCTCTTAACCTACAGATGTGTTTTGTAGACGTGAAATATAGGCATAATTTTATATGGAGAAAATATTAAGATGGATGCTGTGATCCCTAATTCAAATTGCATAGATTGGTCAAAAGTTTTAGTATTTCGGGTGTACACGGATCCTTAGGAGACACTTTTAAAATACCGTGATCATAATGTTAAAGATGCTCCACCGCTGACAAATGGTATTTTTTCACTTTCAAAAACAGGAGCAGACGATTTAGTATTTTTCTTCAGTTACAAAAGTTACTTACTTTACACCATTACCATCATTGAAAAGTTTGAGCTTCTAATTTTACTTCAAGTTAAAAATATGAAAAATAATTAATTGCATCCCGAAAAAAATCCGTAGCACTATATCCTATATTGAATGAAGTAATGACTGCGCATGCTCCAAAGGCGAAATAAATTATTCTATGTTATTTTTTGTGTTAATTAGGCACATATATACACGATTAAACACTAATTATTGTTCGAATAATAAATATCATACATGTTCTGTCGGCGATGGAGCATCTTTAAAGGGACTCGAGAATCACTGTGGTACGGGCTGAGCTAGAATTCATGTTTCTATAGACGAGAATATTTGCATGGTAACAATGAGTTTCGAGTAAAAGACAACCTACCAATGTCGTAATGGTTTAACAAATAAACAAACAAATCATTAACTTTACAATATAATTTATCACAGGTACTTTATTTTTGGGATTTGACCTTGGACAGATTGGATGCCTCTATAATGCGCCACAGATCCCGGTCTAGGGTCTGTAGTTTTACTGGGCGGGCTGACCCGGTGTAGCGCAGACTTTCTCTCAATGGAGGCAGACATACACCGCTATGAGTTTTCATATTAGAAGAACACGGAATGCTGGGTAATGGGTCCTTAAATGAGCGCCATTTTAAAGGCTCCAGATGTTTAGAATCCGATATCAGTTCAACAGGCACATGTTTATTATCATTTGACACGCCATTCTTAGCTGCTTTCTCTTTTGGTTGTGATTTTTCTTTCTTCTTTCGATGCTTTTTGCTCTTTTTAGGTTTTCCTTGACGGAAGTAGCCCGTACTGTTCAGCGCTTGTTGTTCTATAGGGACTTGTAAAGTAATCCCTCCGGCCATTCCGCCCTCACGTGACGGCGTGATTATGACCTTGTCCACCATTGGCCGCTCACACAACCTTTTTTGGTCAGGTGATATCGAGTGGGCACTGTACGTGTCACGTGAGTTGTTTCTCGAAGTATGCACGAGCGCATTACTGGAACGTGGGTTTGCAGTAAGTTTGGTAACTGATATAGAGTTTGTTGCCATGAGTTCCGATTGTCGGCCGGATCTCGAATCTATGGAGTTCTCCGTTATGTGAGGTGACTTAAGTTTCCTTTCATGATCTCCGTAGCACGTTTTGTTGTCACGTGACTCACGAAAGCCGCTATCATTTTTGGCACCAGACATCACAAGAGTGTTCACGAGCTGCGCGAGATCTTGGTGACGTTCCTTGCGTTTGGCGGCGTTCTTTTTATGTCGACGTGACAATAAATCTACCACACCACTCTGAGCAACTGATCCAGAGGACCGGCTCGAACGTTTACCTTTTGTGTCACTGCCATGTATTTCTGTATCTACTTCGTCCGACTGATTACGACGGTTGTTTCGTTGCTGTGACACAACTGGTAAATGTGGCTGGTTAGTTTCCTTGCTGTAATCTATATCATAATCCTTGCATATCTGTCTGATGTCTGCGGCACATTGACGGACGGCCAGCACCAGGTCCCCAACCTCGCCCTGTTTTTCCTGTTCGTTGTCTCGCGAGGGTTTGTTTATACCATCTGTGGTGAAATGATTACTGTCAGGTTGTGTGCGATCAGGTTTATCGGATAACTTGACAAATTCGTCAGCAAGTTCACGCTTATAGTGATGCAATGCATTCGTATCGACTGAAGTGGTCAGGGAATCACAACTCACAGATTTCACGACATCCGTTCGATAGCTATCGAATTCAGACTTCGGACGAAGTGGACGAACATCTTCCGACTTCCGGACCTTTCGTTTTGGGTTATTTCCGTAATCCGAATACTGTTTCCGTAATTCGTTTTTCTTGAGACGTGACAACATCGCTATCGTCTCGGCACTCCGTTTTTCGATGGCTTCCTCCAAAGCAGTTCGACCAAACAGATTCCGCAATGAAAGGTCAACCTTTTGCTGACCGGAAGCGTGTAATTTGAGAATTAATTCCACCATGTCGACGTTGTTGAGCTGGCACGCGAACATGAGTCCGGTCATACCCTTGTTATCTTGAGCGTTGATATCGGTTCCTTCCTGTAACACCAAAAGCTGAATCAGTGACACATTCTCAAGTTAATAAAACATATCGTAGTTATCATTCAAAATATTATAGACAATGCAAGATGCATTTCAGATTTGCATGCTACATGTACTTCCTTTCATGAAAACCACATTTTACACGTATTTTATCTTAGTTAATCCTATACAACACATCACTATTCTGCTTTACTCGCCAATGACATCAGTTTTCCTTAGGACGAATACGTACTTGTCTACTATACGTTTTGGTAAACACTAGGTCGTTATCGTGTATAGAAGTCAGCATTGCAGCAATATTACCCCTACCTTCAATCACACCAACCACCTCGCTCGTCCCCTAGCGGATCCATGGCCAAATTAGTATAATCAATACTTACAGTAATGGTACAAAGCACTTCGTAAAATTTTAGATTGAGAAAGTTTTACAACATCAAAAAATATTTTTAGAAATTCCTTGCTGAGACCTGACTGACCTTTTGCAAGAGAAGAAAGGCCACTTCCGGGTAGTCCATGATACACGTGTACATGAATGGTGTCTGACGGAGTCCGTTCCTCACATTAGTGTCAGCTCCAAGGCTAATGAGAGTCTTGACGATCGACGCCACTAACTGTGAATCCACACTGGCAATGGCGGCCATTAAATGGTGTCTGACGGAGTCCGTTCCTCACATTAGTGTCAGCTCCAAGGCTAATGAGAGTCTTGACGATCGACGCCACTAACTGTGAATCCACACTGGCAATGGCGGCCATTAAAGGGGTTTCGTGGCGGCTGTTTCTGGCTTCTATGTCCTTCCCATTTGAAAACAGCAATTGAAGCTGAAATAAATAATTAAGGTTAAATCCATGATAACTTTTTTTTGTTTTCCTTTATATCCGGCGTTATAACGATATTCAAACGAGTGACGTCATCATTGGTGTATCGCGTGTTACTAAGGGTAGATTCGTTACGGATGTCATACCACCCATCTAATTACCAATTAACCATATAATTTGATTATATATGGCATTTGTACATGTGTAGGAGGTCACGCCATGTCACATGACTGTGTGTGGTGCATATAAAATAATAATTCCACAAAATGTGTTGGCATCGTTACCCGTGGTAATTTAAAACTTGCAATAAAACAGTTGCGTATTACTCCAAAATTGTTAATAATATTGGTATTCCATAACCTGGCTCCAAACTCATGAACTATTTTTAATTTAGACTTAACCAGTCGCAGATAACTTTACAAAAAATTTCGTCATTTTTATTGACTTTAAGCAAAAAATTAAGCATATGACTTTCATGATTCTGGGGCCTGGTGATATATATCAATACTTTAATGCCCTTACTATTTTCAGTGATAACTACCTGTTCGTTTCGTCTTTGATTATAACTGTACGCGTCTATAAAGGAAACCTTGATACCACTATAACGATACGGAGTTTATTGAACGCAACCCATCATGACATTATATTGATAGCGGATTCTAAAATCCAAGAACATTAGCATGAAAAAGCAGCCTCCAGCTTCATTAGACGTACATACATTTTATTTTCCAGTAAAACTGTGATCACTAGATGGCTTGAATATCTATTGGGTAAACAGCTCACGTACACATCCACAGGATCTATTAATGCCTTGCGTATGACAATGAACAGCGGAAATCTCTCTATCGACTCGTCGGTGTCGATGCACGAGTCTACCGACACGTATTGATACTGGATTTTGAAGGCTGAATGGTTTGTTAAGAAAATGTTGCTAGTAAGAAGCTGTCACATAACATACATGTATGTTCTAACAAGTATGAACCAAAAGGCCCGTATTTCATGTCCATTTATTCTTATTGGAAAGTGTTCTTGTTTGTTCCTGGGGTTTTAGCACTGTCTGAAATCTGGGCAAGGGAAATCATTCTTAAGTCTTCTCCTTTCCTATTTTTCTTATGTAACATTACTATGGTATAAAGTAAACCAAAAGGCATTAACGGTCATCTGATAACATGAGTAACAGTTGAGCATGAAACGAAATAATTACGGGTTTTTTCCCAACATGATGATTTTGGCACCCATTTGGACTAACAGGGAAATGCTTTTGGGACGGCCTACAAATTCATAGACTGCACTTCCATTATTCATACCATTTTTCAGCATCAGTGGAATTGTTCTTACATGATGGTGTCGTGGTGGCCATATTTGATTTCGGCTTGACCCAAAAATAGCAACACTTCTTGGGAATCATCTCAAGATCAGTTTAAGCTTTTAGCTTAATTGCACTGGTTGCCTTTGAGAAGAAGTTTGAAATGTGTTCTCAAGATGACGGTTTTGGCGGCCATGTTGGAATGCTGATCGATTAGAAAATAAGAATAATTGGTCGGAACCATGTCAGGATAATTTCTTAAGAAGGGGTTTAAAATATGAAAAGTTTACTGACGACAGACCACGACGGATGAAGTGCGGTGTCTCCGAAATACACACAAACTGTGTAATATGTATACACGAAATACACAAGTAATACACACGTACTTACCACGTACTTATCACGACACCAGTTCAGTTACAAACATGATACATCAACTCAACTGGCCAACAGATTGATACTTTTCTATAAAATAATACACAATATAGTTGCCGTCGAATACCAGACCATACTCATACCAGTAGACCACAGAACCAGACACTCCAATCCACACTGCTTCAGACAAATCTCTGCTACAAAGGACACATACAAATATTCATTTTTCCCACAAACAATAACACAATGGAATCTCCTCTCTGTAGCAGCAGTACAATGCACTACACTCGATGACTTCAAGGCACATATTTCCAACGTGGCCCTTGAAGCCCTTACACATTAGTTCTGCACACACCTTTTATCTATATACTAAAAAAATCACAAATCTAATCCTTTCACACCCTTGCACCCCTACAGGTCCCCGTGACTTAATCGTCATACTTTGACGGCGTCCCGTATACAGAAGAAGAAGAAGTACAGTATAATAGATACACATGTACTGTGTCATACATACGTAATACACACGTACAGTGTAATACACACAAAATAAACGCGTAACACACACGTACAGTGTAATACACACGTACTGTGTAATACACACGTAATACACACGTACAGTGTAATACACACTACTGTGTAATGCACACGTACTGTGTAATGCACACGTACAGTGTAATACACACGTACTTGTATAATGAAACTCTTGTCCTTTGAATAGTGTTATACCAAGCAACACACACCGCCCGATCACATTATACTAACAAGAGGCGAACCAGTCGTCCCACTCCCTTAATGTTGAGCACTAAGCAGGAGCAGTTATCTCGGCCAGAGGACAGAACCCAAAACCTTCCTCACAGAATCTCAAAAGTGAGGTGTTGTCAAGGGAGACATTAGGAAGAAGAAAGTAAGATAAAAAAAAAAAAGATAAGGTACTAAATTTAGTCGCCTTTAAAATCACCTTGTGCTGGTCACCGTCAGCTCGTATAGGGATATCTATGTGTACTTGTCTAGGCTACAATTTGGAGTCTGATATTGATCCAATAATATCGGTCTTAGCTAATGCGAACAACTTAGCTTCATTATATCACAACAATGAAATCGGTGGCAGTTACCAAAATTTGACTTTGACTTTAGAGCTGAAAACATGGTCATTAAGTTGACTTTTTGGATTATAGGAACCGACAAAGTTACAAACTTTTCTCAAACGAAATAAAATTTCACTCTTTAGAGAAAGAAGGGTGTAATAATTCACATTGTTCTCTAGCTCTCTATATAAATGTAAAGGAAACATTTTCGACTGTTTTCATGCGAAGTTGCTTGAAAATCGTTACATATATATATATATGTATTGAAAATACAACTTCGCCCGGCGTTGTATGATACAAAAATAGCTAATTTTCAAGTTAATTGTTTGCTATATTGAACACCGATTCGATGTTTCTAGACTATTCAGGTAACAAAACAGTTGTTTCATACCTTATCAGTCAACAATCAAAACTCTCCCCCCCCCCCCCCCCCCCCTGTGCTGGGAAACAGTTCCTAGAGTTGGTCTTAACACCTCGGGAAAAGAGTTCTGACTGTTAACTGATAAGGCATGAAACAACTGTATACTGTAAATATATTGTGTTAGCGCCTCAGACTGTCCAATATCCAGTGGGTCGTCTCTGACTTACATATTTTCCTGGTTTCGATAGAAATGCGCATACTCCTTTTCCTCCGTACAAGTGTTAGACCTCTATGAAATAAGCGCAATATACGCGGTAATTAGTAGTCTATTATGTCCGTGTGGTCTCTACCAAGCTACATTACTGGTGTTAGCCAGCAGGACACACACCATATTTTCTTTTCTTAAGTTTTTAAAGTAGTTTTTAAATCATTAAAATCGTCGTAGGAAGCACACTACCGTGTTATAAACGCAGTTAAAACTATTTGCTGATGATATAAAGATGTATGCCTGTGTCACCAACGAGAGGCGGAAAGTTCCAAGACAATGCAATATGACATACAGATATATATTTTAAAACCACATTACTACAGTCATCGAGCCATTTTTATACTATTTGAATAGTAATATTTAGACATGGATGATGTTTCCTCACCACGACAGAAATCCAAATCCTTCATGATTATGTGTCGTATATTCCTACAATCAGCCTTTTAAACAAAGGAAATAAACAAGATCACGTTGAACATAATTCAAACTCTATGAATTTTCCTGATAAGTTTCACAGGAACTCGCCTGTTCGATAAATTAATTGAAAATTATAGCTTAAAATTAATTAAACTTATTTTTATGAGTATATTTTTGTATATTGGATGACATATCGTTTCTTAGTGTCTCGATCATGCCGTCAATATTGATGATTTTAGGATTTTCACGTCGAAATAAAAACAATCAGCGAACAGCTAACAGAACAAAGGTAACAAACTCACCTGTCTTGGGTTTTGACATTCAGCCAGCAGCCGAAATTCATCCGACATGTTTCCCGCTTTTTACCCTCCCTCGAAATTATACATTCTTATCGACAGTCGCCTTAAGAAGGACAGACTCCGGCACCCGGTCAACAAATTATGACGTAGTTGACAATACACGGTTTCTTTGACGTCATCGGAATTGTTGTAGGCCTACATCTTAGAAAACAGTCTATGAACTGTGTTGCAATGTACGTAGTTGTTCAAAGTGGCCTCCGATTCTTTATACGAAGGATCCGACATATGCTCTGATCCGATAGATTTCTATGGGACATTGATCGCCATTTCTGGAGAGATTTTTACAGAAAAAGCGTTGCTGCCTTTGCTCGATCGATTGGTCACTACTATATCTAGTGTAAAACCGTACCTGTATATTTACCTATAATATGGACCAAGGTACGCACCCAGAGAGACTCTGTTACTACAGTCTGCCGTCTACTGGTTGATTGCAGACGTTTTCTATATCCATATATAATACCGTGATCAATACATTTTGTTTTATCCACATGATGAAATAAACATGTGTAATAGAATTAACTCGACACGTACTTCAATATCATGACACTGTTAAGGGGGAAATGATATACACGTAGTTCAGTTTTCAGAAAGATAAATTGAAGACGGTCCTTACCGGTAACGGTTAGAATTTTTCAGGAATCAGAGAAACGGACCGGTCTTTGCTCTATAAACCGTTCCATCTGTTCCCTTGCAGTCCGAGACACATACAATCGGCCCCATCGGTCTCCGAGACATGGAATCGGCCTCCATTGGCCCCTGGCGCTCAATCATAAAACTATCTGACAGATGTAAACTAATCAGTTCTAGCGCACTTCCAACTTAATGCAGTTACATTTTCACAGCAACCCTTCTTCATACTAAACGCGGTTGGGATTTGATCAGCACATGAACTGCCATCGCTCATTTTGACGTCATTGCCATAGTGACGTCACAATTGTCGTTCAAGCAATCACGAAAGACGACTGTTGAAGTCGCTGTTCTGTACTTTACGACAAGGAAATTGTTTTTTCATCATAGATGCAGAATTTCGTGATTTCATTAAAGATTGCTATCAAATGTAAATACAAGAATTAAACTACATAAAGCTAGCAATTTTTGGAGTATGAATGCCACTTGGACAGCGGCAAATTTAGTATGAAGCGCTAATGCGCTTGATTAAATTTACTGCTGTCAGTTGGCATCCATATATAAGGATTTAACTACATCCAGTCGGCAATTAGGGAAGTATAAATGCCAACTGGACAACGACAAATTCAACGTACTTGCCAAAAGAATGCTCAATGCTTAAATGAACTTTTTTTCTAACAGTTTGTGTTTATAAACGTTGTTGGTTTCCCGTGGCATTACTATCAGCCGAACTGCCAGATTAACGGTATATAGGCGGTAAATAGAACATTCGGTCTATATAAAGCACTCGTTCAACCTGTTGTTTTTCACGTTGTGTTGGAACTATACAAAAGTAGTTAGACGCATTTACTTGTGTTGACCTTATTTTGTCTGTTTTTTTGTATCAATTAAGTCTAATTTAATCTAGCTGGTTTTTAAAAGCCAAGTTAAAGTTATGTGTATTAAACAGAAGTTATTACATATGTAACCCATATAAATGCTCTTAGCTACCATTGGTTCAAACACTTCGTCGTAACAAAGGAAAATTCCATGGTAATCAATCTTGTCTATTTCTGAGTGCTTTCGTTTATGTGGAACAACCGGTTTGACCTTTCGTAAAAGTACCAATTACTTATGTTTAAATCTTGATGTACCTATAGATTCCATTACATGCCATGAACGTCATCATCACATCTAGTTAGAAAACAACATAAAATCACCAGGCCAGTCAATATTTTATAAACAACTACAGTCCGACCGGTCCAACCATATAAACGAAACGACTCAGGTTTTCGCCAAATTTAGACGACAAAACAGAAAACAAAGAAAACATTTCTTTTTCAATTAAAAACATTTCGTTTTATATAAACCTTTGGGCATTCGTTCAATTTGTATGTATGTACATAAAAAGCTATTGTTCAATAAAGAGAGTGAGTATTAAAATGACAGAATTGTCTTTAAAACACATAAGATATGTATAGAGAATATATAGCACCATACTGTGCAAGGGAACGAATCACACACACAGATTTAGCTGTCAAGTTTTTCAGCTAAGCATAAAAACATTTTCAATCATTTCCATTTAAATATAAAATTCAAAGTTACAAGTTCATTGTTGAAAATTGTAAGTGTTCAATCAAATAGGCCATATGTATCTCCGTCAGGTCCGAAACGTCACTACTGCGGGGTCGACAATGTCCACGGGGGCGGTAGTCCAGACCCCGGGACCCGGGCCATCGGGAAGTTCTTGTCTTGCTGTGCGGGGCTAAGTCCTTGGAATGGATACATGGGCTGTGATTTTAATCCTGGATCAATGTATGGCGAGTTCCACATATTTGTTGCGTTACCTAGAGGGCTTAGACTCTCAGTTTTGATTCCAGAAGTATGTGCCATGTTCAAGTTCGGCATATGTAATCCCTGGAATTGGTGCAAGTTACTCTGGCCCCAGAAGCCTGCCATTCCGTTCATGTAATTTTGGTACGTGTACCTACTGTTCCCATCTGAAGAAGAGTGACCATCATTAGGTGATGACGTCATTTGAGACTGTGGGGAAGTTGCACACGCATCGTTGTATGATGGCGGACTCTTATTTGAATGTGATAGCGGCGTAGTCTGCACGTTGTCGTTTACAAACGGGTTCCACAAACCATTGTTAGAGGAACGTTCCTCAACAGACGTGGCGTAGTCATGTTGTACATTGAATGAGTGTCCAAACGTGTTGTCAGTTGGGTGAAGTTGTGCCATTTTGTTTTCAAGACAGCTGAGACCCACGTGATGGCGCTGAGGCTGCAGAACCACATCCGGGGACCCCAGGGAACTTGGCGCCGATGAATGGCGCGCCTTTTTACGTACTCCATCCTTGTAGCGGTATCGCCTCCTTAGAAAGCTCCCGTGATCAAACATATCCTCGTATTCCGCGTCAATAGCCCATTCGTGTCCCTTCATCCCCGGCCGGCGGGGCAGCTTCACAAAACAGTCATTTAGGGCTAGATTATGACGGATGGACCCCTTCCATCCCTTTTGGTTAGGGTGGTCCCGGAAGTAAGGGAATTTGTCAGTGATGAACTTGTAAATGTCATTGAGGGTGAGTTTCCGTTCAGTATTGTTACATATAGCCATACTGATGAGAGCGATATAACTGTACGGTGGTTTACCTTTAGGGATTGGGCGTTTCCGTTTCCTGTGTCCTGTCGGTTTGATGTCGCAGTTTTCCTCATCACTGTGGTAACGCCGTGCGGGGGGAGTCTGGTCAATGATACCGCTGTCTAGTTCCACTCCCTCCTCCTCCCCACTCAGGGCGGTGTCGTTCTTTACATCACCACCATGTCCGCTGTCCGGGGACGAATCCCCGGGGCCGGGCGGTTTGGCATTCACATTTACATTAAACATGTCAGCTTTTTGGTAAAAGTCATTTAACATACTCATATCCGCGGGGGTCGGGATATCCCCGATACCTCCGGGCACATGATGCGGGAGAGTCGGGGTTGATGTGTGTTGATACGGTGGCAGTTCCCGGTAATACCCGCCTGGAAACATTTTGTAATCCATATGTGAAAATGATAAGTCCGACATTTTACAAACTTCAACAGTTCTCACACAAACGTAACGTGTAGTTCACAGTGTAAACACAAGTTTGCTTAACTCGGTCGTTCCACGTACGATGTAAATCCAACTTAAGAAAATCTAAAAGTGGTATAAACCACAAGTCCATAGCACTATAATAAATAAAACCATATAGGACGTGAGTTACTCACTTCAGTCCTGATCTCGTCCTGTCGGGTACATGGTCTCGCTGAGTAGGGCTGTGACGTCACTTGAGCGACACCCGTACCACGGGCCGCACGCGCAGAGTCGTAACTCGCGAGACAATCGCTATACAGTCCAGGGCTAAGTAACAATAGGATTATCTTAATCCTTTCAGTGTCAACATATAATTGTGCGAGTTTTTACAAAAACTAAATCAAAGGTTGTGAAAAATTATTTATGACATGTTTAACTACATAGAAAAGGTATGTCATTTTATTGCTTTTAATCAAATAAAATTGACATTATTTCTCATCTGTTATCGGGCAGACATCTTATCCTATATGTCTGATTTGCAAAATGGAAAATACTTGATTCAGATATTAAATACACACATTCTAGGCCTAAGTCAAATGAAACTTATGACTTTCTCTCTATCTTATTTATCAACGTTATATACCGTGTTCGGCCTAATAAGCGCTCATGTCCCTATAAGTGCCCCTCCCTCTTTTTGAGGCCTCGATTTCAATTGCCTAGGCATAAATTAAGACCAAAACTACACAAAAATGTATAGATTTGCAATACAATTTCGTTCTATTTGCACCTTTTCATTCTTTTCAATTTGTATACGCCCTGGAAATTAAGACCAAAACTACACAAAAATGTATAGATTTGCAATACAATTTCGTTCTATTTGCACCTTTTCATTCTTTTCAATTTGTATACGCCCTGGACGCTTGTTGGGTCGAATACGGTACTAGGTGGTTTTTATTTTGTTTTCTTTTAATATTCAATTGTGAATGTCTTCTCGATTGTATAACAACATTATCAGTTGCACCATTTCTTCCAGTGCATCATATGAAAATGATATATGCTCGATTTTCTTCGTAAGCGCACTATATATGTGTCTATTTTTTATGGATGGGGTGGGAAAGGGAGGGGTGGTAGTATAAATTGTGAGTTTTGTGTTAATGCCATTTATCAAGCAATTTTTTTAAAGTTATATGTGCCATAACTAGCTCTGGCGCGAATATAGCAGAGTTTTATATATATTGATAATCATTAAAAGTTATGAACTTTTCGTTAATAACGTTACAAATAAGCTACTGGTTAAATAAATATTGTGTGATTATTTAGTTGTTGGATATATACCCAACATGTTACGTTCAAACACAAAACTAGTAATATATATATCCAACAAGATAATATGAAAACAACAGTATAGGACAGGCGACAAAATACATGTTTGGGAGAACAGGATTTTAGTACAGATACGGTGAAACCTGAATAGCTAAATTTACATTTCAATTTTATTGTTTGACACATAAACGCACTCCTCGGAAGATATATGTAGATAGATTCTGCTATTCATAGCCGCTATGAAAATTAGAAAAATACATTCAATCCATATATTTATATTAAAATATTTTATGAAAATAAAAATTGTTGAAAGGTTATTATAGACAAATGTTTGTTTTCGTCATTTGGTTGATTCAGTACAGTGACGAAACACTCCGAATGTTAATATAGGAAAATATGGCTACAGCAGAAAGCATTTATATATCGCTGATAAATCATTGTTTTAGAAATTCCAGATAAGAAATCAACGTGACCACAACTTATTGCAAAAGAAAGATTAAAGAGATCAATATATTTTGTATGTATATTTATGAAACTGATCAGACATATATCTATGATAAGGCCCTTTTCTCTGTTTGAAAGTTAGTTGACTTCACCTTTAGGCTGAATAAATCTTGAATTCTGAAATATTTTATAAATATCGGTCCTCTATAACTCAAGACAAAGTGACGTCACAGTTATTCATTCCGGACTCTGCGTACAGTGTACAATAAGACTTTGCGTACAGTGTGACTTTTTGACAATGTCCTATATTTTAAGACTCTGCGTACAGTGTGACTTTTTGACAATGCCCTATATTTTAAGACTCTGTGTACAGTAAGACTCTGCGTACAGTGTGACTTTTTGACAATGTCCTATATTTTAAGACTCTGTGTACAGTGTGACTTTTTGACAATGTCCTATATTTTAAGACTCTGTGTACAGTGTGACTTTTTGACAATGTCCTATATTTTAAGACTCTGTGTACAGTGTGACTTTTTGACAATGTCCTATATTTAATCTGATTTTAAGACTCTGCGTACAGTGTGACTTTTTTGACAATGTCCTATATTTTAAGACTCTGCGTACGGTGTGACTTTTGACAATGTCCTATATTTTAAGACTCTGCGTACAGTGTGACTTTTTGACAATGTCCTATATTTTAAGACTCTGCGTACAGTGTGACTTTTTGACAATGTCCTATATTTTAAGACTCTGCGTACAGTGTGACTTTTTGACAATGTCCTATATTTTAAGACTACTCAGTGTGACTTTTTGACAATGTCTATATTTTAAGACTCTGCGTACAGTGTGACTTTTTACAATGTCCTTATTTAAGATTGCGTACAGTGTGACTTTTTACAATGTCCTATATTTTAAGACTCTGCGTACAGTGTGACTTTTTGACAATGTCCTATATTTTAAGACTCTGCGTACAGTGTGACTTTTACATGTACTTATTTTAAGACTCTGCGTACAGTGTGACTTTTTGACAATGTCCTATATTTTAAGACTCTGCGTACAGTGTGACTTTTTGACAATGTCCTTATTTTAAGACTCTGCGTACAGTGTGACTTTTTGACAATGTCCTATATTTTAAGACTCTGCGTACAGGTGTGACTTTTTGACGATGTCCTATATTTTAAGACTCTGCGTACAGTGTGACTTTTTGACAATGTCCTATATTTTAAGACTCTGCGTACAGTGTGACTTTTTGACAATGTCCTATATTTTAAGACTCTGCGTACAGTGTGACTTTTTGACAATGTCCTATATTTTAAGACTCTGGACGTGTGACTTTTTGACAATGTCTTATTTAAGACTCTGCGTACAGTGTGACTTTTTGACAATGTCCTATATTTTAAGATCTGCGTACAGTGTGACTTTTTGACAATGTCCTATATTTTAAGACTCTGCGTACAGTGTGACTTTTTGACAATGTCCTATATTTTAAGACTCTGCGTACAGTGTGACTTTTTGACAATGTCCTATATTTTAAGACTCTGCGTACAGTGTGACTTTTTGACAATGTCCTATATTTTAAGACTCTGCGTACAGTGTGACTTTTTGACAATGTCCTATATTTTAAGACTCTGCGTACAGTGTGACTTTTTGACAATGTCCTATATTTTAAGACTCTGCGTACAGTGTGACTTTTTGACAATGTCCTATATTTTAAGACTCTGCGTACAGTGTGACTTTTTGACAATGTCCTATATTTTAAGACTCTGCGTACAGTGTGACTTTTTGACAATGTCCTATATTTTAAGACTCTGCGTACAGTGTGACTTTTTGACAATGTCCTATATTTTAAGACTCTGCGTACAGTGTGACTTATTTAGACATTGACTTAATGTCCTATATTTTAAGACTCTGCGTACAGTGTGACTTTTTGACAATGTCCTTATTTTTTAAGACTCCTGCGTACAGTGTGACTTTTTGACAATGTCCTATATTTTAAGACTCTGCGTACAGTGTGACTTTTTGACAATGTCCTGTATTTTAAGACTCTGCGTACAGTGTGACTTTTTGACAATGTCCTATATTTTAAGACTCTGCGTACAGTGTGACTTTTTGACAATGTCCTATATTTTAAGACTCTGTGTACAGTGTGACTTTTTGACAATGTCCTATATTTTAAGACTCTGCGTACAGTGTGACTTTTTGACAATGTCCTATATTTTAAGACTCTGTGTACAGTGTGACTTTTTGACAATGTCCTATATTTTAAGACTCTGCGTACAGTGTGACTCTGCGTACAGTGTACTATATTTTAAGACAATTTGCGTACAGTGTGACTTTTTGACGATGTCCTATATTTTAAGACTCTGTGTACAGTGTGATTTTTTGACGATGTCCTATATTTTAAGACTCTGCGTACAGTGTGACTTTTTGACGATGTCCTATATTTTAAGACTCTGTGTACAGTCTGCCTTTTTGACAATGTCCTATATTTTAAGACTCTGTGTACAGTGTGACTTTTTGACGATGTCCTATATTTTAAGACTCTGTGTACAGTCTGCCTTTTTGACAATGTCCTATATTTTAAGACTCTGTGTACAGTCTGCCTTTTTGACAATGTCCTATATTTTAAGCCAATGATACAAGTCGTCTATAACGTTAACTCCATTTACTGCTATTAGCTGTCCCAGACAGTGCCATGTGTTCCTAAATTCATCGCAATTCAAGCATTTTTCAATAATCATTAATCCTTATTATGTTCAACATTTAGGATTTGGAAATGGCGGAATTAACCAATGCATGGACACTGTAACAATAAATGAAAATGTGCATGCAATATTATAGAGTACAACAATATCTAAATCGGTTATCATGCTAAAATGACAAGCATGTTACGGGCAAACAGGACTAAGGCACGAATGGTTACAAAAGGACAGGCAACACACGACGGGTAACACAGGGACAAACGACACACGATAGGGACAGACGGCAAACGACGGTGAGTGAAAGACGACAAATGACGGATTCATATGACAAACGACGGGGACAGACGACAAATGACGGGGTCATATGACAAACGACGGGGACAGACGACAAATGACGGGGACGGGGTCATATGACAAACGACGGGGACAGACGACAAATGACGGGGTCATATGACAAACGACGGGGACAGACGACAAATGACGGGGACAGTCGACAAACGACGGGGACAGACGACAAACGACGGGGACGGACGACAAACGACGGGGACGGACGACAAACGACGGGGACAGTCGACAAACGACGGATAACCCTGGAACAGACTCAAACGACGGGGACAGACGACATAGATGATGGAAGAGACGACAAACGACGGGGACAGAAGACAAAACGACGGGTTACAAAGACGACGCGACGACGGGAACAGACGACACACGATGGGTTAAGAAACACAGGACGACATATGACGGCAAACACTGGTAAAGAACGGGTGTAAAACGACATGTACCAATTCAAAGAGACGGATGTCACATGGCAGGTACATTTTGTTTGGAAGAAAAAGAAAAACGTGGATTTTGACAAAGTTGGTTAGCTTCCATGTACATTGTATACTACATGTATCTAATATGAGAGAGAAAACCTTCATATTTCATTTGAATGACAATATATAGATTATTCAATTGTAAATCCCAAGATCCAACTAGAACACGTACACCGTATATATACATGTATATAATCGAAATGCGGCATAGATAAAAACTACAGTTTTTATTCAAATAAAAGGTTAAAACGTACATTTATACATGCATACATCCGTAAGTTTCGTTTATTTGCCATTATGTGTATAGCATATTTGACTACTCAATAATGATATGTACATTGAAACAGTTCTGAGGACATTTGTTTAAATTTCAAACATGTCGTAAATAATCTATAAATCGATCGCTTCAACCATGTCAACGTCCTTCGACCAGTCTCATTAGGGACTATTGAATTGACCATTATAATTACGTGCTGACCAGTGAGTTATTCTTGTAAAAACAATCAACGTGTTGTTAAAGTTTAGCCTGGCCAGCTTGTGTCCAGCTAATTATGCAAGCGTGTCCGGTTTTTTTCAGTTTTCAATTTATTTTTATTCCGTGGACGTTTCGGGACCTACATGTGCAATATGAACAATAATGTTAACAAAATAGAAAGTACACGAATTATTTAATATTTCGGATAACAATATTTTTTCACAATTTTGACAAAATGATAGTCAACTGTTATGTTTTCTATGCTGACCTTGACACACTTCGTAATTTTAGTATTTTAGTTTTCTGACGTAAATCGGCATAGAAACAGGACATTGCAATAAGAAATGAATTTCATCATGTATATAACAGAGATCTAAATAGTACTATTACTATTTAAATCTCTGGTATAAATATGTAACATTCTCTCGCGTGGTCATAAAGTCTGAATGCTTTCAGTCACTTTCGATATTCAAATTACGTATACGTCACGACAAACTTAATCCAGTTAAACATTTCTATATTCAATATCGATAGGCTTATTAGGATGAGACTGCAAATAGAAAAATGACGCTCTCAAACAGACCAATCAATACCAACAGGAACAAATAACACAGATAAAATGCAAAAACAGCTATAGATTGGAGTCAACATCAAACATGGGGTTTTCATTTTGTACATCAAAATAAATGACGGTAGTTTCACGTTAAAATCTATTTCAACTGTATAGTAATATGCGTTCTCTTCTGTTATCGAATGATTTCGTTCAGTTTCAAGTTCAAATATTTTATTTAAGTCTAACCCTAACATATTACATAATAAATACAACAAAGTTTCTTTAAAATGAAGAGGCCATTCTATACAGAATTATGAGAGACTGCAATACCCATACAAGATATGAGAATAAAAACCTTAAAAATAATACGAATTAGTTATTATATATACAATGTAAGTTTCGGCGTTTATCTAATATTTGTTTACAGGTTTTGGCACTATAACAACACATATCACTATTTTGGAGAATAAAACATAAGTTTTCTGTATCACAAAGTGTTAGAAAATCAGAATTTATCCTACTAGCCCTTAAGAATAGATAATTTCTAACATCCTGGTATAAATGTCAATTTAACAAAACATGGAATTCATTTTCTATTTGATCATGACAATCAAAACATTTTTTTAGAATTTAAATTTAAGTTTTCTTAACGACCAGTTGCTATTCGAATAGGAGCCACTCCACATCTGAATGTGGGTAATGATTAATGAATATAACCGTCCTGTCAACTGATGCAGGACGTAGGACATGTAAATGGTTTGTTGGAGTTGTATGTTCTCCTCATCCTTCCTCCTCCTCCACCACCACCTTTTCCTCCTCCTCCTCCTCCTCCAGCGGAACGGTTTATGATGAGAGTACATTCTGATTCTCACTGGTAACCTCTAGATATTTTCTGGACTTAAAAGTAATTTTAGTCTTATAGTTGTTAATGACAGTACACTTCACTTAAATTCCATGTGCCATTAATTTATTCCCTGTTTGCAAGTTTTTGTCAGTCTTCAACAGAAACGAGATTTTAGGTAAAAAGAAGACAATTGTCTGTAAATAATTTGATATTTCATAAAACAGAGTCAACAATGTCATGAATTAAGAAAAGAAGTGGGCCAACTGCTGCCCCCTGGATTACCCCGGAGAGGACTAGGACACTGTAGGCCCCATTCAGTATATGATGTTTTATTTCTGTTGCTTAAAAAGAAAGAATCAATAGAATAATCTTTGTGTTGATATCTTCATTTAGATGATAACCTGCCGAGTATGGACATTCGAAAAGTTTAACAGAGCCATATCAATCTGTTTATATTGTCTAGGTTCCTGGCTAAATCGTCAATGGTTAATACTTAACATTAATTGTGTTTCAGTTGAGAGTTTATTACCGAACCCATGTTGGAGATTGGTAAGGATGTTGATGTACATGGTGAGACATGATTTAATATGTATAATAAGTTTGAAAAACTTACGATCAATAGTATAAGTGACAGCTCACGTTTTTCAAAGACTACAAATACACACCTAGTTATTTCACGCCAGCTTAAAGATACAGTGCCAGGAGCTGGAGTGCTTTCAGAAGCAAGTTCATTTAGAGATTTTTTCTACAGCAGTTATAAGACAACCTACTTACAAGATTGTATATGTAATTTTCTTCTCTTCGCTGGCTTGCGTTCCGCTCACTAATACGAAGACTAAGATGAATGTTTACTTCGAGTTGGAAAATCACCTAACTGAGTCAAGCTAATTAAGTTCATGAAACAAAGAAATAAACTGCTCACTTTGTATATTTATTACTAGAAATAACTTTCTTGGCAGATCAGGCTGAATTCACCCCCAAACAATGTCACCAAACGAGATAGAAACTGTATGTGGTCTGTATTGATAGGCTACTATTTTTTCTATGTGGATATTACTAGCGTGACTTTGTCATTTTCATAGGAGACTGTAGCATTGCATGTTCGATTTGATGCTGCGATGATGGTGCTAAATGCTGAATCTGTTTCTATCATTTCGAAAAAAATTGTTCCTAATTTCTTACTTCAGTCAGGTTTCAGTTCCAATGATAACAAAGCATGCTAAATTCCATCCCGTTTAAAAGGAACACTTTCAAAGTTGTCAAACAGTGGTCGGAGTGAAGTCATATAGACATCCCATATTAGGTAGGATTGGGGAGGATGTTCTCGGGATGGGTCATCCTCGATACTCCAGTGGTGACTATCAATGTCATTATATTCCCGTTAGTGATAGTAACCCCTGGATTATCGAGGGTGGGGATGGATGTGATGCCATGGAATGTACGGATATTTCGACAATTTTAAGAACTTTCAAGAGTTTGAACAGAGGAAGATCACAGGGACCTGGCACGATTTTTTTAACGAAATATATATATCCGTGACCGTCCTTAACATGTAATTTTATTTGTTCTTCTTTTGTCTTGACAAAGGGACAGATCGCCTCGAAAATTCGACAATCTTTTGTCCACACTGTTAGAATTACCTCTTTGTCCTATATATATATATATATATATATATTATATATATATATATATATTATATTATCAATGTATCAATGGTACATGTATGAACTCTTCGGCTGAGAAAAACGTTTATAAAAAAATCAAGGATTTAAACACAAACAGGTCCGTTTTTCTCTATCGTCGAGTTCATACCCTTGATACAATAATATATACATGTATATATACTGTTGGTTAAAAAAATCGTGCCATGTGCTTGTGTGGGGATAAGTACACCTTGAACACTATTTCCAACAGTGTTATCACTATAATATATGCTTATCGTATTATTGAATAGGAGATTGTGTGTAGCCAATCTAAAGTCATTAAATAGGAGATTGTGTGTAGCCAATCTAAAGTAATTAAATAGGAGATTGTGTGTAGCCAATCTAAAGTCATTAAATAGGAGATTGTGTGTAGCCAATCTAAAGTAATTAAATAGGAGATTGTGTGTAGCCAATCTAAAGTCATTAAATAGGAGATTGTTGTGTAGCCAATCTAAAGTAATTAAATAGGAGATTGTGTGTAGCCAATCTAAAGTATTAAATAGGAGATTGTGTGTAGCCAATCTAAAGTAATTAAATAGGAGATTGTGTGTAGCCAATCTAAAGTCATTAAATAGGAGATTGTGTGTAGCCAATCTAAAGTAATTAAATAGGAGATTGTGTGTAGCCAATCTAAAGTAATTAAATAGGAGATTGTGTGTAGCCAATCTAAAGTCATTAAATAGGAGATTGTGTGTAGCCAATCTAAAGTAATTAAATAGGAGATTGTGTGTAGCCAATCTAAAAGTCATTAAATAGGAGATTGTGTGTAGCCAATCTAAAGTCATTAAATAGGAGATTGTGTGTAGCCAATCTAAAGTCATTAAATAGGAGATTGTGTGTAGCCAATCTAAAGTAATTAAATAGGAGATTGTGTGTAGCCAATCTAAAGTCATTAAATAGGAGATTGTGTGTAGCCAATCTAAAGAAATTAAATAGGAGATTGTGTGTAGCCAATCTAAAGTCATTAAATAGGAGATTGTGTGTAGCCAATCTAAAGTCATTAAATAGGAGATTGTGTGTGTAGCCAATCTAAAGTCATTAAATAGGAGATTGTGTGTAGCCAATCTAAAGTCATTAAATAGGAGATTGTGTGTAGCCAATCTAAAGTCATTAAATAGGAGATTGTGTGTAGCCAATCTAAAGTCATTAAATAGGAGATTGTGTGTAGCCAATCTAAAGTCATTAAATAGGAGATTGTGTGTAGCCAATCTAAAGTCATTAAATAGGAGATTGTGTGTAGCCAATCTAAAGTAATTAAATAGGAGATTGTGTGTAGCCAATCTAAAGTAATTAAATAGGAGATTGTGTGTAGCCAATCTAAAGTAATTAAATAGGAGATTGTGTGTAGCCAATCTAAAGTCATTAAATAGGAGATTTGTGTGTAGCCAATCTAAAGTCATTAAATAGGAGATTGTGTGTAGCCAATCTAAAGTCATTAAATAGGAGATTGTGTGTAGCCAATCTAAAGTCATTAAATAGGAGATTGTGTGTAGCCAATCTAAAGTAATTAAATAGGAGATTGTGTGTAGCCAATCTAAAGTATTAAATAGGAGATTGTGTGTAGCCAATCTAAAGTAATTAAATAGGAGATTGTGTGTAGCCAATCTAAAGTCATTAAATAGGAGATTGTGTGTAGCCAATCTAAAGTCATTAAAAGAGATGTGAGCCAATCTAAATATGTAGGAGATTGTGTAGCCAATCTAAAGTCATTAAATAGGAGATTGTGTGTAGCCAATCTAAAGTCATTAAATAGGAGATTGTGTGTAGCCAATCTAAAGTCATTAAATAGGAGATTGTGTGTAGCCAATCTAAAGAATTAAATAGGAGATTGTGTGTAGCCAATCTAAAGTCATTAAATAGGAGATTGTGTGTAGCCAATCTAAAGTCATTAAATAGGAGATTGTGTGTAGCCAATCAATCTAAATAGGAATTGTGTGTTAAATAGGAGATTGTGTGTAGCCAATCTAAAGTCATTAAATAGGAGATTGTGTGTAGCCAATCTAAAGTCATTAAATAGGAGATTGTGTGTAGCCAATCTAAAGTCATTAAATAGGAGATTGTGTGTAGCCAATCTAAAGTCATTAAATAGGAGATTGTGTGTAGCCAATCTAAAGTCATTAAATAGGAGATTGTGTGTAGCCAATCTAAAGAAATTAAATAGGAGATTGTGTGTAGCCAATCTAAAGTCATTAAATAGGAGATTGTGTGTAGCCAATCTAAAGTCATTAAATAGGAGATTGTGTGTAGCCAATCTAAAGTCATTAAATAGGAGATTGTGTGTAGCCAATCTAAAGAAATTAAATAGGAGATTGTGTGTAGCCAATCTAAAGTCATTAAATAGGAGATTGTGTGTAGCCAATCTAAAGTCATTAAATAGGAGATTGTGTGTAGCCAATCTAAAGTCATTAAATAGGAGATTGTGTGTAGCCAATCTAAAGTCATTAAATAGGAGATTGTGTGTAGCCAATCTAAAGTCATTAAATAGGAGATTGTGTGTAGCCAATCTAAAGTCATTAAATAGGAGATTGTGTGTAGCCAATCTAAAGTCATTAAATAGGAGATTGTGTGTAGCCAATCTAAAGTAATTAAATAGGAGATTGTGTGTAGCCAATCTAAAGTCATTAAATAGGAGATTGTGTGTAGCCAATCTAAAGTCATTAAATAGGAGATTGTGTGTAGCCAATCTAAAGTCATTAAATAGGAGATTGTGTGTAGCCAATCTAAAGTCATTAAATAGGAGATTGTGTGTAGCCAATCTAAAGTAATTAAATAGGAGATTGTGTGTAGCCAATCTAAAGTCATTAAATAGGAGATTGTGTGTAGCCAATCTAAAGTCATTAAATAGGAGATTGTGTGTAGCCAATCTAAAGTCATTAAATAGGAGATTGTGTGTAGCCAATCTAAAGTCATTAAATAGGAGATTGTGTGTAGCCAATCTAAAGTCATTAAATAGGAGATTGTGTGTAGCCAATCTAAAGTCATTAAAATAGGAGATTGTGTGTAGCCAATCTAAAGTCATTAAATAGGAGATTGTGTGTAGCCAATCTAAAGTAATTAAATAGGAGATTGTGTGTAGCCAATCTAAAGTCATTAAATAGGAGATTGTGTGTAGCCAATCTAAAGTCATTAAATAGGAGATTGTGTGTAGCCAATCTAAAGTCATTAAATAGGAGATTGTGTGTAGCCAATCTAAAGTCATTAAATAGGAGATTGTGTGTAGCCAATCTAAAGTCATTAAATAGGAGATTGTGTGTAGCCAATCTAAAGTCATTAAATAGGAGATTGTGTGTAGCCAATCTAAAGTCATTAAATAGGAGATTGTGTGTAGCCAATCTAAAGTCATTAAATAGGAGATTGTGTGTAGCCAATCTAAAGTCATTAAATAGGAGATTGTGTGTAGCCAATCTAAAGTACCAATTAAATAGGAGATTGTGTGTAGCCAATCTAAAGTCATTAAATAGGAGATTGTGTGTAGCCAATCTAAAGTCATTAAATAGGAGATTGTGTGTAGCCAATCTAAAGTCATTAAATAGGAGATTGTGTGTAGCCAATCTAAAGTCATTAAATAGGAGATTGTGTGTAGCCAATCTAAAGTCATTAAATAGGAGATTGTGTGTAGCCAATCTAAAGTCATTAAATAGGAGATTGTGTGTAGCCAATCTAAAGTCATTAAATAGGAGATTGTGTGTAGCCAATCTAAGTCATTAATAGGGATGTGTAGCCAATCTAAAGTCATTAAATAGGAGATTGTGTGTAGCCAATCTAAAGTCATTAAATAGGAGATTGTGTGTAGCCAATCTAAAGTCATTAAATAGGAGATTGTGTGTAGCCAATCTAAAGTCATTAAATAGGAGATTGTGTGTAGCCAATCTAAAGTCATTAAATAGGAGATTGTGTGTAGCCAATCTAAAGTCATTAAATAGGAGATTGTGTGTAGCCAATCTAAAGTCATTAAATAGGAGATTGTGTGTAGCCAATCTAAAGTCATTAAATAGGAGATTGTGTGTAGCCAATCTAAAGTCATTAAATAGGAGATTGTGTGTAGCCAATCTAAAGTAATTAAATAGGAGATTGTGTGTAGCCAATCTAAAGTCATTAAATAGGAGATTGTGTGTAGCCAATCTAAAGTCATTAAATAGGAGATTGTGTGTAGCCAATCTAAAGTCATTAAATAGGAGATTGTGTGTAGCCAATCTAAAGTAATTAAATAGGAGATTGTGTGTAGCCAATCTAAAGTCATTAAATAGGAGATTGTGTGTAGCCAATCTAAAGTCATTAAATAGGAGATTGTGTGTAGCCAATCTAAAGTCATTAAATAGGAGATTGTGTGTAGCCAATCTAAAGTCATTAAATAGGAGATTGTGTGTAGCCAATCTAAAGTCATTAAATAGGAGATTGTGTGTAGCCAATCTAAAGTAATTAAATAGGAGATTGTGTGTAGCCAATCTAAAGTCATTAAATAGGAGATTGTGTGTAGCCAATCTAAAGTCATTAAATAGGAGATTGTGTGTAGCCAATCTAAAGTCATTAAATAGGAGATTGTGTGTAGCCAATCTAAAGTCATTAAATAGGAGATTGTGTGTAGCCAATCTAAAGTCATTAAATAGGAGATTGTGTGTAGCCAATCTAAAGTCATTAAATAGGAGATTGTGTGTAGCCAATCTAAAGTCATTAAATAGGAGATTGTGTGTAGCCAATCTAAAGTCATTAAATAGGAGATTGTGTGTAGCCAATCTAAAGTCATTAAATAGGAGATTGTGTGTAGCCCTAAATCTAATTTGAATTAAGTCATTAAATAGGAGATTGTGTGTAGCCAATCTAAAGTCATTAAATAGGAGATTGTGTGTAGCCAATCTAAAGTCATTAAATAGGAGATTGTGTGTAGCCAATCTAAAGTAATTAAATAGGAGATTGTGTGTAGCCAATCTAAAGTCATTAAATAGGAGATTGTGTGTAGCCAATCTAAAGTCATTAAATAGGAGATTGTGTGTAGCCAATCTAAAGTCATTAAATAGGAGATTGTGTGTAGCCAATCTAAAGTCATTAAATAGGAGATTGTGTGTAGCCAATCAATAAATTGTGTGTAGCCAATCTAAAGTCATTAAATAGGAGATTGTGTGTAGCCAATCTAAAGTCATTAAATAGGAGATTGTGTGTAGCCAATCTAAAGAATTAAATAGGAGATTGTGTGTAGCCAATCTAAAGTCATTAAATAGGAGATTGTGTGTAGCCAATCTAAAGTCATTAAATAGGAGATTGTGTGTAGCCAATCTAAAGTAATTAAATAGGAGATTGTGTGTAGCCAATCTAAAGTCATTAAATAGGAGATTGTGTGTAGCCAATCTAAAGTCATTAAATAGGAGATTGTGTGTAGCCAATCTAAAGTAATTAAATAGGAGATTGTGTGTAGCCAATCTAAAGTCATTAAATAGGAGATTGTGTGTAGCCAATCTAAAGTCATTAAATAGGAGATTGTGTGTAGCCAATCTAAAGTCATTAAATAGGAGATTGTGTGTAGCCAATCTAAAGTAATTAAATAGGAGATTGTGTGTAGCCAATCTAAAGTAATTAAATAGGAGATTGTGTGTAGCCAATCTAAAGTCATTAAATAGGAGATTGTGTGTAGCCAATCTAAAGTAATTAAATAGGAGATTGTGTGTAGCCAATCTAAAGTAATTAAATAGGAGATTGTGTGTAGCCAATCTAAAGTCATTAAATAGGAGATTGTGTGTAGCCAATCTAAAGTCATTAAATAGGAGATTGTGTGTAGCCAATCTAAAGTCATTAAATAGGAGATTGTGTGTAGCCAATCTAAAGTAATTAAATAGGAGATTGTGTGTAGCCAATCTAAAGTCATTAAATAGGAGATTGTGTGTAGCCAATCTAAAGTCATTAAATAGGAGATTGTGTGTAGCCAATCTAAAGTAATTAAAAAGGAGATTGTGTGTAGCCAATCTAAAGTCACTATTGCATCACTTATCGTTCTCATTCATGTTGATTAAGATAATCAAATAGATTGTATAGTGAATATCAGTGTTCTGCTAGAGAAATATTCTTTCTAGGATGTATGTGTATATAATACGGGGCTTTTGATGTGGGTAAACACCTTCGATGATTGTGATGACACAAACATCACGTACATTTACGTCAATCAAGAGTACATCATATTTCACCAACGTCGTTTTGGTACGTATTGAATTGGTTATCTCTCAGGGGTGGATAACTCTAGGTGACCAATCTATTATCTTTTTACTGACAAGTTTTGCATTGACATAACAGAATGTTTCAAGCACAATCAATCAAGGCAAAACGGCTTAATATCTACCTACAATGATGTAGATGTCAACTATTACTGACAAATGACCCTACAACATGTATGTTGTGTGTAATATAAACCTACCTTGGTTGTTTGGATAATTTCATTTTTCTCCTTCAGATTAGGTGAACTACAAACCTGTCTATAACAACAACCCAAATGCTAAAGGAAAATATTTTTATAGCCAAGTAGTCTTTATACACAGGTCAAATTGTGTTTAAATTGACTATTTGGGACCGGAGAAAGTGGTCTTATTAAGCAGGTGGTCTTTATAGAGAGGTGGTCGCTAAGGCAGGTAAGACTGTACAGCAAGTTTTCATCTTTTTCATTAGTATTTGGGGAAATAACTGTTTTGAAATGTCTAATTTGCTATGTATGACATGTACTATTTATTTTGAATGATTTTCATACCAGAAATAATGTAAATGTTTATATTCTTTAGTGGACCGATATCCGAGCACTTATATACATTTTACAGATAAATGTTTAGCCCGAGATACTCTAGCCCTGACACCAGACTTAGACATTATGACAGATAGACGTCTGGTTTAGGGCCAGAGCGCAGTAGTACTCGAAAACCTAGAATAAGCCGACACCGTTTGGTATCGGGCCAGGTACTCTCCGATTCAGACTACTTACAAAATATCACCACCGAGAATCGCCACTTACCTTGGTCTTTTCAACAAATGAATAATTTATCTACTCATAGCCATCCATTTCATCACGCATGCACGTTCTATTGTGTCAACACAGTAGTTTCTTTTCCGCAACTTTAAATTTCCCTCGTCGTCGTCGCCATTTTCTCCTAGTATGCAAATCATCTTTAATCTCAACGGATTGCTATGTTTGGGTAGATATGATATTCATTTGTTGTATAGACTAAGGTTAGTGGTGCTTCTCGTTGGTCAGTCTGAATCGGAGAGTACCTGGCCCGATACCAAACGGTGTCGGCTTATTCCAGGTTTTCGAGTACTACTGCGTTCTGGCCCTAAACCAGACATCTATCTGTCATAATGTCTAAGTCTGGTGTCAGGGCCAGAGTATCTCGGGCTAATGAATGTTGTGATGAAATAATTGTCATATATTTGCATATTACAGGGTTATCTGCAGGTAGGTAATGATTGTGACATATGTGTTTGCGAGTATAGTCAAACTTTTTAGAGATATTGATATGAATTTTGCTCACAAAATAAAAATGTTACACCATACCTAACCCCAAGGGAGGTAACTCGGTGATATAGAGAAGTGTTATTACTTTAATAATCTTGCATGATTTTTCTCAATAAAAGTGCTTAAAGATGATCCACCGCTGACAAATGGTATTTTTTCACTATCAAAAACAGAAGTAGACGATTTGGTATTTTTCTTCAGTTACAAAAGTTACTTTCTTTACACCATTTCCACCATTGAAAAGTTTGGGCTTCTAATTTTACTTAAAGTTTAAAATATAAAAAATAATTAATTGCATCCCGAAAAAAATCCCTGACACAATATCCTATATGGAATAAAGTACTAATTGCGCATGCACCAAAATCAAAACAAATTATTTTATATATTTTTTGTGTTAATTAGACATACATATACACGATTAAACCCCAATTATTGTTCAAATGATGAGTATCATTTATGCTCTGTCGGCGGTGGAGCATCTTTAAATAAGATGAACACTAACACATTCTCAGTATTGATATTCAATTTTTTTGGTATTTGAGGTAGGAAAGGAACATTATATTATTTTGGTTGACAGATTGTATGTATAGTCTGTCCAGAATCACAGCTGCCATTTTCTGTTACCAAGGAAGATGAATAGAGAAAAAGCACCATTATTAGATGAAAATTTGGGCTTAAAAGTTTGATTATAGAGCAGCTTAAAAGTTTGGTTTGATTTAATCATGAATGTTGTAAAATTGAAACCTCTCTAAAATAGACAATGGTTACAATTTTTGTTATCTGATGTTTCGTTGGTTTTCTTCACCAGGGCAAAATGTCGAGGAGGTTCAGTGTACAACATTACATGATGAAATCACAACCTTTCTCTCACAAAATTTGATCATTTACCACCAAAGCGTATTGCATGCTGTCCATGTTCCGTAGTTCGTTGCATGTATACAGGTTTGAGAATGTTACTACAGGGCGAGTAAATACAAGCTATGATGAGTTAGGTATAGAGAAGAGAGAAGACAAAAGAGTCCCACATCTAGAAATTTAATGCACAAAGAGAATATGTACAAACGTTACACAACAGATACAGGTATAGAGGATACTTATACTTATCAGGGCGCCCATATATCTTACATCTCCCGACGTAGAGTTAGGCAGAAACAGATCCTATAGTTATAAATATCTCGTCAATTTTTGAAGAAATCAGATAAAAAGATTTAGGAATAACAAAAGTATTTACAAATCCAATTTGAAATCTTAACAAATGGTGAAGGTTTATGAACCCCTATTCACTTCATAAAACGTCAATAACCACTTAACATAGGACAGTAATGAAGGGAATAGGAGAAAAAAACCGAGATAAATTAACCAATGACTATCTACAGCAGATATATGAACGCCCAGTTCTTAAGAAGAAAAACTGAAATTAATGAAAACAGCTACAATACAGTCCAGTTACATAGTGAAGTACAGTATATTGTAAGTAAATATCATAGTATGAGGCGGTGTCCGAAAGATGTGTGGTTGTCGAGCAGGTGGTACTCTCTCTCACTCGCTCCACCAAATACAGGTTTAGTACCGAGTCAAACATACAAGGATGACCGTAGGACACGCTAGTAAAGAATGAAACAGTGATATAGAAAAGAAAATTATATCAGTTGATTTTAGCACAGGTATTTGTATAGATGATGAATGGGGGTAGGTTCAGCAGTAGAAATAGTGGAGAGATAAGCAGGTGGTCTGGACAAATATTCTACCAGGGCAACCATCACTAGCAGGCTGTAAGGCCACAGTATACAATGATAAAGTCTTATCTTACAATGGTATTAAAATAAAATCCAAAAGGCATATACTACCTTGAGGAATGTCAGCTTGTCTAAATATTTCAATCAAACATTGATGAGAATCTATTTTATAGTGAAAGGCATTGGCCAGACAGTGTACTAAAGGAAATACTCTCCAACCAGGTCAGGATTCACCTTTTATTACAAAAAATTAATAGTAATATCTCAACATTCGCACAATACAAGATCTTTTTATATAAACCTTTCTTATAGTTTAATAATAAATCTTCCGTGAAAAACATTCTGTAGACATCATAATCTTTTCTCTTTCCAAATCATAACTATCTTCTATAAATAACACTGATGAACCCCTTAAAATTGCAGAGGTTTGCAGTAAAAAATTAATAAATAAAACATCAACATGTTTTGTGGCTAAAAACGCTACAAAATGTGGATTTATATGTAACATAATTCAATGTTGTTCCCTTGTATAATATAGGCACATTATAACTGCAGTACGAACACTTGGACGCAGGATTACGAGATCAAACCGTGGGGAGGTCAAATCTCCTACAGATCTGTTAGTGGGCTGGTTGGTGACAAGTTTTACCCTCAACTATTTACTTATTTTTCTTCTAGTTACTAAATTACAGTAATGTGACTATGATTAACTATTGAAAAGTTTTCCACATAATATCACATGATTTTCACTTTGGAAATTTTTCTAGAAAGCCTATGCAAAATTACTACGCTACTTTCACTTTAGGTATACTATGTATTATTTTCAATGAAGAAGAAAAGTACGGGACATATAGGATTGAGAAGGGTAAAACCTGTCACGTGTTGCAGCTATTGCCTTTACAATATACTCCATACTAGGAACACATAACAATAGCGACATAAAACAAATGTTATTGCTCCAATACATCAAGGGACTCCAATATGTGTGGACTACGGCACGAGTAGGAGCTCTCCCACCAATGCTGATGTCATGCTTATGGCTTTAATATCTAACAGCTACAGTATCACACGTAGCAAGGCCAACACAAGGCAAATCTTGTATTGTTCAAAATACTTGCATCTTTATTTTTTATTTGATCGCAATTTAATCTCACTTTTTTTCTCCAAATGATAGAGATTTTGTACAGTTTTTTTGGGGAGGTTTTTTAAAACTATTACTTAATTTGTGTCAAGTTTTTATTTTTGCCATTTTTCTGATATTCCTGTAAGCAATTGGGTTGTGATTTTTGTGTAATCACTTTTATGAATCTTTGGAACAGCAGTTCATATTAAAGCTTAACACACAAAACAATAAGACGGATTATGATTTGTGGAAAAAAAACTATCTGCATAGCCATGACAAACAGCTGGGACGAAAAGAAAAAAAAAAACATCTACAAATGTCAAATTATAACACATAGTAGTTCTCACACTGGAATGGTACTTGTATTGACTGATTATTAACAGTGCCAAGGAAACTCTTAACACAGCGATACGATGAGTGAAACCAAGTTTTATAATAATAATGAAAATAATCACTGATTGAGAAAAAAAACCCACCAACACCTACACCATTTGATGTTGGTACTCTATACACGGTTCCCTGTAAAATCATGTGAAATGAAGATCCCCAGACTGTAAGACAACTCTCAAAAATGCAAAAATATATATTCAAACCTTTGAATGTATTTATTATTATTATGATACCCAATGCAAAAATAGGGTTACAATGTCTCAGAAATCATCTTCTCTATCAAATCTACCAGCTACATCATCTAATTTGGAATCCAGAACCAAGCAATGTAAAAGCTAGCAAAATAATTGAATTTTCAGAGTTTTCTTTTGTAAAGCATTGGGAAGAGATTTTGCACTAGTCAAAACATGAGAAAATACTAATAATATGATTAAAACCTCTAGTTTCTGGGCCAAGGAGCATAAACACAAGGGAACCACACACTTATAAATTGTATCCATGTATATATGTGTGGTTCAGGTTTATAAATGGATTTCTTGGGAGTATATCTATATATAAACGTCTGGGACACATGATTTCCAACAATAATTAGAAAACACAAAAGGCTATCATCCTTGAACAAACATACAAAACGTAACTCCTTGGCCAAGAGTCCAGTGGTCATCAACAAATCGGGCAATGAATATAAGTGCAAAAAAATAACCTCAAACTGCTCACGTGGAACTCAAGTTTAGACTTCAACTTTAAGATGTCTCCGTCTCAACTCAGCAACACATAACAAATGAAACATTGAAACATTTATCTTGATAAAAATATTCTAAAATAAAAAATAAACCAATTTATTTGATTATCAAAGACATTAACAATTAACAACATTCTATCCTAAATATTGAATCCCCCCTCGTGCCCCTCAACAGCAGTTTCCATAGTAACTCGACCTCTGCATCTGTCATTTGTTAACAATGTCGGTCACACCATCCTTATGCTGCCATCTAGTGTCACGAATGTGACAAGGCAGCGAAAAGAACGATTAGTAGGAATTCTTGAAATAAATGGGGAAAAGTTTTGCTCATTTGACTAAAATGGCAGATCCAAAATATACAAATCAAATTCTGAGGGACCGATATCATGTGTAAAGTGGGAAAGTTAAATATAACAAAAAAGACCTTGCACATGATATGTTGCTCTCAGCATGTATATCTAATATGTGATCCCACCGACCAACGTAAAAAGTTTGCCATTTCCCAGAGCTAACTAACTAATTAAGGACAAACATTACTGCCGTTTGCCTCTAGTAAACCATCCTTATTTCTACGTAAAAAAATAAGTTCCTAAACATAAAATAAGTCCAAATAATTGCACATACAGAATGTTGGCCCTGAACACGCTGTGTAAAATAACCAGGATACGACAACTCTGTAAATATACACAAAAAGGCACTTTTTACCGATACAATTTCAATGGGAGATAACTCTAACCAGGGACAGCTTGACATAAATAGTATTTCTTATAATGTCATGTATAAATCAGAAAAAAATGTATTTTAACGCATGGTTCACAAGCTCTTGGCGTTTTAGATTGTAGACTTGGAGAAGGACACTCGAAGATGGTTGTTTTCACTTAACTGGACATTGTGCAGATTCTGGAAAAAAATATATCATATTTTGAATCAAATTATTATCATATTATGATTATTTTTTATAATCTTACTTGATCTAGAATAGAACAACTTGATAAAGAACATTTGATCAAATTTACATGAACTATAACAGATTTATGATATATTATTGTTTGCAAGCGTAACATCATACTTTTCATAAAGAAAGATGTGAATTTCGCTCATAAAATAATGACATTAAAATAGATACCTAACTGCAAGGAAGGTAATATCTAAAGATGGAATTTGTTAAAACCAAAATTACTGAGACCAGCAAAACCGTCAACATTTGAAAAGACGTCATTTGATTACTAAAATTGAGAAGAATCTACTCTCGTGAAGACCACTTACAATAAGTGCCTCAACAGCTTCCTCTACTGAACTCATCTGAATAAGAGCCATTTTCCTGTCTTTTCTGTAACAGCAGTAAATATACACATTTCAATCTCAAAAAACATTAAATCAAATAATTTTTCTACTTCTTTCTACATTTATATATTTTTTCCGAATACTTTTTAAAATTAATATCCATAGTAAAAAAATGATGAATTCTTCATACCATTTCTTCAAAATTAATCTTTTTTAGCCTTCAACATAATGTATATTGTGCCACAAATTTGATATCTAAAGTCTTTTCTATGTAGGCATTTATCTTTAAATAACCAGTCTTATATGTAGCCATTTATCTTTAAATAACCAGTCTTATACGTACGGGAAAAATTTGAATGCTGCTACTGAACCCTGCTCCTTGAACCTGTCTGTAATCTCTTCCTCAGTAACATTAGGCCTAGAAAATTACGAATGGAAACATGTCATGATTTATTGTATAGTACATATATATAAACTATGGGCTGTTGTATCTAAGATACTAAAGTTGGACTGAATCCCAAACAGAATATTTACAAAAATTTGTATAGAACCGATTTAACATATTTCTGTAACAAAAACAGCCTGAATTATAATACATACAAAATGTTCACAAAATGAAATTTTGTATAGTTTTAAAGGAGTCTACAATCTTGAAAGAGGCAGCATATGTATAATACATTGCTGTAATACACATCCTGCATTATCATACATACGGAATGTTAGAGAGATGGAGCACAGCCGAAGGTGGAAAGATATTCAGGCAGTTTTTGGATCCAGGTCGTTTGAATCTGTGCAGCGGAGAGTTGGTGAAATCTTTTGTCAAGCCAGCGTCCTAAAAATAACATAATATTGTTTATACAGTAACGTACATCTCTGCAATCTAAACATTTTATTACCTATTTGAATGCATTTAAAGATACAATCACAGAGAACCAGAAAGTAGGGAGAGGGCTTATTACTGTACATAGACATGGTTACAAATGGCTTACCGGTAATTAAAGGGGGAAGCACTTTAATACCTAATTACCAAAAGACATAGTCATTCAGATCCCCCGCCAATGGAGATATCAAAGCTGAAGTAAGTTTGATTGTAGAGACTTATGTGTATGAAAAAAAACAGGAAAAAGGAAGTTGAGCTAAAGAAAGATGGAGTATAATTCAAGTAGAGTGGGGCTGCAATTGTTGAATCAGGTATACAGCCTTGACATTAATTTATATTAGACTATATACACAAAGATGGGTGGAGTTTTGCAAAGTAACATTTACCATTTACCATGATATTTTCAGCAATGTTTCCATGGTAACGGAAAAAGTGCAAAAAATGAAAATAGCAAAAGGTACTACTAGACCATAAAAAGAAAGTGTCTATGAAGTTTCGTGGAAATATCTCTGCTGGTTTTAGAGTTATGCTCCGGAAATGAACCTACTACAAAAATATGATATTTTCAGCAATGTTTCTATGGTTACAGAAAAAAGCACAAAAAGTGAAAACCTAAAAATAGCAAAAGGCACTACTAGACCATAAGAACAATGTGTCTATGAAGTTTCATGGAAATATCTCTGCTGGTTTTAGAGTTGTGCTCCGGAAACGATTCTTACACAAAAATCTGCCATTTTCAGCAATGTTTCCATGGTTACAGAAAAAAGTACAAAAAGTGAAAACTTTAAAATAGCAAAAGACACAACTAGACCATAAGACAAATGTGTCTATGAAGTTTCGTGGAAATATCTCTTCTGGTTTTAGAGTTATGCTCCGGAAACGAACCTGGTACAAAAATCTGCTATTTTCAGCAATGTTTCTATGGTTACAGAAAAAAGTACAAAACGTGAAAACCTTAAAATAGCAAAAGGCACTACTTGACCATAAGACCAATGTGTGTATGAAGTTTCGTGGAAATATCTCTACTGGTTTTAGAGTTATGCTCCGGAAACCATTCGTACGGACGGACGGACGGAACCCATTTGTATATCCCCCGCCAACTTCGTTGGGCGGGGGATAATTACCAAAAGATTTTAGCCTTTCATGTAATGTCCGTAACTTATGTTCTAATTTGCCGATATATTCCACTGAAAGTCTTATAGTTATTTTCTTGTTTCAGAAGAAGATAATAAACTTCTAAAGAACATTTTTCGAGAAGGAGAATTCACTTCTGGAGAAGTAACTACCTTTCACTGATAAAAAGTCAGAGATAGAATGGATACTTACAGGCTGTCCCTCCCTCGGCATCTGTACCACACTGTGTTTGGACGCAGCCACTCGGATCTGTTTACCCCATACTTTGAATTTGTCTAGATATTGTAGTGCTAGCAAAGAAGAACAATCAACAGGTATTGAGGGCACCAAATCAATCGGCTTTAACAAAATCATCACAGGGTATTTAAGGCACAGAAAACACAATCATCAACTGATTTATACATGGCAATGTGATATGGTTAATATTCAATGATGTTTTTAACATTCTATAGAACCATGTAAATATTGTTAACATTCTATAGAACCATGTAAATATTGTTGACATTCTATAGAACCATGTAAATATTGTTGACATTCTATAGAACCATGTAAATATTGTTGACATTCTATAGAACCATGTAAATATTGTTGACATTCTATAGAACCATGTAAATATTGTTGACATTCTATAGAACCATGTAAATATTGTTGACATTCTATAGAACCATGTAAATATTGTTGACATTCTATAGAACCATGTAAATATTGTTGACATTCTATAGAACCATGTAAATATTGTTGACATTCTATAGAACCATGTAAATATTGTTGACATTCTATAGAACCATGTAAATATTGTTGACATTCTATAGAACCATGTAAATATTGTTGACATTCTATAGAACCATGTAAATATTGTTGACATTCTATAGAACCATGTAAATATTGTTGACATTCTATAGAACCATGTAAATATTGTTGACATTCTATAGAACCATGTAAATATTGTTGACATTCTATAGAACCATGTAAATATTGTTGACATTCTATAGAACCATGTAAATATTGTTGACATTCTATAGAACCATGTAAATATTGTTGACATTCTATAGAACCATGTAAATATTGTTGACATTCTATAGAACCATGTTAATATTGTTTACAGATTTGACAGCATGTGGGTGAAGACACCATGAAAAGTGCCTCACCACTCGGTTGGACAAGGTTAGATATTATAGAGTGATGATGAAGTGTACATACCTTGTTGAGCTTGGAACGGTTCTGCCATTTGAATGAGAGCATTATCCTTCTTATTATACAATATCTTCACCCTATGTACGTCCCCATACACGCCTGGAATGGCCAGCATAGTCCATCTTAGTTATGTATTTTATAATGCCTATATTCATTTTTTTTACTTTGGGATTAAATTATATAGTTAGAGGTCAAATCCAATTTCTTATTCTCTCTTTTTGTTTTTGTTTTTGGCTTTGCCGAAAGTTTCCACTTTTACACATCTATATATTATCTGAACCTATAAAATATTTTTTCACACAATCACAATATTGTTATTTTAAAATCATGGTCTGAATAAGAATCAGTGAAATACCTACATAATAAATTATTGACAAAGACGGAAATAATTGTGACATTGGTTTTGTTTAGAAATGTGCAACGGAAACTTGTCTTGACCAAAAAAAAATACCTAGTATTTTGACTAGATAGTTTCTATTATAAATTACTACCGGAAATAAATGAAATAATATAAAGAGTGCTTTTTCAAACATACCAAAAAGGGTAAAGAGAGCATCTGGCGTGGCCATCTAGAGTTTGTCAGAGCAACAGGAAATAGCAGACAAAGGCGGAAAAAGGATGGATGGATGAGATCAGTGTCCGAACGAGCGAAGAAAATAGTCCACATGGAGGATGAACATCAGCGTAAGTGGGAACGAACGGGAAAAGAAAAAACAAGGGAAAACAATCAGTTGTATTGTTGTCAGTCAGTGTTAACATCCACTGAAGCGCACAGGTTTGGCATCCACCGACACGAGAAAATCAGTACCCTCTTACGCTTGAATAAATATTATATTATATAAGCAACAGTGATTAATAAATATTGATGAAAATTCTAAAACAAGAACAGCACCAGTATAATCTACAGACAGCAATGATCAGTGCTAAGTAGTATATACATTAAGTCTGCCCATTAGTCTCTATAATCATATAACATGTGTATATATATAATACGGAGTTGTCTCCCCTCACATGCGAAAATACGAGTCATGCACTTTATATCACCTTACAACCATACAGAAAGTCCCACCAACATGTTACCAGTTTGAAGGTGCAGCCAGTCTTACTGTTTCCATTTATGAATAAAATTGTTTTTTTTCTTCAAAATGATGGAGAAAATCCGCTAGTTTCGTTTATATCAGTCTTGGTTATTTCATGTTTTTGCCCCTCCCCCTTGTACAAGATTTTTTACCCCACATAATAATTCAACTGTCTGAACCTTCCAACTGGGGCTGATAATAGTTATTGTGACTGGTAAAGCAAACTGCAGCTCTATCAAGTTGCAGCAAAAAAAAGCATATAAAATCATACACATAAACATGCCATCAATGTTCATGTGGCCACATGACCTAATATTTAGGTTTCGTCTCATTTTTACATCCAATTTTGTCTGAGAAAATTGTTCCTTTTGATCACACTTGGCAACACAAGTTTTGTGTGTAATTAGCTGGTAAGGGAAATCCTCAGAATATATTGTTTTCTGGTGAAGTCGATCTTCAGAATCTTTTGTTCCTTTTGCTGTATTATGTCCACATATGGAAATGCTTCCATGTGTAATCTTTACTGGATGGTGAAACATTGATAGCATGTACAAGTGATCATTATCAATAAACAGTGACTGTGCCTTCATGTGGTCATTTTCTTACTTTTGTTTTGTGATTAAGAACACTAAACAGAAATTCAGTGACAAAAGTGTTAATCATTTTAAACGGAAATCTGGTATAAGATAGAAAATAAAATCAGACATTGATGCCTTTTAAAACAAGAAGGAGAAGATACTCCATGATTTACATTGTACGTGAAAAGAACAATTTGCTATCTAAATTTAAAAGCTTCATAAGAACTCCATGAATCTAGCTTTAAGTCCTTCAATTTTTTTTAATTTATTTTTTATAAGTAGTCTCTTTGCAAACACTTTAATGTTAAAGCCCTCCCTCTGGAGGGTGAATATTTTGAATATGATTTATAAAAGCCGAAATGTTAAGATATAAAATTTGCTTTATGAATTTCTAAAGTCTCTGTAAAAATTTCTGGCACATCTGAAAGGAGGCCGACGAGTGACGGAGATATAACAAAAGAGCAGTAGACTTGTTGAGGACAGAAATCAAAGTTTAACTGCAGATTGATAGCGCAGAAACAGTCTATCGAAATATTTAGCTAAACAAATAATGTTTGATATATTAAAGTGTTGATATCCCTGATAACAGTCGGAATAGATATTTGATGTCTTCAGTATAGCTTAATAGACCTCCCCTCCTCAGTTCAGGGCCAACAACAAAGTCTGTCAAAATATGTTCAATCATTCCCAGATTTGTTAAATTTAAAATTACGGACATATATTACATCAGAGGTGCTCCAGTTGATGAAATCAATCTCCATGTTTGATCATGCACTTCCAATATATATATATATATATCTTTTTTTAACTGGTCAAGTCCTCAGTTATAGAAATTTTAAATAAGTTTTAAATCAATCTGCATTTGTTCAGACTACTTTGGTGACAGACTTGTTTATGACCTGCAGAGTCCCTGGAGATGAGGAGGGGTTACCTATCTGTTAGACGGCTATAACATGCTACCCCAACCGTGGAGTAATGACCTACCTGTTCGTTTAGGTTAGACACCAACAGGACACTGTTCCCACACTGAAGACCGCCCATCGCCATCCCCGTCAGGGCCGGGTTCGCAAAACTGTAATTACCAAGCTGGGGCATTTGAGCTGAAATTAAAAACAATTGTCATGCAGAAAATTGTCTTTCTTGAAAAACAGATTATAGCAAAAGTACAAAGTATGGTTAAATGGTATATATAACACAATAAAAAAATTCCAAAACATTAACTGATTGCGATGAGTTATATTTTATATAAAAAAAAGAAGAAAGAAATACAAATGTACTAAAAATACTAAAAACAATATCATTGTTAATGGACTTTGCTAGTCCTTAAAGATGAATTGAGATAAAAGGAAATTGTTGAACTTTACAAATCTTTGACAATTTACATTCTGTTTTAAATCATCTATTTTATTTTCTCCCATACCTATGACACACTAAAGCTCAATTCACTATCAGTAAATCTCATCAGTTTTGCATGTGATAATAATCAATTTTCTCTTTGTTACTGGCTTTCTGATTGGTCTATTCATTTTTTTTCATTCCACGATGAAAAAATCAATCCGAGAATGGCGCGGAATTCCTGACGTTATTATGACGTCACAATAGAAACATTGACGTTGCGTATTGATTTGGAAAAAATAATCCCTTGGAAAAAATCGATGGAATCGTACGTGTAAATGCATTTCATTTTATAAAGTAGCCTGGGAAATTAATTATAAGTATTGAAGTCACTATTTTTTAATTTCATCGGGGTATGAAATAAATTTTGTTTGCAAACTTTTGTGAGAATCCGCTACGCGGATTCACACAGTTTGCAAACAAAATTTCTTTCTTACCCCGATGAAATTAAAAAATAGTGACTTCCATGCTTAAATAAATATGGTGAATCTAAAAGTTCTAGCCACACAAGATATTTTTTGTTAAGACTAAAGAAAATATAAAACTACAAAGTACTGTTCTATAGAAATTCTAAAAGGGTGAAAAGTAGTCACAGAGGCTGCAAATAGGTAGGCATATATTGTTTGGGGGCTTAAAACAGATAAGTATATTGTCTGGAGGTTAAAAGTATACCCTCAATTATAATGTTGGGTTTAAAACAGGAAAACATCATTTCAATGGCAGATAAATAATAGAATGACATTTTGAAAGCTCTAGAAATTTTGACGACAAAATACAAATTTCTGATTTCTGTAATGTCTGAACATGATTTCTTAAATTTTTTTTATTTAATGAAGATTTTTTATCAAAAATTGTAAAAACCGAAAGACTTACTTAATAAACTACAATAGTTTTCTCAATAGCATAAGGAGAAATGAATCTCTTCCATGAAACTTGGTTCACAGAGTTTAAATGGCCTCAGGGGAATTGAATCTCTTCAATCTCTTCAATGTAACTCGGTTTACAGAAATTGAAATGAAACAATCTAATTGTTTGTTAACTTGTTCTAAACTGAGACAATAACCATGAAAGATCAGATCCGTAGTCACCATTGACAACATACTGCACCTTAACTTGTGCTTAACGTTTTGGAAGTCAATTTAAATCTATAGCACATTTAACTGTTGTGTGTAACGGGCCCCGAGTGACAGGGTAGGTGGAAATCTGGCTCCGCATGCCAATCAATACAAGTACTAGTTTTGGTTTACAAATCTCCCTTTTGGTCGCTTCTGGAAAAGGATTAAATATCATCCCTGCTGAAAAAGTGTAATTAAAATGAAGCTTTTCCTATCAATTCAGCCTTTATTAATCTTATATTTTCATGGATAGCGTTAATATCTATTTCTCATTCTTAATTCCTACAATTTCTCATGTCCGGGCAGGTCACACTGAAATTAATACTATTGGTATGAGGTTTAATCTTAGTGGCTTCATAAGAAAAAAAATCAAAACATAATTGAAACGGAAGCAAAGAGAGGTGGGTGACTGGTAATAGATAGGTCAGGTAGATTTAAGACAATACGTAGCATGCTTCAACCAGTGACACCTGTTTCCATAGCAACACATAAATATAATGTTGTAAAATAGGCCATTCCATACCTACAGCAATCTCTCTTCATGTTGGAACCAAATATTAACAGGATAAAATTCATTCATTAGATTTGAATTGTTTTCTGCTTAGAAAATGGCCATTTTACAGAAATGAAGTAAAAAGAGGAGAGGAGATTGTTCAGAAGAGAATAGGAAACTTACCTTGTACACCTGGGCCAAAGTTTGAAGCTAAAACAAGACAGAGAAAACACAAATGAGAGAAACTGAAAAAAGACAGATGCAGTTACACAAACACAAGCTATAGATACAACTATTGATGAGAGAAGATCTGCTCCAGTAGTTTACCTGTATCCGCACAAGATGTCCGTTTTTTGTGTTAATGCGAGCCAATGGTAAGCATGCAGCTATAAGTCAGTCAAAGAATGTCTACATGTACACAAAATTATAAATTGTCTTATAATCTGTAGTTCTCTTGTTTCTTTACTATATATTTTATATTCATTGATCAAGTTTCAGTTTGTTGATTATCATCATTCAATTGTTTTTTATTACACATATTTTTTAAATATTTTATTTCATATTTGCCTGAATTTCATGGTTTGATATTTGAATGACATTTTCAGTGCATAAAGATACAGAGTTGAGTATCACCAATTACATGAAATAAATTGTGTATTTGACCAACATTCTTGTCTAAGCTTGTCTACTATACACACACAAAGTAAGGCTAGTGACTTGATGGCTTTTACTGCTGTCAAAGCGACATGTTGGATACTCCCAGCACCACTGGGGAACAACACAAGCATGCAGGTTTGTCTGCCGCTCAGACCTGGTCTGTCATTACTTTACAGTAACCAAATCTTATCAATAATTCATCTCGCCATACACACATAATGCTGTCCTTTCTAAACTCCCATTATTACATTTTGCATGGTTTTTAAGAGTACATTTTGAAAATGTCGTTTCTTTCTTTTACATGCATTATTATTATTTTTCTTCTGACTGTTTTCTTCAGTTTTTCTTCAGTTTTTCTTTAAAATGACAATAGAAATTATCTTTGTGTGGGATAGGAAATTGAAAAGTGAATGTTAGTTAGAATTCTTTTATTCTTCAACATTAGACATAAAATGTGTCTTTTCTTTCATCTTCATCTGTACAGTTCATGCCATGCAATTAGTTGATTTTCTGATTAAAGATTGAGAACCAGCCGAAGGACGGATGTCTTGAAGTCTGAGAGACAGTGTATAAACCATTGAAGCAGGAGCTGAGAGCATGCCAGAAATCTATATCCCTAGCTGATCACCCCAAGGACGACACTGTTCATCATTATATCCATGTCAATTCTCCTGGTCATTTTCGACAAAACACATCTGACAACGTTTCTGTCACAAAGACTTTATTTCCTTGGAGCTTGTGAACAGTGTCATCTAGGTAGCGGTGAGGAGTTAGGATTTCTCTCATACCTATGAGTGTGGTAATCTTAGGAAATATACTGATGCTGTCCGTAGTTGTGTTACATTCCATACAACACAGTCAAATGATGTGATAAATGTAAAGAATGCAAATAGTGTGATTCATTTTGAAATTTAACAGCCTGTGACTTATTTTTTTCAGGTAAAAGAACTAATTCCAAGTTCAGAATTTCTTAAACAAGAATTTAACATCATAAAATTTTCAAAATAGGGAAGCGTCTGCAAACAGAACAGAAAAACCTGAAAACCATTCATGTATGAGAGAAAAATATTCCTTCATATGTTACTATGAAGAATAGGGACATTCTACCACTAGTATCACAAAATGGAGTGAAACCTTCAGCAAAGCCTCAGATTTTACAACACTTTGTGAACCCTAAGTAAGAATATCTGTATCATCCACACTTACATATGAAAGAGTCTTATTAGAGTTAGACTGAGTAGTTAGGTAAGACTACGGTGAAGGACAGATTACGCTGAGGAGGAGTACAGAGACGACTACTACGAGGGTTACAGGTGACAGAGATAGCAGTGTGTGAGGATTCTGTACCATAGACAGGCGTGCCTCCCATAGCGGCCGCGGCCCCGGCCCCGTAGGCGGTTAGTGGCGTGGTTCCCATCCCTGGCATCAACGCCTGCGTCATAAGATCCTGGGCACCTTCATGTGACATCACATTGGTAAATAAGGTTCATGCGATTAATATCCAGCTAATATATAGGTACGTACACCGGTTCAATGTGATAAGGTGCTGGTGATGATGCTACACGGATCTTACTGAGAACTACACATAAATCACATTCAGATCAATGTTTTATTACTATTTCTTTGTTAGGTTAGGAAACGAAATCACTCCCTACCCACTCCATGTCTTTATCTTATATTTTATTCAGCATTTATTATATTCCTTTCATTGACCAACACTTCAGATACAATTGTTCCGTGTAGCATCTCAATATTATTGCATATCTCTATATAAAATAGCTATGTAAATTAGGACAAAATTTAATAGGCAATTAAAGAAACAAAACTCCAAAATGATTACATGTATATATGTAAAACCCGACTGCAGGTTATACTGGGTGTGGGTTACGGTATAAATAGCATGGTAATGATAATACAAAGTAAGCATGGTAAGTAGCCAAAACAACCACAAGTAATAGCACACACTCAATCTCTCCGCTCTAAACCTTTCACTAAATGCCTTGTTGGTTAAGAAAGCAAATCTTCAAATTGAATTAAGCACAAGAAAATTCAAAAGTCAAATACAAAAACTTCAACATGAACATTTTTTTTTAAACCTTCCTCCTCCCCTTTCCCATGCTGAATAACTAAGTGAACGACACTATTTACCGATGATCTATATTTATACACAAATGTAAACGCACAAATGACATCAATACCACATTTGGGCCAGAGTTAATCGTTCATATTCACTATAAAATTAGTTAATTGTTTCGACAGCTTCTATATATTTCTACTTAAGAGTGATAGGCTTATCGAAACATGTGCTTTAAACATTGCAACACAAAAGACATATGTTAAAAATTGTATTGTAAAACATACATAAAGAAAGATTTTAATAAAAAGATCAAAACAAAATAAAGAATAGAACACATTTCTACATAATCTGAAAAAATTAGAAATAGAAAAAAGTGATAAAATTTCACAATTGAAATTAATCAAATAGATTTTTTTTTTTTTTTACTAAAATAGAGATGTGTTTAGAAATCTAAAGACAGAAAAAAGTGATGAAATTTAATTAAAAGGAAAAATTAAATGTCTGAAAACAATACTAAAACACAGAAATGTGTTTAGTGTTGAGGTTTTCATGCACCAGAAGAGTAGATTTTTGTTGATATTTACCTCCCATCCCTCCTATTCCGCCTAAACCCCCTACCATTCGTAGGGACTCTAAAATACAAACAGTACATGGGTCAGTACATACGTAGGGGAGGAGAGAGGAGTGACAGAACACACACATAGCTGTACAGTCTTAAATACAGTTCACATAGCTAGCTTATATCCACAACATTTTCCCTAAAATGCTATTTTCTGTACAATACTGGTTAATTTATTTTTATATTTGCTTTCTTTAAAGAATGAATTAACAAAGTTTTAAAATTGATTAATTGATATCTATAATTGTTTTCATTGAATTTGCTTATAATATTATGTGTATAATCAGCTGTTTAATCTCAAAGTAGAATTTAGGTGTTTGTGAAAATAAAGATATGAAAGAAAGCTTTGAACAAAGACAGTATGCAAATAAGAAATAACAATGCATTAATATAAAAGGCACCTGAGTTTGTATATAGCCATTACAGTTCAATGTTTTAATATGCCAATCAGGTTGATCTCTAGATCAGTAAAAAATATTACTTTATCATAAATAAATCTTGAATAATTTTATTTTTGGTTTCCATAAAGAAACATATAATGTCCAAATGTTATTTCCCTTTGAAAACTATAATATATTTCTGAACAACTAACATAGAAAAAGCTCCACAGAACTCAGGTGACTTTAAAATACTTGAAAAAACGATATGGAGTAGTTGGAGTCTCCATCTGTTTGACATGACACTATTTTAGCTTACCTTGCATTCCTCCGACGCCGCCAACACCTCCGACTCCTCCTAGCATGCCCCCCGGGGCATGACGCTGGACGGATGCGTCGCCAGCACACAGCTGATTTACTTTAGTGTAGTCGTAGGACTTGTCATTGTTGTATTTCACATTTAGGTTAGAGAGGTTAGAGAAGTCAATCTTCAGTGTACAGCACCCATTGTAAATGTTCTGGCCATCTAGTGACTGCAATAAATTTTTTTAGTTTTGTCTCCAATTAGAAATTTTCATAATAATATTGAGTTGATTTATCAAAATATTGCCTCTGTTCATGAATCTTCAGAATTTCAAGAATAAAGTTTAACTGAATAATAGATTTTACTCAAAAAACATTTTATAATATCTGTCAACACCAAGAGGCTTATTATCAAATCGCATGTATGGACACTTTTTTCAGACTTACATATTTTGCAGTTTTAGCAGAAATTGAATCTTGAAACTGAATTAAGGCCTGGAATGTATCTGAAAAAGCAGAAAGTAGGGGTTTATTTTTCATTTCATACAAAACAACAGACTTAATTCAAATTTATTTATGATCTTCTTAAAAACTAACTTTATTTATGATCTTCTTAAAAACTAAATTTAACATCCAATTTAAGACAGCTTTTCTCAAAAAATATATCTTAATTATCTCCCCTTGCCCATACTCTTGTACACTTATCCTTTGATTTACCTTCCCTTGTCCTACCCCCATGTACAAATGTACTTTGAATTACCACCCCTTGTACCCCTGTCGCGCGGTAGAATGGTGCCCTGGTCAGCTGGTATGATCAGATTACTACTACCATACACACACAACAGATTATCCCCTCTAAACCCATTGGTATTAAATAAAGCTAAAACCCAAGCTCATCAGATTCTACATACTGTTCTTTGTGAAGGTGATGATCTTCGTCACAAATCCGAATCTGCTGAATATCTGAAATCACAATATCATAAGAAGTTTTAAGAACTTATCAAGTGCCAATGGTTCTGAATACATATATACATATATATATATCCTGAGTGCTGCCCGAAGTCATCAAATGGGCGGGGTTATTGTAGGCACCGTAACCAAGGCAACACTAGTGGTATTCTTAGTCATTAATGGTGTTTTATGTCTATAATAAATATCTCCTATACAAGTAAACTACAAATCTTGTGGCATCATATGTGAAATCAATACACCCTTAATTAATATTGGATACCACGAGATGCAACATGATAAGCCGGCATTAATCGCAACATAGTGTGATCATGTATTGGATCTTCTAGCTAATTTTATGACACGATTCAATGACACACCTGGTAATGAGGACAATAGTAGGATCATAGATTGGATCTTTGTAAACACTATATAACAAGACCTAGCAACAATTAATCTTGTCTACTAAGCTTCCACTTAGAATACAATATTTTTATCAAAAACCAAAATGATGTAATATCCTTATATGATATTGTAACATCCCTGTACTAGGTATACCTGATGTAATGTTGTGACATCTACTGGATACAACAGTTTTTCTACAATCACCCGAAGGATGGATCGTGTGTTGTCGGACTGTGGGATATCATTGGACATTTCACTTGCTGCCAAAATCGCTGCTTTAGCACTTGCATTCTGAGAACAATAAAGACCAATATATAATATATATTGCTTTAAATTTCTTTTGTCATTAAATACAGAATGCATTGACAGGCAATAGAACAATCATCAGGACCTTTTGTCCTTGGGATATCATATTGGTTATAGAAACTTTCTCATTATCAGAGCAAGAGGAAAATATTTGAGCTGAACCCTTGTCATATTATATTATCTTTGAAAGAATTCAATTCTCTCCCTTTGGTGTGATATTTATGGTAATCTTATGAACAGGTATGAAGATACATGGGCCATCTGATAGGTATAAACGTTTGGATGATTTACCTGTGGAGAGTTGATCTGGTCCACGACCAACTGTTTGTGTTTTGAGAATTGTATAAAGACATGTTTGCCCCGGATTAATGCCGTGTTTGAGGTGGAGTGATACTTTATCATTCCACAAGCACTATCTTCTGTCTCCATCTCTAGGAAAGCCTGCCAGTAAAACACCAAATACAAGTAGATTTCTAGTACAAACCAGCAATTTATTGCGTTTAATAGAGCAATAGATGAGACGGTATCTTTATAAATACTAATCATAGTGGTTTATCGCAGGTTTGTGCAGGAATAAAATAGTACTGCTCTGCTGGGTTTGTACATCAGTGGAGTTACAGCAGTAAAACCACATTATAAACGCAGCCAACAGTCTCACACAACTCTCAGGGTATGGGTCGTGCAACATTAGCTGTAAATATGCCAATAAATAAAATGATATAAAATGTATTTATGCCACTTTGATAGCAATTAAACTGTTATCAATAACGGTAGTCTGTTTATCTTGAACAATTTCCATTTTATAACCTCGTCAGGGTCCAGATGGTAATCTGAGAAAATCACTTGATGACAGCTATCGATTTCCCCACCCACTCTGAATGCAGACAAAAAGTAACAAAGACCTAATCTAGACCAGTAATTGACAATTTTTCACTGAAATGTGCAGGCCGCAACCCCAATATCGGCAAGGATCTGACAGAATTATAGGACATTGAGATAATCCTACCTGACTCTTTTTGACTCGGAGCACATTTGTAACTTTGCCGAAGGGAATACCGAGCTGGACGATTTCAGCCTCTGTTGCATTTTCTGGAATGCCTCGGACATGAATCACTCGAGAGATCTCCTGTGAGGGTTGCTCCAGTTTGACCTGTAATTATAGAAATTTTACAAAATACAGAACAATTGATCAAATATGTTAACCACCAGATTAAAGCAATACTAGATAGTAATTTAGAATTACCATGGACATGATTATAATACAGATTTATTAATTCTAAATCCATGCAGTTATAATAAATTTATTCATTCTCATTAAAGTATTATTTTCAATATAATTTTATTTTTCCCTTAGAACCCAGGGAATGTGAGCTTTTAACTTGTTTCTATAAATAATGTTATTATGCAGACAATTGTGGGTCCAGTAAGGTAGCTAGTAAGAAGGATGCAGACAGGACTTTAAATCTTGTAGCTCTCCCCGATCTGTAGACAATCTAGATAAACATGCTGTGGAAAAAGGACAACTTAAGACCTGCTGATACAACATCCAATTTGACCTCTGGACCAAAATGTCCAAGTAATCGAAATGACAATGATATCCCTTAGGCTAATAAATTGGAATGTATTTGAGGCAATCAGGTAAGCGTAAAGCCATGAGATTCCCCAGACACACACCTCAGACAAGGTCATCGTTGACTGTACGACACAGAGAAGCTGTGCGGGGACAGGCTAGTCCTATCTCTAGTTAGCCACTTCAGCCGGGCCAGTGCCAATCAACCTTACATTATCAAATTGAATTTCCATGTCTCTTTCCATCTCTACTAAAGTGTATTTAGTGTTCAGAACATCACTTTCAACTCAAACTTTTATCATTTTAAGGTTTTTCTACACTGACTCTGTAATTAAGTCAGTCACTGACCGATATTTAAGATCATTCATAGTGAGCTCAAGTTTTTTACAGAAATATCATCACTAGCGAGCTTTATTCAGAAATGTCACTATCAGTGAAAATTTCGTGGAAAAATATGACCTATTATAAGTGTTATTTTATTATCATTACTAATTTGGATAATTGGCCCGATGAAACATGTGCTTTAGTCTCCCTATCCAGTTTTTTTGTTTTGTTTGGTATGCAATTAACTGGAGACAGGTTTGAAAGAACACACACTAGGATGGCTGTCTCTTCCCAGAAAACATCTTCAAAAACAATTGAGTGCAATAGAAGCCAGATCCTGTCAATCTAATAAAGCCATTTTTAAAATTCAATTAAACCCAATCTAATGCCTTCATCCTTCAGTGTCCGCTCGAGTTCAGCCCCTGCTGCCAAGCCCAGCAAACAAGTGCCTCACTAGTCGAGAAATGCTTTATCAGATTTTCTTTTACCAAAGAGCTGCTTATTTTGCGGGTGAAATTTTGTGATATTCACTTTAAACGATTTTAATGAATTTAAATTTCAGTACATGGATATAAGAGTATGTATGATTTATCTGTTATGGATGAAATTTCCGTGACTATGTGCACAATAAAGTCAAGCAAAATTGTGTTTTTGACTGGAGGTGATACTCTATTAACCAAAAATGACAGACAAGATGTGACACATTGGCAACATTTTGTAATAAAAGACAATATTTCTAGAAACAGCCGAGGGAGGACCCTAGATACAAATCATTTGTTACCAATCTGTTACATACATTTCTATGGAGCATACAAGTCAGGACTGATAATCCATCAGTATCTCTTACGATTGTTTCTGTTCTATTGACTTCTAGGTACAAACATGACTAAGTCATCTAATCCGTACAAGTTGTTACCATCGTATTTTACAGGACAACATGTTGCAGCAGTTAATTGTGCTTTGGGCTGTTGTCATGCATGTGATTGTGAGAATTTCTATAGGGAGACATATGTTGGCATGTCCGTCTCTATGGATGTGAGAATTTCTATAGGGAGACATATGTTGGCATGTCCGTCTCTATGGATGATAGTCCGGTCTTACATACACGACAAGGGATTTATACACCTCACACATCATCATACATACTCAATATTTTCATTTTAAATGCGTAGTGGCTTTTTTTTTTTTTTTTTAAATTTAAATCCTGTGCTTTGAGGCATAGCAATTCACCCTTAGTCAATTAATAGGCAAAAGACTTCAGATATGAATAGAAGAAAATTAACATATCCAGCATTCAGCAATCTAGCTAACATTAACATAAAGATTGCTTTAACATTTTGCTTAGATTTGATGAAATTACTCACAAAAACCTCCTTCTACGTGAGTTAATGTGAATTGCCTGCCAACTCTTGTCCACAGAGTTAGATTTGAGAAACAAATCATGCAAAACAAATCTGCAGCTATAGCTTACAAACACGAGACTAAGCCAGAAATTACATCTAATCACAGAGTCTATGATATTCACCATTTTTTTTATAAATAGTTATTTTGGAGTATAATTAACTGTTACCGCATGTCTGACATTAATTATCTTGTGCCATGACTGTTATATGTTGAATGGTCAGCCTTGTATATCTGTTGGTACTAGTGTCTTAGTTGAGGGACGGACCACGTCACACGAACCAAGTCACGGACAAAGTGTGGACGAATGTGCTACTGGGACTCGTCCGATCAATAAACATCAGATCACTGTGGTTATACAAAGTGTGTATACATATCCCAGTCTCCCGACCGTCATCATTCATACAAAGTGATCCCCAAAGATCTCCTCCGTCTGGGATCTCTAATTCAGTCAGGGATTCCTACACCAGGTGTATCCTGGGAACAGTGCCATATAACTGGACGATGGTCAGCTACTGGACCATGGTCACTTACTCGGAGGAAAGGTCTCCAGATTCAATTACATGGTAACATGTCCACTACAGTAGCAGACCTGTAGAGTATGTGACGTTTCTCTCCAGAAATTCTTTTAGATCTTGTCTAGTTAGTGGCCAGTTACGGGGAGACCAAAGGTCCAGAATTAATTATGTGGTAAAATGACCAACCTAGTATCAAACCTAATGTCACATTTCTAGTCCAGGACCAGAAATTCTTCTGGGCGATGGCCAGATAGTGATAGGACAAATCTCAAGAATTATATAATTACACAGTAACATGTCCAACATAGTTATATTTTCCTAGATCTACCGAAGTCTGGAAGGCAGTCAGGTCCTGGGAGGAAAAGTCTCTAGAATTAATTACATAGTAACCATATAGTGCTAGATCTATACAGAATATGACATTTCTCTCCAAAAATTCTCCTACATCTAATGGGCCATGTTTTTCCGTCACCTCCCTTAAGGATTACCCTCGGTTTCTGGGAAAGTGTATTGCTATCTTAAAGCACGTCATAAGTGAAATTCTTGTAAAAAGACAGAGTAAAAATGAGACAAGTCTATTGCTATTCTTCTAATAGCTTAAAAGGACCATCAGCTTCTGCTCACTGATTCAACTCCACACACAAATTACCCTCTCCCATAGGCATCTTTTCCATTATCTTAGAAAAAACAGGCCAATGATTCTATTGAATTGAACTGCCAATATTTAGTAGGATATCTGTGTACACGTTAAGTGATCAATCCATGAAAATCTTTATCCAGCTTTAGGCTAGCGTCGAAACTAATCTGATATTACGTCTCTAAAAATAACAATTTAAAGTTGTCTAATCACAACACACAATCAGCACTATTACACCATAAAACATATAGGTGCATGGAAATATGCAGAGAGTAAAAATTTCAATTTACATTGGCCAAAGGGTAGGCAGTATAATCAACTAATTTAGCTGATTAATCATTTAAAATAGAAGTTTTATGTTAGTTTGAAATCCTGTTCCTTCATGCGACTTGTTGTTTCTGTTACCTTACCGAGGGATTGAAAGATTAACACATCCGATTGGATTTCATTCATAACAGTAAAGCTATAATCCCAGCAGATTTGGATGAATGTAAGTTCTCCCACAGTGATTTAAACCTGGAGACTTCTAACTAACCTAAGGGGCTCCTCCACAAACAACACTATTGTCAATATCATTTATTTGTTGGGACAGCACTTTTTATCAATCTTGTTTTCAAAAGGAAAGGGACAAATTTACATAATACCTCGTTCTAGATGCTATCTTGAGAACTGTCTTAGTAACAAATAGATCGTGTACCACCCAACTGAATATTAGAGACAACTCCTGCTTCTAAATTACCACTACACATATCAATGTGTAACCAGGTGTAAATCACCTGCGGATCTTTGAAATATGTCTGCACTATTTCAAGAATGATATCATAAGGAGCAGGACAAGTTCACTACATGATAAAACATGACTTGTTGTACCAGAAGTAATATACACTTTTAACTCATTAAAGTAATTAAAATTATCTTGATGTGGCTCCAGACACCTTCATTTAGCCACAATTATTTCTGATTTCAAGAAATATCTCTCACATCTCTAACTTTCAATATAAATTCCCAATAATCTTATAGGCCTATTGTTCAGACACTCAACCTAATGGACATGTGATATCCTTATGCACCTCAAAAATGACAAGTTCAATTGGTTTGCTATCATTTTTCTCACATTTTTCAAAGAAAGAGTAGTTTAATTCATCCAAGGTTTGTTAAAATTTTTGAAACCACAAATTCTACATCAAAAATGTGTAAAAAAAATCTTCGCCGAATCTTAGTTAATGGTGCTTAAGGATGGTTTGATTGGTCGCTTTTATCCAACACAGAAACAGAGCCTGGATCGAGTTACTTCTACATGGATATTGGTTGATAAATATTAATGACAGACCATGAAATCTCCTCACTCAGAACTAAGTTTATTAGCGTTTCACTCCAATTTATGTCTGATCTGAAGATGTTACCATCCGATGATGACTCAATCTGCACACCAAGGTAGCCAATGGACAAAACGAGGAGACTCCAATGTGTTCACTATCACTTTAATGCTTTTATCAGAAATATCAAACCCCTGAGATCCTGACATCAAGAATCAGAGATATAGATATGGAAACAAGACGTGAGATTACTCACCAGGTAACTGACATTCATACTAAATATGGAGATTCCTCACAGTCTACTGTCATTTATAAACTGTCAAATAAGTCACTTTTATCAAATCTTAATTTCCTATGGATTAAGGACAATTTTCATTTGTCAAATTGCAAGGCAGCTAAATCAATACATTATATAAAGTGCATCCAGAATTTATTCGTGTTTCCATTTTCTAGTGATATTGTTTCATCCGTCTGTTACCATGACAACAAAGGACAACTGTGTTTCCATTTGTTTGCCTAATATTCTAAAATTAAACCTTAAAGCAATGGGCAACCATTTTTTAATACAAAGCTGTAACAATTCTGTCTGGTATTTGACGGGTACAATAAAAATACAATCAGAACAGAAAAGCCCAGAGGAGAGATTGAGAAGATTTGATATTTCATTTCCCATTTTCCTTTTAGAAATATTTGCGGATCAGTTCTGGCGTGTCTTGACAAATTGTATACATACAACAAAATCTTGGATTTTTTTTCTCTATCATGCACATGTTCAATATAGCAAACTTGCCACATTTGCTAGACCTTGTGCTTTCATGTGAAATTATGCATTCTCAGTTGTTTCGTACTGTAGCTGAAATGTTTCTAGTTTACATCATTCCCCTTATCACAAAATTATGTGCAATGCAGGCCGACTAAGATGTCCACTAAAACCAATAGCAATCGTGACCAAATTTTTGATAAAGTGTATCGCCAGTGTTGCCATGACAACATATCCCCAGCCGTCCAATGAGATTAAGGTATAGAAGAGCGGTAGACTGACCTATTGGTGTTATTGTGATAAATTACGACTACTCCCCAGGGACATCTAGATCCAGGCCCGATACTCGGCCATATCAGGCTCGTTATGGATGCAAATTAAGATGCAGACAGAGCCCACGCCAGGTAACACAGGGGACAGCCTGCGGCAGTTGTACATGTCAACTTGGTCCTTAAAATCAATAATTGCTATCATATGAAAATAATGGTCCAATCAGTTTGAAATATGGCAGAGCCCACAATTTTTTGTTTAAGGTTGGATGAACACAGCGTGTGATCTTGCACGCTGTGATCTCAACCATATGTACCTATCTATCGCTTCAATCTCCGTACCCACCATCATTACTCATATAGGGAAAAAAATCAATCAAATTTAATAGTCACGCTTCAATCAATTCAACATTATAAAACATGTTTAAACCAAAAGTCACGGTCAGTAAAGGGTCATGGAGATCAGCGTTCATTTCCTTAACCTGGTTACCTTCAATTAATTTATTATACCTGTTTTGGAAAATTATTACCAATACCTGCACGTAATAAAACTAAAACCCGTATTCCTTAATTCCCAAGATCATTGGCTATAATTCATATTGTGAACCTTTACAGAACCAGCAAGTTCCAATGTTACCGTTCCACAAATGCAAAGCCTTATTTGCCTAAGTGACTCACCAAGATTTTACGAAAAAGATATTTTTTTTAAAGCAATGCACACACATGAATACTGGAAAATGCAGTAAAGTTTGGACATGTTTCCCTTATTCTACAGCTGGCTACTCGGGAGTTATATTACGTCAAGTCGGGAGTTATAATATGTCAAACCTAATGATGTTCGTGCGGTTGGATTAATCAATTACGGAATAAGATACCGGTGGTATTGTTTTATTGATCAATTCAAATATAAGTATTTTCATTAAGTATTTCTTTTATCTTTGAAATGTCATAAAGGATCAATGCAATAAAAATACTTGTACTTTAATGTTCTCTGCATAAAAATTTCTATTTTGTCTTACATAGAAAACATCTATAATTCAGGAGAGGCTTTTAAACTTCCCGTGCTGTTATTCTATTGTAGCCCTTCTGTATATATCCTATGTAGACCTATAGGTAATCTGATTCCCTTCATCAGAAAAACCATTTATTGTCAACAGGCGGGCGATAAATAAGTATAGTTTGTGGGTGATGAGTAAGCAGGTTGTGATAATTATTGATGGTATTGTGTACATGTTACCAGTGATGTGACGAGACACACGTCGTTGTTCCCAGCTCTGCCAATCACGTGTGTCGTTCCCAGCTCTGCCAATCACAACTACAAAGCCAGCAATTCAAACCAGAGGACCATTACCCTATATATATATATATATGGCACCAGTAACGACAAACACTTCTAACGTTCTAAATCTATATGGGAATGGGGTAGCAAAGATTCCAAAAGTTACATGGCCAAACCAGTATATTTCACTGAAAAGTATCGCTTGATTAAGGTCATCTTGTTTAGCTCACAAGACTGAATATCCTAGGAACATATTCAAAATACATTAGACTCTAGTGGTTGTGAAATATCAGATAAAATACCAGTAATTTATAACAAATCACTTCTATATATAGACACTACGACATGTATTACATCATAACACTGAGAGTGTTCATCCATCCATATCTGTCTCTCCCACACAATATAACATAAACCAACACCTTCAACTGCTATAGGTCAATATACCTTACAACACGATTTACCTTACAGAACTTGATCTAAATAGAACATGATCTCACTTACAGAAATTGCGTCGGATAAAACAAATAAATTACTTCTGATATATAAGATGATCATTGCACAAACGAATAACCTGAGGTTTTTTCCGAGTAGAAATCAAACTGGGTGCTGGTGAAGTCGGTACGTTTCTCTCCAAACTTTGTAGATGTAATTGTTGGCAGCATGGTACAAGTACAACGGTATAACTTAGACAGCAGTATGCCACAACAAACACTTGGCATCGCAGTTCTGACTGGAGCAGCAGTTACAGAATATTATATAGTATGTTAGGCTGTAGGAAAATCAAAAGAATTTCCTCCAGGTCTCGTCCAAAACACTTTATAACTGATGAGTATGCACCGAAAAAATACAGGCCATTACCCCCTCTATCAATCATGACTCTCCTATTGGAATTTTCTTTAGTGTGACAAATTCAACAGTATGGTGAAATATACTTAATCCATTACCTTTATTTATCATGACTCCTCAAATTTTTAAGAAATTAGTTTAATTTGTATCACAAAATTAACAATGTAAAGAAATAGATAAATTTCATTTAGCATATAGAGTACCCAAAGTCCTAATCATCATGATGATGCCTCGCTTAATTTTGAAGATTTTTTTCTTTAAATTAGTATTCCAAGTTAAGAGCAGGGTGAAGTATTTCTAATTTCGTGGAATTTTACTCTGTATGGAATAGCACAGTTTCATGCATGTGGTGTGGACAAACATCCAGTAGCTCAAGCTTATCATGTTATTATTATTAACACTTCCTGTCCGGAGAAACTATCTCCATACCTTGTGAAGCTAAATGAGATCAAGGTGTGGGTCAGATATATAGCTAGCCCTGAAGTAGCAGAGAAATAAACAAATTAGTTCCCACCTGTACCATATAGATATGCTCACCGAGGGTCAGATCCTGTAACCCACCGAGGGTAAAAATCCACATCCCATCAGGTTTGGTATCTGTGTCAACACCTAGCTGGCCACTACTGAGTACCCCAAAAAATTCTTAAGACCACAGAGATAATTCCAATTTCAAAGAAAATATTCCGTGTAATTTATAGCTATATATATAATTTATATATGTAATTTATTTGGAACATAAATATTAGTGTAAAAGCTTATGGCATGCTATCTTATCGGCTTATCCTTGTAGTTGCCAGCCCATCATACCGTAATGGCTATCGTAAAACTGTTAACACACCAACTCCTCAATTGCCCTGATTACTACAGGCCTTTATGGTTATAAATGCCCCAAGCTTTGATCACAGGATATTTGAGTTGGCAGAGGAACTCGGAAAATAACTTCCACATGCACACATACATGGATCCTACTGCATTAATCACATATAAAACAATAACAGATAACATCACAGGGACTGGCATATGTGACACAGCTATTTACACAATAACGTGTGAGAATTTTCACAATAAATAAATGGAAATAAAATTCAATTCAATATATTATCGCTGACACCTTATAAATATATTTTTCATTCTCTCCTGCTTCGATAATGAAAACTGATTACTGACATTCCCAGCCAACTATTTTTTCCTAATAAAGTTTGCTTTTGAACTTATTTGTAAATGTTCAAGTTTTCTTTTAAATAAATTTTTGCGGAATTCTCAAAAGAAATTGTTCTTTACTCGTGCACAAGAGAAGATAGCGATCTATAAAATCACATGATGGCTTACAAAGATGGAGGCTGTTTTTCTCCTCTGGTAATGTTTATACAAGCTGGGCAGGCCAAAACTCCAACAACCAAATCTTGATTTCTGAAGCTAAATATCTACGCTAGCCTACTTAAAACGATGTATTTAATTGTAACAGGTGCCCTGGGTCTACTCCCTGTAGAGTTCAGGAAATGCTTTAATAAATGATTCTTTTAAGGAAAGATTATTCTATCAAGTTCTTTTCATATCAAACACATTCTGTTTAGTTACTTTGGACAAAAAGTTTTTTTTTTCTTTTCAGGTTTTCTTGTTTGGTTTTCTGAAAAACATCTTTAACATGAATATAATAAAACTTCATACAAATCTCGGATATATTCAGTAATGTACAGCCGTTTGTATGTGTCTTTTGATTAGAGAGTTATGGATATAGAACGATATGAATCAGAATGTTTGTACAATACAGGGCAATATTCAAGTGCAAACATGAACTGCCGTCTGATATTGTGAAATAAGCTTCAGATTTTGATGGATTTTCCTGCTGTTTTTTTTTTAATATGCACAGTGTTACAGAGAGATTTTAGTACAACCACGGCATAAGGTCACAAAATGTCAGAACATTTTAAGATGTTTGAGGCATGCTGATAACTTTATCGGGCTGCCACTAAAAATGACCAACATCACAGATGAGCTATGTAGCTTTGTTCATGTAATGTTCATTTTCTGACATTGATTTCTTTTAAACTGGTCATGACAACTGCTTTAGATTAACGGAATTTCAATAACGCAACCTGATAGGAGATTTACTGCGATATCAACACTATTGTATTTGTGATAACACCAGCAACCCAAAGAACACATCTGTCGAGACATTCTTTTTCATCTTTAAGTTTGTATTTAATGTGATTTAAAAACTAAATGGACTTAAAAATGAAGCATTTATTATCTTAATAGATATGCATGGTATTTCTGTTCTTCCAATAAAGAAGAAAATACCATGTGAATATCTAAAACATTTAAACTTAATAAAATAATTTAACGGATATATGACTTTATGTCTGGCCGTCAGAAGCAGTGTGTGTGACATTAACAAACTGCCCAGACTATCTCAGCATTATGAATGAAAGCCATATAGTCCTACATATGGAGTCCATTATTTATCACGCTCTTGACCTCACAAGGTCACGCTCTCAGCACCTTTTATCTCCTTCACCATGTCTACACAGAAACCACATTTAAGCCTGGTCTTGCCTCTAGAGGTGACAGTTGAAAAAGTTTTACAGTGTTGAAATTAAACCAAATGAAATATGTGTCCCCCCTCCCCCTTACACCCTAAAACACATAATCTTTACATATAAATACTTATAATCATGATTACCTCTGTTAAAAAAAGCTATGAAGTATTGAGGTCTTCAAAATCTGTAATTCAATCAGAATTATCACAAATTATTTCCTTGTAGCCAAAGGATGATGAAGTATGTCCCTTTTTATTACTTGAGCTGGTATCACGAGCCAGTGTTTGTTGATGTCTACCAAAACTATGTATTGGAATATCCGGGTTGAGCCGACGTTGCGTTAATGAGGTTTGACTATCTAAAATTGGTCTCATCATTGGGGGAGGAAAGATAATCTTTTAAATTAAAAAAGAAAAAAAAGAAAAAAAAACAACTTTGTCTGCCTATAAACCGTAGATTCCAAATTCTTTCCTTACACTTATAGTTAACGCTAACAATGCTTGCCTGTCCTGGTGAAGACTGGCACGATTCATTAGGAACGTACAGGTCAATCCAATACAGTTAGCTCTGAACAAGGGCTTCACCCTCCTCTCTCATCATCTACAGGCCGCTGATTAAAGTCATGCTTTTATTAAGATTTTATTCCTAGTATTGAGAAGGAAGGAACATAACTTTAACTGGTTTCGGCTGCTAAAGATGTTGGCAGCCCATCAAGGCCCGGTCTAGGAGTACTAGTCTGACCCGGTAAATAGTACATCTCCTATACAAGTGTACACATACAGATGCATGTGCATGTATGTATGCACACTTTGTATAAACAGATACTACACTTTTAGACACCTCTATTGACAGTTGTAACACATATGGTTCTGACAGACAGCTGTTGAGAAGACATATTACCATGGAGATTCTGGATCCCTGTCATTCAATAATTAATTTAATATATATTTTTAAATTTGAGGACTTGAAACAATGAACAGTTTTTTTAAAAATATTTTTTAATACTTTTACCACATATGACTTACTAGATTAACGAAAAAAGATCTATAACAATTTTTTAGCAAATCAGCTGAAGGGATCTACTAAATAAATCAAATACCAGAATAGAGCTGCATTTCTGTTAGCAGAGGCTCTTTATGCTATCAACAAATAAAGAAACTGAGACTCATGTTCATTAGCAAATTGAGACCACAATATTCGGTTACTAGGTTTACCACAATATTCGGTTACTAGGTTTACCATAATATTCGGTTACTAGGTTTACCACAATATTCGGTTACTAGGTTTACCATAATATTCGGTTACTAGGTTTACCATAATATTCGGTTACTAGGTTTACCATAATATTCGGTTACAAGGTTTACCATAATATTCGGTTACTTGGTTTACCATCATATTCTGTTACTTGGTTTATTCGGTTACTAGGTTTACCATAATATTCGGTTACTTGGTTTACCATAATATTCGGTTACTTGGTTTACCATCATATTCTGTTACTTGGTTTATTCGGTTACTAGGTTTACCATACTATGTTTACCATCAGATTCGCCAATGTTCATTAACATCAATAACAAACAGAAGACCATCAGCTATTACCAGTGGTTAGAGATAGGGACATATACCTTCATTTCTCTATAACCTTGGAAAATAGTCAGTTTATCTATTCTATCTACTTGATCAATATGTATACAGTTCTATACCCCATAGTCAAAAATGACCACAGAAATGTACACAGGTCACTACACTCACATAGGGGTCACCTTGTCCAGTAGAACTGACCAGTCCAGTATACTGCCCATGAACTAGATACCGATCTCCCCCTTCACATAAACATGTCTACATTAACCAAGAAAATCCCTCAGGCAAATAACTAGATTTCTAATCAATAACAAAAACAGGCAAAAAACACAAGGACCTAATATACAATGTGGTGCTTATCTGTGGCGAGCAGTCTCTATCAGTCACTCTACAAATACATGTACTTCCCACTCTCCTCATTTGTGCACAAGCAACTGTTTATTTCTTAAAAACTGTCTCAGTCAGACTCGTAGGCATTATTTGCTGGAACTTTTAGGATAAGGCAACTGATTGAGATTCATAGAAAGTAAAGTACTGTATAAAAAAGCATTCCTGTGTGGTATCACCGACCGAAGATTGTTATCAACACAGACCCCTCCTAGATTTGTCATAGACTAGGATTTTTTATAAGATTGTCTCCCTTGAAATTTTGCAACTGGTTGTATCCTGAATAATCAAGTCATCTTTTTTCTCTTGCTTTTTATCTTCCACAGAAAGGCTACTGATCACCTAGATACGCTACCATACAGCCTCTGATAGAATATTAAAATTGTCCCAAAATTTTGGCTGAAGTTTTTGGCACCATGACATGTGATTCTAGGGGGAGATAACCTATAGTAATATAATTCAGGTTAAGAAATTCTTCTCAGCTACTTTGGCTGGCCAGTCTGACCACTTTGAACTGTATAAATAAAGGCCTACCTTTTTTGCGTCATTGTCTGTGGTTGGGACCTGCTGTGGACTCAGACCAGTCCCATTGGTAATCATGGGCGAACTGGACATCAGGTCTTCGGAGGGTCTCTGTAACGACAAATCAATAAATCAATAATTTGTACAATAACAAAAACACATCTTAAAAAAGCAACAATTTGTAAGAATATAATATTTTATGTTTTGCATTAACAAATTGGTTTTACTGTAGATAAGTTACAGAATTTGTTTCTTTAGCATTTTTCATACTGTACTAACTAGAATATCATGTAATAAAAACTCTAATAAAGATCATGTTTCAGTGTGAAGTGGGGAAAAAACTTGACTTGATTACATTATACCATCTAAAATTGTTTATCTTTCCGCAGAGATGAACTTCTAATAAATCACCAGTCGTTTAAGTTTCCAGGAATAAACATCAATGCATTGTGAACTATTTGATGAGGCACACCTAACAAGGTAACGTGTGTGAACGCTGTGCCAATGATCATGAAGCGTGGTGCGGTGGGCAAACTTAATGTCGTTGTCTGGTGTTTTTATGTGAGGTACTGATGTATACATTAACACATACACGGTGTACCTTTATTGGACATGACCAGACAAGACCGTTCATTATTACACCTTCCCTGATTCGCCAATCAGTCGATACACTAATGGCAATTCCTGCTTTATAGCATGGTAATAAGTAACTGATGCCAATTCAAATGAGGATCAGAGGAAATACAAACTATGGAATGCAAATGTAGGTTTTTATTTCTCACCCTAGCTGTGCCGACTGACAAGTCAGGCTTTATGATGTTTGCATGTTGGGAAATAATTCATTCAGTTTCATCGCAATCAATACAGAACAAAATGTTTATGGTAGTGAGGAAATGCAGAAAACCGACCAAACAAGAGAAAGCACGAGGAATTGTGTAACCCAGCAGAGGCCGGGACACAGCAAATCTTTGTAGAAACCGATTAGATAGAAATTTATCCAATTCAGTCTTCATCACTTTGGCTGCTTAGGAACCAGCCGATGACCTTGTAGTATTGGGAGATGTGTATACCACACCTGTCCTCCCTCAGATTCTGTGTAATAACTTACAGATTTATACCAACAACTGGCCTACAGCTTCAGACACACTTCTTTATTTTTTCTGTTTCTGCCCAATCATATATCCACCAGAAACCTCACATATTCACATTTAAAAAAAAAAAAAAAAAAAGAAAGAAAAAATACTAATTGAACTTGCACTAAAATGACATCAGTATGATAGTTGGTCACAGTTCATGATTTGATGACAGAAACGCTCAGTTTATTTCGTTTTAAACCTTTCATGCTTATCCAGCTGTGCAAATTTTCGGTAATTTCTAGTTCAATCCACAACATTCATTGAGCTCATATAGTTGACTCATAACAACTTACACCAGTTTGGATCAAACACGTATCAAAACTGAAAACCTCATAATGCTCGACAAATTTATACTAGATGTAGTCAATTTTGAAGAGAATTTCACCATGATCGTAAATGCTACAAATGTTCCCCTGTCTACAATACTGTTTGGCTGACTATATTATAGATATTTTCGTGCTCTGGAATAGCTTGGTTTACTGCTGTGAGTTCTTAGTTTGACATAAACAACCAGACAGAGACATATCCATTTACAAAGAATCCCATCACCATTTGTCAAAATGTATTAAATATCATTTATAACTCTAGCTATATCAAATATAATTCTAGATGTTTTCGTGGATCAAAGACTAGTATATTAACAATTTCTTATGTTTCAAGGGTCAGGGACAACAAAATATGGGGTTCCTGATGTTTCAAGGGTCAAAGACTTTGCAAATTCTTTGCCACTGGAAAATAGGGAAAAAATTCCAAGGACTGTTCATGTATGCATTAGATAGACTGTAAGCAATGTTTGCCCCCCCCCCCTCCCTAAACTGATGAGGTAGTTAATGTATTATCAAGATTCCACACCAGAATATAATATCTGACCAATGGTGTCCTGGACTGTGTTATAGAGATTTGCCACTGTTGCTAACCTTATCAGAGCACATCTCTCAGTGCTCCAAGACTTTTGAATCTGTAGCTGGTTTATCATCACTTCTTCACTACACTTAAGAGCTGTACATCTGTTCATGTGATTTCCACAAACTCTGTACATCAAGTCAAGTCAACCAAAAGTTTCCTCCCAAAATTTCCCCTGTTAAATGTTATGACTGGTAAATCATTTTACAAGAAATGAGCAACAACTTCTGAAGGAGAATTACACATGGGTGCATTTATTCCTGGGTATAATTAGAACTGCAAGTCACTGTAAGCCTGGTTTTAAGCAGAACCAGAGGTAGTTGTTCAATCTAGGGCCAGGCAAACCAGTGGCCAATCATACCTCAGAGATTTGACCAACAGCAGTGACTGGAAATAACTTAATATTAGAACTGATGGTCAGGCAGTTTACCATAATTACACTTGATAGATCGAGTGCTGCAGGTCAGGCGCCCATTGTTACACGACAACGTGCTTGTTCTTGGTACAATTAAGCTTTTAAAGCAAGACAGAAAATGGTTACCACAGGCTAGCTGCTACCATTAGTTGTTGAACCAAACAGTCAAGGTAATTGTTTGTTTCCCTGTAACGAGACAGTGATACCTTCCACACCCATATGTACACTGACCTTCTACACCTTGAGTTTTTTTTTTCTTTTTCATTTTTTTTTTAATCTGTTGACAACATTATGCTCTGTGAATTCTGCTTACATGTGTCAGTACCACTACTGATTTACATACTGGCTAGACCAATCTACATAACTACCAAAAAATTCCTACAGAACAAGACACTATCTGAATATTGCCAAAAACAGTCTTACAGACCCAAGACAATCTCTGAATATTGATAAAAAAGTATGGGCTTGACACTGCAGGATGAAACACAAACCAAGCAGAATGATTGGATCAAATGTGTACTCTTAAAGTCTATACAACGTAGTTTATTCAATTAAATATACACTGCTAAGTAGAGCCATATATTTAATTACAAAGTAGGGATTTTCACTTGTGCAGTGGATTGATACGCTATAAAGGGCTGGCAACTGTTACCGGTGCATGTACCACAAAACTTAATGGCTTTTTAAACAAATTAATGGTGCTTGATCTATTTTAAAACTGTTAGCCGTGTCCCTGGAGTAAATATACTATACAGACTTGTCTTCACATACCCACAAGGAGGGATCCCCCCCCCCCCCCCACTCCCTAGGATAACTGGATTAATGGTGAAGCTGTGCGACTGATACAGCAGCCCTGGACCAGGACAGATGATGTTGACAGTGGCCGAGGGCTGCATTATATATGAATAATTGACTATTTCCATCAGTTTTGCCAAGCTCCTATTTAGATGTACTGATGTCACCACTCTACAGTTAAAACATTATCTATCGACTGTTTGATAGCAGCATGGCAATCATGAAAAGGATACATTTAAAAATTCATAAATGACTGCAATATAGAAATGAGAAAATATATGCATATTGATGGGATGGTTTAGACCAGTAACAGGAATAAACATATAAAATTCATGGAACGCAGGGAAAACGTACCGCTATAGAAATTAGCAAAATATGAGAAGATCAATTTCATCCTCTAGCTACCATAACAACAGCAATGGCACAAATGTGTAAATAAAAAAAACATATGGCAGGCCAATGTGCTGCCTTATTTGCATGTAGTTGCAGTGTGCACTGTGCACAAATAAGTGCATTTCTCCCGCTTCCTCTTGTATAAATGGTTGTCTTATTTCTGAATGTCTTATTGATGGCAAACCTGAACAGGCATTTGGATGTCAAGTAAGCCATGCACTGTGTAGTCAAGTACAGGCGAACTGAAAACAGCACACTGATCTTTCATTACTATCACTTAATGGCAATCATGGGTATCATGAATTGTCAGAATTTATAAATAGCACTTATGTGTCAGATTTTTTTAAAATGTATCCCTGTTTGAAAACGGGCATGGTTTTCTTTCACATAAATTTCATTACCAGTTCAAGTCTTCAAAAGAAACTTTCATTTTTCACAGTAGATATACATTTGTATATACATAATATCAAATGAATACCACAAACATGACCTTTGAACTTCAAATCGATAGCCTCTGGTCTGGGATAGATTTTGAAATGCTCTGATGATTGATGGATATCAATTTGTGTTGTGCATTGTCTAGACAATTTATATACAAAACTTGTCATAGATTGAATAGACCACATAACATTACCGTTCTACAGAGTAATTGTACAGATAAATCTCGGTGCTCCGAAGAAAGTACAGGAAACACTAGAGCAGACAATAATCTAATGTTAATGGAACCCTAGTTCTTTTATAAATAAATGATTTAATCCTGTGTGTATTTATCTTGGGAGCTTTCATTTAGCATTATTCTAGCTGTTATATTTCTCACGTAGTTCATATTTCCACAGAAAAAGAATTCAACAGAATTGGATTTGAAAGATTTTACAAGATGAACCATCTAAGAGCTTATTGGATTTGATGTGCTCGATTACACGTTTTAATTAGGTCATGCCATAAGGATCATGCTTCAGTTGTTCACTCATTAATGCATATTGAACATCAAAAACAGTTCAAAAGCTACAATGGAGTCGGGAGATGGCTTTCTCTGTATAGAATAGACGAGCAGAAGCTCGGTAATTCTGGTACATTACAGCATTCAAACACACAATTATGCACCCGGCCCTAGGGTGGTAGTATTTAAACATTGAACATATCAACCTAAACCATTTACTGCCTGGCATCAAACAATAATTACAGCTACAACACATAAACAGGTCTTCAATTGGGACAATCAAGTAATATCCACTACTGGTAATTTACATAATTATTCCCGTCCAAAATGCCTAAAATGATGGCCATACTTCGGTGGCTACAGGATATTGGGAGTGACATTTAAATCACAGCCTATAACATTGGATTCTAGCCCAAGCTTGTATATCCCTATTATAGCTAATTCTCTTGTCAGATATTCTTAAGCTGTGCTATCTCCTCTAAAAAATTTTTATGAAATTAAAAAACATGACAAACATCTACTTAGTATAATTAACATTTAATTTAAATTTCCTCATATCCTGCTTGTGTCATGGAATATATTTAAACATGGATGACGGCTCTGAACCGGCTAAATACTACCCTTTAAATAGGGTATTTTATTGAATTTTTTTTTGTTTAACAGTCTGGTAACGATTGTAGAGAAGAAGCATCTTATCCAATCACTATCTTTCTGATACCTTTACATGTCAAATAATTTTTTTTTCCTTTTCATTCACAACCTCTGAAGCCTTACACATTAAGCTGTTTAGAAGTATAAATTCCAACAAGTGGCTGTCACTAAGCTGACAGGCTCCCTCTTATAACTGTTCTAATCCAAAAGCAGTTTATTCACACCAATTGTTGCTTTGTTTTACAGAATAACAGTAAACATGTTGTTGAAGGAAGAAGAAGATTGAGGTGGTTGTTGGTTTGTAATAATATCATACAAATACCAGCATTGCTGATCGACACTACCCAACTCTGATTACCAGAATTAAACAAGCATTATTCAAATATAATTCTAGACTGTTTTAAAAACTTAAGTCAAACAAAAATGTAAGGTGGGGTAGTAGAGAGTTATTTGTTCAATAGAAATAAAATATAAGATTTTAATCCCTTAATCACAAGCTTTATTAGAAAGCATTTTATCTTAATTCCCAATTCTCCGGCCACATATTACTAAGTCAAAAGATAATCAAATAGAACCAGTTACTGTTAGGGTACATATTTTAGCTAATATCTCATGTTAATGCTTTTTGCACCATGACTTTAAGATATGATTCTGCTAATAGCATTTTATAAACGTTAAATTTTTGAAAATTTTGCCCCAAAAATAAGGAAATTTACTGTATACATCCCAGAATATCCATTATGCATCAGTTCTACCTGAATATTTAACCACTATAATGACTAGTCTACACACAAACTTACACCTAATGGTTATGGGTTAATACACTCTGGCGGTGCTAAAGAGACGTGGAAGTTTTTAGTCATTTTCCTCACATTTATCACAGAATATTTGTTGTTATACAGGAATATAAAGAATGCTAGTCTTGTTGGCAGAGTAAAAAGAATTTGACGACCTAATTAATGGTCTTGGTATTTTAGCTGACTGCCTTACGATGTATTTGCTAGCTGTCATAAAGACCTGACCTAGACATCTATCAAGTAGCTTGTACATCTTTGTACAATTTTGTGTATTTCTGCTATCGGTATGTATACCAACAAAGATTGCGGATTTGGCGGTGTATTACACCGAATCTCACTTCATTCTCAACATGTGATGAAATATTGGGATGTGCACATATAAAACCTATTTACTCGGGAGAATACAGGTTTACTCTCACGACAAGATACTACGATATGCATATCACATACATTAGATGTGTCAGAAACGCACACAAGCATATATAAAGTATGGGCTGTTTTTGTTGATAGTCCACTTATTACGAATATCAGTGAGTCAACACGTTGAAATGCTACACCAAGTTAATATTGCTACACTTCACTGAGCTAACTGTAATATACTGAAAACCTCCACAGATACTGCCATTAACTTCGCTAGGGATCATGTAATACCCCAATATCCTCAAATGTTAAAGAATACACTAAAATATTATAGCTTGTGTGTTCTTAGGCACTTTCTGTAAAACTTCCTCTGATAATTCCATCCAATCAAAATTGCATTAAATGATTTTGTGACCAAAGCCCTCTAAGTCCTTGATAAAACATAATGTATAAAAGATTTTTTTTTCAATTAAGGTGTTAAGATAAATATATCTACAGCAATTGAAAATTATTTCACACTTGTTGAGATGATAATTATAAAATTTGAGGCGATAATTGCAGTAAAATCAAAGTGAGATTGCGAAATAACAGAACCCATGACAGTATAGTTGACCTATAAGGCATTGCTATGCTGCATGCAATGACTGACTCGTATTCCTGCTGATAATTGTCATTGATCTTACCATACAAATATCCCAAAACACTTCATACCCTGCAAGGATGAGTGATGGCAGATTCCAATCAACTCCACACAGATTCTAAAATGTTCCTTGGAAATACTTCTACAACTGCGACATACCAGTCCTGCACTTACAGTTGCAGCTATTTCATAACAAAATTCTCTCCTAGCGGCATAGGATTGATGACTAAATCAGGAAAGATTTATTGAAATCAATCACACAGAAAATTGCCTAAACCATAAAATCTCATTGAAGCAGGCTAGCAGCTCTCAGAATGTTCTATTGAACAGCCGAGATTTCTCCGGAATTCCAGAGGATCTGGCCGGGATGTGGGGATCACCAAGGACACCAGTTAGCATGTGTGACAGTTTGCCTCTAACATAGTTTTAATTTACCCAATAAAGCAGACATCCTTACCCTAACACAACATCTGAAAGCTTTTAATACCAATACATATTTCTTCTCTCGAGAATTTAGGTTACAAGTAATGTGTGACTATATCCCATCTATTAATACCGAGCTTCAGTGATAACAGTAAGTTACAACCATAGAGATAAGACATTCAAACCGAAAATAAAAATGCATTCTCTTTCTACTGTCAGGACAAACTCCCAAGCTTGTAGTACAGAAATGTTCTCAAAGAAACCAGTCGGTGCTAATTAAAAAGCTAGGAAATGAAAATACTCACATTTTCCATATGAAGATGGAGCGGAAAGTAAGAGAAGGTGATGAGGTGACCGGTGGTTCACAGAGAGCTAGCTAAGGGGGAGAGAACAAGACAGTACAGCAGCCCACATTAGCAGTGGCACATCAGCGGCTTGATTGGGTATCCAAACAGAGAGAGAGTACACACACGACTGCACTGTAACAGAGTGCTGTAGGGAGTGACTTCTTCACTGGCCAGTCAGTCAGCAGCAGCAGCAGCAGTAGTACGGACAGCAGTAGTCTCCCAATTGTCTCGGGCCAAACACCAAACTACTGCAGATTACTTTCTTCCAGATGACCGCCACGAAACTACTGCACTTAACAGAGATATACACTGGAAAACTGAGTCCAAGAAATAAAGTGTTAGTAGCAGTAGAGTGTCAAGCAAAGGAAAGAGAGAGTCCGGACTAGGGAGAGACTGTCCTGTAGCTGTTGTCACCCAGTCACTGTGTATAAACAACTATGGCTACGAAAGCTTATTTCCTCGGGGTATTAAGCAGCTATTTATACACGCCAGACATTCTCTCTCAATGTGCACTCTTCTTTACATATATATAGTGGCATGTGTGAAATGTAATGTATGGAGTAAAGTAAAATTGTATTCACTTCATATCTGTATTCAGTGAGAAAGCTCTATACAACCCTTTCTAATCAGTCAACCAGAAACGAGTCGAGAAGCCCATGGATAGCTTTGTCAATTGAGTCCGGGAGTTTTTTTCCCTTATTGAATCTTGATTATGCGTGGTGACAACTAAATCAGTAACCAATGACACTGCGACATGTGTATATAAAACCAGTAAATGGTCCACCCCCTCTGCAATCCGGGAAAGTTTGGGGACAAAGAGGACAGAAATGATAACTTTTTATTTCACAATTTCATATCAAGTATGACTAGCCCAGCAGGTAGCTAATGACTACTTAACGGTCAGGCTAGGACATTTTAGTCTTAGCAGCAGAGAGTTTGACCCTTCCATTCCTACTGACCACAATCAGATGACCCAGTCTATTATTAGTCGAGTCTAAAGTGACTGCTGGAGGTGTGATGGGCTTTAATTGCTCCGATCAGGACCGAACTTGTTTAGGTTTGATTCTTATTGATCTTTTCACCTGAGAGCTTAACTGAAGCAGTACACATACTTTTAATTATAAAATATCATTTATCCATTTAGACAACCTACTGAGTGAAAATTGGCTGCCCCAGGTAGGCTAGGTGTATAAGTAATTATAGGTTTATCACAGGTAAAACACGGCCTACTTCACAGACATGTTCAGGCGCTAAAGGGAAAAAAACCAACATAATTGCTTTTGCCTAATTCATCATAATATCTAAATCTTATAGCTGGAAACCCAACCTTATGGTATGCTTTACATATCAGGACATTTTATATGCAAACTAAACAAGGCAAAATATGAATGTTAAGAAACGTTTTGTCATGATAAAGATTTGATGACATTCTATGAAATTTAAAGATTTGTGAGATGAAATATGAAATAAAAATGTGAAATAAATTTTAGAAAAACTTTCAGTTGACAAATTGTTGATTACATCCAAAATACAACTAAGCAAAATACAACTAAGCCTATGTGTATATAAAGATAGTCTATTAAAATAAATTTTCGATTGTTGTGAGTATTCAATAAATTTTCCATTGTTGTAGGTTTTCAATAGAGATTGTACCTCAGGTGTCAACTGTTCAAAAGGGTTTTTCATGTTTTTAAATGCAGAAAGTTTGAATGCAATTATTGTCATGTGAAAGAAAGCTCCAAAATTACTACCACTTCAGTTTGGTACAATAATCATGTTTTAAGTTGGAAATAAAAGCATAGCACTTGAGGTTTTCCTTACGAGAATGACTATGTTTATAACTTTAACATCCAGGACAACGTTAAATCTACATCTACTGGATGTCTACAGGCCCCATCTGGTGAACAAATACTGGAATGTCAGGGACATAGCCCCAATCATTATAGAAACATGCACAGGCATTAGACAACTATTCCTCCCTTCTCTCCTACACACTTAGATAGCAGACTGACCCTTAAAGCCACAGATTTACATATTGATCAGGGTCTGATTTGGTTGGCGGGCTAGTAGCTGTGTATGTGTGGAACACTTATATAAACAATATTCCCCACCAAAATCCTCTTTACCAAACACCATGACCATACACTTTCTACTTTGAATAAACAAACCTTAATAAAAATCATAGATGGGGAAGCTGTTCTCTGGCAGTACTGGTACTGATCATTCATATCTCACCATCAATGCAAAAGACTAGCATGAAATATGATTCAGAGCCAGCACCCCTGGGACCGATAGCTATCAGAACCAAGTTGACAAGCTCTGGATGCATGTGAAAAACACACAAGAATCCTGAGCAATCTGTGAATAAAACGGTCTCCGCACAGGACCAAGCAGCGATGCACCTATCACATGATCATCAGCAGATAACAACATAAAAACATCATTTTTATATCATCATCATCTTTTTCAAGGTCAAATTATATTTATCTTTTATCATCTGTTTTGCAAATCTTAAAAATTTAATCTTGACTCCAACTCTTAGAGAATATGTGTATAACTAGCCTGATATTGGCAAGTGTACTTGGCTGAGTAGTAGACATTATGATTTTATAACGTTTGTATGAGCCAGACAGGACTATTATAGCCCAATCACTCCACAGTTACTTGTATCCACAAGTAATATCTACAGCTATATAACTATTCCCTTAGATCACATTACAACATTTTTCATTTCCCTCCAAAACAATATGAATAGATTTAATTCTAAATCCTGTTTTAAATCATTACCAGGCAACAGATTTGATTCACAGACATTTCTATTGTTATTTCAGGTTTCCTGCAGAAATACGATAAAAAGGAAATAATCTGGTTGGGTTGGCAACTCATTCTGAAGACTGTCGGAGTTATCCCCCTTAAATCAAATTTGTTGATATTGTACAAACCTCATGTAAATAGCAAACATTCATGTAAAAAAATTACTAGGCACCCAATAAATACTGCAACATTGCTCAATCTAATTCCCTTTGTTGGTGACTTTTTGTAGTTCTTCCTTTTCTTCTTCTTTTTTTGTTGTTGCAGTTTTTAAACGATCAAATTTTAAATGAACATTCCCCCTCGTCAAGCAGAACGATTTTAATCCAAAAATCAAAACAAAGCAACATATTACAATTCGCAAGAACTTTATATTTTAGAAAATTAAATTTTACTTATATTTGATGTTTGGTAATGATTGTGTATTTATGTGTTATCATTGCTTTGGTGTATGAATATAAATTATTGTGGTTATTTGTATCTATATTGTCCGTGGATATATCTCTGCAATCATTTTAATATAAATTTATTCCAATTTTGTATAAAAACAACAGAGAACTCAATGCCGATAAAGCAGGATGAGCCAACAGCTGGGTAAAGGTGTAGTCTTGTCGTGAAACTGAATACCTGTTTACAGTGAAACCGATATTCTACCTGTTCTTATTATCTTGAGTTTATTAGCATCGTATTGATAACATGCTTTATTGATTTTTGTCGCGTTTTAGCTCTATGACAAGCCGATGTAGTATGCCAGTAACCGGTGTAAGGGCTTATCTTGTATGTTATCTTGTTGGATCAGTTGTAAAACACTGCCAGATGGTACTTTCACTTTACTAGTTGTTTGTATCAGTAAATGAAAATATTGGAAAAAACAATCTTTAAGCAAACAAAAAGAGAGTACTTTCACTTTACTAGTAGTTTGTATTAGTAAGTGAAAATTTTGGAAAAACTTCAAGTAATTTGTGAAAAAAATCTCTTCCTCCTCAAGCTACCATGTCAAGATCAATGTATCAATTATCATCGAGCTCGTAAAACTGCATGGAGTCACACCTACATCTCTCTCAATAGCCCGCAGTAGGTGAAGGCGGTGTAACGGTTCCAATGAAATATTGATGCCTGTATTTAAGGGGATTACCATATATACACTAGGGTGCCAAATCCAATCTCAATTCAATATCTAACAAATCATAGGGGTGCTTATAACATTAAGTCTCGATTGATTTTTGTGAGAGGAGAGTGAGTAAGACAAATTTAACAATAGCACCAGCAATTGCAGCTTACTGCGAAATTTTGTAATTCCACAATCAAACTAACCACCAAATAGATATAATGCACAGCAGACCTCCAAGGCACAAAGCAATTTTTGGGAATCGCCATTATATATACTTGATGATATTAATTTTGCTGGCTGTATTTAAATTTGACCAGTAGGCCTGAGGCTGATTAGATTAGGATATGAGACAAAGGCAGGGTAATTAAATTGTATCTAAACAGCTGCTTTTGGTCCTTCCCCTAATGTCTCCTACGTCAGCTGAGTATAAGGTCAAATTAGAGGGAGTCTTAAGTACCATATATCATAATAACTTGGATTCTACCTGAAAATTTAACAGGTGCTTTTAAGGTACATTATTTTTTCAGAACTCTGCTGAAGCAAATTTTTTTGTTTATAGATAAAACTTCTTTGTCAATTATTGTCTTCTTTCTTGTTTGTTTAGGAGCAATATTCAGTGTAAATTTCAATAGAAAATATTATACATGTATTACTTAATATAGTTAATCATGGAATATATGATAATACTGAGGCCACAGAGAAATAATGTGCTTTGTTGATTATGGCCGGCTGTAACTTTGGTGATGAAAACGATAAAATCTTCGATATGTTACAGCCGACACCAGACTGATTATCACAGAACACATCCCACAGGACAACATATAAATCCTCTGGACCAGCTTACACACCTGGCTATATAGCCTGGCTATCTAGTCAATCAGTCATCAGGCAGGTCTTCAAACATATAGATATATCTATTAATTTCTGGAACTTGAACATATTACGATGTGTCATGATGGTGTCTGCATCAAACCTTTATTGGAAGGCCAATTCTGTGGGTATGATTGGAAATGATAAATTAGTTTTCAATTACAATGATGACGTGTACAAGTAAAATCAGAGTAATAAAGATGGCTTTTATATAACTGGTGACTGTTTTCTCTTGCCTAAGGATGCCCAAGACGCCGAAATTTGTAAAATAGGAGACATTTGTATTGTTTCAATTGTACATTTTCTCTGTCCAGAGGACAATTGTTTGAAAATAAATTGGTAGTCTATTGCAATGGCAACATGTGCACGACACAATAAAATGAGTAGGCGTTATTATCAAAATGTACCCTGAATTTCAGTCTGGTTGTTGACACAACTATGGAATCACCTATACCTAGTGTCTTGTCTGAACCCAATTATCGATGAGCGCTGATGTAAAGCAGTGAACTGATTTGCATATGAACATTTGTTTGGTCGCGAAAGACTACCTGACAGTTTGAATTGAAACGCTAGCTTAACCCTGATCACGACAAAAAATCTATAAAAGGCTTCCATAGCAACAGCTAATGTTTAGTAGAATGTTTGATGTCACCAGTTTGATTTTGCCGAATTGACTGGCCACGTTAGTGTGGGTTTGTTTTCTACTAAATCAATATTTGGGAGTGTGTGTTGGGCACTTTATGATGGCCTATATACCTGTCCGATCACTGAACATGTCATATCCTGATGAATGGACGACAATTTTAGATACGCAAACATTGGAACGTTTTCATTTGAAAGCCGATGGGTTTTACTCTCTTGCTAAAACTTGATTTGAATAGTTTACACAGCTCACTATTCTACAGAAAAGTATAAACACTTGTTTGACTAAGTAATGAAATGTGGGACGCTCAATAAATCATTTCTCCAGTTTTAGGTTACAAGGTTTTAAATGAGACCTTAAGGGATAGTCCTATACCTGATCTAGTGAATAGGAACATGTCCATGTGTCATCTATACCCCTCCTTGTCTGTTCTGAAGACATCAGCGACTCGCATTGTACCAGAGGAGCACAGGTAGAACTACTAAGTCACATAACCTCACCGACACTCAATCTGTGGTGAAATACTCAAGGCGATCATGATAGTTGATATATCTATACATCATTTTGTCTGAATAAAGATTTCAATTTTACCTTAACTGCTGCCTAAGAGACATGTTCTTAGAAACTAAGACAACAAACTTGTAGATTTACAGTTATGATGTTGATAGAGAACCTAATGAATGGATAAAAATAAAGTTTAATCTGCCATTGTAATTATGAGGAAATTAAAATAGGACATATAGCAGCCCGCATAAAAATCTGGTAACTGTAAAGGTATTCCACAAATATCTAACAACCAGTAGAAATACTTTAGAGAAACAATTGACTTGAAATGTATGATGAGTCTGACTAGGTTTGATTAGTACCAGAATAATAAAATGTATTTAACCACCATCATTATCTTATAATTGTATCTAGTTCAAGGCTTTATTACTTTAAGCCTAAAGGCTCATATACACAGATATATCATTTAAAGAAATAAACTTTTAATTTGAGATTATTACCAAACATGTTACTGAAAGTTTCATAAATCAGAATGGTCCTTTGGATGGAAACCGGAGTACTTAGGGGGAAAACCCATTTCGCCTAGTAGATAACCTCATATAGTAGTGTCTAAATGGGGATCAAACCATGGCCAGCTTGGTGAAAGGCTGTTAGGCAAGAAGGTTATTCTTTATCAACAAACAAAGCTTTGGCAAAATCAATGGGACCTAGATGCTGAAGTTTTGTTCCATACCCCTGTTGACTGGGGACAGTTTCATCTCTGACCATGTTGACTTAATTTGTACAAGCAACAAAGATGAAATAATGCAAATTCAGTCAACACTAAAATTAAAATATTAGTAAAATAACTAACATATTATGTGCTTTAGTAGAAGCAGTTAGACAGGTGTTAATAAAGAATATTCAACATTTGTTATCAGTACCCAGATAAATCCCTACAAGATCAGAGAACCTCATCATTTTCCAGAGATTTGAAATAGTGTTTAATCCTGTAGACAAATAATTTTAGGGAAAAAAAATCTTCCGGTATAGGACATGAGGGAACTTGTCAATTGGCAACTCTTCAATTTTTCATGCATTGTTTTTGACATTTCTATCTTGACAATATATTGATCTGATTCTCTGCTTTACTGTCTCCCCTACAAGCCCAACTAAGATTAACAGATTACGATAAGTATTTTTACTTTCAGGAACCAGGATATTGGAAAGCTGACTGAATTTTTGAAGACCTGACAACTAACAGAAGTCATTGTCTGACTAGAATATAGCAGAGGTTCACTAACATATTTATACCAGCTGATTTATCATTTAGTTGTTGGATGGTTTTCTCTCCCCCACATCAATCTACTATCATCATTTTGTAGATAATAAATGATCCATAAGGTATGTAGAAGAGTCAGCTGTGTAGTAGGAGGGGGGACCATGGCGACTCCCTGCCATCAGGTTCTCTCACACCTGCCACAGGTACGATCAATACCTGTAATTGTGTATGCTTTTTTTTTTTTCTAATTGCCCATGGTCTATTTACACAGTTATACCTTATACTAATCAATATGGAGAATAATGGACTCGGCAACATGTTTAAGTTTTTAATCCTGGTAAAACAGTCTGTACAATGCAGAGATAATACTTCATGTTTGGTTGTATCATATTTCATTCCTTTCTCATTTGACTGATTCAATAAAATTCAGTCGACTGGACATCAAAAGATGTATAATGAGAAATCCTCACAGTCACTCTACATATGGCAGCTGCTACACTATTTAGGGTACGACTGTTCTTGTATTCAAAATTCAATAATCAATGAACTGTGTAGCATGCTGAATTAATTACAATTGAAATTCATTATTTCAAAACATTAGTTATTGAACAGTCTTATGACATCTTGGGTTCAATGTTTATGAAAAACATGAAATATCTGCCTGCATTACATTTATGTACTGTATTAGAGAGGTTACATCATCAGGTCATTCGAAACTGCCAAGTATTGGATTTGTAACAGGAAACTATTAGATATTACTGGACACCCATTGATTCAGCTTTCATTAACGGCTATCACCTTTAATCAGCAGTATTTATGGCCTACAGGACATAATTGGTCTGGGCCATTATCGTTGGAACATGTCCAGTGTCCAATGACCACAGATGTTTGTTTGTGATCAGATAAATGTCCAGTACAGCTCTGGCCAATATAGTGGACTGGACTGACCACCAGTCTGACAACTGGACTGGATGGTATGAAATATTGATGTGTTCAGCTTACAGGCAAACACAGCAATGATTACAAATGTAAATTTTTAAAACACGTTTTTAATCCCCAAATTATGTTTCCTCCATGAAGCTGTTTAGACTTTTAAAATGAAACTTTTATGTAAAAAGAACAAAAGAAAAAAATTGTAATCATGTTTCATTCCATAAGTTATCTTGACTTTAAAAGACGTGATGACTGGACATTCATGAAAATTCACTACGACCAAAACAGACAACATCTAAAACTGTTCAAGTGTATTTCTTTAGGAATCACAAAGTTTTGTCATGCAAAATTTTTGTGTATTATCAATATTGATAGAGAAACTTTAACAAAATATCAAAATACCTGAAAGAAAAGAGGGAAAAAATGCCTTTGAATATACACATATTTGGTAAATAAATACAGACATTTAAGTACAAAATAGATAAGAAATTCAAAAGCCAACAGTAAAATTTAAAAGAGGATATTTGAGGTGTTTTAAAACTACAAGCAGGTAGGCAGCATGCTTGTTAGAAATAAGGATGCATATAAAATGACAGCCTTCCACTAGACACGAGAACAACAGATAAGACAGCCACTGACTAGATATGTGCACAAAGTCATTATTAAGACAGCCTCTCATTAGACAGTCACTAAGACATATGAGCAAAGTCATAACACATTCTCCTACTAGACATGTTAACAAAGTCATAAGAGAGCCTCTCAGTAGACATGTGAACAATGTTATAACAGCCTTCACTAGACACATGAACAATGTCAAGAAAACGTCTTACTAGACATGTCAAGTCTATTGTTAGACTTGTAAATGAAGGACGGCATGAATCAGGTAGGTACATGCAGGTCTAATACCCGTGACAGGAAGTACATCTTATGGAATCTCCCAGATAGCTATATAAAATATCAATATATATGGCTAAGATGAAGAAACATCCAAGTAGCTGGAGGATCTATAATAATCTATCAAGTACTAAGACACCTGGGTAACTGGTAAGGTCAACCATAACCACAACCTATTACAACGACAGATGGGCAACTACAAATCTCCAATAACCCATTACCACAAAAGATTGGTTACCACAAATCTCCAATAACCCATTACCACAAAAGATTGGTTACCACAAATCTATAATAACCCATGATTGAAACAGAAGACAGATAGGTAGCTTGCTAATCTCCAATAACCCACTATTACCAGATTGGTAACTTGCTAATCATGGGTAACTTGCTAATCTCCAATAACCCACTATTACCACAGATTGGTAACTTGCTAATCATGGGTAACTTGCTAATCTACAATAACCCACTACTACTACAAATAGGTAACTTGTTAATCTCCAATAACCCACTACTGCTACAAATAGGTAACTTGCTAATCTCCAATAACCCATTAAAACCACTGATCTACAAGTATAACAATCTTATGATCATAATTATACTATATTACAGATATATATCTACCAAATTTTATAAGATTTTAATAAACAATTCTCACAGCTGAGGAGAGCCAGACCACAACATAAATTCAAGGTTACATGTACAGGCTATATCCTGTTTAGGTCTCAACATGAAATGTATATAAGAATAAGAACTAACTTTTGCATATTACGAAATACGCGGATCCTAAAATCCATACATTGTATAGTTCACAAGCGTTGTTTACTATTGTCAAAACCGGTATAGGGAGTTACTTCTATTTTTATGTTAGGATCATGTATCACACATTATAGTAAGAATTAAGGGTATCTTGTGCCATCAGAGTAGCTTTTATCTCATGTGAATACTTGTGACATGAGATGAGGAAAAGTTGGTATCAAGATTCAGGTAAATAATCCCATATTTCATTTCCCTGTTTCTCATCTGAGTTTTTAAAATTTTGCCTCTTTAAGCATCCTTGACAAAACCTGGAAGGACTATCTATATATAGAAGGCAGGTGCTTGTTCTTTTCTATATTGCTTTGTCACCTTGAATGCTATCCTAATCATATTTTTTTTTTCAAATTTCACAAGCTAACTGATAATCTGTGAAAGTTAATTTTGTAGTTTTAGCCTGATTTCCTTCCAGTAGCCCTCATTTATTAGTCTTGAATGCTTTCCTAAAATATCAAGTTCACTAACTTATAGCAGTATAAATGTTAATCTGACCGCCCTCCTTTTTGACACTAAAGAGTATCAATAAGTTACACTACTGTAGTTATGCCTGCTATGCGTAATTATCCCATGATGACCTTTCTATCTACGTTCTGTCACTATCAACTCTTCACATTTCCTCTCCGTTTAACAGTTTTGATCAGCTATCCTACATCAGTTAAGTATCAGTATGCGTCTGTATATATTTATTGACCCTCTAACCAAACAATATATATTCCCAGGAAAAACTCTCCCTTAGAAGGACTGTACAAGGCATATCTATGCCCTGTGTGTCCGGCCATGGATGGGTATGATAATAATGCTATGACACATTTCCTGAATTTATCAGTCCTCAACACTTGCTGCGATTTCCTTCCTCTCCCCGTTATTCCTAACACACGACAACAAGCAGATTATATACACACATACAAACCACTTCAAATCACAACTTTTATTTACCCAGAGTTGAATTTGTTTGTTACTGATAGCATCTATTATTCCTTCTTATAATCTTCCCAAAGACTATAATATTGAACAAACTAACGAAATAGTGAACAGAAATGTTTACAGATTTTCTCAGAACTTAGAATGAGAACTCTTTTTAATGTTTTTCCTGTGATCACACTAAACTCTGAAATAGCTTATCTCTTATTTTTCCACAATTCACTCCTCAAGGAGTTCATTACTTTAGCTGTGATAACTCGTTCCTCACCCTTCCCTAAAAACTCCCTCCCAGTAAATCGATGAAGACCTTTTACCTTCATGTTGAAATCATCAATTCTAATATGTTGGATACGACTGGAGACGGGCCTTGCTGGTGTCTTGTCTACCTGTATTTTGAAGTTTAGGAGAATCAATATTTCTGTGGGATTTAGACCCTTATCAGTATTGATTGTATGGGGACTCTCTCCTACTCAATGTGGGTATGTCACTGGCTATAACAGATCAGGTTATTGCTTCGCACCCCGTACCCGTCTATCCTTACCCGGAGATAGACAATGGCCCTTGATCCCTCCGCCTGACACGCCATATATCAGTTCTAAATCTTTCTTTGAACGTGCGATAAACTCTGATATAAAAATCTATGGCAAAAAATCAATCTCCAATTTAAGTCAATTTTGTTTTGCAACTTTACAATGGACATTCATGTATGAACAGCAGTGTAAGGGTGTTAAATACTTGTGAGATTTGTACGTTTGAAGGTGCCTAACTGCCTGGGTATCACTTTCCATGGGAAGGTAGAAATATACTCGTAAATTAAGATCAACTCAGTCAACTGAACAGTCATTGTAAAGCCAACCAACACCAAAAGTACAAATCTCTTGTTCAATAAAACAAGTGAAATATTATGTAACAAGGACAATAAAAATACCAGATAAGATATAAACAATTACTTAGAGACGGGTCATTCTGAGGACTATCTTAGGATATCAATAGTTACATGTCCCCCCTCCCCCCTTCCCATTTTACAGAAAGTAATCATAATGTACATGACATATTGTTTTTTGGCTATACACTGCTCTAATCCTATATAAGTATAATCTAACCCAGATTTAGATTTACTCTCGCTCTCCATCAATGTTTATGAGGTATGCTCATCATTTTGTTGTTTTAACCATGAAGATTGTTAAAGTTTATGTTACGTTATAAGTTCTCAGTTGAATAAGAATTATCAATCAATAGTCAAATTCCCTCAACAGCAATTGGCCAGAATTTTCAATCAAATGCAAATTTTTACTGATTTGCTGATGACAATGAAGGTTATATCGGACCATACATGTTCCACCTGTATGCTTAGAAAATCACACGTGTCTTGGATACAATCAATATGAGATATTTTTGTTATCCACAAATGTAAAATTTCAAATCATTTTCAGCCACTAAATTGTATGCTACTTAATTCAGAACGCACAATTTTTTTTTTTGCCTGCCAGAGAAGAAGAAACAATTGGATTTATGCTATAAAATATGAAACTGAATACACACATGGGACCATTTGCACCATGTTCTTAATGGACTGTAGTAGCTGCATTAGAGTCTGGGGAGAAGGCTTTAAACCAATATCAAAACTCATCTTCTCTTACTAGGCTTTATATGGGGAATAAGTTATATCGCTCATTTTGTAAATCTATGAAACGTCTAAGTAGAGTTTGTGGTTGCCAGAATGTGTGTTACCTAATCATCACAGTGATTAGTGGTAGTAGTCTAATCAAAGCTTCGATTCATCAGTATCACAACGGCTGTCTCTGATTGGCTCACTTCTACAAGGTACCAAATCGTCCTGTCGAGTTGTGTTGTGATAATTACGAAATCACTTTCAAGCCATGAAGGTCAATCAGTGAGATCAATTTCCGTGATAGATCCGGGCTTTTTATGACCAAAATGACATCTCAACACTAACAATCCAAATTCTGACTAGACGCTAGTTCAATTACACTGACAAAAGCACTGGCACTTTTAACTACCATCAAACGAGATATGATCGCTGTTCATCTGACCGTAAACAGAAAGGCTCATGAATTTCTTACAATGATATAAATACCATAATAACGCCACATGTGTAGCACGAACGAGAACCAACTGCCATTCAAACCATAACCAATTACATACTATTTAACACAGTATCAAGTGAGATAAATGTTCTAATTGATGTGTCGTTACAAGATTAAGAATATCTATAAAGTTCAACCAACAAGTGTGGATATAGCTGTACCCACAAGATTAAACCTGTTGAATAAGCTGTATAAGACTGAGAGTTTGGACAAATGAGTAGATTCAAATAAACTCTGACACCACAATGATATAGGGAAAAGTCATAGGGACAACATTACACAAAAGTGTCGGTCAACATTAGCCAGACTAAAGCTCGCAAATCATACCCAACAGCCCACAAAAGTAAATATTTCCTGTTCGACTTTGTACTTACAAAGGAGATCAGGAATTGGTAACCATGACAATAAAATGGAAGAATACATATAGCAGTCCTATAACAATGAATCGGTCCAATGTTTACCTAGCCGAGTGCTTTCAAAGTCTACACACTTATAGAAATGGGTTTTAATTACACTTCCACTAATGGCAATTCTTAACAGGCTAACAAAGGCCTGAGTTAATGCCTTAGGTCATCACTATGTATTGTCCGTTTTTCACCTTTCACTAGTCTTCAATGTCCACTATTGTTCTCCTATAGCCTTTATCATAACAAACTTGAGGTGAGACATCGGCCTGTAGGTATATTGTTCCATCCGTTAGCCAACAAAACATATCCTTATCAGATTCTATAGAACTGTAACAAGTATAGCAAGTTTATAGATACAAATACATGTTCATCAAACAAAGTTTTGCATTAAAAAGTTTTTTCAGAATAAATTGCCGAATGTCTATAATTGGTCCGTACTGGTTCTGGTCTTTACAATACTGTTTCCTTTAAAACTCTAATTACGAAACAGGTCTACCTAACCACACCAATTAGGAATCCTGATTAGTTATTCATGTGGACACACGAATACCTCAGTAATTATAAAATACTTCAAGGCAACAGAAATAGATCACCTGCCGAATTTTAACGTAACATGAACCAGATCAATGTCAGAAACTCAAGTCCACCATAATTATATATTTCAACAGAAACTATCAAAAGGTAAATGTACAAGATAAGAAGCCTTTAAAAATAAGTTTGAATTCATGAATACCGTAAGAAAAAGAAAAGGAAACCACGGTCATATTACTGAAACCTTGACAATTTCCCTGTCTGCATACTGAACACTGAGGATATAGTCGTACAGGACGATAGAGGGCCAAGGTCAAACCCCCACAACACTCACTTGTAATGAATTACCATGCCAATTGTCGTATTATTTAGTGTTGAAGCAGGCAAATCGTCAATAGCCTATTTGATATTATCTCTCCCATTCCAAGCCACAAGAGAGCTCCAAATTCAATATAGAATTCATCATGTCGGGACACCCCTTCAATCTGTCCATGTTTACTATATAAAAAGGTAGAACGGCTGAATAATATTTAACAGAATAGGGAAAAAAGAAACCGCACAACCATGAAACAGATAGAAAACTCTACTTACCAGCTGTTTAGAAAGGATGAATAAATAAACGAGACAGGTTTTTAAATGTACCCCAAGCATTAAAATATTAACCTAACAGGATGTTTAACAGTTAAGATCATCGAGCATTAAAAGTTATAATGAAATCATATAATAGAACCTTCTGACAGACAAATCGGATCCATTAAAGTTTTACACCCATAAAATACATTAAAACATGCTTCAGAACAACATATAAATCAATTTCCTACAATTCAAACAAAACGGTGTGTTGTTGGTACATTAAGTAAAAGGATGGGGAGCCTGGCCGATTGTCCCGCATTATACAAAACTTATATCTGTAGAGTGTAGCATAATCACTACAGTAAACCAGTATGTGTACTTCATAAAATAAATATTCAAACAAACCAGTAGGACTGAAAAATAAATTTATACGATCTACCAGCATATGTCGGTCCTATATAAAACAGTGTATCCAACTTATACACAGATATCCATTAAAAGTATATACAATTCCGCCATAACTTCGCACACAAAAACAATACTATATCATGGTTGTGTAAATATCATGGCTGGTTGAACACACCATGTAAAGCACATGTTGCACACGACGAGTCAGCCACCGTATCCATTAGCTTACCTTTCTGGAGATAGTGATAGGAATGTGTTGCGGAGCGACTGGGGCGGCAGGGCCAGGTGCTTGTAAGAGAAGTTGCTCGCTGATAGGAATCTGGACGGGGCTGGGCGCTGCTGATATGGTGTGGTGGGGAGATGGAGTGAAGCTGGGTGTGGCCGGCGGGGCTACAGCTGCTGTCGGAGTATGTGTCCCTGGATAGGTGTAATAACAAACGTACATAGTGTGTCACATTAATTCATTATTGCCGCCCGGCCAAGGTAGCTAACTATAGTGTAGCGTGGCGCACTGTGGTGGTGTTGTCTGTCCGTGTTGGTCAAACTGTTGTAGTAGAGTACTCCTCTTTCCACCTGATGCAGAACAGATAGGCCCAATTGTACTACTGAGAGTGTTTAAAAGGCCCTGACTCACACTCACTTCCTACTCAACTCCTATGTACTTGGCCAACCTGAATGTCACAGGCCTAATAGCCTACAGGCTGTTCTATTGAGCGACCACACTCCCGCTGAACCAATCATGTACAGCATACCACAACTTCATATTAAAAGCTTTCAATTTGTACAAATATTGACACATATAGTCCTGCCATGACAAATTCTACACAAAACAAACAGCCACGTGACAGCACTGTCTAAATACCCGATACTCAGGTAGGGTATAAAAAGGAAGGTAATTCTAGATAAAGGTACAATAAAAAAAAATTCCACATTTATTAATCTAGACAATGTACCCCAAGGGAATTATGATAGTACAAACAGATGATGGCCATTGTACGAGAGTATATTTGATTGGCCAAATAGATAGATATATATACCCGAGCTCTACTCTGACCATATCAAGTGACAAAGAGCCCCTATCATCCTCTAATTTCTCTACAGCTTTCATTAGTTGTAAAGCAAGTAAATATTGGCAATCAATAAGGTATAGGCTGTTGTCTCATACAACACTGTCATCAACGTATATATCCCTCACTAAAGGTAACATACACATGTCCACCGTCACCAAAGCTCTGCAAGCAGACGGCCAGCAAACGAGGATATTTCAGCACCACAAGTGCTATACAAATGGCCACAATTGTCTGCTAATAGGAAATGATCTTTTCTTCAAGGTGTTAAAATCCCGAAACAGATCACATATCATGAAGCAATTTTAATCAAGTTTATAAAATAACTCTAGACAAAACAAAACTAACAAAATTAAAATGACATAATGTGAACTGCTGGAATACCGTTCTGAGATTTAGAATTGGATCCATGACATTAAAAAATTCTATTATAACACATGATAACTTCATTAAAGGCCAAGCATTTCTCTATGGGAACTGAACAAATTTTCAGGGTCCCCTCAACCCCCTCCTCCATTCTTCTTTGAAATAGCAACAGATTTTAAATTTTTTAATTTTTTTTTTTTCTTTAAATTTCGATTATTACTTTATATCAAGTAAGCCAATTTTAGTTAAATTCACTGGTAGCTAAACACAGTAAAAATTTTGTAATCATGGTCATAGTGATAATTGATCAGCAAAATAATTGCTTATAAACTTGTATTATTAATACATATATCATAATATTGTTATATAAATACAAACTGTATTCCCAATCATCCTAATAATATTATTACTCTTCTTATATAATCTACCACAAATCAATGCTTGAACCATGTGTACCAAAGAAGTTTGCTTGACAGAAAAAAAAATGTTAAAGGGTCCAAAACCCCAGGGATACCAACTAAAATTTTTGAAATTTAACTACAATTTATGTTTGATCTTATAAATCTTCAAGAAGTTAATCAGTTTCAGCAACAGCATATTAACATATTTTTTTTTCTGTTGAATTTCTTCAGAGCTTTACCTCTTCCCCAAAACAAACACACTAAAAAATTGTTTTTTCTTGAAAAATAAAAATGATTTTCTGATGACACGAGTCTATCTGCATTAATTTGGTCATCATTGTAAAATTATATACAGTTCACTAGGATATCAAATCAGCATAGCATTGCAAACAGATCTTAGACATCTCTTTTGTGACATCATATTTTTGTTTCAGTTGATTTTTTTATTCCCTTTTCATTGAGATATGACAAGTTCATCCAATCAGACAGCTGCATGCAAGCAACAGAAAAATAATTCTATTCCAAATAATAACATTTCCATTTCAATGCAGTGTTGAAATAAGATGGTATCCTATGACAAACGTCCACAATCAGTTACAGTGTGTGATCAGCTTAATTACACCAGCTTCATTAATTATATCACACAAACCTCTGTATAGATTTATTCAGAATTTGCATATTACAGTTATCTGCACTTGCGGGTAGGTATTGATTGTGACGTCATGTGTTTGCGAGGTTAACGCCATACGTTTCAGAGAAAACGACGTGAACTGCGCTCACAAAATAATGACGTAACAATCGATACCTATCCACAAGGGAGCTAACTCTGTAATATGCAAAGACTGAATATGTCAATTCATTTTGAAATCATCCATATGAATGGTTTTAGGTAAACCTTGTTTAAAACTTATAAAATATGCTTTTTTTAGTCTCAGGATCAAAACAATGCACACAAAAATTTAGGTACAGTGACACTATTTCTAATTTGTATTGTAACGGTTCTGGATCAAGTCATCACCAGCGACCTGAGATAGCACAATTGGTACAGCTATTGTTAAGAGGGTCCCAGGTTCAAATCTTGGTCTGGCCGCACATTTAAAAGAAAATTTCTTACTATACATTTAGTACCTGTAACTAAGCCAAACGCTTTACAGGGGATACTTGAACCTGGGTCGCTTGTAGAGTCTTCAGGGCGAAGACAAAAAAGAGAGGGTAGAGTGTAACGGTTTTGGATAAGGTCGAGCACTGGCGATCAGGTAGCTCAACTGGTAGAGCACTCTGGCTAGTAATTGGAGGGTCCTAGTTTCAAATCCCAGTGTGGATGTACATTTTTCTGCTCCTACTAAAATATGTGATGACCATACATTATGAGTCAAACACTATTTCAAGTTTGAGGTTGACTGTCTTTTGTTGGTACCAGCAAACAATATGCTATACGCTCCTGTTTTCTGTACGATTACCATATTTTCCCTAATGAGGACGCCGGGCGCGGGTAAATAGCCTAGGGGGGTGCCGTTTTTTGAGACCATTATTAGATGTTTTTTTTCTGAAACAGACTATAGTCATCTTGCTTTAAGTTTAGTATTTTTCTGAAACTTACTATAACCAACTTAAGTTTTAAGTCAAATAAGTATTGAAATTTTATAATTATGAAGAAAAGTAAGCACCAGAAGTATTAAACATAGGTTAAATATGTCGGTTTCACGGAATTTTTGCATTTCATGCTGGCCTGTTTGTTTACCATACCTACTTTCGTTTTGTTGCAGATGGGAATTGCCGACAAGAGCATACAATATAATGCTTAGAAATTATAGCATTCCTGTTATTTAGGAACCTTTATCATAGATATACAGTATTCATAAAACCTGTATAGACATCGCTAAAACGTTTTTGCCAGTTAGTCTTCATCCATACACGTATGTTGGGCATTCAAGTGACAAGTTTTATTTTGAACATGGCGTTCTCGCTGTTTCTATGTGTATAAACACTTGGCAAAGATGTCCTAAGTTGTCCAATGCAATAAATTTAGTACTTATACAAGCTGATCGGATGTCTGTTAAGCATCAGATTGATGTGAAACAGTATTTCTTAGCGTCTGCAAAGACAAATCATCACAATCTGGCGCAAAAATTGTATGAAATTAGTTGATTTTTTTTCAGCAAAAAACGTGGGGGCGCCCTTATTGGAGGAGGCGCTCTTGAAGGGAAAATACGGTATATAGCAAAAAATTTCACTGCGACAAACTCTAATTTTAATCATGGTAAACTTCTAGTTAATGAGGATTTACTATGTTATATACAAGTTATTCTTTTTTTAACTGACAGCTAATATGTAGTACAATTTTACAGCAATCGATAATGGAAGTAGAACAAAGGACATCAAGAGAATAACACGAGACCTTGAACAAACACTACATCTAAAACAGTTTTGATTATCGTCAGTGAAAGGTCCTAATGAAGAAGTTATCAGAAAAAAAAGAACAAACAAAATCAGTGACATCCCTTAATGCTGCAATCACATGATCAAACAATCAGCTTCTAAGACGTGGAAATATTGCCGAGATTCATTTACATGTTTCCATGGTATTTTATTTGAAATTCATTTCAATACCAGAATAAACCAGTGACATTTGTATTTTCTGTGTCACTGCTTCTCTGTGGAGTAGCAGAAAGTGGTTTTTATGCTGTTTTATTTTGCATACACAGGCTCCAATCATTTTCCAGCTGCGGTAGTGTCCGTTCTACCATGGACGTCATTCCATCACAGTACCTGGCTGTCTTTGATGTGTCTGGATCGGTGGACTGTGAAACATCCAAACCCAGTTACAGCTTCAGTTCCACATACTGCTTTCTCCTTGACATAACACATCATGTACAAGTGCCAGACTGGGGGAGCCATCATTAATCTAGGATAAATACTCAACTGAACATGTTATAAGGATCAATAGAATTCAAGCGCCTTGTTCTCAGGACTTTCACCTAATGAAGTAGTCTTGTCGCTATTCAATTAATCTCTAGCGCTGTCTACCTTTCATCATCACAAAAACACTATGAAACATCAGTCACCACTTGTTAATTTTACAATAAAAAGCTTTGTTTAAACATTCATCTCAATGGTGATTACCCTCTATATTAGATCCCAAAGGCGCCTCCACCATTCAATTATCAATCCAATCAAATACTGATCTTTTCACTGTCATTCCCATTTCTTCTTCTTTAGCATCCAAACATTGGATATTTTGTTTCCCTGTCAGTATCAGAATTAATGACGCTCAACAAATGATTGTTGGCTTCAAAGCTTACTTTCTTTTTTAATTCAAAAAGTAACCAACAGAAATGCAATGATTTTAACAATACTGCATTACTGAAGCTGTACCTTCACTTAATTTTGATATTGGCTGACTTGTGACCTAGACTGAATTTTGATATTGGTTGACTTTTGACCTAGACTGAATTTTGATATTGGTTGACTTGTGACCTTGGCTGAATTTTTATATTGCTTGTCTTGTGACCTTGGTTGGCTCTTGAACATGGCTGAATTTTGATCTTAGTTGACGTTTGACCTTTGATTAACTTTTTGATATTGATTAGCTTTTGAATGTTTTTTTTTAGAGAATTGCATCATTTCACAGGTTATATATAGCCTGAGAGATAGCACCAAGTGTATATATATTGATTAGCTTTTGAATGTTTTTTTTAGAGAATTGCATCATTTCACAGGTTATATATAGCCTGAGAGATAGCACCAAGTGTATATGTACCCTTTCCTGACTACACCTGTCCCAGTACAGAGGTACCAGATCACAACATGTTCAAATTGTCAAGGTTTTGATAAATGATGCTGGAACATCTTTAAGCCAGCAGTTGTTAGGATGCTAATATGATTTTTGGTCTGTGTGGCCTGGTGGTATCAATCATCTGTCTACATTGACCGACAGAGTTCTGACCTCAGACACTGGTCCATCCTCTCCTCCTTCTATAATCAGTTAGACACCAAAACCAGATATTCGTTATACAAGTCTTCATTTACAGTTCAAAAGTAAGGGACCAACATTATTACCTTTAGCATACTTCTGAAGGTTTGGAGACACTATGGCCTCTTACCTTAAGTCAAAGCCATAATGGCCATATCTTCATATACAATGTCTATAGTTGAAGAGTGATTGAATTTACTAAAGTACATGGATTAATATCATTGCATGCTAGTTTTTAAGTTTATATTCTTATTAAGTCTTATTTGTTTTATTAAACACATTTTTAAAGATGCTCCACTGCCGACAGAGCATAAATGATATTCATCATTTGAACAATAATTGGTGTTTAATCGTGTATATATATGCCTAATTAGCACAAAAATAATACAAAATAATTTACTTCGCCTTTGGTGCATGCGCAATCAGTACTTCATTCCATATAGGATATAGTGCCACGGAATTTTTTCGGGATGCAATTAATTATTTTTCATATTTTTAACTTGAAGTAAAATTAGAAGCTCAAACTTTTCAATGGTGGTAATGGTGTAAAGTAAGTAACTTTTGCAACTGAAGAAAAATACTAGATCGTCTGCTCCTGTTTTTGATAGTGAAAAAGTACCATTTGTCAGCTGTGGAGCATCTTTAAGGGTTATGTGAATGTTACAATCAGATTCAATTATTTAAGAACAAACAAGATCATATATTCAGTTTACTGATGTATAGACCAAAATCTGAAACAAGGGGAGGTAATAGGTGTACAATATAAAATCTGCAAAGATATGTATTGGCATTAGCTACAAACACTATGTGATGAGCTCATCAATGCCCCGTTTAAACTGTTTTGTTGGCATAGTCGATAGAAATGATTCAGTGTTTAGTGGGCGATTGATATCCAGAACTTCCACAGCTGTCGTATTGATCCCCTTATTTGTTTATACAAATCACAATCAATGAATTTACAAGTTTTGTTTTAGTCTACTTAAATTACACTTTACTCTAACTACGCATTACACAGCAGATCCATACCATGTCGAGGCTCACGATTTTGATTCTGAAGTACACAAGTATTAAACAAGATCTAGTTGTGACGGGTGTCGACACATAAAGTTTCCCCAATCTCCACAGAGCCAAATTTGACAAGAGTGATCTCCCCTGAATGATGACGTGACATTGTTTTACCGGTCAATAAATTTTATTTTCCAGAAGAAAAAATTATGCTTTTTGAAAAGTCATATCATTTAAAGTTAATATATTAGGCACAGCAATGCCTATTATTGTATTAGATTTAGGTACTCAACCATGTTCCTTTTTGTTTAATTTTGACAAATTGCATGCCATGGTTCCTGATCTGCAAAGGTTGCATATCTACAGGTCACCAAAAATGACCTCAAAATAGTTTTGTTACTTGTAACAGTAAGATCTCTGACTTAAAAATACAACAAAAATGAACTTGGACTTATACGGATTAGTGCTGAACTCCAAAAACAAGGAAGAAATTTGAAGCAGATTTTGGTTGTTGTTGATTTTTTGTATAATGATGGTTGAAAATTTAGAATCTGATTTAAACTACATATTGAAACAGATTCCAGGCAAATTGCACCAGTAGTTAAATATCTGTAAGCAGTTCAGTTTTGAACAATGAAAGACTGTGGCAGCTACCTTGGATGCTGGTTGGAAAAATTGAAACCGGTTGACACATCTGCAGGTCACTAGAAATTACCTCGCAAAATTTCATGGTGATCTGACTTACAGTTTTCGAGAAAACGATCGGACAAAGTCACGGCGGAAAAAGAACTAGAAGACCAAGAAGAATAAGAAACACAATAAGTTCCCTACTCCGTTGGGGGAACTTCAGTATTATTAGGTCCATCAATGATCATTTAAAATTTACCTTTTCTCGTAATCCTAAGGGCTGTGGCTATGAGAAGCTAGGAAACGGTGGTTATAGTAGTGTTGTGGTGGGATTATTTGGGTTTATTTTATTAAACGTACTATTAACAGCCAAGATCATGTATTAATATTAACAAGTGTTTGACGTACCATTAACAGCCAAGATCATTAACTAATGTTAACGAGTGTTTGACGTACCATTAACAGCCAAGGTCATTAACTAGTGTTAACAAGTGTTTGACGTACTATTAACAGCCAAGGTCATTAACTAGTGTTAACGAGCGTTTGACGTACTATTAACAGCCAAGGTTATTCATTAATATCAACGAGCATTTGACATTCCATTAACAGCCAAGGTCATTTATTAATATTAATGAGCTGTAGAAAGACAAGTACCCAGAGAAATGCCATTGATCTGTGGTCAGTGCCTGGCAACTGCCCCATGTGGAGTTCAAACCCACAACCCTGACTCTGCTTTCTCAAAACAAAAAGAGTAGACTTAAGACAAAAACCTTCAGTCATTTCATTATGTCACTGAATTTTTTTTACCTTACATATCGCAGGGTTCTTGCTGTTTCTTTAATACCAAGATCTCACTTTATTAATGCTACATAAATCTTAACTATCAACAGAAATATTTGCTATCCCCTTACCCAATTACGTATATATCAGGTAATATTGGTTGTAAAAATGGTAAAAATCCTAATCATTGAATGTTTCTGTGTGAACATGGCAAAATTTCAGTGCTATGAAACAAATTTTAAAGTTCACAATGAGGGAGCTAGAATGTCGTTGAGATTTACCTAGAAAGACCAACTCACTCACCAATCTGACTATATATCTTTGAGATTTACCTAGAAAGACCAACTCACTCACCAATTTGACTATACAGGAGTGTAACTTTAGACAGATTAGATACTGTCCATAACCTCTGACCCCGCAGAGGAGCTTCCCAGACAGTCAACATGTCCTAGGTGTGAACGCAAAACTAAGAAACACAACTGATTATCCACTTATACACTAGATTATATTATGGTTCGGTAATCTTCCATTTTGTTCTCGTCTGTATGTTGGTCTTTTCGGTGCTGCATGCTCCTTTGTAGTATGTAACAACTGATAAATCTGGTAAAGTACTTACATTGGATGACTCCAGGAGTTCATCTCATACAAACCTTGGTACGCCTCCTGAAGCAAATGTGTAATTTCTAATCCCTTAACGCATATTTATCTCAAGAAACATGTATTTTACATCATTCACTAATTTACAGAGCGAGGAGCAGGAAAGTAATTAATTATGGCAATTATTTGGCAATCGTAACTCCATAGTTTACTTCACGACCGCAAGAAAAGTGTTTGCTACATGAAGAGTAAATAAAATACAAAGTTATAATGTAATAATTCCCAGTCTGTGATTTCTAAAGAAAGGGCTATTCTTTACTGTATTATTTTTTAAATCCTTTAAATGTTTTGAGGTATATATTTAAGATAATATTTTTTTTAGATTATCCGCAGCAAGGTCAACCTTGTTTTGTTTCGACAATAATTTATCATCAGTGTCATGCTGAAGCTTCATTATCAATACATACATATCCTATTCAAGCATTTTATAGACACATACAATACACGGTTCATGCAATAATTCAAAACTCATTCAAATGCTCATATATAAGTGTTAACAATAAAGTGTGCAGTGGAAGCAGATCATTCCCAGAACACCCTGTCACAAAGGCAATGATACAAATTGCTACTTAGGACCCCTTTTTGTGAACTATCTAATTTGCCCAAATTATGTCTGTTCTCTCTGTGCTTAACAGATAGCAGAGGTAATGAGCTCATCTATAAAAACAAACAAACATAAGATTAGAGCCCGGCAAATAAGAAGACGATTTTGAAGATCATCGTAGAAATGGCCACTCCCTTATACACCAGTAAAGTTACTCAATATTCACTAACCTCGTTTTCAGAGACAGTCTGATAAGCATAGGACAAGAGTTTAGATGGATTTCATTTTGTTTCTTTGATTAGTTTTAATTATGCCTTCTGGCAGACAGACAGGGCTTTATATAGTAACATTGATAAGTGATTTAGTGAACTGATGGTGACCTCAGATTAAAATTTCAAAGAACTTTAATATATTTTTATTTCTGATTATTTTCAACAATGGATACATAAAAAAATACATATTGAACATATATATTGTTCTCATGTAGGTATTTTTGATATATTGCTATTCAATTTAAAATAATCGGCCAAGAAAAGACAGACTCCATATATCATAGGAAATGAAATTAAGTTTAATCAATGTTTTAAGTTTGTATGAAAACTCGGGCAATGGTTAGATAGCTCTGGACAGTGACAACACATCAAACACTACAAACACTGAGTCAAGATTTATTCAAATATTCATTGCTAGGCAACCCAAATCAAACTGCACCATATGTCTTTTGATATAAAATTCAGTGTAAAAACATAGCTGATGCTGATAGGAGATTGGCAAACAAACATTTATAGTGAATGTGTTGATTTATTCCAGGGCGAGATGAGGAAGGCTGTGATTTAGGAAGCTGGCCTACACTATAGATGTACAATGGTAGGCGGCCATTAGTCCTGTCAAAGCCTGCTGGATTATATTGGCCATCATGTATTGATCCCAGTAGATCATACCATGGTCCCATCATCAGGATCCACGCATGTCTACCTGTCACGGTGCAGGCTGATTTTCCTCAGGGGAATTAAGGTTTTAATGACGTCCTGTCCTAATGTTCATTGCTAATATAATCACACGAGTATAATTACTGTATAGATTCATTATAGAAATGGCCGCTATCTTCTATTTGTACAAAAACTCCTTCCCTGTATTTATTCTCAATTCCCTTGTATTTGACATATATAACACATTATTGTATTGTTTATGAATTTCCGAATTCATAGTCCGATAATAATCTATTCTATACCAATCATTGTTCCAAAATAATCATCATTATTTTTTCAATCTTTCCATCGTTTTCATCATTTCTCTGTCTGGTCTCGCATTGGAGATAAAATAACTTTTGCCTATTGTATGTATCACCTATGATGCTTAGGAAATGATACCAAATTGAAATTTACAAAACATTTATTATTTAAGGAATCCATGCAACTTTTCCAGTCTGACAAAGTTCAAATGCCTATCACCAGTTGGCGATGTAACAGGCTAAGCTATATTTCTCCACTCATACAAAATGCCACTCTGAATCTGCAAATTAGAAGAAGCATGGGGATGATTTGGTCCTGGTAGCCTACTAAATAACGACTACGGAGTCCATCTATGTGACATGACAATTCTGACATTTAAATCATAACTTATACACACGTATTTTTATGTCAACAAAATAATGACAAATCAAACTTAAAACACTTTAACTATGTGACTTAATTATTCACTTCTTCCTAATCTTACCTTCCTCCTTTCCTGCTTCTAAGGAGTTTCTGGAAAAGTGAATTATTGTACGTTGCTTGTATGAATTACCAAAGATATAGTATGATTTTGACAGAGATAAGAAAACAAGCTGCTCATAAACGCTTTTAAATGTGACAACATAGTTTGATTTTATCAGCACCGATTATACTGTCACAGCATTTCTCGTTACATTTCATAACAAACACCGTCTTCCCTGTCTAAAATGTCATGCTGAAAAAGCCACTAAGCATTCTAACAGCACGTTCCTACATAGCTCAATACGGTACCTTCTAATCAGCTCACACTGGTTTTATTCTGATTAAAGTCATCCACGTATTTTGATATCAAATGAAAATTTTCCACATCAAAGATTAGAATAGACATCTGTAGGTTTCATATTGCAGATATTTACAGCATAACATCTGTAGGTTTCATATTGCAGATATCAGCAGCACTGCATATCAAAGCTGAAACGGTGTGTTTGAGGACAAGACTTCAATGCAAGCTAGCATTGGTACCAATTATTGTGAATGTGACAGAATGTGAATGTCACAGAATTATTCTGCCATCTGTATAATAACCAGTGACTTATTAACTCCAGAGCTTTAATATATAGATGTGGGTTTAATGTGTAAAATGATTTTATATGTTTATAAAGGCCTTGTAAAATCATATGAATGATAAATAAGATCAAATGAGGTCACCATCATCAGTTGAAAATCTTTATCATGAAAACAAAAGGACTTGTAATTCTACATTGATGATATACATCAGAGACTTCATCAATCGGCAATAATCAGACATTGACTACAACATCACCTAGCCTTGATATAAATGGTGAGCTAATAATTAGACATTGAACATCACAAGCGCTTCTGCTGTTTATATACAGGTCAATATTGGCTGGAGGTCAATGATTACTGAACACTGTGCATTAGAAGGATGTAGGTAGGAGCTGTGGACAGCTGATAAGCTGGACCTTTTAACAGACCACTTGACCCCACGTTTCCTCAACCAACACTCCAGATGGAGTACCGCCACTCTGTCACACCTTTATCGTACCACCTAATACATCGGACAAAATGACAGTTTTATCTTGTATCTAGAGAAAGTGATTTGTAATTCCTTTATCATCAGTTATTTATGGTAACAAATGTTATACAAATTAACAGCCATAAAGTTGCTTCCTTTCAATTTGTATTGAGATTAAACAACTTTGCCATTAGATTAGAATTTTTCTTGTAAGTTTAACCAAACAATATATCTACCTTAACCTTTTTTTCCAATCACTCATGAGGAGCCTTGGTGACCACGTGGTGAAGATTTTTTGACATATTACCACAAGCCTTTCACCTTTTTGTAGCATGGGTCGCAGTGTCCGAGTGGTTAAGATGTCCTGACATATTACCACAAGCCCCCACCTCTGGGTCACGAGTTCGAATCCCATGTGGGGCAGATGCCAGGTATTGACCGCTGTCGGTGGTTTTTCTCCGGGTACTCCAGCTTTCCTTCACCTACAAACCTGGCACATCCTTAAATGACACTGGCTGTTAATAGGACATTAAACTAATAAAACCAAACCCTTTGGGCAGCAAGTTAAGAACCCATGTGTGAAAGTTGCTAGCTACTGACTGCTGGTTGGAGGTTTTTGTCTGGGTACTATGTTTTTTTCTCTCTATGATTTAAACATGACATGGCCTTAAATTACCCAGGTTGTAATAGGACACTTAACTAATCAATAAAAATCATTAATGAAAAATTACTTTAATATTTTGATTGAACCATGCAAAACCACTAGACATCAAGTCTGCTTCTAAAATAGCTTTTAACACTAAAATTTCTATGTAAAAGGTGACTATTCTTCAGACATTGATGGCAATATGCCTCTTTTATAAGCTGTTTATCTGGTAGAAAACAGATGCCAGCCTCCCTGAATAGATGGATAAGAGCAATGGTAGCTGTTAAAAAAACAAACTGGTGCTATTAGTTCTGGTTAATTCAACAGTGCCATCATTGGTCACAAACAATGGCCGTACAACAAAAGCTTTCTATCACCCATCTTCACTGTCACATATAGAGGCTGTCAATTCAACAGCGTTCAGTTGAAAGATAGAACTGATCTATCGACTAGAATTAGATAACCTTTAAAAGGCTTTTTGTCCTCATTTTTTGCTGGCTTTAATTTGCCTTTTTGTTTGTATATAAACGAAGCTTTTTAGATGTCATCATGAGAGAATAGATGATTGATTAAAATGATTGCCTTGTATCTGTTACTCCATTATCCATCCACTACAGCTATACATCAGCACACAAACACTCGGCCAAATTGTCGTTTTTCAATTTTCAATTCTACATTTCTGCTTTGCTTCATTGGGAGAATTTTTAAAATTCATTAAAAGATAAAACTGTTTGTGTACATATACTTTGTATTTATTAAGCCATACATTTCAGTAAATGTTATCAATCAATGTGTCTGGAAAATTTGGTGTCAATGCTTTGATAATCGTTTAAATGTTCATTTTAAGACTGATTGTCACGTTTTAATAAATCAACCCCAATGGTGCTGAAATACGAAATATTTTGTATGGAGATACCCCCAGTGCTGAATCGTTTTTTTTTTTTGCTTTTTTGTTTTGTTTTGCTTTCAAAAACAAATACTTTGTTTCCATGTTTAAGTGTTCTTGGGAATGTGATCTAAGCCATTAAAGTAGAATGTTAAATGGCAGGATTAGCACCAATATAGTGTGTATTTTATGTACATGTGACAGTCTCCTGTTTCCTGTTTTACTGTATGGGTCTGTGTGTGTGTTAGTGTTAGGGAGGCCGTGGTATGTTCATATGTGTCTTCTTGTGATAAAGTTAATCTGAACTAAACTTTATTTGCATATTACAGAGTTATCTTTTAGGTATCAATTGTGATGTCATTATTTTGTGAGTGAACTCCTGGTCACTTTATTATCATAAGAAAACTGAAATATTGCATAACACACCATGTCACAATCAATACCTAAGGCCAAATAACATCTGTTTAATATGTAAAGACTGAATTGTGCTGACCCAGTGTAACACTGAACTCTGCTTACAATCTCTTTTATCACATTATGCTAGCTTAAACAATGGTTATAACAAAATATTTCTATTGGGTTTTTTTTCAGGAGTAATTTAAATCAAAATCATACATCAGATAACCAAATTCCTTTCTACCAAACATAAATTGACTGATTTTTTCATATCGACTAACTTTTTATAACGGTTTAATTACTGGTGCTATCTTGCCCTCTCTAAGATGTCTTAAGCAGCTGCCTTGTTCTAAGAAGTTGTATCTGGTTCTGTAAGGAGTATTTTATCCTAGCTCTCCTTGTCTTAGAGTTACATTTATTGACGCTAATCCCAATTGAGCACGGAGAAAGCTGTCCAGCTAAGTCTTCAATCCTGTGTTGAGACAGACAAGGTATTGCAATACCTTTCTAGTACCTGTCACAAAGCTATAAATACATAAATAGGATTAAAACACTGCTCAGCACTAAACAGTGGCCACTTGTGTATTTATGAGCTGATAATGTCTGGGATGCTGTTCTTGGCTGAACTGTGGTCAGAGTGATAGAGAGATACAAGCTTAGCATGGCTTCTTCTAACTGCTTTCTGATGCAAGGATAGACATTTCAGGCTTAGAGGTCTTAAAATGTCTTTTGGAACACACGTCACACGACCATGAATAGATAGCTATTATAATCATTGAAAGATATAAAACCTTAATTACTGTCAACTAGGAATGTCAAACTGGGCCAGAGAAAATCTTAGGACGGAGAAACTAAACATTGTATACATGTGGTTTCTAGCTTAGGACGATGTGGTTTCTAGCTTAGGACGGAGAAACTAAACATTGTATACATGTGGTTTCTAGCTGTCATCTTATTTCTGCACATTATTGGGGTTTTTTTGGTTTTTTTTTTTTCTTTCACTTTTTTTTTTTTTTTTTGCAATATGAAAACATAATTTTGATAAATAGCAAACATATGTCATAAATTTAAAAACTGTTAAAGATACTCCACCGCTGCCAAATGGTATTTTTTCACTATCAAAAACAGGAGCAGACGATTTAGTATTTTTCTTAAGTTACAAAAGTTACTTACTTTCCACCATTACCGCCAGTGAAAAGTTTGAGCTTCTATTTTTACTTCAAGTTAAAAATATGAAAAATAATTAATTGCATCCCGAAAAAATTCTGTGTCACTATATCCTATATACTGATTGCACATGCACCAAAGGCGAAATAAATCATTTTATATTATTTTTTGTGTTAATTAGACATATATATATACATGATCAAACACCAGTTATTGTTCAACTGATGAATATATTTATACTTTGTCGGCGGTGGAGCATCTTTAAGAATGTACTTATTCCTGATTATGCTAACAAGTTTTAAATCTTTGCACTAAAATTGAATCTGATTGTGTGCCAATCAAACTTAAAGCTTAAATAACTATAAACTTCTTCAAAAATTCTATTACCAAGGAAATACATAGCTGTTGAACCCCTCCTCATCTACAACCAAAATTTAACTTCCAAATTTTTTTTCTGTGTACTGCACAGTAGTATAGCCTCCTTGTAATTATTACCAAATTACCCACACCCAAACAAACAACAGGATTTAAATATGTCTAAGCACAGCTGTTATTATTGTTACTGACGGTCCACAAAACACCTAATTACATTTTCTCTACCACAACTGTAACATGACGAGGAAATAACAGTATCTTTCTGCACTTATTTCCTCCTAAATCATCCCCGATTTCTACAGCTTGCTTAAACATATATCAAACGTTGATCGACATAGTTACATAAGCATTTGTCATGTGCATTTTTGAGTCTTCAGGTCTGGATCCCTAGGAAATTAAAGGTGGGGGTGGGGGAAGTGTGTGTAGTGTGTTCAGAAGATTTTTATATACTACCACAGTTATTGAAACATTAGAGAAAGTTAATCCTCCAAAATCTGGTGCCAGGTTTGCCCCCACCTTCTTTCTTTATCTATGCTTGATCTTTTTACTTTAACAGGATAATTGTTGGTCAAAAATAGAAGGAAGCCAGCAAATTAAAGATCTTCTATCAACTCAATGACAATAGATTTAGTGGAAGAATTTAGTAAACAAGAGGCCCAGAGGGCCTGTATCGCTCACCTGGTTTGTAATGCCAAGTAATGTTCTAAATACAGGTTCATTGTTTCTTTTCTGAAGGAATTCGAATATTTACCTCTAATTCACCTACTGGGCCCTACCCATCCTGCCCCCGGGGGGTCAGAGCCAACATTTATAGAAGTTCTGTTCCCCTTCCCCCATGGATGTTTGTGGCCAAATTTGGTCACAATCCATGCAGAACTCTAGGACAAGTAGCGATTTATAGGATTTACCTCTATTTCCCCTATTGGGCCCCGCCCCTCCTGCCCTCGGAGGGTCAGAGCCAAACTTTATACAAGTTCTGTTCCTCTTCTCCCAAAGATGTTTGTGGCCAAATTTTGGTCACAATCCATGCAGAACTCTAGGACAAGTAGCGGTTTATAGGATTTACCTCTATTTCCCCTATTGGGCCCCCGCCCCTCCTGCCCCCGGGGGGTCAGAGCCAAACTTTATACAAGTTCTGTTCCCCTTCCCCCAAGGATGTTTGTGGCCAAATTTGGTTACAATCCATGCAGAACTCTAGGACAAGTAGCGATTTATAGGATTTACCTCTATTTCCCCTATTGGGCCCCGCCCCTCCTGCCCCCGGGGGGTCAGAGCCTAACTTTATACAAGTTCTGTTCCCCTACCCCCAAGGATGTTTGTGGCCAAATTTGGTTACAATCCATGCAGAACTCTAGGACAAGTAGCGATTTATAGGATTTACCTCTATTTCCCCTATTGGGCCCCGCCCCTCCTGCCCCCGGGGGGTCAGAACCAAACTTTATACAAGTTCTGTTCCCCTTCCCCCAAGGATGTTTGTGGCCAAATTTGGTTACAATCCATGCAGAACTCTAGGACAAGTAGCGGTTTATAGGATTTACCTCTATTTCCCCTATTGGGCCCCCGCCCCTCCTGCCCCCGGGGGGTCAGAGCCAAACTTTATACAAGTTCTGTTCCCCTTCCCCCAAGGATGTTTGTGGCCAAATTTGGTTACAATCCATGCAGAACTCTAGGACAAGTAGCGATTTATAGGATTTACCTCTATTTCCCCTATTGGGCCCCGCCCCTCCTGCCCCCGGGGGGTCAGAGCCTAACTTTATACAAGTTCTGTTCCCCTACCCCCAAGGATGTTTGTGGCCAAATTTGGTTACAATCCATGCAGAACTCTAGGACAAGTAGCGATTTATAGGATTTACCTCTATTTCCCCTATTGGGCCCAACCCCTCCTGCCCCCGGGGGGTCAGAACCAAACTTTATACAAGTTCTGTTCCCCTTCCCCCAAGGATGTTTGTGGCCAAATTTGGTTACAATCCATGCAGAACTCTAGGACAAGTAGCGATTTATAGGATTTACTTCTATTTCCCCTATTGGGCCCCGCCCCTCCTGCCCCCGGGGGGTCAGAGCCAAACTTTATACAAGTTCTGTTCCCCTTCCCCCAAGGATGTTTGTGGCCAAATTTGGTTACAATCCATGCAGAACTCTATGACTAGTAGCGATTTAAAGGAAATGTTGACGGACGGACGACGGACGACGGGACGGACGACCGACGGACGGACGACCGACGGACGGACGGACGGACGACGGACGCCGCGCCATGACATAAGCTCACCAGCCCTTCGGGCCAGGTGAGCTAAAAATTACCTTGGCCTATTTTTGAGAAGGTCAGTGAGAAGAAATCCAGTGTCTGAATCTAAGAAGCAAATAACCAATACAATTATTGATAAATCTGGGAAACTGTCTCGAATGTCTGACAATGTTACACAGATGAAAACAGGGTATCAATATTCAACATTTGCCATTTCTTTTCCCATGACTTATCTGTAGGTTTCTTTTTTTCTCTCTCTATGCTATCCGAATAGTGATATGAAGGTAGTCCTACTTCTTATTCCAGAGAAAATGAATACCTACAGGCCAGACTGTGGAAAAATAGAAACACCAGCCAAATCTTACAATTCCCTTCTATTTTTCAAACATTTTTTCAAAAAATAAAAATAAAAAAATAATTGGAGATAAAAGTCAAACTAAAGAACAAGTGACCCATGGGCATCACATTCAAGTGTAATCTGATTCTAATAAAGTTCCTTATTGCCTTTGTTACAAACAGCTTCTGACCTCATCCCATCTGGGGACACATTCAGGTGACCTTTACACCCAATGTAATTGACTTTCTAAGGTAAATTGTTTGCAGACATCACCACAGAGTTGGTTTGTCACAAAAGGTGCATTTTGGGAGCCATCACAACCATTCTCTTATCTCTACACTTTCACGATTATTGAACTTCTTTAATCCATTCAAAAGGTCATCAGAACGCGACGTCTAATAGGATTTTGTTAGATTCTCTATGTAATGCTGCTGAAATACGGATTTGTACTATTATCAAGGAAGAACATATTCAGAAAATCACCATCAATTTTTTGATTGTGAAAATTAGCAACCTTGAAAATACAAATGTACATATCAAGATCATTACTCTCAACAGAACTGGTAGTCCTACAGCCTTGTGTCCTCACAGTTCACTATCCCGATTCCTTGACTGTGAAATAAATGAGAAAATTGTGACTTAGAATATGTCTAGGCCACTCATTTGAAAAAACTTTGGCACAAGTCATATATAATGCCACAGACCATGTTTCTGCCCTATATAGCATTTTAGTTAATGAATAAAGAACTGTTTAAAAAGATCCAATCTGGATAAGAAAATATTGCAACAGCCTTTGTGACCCAAGGCCAAGTTACAAGTGTCAAAAGTCTATATATAGAGATTTTTTCTTCTCTCTCTCTTTAAAAATTATATTTCATAAAACTGTTAATTTTCAATAGCTCAAATTAAAGTGGATGTATGTTTATTTTATCAGCCTATACAGATTGGTAAAGTTGTCATAGAGTATTTTATCCAGAACTGGCTATAACCATGTAGACTTCTGTGATAGTCAAAAAGCTGATTGTGCTGCCATTGTATCTCCGGTACAGGAGTGTAAAAAGGCTAAACAGGATGTGAAGTAAGCTACGTGGATGGAGGAGGCTGATGAACCAGGACTTTATAGCCCCGGACACCAATCATCCTACTCAAGGTTTTAATTCATCAACACACCAGTCCAATACTCACAATGGGAATTCATGTTAGAATACAACAAAGCCAGACGGACATTGTCTCAGTGGGACTCATAGGCAATATGTGTCTAAATAACCAAATTAAATTCAATGTAAATGGATGAAAAATCCTCAAGTATAGTACATAAAATGAGAAATTATTGGATTTCATTGAAGAAATCATTTATATGGTATAGATATGATAGATTTGGTGTGAACACAATGCAGCATCATCGCAACAAAACAGAATGAATTGACATACAAGAACAACTATGCTAATTGGCCGATGGCATTTACAGTATCCATCCATATAGCTAATACCCTATACTCTAGCTGCAGTCCAGCCCAGTGGGGCCCCGTTACTTCAAAAGAACTAATTTGTTAAAATGCATGTAATTTGTGTAATAGATGACAATGGTTAATTCTAGGGCCCTAGATAGAAGTAACAGCTGGTATAACCCAGTGATAGTATCAGCCTCTATCTCCACCAAACAGAACATCCGTGTTTTAGGTCCGAGGAGGAAACGGTTTTCCTTTCAGTCATTGTCCTTTGTTGATTAGAGGAAGAGTCGGTTTGTTTTCTACAGTGATAACACACAGACTTCCTGTGTGTTTACAGTTTTCAAGGACTCTTGAGAAAGTCAGAAGCTGAATAAAACTTGTTTATGCTGAAATTGCACCTGATTATTGTGCATGTTGTTGTATGAAGTCCTTGTTACTGCAGAGCACTTCAATGAGTTAAACTCCTTAAAGAAAACAACAACTCTGACACAATTAGCCTTATCAACCATAAAACAATACATTTTTTTCTGTATGTAAGGTAGCATTTTCAAGTCTGGGTCCTCAGAGTCACAAACAGAACAACAACTATAAACAAATTTAGCCATTTTATCCATAAACAAACAATTTATTCTGTTTGTAAATTTAGCCCATCATAGTGGAATGAACATTTGAATCTTTGTATAGAACAAACATATGTAAAATCATATCTTGTACCAGTTTTAACATGAAATTTCTCTGATCTGATGTCCATGAAAATCTTTCTTGATTTCTTTGATGAAAAAAATAAAATAAATGTCCTCAAATTCTAGAGTGACTTTATCCTAAAGTATCTAAATATTTGTAACGGTTCAATATACTAGTTATCCTTAACCTGAACAAGGACATAGTCATTCAGACCTCCCGCCAATGGAGATATCAAAGCTGAAGTAAGTTTGATTGTGGAGACTTATGTGTATGAAAAAAAAAACAGGAAAAAGGAAGTTGAGCTAAAGAAAGATGGAGTATAATTCAAGTAGAGCGGGGCTGCAATTGTTGAATCAGGTATACAGCCTTGACATTTATTATTAGACTATATACACAAAGATGGGTGGAGTTTTGCAAAGTAACATTTACCATTTACCATGATATTTTCAGCAATGTTTCTATGAAGTTTCGTGGAAATATCTCTGCTGGTTTTAGAGTTATACTCCGGAAATTAACCTGCTACTAAAATATGATATTTTCAGCAATGTTTCTATGGTTACAGAAAAAAGCACAAAAAGTGAAAACCTAAAAATAGCAAAAGGCACTACTAGACCATAAGAACAATGTGTCTATGAAGTTTCATGGAAATATCTCTGCTGGTTTTAGAGTTGTGCTCCGGAAACGATTCTTACACAAAAATCTGCCATTTTCAGCAATGTTTCCATGGTTACAGAAAAAAGTACAAAAGGTGAAAACCTTAAAATAGCAAAAGACACTACTAGACCATAAGAATAATGTGCCTATGGAGTTCCGTGCATATATCTCAACCGCTTTTCCAGTTATGCTGCAGAAACGAACCTGGTACAAAAATATGATATTTTCAGCAATGTTTCCATGGTTACGGAAAAAGTGCAAAAAATGAAAACCGAAAAATAGCAAAAGGCACTACTAGACCATAAGAACAATGTGTCTATGAAGTTTCATGGTAATATCTCTGCTGGTTTTAGAGTTGTGTTCCAGAAACGATTCTTACACAAAAATCTGCCATTTTCAGCAATGTTTCCATGGTTACAGAAAAAAGTACAAAAAGTGAAAACCTTATAATAGCAAAAGGCACTACTACACCATAAGACCAATGTGTCTATGAAGTTTCGTGGAAATATCTCTTCTCGTTTTAGAGTTATGCTGCGGACACAAACCTGGTACAAAAATATGATAATTTCAGCAATGTTTCCATGGTTACGGAAAAAGTGCAAAAAATGAAAACCGAAAAATAGCAAAAGGCACTACTAGACCATAAGAACAATGTGTCTATGAAGTTTCATGGTAATATCTCTGCTGGTTTTAGAGTTGTGTTCCAGAAACGATTCTTACACAAAAATCTGCCATTTTCAGCAATGTTTCCATGGTTACAGAAAAAAGTACAAAAAGTGAAAACCTTATAATAGCAAAAGGCACTACTACACCATAAGACCAATGTGTCTATGAAGTTTCGTGGAAATATCTCTTCTCGTTTTAGAGTTATGCTGCGGAAACAAACCTGGTACAAAAATATGATAATTTCAGCAATGTTTTCCATGGTTACGGAAAAAATGCAAAAAATGCAAACCTAAAAATAGCAAAAGGCACTACTAGACCATAAGACCAATGTGTGTATGAAGTTTTGTGGAAATATCTCTACTGGTTTTAGAGTTATGCTCCAGAAACCATTTGTACGGCCGGACAGACGGACGGACAGACAGACGGACAGACAGACGGACAGACGGACGGAACCCATTTGTATATCCCCCGCCAACTTCGTTGGCCGGGGGATAAGAATATGACACAAAATCAACTCAAAATGGTCAATTACTCATGAATTTTTTTTAATGGAATATATCAAACCTTGTATTTTCAGACTAGTGACCGAGAAAGCCTTAAAAGCAGTACCCAGGTTTGATCATTATTTATGGTCATTTAAAAATCTAATTCAGTTTAAAAAAAACGAATTTAGGAATTTAAACTTGTATGACTACACAAAAACTGGGGTAATTTACGGCGTACAGACTTCTCCAATGTGCTTACTGATATTCATATGTATCATCAGATGGCCCTGTAGTGATAAGAATCTCTAACAGTAAAAATGAGATATTGCTGGTTATAATGGTACAAAAGTGTAACCCACTCATATTTAAATCCTGTCAAAAGGATACCACACATTGATTAACTGGCCAACCAACCGTCCAGACTTGAATATATCGCTAACACAATTTAATTGGGATCAATTTTCTAAAAATCACGAGATTCAAGGCTTTTCGTTATTTCAAGTTTTTAAGCACTTCAGATCAGCGTGTGGCAAATTAATCATTTTTTCACAGACTATTTGAAGTGAATTGCAAAATATTATGTTACATTTAAATGAGAGTTTATTCAGGTAGCTCCTCTCCTACTTAAGGTGTTTTATTCAAGGCAATTATTCACTTAAAACTAGCTACATGATTTTTAAAATAAGATAGTCAGTTGAAATAAGACTATCAGTAGAATTTGATTTAAACAGTGAAAATCTCTATGAATAAATGCATGTCTTTTTTCATAATGTAATCACTAAATGACAGATTATGGGAAATCTATGATATGATACAATTCCATACAGATTAAAGGTTGAACGTCCTGAAGAGACTAAGATATTACAACAACCTACAGTACATGTTAGTACAGAAGGTTGTGTTAAGACAGAACCACAGTCACAACCCGAGAAGACACTCCCTGAAAAACAGATGCTGGGCTTTCATGTTTTTCTTTTAATAAACCTGTATTCCCCTGTTGGTCCAGACTGTATAACGATGCTGAGATTATAACTACTAACAGCAATCAATGTTACCCACGGGATAGAATTCATCATCAATGTTTGGCAATTTTCTATCATTTTTTGATTAATTTTTCCGCAAAATATAGCCATGTTCTATACGGTACTGTCAACTGTAACAAAATCCTGGTTGAATATAAAAATTCATGTCAAATCCAAGACAGTAATTTTCATCTCACATGGATATTACCTTAGCCAAACCAAGCCTGCAGCTCCGTCTTATGAATATTTCAGGTGGTACACATAGTTATCTCCCCTTGGGCATATTAAACACAAGCTTTCCCGTACCGGAATTCGAGATTGAGACAGGTAGCACCAAGGTGCACAACCATTGAGATTTGTATGGTGATATGCTGGAGTTGTAAGTATAGCTGTGGAGGAAGACGGTGATCTTATCTCATTAGGCCATACATGCAACACTATGCTTACAGCTAACAACATCAGAGATGAGGCGATCAGAGATTCAAACAGAATTTCTGATGACATTTCCTAGACAATGCTTGAAGAAATTGCCATTCAAACATGAAGGTACAAATTGCGTTTGTCATACTATGTGTGTTGTCTTTATTAAAATTTCAGCACTTTTCAGATCATAAACCATAAAGTACTAGTCTCATATTTGTACCGAGATGTATCGCTGGCCTTAATCTTCAAATTGATCAGGTACGGCAACACAAAACGAAAACATGGATTTTAAATCACTTGCTGTGATGACATTTTTTCACAGAGTTGGACCAAAATGTAAATATCAAGTCCTCAAGTAACTTCCATGCAATGGTCAATTAATCATTAATTAATGTACCAGAGTTATGTCCCCTTGATTCAAAGTTACCAGGCAATAAATTATATACCAATTAATACTCTTTGATTTTTTCGTTTTCATTTAATTAGCTTTCTGGGCTTTTTTCATTTTTAGTATCCACCAGTAGACATGTATTTACCAGGTATCTATTTAGGCTGATGTACCTGTGTGAAGTAATTTGTCGGTGAAAGATTTTGGGTTCGAATATTTTATACGATACCATTCACAGCAGAAATAAATTAATTGAATGCAATTTCACATAATACTAGACTGAGCTCATGTTAAAAATGAGGAATTCAAAATCAAATGTTATGCCAGTGGCAGTGGTTGAAAGTCTTCACTAACTTAAGTAATTTATTGAACCTTTTTGATATAACTATAGATTATGAAGCAGCGATTTAAATGAGGTCATCAAAATGAATTCTTTATTTAAAATAAAGGATTTGGCCTCTGTGTATTTCTGTAGGTAATAAGACTTTAAAAAGAAATTGAAAGACAACTGAGGAATTGAAATCTTTCTTTTCATGACACCTAGTTGACAATTACCTACAAGTTTTGATTTGAATCCGAGTGGACAAAACCTGGGGCTTGGCCACTTGATCACAGTGTTATGACAGCTTAACTCTGTATTAAAAGGTCTGTTGACCTTATACTACAGAAGAACACAGGCAGAGACATGTTTGTATAAAACCAGAATCAAGATCACGATAATTAAGCCAATTCCTAGCCCAAACTCCCATACTCAAAAGACAAAACTTGTTGGTCTATCTACCCGACACAGATCCCTAGTTTGGCCACGTTTACTTTGGTGTTAAAAGTCTGCCAGTTAAACAAGAACCCAAGGACTGAAATCCCTTGGTAACTGTATTTGTACAGCGACCTCTATGAACACTCTGTACACAAGCCGGGGCTATATTAAAAGTTCCTACATCCATCACCGGTCCTATTACCTGCCCAATTTACCATTCAGTAAATATTGGAACAAAAATCAGGCATCTTTTCAAGTATACCTTCGCCACGATCCGCTCAGGTTTCTCTTAAAGGTAAATATTTCGAGTGTTGAGACTTAAGTATTGATCTATGCCAGGAGAGCTAGGTACCTAGAAGGATCTATTCATATACCCCCGCCTATTCTGTTATACTATTTCACACCACTCAGCTTTTCATTTACCCTATACCCAAGGTTACCCTATTAACAAATTTGTATGGACTTTTTGAGATATTTTTTTGTACCTAAAAGAATAATCTATTTTTTTCACACATTGAGTAATACTGAACCTGCCGTCCACATTGTAGTCTTCAATATAAAGTCTCAAGTGTTCACTCAATATATTTCTATTGATGTTTTGATCCGAAGGAAATGAGAATAAATTATATTGTGCAGTTGTTCTCCAACATATGGAACAACATGCGCTTTATTGTTGGTATAAATTCTTTCATAAGAAACATAAAACCAATGTAGTTGTTATGAAATATATCTTTAATGTCAAACAAATAGCAATTCTAAAATATATTACAATCTAAAACACAGGAAATAGATATTGAGAGCAAGATTACGTTGCACCATTGAAATTCCACTCTAGAGCAAGGAAGCATTTATACCACCAAATCAATACCTATTACAATATGTATAACAATCAGTTTTATCGGTAGACCCTACCGATGTCATATATTACCGGTTATATAAATCTACCAGCCAAACTTAGCCAGTGAAACCTTCAGTAGACTACCCAGGATGTAAACGAAAATGGAAGTGACCTACTTCATTTTCAAATTTATGGACTACCTGGAAAGCTTTGCCCACATGACAGGGACCTCGAGAATGATCAAAAAGTTGTCAAATTAATAGGTGTCCCTACAAAGGAACACATGTATTGCCACGGTAAAAAGATTTGCAGAATGCATCACATATTCAATGAAGATTTACATAAATCCATATATGTTTATTTTAAGATATATATAATGTTTTACAACTTTTGAAAGATCATTATTGTGACATTTAAAATTTGGCATCCTTAAGCTGTCCATCTGTTTTACTCCTTTTTCCATGATAATGGCTAAAATAACTTGTCATTAAAGATAATTGGTAGTAATTGAAAGGAAATGTTTATTTCTGCTGCTTCAGGAAGCATCTTAACTCCAATGTAATTATCTTGATATCATGGCCCGGTTTCTGTGCAAACATCACCTAGAGACTAATTTATAATGTCTTAATATGATCAGTGTGATCTTTCATTCCCCGGAACAACAATTACGTAACCTGTGTGTTCCTTCTTCCTCTGTCAACAGCATTATGATATTTTTTCAAAACAGGTCAGGTTACAAAAAGAATCTTTAGCCTGATTAGACGAAATACATCCCTATACATATCAGGTTTCTTTTCCCCCTAAAGCCAGAGTTATTCAGCTGTTACATGTTGGCCATTGCCATGCCGACAACAATATGGTACAGTAGGCTCACATTCTAATATTAGGTATATAGTATTACAGAGATAAAGGCCATTAGAGGAAGCTAACAGCTGCCTGCTATTGTTTCTATATCCCAGCGACACCATACAACCTGTCGCCTACTCAGGGAACAAGTTACATCAATCATATGCAAGGTAATTATAGACATATTGATATCCACCTATGGAGGAGATCAGACAGCTGCTGAAGTCTGCCAAACCTAGGTACTGGACATTTCTATCATCACAGCTCTCTTAGCACAGAGCTGTCCTGCTCTATAATTTTGATCACCAGCCCACAGAGGGATTTGTACAAATATCACCGTCCATCGGCATGGATGACTGTGTGCTCTCTCGGGACTGGCAGGACAATTCGTCTAATGACAGGGATCGATTGATGTTTTAATTATTTACCATCATCCTCCCTATCCGATATGCCATATGTATATATATGGACACCCCAGGGACGGAGACCAACCAACACCAGGTCTAGGCATCTAGTTTGGAATATTTGTTAATTTCCCCAATATCCAATGCTTGTCATTATAGCATTGTAGAATATAACAGGGCCTCCACACAGCCCTGATAGGCCTGGGCGCCAATAGTACAAAGGTAACAATTACCTAAATGTCAGTATGAGCAATCTAACACTAATATCCATATATAACAAACGTCCGTCCTCCTCCCGTCCCGTGATCAATATGACATTTTCTGATATCTAAAACTCTGATGTTGTGTACACATCACTGTACACACAAACAGGCTACACAGCTCATTGTTTATGTCCTCACATCATTGGAAATTAAAAGCTTTTGTGTGCCAATCAATATCTGATCAATATCAAATTTTACCCAAGTAATGTCAACATGTCAATGTTTGTCCAGAGAACTGTTTACACGCACATACATGGGACATAATAAATAGGCAACTCATGCAATATTAATGAGAGAATCATATCTTTTTCATGACAAAACTACATAGAACAGACACCAGACAGGATATGCCGTACCCTAATTATCATAATTCTAATTGTCAACTTCCGTACCCTAATTATCATAATTCTAATTGTCAACTTCATTTCAGGACGAAATCGGGACGAAACAAATCTGATCAAAGATAACCAATTTAATATCGTATTTTAACCTTGAAAGCATTATGTATACAGTGAAATGTGTTTATAACTAATACGTTTACAACAATTTGTGACTATAACATAGTAATATTCATTTATTAACAAGGTTCATATACAATGTTTGTTCTGTTGTATGTTACAAACTATACTTATAACAAAGTGGTTCCATTGGTCCCCAGAGGTTCGTTAGCATTTTGTTGGTAAAATATAGTGTATCAAATGAACAGAAACACATATAAGAAACTTACGGTAAGAGAAAGCTTTTGAAGTTGTATGTTGACGCTGGTAATTTATATTGTAGCTGTTCAAACTTCTTAATATTGTTTAGTCAAATAAATATCAAACTTGGCTGCGTGCCTGTGATGTCACTTCCTGCTCCTGGTTTCGATAAACTTGACAAGATAATAGTTATAGTGATATATAAAAGTTGGTGTTTGCTGATGTAGGTAGTGAAATGGTAACAGGCACACACTAATCGAGCTTCTGGGGACAAAAAGAGTCTATCGACTTCTATTAAAACTAGAAATAGCAAAAGTATATAGTATAACTTATTCATTTGGTGGATAGTAGCCAGGTTCCCAGATTATAGAGGTTTTAGTTGCTATGAATAAAAAGTTAAATGCCATACAGTAACACCAGAATCGTCAGGGGATAAAACAAGGTTTTACTGTGTAGGATACCAACCATCAATTTGTCATCTACACAAAATTATTTTCAAAACGTTTTATGCTTAATAATGAATGTTTTAACTTCTGTCATTCATTATTTCTATTTCAACATAAACAATATCAAATCTTTATATGCAAATAAAGAAATTGGTTTTGGAAAACCGAGAAAAAGGTTTGAACTATTACTGGAATGCAGATATCGATTCATTCCATTAAAAACATACATCTCATAATATAAACCCTGATAAATCATCAAGGGTACTATAAATTATAGATGGAAAAGAAAATTGAATAATTTTACATTTATAATATATATTCTAAATCCAAATAAGATAGTTTTTGTGGTATTACCGTTGAATATGAACACAATACCATGTCTAAGTTCAGCATAAGCCATTATCAAAATGCTAATGCTAAAAGAAAACCAATTACATACACAGAATGCACTTGACTAATGTATGAAATTCTATCTATAAGGATACAATAGCTACTAGTTTAATCCTTGTTCCACCCAGGTTTAACAATATCAGTCAGACGACAAAAGGATTTATTGAATTTCATTTCTCTAATACCACGGTGAATGCACACCGTGACAACACTGTGACAGCTACCATAAGATGGAAGTTTCGTTATGAATACAATTAGTAATTTTCATTGAATTTTAACGTATATTGTTTGTTTCTATTGTTCATAGTCCCAGCCAATCATCACCTGCTGAGTGTGTCTGTGCAAATATCGGCCCTCCTTAATTGACATTAATACCGAGTTCCACGGTTGGAGTAGGTTCTGGACCCCGAAACCGCGCCCAACAAAGGCATCGCATGATCCATTATCTGGAGAGCTATATCCAATCTCCATTATAGCGTTTTAATTATTGATGTAAAATCATTTGAAGTTATTTTCCACCCTACATCAAATCCATGGAGACCTATGAATAATAGATTGTTGAAAATATCGAGTCACATCATGTTTGTATTGTCCATTATGGAGGCATTTCATTAGGTTGATACAGGCAGCCATCACTTTGTCGGGAGGACCTAGATCCCCTAGTCTGTCACTCAGCTACTGTTGCACGTGATGGAAATATATTAGCCTTGGGTTAGCAGACGATTAACAATGGGCAGTGTCAGCTTCATATCTATCATGTAATGGCCTTTCTTCTGGTCAGAGGACAAGTGTAACTTATCATAACCGTCTATGTATCGCCACACAAAACGTTACTATAATAACAACAATGACATCGGGATGGAGAGGAACTATCAATTTAATAGGATTATTGGTTAACCTAACCAGGCTTTCTAAAAAATGACGCTTCCAATACCGCTGGACATCAACAGGACAGTGGATCAGTAGCTCGATCGACACTAAAAATGTTAGAATTCCATGACACTGATAGTTATAATTATTAGCCACGGTCCTTAGTATTATTTATTACAAACATGACATAATTAGCATAATCCATAATCATTCTCCACACATGGTAACTGACCTAGAAATATACTTATCTTAGTTCTCTGTGGATGGTAACGGTCCTAAACTTACATAGTTCTTTATAGATAGTAACTATCTTTAACTTATTCTGAAGTTCTTCATGGATGATAACTATGCTTAACATATTCTAGTTCTCCTAGATGGTAACTGTCCTAGGAATATACTTATTCTAGTTCTCCTAGATGGTAACTGTCCTAGGAATAAACTTATTCTAGTTCTCCTAGATGGTAACTGTCCTAGGAATATACTTATTCTAGTTCTCCTAAATGGTAACTGTCCTAGGAATATACTTGTTCTAGTTCTCCAAAGATGGTAACTGTCCTAGGAATATAATTACCGTATTCTAGTTCTCTTATGTGGTAACTGTCCTAGGAATATATTTATTCTAGTTCTCCTAGATGGTAACTGTCCCGGAATATACTTATTCTAGTTCTCCTAGATGGTAACTGTCCTAGGAATATACTTATTCTAGTTCTCCTAGATGGTAACTGTCCCGGAATATACTTATTCTAGTTCTCCTAGATGGTAACTGTCCTAGGAATATACTTATTCTAGTTCTCCTAGATGGTAACTGTCCTAGGAATATACTTATTCTAGTTCCTTGTAGATGGTAACTTTCCTAGGAATATACTTATTCTAGTTCCTCCTAGATGGTAACTGTCCTAGGAATATATTTATTCTAGTTCTCCTAGATGGTAACTTTCCTAGGAATATACTTATTCTAGTTCCTCCTAGATGGTAACTGTCCTAGGAATATGCTTATTCTAGTTCTCTTAGGTGGTAACTGTCCTAGGAATATATTTATTTCAGTTCTCTTAGGTGGTAACTGTCTTAGGAATATATTTATTCTAGTTCTCCTAGATGGTAACTTTTCTAGGAATATATTTATTCTAGTTCCTCCTAGATGGTAACTGTCCTAGGAATATGCTTATTCTAGTTCTCTTAGGTGGTAACTGTCTTAGGAATATATTTATTCTAGTTCTCCTAGATGGTAACTTTCCTATGAATATATTTATTCTAGTTCTCCTAGATGGTAACTGTCCTAGGAATATATTTATTTCAGTTCTCTAAAGATGGTAACTGTCCTTGGGAACATTTTCAACTGATGCTTCAACCGACCCTTCATACTCCAGCTCCAAGGGAAGCAACTCTTACAATCAAGTTCAGAAAATTAATCATACCCAATGTTTTAATCTCGATTTATGCAACCATGAAGACCTGGTATTCGTGTCTTCTGTTTTTGTCTCTGACTTCATAAACCCAAAACAAATTGAGAATAATGCTTAAATAATCTAAAAGATATCCTAACCTATATATGTAGCTGTAGTATATCTATGAAGAATGAACTTAATCCTGCATGCATTCATTTCATTAAACATTTATTCATTCAAAACTAATTAAAGAAATGAATTCTTCCAAGCCACTTAATATACAACACATGTTATGTCTCGATCGTAGAAACTTTATCAATTATAAACTAGAGGAGGTGTTTCACTACTCATTAATGGTCTTTTGTCAGTACGACCTTGGGATAATGACAGAAGTATCACCATCAATGACCTTGAGTGATAAAGAAAAGGACCAGCAAATGTTTTTGACCTTGAAAGGCAGACAATACCAACATCAATCATAATCATTTTAAAAGACAAAGATTTTTTTCTTTCCATGGAAACAGAAAATAGCCTAAAGAATTAATTTTGTTAAGGTAGTAACTACTTATTTGAAAAGATCAGTTGAATTGTATCAATTCATTGGGAAAGGGCACATTATTATAGCAGTTCAGTAAAACATGCTGTCAAACATGTCTATAACGACAGAAAAGCAGTAAAAGGTTAACTGTTACACTTCAAAGATAGCTGCAGGTTTTTGTAAAAATAACCTTGTTCAAAGTAAGAAGATTTCTATTGATTTTGTAACTTATTTTGTAATTCATTGTGTTATAAATAAACTTTTTTCAGTACTTTGTTTTAGACTATCAAGCACTAGGGGACCAACTTGAATATGGAGAACAATGGTTTGAGTGATATAGCCCTGAGGTTCAATTTAAATTATACACAAATTAGTTTAAAACTTATTATTCAATGAAATTTACGTATCCAGTTTATGCTTGAGAGAGATTTTGATATACAAAATAAAAGTTATAACAAAATACTGAAAATACATTCTTAGCATACTATTGTCCTTTAAACCTATTCTAACATTGAGATTATCGATCTGTTCAATAAAGAGTGGCATAACAACGCCAACAGAAATAATAGCATGGTTTTCTGTTCAACCAATTGTATGATGATAAATAAACAACACACATTAATTAATCTGCCTTCCGTATGTAATTCAAAGTTCAGTGTAATAGTAATTCTGGCTGTGGCAGATCAAACATCAATTTGGTCTTCGAGACTTTTTCTAATTTCTAAAGTAAGTCAGCAACAACATTCTATTCCTCAAATGGATTTTAAGTAGTCTTCTCGAAAAAAAATCATCTTTTAAATTGTCCACAATAGTTGCTGCTATTTTATATGAAAGTAAAGAATATAAATACCCGAGCACGTTCCATTAGTACTTGGGAGGAATGTTAGTTAAAGGGAAGTAACTCCTAAAAGGAGACCTCATCCATAACCTATCAGGGTCATCATGGTGGTCAATAATACAAAATAAATTGGTAGACAAGCACTCATTATGAGGACAGATTGACTGCATACTGATATATAAAATTTAATAGTTGAAACTTTGGTTACCTTTTTAATATTTTCAGATTTTTTATAATTAATATCAATGAACAGCAATCAAAAGAAGTAGAAATCAATAGCGATATTAATCCTAGAAACATAATAAAAATATAAAATAATATTAAATATCACATTTATCCTTTGAATAGAATTAACATATGTCAAACCTTCATTCATCCCTTGAACCTTAAGCCTTTTTGATATAATGAAATTGTTCTTAAATTATTTGAAGAAAAACAGCGATGATTGATTTAATGCATTAATGGCTAAAGATTTTTCACAGAGTAAAGACGAACTCCAGTTCAAACTATAGCAGCACTTAAATACCCATACATTGTTCTCGGTTTCTCAGCCTCCGCATCATCCGGTAAATTAGCAATATTTCTCACCACCATTTCTATGGATTTCTGCTGCAAGCATCCTCACAGCAAGATGTTCAATTAAATTAAACTTGTTTCACCGTGACCCTGGTTTCAGACACAGCCGTGGAAATCAATGGTAGTTTATTGTTGGGAAACAACTCTGGTAATTAAACAAGAAATAAATCGGATTTGGAATTGAATGATGAAAGAATCAATGTGAATTGTATAAACAAGAGAATGTCATGATTTTTTTTCAATCTTTCAGGAACTACAGAAGAGAGGAAATAACATTATTCTTTAATGTAAAAGGGGAAAGCGCCACTAGTAATAAAGCCCGACCATTACATTATAGTGACCTCGTGATATAACTCCCACCAACGCTAGTCTGACTAATATTCCTATTTTATTACATGATCCATCTGATATGCAGTGATTTCGCCCTTGTAATATTTTTGCAAACCGGTCTGTCACTAGTGTAATATGACCTGGAGCAATTTTTATTGGCTTGAAATTCATTGTGACATCAAGACAGAAACAATAAAATGATGCGACGTCAAGATTTTGAGGACAGCAGGACAAAATGGTGACAATTTTGCAGTGTATTTTGATGTGAGATTCTTTGAAATGTAGGTTGTTGTAGTTATGTGATAAACAGCATCTTTTTAAGTGTTCAGTTATGACATTTTGTGAAACTTTTTTCGAATTTTTATTTTTTGCTCGCCAAGACTTGCAAAAATCAAATTTCTGAAAGAATTTTTTTATAAATTTCTCGTGAAATGAACACTCATTTAAAATCCTTCATAGATATTATAGGGTCCAACCCATTCTGCCCCAATTATATACTTATTAGCCAATTTCTATGTAATAATACAAGTGAATGTAGAAACTCACCTGTAAAGATGTTGACTAACTGATCCTCCAGGCCTCGTGGAGCTCTGTAAAATCTGCCTATTTCTATGTAGATGTATCGCACCACACTAAGCTTGTATCCACATATCAGATTGATGTGAGCTAAGTTTTTATAAACATGTAAGAAACATTTTTATCAGTTCCATGTCTCTAAGTGCCATTGATCTCAGTACGGCATTCCCCAATCCTATGAATATTTAATCATTACTTTGTTTTTCTCAACTTTGATTCCACCGAATAGCTATGCCACAACTCCACCCTGAGACCTTATCAGCGTGAGCTTGAAACCTCAGATTCACTCATAAATAAGTTAAACATTTAAAACATTTCAGATTACAAAATCAAACCCCAATGCGAGTCAGGGTTTCTATCCTTTCCAATCATTCTCCATTACACAGATTCAACTGTCGCTACACACACAAATATCTCAAGTCAAATTCTCTTAAGTTTTCATCAACATTTCTGCATACTTTCAATTCAACTATAGCTCCAATTGTTTTTTGGTTTTTTTTTTGTTCAATTCTGACTGCAGCTTTCTACAAATCTACTACAGACAGAAGCCAGAGGAATGGAATTACATAAAATGTGTAAAATTTTATTGAGCTTTTGTTGAATTTGACATCAGCAACTTGTAAAATTTTATTGAATTTCAGTAGAATTTTGACATCAGCAACATGTACTTGTTTGATTCCAGGATTTGCAGTGCATACACATTGTTTTTTTTAATTATCGCATAAAATTATTTAACCAGAATTTATTTCTTCACATAACTATAATAGTTCATTACTTTAATTAGAATACCAATTACATAAAACTGTTTAACCTTCCGCTTTCCCTATCACCCATTTAAGCACATGCGACTTATTAAAAATAAACTTGCAGCTTTGCACCATTAAATCATCCATGTGTCGCCTCAGCTTTAGGAGATTAATTGCTTCACAAAAACCATCTTTATGAGCACTAGATGTGAGTTAAACAACTTTCAATTCCCAACTTTCAACTTTAATTGTTCAGGTATAGATTCTAACAAGATTAAATAATGTTAGTTTGTGTATAATTAATCCTAAATTTGGATGTTACCAAGATTTGCGTTGACCCTGCAGTACTAGTGCAGCTATATTGATTTAACAAGTGCTGTAGAACTCAATTCTGTATTTCTGCATTTGACTTCCCATTGATTTTCAGATGCAGCATTCTGAAGTTATGGACCATTTATTGGTTTATACAAGAAAATATAGAACCCAATAAGTATAAAAGTTATTATCAAATTTGAATTAAAAATTACTGCACTAAAATGGGAATGAATGTTCTTAAGTAGTTCAAATCAAGGCATATCATAGCTTTCTACTATTAGCGAGAAATTGCTTAAGCCTAAGACAAAACTGTTCATTTTTGTTTCATGAAAAATTTATAAACTGACAGCATGCAGCATCCCTATACATGTAACCTTAAATTCTAAACCTTTTGTGTACGACAACAGAAGGTTTGGAGCCAGGATTCCCTAAAGAATGACGCTGACCAATGAACAGAAATGTCAGTGTAGCAGCAGTACTGCACCAGATACATGTGACATCGCTGCTGTCCTGATAATGTGGCGCTCGGCTCCTCTCCTGATGCAATTTGTTGGCGAGTGCAGGTCACATTCCCGACCGTACTAGCTAAACCAGGATCAATACCTCCCAGTAGATAGTCCAGGTCCTCCTAACTATCTCACCTTATTACTCTAAACTTTCAAAGTATAAACAGAAATCTACCACAATAACCCCTTTATCAGCCACGACACTTCGCATCTACCAGCATCTGCAATACTCGGTACCAAAATTACAAACCTCTAGTGCTATACAACACTAGGATACTTCAAAGTATACCATGTTTACAGAAAATGCAATGCGAAATTTGATGTTGCTATAATCAAATTAAACTATGTGACAAACTGACTTAAGAAGCATTTGAAAATGTTAAGTTGTTGTTCATATAAGCTATGGGCAATATGACATTTCAAGTCTTGAATGTATTTAAGTACAGGACTATGTCATTAATCTTTAGTTATCAACTTCTCCTGCTCAGCATTCTTGCTTTATGGATGAAGAAATAAGAACTCTTATGTGTTTGGCATTTTTCTGAATTAAATGTCAAGATCAAAATTGACACCAAGTTCTGCTAGATTATCCAGGATTGCAAAGTATAACTTATCAAAACCGACCCTTGTCTATAATCCTGATCCCTGTGTATTCCCATTTTCAGCATAACGATATGGTATTTGGTCTGTTTTCCTAATTAACTTATAGTAATTAAAACCTGTACAATCTGTAAACTTTTCAATACTGACCAAATGTGCTGGTTCCAGTGACATCCCGTTTAGACAAGTTAAAAGTTATAGGTTTACATTCTGAAATGATATTGTAAAAGTGAAATGACACTTTATTGCCAGTCTCGTGTCATTTCAAATCGTACTTGCCAAGTCAAGACAGATATTTAGATTCTGAATGTAAACATCTGCAAAAGAATTTGCAGCAAGTTACATCGTTTTGTATTTGTTTATACTTAAACAGCTGAGATGTGTTTATATTCCCAGCAAATCTATCTATACTAGGATTTTTACAAACATATTGACCAAATCTGCTATACATAAATTCCAAAATAATTTACAAGACTTCCTAGATAATTAATCTCCCACTACTTACCAACTGCAGAATCAATCTCAGATAATTTATCTCCCACTACTTACCAACTCCAGAATCAATCACTGGTTGATTCTGGATATCCATACAGACATGACATATGAACCTGTATTCTTGTGAACTTTGTTTTCAAGATTTTTGACAAAAAGCAAAATATTCTCTTTCCCTAGCGGTAACTCAAATGTAGTTTTTAAAACAAGAGGCCCCGAGGGCCTGTGTCGCTCACCTGGTTTGTAATGCCAAGTAATGTTCTGAATACAAGTTCATTGTTTCTTTTCTGAAGGAATTTTAATATTAACCTCTAAATCCCCTATTGGGCCCCATCCCTCCTGCCCCCAGGAGGTCAGGGCCAAAATTTATACAAGTTCTGTTCCCCTTCCCAAAAGGATGTTTGTGGCCGAATTTGGTTACAATCCATGTAGAACTCTATGACTAGTAGCGATTTAAAGGATTTACCTCTATTTCCCCTATTGGGCCCCGCCCCTCCTGCCCCTGGGGAACCAGAGCCAAAATTTATACAAGTTCTGTTCCCCTTCCCCCAGGGATGTTTGTGGCCAAATTTGGTTACATTCCATTCAGAACTCTATGACTAGTAGCGATTTAAAGGATTTACCTCTATTTCCCCTATTGGGCCCCGGCCCTCCTGCCCCCGGGGGACCAGAGCCAAAATTTATACAAGTTCTGTTCCCCTTCCCCCAAGGATGTTTGTGGCCAAATTTAGTTTCATTCCATTCAACACTCTATGACTAGTAGCGATTTAAAGGATTTACCTCTATTTCACCTTTTGGGCCCCGCCACTCCTGCCCCTGGGGGATCAGAACCAAAATTTAAACAAGTCTGTTCTCCTTCCAAAAAGGATGTTTGTGGCTAATTTTGGTTACAATCCATGCAGAACTCTAGGACAAGTAGCGATTTATAGGATTTACCTCTATTTCCCCTATTGGGCCCCGCCCCTCCTGCCCCTGGGGGGTCAGAGCCAAAATTTATACAAGTTCTGTTCCCCTCCCCCAAGGATGTTTGTGGCCAAATTTGGTTACAATCCATGCAGAATGACCTTCGGGCCAGGTGAGCTAAAAAGCAGAGGACACAGCCAGAAAACTTGTTTATTTTACCCTCAACACACACACATATATTCCTTTTAACAGTAAATGCAGCTCTTAGTATGCAAAGAAGCTGGCATGTTGTCGGCTGTTTTGAATTCCTCCCAGACTTTTTATGCTGAAATGTAAGACCCTATGAGGACATTGTGTAACTAAACACGTCTTTCTTCCTGCTAACAAGATTGGTTCCCATATTTATTGTAGATAAGCTTCCTACAAAAGACTCCAATCTGCTTCAATATTAGAAGTTTTAACATAACCTACCAGGATCAAGAGTCTGCTTATAAAAAGTCTCTTAATTTCTAGGAGTTTATTTACAGATAACAATAATGATATCTATTAAACAAGAATTCTGATCACCGAGTCAATATTCATGGCTCCCCAATGATCACACCTAAACTTAACAGCTCATGCTTGTGCTGTACTGTTTTATTGAACATCGGCCAGATATGACACAGCCACTTTATATCCTAAACAATGCTGCTCTCAGGAGTGTCCATCAGCAGTGGAAAGGGAAGCAACTCCTGTTAAAATCAGACTACTCCTCATAGCTGACAAGTCATGCTTCATATGGCTGCTCAGTGTTGTGGAAATATTTTTTTAAACACACGGCCTAACTTTATCAAAGCTACAAACTGTACTTACCTGGAGAATCTTCATCGACACCATCACAAACCTGCATGGACAAAGAGACAAGGACAAGAACAAAGGCCATGTTCATTGACATAAACTTCCTGCCCTGGGGGTAAGAGAGACAATTGGTTACAATCCATGCAGAAATTTCCCTATTGGGACTGCCCCCTGCCCCAGGGGTCAGAGCCAAATTTATACAGTTCTGTTCCCTTTCCCAAGGATGTTTGGCCAATTGTTACAATCCATGACCAAGTAGCGATTTATAGATTTACCTCTATTTCCCCTAGAAAAAATGGTCTTTATAGCCATTTAATGGTCTTTATACAAAGGGCAAATTGTGGAGGGGACTATAAGAAAGTGGTCTTATTAAGCTGTTGGTCTTTATACAGAGGTGGTCGGTATGGCAGGTTTGACTAAATGTAAAGATAGCATGCACCACTTACCTTTGTGCCTGGCATTAGACTGGAATCCCTGCAAAGATACAAACAAAAATAATTCGGTTTATTTATATCACTTGAACGACTGAACTTGTTCATGCATCATATTTTGATTGCCTAACATCATGAAATATGGAGCTTTAAATTTCCCTCTTGTTGTATAATTGATAAATACACATCCATGAACATATCATATGCTTGTTGAGAACAATTTAATTGATATGTGACAAAATATTATCGTTACCAGGTATTTATTCTATTTCTTTTATTCTCATTCTGCTTTATAATTCTACTATGGACTATAAAATCTAAAGATATCCATTAATTGGTAAAAAAAATATGAGTATATAATGTTCCCGTCAAATTCAATCAAGATTTTATAGACTAATTTATGTTCTTGCCTTTGAGGTTTGACAACAAAATTTGTGATTTTGTCAAGGAAGGAAAAGATTTTTTCCTCCAAACAAACAATGAATAGAAGGAATGAGATATTAGTACATGTATTAGAAAAAAACATTTTCATCATCATATGATCATGGATTTGTCATCATCAGTCAAATTTGTTCATCTTTTCAGATGTTATCAGCAGTCCCCCCAACTATAAGCCCATGCATGCCAATAATTCTGTAAAATATCAAATAAATTTACGCCTTAACACATTTTATAAAACCACAACTGTTCAAAGGGCTCTTTTAAAATAACTCAATCATGTAATCATTTGTCAATATGTTTACAGGAACTTTTTTTATCAACAATTGACAAAGATACACAAAGGTCACTACAAGCTCTGAGCTTCTAACAATAGATACACAAAGGTCACTACAAGCTCTGAGCTTCTAACAATAGATACTCAAAGGTCACTACGAGCCCTGAGCTTCTAACAATAGATACACAAAGGTCACTACGAGCCCTGAGCTTCTAACAATAGATACACAAAGGTCACTACGAGCCCTGAGCTTCTAACAATAGATACACAAAGGTCACTACGAGCCCTGAGCTTCTAACAATAGTGACCTAAAAGGTAAGTGCAGTCTTCAGTGATCATATGACAAGCAGAATTCATCATACCAAGAATAGCACTAAACATAATCATTCTAACAGTCTTCCAAAAGCAATGAACTGAATTCATGCAAAAACTGAGGAGAAAAAAAGTTCTACAATCAGTCTTTTGAAATGAAAGCCCAACAAATTGTACACAGCACATTACGAGCTGTTTATACTGCATTGATTTGGTAAAGGTATCGATGAAACTCACGCTTGTATCAAGGACAAACTACAACTAGTCTCAGGCTTGTCCATGTAAAATTCCAATTACAAAACAAGTTTTCACTTATACCTCTATCCCGATCCTATAGAACTATTTATCAGGCTATTGAAGAAGTGACAAGCATTTACCAGGTGTCAGTGATGTCAGGTCAAAATGGAAGATATTCCCAGTACAATATCCCAGTTGTATCAACGTGTTTATCCCACTATTACACCAAGCCTTCACCAGATTTCTTTCACAAGAAATTGTGGAGAAATAATTTTGAGGTTACAGTTAATGGCTAAAACCTTTGAAAACAAGTGGAACCCAACTGTTTTGAGCTTAGTATATTCAGAAGCAAACATTTCAAATTATTTTACAGTTAGTAATTGACTTTGGACTTAGAGACACATTTTTTCCCTCTTTTTTTCTTTAGCAAATACAAGATTAACATCAATTTCTTTAGACAACGAGTTATACTGTGGTGCTGCACCGCAATGTAAACAAGATATACAGCAGACAGACTCAGTCAATAATAACTTGTATACATGTTATAGAGCATTGGAGGGAAACCCAAGACATTTGGGTGCCTCCGCCCTACGAGATAGCACATGAGGGACAGATCTAGAACAGTACGGTATTTGTCGGTCTGTAGTAAATTTAGATTAAAACTTTTCCCTGTAAAACACACATTTTGTGTTAAGTGTATAAAATATACTGTAATTGACAAAATAAGTGCCCAAGTGTTTTACAAGAAATAAAAGAAAAGAGTGAGGATGCTTATTTAAATGTATCCATTCACTTGACATGGCTGTATTAGCCATCAACCATTCTAGATGTTTTTGTTTTTCCTTGCTATTTCCAGCAAGCCAACACAAGATCACTTAAGGACATGCCAAGTTTAGGTGGAGGAAAACCGGAGTATCAGAGAAAAAAACCAACAATCAATGGTTGACAGTATCTGGTAAGTGTCCCATGTTCATTTCTCGTTACCCCGAGGTGGTAATGAGTTAAAATGTCTTTTACCACTTGGCAATCGCATCCCATAAAAACATTCTAATGCACTCCATATCAACATCATTATTCCAGTAAAGGCTTAGAATGATTTTCAATTTCACATGTTTTTTATCTTCAAAGTTTTAAATTTCATGTCAAATAACGATGTTCATATGTTGATAATGGATGGAGAGCACACTTCACATAGAAAGGTGTTTATTAGGTAAAATTGGGTAGTTTCCATCGCCTGTCCCAGACAAGGCTAGGACACTCAAGCAGCCACTTAAACCTATACACAATAATGTTACGCTATTTTGATGATTGTAAATTGTCTTAACAGAAACTGTTGGTAGAGAATTATAAACCTATACAATCCAGCTGTGGACAATCCTATATATGCCCGATGGTAAAAACATTAAGATTTATATCAGAAATTTTTAAACATTTTCTACAAAGCATGGGTTGGTCTCTTTCATTTGTAAACAACAACTTGAGCGTCTACATAATGATGTACTCAGAATGATTATATATCCACTTACATGTGTACACATGCAATAGTTTCATCAATTACTTCACTGCGCACACTTTACAATAGTTGAGAAAATTCTATATAATATACACTATTAAATGCATACTCAGATTTAAAATCTCGTTTCCAGCCATAGGATGTATTTATCAATACAGAATATTGATTTTAGATCAATAACAAATCATTTCAATATGTTCTATTGTCACCCATTGAAATCGAGATAAAAGGTTTTTATTTTCTGTAATATCAATACAAGACCTAACCATCATGTCTGGTCCCTATCCACCTCATTTAATGGCAGAGACATATCGCTGGTATCTGATCTATACTGTCCTTGGTGGGCCCAAGAGACACTATGGAATGTGGACACCTCAAGGGCCAGGAAAACCGAGCACCATTATCAACTATGTGTACAAAACCCTACAGTCTGAAGTGTGAAAATTTCACCTAGACAATCTTCTCATCTTCCTGAAACAATGTGAATGTAGCTACTGATACACCTTTTAATTGATGTAAGTTTAAACTATTACTTTTGCCACCATTGGAGAGAATTTATATAGGCTTTGCCTGTTATTTAATCCATTTGACCTGTAACATCTTTGTCAATAAAATTTGTTGAAATGAAATACACCTTGAGCATCACCAGAAATAATTTGGTGCGAGTCCTACAGCAGCATGATTACATATATCCAGTCCTAGAACTGCAACAAGGAATAATTTGGTTTGTTTGAAGACAGGACGATAATAAACTGTAAATACTGATTGTAACAAAAAGTTATACAACTTACACTTAATTACAATGGCCCAGATGTGAGTGTGCAAGGGGTCTAAAAGTGGGAGCTAACCAGATCAGAGTTCCCTGCAAAAACCTACGGTATGTGATCAGGCATGTAAACCCCTCAGCTTTTCACATCCATGCTGGGGATTGAACCCCAGCCCACTAGGTGAAGGGCAAGTGGCTTAACCACTACATTACCCGATCACCCAACAGGATGGTAACATTTTCATTCTTACAATGAACCTTCACTTTCACCAGAAAGGAGGTGTATGTCACACTAGATATAAAGATTATATGTAAATGTGTCTGCAAACAGGATATAATATTCTGTCCTCAAGGCTATTGTGTCTGAATAGATCAGAAATTCATTTTAACGACAGAGAAATACAGAGAATTTATAAAACCCTATCTGGCTGACCCTAGGAGGTGACTGAAAGCCTCATGGCCACACCACAGCACTGATCTCTGGTGCCTTATGAAAGATCAGAACCATCAGTTAAGAATTGTGTTGTTATTCATGAAATAACTGGTTAATCTCATCAACAAACTATAAAGGACACGTAGTCATCAATAGAGAATTACCCAGGGTAATATTTCAATTTCTGATATAAATGATAATGACGTCATAATAAGCGCTTGATGTTCATTGTCTATATGGCTGCCAACTGCATTTGGTAAGGTTACATAGTGGGACTGTAGTGGGACTGCAGTGAAAATGTAAATATTATAAATATGCCCAGTCCCACTATTATATTTGACAAACTTGATATCATCAAGTCCTGATGTTCCCATGTACCTCATCTCTATTTCTTTTCCTTTACTTCTTTACAAACTGCCAGACTATAGGAGATTTCAGAAAAGATGGCGATGACGTCACACAAAGGTACATCCGGGCGCTCAAAGGTACAACTCCTATATCTGTACACATAAACATTGAGGGAACACAGCCGCTTGCGATGTTTGTTTACATTTTATTGTAATAAATAGTACGGCAATCCGAGAACTATTGCATTATTTACATTTCGAAAAGTGTAAATAAAAATATTTTACAATAATTTACAATTTTAAGCATATGGTATTCATATATTTTACTCTGTTTATACTCCATTTTCGACCGCCACGAGAAAACACGGTCGCCATTACGTATAAACATTGTCAGATATATTGCAAATATCAACTTGAAATTACAAATTAAATTCAAAGTCCCCCAAAATATAATTAAAAGCAATTACTGTTTTCGAAGGTTTTCTTGATAAAACACCTTACGATGTGTGATTAGTACAAAATTAAACATTTGCTTTTGTAGATTACCCCCAAGCCCACGGCAGCCATTACAGTACAACCGAGAACCGTCCGTTTTCAGTGTCATAAAATTACGTATTCTGGTTAATATTTTTGTCATCAATTTTGGGATTTAGTTTATAACATACAAATGAGTCAGTTTGTAGGTTCATTATATCATATTTTTAAACAAAACTTTGAGTATTTAGGATTCTCGAAGCCGTGCGCAATGTATCCTGGTCGGTATTTACGTACAGTACTACGATCTGTAATTTATATCAATTTAAATGAAGTCTACCTAATATGTATTCAAATTATATAAAATTAATACCATTTCAATTGGAAACTTAACACAGCAGTCCATGGCATAAAAGCGGCTGAAAATGAAATATCAAAAATGAAATATGCAGCATGAAAACTGAACGATTTCACCATATATTATTTTTCGAGACCGGCAGCCATACGTGTACGTGTAACTAGTTGATACAAGGGCATTCCATTAAAACAACATGTACATATTAAATAACGAAATATATATATCTTAAACAAGTACCTTTTGAGATAAAAGTGTTGGTAATCATTCATATGATTTATTTCCCCAACAATGCTTTGGCCTGCGGTGATCTACCAGCGATGAAGCCATACACGAGCGGCTGTGGTCTGGTCAGGTGGTTCACGTTTTGTTTATATCATATCGTGTTGTGAACAGCATTTTCATTTTTAACAGAAACATGATACATTGAAATAAATCATTTATTCATAAACACTTTTTTCACAACCTCAATTTATACGTATGAACAAAATCGGGTACGTGTGATGGCCCGGCAGCGCTTCGATAGGTGGCTTCGACACTAAATCTACACTTGTTATATTTAGCAATAAACAAATGAAAATATAAAAATGTTAACATCCGTAACCTGTGAAACAATAAGACCCATTTCAAAATCAGAATTTGCAAGTATGAAAGTGTAAACTTTTGTCAAAGTATCGATTATGAAGCAGGGATGTACGTATCTGTTATTGTTTTCATCAGTCGCCATACTGTGTTTGTACCTTTGAGGACCCGGATGTAAACTTTCTGTGACGTCACGCCATCTTTTCTGAAATCTCCTATAGACTGACCATGATCATCAGTCTCTAGAAAAGCTAGGTAGTGAAATTGTCACTTTGTTCAAGATCATTTTGTCTCTAAATATGTCTGATTCTTACTTTCAAACTAAGGGCAGATAATTTATATATATATAGCTAGTAATACCAGAGATCCCAGAAAGTTCTTGGATTCCACCATTGAAAGAATGTGATAGTCCCCTATCTGATGATGATCATGATGGTAGGCTAAAAATTGGCTGACAAAATTCTGATCAACCACGTTAATTAGATACCCTTGGAAATTGGATTGGGAATTTTTAGGAGGGTCTATTTTCTTGACCATGTTTTCTCATTCAATTGAAAAGTAATACTTTACATAAATATTTTTATGTTTTATGTTCACTTTACTTTTATTCTGTGCCTTATATAGTACTCAGCGAAGTTTTGGACACTTTCAAGAAAGGACTGTTAAATTAATTTTTTTTCTTCTCTAAACAACTTACGTAAAAACTTGCCACAATTTGATTACAATCTTTTTTTCACAGAAAAAGTTACAGATTGCAGACAATCTGTTGGGAGTTTTAAAATCAATCTGACAATTTAAGGTTGGGCCCATAAAGAGAGGGTATGGTGCCTCCCATTTATATAATAAGTGGCCATAAAATGATAGTAGAATCAGTCTTGGCTGCTTTGGTTCTCATTTAAAAATTTGAAGTCATTCAATTAGCATTTCATGGTCTCAGGACCAAGATTGACCAGATCAATGAATTATACTAAATGGACCATACATCCACACCATTGTCCAGTTAGTCCTCACACACTACTCTTCTAAATGCCCCTGTCCCACTGAGGACTTAATGACTTCATGTGTGGGCCTGGTCATCTCAACCACAAACTCCTTTTATTTGCTCTCTCCTGCCCTTCTAACTTCACTCAGTACCACTTGAAATACAACCCTACAAGAATGTTGCAAAAATGCAGTAAAAGTTACCACATTTTCCCTAAAACAGTTGATTTTTATTTCTAAAGTAGATTTGAATTTTGGTTGTGTGCATTAATATCAAATTTTGTATAGACAGATGAAGGAGTAATATTAATATGATTTTGATTATCTCAGCTTGTTTTATTCTAGGTCAATATATTTACATTTAACTTAAATCCATTGACTTTTCAGAACAAGTCATAATTTTCTTCCCATTATAAAACACTACTGAAATTGATTGCTCTACATTGAATCATGCTTTGTGGTATCAAATTCATGGTTTCTCCTGACAACACAACAAAACAGAGGTTACACCAGTACAGGTGATGAAATAATAATCTGTCTAACACTATGACATCACCATGCAATCCCCCTGGTACTGCACACTTAAAACGATAAATTACAACAAAATGACTTCTCAATAATTCAGCAAGACAGACATGTATAGGCTAAGACTAAAAATTGGCAATAAATGTTTCAGAAAAAGCACTTTCCACAGTGTCAGGCAACACAGGGATGTGTGTAATATAACTGTATAGAGACTGCAGTGACAGTAATATCATGGTTCACCGCAACAGTGACAGTAATATTGTGGTTCACCCCAACAACACAAAGAATTGACAACTACCTGGTGATCCCGTTCTCTAAAGGCCTAAAAATAACTGTTCAAAAGATTTTAACAATATTTAACTCAGGTGGCAATGAATGAAGTTCTGTCTCATGTAAATGGGCCTCTGGATTCCTTGGTTGGTGACGAGAAGTCATTTGATAATTTAAGAAATATTTTACTCTTGCAACCTTGAGTGAAGGTCGTTCTTCTTCATTCTAATAAATTTGGTAACACTTCACACATGCATGCTTGAGGCCTGCAAACATCAGGTCTTTAGGCCTCTTCATATTTTATACCTATATGTCATTTAAATGATTTTAGCCTGTTTGACCACTGACTAATCTTGAATGAAGATCAAGGTCAATCATTAGAACAAACTAGATAGTCCTTCATGTTTAGTTATAGACCCTGTATCACCTCTCATCTCTCTTGAATCCTTATTTCAATCTATTTAACAACTTTAACCTTGAAAGAGATCAAGGTCATTCACATGAACAAACCTGATAGCTTGATGTTCACCCTAGCAAGCAACAGATGCATTGTTAGGTCTTTCAGTAGTTATTTTTATTTTATATTCAAGAAAGCAAGTGTCCAATTTCATACCAATCACAAAATACAAAAGGGACTAAATGAAAAGCATTTGAGAATGATTTATGGACTTCAGGACAGAAGAATGAGAAGTAATTTGATAGACAATTACATCTGAAGATGATAAACCAGAAAGTTTAAATGCAGCCATTGGTATGCATTGATATGTATATGTAATATGAGATATGCAAATGCAAATAAAGTTTAAATTACCAACTAGATTAAACCAAAACTATTCAAATGTAACCGAATTTACATATAAAGACCTATGTATGTAAACTTCTAGGATTACATTTTTAAAGTTAGAAATACTGCAGTAACAAGAAAATGACAGCATTTAGTAATTGTATACAGGTTGCTATCAAATAACATTGCTTATTATTCGAAATAGCTAAAAAAAACACACAATTTACAAGTGGTATAATTTCTACAGTTCAGATGGAAATCAATCAACTGTGGGAGACAGACATTATTATTTCAATACTTGTGGAGACGTCCTTATTGATTACCTATTAACTGTGTCGAGAATTGATGCACATCATTATGTACTGTGGATGGGTGGCTATGATACTATCACTTTTATAGCAGACATCTGCCGTCATCACCTGAAAAGTACAAACAGCTGTACCACAGTGTAGGACAGGGTAATTTGTTATCCTATACTCTAAACCTCTATGATGTCACGGCTGATACGTCAGACGTTATTCCTCTACCTTGTCACGGTTGATACTTCAGACATTATTGGTATACAACATACCAGCATACCAGCCTAATCACTTCAATTTGTGTATCATTGTCCATATAACACCAAAGCTGTGTGCTACCAAAGACATAACAAGTCGATGACTTCAGCGTCTTCACATTTCCTCCTTTATCGCAGAATTTCATCCTAATAATAATTTCAAGGATTTCCTCTTATCTCCTAATTACATATCCTCCGTAACATAACACTATAGTTATAATCAGACTGTCCCTAAACCTCTGATTACAGGCTTCAGAATGATAACACACTGATTTCCTCTATAATATTCAGATGCAGCACCGTCACACCTTAGGATTTCAACTTTATTTCTACAAAATATATCATTCAACATGACACAAAAGATTTCCACTTTCATCATAAGGATTTCCTGGTTATTTTCTAGTTCAGTCCATACCCATAACTTTCACCAAGTTTGTTCATTTCTGATGGCAAATACACAAAAAATGCTCAACAATCTTTTCTCATATAAACTATACAACTTGACCCGTCCTGCAAGAAGAAAGTCATTCATTCACAATCATCGTAAAGGATATCAATATCCATCAATATGTAAAAAGTTTTTCAATTAACCACATGTAGGATTTGAAAGGAAATGGTTTTTTTAATCTTCAGTAAATTAGACCCCTCTTGGCCCTGCCTGAATAAAGCCCCTGGAGTTTGATATGACTAACATTCCTTTACTTTTTAAGAATGTCTGAAAGTACCTGATAAAATAAATTTTTCATGACCCTGGGAAACTCAGGGTTTCAACTGAGGAGTTTAACTATACATTTTCTATAGGAAATAATACAATTTGAGCATTACATCAATCAAACCTGGTAAAAATCATAGGATAACACATTCTATCCTCATGCCTATATACATACAGATTTTTCATTTTATCATATCTGGGAGTTGAGAAGAAGACTTTTCATTTCAAGTGACTATATATATAAGAAAGACACAGCATATGCAACAACTAAAGAAAACAAAAAGTTCAAATGAAAAATATAAACAAGTACAGAAACAGAATAAATAAACATTACTTCCAGAACATTTAGAAGATAACAAACATCAATTCACCATGCATGCACACTTTCAACAGTAATGTTTTCAAACATATCAGCTAATTATTTTTTATCACAAAATTTGACCTCACACCAGTATTGTCTAATGAAGTTTTTAATATTATCAAACTTTGATATATATGTTACTTTTGAAATAAGTTTCCATTACATTTGCAGAGCATAAATTTTCTGTGAATTTATCGTTGAATAATTACACCACTTAAGGTATATAGAAGATGGATCTTTTTCTTTTGTATTTTCCGGTAAACATTAATTGTTTTTATGCTATGTGATATATATAACTAACAATGATACATGTACATTGATTTCGTATTTGGTTTTATGAAGCTTGTCTCTTGTAAAATTTTGAATGTCTGCAAGGCAAAATTAAAGACTTGCAAAAATAGCACCTTCATAAAACTGGTATAAATCAGCAAACAAAATGTAACATTATCCAACAGTCCCTGTCTGGCACAACAACCAACACTGCCAGGTATAACGGAGTGTAGCCTACCTGTACCTCAGCTTCTCTTCAGCCAGGGCCTGATTAGCCAGGGCTTCGAGCTGGCTTACTACACGCTTAAGGTGGGGAATTCGGCTCATTGAAACACTCTTAGCAGCATCTGCAAGGCGACCTCTCCTAAAAAGGCAATACTATGAAAACCTAGGGCAAAACATGGCTTATTTAACTTCTGGTTCTTCTAACAAGTAACAAAGCAAAACTATGAAAATCGAACACAAAACAGAGCTGATATTGTGTACAATATTCTGCTCTTTTAAATGTTGTTTTGAAATGACATCCATTTCTCTATTGACCTTCGGCCGGAGTTACTGTACGACCTTGTTTCTGCAACTTCAATTTTACGAGGGCATGATACAGTCTTGTTAAATCTGTTTTGATTTAAACAATATAACATACAAATTTCAACTGATTGATCATTTGCAGATTGATGTCCAACATAATCTTATTGAAACCAGACGTAAGAGAATAATTAGACTTAATATTGGAAACAAAATGTAATGTTCTATACAAGTAAAAGGAACAAGGTACAACAGGAAAACACCTATTCAGATTTTAGAAATCAGGTCTATTGATGCATAATTAAACTCAACAACAAAATAGAAAGACATTACTACAACGGCTTAAATCACCTTCAGACAGAAATATACACAAAGCCCAAGTTTATTTATTGATTGAGCCTGAACCTTGCAAACCGAGAGAAGTCAGCCTACTCAACTTTGTGCATCAATTCTAATGCAGATACAATAAACAATATACAGTCTATGGACACGGTTGTTATTATCAACCCTCATCTACACAGAGCAGAGGCCACAGTTTTCCAGGCAATTGATCAATACAAAGTCCCACTAAATCTCTACAAACATGTTTTCACTTGTAAAGTTGCATTGTGCATTATCAAAGTTTTTTTTGGTGTTTTTTCTCAAGAAAGCGTTCACCATATCATTTTAATTAGCAAACTGTCATCAAATATTCATTATCAACAATCTTGTTTATTTCTTTTTTTAATTTTTGCATTTGTCAAGGATGTAGCATATCACCTAAGACATAGTTACAACATAGATTTAACATATCGGCATATCCCAATGAATAACAAAGCAAAAGTAGGTGGAAATGGATATATTTAATTATGCAGGATAAATTTGGTTATTGACTTTTACCAAGACATATCCATATGTATATCTCCTTTTGACCAACTTCATCTGCAACACCATCATCAACTCTACAGCTTACTGCAGTCCACAATATTTTTTCTGGCTCAAATTATCAAACCCAGAAATTGAATGATAAGATATTAGCTGAGAATTTTAGATATTGATAGCCTATGAACAACACCTTAACCTACAAAATCTTTCACCAAGATCCATTGGGGCCAATTACTAGAGAAGATAAAGACTGCAGATTATAAACTAAAATAGATAGTGTGTCAGAGATCTGAAAAGAAATACATCAACTGTAGAAGTTCAAAAACAAGACATTTTTATCTTTCCTAGATACAGAAAAAGATTAATATCAAAATTCCTTATCAATGTATAGCTTCAGCATGGAAATTGTTATACTGTATTTTAAACTTCTTACTGAGACATCCTGTGTCTAAAGTACAAAATGGTGAAATTGGTTCAAAATAATTTCCAATAGGATGCAATATAAATTGTGATTACGGCTTATGGAGTGCCAACAAATCACAACAAATTTAGATTAGATTAACTTGCAAATAAATTGGTTTCAATGAGAATATCTGGACAGCAGAACTGTTTTGTTTTGACACTTGAAGTAAATTATCAAATCTGGAGACTGCCTGTCATTACACAGAATATACAACTCCCTAAAACTATACAACACAACACTCACAGTCTCACAATCTGTAGTTTGTAAGCTGGCACAGAAAGCTAATACAATAGTACTACCATGTTGTAAAATAAACCAGGATTTGACATGTACTCTAAGTCAACACTACAAATTTAATCCAAGTTTATACACTTGAGAGGCGACAAATGGCCAGACCAAGTTTCAAACCCAGGACGTATGTAGACTACCGCTAGAGCTACCTGGTCAACGATAAATGACCCAGTCCAATTCCAGTTACATTCCTACAATTCCAGTTACATTCCTCTCTCTTTACTGTTCACTCCCAAAAACACAACTCATACATTTACACATCTCCATGCTAAGTGTATGCTCCCAAATTCCCAATCCTTGAAACAGAGGTTGGCAACCTCGCCTTTGAAACAAGATACAGGACAAGAAATCCAAGAGGGATCTTGGCGCCACCAAAGAATGATCTACGTCTGACAATGGAAAGAGGGATATTTTCCCTGCTTTTCAAACTTTTTCAAACATACTAAATAAAATTTGAGACAGTTCACTTCAGTACTTTCTGAGAAACCGCTGTAACAAACTTCAACGATGAAATCCCAGATCCAAGATGGCGACTTGTTGGCCATCTAGTTGGCCAACCAGTCCCAAAAAACACTATGCACAACAAGGGCCCAAGGAGAACCTACTGATGGAATTTGACAGAGATCCCTTCAGTAATTTCAGAGAATAGTGGTTAGTATCAAAATCCAAGATGGCGGCCGGTAGGCCATCTTGTTGACCGATCAGTCTCAAATTGCAATATGCACAACTAGGACCCTAGGGCAATTAATTAACCTACAAATGAAATTTGAGACAGATCTGAGAAATAGCAGTAACAAACTCTAACTATCAAAATCCAAGATGGCTGCATGGCGGCCATCTTGTTGACCTATCGGTTTCTTAGAAATAAAAATTCAGCAATGATAAGCTTTCGTTTTCTGCATCATTCTTGGAAATCTCATGCATACAGTATTGTAACATGAGTAGATCCAAGGTCTCTTGATATCTAGGGCTGTAATGATTCATTGATACTATTAAATCGATACAATCGATCTGACATTTCATAATAAGATCATATTGTCAGTTAGACTGTATCGTGATATGCCTAGCAATAGTAGTGTGCGCCCTTTAATTGCTGAATTACCTCCCCTTACAAACAACAAGAGATCCCAGAGGGATCTTGGCGCCCACCAAAGAATGATCTATGTCTGACAAACGAAAGAGGGATCTTTTCTCTGCTTTTCAAACTTTCACTACATATTACTACATATGGAGAAAGATCCTTTGAGTACTTTCTGAGATATATAACAGTAACAAACTTCAATTATCAAAATCCATGATGGCTACCTGTTGGCCATCTTTTTGACGATCAGTCCGAAAAATCCAACTAAGGTCCTAGTGGAACTTACATGTAACGTGATCGGGTCTATCTTTCGATAGACTTCACCAAGTGAAATATCTGGTCTTGGTAACAGACCACTGGTCAGTGTCACTGGTCTACTCCTGGTACCCGGAGTATAGATTTATTATTCAGCCTTTGGTCACAAGGCCCTCAAGGTTTTGTAATTGTTTTAGTACCACTCAGTAATATAACAAATGTCAGATAAACAATTAATTGTAATTTATTAATAATACAAATAGATAAACAGAGTACGAGTTCGTGATACACTTTTGTCTACGACAGGCCACAATGTTCTCTCTCATGTAATACTCACTACAATGTATTTTCTACTAGATACACCTCCAATAATATACTTAATTAGTTAGATAATAATAATAACTCTCTTACATGACGTTAGAACAAATTTACGTACCCGGCCTTCTACACCTTTCGGCCGGGTACGAATTGGTCCCTATGTGTCGTAGTGGAGCACTGCCTCCGAAAATCACTCGGGCATAGTTTTCTATACTTATAATTGTTGTAGGTGTCCAATTATTTTAAGCGTATACATGCATTTGTATAATATTTTTGTCCAAAAGAAACATAATGACCATTCTTAATATCTACTTTACCACTCATAAGACTTCAAATTCATAATTTGTAGACTTGCCGTATGATTTTCCTTCGCAAAAGACCATCATAGGTATATGTGAAAAAATAACGTCTCGCTGTGAATTTGATATTTTATACGGTTCAGTTTTATTGCCTAGTAGATATGTGATATAAAACCAGACTACCAGTAGGATAAAATGCATACAAACGTTTTAATAATGGTTTGCATTATCATTACTTCGCTCCATTAGCAGTAATAGGCACCTATTGTAGCTCTAAAGACGACACCATTGTCTGTCTAAAAGTCTTTTGAGCTACAATATTGCAGCTAACATGACGTGCGCTATCTTTCTAGCCTCAATCAATGTTCCTGGTAGCGAATGTAAACAATACGTAATTCAGGGGAAACCCCTACTATAAATAACCTACCGTACTGGCATAAATATATTACATAACAAGTATCGTTCCCTATGAGAAATAGAGAGTGAGTCACGCCCGAACCTGGTCAACGGTTCCGAGCCCTATAAAATTCCTGCTACTCTCATCGGCTGCTGGGTCGTGACTGGCGTTTCAATACATATGTCCCGAAAGCTACGGGACAAGTCCCGAAATAACCGCGTGCCGGGACCGTCATCTGATTGGCTACTAGTTACGCAATGACGACATCCGATAGCGACATGCGCAGAGGCCACTACCGGTGAAAAGCATGTTGTCAACAATCAGTATTGATACCAGTTGATTAAAATGACTAACAACGACAATATATTATGACTCACAAAAGCAACACATGCAGCAATGATTTACAAACGATCTACTAGATTGAGGTATTACATGATTTCTTACTGACAACAAATATATACAATATATCGGCTCATATTTCGTACTCGTAACACTCGTCTGTCACACGTCAAGCTTATTGAAACAACACACTCTCGATTCTCACACAGTTTTATATACAGAAGATATCGTGTAATGTGAATAACACATATGTGGTATAGCGTGAACCACCTAACGTTACATACATATAAAATTTGAGACATATCACTTCAGTACTTTCTGAAAAATAGCGGTAACAAGCTTCAACTACCCAAATTCAAGATGGCAGCCTGTCGGCCATCTTGGTCATCGATCTGTACCAAAATGCAATATGCATAACCAGGGACCTAGGGGAACCTGCACATAAAATTTGAGACAACTCCTTTCAGTACTTTTTGAGAAATAGCGGTAACAAACATCAATTGTCAAAATCCAAGATGGCAGCCTGTCGGCCATATTGTTGAGCGATCAGCCCAAAATGCAATATGCACAACTAGGGCCCTAGGGAAACCTACACGTGAAATTTGAAAAGAATCCCTTCAAGACTTTCTGAGAAATAGCGGTAACAAACTTTAACTATTAAAATCCAAGATGGCGGCCTGTCGACCATCTTGTTGACCAATCGGTCTGAAAATATGATATGCACAACTAGAGCCCTAGGGGAACCTGCACATGCAATTTGACACAGATTTCTGCAGTACTTTCATCTGATGATGGTGGGCTAAAAATGGGGGCCTAGCTGAGAGATTTAGAGCCAAAAGAGGGCACAGAAACAACCATCTTTGACACTCCAGCTTCTTTCAAAAGTCAAGTATGGAAATATTTTGGATTCACAAAGGCCAAGAAACACATCATTTGTAAAATATGTAAACAGACGATGACCTACAGCAGTAATACCACAAACATGACCACTCATTTACGTCGGCATCATGAAATACACGGGGCATCGACGAGCAACGTAAAACCATTGACGGAGTCCGACAGTCAACCTACTATTGCCCACACCTTCCACATGTCCAGGAAAGGAAATATAACTCTTGAACGTAAACAGGACAATACGATGAAGTATGTTGACATGTTGGTGTTTCTCAAAAAAAATTATGACTAAAGTTAGAAGATGTGGTTGACTGGTTGAACTGTTAAAGGTGTTTGTGTTTTGATTTAGATTGTTCAAGTTGTCAGAAAATGAACTAAAGTTATCAAAGACAATGTTAAAAGTGTCAGTAATATTAAAATCACTTGCTTGAATTTTTGTATTATGTATCGCGATACCTCATATATCGCAACACAATATCGCTATATACGTATCGTATCATGAAATTCCCTACGATACTCAGCACTATAATGATATCGTACTAAAGAGGCCAGAGGTATATCGAATAACAATAAGTCGCAGTGAAATTTGCTTCAGTTTTTTGCAATGTCCGCCTCAAAAAAAACTTACAAGAAGATAATGGACTTGAAAATAAAATACCTACTACACTGGAATGTTTTGCAATGTCCGCCTCAAAAAAAACTTACAAGAAGATAATGGACTTGAAAATAAAATACCTACTACACTGGAATGTAAGTTAAAATATTGCCCTTTTAAAAGTTGTCCTTTTTTATAACTCTTCAATGCAAAATCATTTGGAATTAAATTGTTTACGTCGGTCTTCTTGTAAAATTGTCTGCTAGTCATGTTATCCCGAATTGGTAAATTAATAATTTCAATGCACACGCAAATCAATTATCATACATTATGTTCTTTATACAGGCTCAGCTCCTGTCTCTAAAAAAATAAACTGATGCTATAACAAATTAAAATTGAGAAAAAGACACATATACTTATTTATCTGACAAATATTGTGGAGAAATGAAAATGTCATTCAGACGAGTAGATTTTAATGAAGCACTTGTCTGACAGCCCGGTATAGGTCTCTCTGTTTAAAAAGATCCATATCATAATAATACAGTTACAAATGACAAGAACTAGTAAGCACTGCTCATAGTATAGGAGATGGAGCCTGATAATGTGCACATGCAGAAGGACAGATGGACTCAACACAAACCTATTTAAATCCCCACTGAAATTTTAACATGTTATATATATCTAGTTAATTTGATTTGCATAAATTACTTATCATTTTTACTAGCCTACCTTTCACATTGAGACTGAGGAGTCCCTAAATCACCATCATTTAACTTAATTTTGAGTCCTGACTCCGCAATTTTTTTGCACCATAGATGCAGAAAATTAGCATCAAGGAAAACCGTGATTAAGCTGTGGGGTCAATAACAGAAAAACATGGGTGAATTATAGCCATTATAGCTCAGAGTGATATCCGATACTTAACATACTTATATTTTAATTATAATAACCGCTTGAGCAAAGAAAGACACAAGGCAAATCATAATGATAATGCATTATCCATTATCTGAAGTTGTTTCTGAAAAAAAAAGTTTGCTAAAGGCTCGTGGCATATCAAAATTGAAATTATTGAAATTGTTTGATAAATTTCAAATCACAGAGCCACTAATAAGATCCTCTATTTAAGTGTACCACCAATGCTTAAAACAGGGTTTGGTCCCTGGAGGCACCAAATGTAGTTGAAGCGGAAAATATACCGCCAGACTGAGGTTCAAACCTGGTACCCTCAGAACACTAGCAGGAGTGCTCAAGATTACCAATTGAGCAATTGGTCATCAGCGATCAACCCCATCCAGAACTGTTACAAATATTCATATATTTAGACTGCATATCACAGAGTTATCTACCCTTGTAGTCACATGTTGACATAAAACATGTCATATGTTGTTTTCCCCGATAAAATGACGTTACACTCACAAAAACATAACATCACTTTATTTCATAAATACCTATAGCTACAAGGGCAGACAATTCAAATATACCGGGTAATGTAAATAAAGGCCTCAAAACAGCATATGTTGTCTCTCAGCCACAACATTTTATCGCAGCCAGGTAATAAGTGCATAATGTTTAACCATTCAGCAACAAAATTATACTATATTAATAATCATCAATATAGTATTCATAATATCCAACTATACAACTTATATATCAATAGATTTTTGGTTTCATCATATTCGCTGTAATTAGTGCCGCACCCCTCACTCTTCTGGAGAAAGAGTTGAGCTCTATAAACGCCTCTATCCAATAGTCTAAACCATGTTTTACAACTGTGTGATGCTTTTAACATTGGCATTGTATTCCTATTACATCAAATTAATGTTATGGCAATGTGTATAAACTTGCGAGTCTTCGACTTATTTGAACACAACATAAATAATTTGTCTCAAAGCATATGCATGTGTACTGTGACAGAATAATGTAGTGCCATTAGCACGAAATGCGTTAAAAGGTGGCTGACTATGAACAAGTTTTTTCGTCAACAACTAAGATTTTTGATTCCTTATAAGCGACCACCATTGTCACAATTTTTTAACTGTCCTGGGCACTAATTATAGCGAATCTGGTATTTCATTTCTGTGCCAAAACAACTACACTTGATATAGAAGCACTAAATACTGCAAATATAAAATGTAAAAGGTTAACATAAAATTAGCATACTTCACTAGTTGAACATTAATTATCATTAACACTATCATCACACAATCCAAATTTATTACACACCGATCAATATGAAAAAAATAAATAGCAGGAAGAATCTCGTTTCTGACCATGTGGACATGAAGCCCCATGCTGTTCCAGCATCCGGTTGAAAATTATAAGTTGAATACGGTAAAATAGGGTTGCATTAACCTAAAATGTAAACATAATTCAAAATAAGTTTGTTCTCTTCAAGCAGTTAAAGCAAATTAAATCATTTCCCCATCTAAGCACACGAATGACGCAGATAATGTTATGCTTGTTTACGTTTTTTGCTTCCTTGTTTCGCTTTTAAACTATAGTCTTATCATTTCAAAGTTTCAACTGAACTGACAGTCGTATTTTGGTTTCTAAGTAGGAACGTAAAATTGTTTATGACATGAAATCCTTACATTGAAGTGACAGCAACCAATACGCAAACCGTAAGCATCCAAAGTGACTGAAGCATGCGACTTTCAGTTTCAGACGAGATGCCTTCATTCGGCCGGACATGCATAGTACGATTTTGCGAAAAAAACTTCAAATGACAACATGTGATTATAATGTATATGTATGATATATGATAAACAGTTTAGCCGATCAAACAGCTTACCCGTCCATAGTACAACAACGACTCACTTGAGTACAAAACAATGACGTCTTGTGCTGCGTTTCCTTTCAGGTTCAAAATGGCGGTAAAATTCAGAGCAAATCACATTACATGAACATCAAAGCCATTCAAAATGTGTGAATTTTTATTATTAATTGCTGTAATATATTTTAAAAGTGATATGACAGACTTACTGGGATTTTTGGTAAAATTAAACGAAATAAATTAAAAAATATCACCGGAAACAGAAAATGATGACGTTTTCCCGCGTTGTATGGAAGAGCATTAGCTTCAAACACTTCGTCAGCAGACGACTGAGAATCACGAAGCTAAAACGTGCCTGGTTATATTTACTGTATTTATATAATAATATTACTTCCAATACATCGATGTTACGATGAAAGTATATCATATGTGTGATATAAACAATAGATTCTTATATATTATTCATTATTTTGATAGTTATATGTTTACATTAATTTTAATCTATTAAAAAAATGCGCGATGGGGAGTCACGCTAACTGGCATGGTAGGCCTATTTACTTGAATAGATTTTTAAAGCGTTTTATTTAGAATACACTCAGATTTTTGTGCTTTATCTCCATACATAAATAACATTCAAAGTAACCCTTATAATTCAATTTATTAAAGTGAACAGTCGGGCAAGGATGGCTAAAGTCGGTAAAAATGGTGTGAATGTATCCAGTATAATTTCTTATGAAATGGAAAAATAAAATCTCTCGTCAAAATCTGTCTGCATACGAAGAAATTAATTTAAAGTATGGAAATTCTAAAACGTCCTCCCGCCTCACTATGTCCGTGGTTACATTTCCACACAGCCTCGCTTTCAATGCTTTCAACTTTTCTTTACTTTAATATGGTCAGAACTGGGAAACTAAGCAGAACTTGACCGTCGTATTAATATGTGAGAACTTTTGGAAGGCCAATGAACGCATTTAGACTGGTTTTCTTTGCCCGACTATTCACTTTAAAGATAATTTTTTCTAAAAAATTAATGTTGGGACTCTTTTTTTTTTTTTCAAAAACTCATTGCGGCGTTAGAAACAGCGACGCCATTCTTTTTCCTTTTATGAGTTACTATGTGATATGAAATTTATTAAACGAGTTCAATAATTTGATCAATTTGATTAAAATACAGATCCTTAAAACCACTCCGTTCAATAGAGGATCTGGCAACATCCCATATGGGGTCATGTTCGGATGACCAAGGACGTATAAATCCTTGGGATGACCTTTTACCACGTGTACTTCAGATCACATCCTCTTATCAAACGTAGTGATAATAAGGATTTGTATTTTAATCAGATTGATAATTTTATATAAATGCCACGAGCTTTTACATCATTTATGAGTTTGATAAATTTCAGTTCACATTGTCACGAGTGTAACATTCTATTTATCACAACCTTTAATTCATTATAGAAATAGAAGTAAAACTTCAGATTTAGTAGAAATCCGGCTAGGATGTGACGTTTCCAAGACAATCATGCGACGTCATACATAGATTGTGACGTCAAAACTACCTGTGACGTCATAATAGGTGTTATTACACATACATGTGCTGTCGTAAATTAATCCATGCATGTGTTTTTATGTCTTTTAAGTGGGGACGGTGAAGAACCTCAGGGTTCCGTCATTTAGATTTACAATGTACATATATTATATATGCATTACATTAATGTACTTCTCACCTTAGCTAACAATCGCTTATAATTGATTTTCTCATCACACTTCTTCACAGGCTTTTTTTCAGGCCGAAATAAGTTAAATACACACTCATTATCGTGTGTTATTATCACCAGAGACATTTAAATAAAGTCACACCATTGACTGATATTCATAAAATATTCACAAGTATACTTTTTTTTAGAAAACTATAACAACTAGAAACAGTCATGCATAAGGTGTTTAAAAATCTGAATTCCTACCTTACAGGGCAGAAACGATAAACTATACATGTAAATAAAACTTTAATCGTTGATGGAAGTTGGTGAGGCGGAGTTGTACCACGTTCTTAACACGTGTAAAATGAAAAGATAAATTTAGTTAATTGTTACAGCCTATGAAATCAGATAAAAATCTAACATTTTAAGTCTCAGAAAATTTATCAAACCCGACTTTTTAGATGCGCAAAAAAACGATATATCGTTTCGTAAAATAAACATGAACTATATTACCACTTTTCTGTGTAATAATTATTCTATTAATGTTGTTGCTATCGCATTGTTAAATTGGTTTGAAAGTAACTTGATTTTCGCCCGCAAACATTTTGCTAATCTATAGCATGAATATTGTACCGATTGAACTGCGGGGCTTCCATAGTAAACGGTTACTGGGTTAGGAATCCCCTTTACTTCCGGGGGAATTCCCTAAATTGTAACCAACCACGCTAATACACATGTACTTCCTGCGAACTACTAACGTACATGTCTCGGCTGGTAATACAGTGAAAATGTTTTCTCTAGCCGTTTTCCTTTTTATCTGTATAAATTGCATACATGCACAACAAGGAAAAGAAGGCGAAATGCCGGAATTTGCGCCAGAAGAGAAATTTTTGGACATTTTACCCCTAACACAGGAAAACTTCACCAATCTTGTTTTGAACACTAAAGATCCATGGATAATTATTTTCCATGACGGTACCATGTCCATGGCGTGGAAGAAGATGGCTGTCGGTGCAAGGGGTATCGTTTGGTTGGGAATGATAGATAAAACAAAGAACGATGAACTAATTTCTGATATGGTAGGTAACATGCTTTACTTTCACTTTAGGTTAATTTTCTACAAGACAACGAACAGTGTGTATATCGTCAACAGCACAAGATTCAAATCAGCAATCCTTTCTGCTTATTAGTTTTTTTTTCAACACTCACTCCAATTGACATAAACTTCAGCTTGATGAAGGTGGTCAGTACAATATAGATGTAGATGACTATTGTCCCGAGTATCAGGAAAAGCTACTTGGCTGCTGACTGATTTATAGGTTACTGAATTTAAATATCCTAGCACTCTAGATCAGCAACAGAACTGCATAAAAAGTACTACTATACTTCTCATTGACCACAAAGACCTGTCAAAGTATTCCATTTAAAATTGATTCTGCAAATCTTACACAGCTTTTATGTATTTCAGGGTTATAACCTTGCCAAAGATGGAGAAGCACGAGTATATCCTTATGGGAGTCTTCAACACAAGAAAAAGAAGTGGGTGTCTGTTAAAAATCCTAATGATGCTAAGATCGCCGCCATTAAGTCATTACCAGATGAAACATTAAAGATGAAGGGCAAGGATATACAGGATTTCCTTCTGGAATGTTTCTCTGCTTCACCATCCCGCTTCCCTCTAATCTTACTTACAGGTTTGTATGGGGAAATCCTAGAACAAAATAATCATACCAAGCCCTTGTTCCATTCCAGAGCTACATCATCACAGTTTAGAAATCCATGTTCTTAATGATAATAATCTGCATTTCCCTTAAAGGCCCGCTATCTTTCAGGAACAATTTTTAAAGGTTTCTTAAAAACATTCATAACATCAGAAAATACATATTGATGGCCTAAGATAAAGTAACAACACCAAACATATGCAAGATTATGCAAGAATTGTGTAATATATGATTTGCCATCTGGTGCAGTGATAGTCAACTACCTTGCAGTATTTAGGACGACTGCAGGAAACATAAGATGACCAGTGTTATGAAAATTGACATCTTATTAGCTCACCTGGCCCGAAGGGCTGGTGAACGTCTGAAGCTTCCTTGGGGGATGGGGACCAATTTTGTATAAACAGTGGGTCTGGTCCCCCAGGGGCCTGAGGGGTAGGGCCCAATTGGTGAAATATAGCAACTTCTTTAAAATCCTTCTTCTTCTATAGGAATGAAGGGATTTAGTTCTAATTTAATCTGACACTTCCTTGGGTGAAGTGGAACCAATTTTGTATAAACGGTTGATCTGGTCCCCCAGAGGCCAGAGGGGCGGGGCCTTATAGGGGAAATATAAAATCTGTCGTAGAAATAAATAGATTAAGTTCAACTCTAAAGCCTTCAAGTTGGTAGCTTTTGTTTTCAGCCTGAAACAGGTGAGCGATACAGGCCGAATGGGCTTTTTGTTCATTTTAATTATTTTTTCCAAATGATGATTATGAGTGTAGTATTCATAGTAAGTTAATAACTTTTGCGTCTCTACAAAATTACTGATCTCATTTTACATTACCATTTTAAAAGTTAAAAGCCGTTTCGGAAAGGTGGCGGACATTTAATTCATTAAATAGTGTACTTCATATTAAATGCAGCCTGATAATATGAAAACTGTTTATTTCTTTCTTTGATTTCATTTGCATTTTAAGTTATGGCTTACTTTGTGCAGTAATTTTATTAAAAGATATTATAGTCCAAGTTTGTTCTATTAGTAAATGCCTCATTTTTTAAGCAGTCAGGGGGCTTATTGGGTCAAATACGGTAGTTAAAAAGACTTCACCTGCTAAAAGATAAAATTCATTTTACTCATTATTAGAATTGTCTTTAGAAGTTTTGAGTATCTCATGTTAGAGAGGTTTTCCAACATGTTACCACTTACCTCTGGGTTATGAGTTTTGAAGGTACCCTTTTGGGGTAATTTATACTGACTGCTGGTTGGTGGTTTTCTTCTGCTACTCTGGGTTTCCTTTGCCTCCTAAGCCTGGTACAACTTCAAATAACCATGACTTTTAAATAAAATAATGTAATGAAAGATGATAAGTGATAATTATTTCTTCTCTGTATATTCCAGATACTTCCGACACACCATCCTTGTTCAAAGCTCTTGCATTGAGATTCAAGAAATATTTCAACTTTGGGAAATTTGTGGACGCAACTGTGGAGGACTTTAGATCCCTTGGATTAAGTATGGAAGACGATATATTTGATCTGCCTGCTGTTTTGGTTCTAGTCCCAAAGAAGCCCAGGATGATTGAGGAGATTTCGTTTAATGCGATAGAGTACCGTGTTGATAGAATGGGCGCCATGAACTATCCAAATGTTCTCCAGTTCCTATTCGCTATAAACAACAAGTATCGGTACTGGTTACCTGGCAATGATATGTCTCAAGTCAGGGAAGTCGCAGAAATGGAAGACGTAATTGATATAGAAAATAAAAGATTTGATATCTTGTTTGAGGGTAAGAAAGCAAAAATCACTCAAAGAGAGGAGGAAAAAAAGAAAGACAACGAAAAATTGTCTGCAGAACTACTTCAGAAGGGGCTAAAAATGATGAAAGAAGAATTATAGCTTTCTAAAAGTTAAGTTATTTTATAAACATATGCAGTTAAGACATTTAACTTTTTGTAGACTCCAATATTACAAAGTCAATGTAGTCTTAATGGCAATATTCGCATGTATGTTAAGGCAAACTAAGTTATAAGGATATTTTTACAGTAAAACCTGTCTAAAGAGCACTTCTGTATAAAGACACAATTTAACACGATGTGAAATAAAAAATTCATGGCTATAAAGACCATGCATTCTTTGTTTGCCCCTTGGATGGTCTATTGGCAGGTTTAATTGAATATTATAAAATATCATGACCTCATATAACATATTGTTATTTATTGTTACTCATAGTTAAGCATCTGAATTTAAGAGTAAACCGCTATGTTTATACAAAAAACTTTGATGTTTGTTTATTAATTTTTTATACAGATAACCATAAAGTGTGAAAAGGATATTTTTATATACATGTACATGATTATGTTTACATACACAAATCAGTGAGATTACAGACAGATGGTCACTGGGATTCTGATAGTAATGTTTAAGATCAATGTTTTCTCTCTAGTGTTTCACATCTGTAAATACACATAACCAGTTTATAGTAGTTGTGTGTGTGTGTTGAATCAAACCATTTTTATTATTAATCAGAAATTATTCATTGTTAAAGTTTTGTAATGATTTTTTATCTGTTTTTATAAATGTATGTTTATTCAATAATGTTATGTCTCCTCTAGAGTATTTTTAACATATTGCTTAATATTAAGCCTCATCTTTATGTACGGTACATATCAAATATAATGTGGATAAAATCAAATCTATGGATTAAGATTGTTATTTGAAACACAGTTTTTCTCACTTTTTGATCATTTGAAATACCCTTCCTTTGATAGTAATATATTTTGATACTAAGGATCCTCAATTTTTTGCCATAACATTGCCGTCCAAATTAGCAATTATCGGTACCAGGTATTTTATATTTTTACACTTTATTTTGTAAGTAAATTTAAATCTATGGATTACAATGACATTGATAACCCAGGTGTTCTTCAGTTCTTTTCTTTTTATTTCTACATGTGTTTGATGATAGCTGAATCCCTCAAATTGTGAGGTACAATAGTAAATTCTGTTATCTTTCATTGTATTGATCGATCAAAGAATCATTATTAACTATTCATCCTTTACAAGCTACTTTTTTTTTGATGTATTTTATATTAACAAATTATATTTATACACATAAACTGATTTGTAATAAAATTATGAAAATAAAGAAAATATGTAACTATAATACTGTTGCTCTCATTGTTATTCTTTTTTTTTTTAAATCTTGAGGTTGTTTTATCAGCTACATGATGTGAGAGTATGTACCAGAAGCCTGAGTGTTACTCTTTATAGCCACATGATGTCAGCCAGAGCAAACTAGTTTGTCCATAATGGTTCCTCATGCTGACTATTCTAACCAAGTTTGTCTATAGGATCCATGATAGTCCAATCAATGTTGAGTTGAAGATCAAATAATTAACCATTTTGATTTACCTTTGATCTTCGGAAGTTGCTGCAAAATCCCATTGTATTATTCAAATCAGTTGTTTCATAAAATCAAAAAGGTGAATTGTTTACAAATGGCTAACAACAGATAAAACAAGAGGCCCATGGGCCTTAACGGTCATCTGAGTTCGAATATATAATGAAACAAATAATGAAACAAATTAAAGACATATAAACACTAAATGCTGGGCCTTGAAGTTGGTTAGTGATTTATAATTTTGACTTTTTAGACTATGAAGAGTATTTGCTTCCATCAAACCTGTGCACTTAGAGGTATTTTTTGAAATTTTAATCATTTTGACCCTGCTTGGTCCTGCCCCTCTGGTCTCCCAGGGGGTCATTGAGGACGGATATGGATGTTAAAATGCTATATCTTAGGCTAATAATTCTAATCAAGTTTGACTAATTTCCTACGAAAATTGGGCAAATAATGTTCACAAATATGTTTTTCCTATATAAACTAAAGTAAACTTGACCCCTCCCCAGGGGGTAACGTGAGACCCCAAGGTCATATAATTCACAATTTTTATAAAACACCTTAAGACCTTTCCATCTATAATTATTTGATTCTACTATATCCAGAATTTTAGAAGATTTTTGAAGTTTTAGCCTATTTGACCCTTTTTTTGCCCCACCCCTCTGCCCCCAGATATGGATATTAAAATGCTATCTCAGGCTAATAATTATAACCAAGTTTGACTCGTTTACAAATGAAAATTGAGCAAAAAATGCTCGTTAAAGACCCCCTCCCCCAGGGGAAACAGGAGACCCCAGGGTCATATGATTTACAATTTTTATAAACAAATTTAAAACCTTTTCATCTATAAAGTGTATTTGTTTATACCATTTCCAGAATTTTAAAAGAATATTTTTGAAGTTTTAGCCTATTTGACCTTTTTTGGCCCCGCCCCTCTGCCCCCAGGGGGTCGGCCTGGACCAATATGGATATGATATTAAAATGCTATCTCAGGCTAATAATTCTAACCATGTTTGACTCGTTTCCAATGAAAATTGAGCAAAAAATGCTCATAAATGTGTTTTCCCTATATAAACTTTAGTAAACTTGACCCACTCCCCAGGGGGAAACATGAGACCCCAGGGTCATATAATTCACAAAGACCTTAAGACCTTTCTATTTATGAAAAGTATTTGATTCTACCATTTCCAGAATTTCAGAAGAAGATTTTTGAAGTTTTAGCCTATTTGACCCTTTTTTAGCCCCGACCCTCTGCCCCCAGGGGGTCGGCCAGGACCAATGTGGATATATTAAAATGCTATCTCAGGCTAATGATTCTAACCAAGTTTGACTCGTTTCCAATGAAAATTGAGCAAAACATGCTCATAAATGTGTTTTCCCTATACAAACTAAGTAAACTTGACCCCCCCCCAGGGGGAAACAGACCCCAGGGTCATATAATTCACAATTTTTGTAAAGGACCTTAAGACCTTTCTATCTATGAAGAGTATTTGATTCTACCACATCTGTGAGTAGAGAAGAAGGTTTTTGAAATTTTACTCAATTTTACCCCTTTTGGCCCCTCCCACAGCCCCCTTGGGGGTGGGGACCATATTATTCACAATTTTGATTGGTCTTATGCCTTAGAAGGTTTGTGCAAAATTTCATTGAAATTGCTTCAGCAGTTTTGGAGAAGAAGTCGAAAATGTAAATTGTTTACGGACATACTGTAACGTGTTTGAGTTCGTACCAGGTCTTTTCCTGGGTTGGGGTGTTAGCGGTAGCAAATATATACAAAGGAACCGCTGGTCTACCTTGACCAACACATAACAAATCCCTATGACATGTGAACAAAGAAAGAAACATGCACTGTGTACCTCACAGTTACTCAATGAACAACATACAGATAGAAAGAAATATGTACTAAGTGATCAAACAACAATAGCCTACTATACACTGTGCCAGCACTCTGTACCTATGCACCCTGTACTGCTGTGTACTCTGTATCTGTTAACCATGTACACATATGCACCCTGTACTCTGTGACGTGCACCTTGTACCCTTATACCCTGTACCCTGTGCCTGTGCACCCTGTACTGGTATGTATCATGTGCCTGTGCACCCTGTACTGGTATGTCCCCTGTGTCTGTGCACCCTGTACACTTACACACCCTGTACCCTGTACCTGTGCACCCTGTACTGGTATGTACCCTGTGTCTGTGCACCCTGTACACTTACACACCCTGTACCCAGTACCTGTGCACCCTGTACTGGTATGTACCCTGTGCCTATGCACCCTGTACTCCTTTACACCATGTACCCTGTGCCTGTGCACCCTGTACACTTATCCTCAGTACTCTTAGCACCTGGTATGCCTTGGGGGTATTACTGGATTTACCTTTGTTATTGCGTCAGCGCTATATATAGTAGTATCCACTTGAAAAGCTGGAGCAGGAATGATGCTGGGGAGCTGGGTTCTCCACTTTTATAGTCAGCATCAACCAATCAGATTTCAGCCAATCAGAATGCACCATTGCATTATACTCAAGCCAAGCTGATACTGTTGATCAACCGAACCAGTGCTGATATAAGTAGGTTATGGTCTTCAAATGAACCATTCAGCTATATATACAAAATAACTTAACTGTGGGCGACCTATTTCTGTCACATTACCCACGCCTCCGAGCAAATGCGTCCCGCATTTTTTTTCCATGGTAAAATATATAACTCAACAAAATAAAATCTGTTTCCAAGCTTTATCTCATGCATATGGTTACTTCACCAATACAATAAAAACAAACAAAGGTATCAAGTTTCTTTTCTCTTCTTTTTTTTTTCACTCAAAGAGCAATTACCATCACTTTATCCAATCTGTAAATTTGATCAGTTAGTCGACGTACTCGTCCCACTCGGTGATTGCCTCTGACACAATCTGCATTCCGTCCACAAACTTGGTGGTGGTAACCTTGTTGGTCCTTCTACGAGGCTGAGCAGTTGTCTGAGTACTGATGCTTCGTCGATCACCCTGGCTTTCCATACACTTATCCACAGTACCCCTGGTACCATCCTGTGTAGGTTCAGCGGGAGCGGACACCGATGCTACCGATCCCTTACTGCTACAAAATGTATCCTTTTCCCCTAACACAGCCGGACTGAGGAGAGAAATCAACGATTCCTTCGGCAAGAAACCGCCCCCTTCATTGGTTTTGCAGCGTTTAGGAGCCGACACAGGCATGGGACGCGTGGGCTTCGAGAAAGTCCTACCAATCTCAAGATCCCTTGACTCATGATCAGTTCCACTTACAGCACCCGTGAACTGCGGCAAGGAACCTGGATCCGTCCGGAGCCAATCACTATCATCTCCTGTGTCGTCCTTTGGCGAGGGACCGTGCCTCCGTGCCACATGTCGGTTTAACAGGATCTGTCTTGCGGTGGCGAAGTCACAGTGTGGGCACTCAAACTGCTTCTTCTCCCTGGTCTCTTTCCCGCACATTATCAGATGAGTTTCCCAAGCCTCCTGTGTTCCAAACCTTGCGAAGCACAGTGGACAGGCCATGCCAGGTTTCCTCTTTGTAACCTTGGTGTTTGGCATTCTCGCTGAAAGTATACGAAAGCGAAATTAGTTACATATTGATTTCCAGAATTATACATGGTTATGTACAGGTATTTAACAATCTTCTGCCACCTATCTACAGAACATAGTCAGAAAGCCACCCAGGTTTCCTAGTATTTCTCCCTGACCTAGTACACTCCTCGACAACTTCAAACCCCGGGCCCTTGTCTGGACACTCGATTTCATCAGTGTCACTCATGACCGACTTGTCATTATCACCTTCCCAAAACCCTTGTCCAACAGCTGTATCTTGACTACCTTGGACAGAACCTTGTCCAACAGCTGGTTCCCCTAGTCCCTGAGACTTACATCTCTTGAGTCTATCAACATGGACTACCAGGATCTTTCCCTCGCCACGGCGAACCTTGTAGGTGACCTCGGACAACTTTGAAACAATAGTGTATGGTCCTTTCCAAAAGCTCATGAGCTTTGGAGATTTACCCACTTTCCTCATAGGAAAATACACATACACCATGTCACCCTGTTCAAACTTATCCCACTGAAGTTTTGAGTCATGGTACCGCTTTTGCCTCTGTACGGACTGTTTCGTGAAAGCACGCGTTTGTCTATGTGCCTCTTCCAACCTTTCACGTAATTGCCAAGCCCACTCACTCCGAAGAACATCCCTGGCTTCCTCTGGCAACTCGTAGATCAGACTTAAGGGTGTGGATACTTCCCTCCCAAACATTAACATGTTTGGAGAGAACCCTGTGGTTTCGTGTATAGCAGAGCGATATGCCATCAGTACATATGGCAAATGGCTGTCCCAATCTTTTTGATGATCTTGGACATATGCACTCAACATCTGCTGCAGTGTTTGGTTAAATCGCTCAACCATCCCGTCTGATTTTGGATGAAACGCTGTGGTGCGGGTTTTCCTAGTACCGAGTAACTTGCACATTTCTTGAAAGAGGGTACTCTCATATTGCCTACCCTGGTCGGAATGTAAGGTGTCAGGTACACCGAATCTGGCAATAAACTCTTCGACTATCAATGTCGCCACGGTAGCTGATTCCATGTTATGCATAGGGTATGCCTCGGTCCACTTTGAGAAGTAGTCAGCTACAACGAGGATATATCTGTTACCCTTTCCTGTTTCTGGCAATGGGCCCATAATGTCGGTTGCTATCCTCTCCATCGGATATCCGGTCTCCTCAGTTTGCATAGGAGCCTGTCTCTTTGTCCTTTCCTTGCGACAAGCGCACTTCTGACACCCAGAGACATACTGGCGAACATCTTGCTGCAACCCAGTCCAGTAAAAGTTTTGGCGTATCCGACCTAGTGTCTTGGTTACTCCCAAATGACCAGAGGTTTTACTGTCGTGGCAATCCTCTACGATATTCCTCCGGCTAGACATTGGTACCACCACTTGATAAGAGGAATCTTTTTTTTCCTTCCAGACTCTGCACAAAACACCGTTTTTGATAGTTAGTATATCCCATTGTGCCCACAAAGACCTGAGTACCCGGCTTTGTCCCTTGACCTTAACAAAGCTTGGGCGCTTCCCTTCCTTAATCCATGTTTTTATTAACATGATGTCAGGGTCTTTGTCCTGCAGATCTCCCAGAGTCTCTTCCTGTTTAACATGGTTTGACCCATTAGCATTCACGGTGTTTACCTTGTCCAATATTTTCGGCTGGTAGCCACATTGTCTGCAGGGAATCCGGCTCAATGCATCAGCATTTGCATGTTGTTTACCAGGGCGATGGCGAATCTCTATGTCCTGTGAACTTATCACCTGTATCCACCTTGCGACCTGTCCTTCAGGGTTTTTAGTTTCCAATAACCACCTGAGTGCACTGTGATCTGTCCGAACAACACATTTGTGTTTGTACAGGTAATGTCTGAAGTATTTCAGAAAGACTACGACGGCTAACAGCTCTTTGCGTGTCACGCAGTACTTCCGTTCTGCCTTGGTAAGCGTCCTGCTTGCGTAGGCAATGACTTTTTCCTTGCCATCTATGGTCTGTGACAATACAGCTCCGATCCCAAACTGACTGGCATCTGTGTCCAAAATAAATGGCATTGCAAAGTTTGGGTGTGCCAGGATTGGTGCCGTAGCAAGTCGTTCCTTTAAGCTGTCAAATGCCATTTGACAGTCTTCTGTCCACACGAAGTCGGTTCCTTTCTCCGTGAGATGTATCAGAGGTCTTGCTATCACTGAAAACCTTTCAATGAACCGCCTGTAATAGCTACACAGGCCTAAAAATGACCTGACCTCGGTGACGTCCACTGGAATAGGCCATTCCTTGACCGACCTTACCTTGTCCGGGTCAGTAGACACCCCGTCACCTGATATCACATATCCAAGGAAATGTACACTATGTTGGAATAGATGACACTTCTTTGCCTTTAATTTTAGTCCCGCCTTTTGTATTCTCGCGAATACCCTGTCCATGTTCTCCAAAGCCTCTTCAAATGTTCTCCCAAAGATCACCACATCATCAATATACACCAGGCAAATGTCCCAGGCCAATCCAGATAGAACCGTGTCCATCAGTCTTTCAAACGTAGCTGGACTGTTGCATAAACCGAAGGGCATAACGTTGAATTCGTAAAGTCCTTTGCGTGTTGCAAATGCCGTTTTCGGTTTGTCCGCCTGCTCCATCTCCACTTGCCAAAAGCCTGAGAACAGGTCAATGGTTGAGAACCATTTACTGCCAGACAACCGATCTAGCGTGTCATCCACCCTTGGTAAAGGGTATGCGTCTTTGACTGTTAACTTGTTAAGCAACCTGTAATCCACGCAGAACCTCATGGTACCATCACTTTTCTCCACCAGGACAACTCCTGATGACCAGGGACTGGTTGAAGGTGAAATTACACCTCTCTCCAACATGCTATCAACCTCCCTGTCTACTTCCTCCGCAGCATGGTGTGGGAGACGACGCGGTGGTTGTTTGACTGGTTTCCTATCCTGCGTGTCAATGGTATGTTTGATTATATTTGTCCGACCAAGGTCCTTGTCTGAGCTTGCAAATAAAGAGGAATATTTCAGTAAAAGAGCTCTAGCTTGTTCCTTCTCCGATTCTTTGAGATTCTCCGAGGTCCTTTTGTACAAATCTTCCAGGTGCTTAGGTAACTCATTGCATTGCTTCCCTGTTCCCTTGTCAACAGTATCCAACACTTTCGCAATAGGGCTAAGTGTTGCCACAAATGAATGTTTGTATATTCGTTGGGTATCCGTTGTAGGGTTAAGTAGCCTTATGGGAACAGTAGAACCGGACCTGACCAGAGTTCTTGCAACAATACCCCGTCCTGAAGCTAAGAATTTGTCGCTGGACTCTATCATGCATTCCTGTTCAGGTAACAGTTCGACAGTTTGATAATGGACCTTGCCTTCACATATTATTTCAGACCTTGGGGGTAGACTCACTGTGTCACTCATACACACCCTTAAGCATCCTAGTGACCCTTCAAGCTGTAGTGACTTTTCTTGGCCTACAATGGTCAACTTTTGTTTGGCTACATCCACTACACTTCCGCTATCTTTCAGGAAGTCCAATCCAAGAATCCCTTGTATTGAAATATCTACGACTACAACTGTGCATGCCGCGTGATACTCGTCTATTTTGAAAGTAAACTTTCCTTTCCCTTTGACGTTTAACCTTTCTCCATTTGCTGCTACTATCTTCTGATACACAGGTTCCAATGTTACCTGTTGCTCACTGGAGATAGACTTGTAAAAGTCTTCAGACATGAGACTTACTGTAGCTCCTGTGTCCACCAGCATTTTTGCACTTAGTCCATTAACACTAACGTCCACAAATAAACCACTTTCGCTGATTACTGGTTTGTCTTCAGATACACCCTGTGCATGAAGTACTGTAGGAGTATTCTTACTATGTGCATTGTTACTTTCTCCCGTTGTAGACTGTTCGCCTTTTGCCACGGGTAAAGGAGACTTTTTATTTTCCTTGCAGTCTCTCTTAAAATGTCCTGTTTTGCCACATTTGTAGCATCTTGATCCCTCACGTGGATCGCGTTTTGACCAGGTGTTCTTCTTATTACCTGTATTACCACCTGTCCTTGTCTTGGATTCTCGCAGCTCTTTTATCTCCTTCTCCATGTTGGAGATTGACTCTTTAACTGAGGACATGAATATCTCCAGTTCACCTGGTAAATCCTTTTCTGCATAGCTCTCAGAACATTGTGCCTGCCGTACATATCCTTTACTACTACTTCGGCGTTCTTTGTCAGCTCTGGTAAAAGCTTCTATTTCCACAGCGAGTGCCACAGCTTCGTTAAGTGTCTTTGGTCGGGACTGCTGGACCCTTAACCTCATATCAAAGTCAATGAGGGCATCGACGAAGTGATCCCTAGAAATCATTTCCGCTATGTCCCTTGTTGCCGTGGGGTATGCTAAATGTGTTAAGCGTTTTATCCCTTCACCTAACTCCGGTAATGTTTCCGAGGTCTTCAGTCTCCGTTCCCTCAGCATAGAGCGATACAGTTCTGTTTGGTTATATGGCGCAAAACGTGATTCCAGTGCCTCTGTGAGTTTTGCATAACTGTGTTTATCACCACTTTGCAGATTCCCCAGTACTGTTTGTGCCTGGCTTCTAAGGGACGCAGCCAAATACAGACCCTTCTGCATGTCGTTCCATGAATTAATCTGTGCACAAGCCTCGAAATGTGCCTTATAGTCAATCCATGATCCAGTACCATCAAACGTTGCTGGCTTGATATGCGACTTGCTTTGTGTAAATCCATCAGTCCTTGTTTGACCTATGTTATTATCCTGCGTATGCCGTGTGTTTGCATCCATGGCATGATCACCACGTCCATCTCGTTGTCGAGATCGTCCAAGTGCATAGGCACTGTGTACTGATGTACCCTTGTACATATCCCCAATATCCGCCATACGACTGAGTCTCGGCATCTCGCCATGAACACTTCCCCCAGGACTAGAGTATAACACCGCATTGTCCTCTTGTGTTCCATAAGTCTTCCGGTTAACCGACCCTCGAAATGGTATGTCGATATGTGGCGTACTGCTACTGATAGGACCTAAGTTCGTCCTCATGGTTGATACACCCGAGTCCCTTACCGTAACCTCGTCATCAACCTTCCTATTCGTAGACAATTCATGGCTGAGTTGCGCCACCTCCTCTTCTAGCCTACTAATTTCCTGAGTCATATCCATATTAAAGCAATGAAATACTAATTACCAAAAGAAACAACTGGATATCACACAAATATCACAAATAACAGCTATCTGTATACTAGGTATCAAAATACCTGTTCAACAATTTGAATCTAACATAAAACACAGATGTATAAACAACCCCAATCCGACCGCTTGCCACCAGAAATTGTGTAACGTGTTTGAGTTCGTACCAGGTCTTTTCCTGGGTTGGGGTGTTGGCGGTAGCAAATATATACAAAGGAACCGCTGGTCTACCTTGACCAACACATAACAAATCCCTATGACATGTGAACAAAGAAAGAAACATGCACTGTGTACCTCACAGTTACTCAATGAACAACATACAGATAGAAAGAAATATGTACTAAGTGATCAAACAACAATAGCCTACTATACACTGTGCCAGCACTCTGTACCTATGCACCCTGTACTGCTGTGTACTCTGTATCTGTTAACCATGTACACCTATGCACCCTGTACTCTGTGACGTGCACCTTGTACCCTTATACCCTGTACCCTGTGCCTGTGCACCCTGTACTGGTATGTATCATGTGCCTGTGCACCCTGTACTGGTATGTCCCCTGTGTCTGTGCACCCTGTACACTTACACACCCTGTACCCTGTACCTGTGCACCCTGTACTGGTATGTACCCTGTGTCTGTGCACCCTGTACACTTACACACCCTGTACCCAGTACCTGTGCACCCTGTACTGGTATGTACCCTGTGCCTATGCACCCTGTACTCCTTTACACCATGTACCCTGTGCCTGTGCACCCTGTACACTTATCCTCAGTACTCTTAGCACCTGGTATGCCTTGGGGGTATTACTGGATTTACCTTTGTTATTGCGTCAGCGCTATATATAGTAGTATCCACTTGAAAAGCTGGAGCAGGAATGATGCTGGGGAGCTGGGTTCTCCACTTTTATAGTCAGCATCAACCAATCAGATTTCAGCCAATCAGAATGCACCATTGCATTATACTCAAGCCAAGCTGATACTGTTGATCAACCGAACCAGTGCTGATATAAGTAGGTTATGGTCTTCAAATGAACCATTCAGCTATATATACAAAATAACTTAACTGTGGGCGACCTATTTCTGTCACAATACGATGGACGACAGACGACGACGGACAAAAGGCGACTAGAATAGGTCACTTGAGACTTCTTCAGGTGACCTAACAAGGGGCCAAAAGGGCCTGTATCTCTCACCTGGTTTTTTTAGTAATACATTGTAATAACAAAGACCCCATCCCTCAGGCCCCCGGGGGGTCAGCTCCATCATTTGTACAATTTTGAATCTCAGACCTATAAGAATACTACCATATGCATCATGAGTGCTATCCCATTCTTAGTTTCAGATAAGAAGTCGTTTACATGGAAATAGCCAAATTGACCCCTTTTGGTCCCACCCCTGTTGCTATATATCCAATGCTTAGTTTCAGAGTAGAAGTCGTTCATATAGAAATGGCCAAATTGACCCCTTTTCACCCGCCCCTCAGGCCCCCTGGGGGGTTCAGCCCTATGATTTGTACAATTTTTAATCCCCACCCTATATCGATGCTACCATTGCATTATGAGTGCTGTCCCATGCTTAGTTTCAGAAAAGTAGTCGTTTATATGGAAATAGCCAAATTGACCCCGCCCCCTCAGGGGTTTGTCCCATCATTTGTACAATTTTGAATCCCCACCCTTTAAGGATGCTACCATTGCTAATGGGTGCTATTCCATGCTTAGTTCCAGAGAAGAAGTTGTTTCTATAAAAATAGCCAAATTGACCCCTTTTGGTCCCACCCCTAAGCCAGATCATTCGTACTGTTTTCAGTCAGTACTCCATAGGGATGGTACCAGTCAAATTTTGTTAAATTCAGACCAGCGGTTATGGAGAAGTAAATTGTTGACGAACAGACAGACACCTGACTCCGCAGTATCACATAAGATCACCTTGATCCTTCGGACCAGGTGACCTGATAACACTTAGTCAGGACCATTTTTGTGTTATTTTAGGCAAGGTTCAGCCCCTAAAACTTGGCATGTTATTAAATGAACCTGACATAACAAAATTAACAAAACAAACCAAAACCTTAAATTCTCTGTTCAATGAATTCAATACTTGTTTACCATATTCAACCCTAAAAGCACCCACCTTCCCTTTTTGAGGCTCAATCTCATGAAAATTGCATATCATCTTTTCCATAATTTAAGATGAACCATTGTTCTTTAGTAGAATACTTCCACAAATTGATTTATAGATTTTTAAAATCACTTTTGTGAAAGATTATTCCTATTAAGCCGTCAATCATTTATCTTCAATTTTATGCACCATGGGTCGAATATGGTTCACAACACCTATATAAGACATGGGTACATCAAGGTGATTTGTATTATAAAGCATTAAAGCATGGATAAAAGAATAAACAATTTGTTTGATTCAGCAACATAAAGCCTTTTTATTTCATTCAAACAAAAGCAAATTTAATCAAATCTCCCAACAAGTCACTTTTAGATTAAGTGGTCATGAGTTATATCTCTTTGACAATACCTACAGAACACCGAAATTCTACAGAACTGAAAGTTACCTTGTATTTACCTGTAGAAACATGACTATTTACCTGTAGAACCATGACTATTTACCTGTAGAACCATGACTATTAACCTATAGAACCATGACTATTTACCTGTAGAACCATGACTATTTACCTGTAGAACCATGACTATTTACCTGTAGAACCATGACTATATACCTATAGAACCATGACTATTTACCTGTAGAACCATGACTATTTACCTGAACCATGACTATTTACCTGTAGAACCATGACTATTTACCTGTAGAACCATGCAGTCGTCCCTGGTTCCCGAGTCTGGACAATCAGTACTGTGTGTCACAGCAGTAGGGGGAACAAGTCACACATTGATAAACTAATACACAAAATACCATGCGTAATTACTCTTGTTTCTAAATGATTTTGTTTTGTTATGTTTTCACATAAACTTCAAATATCCAGAGAGCTTATGAACCAACAATGGTCTAACCTATCACAGAAATATATCTCTTTTTACATTACATAAATGTAGGGCTGAATTTCATGTTTGTGACCCCCTTTTGAGGAAACATTTTCCCACATTTTTACAAGAGTAGCTGAACTTTACCAGTGCTTTGTTCAGTAGTATTATAAATACTGCACAACCTGTTCATTCTGAGCTGCCTACCAACTAATTCTGAGTTTGTATACAAGGTTTTAGCTGCGATAAACATAGCCTTACCAAGTGAACATTACAATTACAAAATGTATTACAGTTATTTAACAGCATGAAGCAGTACAATTTCACAATTACTTCTGTATGATCCATATATTGAAAGCTTCAATGGCATTATGACCATGAGAATCATCTGTCTTTACTTTAATATAACATCAAACAAAGCAAACTAAATATCAATTCAGACAAAATTACAATATTTCCCCTACAAAGAATGTAGGAGATTCAGTCTTAGATTCTACAATATTTTCACTTCAATGAACATGGAAGATCATCCACACTCTTTTCAGATTGTACATTTTGTACAAATGTCTTGACTGTAACATGTAAGTAGAAGATTTAGTAACAATTTTGAACTTCCTGACCAGTTTTCCATTTTTCTCATTCTATGGTTCATTTCATCTTTGTTATTCTGTGGTTCTGTATCTTGAAATACTGACGGATGATGAACAAACACAGCTCACGTAATAAATAAATGGTCAACTGAATTCTATTTTCACGACTTTTTCTCTGTACTAGACTGTGCATTGTCTGAAGAATTAAACAGTCCCGAGAACCAGTTCATAATTGTGAATCCCTGTCTCATAAAAAACACATGTGTTCTGTCCTTAAATGCACCGAATGAGTCGTACGCTGGTCTAACATCCAGAATGGAGAACCGAAAATTTTTGTCCACCTCACCGCCATCGTAATAGTCAATAATGTAGCGAACATCCTTCCCACACCTATCCACTATCCAGTCGTGTCTGTCAAATGGCAACTCATAACTGTAGAAAATAGAAAAGATACTTTATATCATCTAGACTGTTAATCTTGTTTTGTTAACAGGGGTTTTCCTTCTATTAAAATGAAATATTTGGAGTACATTTTTATAATTATATAATCCTGTATAGCAAACCTTAAATGTTCAGGTACATTTAAAACTTTGAAATATTTGTCATTTCAAAATGCTACATAAATATTCTGACTCAATTTATTCATGAATTGATGAACCTGATGATGTATTATGATGTCAAATATCAAAGCTTGTTACCAAAAACACAGCTTCATTTACATACAGTCAAACCTGTCTTAGTGACCACCTCAGTATAAAGATCACCTGCTTAATAAGACCACTTTCTTAGTGTCCCAAATGATCAACTTCAAATCAATTTATTCTATGTATGAAGACCGCTTGGCTATAAACACCATTTTTCCTCAGTCCATTGGGTGGTCTTTATAGACAGGTTTGAATGTATGTATTTTTAACATTGGAAGAAATTTCTTTTAGAGAATTCCAATACAAAAATTGTTAAAGCTATTTTACTACCATTTCAATGGTCAACAGATGTTTTTGTACTGTGCCACTATTATTTATAACAGAGGATCTTACATGAGTGACTATGTGATATGAAATTTATTAAACAAATTCAATAATTTAATATGCCTTGAGCCTTTAGGCAAGTGGCATATCAGATTATTTAACAAATTTGATAAATTTCATATCATATAATCACGAGTGTAAGATTCTATTTATCACATAATTTTAAATAATAGAAATATAAGTAAAACTTAAGCTTTCGTCTCTATATGAACACTAGAAATCCGGTTCGGATGTGACATTTCCGTCTACTGAGACAATCATGCGACGTCATATATATTTATGACAAGGCCGTATAACATGGCTGGTCAGGCTAGTTATGTGATAAAAATACTTTTTTCTCACAACCCTCAATAAGTGAACATTATTATGTAATACTTTGTTCCTCTGACTTAATCAAATATATGTATTAATTTTGATTAAGCTAATCCTTACCCCATCCAACTCCTAATTTTGGCTCTAGGAGAATATTCTGTAGCTTTGCCTCCAAATTTCTTCAATGCTGGTTTAGAGCACTCTCTGTACAGAAAAGAAAATTTAAGTTAAACATATATCACAAATTGTAAATATCATTAACATCATCAAACACATTGTGTGACTTTTTCCAGATGCTTGATGTTACTTGCATGTTTTATTCAAAATATTTTACTAGGTATTAAAACCCCTTGCTGAAAATCATTTACCATTATTTCAGCATCATAGTAAGCAATATAAGTAAATATCAGAATCGGACAAGGCAGTACACTCTGAGAGCTGTGATTGTCAGGATTTTACCTCTTATTGTTGTAAATCATTCTGATCAAATACACGACACGCCTGTATTCATCCCAGAGCTGAAACATTATTTCAGACTTAGGATCACCCAATGTTAATCACACCTGGGTCTGCTGCACAGTTTGTTAGGTAAATATGGTTACCGGTAATTTACAATTACAAATTACATTGATGAGATTTTACCTAGCGTGTAGAGCCTCCCACTTGAGGACCTCCTGCCAGCCCTGTTCGTTGTTAGCATTGTGAATTTTGATGATGTCGGTCATGTCCTTGGCTCCTATGTCGTCTTCTTTCCATCTCCATCCTATAACATAGGTAATTATTGTCAGACTTTTATACAATTTAATTTTTATTTGTCTTCATACTAAATCTTGCTTTCTGCATTATAAAAACAAAATTCTGAGAAAGGTTGCGAAACCCAGACGTTATCATAACGTCACAATATATTAGAGACCTTGTCATTGGAATTGTACAGTTAAACATACCTCATTTTATCAAATAGTTTACAAAATTAATCATATCAAGCATTGATGTCACTTTTTGTAAAAAAAAAATCATTTGGTTTTGCAAAAACATTGGTTTGCAAACTGTGTTAATGCGCCTCGCAGATTCTCACAAAATTTGAAAAAACAGTGATATCAATGCTTACAATGTAAATGGAAACCCTGGGTATCACAAAAATTTCAATAACTAACATAGTCGAGCATTTATTGTGTAACAACTGGTTGAATAAGTGGACCAAGGGACATAACTCAAAGGAAAATTAATGTCAATCTCTGTACTTGTAATTAGATAGGTGGAGATTGTCCCCTCATATTTGTCCCCCATCCTTCCACCTTTCCCTTTTTTTGCCATCTTTATTCCTAAAATATCTTTAAAAATATTATCTTGTCTATATAAATTGTATTTTGAATTTGTGAGTAAATCATGTTTCATAAACAAAATAGAAATTGATGTATAGGGAGTATATTGAATATATATATTTTTTGTTGTTGATATGTTTACAAGGTAATGACCAGTAAGGATAGTGCTGATTAAACACAAACCTTTCCTCAACATTGCATTCCAAAACATCTGTTCTGATGGGTAAACCCAGTTCTCATTGCCACCTGCTTTAGGAATGCTAGAAGTGATTCTATCCTTGTCCAAGGGAAAAGGTTGATCTGGTGCTGGACGCTGGTTGGGGGGTGGCATCTGTCAAAACAATACAATGGACAAGTTATGTCATGCATTTTTATGTTATAACATTGATTTAATACCCAGTCATTTTCAATTTCGAAATCACTGACATAGATAAAAACAAACTGCACAGAAAAATTTGAACTTTTACCTAAGATTGCCAGATTAGTAGGTAGATTTATATTGAATATTTACTGTTATGAAGGAAAATGTTTGATCAAGATTTACAATATTTTCAGGTTTTCATCATCCTGTTAACAAGTTCAATATGTTATTTATTTAGTAACTGATGACTTTGTTTATTCTTTTATGCAATGTACAACAAATTTCAAAAATATATATTTATTAAATCTTTATTGTTACATTATAGAAGTTGAAAAAAAGAAGAATTAATATGGAGAAACTTTTCTTTATTTACCATATTCGATGGATCAATGTCATCAGATGTGTTTGTCTGTCCCTCACCACCTCCCTGATGCATTGGACATTCACTTGGATAACTCTTTGGGGCGTCGACTTTACTTTTAGCATCTCCGGCACCCTTGTTATGCATTGGACATTCACTGGGGTAACTCTTAGGGGTGTCAATTTTATCATCACCCTTGGAAATAATATTAGAATTCACATCTTTTTCTCCAGCACTCTTACTGTGCATGGGACATTCTGCAGGTGGGGATACAGCATTGTTTGGTTCCTTTGGTGAAACAGGGGTAGAGCTGCTCCCTCCCATTGTGGACAGCTATCAGGTGACCAGTTAAAATTCCAACCCAGTACCCTTAAAGAAAATAAAAATAATAGGTCATAATTAACAGCTGAAAATAATTTCATAAAAGAGTGGAGAAATAGTCGATTGGAGGGAAATAAAACTATGCACAAAATTAACATTTGCTTACATAATTTACCAATGATCACTCTATATAAATCATACTGTAATTATGAAACTTAATTGCATAAGCCAGACTGAAAATTTGAAGATCTAGGCCTAATATAAATAATAAGAAAAATAAGATACAGAAACACTTCTTTTCTGGAATCATTGTAATATAATATCTTAATTTTAACAATCAATGTATATACGACGTTGAGTTGGAGAGACTTTATTCAAGTAACCGCAACCCATTTATTTATATAACTATTGTAGAGTTGTACAGCAACGAGTCCCTGTGATCACAGGAGTTTGACGTTCTGTCAATAATATATAGTATACATATATAAAAAAATTATATAGTATATAGGGGTATTTTTATATATGTATACTATATATTATTGACAGAACGTCAAACTCCTTTGCTGTGATTTATTTTTTACGTACGTACTTTTAGATTTTAGCTATTAGGACATATTTTTTAATCGCTGATGTTAACTAGATATAATCTATCACTTGATTAAAAACCGCTTTTAACGCATCCATAGGCCTACATCAATGAAGATCATTCAAAAATACTTTAATTCAGTCTTCTGCAAGTCTCAGACTCTTGTGTAATCAAACTGACAAGCACAGTCGCGAGCCGGTGACTGCACGTTTACTGAAAAAGTGCTATTATTCGTTCATGTGTAAATGTCTAAAAAAGCAGTGGACATAATAATCACTTACCTGACAATTTTTTCCTGTAAAATTACCTATGAGCGAACCATGATCAGTGATGATCCTTCAGTTGACTTTGGGTTTCACAACGTGTTATTTCAAACTTCCGTTACTGTAAAAATATGCGCGTGAATGATGCGCATAATTTTGGCTCCACTTCCGGAAATGCTTGGCGCTAAAATTGAAGATGGGAAAGTCAAAGACACTGAAAAAATCTATGGAAAACGATCAGAAAGAAAATGGAACACAGATTTCCAGGTATAAAAAGTTTCAGAATAACTCATTATTTAGTTCCAGTGAAAAAGATGTTCTTGATTTGACTTGATTTGTGAACTTCGATGTTTTTCTTTCTCGCCAGTGATGCAGCTCAGTCTGTACTCTGTCATCAAACAAAACTTCTTGATTTCTAGCTGACGCTGCATTCACTGGATCTAAACAACAAAGAATCATCTACACATGTGTATAATTCCAAAATTATGTATATAACTTCATAACTTCAAAATTTTTCAACATATATCTAAATGTGTTTGTTAAAATGTTGTTTACAAAGATCTAGAGACGTTGTTGCATTTTTCAGCTGTTTTTGTAAAAAAAAAAAAAAAAATGCACAGATCTATTAATTAGAAAGTTCCTATTAGCTATGTATGGCCTTGCTGAAGTAAACAATTATATTTGGGTAAATAATTAAATAAATTCAGTGTTCCAGATAGAGGGAGTAAAGAAGTAAAACATTCCCAAAACATAATTGAACTTTCAAGGAAAAACCTTACTCTCAATCACAGGTGGTAGGCTAGTAGTAGTTCCTGTGACTCAGAAATATAATGAAAAGACTATAGCATAATCTAGAGCCATGAATGAAAAAAATCGAAGAAGATAAGTGGCCAGAAGATAATCTTTAACAAGCAACAGTATAATTTCGAGAAAAGTTGGTCACCTTGTTAGTATTTAGGACATTTTAATTGGCCAAACTTTCAAATATTTTATTAGCCTACCACCTGTGCTCTCAATGATGGAAACAATTGTATTCATAATATTAAGGGAGTATCTTAAAGCTTCCAATGTCCGAAACTAGGGAGCAGATCATCTTCTTTTTTTTCTTCTTTGTTAACACACATCGCCGTCAATAATGACGATTATGTTGTGGTGGATCTATAGGGGTGCAAGGATCATTTTCAGGGTATATTGGGGAAAAGAATCGGACAAGAATTGGGAATTTTTAATCGCGAAAAGAGCGGTTTGGGGGAAAGTTACTGAACATGGTGTAATAGGTAATTAAATATTGTATAACTGTTTTATTTGATGTTACATGCTGTTTTTACATGGACTTGTATTGCATCAACAAAACAATCTTTTATCAGGACAGTTTTTTATTTTTATTATTCAAGGAGAAAAATCACTGGGATGTGAAGGGAATTAGTTTTTTTTTTTTTTTTTAGTAGATCTATAAGATAAAAGATGTGTGCAAAACTAATGCATGAGGGCTTCAAGGGCTAAGTGTGGTGCATTGCTACAGGGAGGCAATTCCATTTCCAACTCTATTGAAAGATGATGTTTACAACAACGTCAAAATTAAACAGACTTTTTTATAGAAACAGTCCCAAAATCTTTATTATCATGTACATTTGTACAATTTTGAAATGTTTACTGCTATAATACAACTTCAAATATTTCACTGTGAGCCCCTATTTGATAGTCTTTGTATTTAATTTGTTTGTATTTCTCATGAAAGAACAGGAGTAACATATTCCCTTTATAAAAAACTACAGTATCTGGAGAACTGGGTATGTAACTAAATGAAAAAGTAGCTCAGAACAGGGACTTAGATAGCACGATAGCTAAATTTGTATATATAGACAGATACTCAATGTTCTTGATGAAGAAATAAGGATCATGTTGTCCCCCTAGGTTTTCTTAAATAAAGAATTTTAAGATTGTGTCAGTATCTGTCAGTATCCAAGGAAAGAAACAACAAAATCAATGAACATAGCCTTAAAAAAATCTTAAGTTGTGGAAGTCTAATAACTTTCAACTGTACTGTATGGCATCATGATGCATTCTTCTGCTGATATCTTAGATATTATATATACATGTGTTTTTGACTTGTAGAAAGAGGAAGGCATCGGGTCAGCTTCAGCAGCCAAAGACAAAGATTATGTGGACCATCAACGATACAGAAACAAAACGTCTGTACAAAGAACTTGGTGTAGGAGCTTTGTCGTCTGAGAGCAGTAGCAGCAGTGACACTGACAGTTTAACAGAATTGACTCCCACAGTAGTCAACACAAACACAGTACAAGTTCCCCCAGGGGTAAGTGCTAGAACTGTAATGCATGAATTTCTATTTCTCGTACTTTTGAAAATTTTAAATCTATAATATTACAGAGTTCCTGTGACCTTAATCTCACTGAAATAGACAATCATTATATATTATTACAGTCCAACATAGAACAATTTATGGTAATATTTCCTGAACAACAATTTATTGTATTTTTTTGTGTGTTTTCATTTTCAGAATGTGCCCCTGAATGATTTTCAATATTTTATCAGTTTTGGGAAAATAATCTCATAAAGGAAAAATATTAATAGATTTGATGTTCTGATTTGTTTTGACATATGAGGGTTTTAAGGAAAGAGAGCAAGCTCTAATATTTAAATATATTTCCATATCATGTTTCTGTGTATTTTTGTAGGCTCCAAAGATCCTACAGCCCAGCCAGTGTCTGAACACGTCTATAGGGTCGGACAGACGCAGCAGTCTCTCTCTATTTGTCTCCTCACCAGTCAACTACACACGCCAGAAAAGCAAATGTGATATAAGCTTATGTGATACCGAAGGACCTGGTAGGTTTGACTGTTTAATTCCAACCATTTCCTTGACCCTAAATTTTCCCAAAATCAAAGTTTCTTGAAAACTATACAAAAATGTTGCATGAACTTAGTTAGTTAAAGCTTTAAATATTTGTGAATTGGCTTCAAAAAAGTATATAAATTACACCGGAAATAAAAAATCTTAATTGTTATTTTTTATTTCATATTTCATAATTTTCCCAAATCTTAGTTTTGGCGCTCCATTTTCCCAAATTCAATGCCACAGGCCCCATTCCCAAAGCAGTGAGAAAAAGCCCTGAATCATGTCTATATAGTTTATCACCTGTATTTGATGAATTCAATTAATTCTTTAATGAATTAAATTAATTTTGAATATTTCTAACCAAGAAATAGATATATATGTAAGTTCCTTTATATGTGTTGTTCTTTCTTCCAGATTATTTCAGCGAACTCTCAGATGAAATCATCCTTACTGTTTTCCGTTGGTTGCCAAAATTTACACTTGCAAAATGTTCCAGAGTTTGTCATAGATGGAATCGCCTGGTGTAAGTACCACAATAAATATGTCATTTCTAAAATGTAATATTTAAGAGAACAGCAGAAAATGTGACGGGGAAAGTTTGCACATGTACTATCTAGATGTATGAATGTAGTTTTTCTTACTGATATGACAATCCTATATAATGCACGCTATGTTAAACAGTAAAAGTAGATCAGTAGATAAATATTGAAGACCCCCTGGCTTGTAGTAGAAGATCTAAGAGCCCAAAAATAATCACTTTGTCTGGTTTTTTCACAATTGCAATTGGTTTCTGTATCAAATTCACCCATGAATTCCTTAGATCTGTGTAAGTTTGCCTCTGAAGCCCTGAGGTCAATGTAAGTTTACGTTCATAGTTCTTATAATATAAAGTTCACCTCTGAATATTTGAAGTTAATACTATCTACCTTTGAACCGATTCAGGTCTGATGATTGTCTGTGGAAAAGAATTGACCTGGCTAACAAGACCATTGGCAAAGGAACCCTTAGTCAGATCCTGGACAGGGGTGTACAAATACTTCGTCTGACAAAGTCTGAGGTAAGTGTAATCTAAGTTACAAATAAGCTACTGGAATCTTTTCAACTGAATTACTATAGTACAATTACACAATGCCTATTGTGATGTACCTTGTAACATTTCAATGCTGTCTAGTATTTCATAGACATACTCATTTATTACATAAAAGTTACCTGGTACAGATGTTCACTGTTTACAATATTCTGTTTATCACAAAACTAGTGATACCAATTTAAGACAAAATGTCAAAATTTGTCTATTAGTCGATGATTCTAGTGACAGTATAGCAAGATTTATGTAATTTAGTCTGTTTACAGTTGAAAGGAAAATGCATTCGTGAATATTCTTTGTTTTAGGTGGAAGGACCTCTTTTTTCTGGATTCTCAAGCATAATCAAGTCTACACGGTAAAATACAAATAGGGTGCAAATGAGACTCCTGTTTACAAGGGTGCAAATGAGACTCCTGTTTACAAGGGTGCAAATGAGACTCCTGTTTACAAGGGTGCAAATGAGACTCCTGTTTACATTTCTTTAAAGCTTTATTGCTAATAAGGAACATATTTTAATAGAAAAATCCACACCATCATCAAATGACTGCAAAACTGTGGATGATAGTGTTTTGAATCATTTAACATTATCAAATGGTCTGATAAATTATCTTATAGGATTTTATAAAGACATTTCAGGAAACATTGGTCTGATAAATTATCTTATAGGATTTTATAAAGACATTTCAGGAAACATTGGTCTGATAAATTATCTTATAGGATTTTATAAAGACATTTCAGGAAACATTGGTCTGATAAATTATCTTATAGGATTTTATAAAGACATTTCAGGAAACAATGGTCTGATAAATTATCTTATAGGATTTTATAAAGACATTTCAGGAAACATTGGTCTGATAAATTATCTTATAGGATTTTATAAAGACATTTCAGGAAACATTGGTCTGATAAATTATCTTATAGGATTTTATAAAGACATTTCAGGAAACAATGGTCTGATAAATTATCTTATAGGATTTTATAAAGACATTTCAGGAAACAATGGTCTGATAAATTATCTTATAGGATTTTATAAAGACATTTCAGGAAACATTGGTCTGATAAATTGTCTTATAGGATTTTATAAAGACATTTCAGGAAACATTAAAGGACTTTATGGTCTGTGGCCTAAATCTATCAAATTTAAATGTTTAAATCTCAAATATCGAGTACATCCCTGATACAGTACCTGTATGAAGACTGTATATCATTGCAGCTATAGTTGCTATGGTTACCATATTAATACATTTTATAAGTTATAAAATTGTGAAAAATTTCGTCTAGAAACCATTGTCGAGCGCAGCATTGAACAAACTTTTTGTTTCTCCTTAAGATATATCTTTAGTGCCTTCATAATTTCAGAAGACAAAAACTATCAGAAAATTAGCAGGGAAAAATTACCACATTCATATGCAGACATGTTAACCTTTGGTGAGGTAGATATTTGACTCCAAAGCGGTAGCACTGCACATGGCATTTTTTCGCGGCGCGTCAGAAATATATTAATAATCATTCAATAATATGCGAAATAATTACAAAAACATGTTTTGTTAACAAACTATGTTTTAACTTTGGTTATCACCATAGGCCTTGGTGTCTCATTTTGCATTTTTTTAATGTTAATAGTCGATTTTCCAATTGTACGAGTCTTAAGCGGCGCGCCTATTTTCTTCAATGACATAAGCGATATGCCAGACATACGCGAAGCGAAAGTAGGTTTTCACTACATGCAGACAATCCGAAACCTGGCCTGAAATGAAGTAAAAATAGGGTAAAACACATTTGTTGGGGCATCTGCAATAGTGAATCCATGTTTAGTAGCAAAGAATAAATGCACAGGGTCACGTTGATTAATTTCCCTACGACAAATCGGCAGTTTGAACGATGTAAAGTGTAAATAAAGCGACACAAATATGTTAAAAAACATTATGTTGCGAGGAGAACTAGGACCACAAAATACCCAGATACCCAACCTGCATGTTGAACATCATGTATTGCAATAAAAGCAGCAAAACGGAGACCTAAACAAGACATCATCAACTTATACCATAGATCTACATATGCATGGACTAATCCCTATTGAGATTCCTCCTCTAGACTCTTTTATATTCGGACGTCTGATAGAGTCTAGAGGAGGAATCTCAATAGGGATTAATGCATGGACATGTAGGCCTAAGCTCTTACACGTACAAATGTAGCTATGACAGTTGTTTAGTAACTCTCATATTGAATTAAGGCATCGTAATATCTGCAGCATTTATTTTAATCTCTTTTAGAGTACCTTATGATATCTCAATAACATATATAACAATGTTTTATGTATGATAGATAGAGAATCTTAATCAGACTTACATTTTTTTATTATGATTTATTAGGACAATTGATGGATGCAGGCTTGAAGCCTCTATATCCATATCAACAATATGCATTCATAAAATAAGTAAATAAATTCCAGTATATCAATGGCTATGATCCTACAATATAGACTATTAGATTTTAAAACAAATATTTTTCCAGTGTTTATGTAACATTACTTCAAAGTTGTATACAGTATCTGCATCTATAATATGTTGCGGCAAATTATTCCATATGTCTACTATTCTGTTACTGAAGAAATTCTTTCTTAATTCTAAATTGCAACGTTTCTTAAAAATTTTCTCAGAGTGACCTCTCTTGCCTGTACTGTCCATTTGGAAAAAGTTCTCAGTGACTCTATGATCATATATGTTTTTAAACTATTTTAAAAACAGTTATAATGTCCCCTCTAGTTCTCCGATGTTGTAAAGTTGGAAGATTTAGTCTTTCTAAGCGTTCCTCGTATGTTAGGTTTTTGAGTCCCGGAATAAGTTTTGATGCCCTTCTCTGGACATGATTGAGTGTCTATGAACACTGTGGAAAGTGGCATATCAAAGCGTTTAAGGAGATTAATAAATTTAATATTATCAAGCCATGAGTGTAAGATTCTATTCAATTCTATATCAGATCAGTACAATTGTGTTATGGAAATCTAGATAGAACTTATCAACTTTCCATTTAAGAGTGGTGGAATCAAGCTTGGAGTTGACATTTTTGTCAACAGAGACACTTGTGTGACATCATATTTTGATCATGACGTCATTATTTGTACCTATGATGTCTCAATAGTATTTTTAATTTACAGGTGTGTTGTGATATTAATGGCATTGCTAAACAGGCCAGTTGATTAGTTATGTGATAAATATACATTTGTGCTAGATATTATAACATGTCAAACTACTGTATATATATTATAAGAATCGAGCAAAATGCCAAGTCTACATCCTTATCCTTCTGTGATTCTAGCTAGTGGTTGTCATTTAAATAGTACCATTTACAATTTATATTGAATAAATAACTTTCTAGTGCTATTGTTACTTAGACATGACAAATTGCCCAAGCTAGAATCCAGTACATGTTGAAAAGACAATGTGACATCTCAATACTTTCACATTTTGAAGGAGCTGTACCCTTTAAAGTAAAGCCAATTTTGGACCAAACTAATTGAATTTGCGGTGCAATACGTCTTGTGCAATCTTGAGAAGCAATTCATGGAAAAATAAAAAATCACTCAATTGTAATAAATTTGTCATTTTTTATTCACTTATTTGTATAAAAAGTGTGTGCTTTATTGCTTATTTGTAACAGCATACACTAAATGTTTAAATAAATGCTATTAAAAAAAGGTAATGATCTATCAAATCCAATGAGTATATCCCTGTTTGGGTGTATTATAAATATCATGGTCACATATGACGGTAATATTCAGATTTCTCAGAAATAATTGATTTATTGTTAACTTATTAATGCGATTTTATGCAATGAAACCTCTTTTGATTACATACGTTTCAATGAGTATGGAGATTTTATCTCAATCACTTTCTTTTTGTGTTGTTTACATGAGGAAATCCCATATACACTGTAACCAATATATATGGAAGTTCACATCAGATATAGACCTTTTTGCTCTATATGCACTATTTTTAATAGACCTAAATGATTTTATATACAGGTCCTGAAGAACTAGGTACTTTTTTCCTTCTTTCCCATTGAAATGCAGAGACACCTGGTTCATACTTTGCTATGATAGATTCCAGCAATGATTGTGGACAGTGATGACAATCTATTGTGTCACAAATCTTGTGGAAGTTAAAAGCTGTCAGTCGGCCATATTGCATCATCTTCCAGACTTAATTTCCAGACTTCCCACAGGGGCTGGTCTCGATATCCTCAACAATTTTTGGTGCATAATTTCCAAGATTCTCTATCAATTGTTCTAAGGTTGAATTAAAATCTCACTCATGTTCTTAATCTGATTGTCAATTGAATAGGCAAGACATGAAGTGGTCTAATTCCTCTGTGACTGTTCAAATGATTCATCCATATTCTCATACAATATATCCATTTTCTGAGTGTCTGGATGCAGCTGAAATATGAATAAAATAACTTGATTTTAGGCTGTCCTTCTAGATCTGTACATTCACTACTTAACACATTTTCATACAAACATTTTTTGTAGGAACAACACTTACTGCAATACAGTAAGGAATAGCTAGTTTTACATTACATATATAAATTATCTATCAGAGCACTTTAATTTCCATGAAACAACATGTTAGTAGATTTATAGATTTGATCATGTGATTCCTTCACAGTTGGGTTTTATTAGTTTGACACCCTATTAATAACCAAGGTCATGTAACGACATGTCAGGTTTATTTGTGGATGAAAGCCACTGATAAGTGGTCAGTTCCTACCAATTGCTCCACATGGGATTCTAGCTTGCAAACCAGAGGTAGAGGGCTTGTAGTAGTATGTCGAGACATAAACCACTCGACCACTGCACCCAACCCCCCTCCTCCCCATTGATAATGAAAAGATTTCATATAAGGTTACCAAATCTTTTGGTTTGATTGATTAATCCAAACCTTAGTAAAACAAATATTGAAAAATTAGCAACTTGTTTCTTAGCATTTATTAGCATAAAAAAATCCTGCATATACCGCCGTTGTACCTGTTTCAGTTTCGCAGTGAAGTTTTTATGTCCAAAGATTCTCTGTCACAGGCAAGACATGAATCGTAGGTGTCCAAAGTATTCTTTCTCACCCCATGATGATCAGATCATTCAATACAGCTAGAATACCTGTAAAGTATGATAAATATAAGTTCAGCACATACCTTATGCATACATTTTCTACAGGTTTTATGTTTTTTTTTTTTTTTCAGTTCCAAATGCATCTGTAATGCATTTTCTTATATTGAAAAAAAAAACCAAGAAAAATACAGATATATTTATAGTACTAGTAAGTACAGTAGTAATGTAATTTAATCCATTTCAGCTATATACTTGTTGTAAATTTGTATGTGTACTTTCAACCTATGACCTATATAAAAAAATCTAGTGAAAATGAAGTTTGATTACTAAAGATGCTTCATCGCCGACAGAGCGTAAATAATTATTATCATTTGGACAAAAAATTAAGATTAAATGTGTATTTATATTACATCTAACTAACACAAAAATAAATATATACCAATGATTTATTTTGCTATTGTTGTCTGCACAATCAATACCTAATTCCATATGACTTTACCACCACACCTCCCAACTGGGAAAAGTTATACAACAAAAGGGGCTGCAATAGAGGCTCCAGCCTGGTTTCAAAAGTCATCCTGAGGAAATTATTGTTTGAGGAGCTTTTTTCCAAGCTGATAATTTAATAAACATATATTTTGACTTTGCAAATGATTTCTTAAACATATACTTCATTACTGTTTATAAAACGACATGATTGTTTTTATCAGATAATCGAAATATATTTTTTATTTTGGTCTACATTTTTACTAACCTGTCAATAAAAATGCAGTTGGCTGACATGACCTCTCCCGTGGATTTCTTTATGGAAAACCTAAATGGCAATATTTCCAGTTCATGAAGATCTGATATCGCCTTAGCCAGGAACATTATACAAATGTTGCCAGTATATGTTGAAGATCAAACTTTTAGCATGCCGGCTGTCAACAAATAATCGGCAGACCTCACAACTCCTATATGCTCCGAGTCTCATTTTGTCAGTAATCAGACGATTGTGTATAAACGGTACCCTAGTCAAAAATATCATACAAGATAAATGTTGGTGATCGAGATGTAAAATCTAGATCTAATGTTATAATAGATCGGGTGATTTCACTGCCTCACACAGTTCAATAAGCTCAACTTTTTAAAAATTGTACGTAGAGATCCCTAACTGATAGGTACATTGATGTAAAGCTTAAATATATTAAGTCATTGCTCGCTGCCATTTGTAAATAAAGTAATTCCGGAAGTGTTTTGTGTCTGGTGTTGGCGATTATAAAGGTGAAAACCAAACCGGAGAGTCCGATTCCGTCATGACGGAAAATGGACTATTAAGACTTACATTACATTTAGAAGATGAAAAATGCAAATAAATATATTTCATACTTTTATTTCAATGCTATTTATCACCTTTTTTAAAAGATACATTTTGTCTACCTTTTCTTTTTTTCCTTTTTTATTATTGTAATATATACTGGACTCATTTTCTTTTGATTTATGCAAGAAAAAAAAAATCAAATATTTGTTTCTAAAAAATCCCCCTGAAATTTTTTTTTATTTATTAAAATACTGAATTTTATAGGAATCCGCATCCTCTATTAGAATCACCCTATTCCAAAAAATGGCGGCCTTTACTATTGCAAAGTTTATGACTTTCAGCAGACACTATATGCCAATTTTACATTAAAAACGTGAGTAAATCATTTCAATTTTAAGTAGTGTTTGTTTTTGAAATGATGCTAACTAGTTTTAAGCACAAAATTTATTGAAAGGCCAAATTATTGTTTCTTCACGGTAGGCCTACGTAATACACATTAGACACGTGAAATAAGTGACACCACCAAGCCAAGGTGGAACTAGCCCCAGGCTGCTAATTAGCACCAGTGGGTGTTGGTCAGGGAGTGTTCACACCTCCTTTGTTTACTTAATTATCAAGCAAGTCCCCCCCCCCTGGTAGCCCCAATAGCCCCAATCGACTATAAAAAATTCAGAAATCAGAATAAAAAAATTAAGAAGATGTTTTGCAGAAATCGGAATATTTGGATATTAAAGCGGTAGGCGGAATATCAGCCTCAAAAGCGGTAGACTTCCGCCTGAATCGGTAGGGTTAACATGTCTGCATATGATGCATATTTCAGATGATTTCCATGTCAGCTAATGCTGCAAGATTGATGATACAATTGTATGTACTAAATAATATCAAGTACAACAACTTAATTTCTAAACAATTTGGGAGTTACATTACTTAATACTAATGTGGGGAACACTGTGGAGGAAGACTAACTGGCAACATCATTTTAGCGGTTTATGGTATCAATGCCTGTGCCTGTACTAGAAAACTCCAATAAAAAGAGTTCTAACATGTCTTTGTAGCACTTTCACCAGGTTGTTCAAAGTTTAGTACCTAGACCTATGACACCCCATGCCTGACTTAGAACCACTCTTACAGAGAGTTATAACATATATACATCTGATTTTCTCCAGGTTGTCCAAAGTTCAGTACCTGGACCTGAGTATGGCATCCGTACCGGTGCCTGTCCTAGAGGAACTGTTTTCTGTGTGTCGTGACCTGAAGAAGATCAGTTTGGAGCACTGCCAGCTCAGTGACGAAGTGTGCCAGTAAGTGAATAAGGGACGGCAGTCTTAAATCTATAGAAATTATACACAAGTACATCATGTACAGAGGACACCACTTATTCGAAGAACAATTTGCCGTTATTCGAATATTTTCGTTATTTGTATAAAATTCTGCGTTCCCAATACAGTTGAAACTGGTTATCTCGAAATTCAATGGACCAACGAAAATAGTTCGACTCATCCGGAATTCGACTCAAACGTAATGTCATTAGGTTGAATCAGAACGTGTTTTTTAACGATCCTTATCTTATGACTATTACAACCGGGTACATGCCTATTACCATGATCAGCATATTATCGTGATTTTCCAACTCGTTTGTAATGATTCCTAAATATACACGCACCCAAGCCAGTTAAACAAACATGTTTCCGGTCATGATCAGTCAATCAGTCCATGCTGTGTGTGTAATTGTGTAAACACGCGCCGTGTCTATGTACAGGTAAGTCACAATTGTAAAGTGACACTAATTAAGAAGCCAGACTTGAGAGGATTAGTAAACAATTCATAATTATCAGCCATTGTTGTAGTATGTTCCTTAGGCCTGCGTATACCGATAGCGATGTGTACAGGTAAACCAATCATGCGTTACAACAAACCACAGGAATGTCAATTATTTGTATACATATTAAATTTACGTAATAGATATTTTATAATTTGAAATTTTGACAGAAATTAAATTCGAGATAGCGACTACTTTTTTGGCTGAATATCCATTCTTGGGACCAGGAATTGACTTTGACACAACCGGAGTTTCGAGTCATCGAAATTCGAGTCAACCGATCTTAAAATACATATACAAAGAAGGGAAAAAAACGGGACTTAAAAATTAATTTGACTCAACCAGAATTTTGACTCAACCGATTTTGAGATAACGAGTTTAGACTGTATTTTCCTTCTTTATCTTTGTTTTTCAACTCCGTGTATTTGCATCAACTTTTTACATGACTTTCGGTTATTCGAATAAAATATCTGAGGAATTCTAAAGATGTATTTTCAGAAAAATATATGTTTCAAGATACTTTGCTTTTACTTATTTATTTATGAATGTGCAAAGGTATTCAACGCTGATACTCCACTACAATACTCTTCGTTACGCTCCAATGAAAGATATAACAATGCCTTGTTCAGGGTCACCTCAGCATGACATCTGGCCTAGAATCGGAATATCTCGGGACATACTATATGTAGCTAGTAGCCGTTTATACTTCCGAAGAATTATCCACACTGAAGATTTCATTGGCGATACGCTGATTGACTAATCGTAAGGGTCAAACTGGTGTGACCCCGAATGGGGCATTGTTAGATCTTTGTATTGGAGCGTAATGTAGAGCATCATAGTGGAGTGGAATTACAATTCTAATTTTAATTAGATTGAATAAAAAAATAGTCTGCTGCTAGTTAGACTTGATGAGATTCTAATGTTGGCTCCATCTGTATCAGACTGATTTTTATTGCTAGATGATAACGTCAGAAAGGGTTAATGGGTTTGGTCATAAATTAGATTTCATTGAGGTGATTAAAATATATTTGGACTTAGTTTGGGATAAAAAAAAGTATGATAATAACATGGACATGCATTGTTTTATCAGTTCTCAATGTAATTTAACAGATCCACATTATTTAAGGTGAGATTAACCAACAATTACAGTCCTGGCAGTCTCCTTTTAATAGGGGGCTTTTTTAGGTATCCCCATATATGAAGAAAAACAGGCTTGTATTGATTTCTTGTCTTTTCAGACATATTGGAGAGAACAAAAACCTGGAAGTCATCAACTTATCCATGTGCCAAGGAATAACATCAGCAGGTTTAATGCCAATCACAACCAACTGTCGCAGGTGAAAATGAATTATTTACATGAATATCAAGGAAAGGTGACAAATTCAGTTGAGGAATTTTAATATGAATTTCTGAATGATGCACTTGTATTTTTTTAAGCCGCTAATGGATGAGCCAAGCTATATATATATTACAAGCTGTGCGAACACTAAAACGTGTTGACCATGCCGATTTGAAGTGAAAACAGTGTACATGGAAACATGTATCAGCATATTTGGTCAAAAATGACCTTCAGTTAAATATGAGCACTGTCTTTTGGTTTGATTAGTTTAACGTCCTATTAATTAACAGCCAGGGTCATTTCAGGACGTGCCAGGTTTGTTGGTGGAGGAAAGCTGGAGTAACCACTCAACCACCGCGGCCCCTCTGTCTACAATTCCTAATTCTTAATAATTAAAATAAATAACCTGTGGATTAACTTGAACTAAATGACAGAAATAACAAACACAAACAGTTGTTTACTACATGATTATTTTTTTGTCCATAAAACAAACAGAAACAGTCCTGGTACACAATCATTTCAATGACATTTTTAATCACCTCATTGCTCAAATCAACCCTCCAGTACACATGTAAATGGAAAATAAGGCACACATGTTTCGTAACATCAGATGTGTAGGATAGATTGTTTTTAATTTGAATTAGCAATCAAAATTTGTTGTTGCAACGGCTTTTCATGTCATACTGACATAATTCTAGTTTGTAACTATTTTAAGTTTGAGTTGTTTCCCATCATGTAATGAATAGATAGTTTTATTTGAAATCAATTTTTAAATCCTTCCATGGGTAATTTTTAGGTCACCTGACCATAGGTCATGGTGACCTATTGCGATAGTCTTTTGTCCGTCGTCGTGCATTGTCTGTTAACATTTCCTTGTGAACGGGATAACTTTAGTAAATATATACCAAGCTTAATGAAACTTTGTATGTAGACTAACATTGGAATGACCTCTAACATGTTTGAAAATAAGCTTAATTCAAGTGTAATTGATGGATTTATTCCCCTTCAACTATTAATTATGAGTTAACATTTTGAACACGGTAATGTGAGTAAATATGCACCAAGCTTAATGAAGCTTTGTATGTAGACCTAATTGAAATATGTTACTATTTCATGAATAAAAGATATCAGTTGGCTAGTAAATTACTAATTTGTATCAAATATCAGGTGACCGTTAAGGCCCATGGGCTTCTTGTTTCCTCTTTAATTCTTTTTTTTTTCATCTTTAAAACTTTACTTTAAATAGAAATATGGATTATAATTTATTTGTACTTTATTTGGAATTCTGCATTTCCCCTCAGGCTGGAGTCATTAAATATGGCGTGGTCGGGTCTACAACGACATAGCGTGGTATACTTGTCCCTCTGTCTACCTTCTAGTCTCCGTAAACTCAATCTCAGCGGCCTCCGTGAAAACATCACTGATGAAGGTAATAATGTGTGTGGAGTTTGTCAGATATATAATGTTTGTAATCATGTTGGTGATTTTTAGTAGGGCCATTTCCTTGGAATGTTTATCTGATCCAATATCAAAGATCAGATCCACCATGTCGCTTCTGTCCCATTGTGTCCAGAGCTTCAATGACGTCACTCTATAAATAGAAACCAATCATAATGCTGTTGACATTAAATTGCTACAGGATAGGAAGTTTGTAAACTCCAAGTTCAGAGACAAAAGAGGAATTTTATTTAAGGAGAAAAACTATATCCAATAATGATAGAACCTCACAATTCTGTGTAATGATTGAATGCTTAAAAAAAATTACCATTAAAGGCCCACTACGGGAGTAAAAAGTAAAGGTCTCTTTAAAAGATTAATAACATCAGAAAATATATAACGATGGCCTAAGATGAGGTTACAACACCAAACATGTGCAAGATTTCCTACGTAATATATAACATTGTTGTTTTGCCGTCTGGCACTGTGATAGTCAACTAGTGGTGTAACGATAGGTCGACTTATCGATGTATTGCAATAGTTTTGCCCGCGATAGCAATAGGTCGATAGTATAATTTAAAGTCGATAACTATCGCGATATTAAATGTAACTATCGATTGTTTACGATAGTTTTTTCTCGGAGCAAAAATTACACTCAAAACAAGAATTTCCACTGAATCTGCCGAAATGTCTGCGTAGTGTTTATACATAAAAGCGTCTTTGAGATTTTGATCGTGGAAAGCACTTAATACAAGAACAACACAATTCAAACACAATGAAAAAATATCTTAAGCAAATATTGTTGCATTTTCACAAGCGTACAGATTAAATGCATAAATTTTTAAGTAGTTATTGTTTCAAACGTAAAATAATATCTTGGTAAACTCATACATTGTACAGTTGAAGGAGTTTTTGACTTTTTTCATTCCGGGTCCGTATTTTAGACACGGCCGCAAATTGCTCTTAGTGGGGTGTCAGAATTGACCCGATTCGATCAATATACCTTGCCATAGGTGATTACAACAACAACATGGCGGAGGTTAGCGGTGATTTTGAAATTGTTGCTAATAAGAAGGCAAAAGCAGCCGTATGGCAGCATTTCGGGTTTCTAAAAACAAAGGACGAAGTGTTTCAAAGCAAGAATCATAGACGTCTCGGCACTTGGAGACCTCGGCACTTGGTAATCTTGGCAATTTTATTTTCGGCATTTGGAATGTTCGGCACTTTTGAAAAGAATTCGGCACTTGGTTTGAAATATTATAACGTTTATCGCTGTACGAGAATTATTGACTTTCATTCCTACAATTTTCTCCAAATCTATGAGGGGAATAACTCGCTGTTTGTGTGCAGGTGCAGATGCACAGCAGTGACGACCGATGAAAGTTGTTAAAAAGTTGTTATATTTCAGTAATGATACAATAAAAATATTTCGAAACAAACACATTTCTAATTTATTAGCATTTAAGCGTTTTGATATATTATTGATATTTAACTTATTCATAATATTTAATGCATTTTGACTATTTTTCGATCATATTTCACTGTTCGTTTTTCAACGAATTTTCCATAAACTATGTGATAAGTGCCCTTTCATATGTGAATGGATGATTGAAATTCAGTTGATAAAACTTTGACGTCAAGGCCAAAAAAAATTAAATCTTAGTTTCTCAGGCTCCGCTGCATCGACATTTACCCCCCGCACCAACTTTTTTATGCGCCATAATTTAAAAATTAGAATCGAGACCGCCGCATCGAACGCACCCCAAATTTCCATTCGAACTCGCCCGCAATTTCCATTCGAAAACGCACCCGGAAATTGGCTCCAATTTTAGTATGCACATTTCATTTCCGGTAAAATGGCTGCCGATGTCAGCATTTGCTCAAAACGGAATGTTTCCTCCCAGGATTATGTATTATCAACTGGTTTTCTTTGGATATAGTGACGATTGAGATATTTAAAAGCTGTTCTTAAAGACTGAGTAAGAATTAACATTTTCTACATGTGTTTTCATTGATTTTCATGTCCTTCAAGTGAGAAAAAAATAAAATGTTATCTGCCGCAATTGTTTTCAGAGAAATAAAAAAAAAAAATATTCCCGCCGCCCGCACTGACTTTTTAAGAAAGTGGCCTGAGAAACGAACAATTAATTTTGTTTGGCCCAATATAAAGTTCTGCTGACGATAAAAATGCAGGTAACATAAAGATCTCTTGAAATAGGCCACGGAAAATTATACATTGAATTATTATGAAATCTGCAAATAAAAACTATCGTGACAGTATCGCAATAGTCTCTAGACTATCATGATACTATCGCAATAGTAACTTTACTATCGCAAAACTATCGTGATAGCCTTTTTGGTCGCAATAGTCACCTCTATAGTCAACTACCGCACGGTATTTAGGACAACGGCGGTGATGAAACGTGTAGTATTAACAGAAAGTAAATAACTTTTGAGACTATCAATCTAGTTTTACATTCCCATTTTAAAAATAAATAGTCTTTTCAGAAAGGTAGTGAGCCTTTAAATCTAATGTCTACAAATAATATATGCAAGAACATACTGAGGCTTTGTTTGTGTAAATGCTATTGTGCAGTGTGAATCTATATAATGGATTTGAGGGTGGTACCCCATTAATCACAATAAACTGCTCAGTTTTTGACAGTATAACAGCAGTAACCATCACTCTAATTCTCACGTTTACATACATGCATTTGTCTTTTATAGCCATTATTTATTCATTTTATGTTGAATTATATGAAAACAACAAAAATGCTTTGTAAAGAATCCTTGTAATCTGTCAAGGATTTTTTTTATGAGATGGGCAGATTCCATTGGTGTTTAAGTTTTATCTTGTTACAGTTTGTTTTGCCAGTATCCATCAGTCTGTGGGAATATTCCAAAGGAAATGCAGATTTTTGTTTGTTATTGTTATTCTGAAATGCGTACCATTAAAATATTTCAGGTTATTTATTTGGCCGAGACAGACCAAATTTTGTTGGAAGCATAACTAATAAAGTTTATATATTCACTGAAGTAATTCCTATAGTTTTTACCCATATTGGATGTTGGTTCTCCCCATATGTATTTAAACAGAATCTAGCCTGCTTCTGTGTATCCATGTAGCTTCATTTCTTTGTTCTGCCTTTGACAATAAATGGAGAAAGCCAAACAAAAGTATGAATTTCCAGGCCATTACAGCAGCGGTTGTGGCTGGGTTTACATTTGTGTTCTAGTCAACATTTGACAATAATAATCAGACAGACCTTGTGGACAAAGACTGATTAATTTTTACAAGTTCTATTGTACCATAAAATATGCTGTTGTGAGTGTTTTTAGCATATCTAGAGTTGTAATCAAAAGGAAAATTAAGTCCCCAGACTATGGGACTTATTCATGTACCACATGATACCCAAAGAATTTGTGGAGTACTATATCTCCAGTGGTATTGAAATGTAACTCTTTGTAATGTTCCAGCTGAGATACATGTAGTGCAGAATATTATCTTTAAACGTCATTTCGTCATCATTAGACACAACAGTCCTGCACACACTTTATCTAGTATCACACGGTACATGAATTAGTTGCATAATTATTGGTTTCTATGTATTAATTTAGTTCCGTAGTATAATGTTGATGTATTATCTATTACCCAGACAATAGTTACTGGTTTCTATGTATTAGTCCAGTAGTATAATGTAGATAAACCCATACAATAGTTACTGGTTTCTATGTATTAGTTCCGTAGTATAATGTAGATGTATTATCTATTACCCAGACAATGTATTAGTCCAGTAGTATAATGTTGATGAATTATCTATTACCCAGACAATAGTTACTGGTTTCTATGTATTAGTTCCGTAGTATAATGTTGATGTATTATCTATTACCCAGACATTAGTTGATCGTTTCTAAGTATAATGTTGATGTATTATCTATTACCCAGACATTAGTTGATCATTTCTATGTATTGGTTCCGTAGTATAATGTTGATGTATTAACTATTAACCAGACAATAGTTAATGGTTTCTATATATTAGTCCATTAGCATAATGTTGATGTATTATCTATTACCCAGACATTAGTTGATCATTTCTATGTATTGGTTCCGTAGTATAATGTTGATGTATTAACTATTAACCAGACAATAGTTAATGGTTTCTATATATTAGTCCATTAGCATAATGTTGATGTATTATCTATTACTCAGACAATAGTTACTGGTTTCTATGTATCTGTAGTATAATGTAGATGTATTATCTATTACAGAGGTCCTACAGCTGGTGAAGACTTGCTCTGGATTGAGAGAACTTGACCTCAGTGACTGTACCATACTAACCTGTACATCTATAGACCATGTTGCCAATCACCTCAACAGACTGGAGTACCTCGCCCTCAGTCGATGTTATAGAATACTGCCTAGTTCCATTCCGTAAGAATTATCAGAATATATTTTAAGATTTTTTATTGTACATGAAATAGATTTTAGGCATTAAATCCACAGAACACTACCCCTATATATGCCCCTGTCAAGGGTAGACCATAAAGTATTTCACTTTCCATTTCTAGTTTACAGGACCATTGTAACCCATTGGTTACAAAAATTTTAATTTCATGATTTGTTTGATACGTTTCTATTCCATGAAAAAGAAAGTCTTGCATAGGCTTTGCTTACTTATATATGATCTGGATACTTTAAAAACTTACCTTTCCATAAATGTGGTACAACGAGCAGGTGTCTTCATTCTGCTATTATTGTCCTTCAAAAAGACCTTCATATCTATCTGTCAAAAAATAATGTCTCAATGAATTAGTGTCAGGATTCGAGGGTATTGTGACAAAATGACTGTCTGCACTTGAATGTTGTGACACATTTGAACCTGAGTTTCTTTGAAATGTTGGTTGTTGCAGTAATGTGATAAAGACTATCTTAAATTTTTGATCATTTTTCATTTGAGAATTTGCTTGTGATTACCTCATCAAATTCTTTGGATACATCACAACTGGGTAATGCTTTCATTGACATCAAAATTATAATTTTACTTGCCAAAGCTCACAAAATAAAACATCTTTGACTCTTTTTATAAAATCTTATATGAAATGAACACTCATTTGAGAACCTATATACGAAGCTGGGGTATTTGCAGTGCTCCAGTTAAGATGAGTACAGGAGTAAAATACCCATTGAAAATCGGTCAATTACCCCTAAAAATTGTATGAACGTGTACAAATTACCCCTACAAATATTTGCATTACTCTACCCAATTAGTATGAGTATTTACCTGGTACACTGGAAATAAAATCAGTAGAATTTAGTAAAATCAGATAAATTCCAGTCATTTTTTCAAGAGTCTGCATCATTTGTGCTCTTGTTTCAGATAGATATTTTCACAATTGCTAGTTTATCATTGATTGGTCTATAGACGTTTATATATACCAAGTAACCACATGACTTTTATCTAAATATCTCTGTTAAGTTTTGGGTTCCCACAGAAGTCTCTCCTTCAAAAATGTGAGTACAATTACTCACCCCTCCAATTATCTGGAGCACTGTAATTTGTATCCCAGATATTTCTAGTTTCTACCCCTTTTTGGAGGAATAATGTTTAGCTAACTGATTATCTTTTGGTGTTTTCAGAAAGCTGAACCAGTTGGATTCCCTATTGGCAGTAGATGTATTTGGCATGCTGCGAGAGGGAGCTCTACAACAGCTGCGCGAGGCCATGTTCCGCATAGAGATCAACAAATTTCCATTCTCCAGCATCGCGCGGCCCACGACAGGAATCCGCAGAACCAGTATATGGGGACTTCGTGTTAGAGACAATGTGATATAGGAGTAGACCAGGATTTCTGCCTGTATTTATTGGATTGACTGTAGTTTTAGTTCTAGTTAATACTCAGAAGCTGGTATTAATAATTTGTACCATCCTACAGATACCATCACAATTGTTTTGAGGAAGCTTTCATCGATGTGTAGAAAGCGCCTTGATAAATAATTATGCAGCTTTAGTGAATTTTGTATTTAATTTCATTACTTGTTTTTTTAAATACTTGAAATTACCAAAACTCTGTTGGTTGGAAAGAATTTATAAGAATGCACCGATTGTGTTTGGGAGAGAAAAATCAACTTCCGAATTCTAGAATAATTCTTAATGTTTACTTTGAAGATAAATTACTGTATAAAGAATAGCTAAACAGATTAACAAATTAACATGTACAAACATGTTTGAAAACTGAAATCTATGTTTAAAGTAAAAATGAGGATGAAATTTAAACTTCTCGTAAAAATGCTTGGAGTAGTTTTGATTTATTTTGAAATATTAATGGAACATTTAATTTGATGATGAGAAAGAAATTAGCATTTGTATTGATTTTAAATGGTATTTTATTTAAGTTAAATTAGCAATGCAATTAGATTTAGGATTGTTTTCTTATTTTTTGTTTCTAAAAACACTTTTACGGAAGTAGAATTTTTGGCATGTTCTTTTTATTATTTAATTCTAATATGTGATTTCTTATCAGTACATTGAAATGGTTTTTAGTAATTCTCACTAAGGAGGTATGTACACAGCCCTATTGATATCTTTATAGTCAATAAAAATTGTCTTTGAGATGACCAAAGTTTTAGTTCCACACAGAATTGTAACAAGGGATGAAAATTTTCAGCCAATTGGCTGATTTCAGTCTTTTTGACTGAATAGGTTTCTGGTACATATATTTTTAGCCTTTTTCAGGTTTTTCCATTTTCATCTCTCTGCAACATAGTGCTAATGTTGGTCAAGATGGCACTTTATTTGAAGTTTTGAGTTTAGATAATGGAATGAACTCGGGAGAATGTACCTGCTAGAAGTATTGCTAGCTGTGAGGATATATATAACTCAATCTAAAACCTTACTTATGCAAAAGTTGTTCTACAAGATACAGTGTATTAAAGATGATTATACATGAAGGTCACATTCTACAGTAAAGAGTGACTCTTACCACAAAGGGAGATAAATCTATTGGGCATATCAAGCAATTGAGTGTATTTCTTTTAATGTACATCTTTTTTTCCTTGTTTTAAAGCAAACGTTTTATAATCACACACAGAAAACGTTTTTTATCATGTGTACTGCATTTTGTAAAACTCCTGGAATCAACATGTTGTTGTGCAGTGTTAAGGGGGCACCATTGAATGAATGACTTAACTAGACAACATATAATTTTCACTTGATATCATTAATTTTTTCATTAATATTCTTTACATGAATGAGTTTATTTTGGACTCAAGTTCCATTTGAAAAGCTATCAATTTTAAAAGCCCCATTCATAAAGTGGCAAAAAAACATTTTAGATGTTTACAATTCTACATTTAACAATATTTTTTTTGCTCTTTGTGTCGTTCTTATCAAGGTAATTTTCATTTTAATTTTCATTATTTTTTGTAGATTTTTATGTATATAAACAATATTTTAAAATTTTACAACTTGATAACATTTTCCTCCATTTTCCTCCATAACTTTTTAACATTTTCAATAAGAATTATGTTTGAAAATTTCCATAGCCTATGAAACTTTAAAATTTAAAATTTTACATTTTGCAGACATGGTATTGTTTTTCTTTTACAATAAATAATGTCTTTTTTTTTAATAATAGGTGATGGTAATATTGTTAATATAAATCATCAATACTAGCTGAAAAAATAACTACAATAAGATGAAATACAAGTGTAGTTTTTATTAAGGTTACATAGTCACAAACCTTCACATTGATTGTGGTTTTATATAGTGTAGGCTTAACCATATATAGTTATAAAAGGTGAGGAGAAAAAAAATTCAGAAGTGATTATTAATTAAATTTAGATGGTCGGGATTTACTTTATAATACAATGACATGAATTCAGATTTGAAGAAATGCATCCAATATTATCTTGTGACAGCAAATTATGTGATTACCTCATGAAATTCTTTGAATACCTCACAACTGAATAATGTTTTCATTTAATGATGTCCAGTATAAATGAATATAATTTAATATACATTGTATATCAATGATGTCATAATGGAAAAGCTATTGTAACAAAAATCATGGAATGAATGTTGGACAGTTGAAGGAAGGCATCCCTTGATACTGAGACACTATTAATGTATTAATCACTGTTTTAAATGTACTGATTGTATCATATATGTATACTAATTCTGTGAATGAAATATTGATCCTAACAAATCTTACTGTCATGATATAATGATCTGGTTAAACTGCAGCAATTAGCTGTAGGAAGAATATGTTCATGTTATATGTAGCAACACAAATAATTATGAATTTATCAAACTTTTTTAAGCCAATGAAATATTTTTGTTTGGCTGAAAATTTAGCAATCCATTGTAACATTGTAAATTGATACCTATATTCTTCCCAAGGCATTAATCTCTGGGGCTCTAGTGCAGACCATGTTGACCTTTATTTTGACCTTTGACCTATATTAAGTTGAAAGTTTAACCCTTATTCCTATGCTGCTACTGTAGGAGGACTGAATTCCTTTGTATATTAGTAGTAGAAGTTTGAGCTGTTTATCTATAAATATGAGAGGATTACAATATTGTTAATAGTACGGTAAGGTAGGCTAGTATTAGAGTGATCAATTGTTTCTAAGTTATTTGGTGAAAAAATGTTTCATTTTGTTATGGTTAATTGTTAAATGTTGGACGGATGCAAGCAATATTAACTTTAAATGTGAGTTAGAAAAATGTTTGACAATAGTCAGGAGGCTTTGTACAGACATTTATAATTAGTGCCTTTGTTATAATAATTTGATTGGATGTTGTTATTTGGAATAAATGTAAATCTGACTGCTTACAAAGAATCCAGTTATAGTCAATAGTAAACAGTATGGTTTTGATTTTTTTCAAGGCAATTTATAGAATAAATAGTTCTACAGTTACTAGCATTAAAAGTTTCATTCCCTTTTTAAATCTAGGTGAAGTTTATATTGTAAACCAAATTCTTTCTGTGGCAAATTGATTTTACATTTGAATGCCAAGCATTTCATTTACTGCCATGCATATGATTTCGCAAATTACAGTAAATTCTCACAGCAATTTATTTTTGGCAGATTCTATTAGCAGCAAGATCCACAGAAGTTCATTTCACATGAATATAACTTGGTTTACAGTATTTTTAAGCATTTTTGGCAGCATTTTTTCAATGATTATGTTATAGATATGCTCAATGTGTATTGTGTGTTTGTGTAATTGATTTTGGATGATTTATTATTGACTGGAGTAACATTAGTCACGAGATGTAGTCAGTTAAACAACTGAAATCAAATAAATCTCTTAATGAATAACGAGTTAATTATGAAATAAACCACCGTGAATAGACCAAGTGATTTGTGAAATTGTCAGCTCACTGGCTTTGATTGATGTCAACAGGTTGTTTGGCAATGTGCTCATTATGTCTGGAAATTATTCAGTCTTGAAATTTCATTTCATTGCACTAGTTGGTGGCCACCATAAGTTTTTTTTTTTTAATTCACACAATTTTCATTCTGTTTAAATCTTTATGAATGTCATTCTCTTTTATTAATTACTCGTTATGATGTTGTTCGTTTGAAAAAGATCCCATATTTAACTTCATATGTTGTGACTAATACTATTATCATACGTGTATGGTAGATTTTGTGTTTGGTATAGTAATACTGTTGAAAGTTTGGTATAAATGGGTTTAGTATGGTGATACTATAAAAAGTTTGGTATAAATGGGTTTAGTATAATGATGCTATACAAAGTTTGGTATAAATGGGTTTAGTATAATGATGCTATAAAAAGTTTGGTATAAATGGGTTTAGTATAATGATGCTATAAAAAGTTTGGTATAAATGGGTTTAGTATAATGATGCTATAAAAAGTTTGGTATAAATGTGTTTAGTATAATGATGCTATAAAAAGTTTGGTATAAATGGGTTTAGTATGGTAATGCTATAAAAAGTTTGGTATAAATTGGCTTGTATAATGATGCTTTAGAAAGTTTGGTATATGTGTTTGGTATCTCAAGTACCAGCTGTTGTAAGGCGTTTATACAAATAGCTAAGGGTAATTATTATTGAAAGTATAATCACCTTTGAAATACTGCCCACAATTGTATAGTAACTGTGATGTGTAAAAGTGGTGTTTGTTCATTCATTGTGAAACTTGATGCATAATTTGTATCGGCAAAGTGTTAGATTTGTTTCAAAATCTCCAGTTCATTTGATCATAGTCCTTGCCATTTTAGTTCTTTTTTCACTATATTTTTCGTGCTTTTTTAGTTGTTGGTTTCATGATATTACATAGGCTAATCATTCCTTCTTTTTAATCAGTTTCATACAAATCAAATTCACACTCGGACAAAAATCTCATATAAAGCAGGGCTTGTATAATTTACTGAAATAAGGGCTGTGGTATAGATCAAATAGTTTGTTTTCAATAAAAAAAAAAAATTCAAAAAGTTTAAGTGTTCTTAATACAGAAATACTTTAGGAGCTACTTTCTTTAGGTACGTTTATAGGATGTATGCATGCGTAGTTGGATGATAGAAGTCCTGTTTTGCCAATTCATGTATATGGCTAAATACATGTATGTTAAAGACAAATAAAAATTTAATTTAAAAACAATGTGTTATTTTTTAATTTTTTATTATTAAATTCAATAATATGTCATACTGTATTTCAATCCTATATATTTTGTTTGCTACACGTTTGTCAAAAAAGTATGTTTCATGGTATAGTATTTTGTTCTGCCATCAATCTGTCTGTCGTAAATAGTTGTTGCCCGACGATATTGCCATACAGTTTTAAAGCAAATTCTTTTATGTAGGAACTGGTTTGACGGAGAAGTGTGCGGAGGTTAGATACCATAACTACCATTGCATACAACCTAGTAAGAGAGGTTTAGGGTTGTGAAGTATAGTGTAGAAATCTTAGACAGGAATGGGAATTCGGAAGTTAGGGTAAGAACTTAACACATTGAAACAGAGATGCCCAATAGAAGATAGGATTGAAAGGATAAGAGCTTGTAGGAAAATTGAGCCGAGAAGAAGAAATCAGTGAGGACCTGCCTATGAAAGTCGACAAAGAAGTACTTTGGGATGAGCGATCAATGAGCTCCAAAGATGAGAGAACAACATCGGAGAACCACATTGCAAATGCGGTGGCTGCTACCGAAGAAGCCATGGAATTTACAAGTTTCTACTATGAATGCACAAGAGACCATTCTACACCAGCTGATAGTGTAGAAACGCCATCACATCGCTGAACATGTCGCCGACATTGTACAATGATACCATGATACCAGGGGGATAACAGAAGTTTGTTATTGTACAAAAAGTACAATAAAGGTATAAAATCTTATGTTTACCCCAAACACAGCATGTCAGGATCACAAATGTACGTGCGTTCGGTGATAGGAATAACATGAAAGATGTTGAGATACTGGAGGACCGGAGATGAACACTATCGATGATGTACAGTTTGTCCATCACACTAACTACCTATGTTCAGACACGATGAATACTATTTACATTGACAAAACAATTACCTTAGAGTGCAGATGGGACATATCCTACTTATCGTCGACAATCCAATGTCAGAAGATGGCAACCTTTTGAACTGGAAGAATCTGACGAAAGTTACAGACCAAACCAACGATTCCAATTCAAGTCCTAGTAGTGGCAGGATGCTGTTTGCCCAATATTGTCTTTCACTCTTATACAGCAACGCTTAGCGTCCCTCATCGACTGTACAGCATGACATCTCAGCTGTAATTAACACTGTCTTCTGAGTTTAAAGTTTTCAAATGAAGACTATTTTTGATATGTTTGATAACTATTTCAAACACTCCAGAGACAGCAAGGTGCGGGAAGCTCGGAGTGGTTAGCAGGACAGGACATAAGACAGTGGTCGGCATTAGTAAAGCTGAGAACACCTTGGAGCTTCAGTACGTTAGTATGTGTTGAAGGAGGAATAACAGTCGACCATTTTCACCAGGGAATCAGAGTAGAAGGCAAGCTAAGACATTGAATGGTAACAGTGGATAGATCAGAGATAAAAACAGCAACATAAAACTAGAGCAGTTGAAGTCGGCCAGCAAGAATTACGAACGAACACTTTGAAATCTTCAATGTAAGATCACGTAGAAAATTCAGCGGAAGATGTAACTCTTTAGGATCCCTAGGTGATTGCCATTTCCATAAAGCGTGTGTCGATAACGTCTTTTGGACAAGAACCCTGTGTGGCGACAGAGGAACTCAAGCACACTGGCTGTGGAGTGGCTCTCCAGCAGGTACCACGGCAAGGTTCGTTCTAGCTGACACGGAGGAACAGCGCAGACAGAATAGACCAGCAACAGGGTAGCCAAGTAGCGGTTAGTATTTTACTGTTGTATTTGGTGTTATTTGATCAAACATCACAGTGAATTTTATCATTTATAGAACATTTTTTAAGTTTGGAATCAAATAGGTTGTTTAAAATCGTTTAATTTGCATATTGTATATTAACGGGACTAGCTTGCGATAAAGTCTGATATCATAGACGGTCAGCCATATACTTGTTTTAGTAACCAGGCCTTTCCTTGTAAAAATAGATTTATTTACGCTACATCAAATTCCTGCAGCATTCTGTAATGATTACTGACTCGGAATCATTACTGGTATCCAAACGAAGGACTCTCTACCTGTCGCAGCTCTCGTAATATTATTAGCACTAATCATTAAACAGTTTGGTAACAGAGTCAATGGTTTAATGGAGATAACTAGTTGTGCTTTATAATTCCTTTTATAATCTTAATTGATGAGTTTTGATACCTTTATATCTGGATCACAATGCATTGTTGGATAAGGAACTTTTCCCTTTAAGTCAATCGTGTTTAATCTCTCAACCATGTGGGTTATATAGTTTACATAGTACTACCATGTTTATGCCCCGATTCACGTGAGTTAGAGGCGCTATCCATTCATGACCGCCGTGTCCAGTCTTATCTATGTGGATTAGGGAAAGCTTTACTTTCGGGACCGCCATGTAAAGTCTCTGGTTCAGTCAGTTGGAGGACGATTTTCTTTATATACATTAAGCTATCCTTTGTTTGTTGTTTACAATTAGCAGGTGTTTATTAGAGGAATAATCGCACGTTTGTTATATCGGTCACTTCAGCCCTTTTACGCGTCCATCTGACGTCAATACTATTGTCCCTCGGGTCGGCCCTGGGGTTACTTTTTAATACGCACTACAGGTTTCCAGTAAAAATCTTTTCCTCTCCTCACCCAAATACATGTACATACGTATCCATGTTTTATTTACATCTCTACCCAGTATACGTCATACGCTACCCAGTATATGTCATACGCTATCCAGTATACGTCAGACGCTACCCGGTAAACACCAGACGCTACCCAGTATAAGTCATACGCTACCCAGTATATGCCATACGCTACCCAGTATACGTCAGACGCTACCCGGTAAACACCAGACGCTACCCAGTATACGTCATACGCTACCCAGTATATGTCATACGCTACTCAGTATACGTCAGACGCTACCCGGTAAACACCAGACGCTACCCGGTATACGTCAGACGCTACCCGGTATACGTCAGACGCTAACGGTATACGTCAGTCGCTAACCGGTATACGTCAGACGCTACCCAGTATACATCAGACGCTAACCGGTATACGTCAGTCGCTACCCGGTATACATCAGACGCTAACCAGTATACGTCAGATGCTAACCGGTATACGTCAGACGCTAACCAGTACGCGTCAGACGCTACCCGGTATACGTCAAACGCTAACCAGCATACGTCAGATGCTAACTGGTATACGTCAGACGCTACCCGGTATACGTCAGACGCTAACCAGTATACGTCAGATGCTAACCGGTATACGTCAGATGCTAACCGGTATACGTCAGACGCTACCCGGTACGCGTCATACGCTACCCGGTTTACAATAGACGCTAACCGGTATACGTTAGATGCTAACCGGTATTCGTCAGACGCTACCCGGTATACAATAGACGCTAAACGGTATACGTCAGACACTAACCAGTATACGTCAAACGCTACCCAGTATACATCAGACGCTAACCGGTATACATAATACACTAACCGATATATACGTAATACGCTTCCCAGTATACATCAGACGCTACCCGGTATACGCCAGACGCTACCCGGTAAACGTCAGACTCTATCCGGTATGCATCAGACAAACCGGTATGCATCAGACGCTAACCGGCATACGTCAAACTTTACCTGGTATACGTCAGTTTCTTACCGGTATGCATCAGACGCTAACCGGTATACATCAGACGCTACCCGGTATACGTCAGACGCTAACCGGTATGCATCAGACGCTAACCGGTATATGTCAGACGCTAAACGGTTTACGTAAGAGGAAGTCCTTAGTTGGTAATGGATATTTTTTTATTGTGTAAGCAATACACGTACATCTAGAGAGCATATGATACATGTACCAAGTATTAAACAGTGATATGGACCTCCAGTTTTGTTAAGATTCACTTGGTTGGCTACACTAAACAGTGATGTGGACCTCCAGTTTCACTAAACAGTGATATGGACCTCCAGGTTCGTTAAGATTCGCTTGGTTGGCTACACTAAACGGTGATATGGACCTTCAGTTTCGTTAAGATTCGCTTGGTTGGCTACACTAAACGGTGATATGGACCTCCAGGTTCGTTAAGATTCACTTGGTTGGCTACACTAAACAGTGATATGGACCTTCAGTTTCGTTAAGATTCGCTTGGTTGGCTACACTAAACGGTGATATGAGCCTCCAGGTTCGTTAGGATTCCCTTGGTTGGCTACACTAAACAGTGATATGGGCCTCCAGTTTCGTTAAGATTCGCTAGGTTGGCTACACTAAACATTGATATTACCTCCAGTTTCGTTAGGATTCCCTTGGTTGGCTACACTAAACAGTGATATGGGCCTCCAGTTTCGTTAAGATTCGCTAGGTTGGCTACACTAAACATTGATATTACCTCCAGTTTCGTTAAGATTCGCTAGGTTGGCTACACTAAACATTGATATTACCTCCAGTTTCGTTAAGATTTCCTTGGTTGGCTACAATAAACAATGATATGGACCCCAAGTTTACCCTTAGAGTCACTCTCTGGGTCCAGGACCAAGACTGACATAGCAAAGCATACTGACTTAGGTCAAAGTTCATTGCTTGGTGAGTGATGTTTTACTTCAACTATTGATATCTTCTCTTTTACTTGGTTTTAATCATTTCCAATATACCATTCAAATCTACATCAGCTGTCTTTGTAATGCACCATGGGTACGATTATACTTGGATATTTGGCAAATTTGCATGTTGAAGGATATAAAGCTGGAGACAAAATTAATGAAATACAGATGTATTGCATTTTGAATTTGGAATGGAAAGATGCATTCCACCATTTTGCTCATCCGCTACTTTGTCTGTGTCCTTAAAATAACTGCTGAAAGCGAGACTATGGTGTTACGTTCCAGTGTTGCTGAAAGCGAGACTATGGTGTTACGTTCCAGTGCTGCTGAAAGCGAGACTATGATATTACGTTCCAGTGCTGCTGAAAGCGAGACTATGGTGTTACGTTCCTTTGTTGTTGAAAGCGAGACTATGGTGTTACGTTCCAGTGCTGCTGAAAGCGAGACTATGGTGTTACGTTCCAGTGCTGCTGAAAGCGAGACTATGGTGTTACGTTCCAGTGCTGCTGAAAGCGAGACTATGGTGTTACGTTCCAGTGTTGCTGAAAGCGAGACTATGGTGTTACGTTCCAGTGCTGCTGAAAGCGAGACTATGGTGTTACGTTCCAGTGCTGCTGAAAGCGAGACTATGGTGTTACGTTCCAGTGCTGCTGAAAGCGAGACTATGATGTTACGTTCCAGTGCTGCTGAAAGCGAGACTATGGTGTTACGTTCCAGTGCTGCTGAAAGCGAGACTATGGTGTTACGTTCCAGTGCTGCTGAAAGCGAGACTATGGTGTTACGTTCCAGTGCTGCTGAAAGCGAGACTATGGTGTTACGTTCCAGTGCTGCTGAAAGCGAGACTATGATGTTACGTTCCAGTGTTGCTGAAAGCGAGACTATGGTGTTACGTTCCAGTGCTGCTGAAAGCGAGACTATGATGTTACGTTCCAGTGTGGACATCGTCAACGTTTCACTTTAAAGCTTTCTGTTTAGATTTCCTAAAGGTTACCAGACTGATTCTTACCGAACCTAGGATATGGTTAATAGAGGGCATTGTCAGCCCCTCAACACACCAATGCCTTCCATCATTCGGCTTTGTTCAATAGCAAGTTTCAGAAACTGTAAATCCCAGAGGTGCTGCATCGTTCAGTTTCGCTTTTAAACTATTTGTTTGATATTGACCAAATTTGCAATATAGTCACATGATACCTTTCAAGACCTTAATTTAAACCTGCATTGATGGATCAAGAATAATTAAAATTCCTGATATCGCCTTCCTTCGAAACGTATTTGCCACTTCCAACTTTTTCAAATAATTACGTGTATTTATTGGGTTGTTATCTAGGCATTTGTTTATACAGCTTGTATCATGATCTGTTATATAGGCATGCAAAGTTACACGAACAGACTTGAAGACGTGTATTCCAGCTGAACTTAGCTCCACCTATTTTCCTCACATAAAACACAAAATTAATGAGATTTTCATAAGGCTTGTTTTAATATATGTTTTTATAAATTACACACAATAGGACAAGTATACATTTATAGCCAGCAGGCACAATACACTGAATATTCATTAGCACTATACACACACTACAGAGGCCGTTCGTGATCATCACTGATTTATTGTCTGTGACCAGCTGTTGAATATCTACATAGCTGACGACTAGGAGCTGTTAGCATTAAATCATAACACTAATCAATAGACATAGCACACACTAACAGACTCAGCCTTGTTAAAAACATGTAAATATATTTTAATATTCTAAAGAAGTTTTTTTTATCTTATGGCATTGATGTGTGTTAGACGCATTAATTAAAACTCTATAGAGAATGTGGGTTAATGAAGAAAACATGACGTAATGTTTTACTGTATAAGGCAGCTGGGGTAATCGTGTCATATGAACACATCTAAACCTCGTGGGTTATATAAGTTATGTCATTGTGGCTTTCTGATATCTTTCTATAATAAAGAATAACTTACATCATTGTGGGGCAGTTAAGTTATCCTAACCATGTAGACAGTACAGGCATATAGAAAAATAACAGTACCAGTATACATTTCTCATTTCTCCTTTAAGTAGCGACTTATAAAACTTCATAGAATGATTGCTTTCCAACCTCACATTATCACAGTTTTTAAAGACTTGTAAATTAGTCACATCATTGGCGTTTTCTCATATCTACTGTAAAGACTTAAAGTTTAAGAGTAAAGAAATATTATCAATATAGCTTTGCCTTACTTAGTTAAATAATAAATCATTGTATTTTAATTTGTCATTATAACCCCGTTTCCTCGCATCTCTTGATAGTACAGGTACGTAATGGAAGCATTGTATATCTCTATTTCATTTTCCGTATAGTAAATTATAAAAGATAAGTCATATCACCAAAGTCTTTTTCGTGCCTCATTTTAGTAAAAACTTTTAGATAAGTGGTATCATCATAACTTCATTATCATTTTATCTGAAAGAATTGCGTAAAGGCTTGTAAATAAGCGATATCCTTTTCGCTTTATCATTTCTCTATGAATCATATAATGATATAATATAAACCTTTTCATATAATTATGATTTAAAAAAAAAAGAAACAACGACGAAAATGTGATTAGGAATTGCCAAATCATTAATAAAACTGTAAAGTCAGCCATTTTTGTGGTCTGGCGATTTTATACACGTGTGTGGGGCAGTCGTCATTTCTATGGTAACGGTAACCACTACCTTTACAGTATAACATATCTATTGGGATGTGAAAAACTATAACATTATAAATATTAATTATATAAAAGTATCATAACTTCACATTAAAGCATTATTTTGACGTTGTTTTAACATTGGGCGTTAACTCGTCCGTGAATTTAAGCACTTTATTTGATAACCATTTAGTTCTTCATAACGCGTGACATGATAGGTATATGAGCAGCCGATTACGGTGATTGTAGAAAGGTAGGCACAATTAGATGGGTCAGTAAGCCAGTCCTGTAAGTCTGGACGAGACACACCAGTTCTAGCTACATACATTATCCGTCTCTCGTGTCACATTCTGAATTATCTGCCACATTTACAATTAAAATCACGCCATCATTCATCAAATGTTCCATCTCTGTCTCAACACTATACCAATATACACATTTCATTGCAAAATAGCACTGGAAAAAATTCATAAACGACTGGTGTATATTTCCTAAAGTTTGTGTCAAATTAACATGATCTATTAACATTTACTATAAGCGTTGAGGTTTTGCGTATTAGTATAGGACTTTTCGCGTCAGAAATTTTGCATTTAGATATAGTTGATCAAATTGCATTTACCGTTGATATATTAATTATTACGTAAGCAAGAATTCATCATTGCGTCAACGGCTTTGAAATGGATTTTGCACTAAACTTAAACTGCGCCTAAATAAATACGCTTTCACTATTAAATTAGTTATGGAAACATTTGATTACCTTAGATATGAAGTTCTGAATAAGTTATTTACATACAATCAAGTTACTGTAGACAAATAAAATAAATAATGATATTTGTAGGTTTAAACATTGCATTGTCACTATATTCCCGCCCGCGAGACTACATTAACGTTCAAAATCTGAACTACCTTTTTAAACAGGGTTTTTATACAGTTTGAATATTTAGCATGATTATTATGCATTTTAAATATGGATTTCTGTATTAAAGGACAACACACATATTTTCAACAATTCATTACGTTCCCACGGCAACGTAACATCACATCTCACCTCGTGACCATCTTGTCCAGTTTTAAGTGGATTTCAAGCGACGTGACACGGTTATAACATAATATATCCTTTGCCACTTTCACACTTACATCAATATATACATAAACACCATGGTAGGCTAATTCACCACGTGTAGCCCATTCACTTACTACTGTTTCTTTTTGGCACATAGTTCGGATACCTGTCTCTCACACCAACACGATTGCTGTATATACGGTGGATTCCTTAAATTGTCTTGTCATCCGGTAATGTGTTCCTAGCATTCCCTTTGAGATTTGAGAAAAACGTATGCATTTTTTTGATATCATTAAGAATTGTTCGATGAACTGAGTCTTTTGTTTCTAAGATTGGTTTTGGGGTCGTACGGAGTTTTTTGTTTGAATTTGTAAATGTTTCAGGTAACACAACTGTTTCCTCTTTGCTTGAAAACTTGGATTTTCTATTAAGCGTTGCTGATATGGCAGGTTGTCGTCTCCTTCCTATTAGCCGTGGAGGAAATAGTACGACTTCCTCTGGAGATGGCTTTTTGTTTTGAACTAACAAACCCTTTGTAGTTCTCACAATAGAAGTTTGCACACCACGCATCGTTGACAAAATGGCTGTTGATGATGGCGTTTGTGTCGTTGCAGACTGGCCACTAGTTGTAGATGACAAAGATGCCGATGTTGATGGTGTTTTTGTTGTTAAAGGCTGGTCACCATTCGTTGTTGATGGTGTTTGTTTTGTGGTTGAAGGCTGACTACCACCAGTTGTCGACGGTGTTTGCGTTGTTGCTGGAGATTTGCTTTCACTAGTTGTTGATAAAAGGGTTGTCGTTGATGGCGTTTTTGTTGATGAAGACTGGCTAGTAGGCGTTGTTGTTGATTGCGTCGTTGGAGGTTGGCTAACACTTGTAGTCGATATCAATACCGTTGTTGACGGCTCTTGTACTGTAGACGACGGCGAAGCGAGGGATGACGTCTGGCTAGAATGTGATGTTTTTGTCGAAGTAGTGATTAGCTTTGAGGTCGATACGTCAGGTGATAAAGATGACCTTGCGATGTTAAGAGCTGAACTCACGGCTGTCGGCTTCAGAGTTGATGAAGTTTGTGTTTGCTGAGCATCCGGTGTGATATGCCCTGCGGTCACTACAGGGGAGTTCTGTTTTACCTTACCAATCGTAGTGGTATCTAGATCATTTGTTGTAGATCCAATACTACTTCTTGTCACCGAATGAGGCATTGAGGTTGTTGCTAAGGTAGGTTTATCGGCGGTAAGCGTCAAATTTTGATTCCCTGGTTGTGACACAATTGTAGATTTGACACCAATTTGACTTTCTTTTGTGGAAGGTTTGATTTGATCAGTAGATTTGGTGGGTTGAGAACGGTTTGTGACGGAGTTCGCTGGGGTAAATGAACCTGTTGTTTCAGGTTTAATTGTAGATATCTCTTGCACACTTTCTGATGATAGAGTCGACGACTTTTGGGGTTCATCGGCACCATTTGTATGGTCCGAGCTAGTCAACGTAGTGCCTGTCAGCGTAGTCCCTGTCGACGTAGAAGGAACCGTTGATGAACTTTCGATTCGTAAATACGTCGTTGCACTGGTTTTAACTGACAATTTGGTTTCCGTAGTTGTCCTCGAAAGTGGATTATTTGTGATTGTTTCATGCTTGTTATTTGCAGCTTTAGTTGTAGAAAAAGCTTCAGAACCGACGTCATTTGCAGCCTTTTGAGATACGATACGACCTGTAGATACTTCTGAAGTGTATGTTTCTACACTGGTCGTCACACTTTTGTCTCTACTGGTGGTTGTTAAAGGTTGAGATGTTTTAGTAGCTATACCTATTTTATCTGTCTGTCCCGATAGTTGTACCCGTTTGTACTGAACTGGTGGTTGTTACCGGTTGGTCTGTACCGGTAGTTGTTACCGGTTGGTTTGTATCGGTAGTTGTTACTGGTCGGTCTGTACCGGTAGTTGTTACCGGTTGGTTTGTATCGGTAGTTGTTACTGGTCGGTCTGTACCGGTAGTTGTTACTGGTCGGTCTGTACCGGTAGATGATACTGGTCGGTCTGTACCGGTAGTTTTTACTGGTCGGTCTGTAACGGTAGTTGTTACTGGTCGGTCTGTACCGGTAGTTGGTGTAACTGTTGACGTTTGAGTCACATCTGAATGACCATTCACAGTTGTCGTTGGCGGAATAGTTGTCGTTGTTGTACTTGTAGTTGTTATAGATTTCGTAGCTAACGTTAACTTTGGCCAGGGTATTTTTATGGTGGGAGGTTTCGGTTTGATGGTCCCTTGTGCTCCTTTGGATAGAGAGTTATCTGTGTCCATTTCCTCACACAAGTAACCTCTCCATCCTGGCTCACAACTGCACATCCACTGGCAAGAGTTGAGAGATACAGACTCTGTACACTTTCCGTGTTCACACAGAGGTCCGAATATCTTACACCCGTTTCTGATGCACGGGTTGACGTCGCTAGCGCCAAGATGTTTTGTCGGTGGCGGCAGTGGCTGCGCCTTTTCCTCGGGTTTAAGCTTCCCTAATAACTTTGGCGGCCACAAAGAATTTGATTGTACTCCGTCACAGTTCAAAGTAATCACCATAAATAATAATCCATATTTCAGACACATGCTTACAAATGAATCAAATAATTTATATCCATTCATAGTTATATCAATTTTTTGTTATATAAAACTGGAAAGTTGCGTCGTCCTGCTCACTTGTGTGTTTATATGTGTTTTGTCTTTTCACACTTATCAATATAACGTCCATAGGACCTTCCTCACGTATGTCTGACGCACGGCTAGTACTTACAATGTCAATACAGCGGTCACATCATTTACAAAATAGACGAATCGAAACCACTGTTCTGGTCTATCAGTTCGATTATCAGAGGAAATCCACGTGTCACGGCCGGGATAGGTAAATAATAAACTGACTGTGTGAGTTTCTGTTACAGCAGTGTGCTTGCCTTCCGACAGTGGGTGAATGTATGGGTCGGAGTGATGTCTGCCGTCTTATATTACCTGCCACAGACGGATGTCACAAATACGCCTCCGGCCTTATTACAAATATTATAACTTCATTTGCAAAGCAAATGCTTTATTTTTGATATAAATATATGCTCGTTTTAAACAGACTAATTTGTTAACGCTTAAATCTGACAAAATAACTAAAACTGAATATTTCATACCACAGTCTACGGTGGAATAAACTTTTACGATATGATTTTCAATAAAGCCGTTAAATTCGGTAAATGTCACGTTTTGTGTTCACATGTTGTTGTTTAAGTTTTTATCGTCACACATGGTTACTTCATGGTGAGGAAGACATATCGATTTGCACGCTACACAGAACTTAACGTATTTTGTAGGAAAGTAATGATAGCGCAGAAAACGATGGTCGCCGCTAGCTACGTCCGCACGAGTAATTGATGACTATGTGAAATTTCACTGGCGAAACGCATCTTAATACATTCACGGAAAAAAGCCAAGTCAATCCATTGTGACTGGTAAATAGCATCCGATTTAATGCAGTGCCTAAAGTGATGAACTTCCTATGTCGATCACGAGAGCAAAGTAAAGACCAAAATCAGCATATCAAACAGATATGATTACAATTGTCCTTGAGAGCATGATGCTTTATATAATTATATTGATGGCTTTCTCTTTGTTAACTGTTAAATTTCATTTCTATTGTTTATTTTAAATTATATTTTAAAATCCCGATAATAAGCAGCACCTTATTAATATCAATAATTATTGCATTTGACCTTAAGAGCTTGATGTATTACATAACTTTATTAATGGATAGCTCTTTTAAAAATCATGTTAAATTTCATTTCTATTTTTTTACATAATATATCCTAAAATCTCAAAAATATGCCAAACCTTATTATTTTCTTCAAGAATTTTCAGACTTGTTTCCAAAGCCTGTCTATTTTTCAGCTCCGCCTTATTTTTGATGATAGCTTTTTCATTTGGAGCTGGGACGTATGTAGCAGTTTTTATCATATTTTCTCTATAGCAAAGATTTTTGGTGAATTGCTTATGAAACGATGAGGTCCCGTTAGAGTTTCAAGGAAACAAGGTCAAGAACTCCGGAAGAGGAAACGTTCTCTTGTCAGTGACAACAGCTTCATCCATGTGAAGGTGAAATCCTGGACAATGTATGGCCTCAAATTAGAGTAAGTGGAACATCTGAGAGTAGATACAAAAAGAGTCGTTGGTTTTAAATAAAATAAAGGCCAACTCAATAATGCGCATGGAAAAGAGATCTGCTAGAGTCTTCAGCAGTATACACCGTGCTAAAGGAAGTAATAGTCCCCGCAAGCAGACAAGCAACATTGTCTTCTAAAGCAGACGCAATAGCTATGTACAAATGGTATATAAAGAGGTCCATCATAAAGCTATCGTTTACCGATATGAGCCCGTTCTTTTGGTTTCAACATCGATGTAAGCAAGATAACTTTCTAGTACTTGGACTAGTCAAAATCCTTGGATGGTCTCTCGTTTGGTTTATACACATCTGGGCTTGATAGAGGAAAACTGTTATTCCTACCCTCTATTGCGGCTTAACCGTGTCTGTGCACGAAATTCGGTATGTTTGTACTCAAACACGGTTTTTAGTTGCCTGCTGACGAAACTTGAGGAGACTAAAATGTTAGTCTCCGTCTTCTATATGTTGTTTTTTTGATAACTTGAGGACGAATTGTGAAAGAACACCGCTTGGAATTAAATTTGGGATCAAAAGGTCAACTACAAAGTAGTTAAGTAGATTGCTTTGGCAAATATTGGTTTTTAGATGATATCTTGAGAACGGATTGTCAGGTTTTGTTGAAAGTTCACAAAAATGGAATTAAATGGCCAGTTACAAAGGTCACTGTTAATAAAATAGATTAATGTCGATGTAATAACTTGCGGGGGTCGGCAGAGGACCTGTATTGCTTCAGCAATAGTCAGCATGCTTGTCGACTGTACAAAACGCCAACTTTTGTTTTTTTAGTTTCTCCGACATTTTGTGGTTGCGGTAAATATGAGTAACCTTTTGTCAAATGTAACATTGATGTTCGTCATCAGTCATTAATCATAACTAAAACAAGTGATCTGTTCCGGTCTTCACCGAAATCACCTGTTCATGCCTATTGTTACAATTATTTCCATATTTGGTAACATATTTTGATACAGGTTTTTTATAATTTCAAACGACCTCTAATACATGTTTTCATTACTAGATATATACATTCACTGGAAAAGACTTGTTTTGTTATATCGTTTTAATCCTGTTTTTCCTTCATTTTCTAGACAGGTTTCGATGGCACAGGCCTCGAGATTAGGAAAATAAAATGCATAGCAAATAACATATTTACATTCAAGCAATCCTCAAAGTTAATGCATTCCTAACAATGTGAAATATAGAATTACAAAGCTCCTTCGCTATCTTAATGCATATGCACTTTAAGATCGCATATCACGTTATATAAAACTGTGAGTGAGAATAATCTGATATTCTGGAGAAGTAGACATTGCCAGATATATATATAGTATGACCGGTAATTACTTTAGGGAGGGTATTTTTCATTAGGCTTTGATGCTGTTGCAAAAATTTGACACGTGCAAATAATTGAAAAGTAATTAAATAATATGTTACTTTATATCTAGATTTCGTAATTGTAATTAATTATGGTTTTAAGATAGATTTTGTGATTTATTTGGTGAAAATAGCCTACTATACGGTATGACAATGGCAGCTGTCATTTGGGTGGTGTGAGACTGTTTTATCTGAGCTTATGATGTATATAAATATTACATCATTAGACAGTGACTCATCTGAATATCTTATCTGATGATTGTATCGCACCTTTTATATCAATATGTAACTCTGTGAAAGTCGTATCGATCTACCTGGCATTCCTAAGTAAGGAATAATTAGGTTGAAGATCCACTTTAGAATCAAATTAACATCTTTTCATTGATTTCATTTTTTGCCTGACTAACAAGTGAAGACAGACCGAGATTTATTACAATGTAAACATGCCTGTCGTGAATTTAATAACATAATAAATCAGCATACCGTTATTTCCTGCATTCCGACAATTAACATAGTTTTGACACATTAGGACGCATTTATCAATACAATATCGTGCCTCTTCTGTCCCGCAGTTTGCACGGAATATTGTGAATTGTCTACTGTGGTTTTATAGTCATTTAAAGTGTTAGCACCAAGATGACCAAGACATAGTTATCGGAAAAAAAATGAGATTACATTATATCATTTTACGACTGTTCAGTGTCCTTTATTGTTTGCTCATTTTGATGAGAATATAACAACACCGGCAAACAACATTTCTTTTTTCAATTTTGTACGATGTACCTAATTTCATAAATAATGGTCACAAATTGTACTGGAATGCCATATTTATGAAACAGAGAAGCCTTTAACAAGATATTCGAAAACATTCTCTGGCAGGTGCATCCTGTAGTTTGACTTTTAGAAGTTCTCTAATTCCATGGTAGGGAACAGGACAATTTTAACTATGAATGGCAGCGAACCAAAACCTCGCTGTCTGTCTTACACTTATCGGGTATGTTTCTGCCATGTCGGAGGTAGTGAGTGTCTTTAAGATAAGATTTCATATGAATGGAGATTCACAAATGTTGGTATCAAGCAAGTAAATCAGCTAACTTAAAGATGGTTAGTAATTTCAAGTGAATACTCTGTCAATGAATGTATTCAAGTATTTTCAGTAAATTGCTTTCAATGATCTACAAAAACTGATTGTTCTTTGCAGCGACTGCAAAAGTTTTTTCCCTTTTTACTGTTTCCGATTGCCATAGGACCTTCGTTTCTCCGGTACGTAGTACACCGTGGTATTTTGGTAATTTTGCGGACATCTTGGAGCATATGTGTATCCAGAGACGTGAAATAATAAGAAATGAAACAATATTTGCCAATGCATTCCTACCTATTTAAGAATATCTATTAACCTCTTCATTGAAAGAATGGTCCCAGTGATCGAAATATAAGACACAATATGCTGTCTTTCCACCTGGCCTTGACTGAAGCTGTCCTTGATTTGAGATATTTTGCCACTATTTGTAGGTGCAGAGAAGTTTGCCACTGTTCGTCGGTGCAGAGAAGATTGCCACTGTTTGTCGGTGCAGAGAAGATTGCCACTGTTTGTCGGTGCAGAGAAGATTGCCACTGTTTGTCGGTGCAGAGAAGATTGCCACTGTTTGTCGGTGCAGAGAAGATTGCCACTGTTTGTCGGTGCAGAGAAGATTGCCACTGTTTGTCGGTGCAGAGAAGATTGCCACTGTTTGTCGGTGCAGAGAAGATTGCCACTGTTTGTCGGTGCAGAGAAGATTGCCACTGTTTGTCGGTGCAGAGAAGATTGCCACTGTTTGTCGGTACAGATAAATTGGCCACTATTTTTCGGTACAAAGAGGTTTGCTACTATCTGTCTGTGCATAAATTTTTGCCACTATTTGTTGGTACAGAGATGTTTGCCACTGTTTGTCGGTGCAGAGAGGTTTGTCACTGTTTTTTTTGGTACAGAGAAGTTTGCCACTATTTGATGGTACAGAGAAGTTTGCCACTATTTGTCGGTGCATAGAGGTTTGCACTGCTTGTCATTGCAGTAAAGCAGCCCCTGACACGTTTCCTGATATTTTTCTTTTTGGCTTATTTTCTGTTTGCCCTACACAACTTCTCTTACCATCATAGTTGGCCATTTTCTCTGTTTTTCTTTGATTCTAGCTGTTACTGTACCAAAGTACTGTGCAAGTGCACGTTGGGACCATTTTGATTCTACTGTTGGATATGGATAGTGCACAATGGTAGAGTTAATCGATAAATTCTTAACACTAACACCAAGATGGATAATTGCAATAAAAGCAATCCTACAAATATAATGTTTCTACGGCAGAGTTTTATATTGTGTTTTCATCTAATTTGCTTTTTGTAATAAAATTTGTAGTTCTATTACCTGACCAGGCATTGATACTCGATTTTGTATATCGTACAACATAAGACGAATTTAAGGCAACAGGCCGTAGCGCGTCTTTCTTGGAAACGTTTCACGATGCGATGTGCCTTGACGAAATGGAACAAAACGCAACAGACTGTTTAAAATCTTGAAATCACCACAAGGTTCCAGGTAACATACGTGCTGCCCGTTCCACTATGGACCGTCTGTAAGTTTTGTTACGACCTTTTAGGTAATGTCACGTTTTGTCACGTCAAGCCCGTTTGACTACGTTCTGTTGAGTTCACCATTTGTACCGTGACAGCAGTTGCAAAGTTTTTGACAGATTAAAAAATCTTGCATGACATCCCCAGTAATAACGGATGATCACCGTTGTCTGTCATGTCTTCACACCTTTTGTCCACGATGGTCTGAAACGTGATTGCCGCGACCGCCGGGAATATAGTGTAAACCTAGCATAACGTTACTGTGAACACAGAACGATATGAATAAAAAAAACAATATTCAGTCAGATTTCAGGCCAATTTCGTACTTGAAAAGTGCAAACAATGTCATTCCCGGTTCAGGACTTCGACATGAAATTGTTATGAAATTGTCCTGAATTCACATTACGATCAATTTATTAATATTTTATTTCTCATTTTAAGATATCATAAACATGAAAAAAATCTTCATGTAAAAAAATGAAAATTATATCACAAAATGTCAACGTTTTGTTTTGAACGGACACACTCTCTTTCAATTGGAAACGATACTTTACTTAATCGAAAGGAGATGATTTTACAAAAGTTAAACAAATCCTGTTGTATTCTTCTGATTTATTTATTGTACTGTTATTCATCACATTTGTGTGTTTGTATACCTACTCATAGTGTACATCACGAACTGTTGGTACACACATACCTGAAGTCCATGAAGCAATCACGGATAGGTATGTAGATTCAAGATGTATCATGCTTCGCATATAGTTAATAAATGTAGAGTAAAATGTTACGTCCTTAACGTTTAATTGGTTTTGTAATTGATCTACATGATCTGGAGGTTTTTTTTCATAATTACTGTAGGAAGTGCTTTTGTTCGGGGTAAATATGTTTAACCTTTGTTGGTTTCGCTTGCATGCTGATATTTACTGTTCGGCCCTTAAATGCGTGTTAATATTATGGAAGAATTACAGCGTTGTTGGAGTTTTTCTAGCCTAGCCTTACTATGAAATCAAAAGATAAGTTTGACCACAAAGAACTATATTGAATGTCGTCAAACACGACATACTTGTTCTGATATCAAAACCTGACTTCGCATCATTGTCAATAAACTGTTGCCATAATGATCATAGTAGTGGAATACATGTAATATTTTATTAGCGAATCTATTTGATAATGGACGGATTTTGTTAAAGACGCAGACTTTTCCTGAACAACTGGTCTGCCTATCATTATACTATATATAATGTTTGTTTATTTATTGCCATGATCAATCGATTATCACTGTGAACAATGTTTACGTTATAATGTGTAAATAAACAGGTTAGGAAACTCCATGTATTTGATAATTTTTTGTAACACCTATATAGCATTATGTATGATTATGATGGCTTATAATTTATTCACTACTCACCAATGACGACATTTTATTTACAACCATCAATCGGAACACAGATGTGCGTATGTGCAAACATACAGATACACTTAAAATGCATTGATCAACGTCTGTTACAACTGATGCATCTATTTATGCAAATATCTTACATTTATTTAATAAAAACAAAAAACAATCGCGGCAATAATTTAAATAATGTAGTCTGTAAAACCGCAAAGCTAACGTTAAGATATAAAATTGTCTTAATTGGAATAAAATGCAATTTTTTTACGTATCAAAATAATAACACAAAAAATGTTATGCATCAGAATGTGTAGATGCTACACCGCCGACGAATGGTAATTTTTATCTGTTTTACACAGGAGCAGATGGGTTAGTATTTTTCTTTAATTGCAAATGTTACTTTCTTTCCACAATTACTATAAAGTTTGAGCTTCATATTTTACGTCAATATGAAAGTACTAAAAATAATTAATTGTATCCCGAAAAAAATCCATGACACTATGCACTATATTGATTAAGATACTAATGGCACAGCCAACAGATGGAAAACAAAATATTTTATATGCATTTTGTATTAATTAGACATATATACACACGATTTAACATCAATCATTGTCGAACTTACCAATATCATTTATGCTCTGAAAATTATATATCATAAAGGTTCATGCATATCATTTCTTCAGTAGCTACTGTTGATATTATTGTTGCATTTAATCTGAATATATATTTAAATAGATGCAGAATGTATATGGAATTTACTCATAGTTTGTTCAAAATCTACTTACAGTGTCTTTTTACCGTAAGAAGACTTTAAAACAAAATGTCGTCTATGATGTAACTCTATTAACAATAGGCTTATATATGAAATGAGCAATATGGAGCAAAGAAGTATTTCTAACAGTGTGGACAGAATTTTGTGGAATTTTCCAGGCGATCTGCCATTTTGGCAAGTCACAAAATGAACAAATAAAATTACATCGCCAAAAACGTGACCAATCGTATAAAACGTAAACAAAAGACAACAAATAACACGGTACAAAACAAAGTGGTTTGAATATAAAACTTGGAATCTTGACAATGTATAAAAAAAAGTAGGTTGTCATGTAGACATATAAAATCTTGTAAAAGGAAGAATATAAAAAGAAATATTTTTCAACATAGGTATTTGCAGCTTGTCATCCATGTTTAAAAATATTATGATATTGAAACCAGTTTTAATTTTGACTTACAAAGTAGCTAAATACTTAAATAAGTTGTATATTGTCATGATATGATACATACATTTGGAAAAGATTACTGAAAAAAAAACTGCATTTTGAAGAGTTTCAAAGTCAAATTGTGTCAAGAAAATTCCAGCAGGGGCAGTCATTTTGTCACGCCATCTTTGAATAAAGCCATCACTGCACATCAGACGGATTATTAGGTAAGTATAGAACCATTTATAATATTGCTATCCTCATTGTCACTATCCAAATGATTAATTTATGTTACGGTTGATTGGCAGTATACGGTCCATTTAATGTTTTACCTACCGTCATAAATCTTCCATCTTCTCATGCCAATGCTGTGACTGCAAATAGATTATTTTGAAGCAAGGCACGCAAAAATGAATGATTGCAATATTTTTTGTTCACTGGTATATAATGACGTATTATTATAAAGATAAACAATTCTGTCGATAATGACAATCGCCATCAACGTCTCATAAAGTCTTAACAAGGGAAGTTCTATCATTCATTAATATATATTTCTATTTGCTCGGACTGATACTGTATAATCTTATCAAACAAAAAGGAAATTTATGAGTTCATAATTCTCCTATAACTGCTGTAAGTGTCGTGATATGTTTAAGATGTATTGTGATGTCGTTCTGAATGACGTCATTACGTAGTGACACATTGCGCATTTTTTGTGCGAACTTGCATGCTACCTGAATTAAAATCCCCAATTGTTCTATGTTATTTTCAACAATATTTGTTGTTATGACGACGGAGGTACTTATGACGTTGCAGTGAAATCACATATTTTTTGCTGCTATGACAATGATTTTTGTGTGTGTTTTGTTTTAACATTCAAATATGTTGATCATTCATATTGTATTTTGGTGTCACAAGAAGAGGCTCCAATGACGGGGGCAGGAGGAATTAATAATAATAACAATAATTCTCCAAGAATTGCAAACAAAAATTTTCTGCAACCCTGTGAGAGGTCCTTTAATGCTTAAACAAATATTACCATGGGCAAAACATTGATCACTTGAGTTATCTCGTATCTTTTAGCTTTCTATGTCGAATGATTAAGTTAATCGAGATGTTATCAGGTTAGTTGAGATATTACTAGAATTAAACTAGGTGAAATATAGTAAGGTGATCTAAGATATACGATTTCTAGAATGCATTGAAATAAAACATGGAATTGTTTCCTTTCCATGAAGAGATAACAATTTTTGCGATAAGACGTTGCTGGTAATATTTTTATCATTTATGGTAGTTCTGCTGAAAACTAAACAAATATACTGAGCTTTCTAATTACTATTTCTTGCGTTTCAAATTGCAACTATCACCTGATAGACAGAACAAATAAACAGACATTGGTATTTTTTTTTTCAACAATATATTTTTTATCGATTTTTTATGTAATCCATCGATGTATATTATTATATCAAGTTTCGATTTCTTCTTTTACCCTAACAGTGACCGCGGCGTGCAAAGCAAAACCTTACCCGATTTCCACTAATGAAATCAAGGTTCTAACGTAATTCTTATATCCTATTATATACTACTATTATACCTCAGTCGAGATGTCTCGAGATGCACACGTGAACAAAATTCACGTGGTGATACCTGGGGAGAAGGTATTGACATTTTCTTCTGACAGTTAGATGGCAGACGATTATTATAGAGCTTTTGCGATTCACGTTTTATTACATGCATCTATCTTTCACAGAAAAAAAGAGACCGACGTTAGCAGGGATTCGTTGTTGAGATTTGAAAATTCTGTAAACTTCAGTTTCATCAAGAAAAAAGTCATATCCAGGAAAATAGTATGACACATGAGGTCAAACATGAATGTGTGGGTGAAATGTAAACATCCAAACGCACGATGGGAGTATTTTTATTGTCACATTGGAGACAGACACTGTCGTCTATATATTTATTGCAGTTTTGAAACAAAAAATGAATTTTACAAGTGTTTTACATTAGCGGTCCACCTACACGGAATAGTATTCCGCACTGTCCGTCAGACTGGTTAAACTTATTATTACTCATTCACCGATTTAAATATGAAATGATTCATAAATAAATGATATGTTGAGATATAATTAATGGTATTGGTTTACATTTTTGTAATTTCTTTTGATTGTAGAAAATAAATTTTCTTTGGTTGAAGGAATGAAGGCGATAACCAACGTTCCATTAATATAACGTAGCGTTAGATAAAGATGCATATCGCAATGTCAAACGGGGTTGGAATGTTAATTTTCTTATGTCCTTTTGCATTACTTATCTCTATCCTTTGTTTCGACTGTTGCTTTCCGTTTGGTGTCTATGTGTTTTTCGTATTGAAAAACTGGATTTGCTTTTCCTTAGCACATAGCTTCATAATAACTGCAATGTCATTTTAAAACCTTTGATTGTAGAACCAATGATTATAATGCTTCATTGCTGTGATGACCATACTTCTAGTTTCATTAATTTAAATATCTGTTGAATATCCATTGCTGGTCTTGATAGGGCATTTTTAAAAATGGGTTCTCCCACATCATTTTCTTCCCCCACAATACATTTTCCTGGGCTGTTTTGAGCATTGTGCAGTACAAGTATTTAAATTTTAATAACTATTATGTTTATTACTAGTCTGAAATAAGTCTGTAAAAGGGACATATCTTTAAATAAATTAGTCTCTTTGATTTACTTGACAAATTTGAAATCAACACAAAACTCTTAACTTTTATAAGCCTGGGGAAATGCAAAAAATGACACGGGTATGAAGAGGATGAAAATTAAGCGCTAATAAGCGAAAATCCAGGCTGTATTGGTGTAGAATTGAAACAATACTCTAGCAAGGTGTCATCTGTTTTTATATGGAAATAAACAAGCCATTACAGCTATTATTAGCAAAATTAACATACCACATTAAAATGATAAAAACTTCAAAGACAAAATGAACAAAAAAGTGAAATGAGCTTGCTAATACATCTTTCCGTAATCCTTCTAAAGACCGGCCAAGTATTGAAGAACGAGGTAGACTCTGACTCATGGGGTGATATGGAATCTGTCATGTTCAAGTGTCCGCCCATAATTCATAATACAATCACACATTTTACTGATCTGTAAACACATCGTCATTGCTGGAGAATGGCTGCCGTTGTATACTTATATGGTTATGTATATGCGGTTAAACATTCATGTCAATATCATTTCAAAGGTAAAAGCAGAGCCACGTGGTCCGGAAGAGTTAGCGTTTTAAGCTTCAATATCAACTAGTTCAAATCTTGGTAAATTTGATATCCCAAACTATAATTTTCTTGTGTAGAGTTGACTTGGTCACACAAGCGTTTCTTGTATATAAACACATAAACATAATGACATGGTTATGGTGACAGAAATATACATGTATCAAACTATGTGTACTTACTGAACTGAATGCATATTTTGCCAAACTTTACAAGTACCACAACAATCTACGACACAACAAAGATGAGGCATATACTCTTTTTATCAACTAAGTTATGTTTAAATACATCTAAACAGTGATATATAGGCATACAAAATATGGCCGGTAGGGCGTTAGAATTGTACCTGCTGCCCCTATTGCATGAGAGTAAAATGCGACTAAATTTAGGATCTTTCTTCCTTACTTACTTTATTCTTCCTAACGTCTCCCTCGTTACTTCACAGCACTTCACTTTTTGCCTTCGTTTGAGCACCCGCCCCTGTGAGGAAGGCTTTAGGTTCTGTCCCCTGGTCGAGACACACCATATAAAAGTGGTAGTTTCTGCTTCTGCTTTGCGCCCAGCAAAAAGCGAGTTGGGCGACTGGTTCGCCCGTTGTCAGTATCATGTGACCGGGTGGAATATGTTGTTGGTCTTCGGAGGCATGTTTCAGTGATAAAGCACTACAAAAAGGGTAAGAGTTGTACTATACAAGAAGACACAAACATACCACAATGTCCAAAAACACTCACCTCGCACTTCACACACGCTATACACCGCATGTAAGAGAGGCCGTCCTTACATGACAATGGCTGTTAATAGGATGTTAAATAATCAAACAAACAAATAAAAAAACCATACAAAATATCATCAGTTCAAAAAGGGTCAAGAACCTAAAAAATCATTGAAGCTTACAAATGACAACAAAGACCTCATTGGCCCCCAAATCTCTCGATTTTTAAAGTATTACGAAATAAAATGATCGCGTTTGAAATATTTATTACATCCTTGATTAATAATAATAAAACTTTTCTAATTTCGAATCTTTTAGTTGCAATGGTAACCATCCAAAATATGCATAAATTAACTATGTTTGAAAATTTTGTAATTTTGTGCCTATTTTTTCACAGATTTTGTCTAAGAAACCAGAGAGTGTAATCTTGAACAAACTAAACATTTATTCAGAATATACCTCAGATACATCTGTAGAAGAAATATAAAGTTTATTCTAGGAAGCGCTCCATGGTTTCTACTTGGAAAAATATACAAATTGTCTAAATTTCCACATTTTTATAATTTTTGCATATCTAGGATGTTTACCATGGCATCTACAGCTGCAATGATGCATACCTATCATACGTATTCTGTCAATGATGCATACCTATCATACGTATTCTGTCAATGATGCATACCTATCATACGTATTCTGCCAATGATGCATACCTATCATACGTATTCTGTCAATGATGCATACCTATCATACGTATTCTGTCAATGATGCATACCTATCATACGTATTCTGTCAATGATGCATACCTATCATACGTATTCTGTCAATGATGCATACCTATCATACGTATTCTGTCAATGATGCATACCTATCATACGTATTCTGTCAATGATGCATACCTATCATACGTATTCTGTCAATAATGATGCATACCTATCATACGTATTCTGTCAATGATGCATACCTATCATACGTATTCTGTCAATGATGCATACCTATCATACGTATTCTGTCAATGATGCATACCTATCATACGTATTCTGTCAATGATGCATACCTATCATACGTATTCTGTCAATGATGCATACCTATCATACGTATTCTATCAATGATGCATACCTATCATACGTATTATATCAATGATGCATACCTATCATACGTATTCTGTCAATGATGCATACCTATCATACGTATTCTGTCAATGATGCATACCTATCATACGTATTCTGTCAATGATGCATACCTATCATACGTATTCTGTCAATGATGCATACCTATCATACGTATTCTGTCAATGATGCATACCTATCATACGTATTCTGTCAATGATGCATACCTATCATACGTATTCTGTCAATGATGCATACCTATCATACGTATTCTGTCAATGATGCATACCTATCATACGTATTCTGTCAATGATGCATACCTATCATACGTATTCTGTCAATGATGCATACCTATCATACGTATTCTGTCAATCAATGATGCATACCTATCATACGTATTCTGTCAATGATGCATACCTATCATACGTATTCTGTCAATGATGCATACCTATCATACGTATTCTGTCAATGATGCATACCTATCATACGTATTCTGTCAATGATGCATACCTATCATACGTATTCTGTCAATGATGCATACCTATCATACGTATTCTGTCAATGATGCATACCTATCATACGTATTTCATTCTATTCTGTCAATGATGCATACCTATCATACGTATTCTGTCAATGATGCATACCTATCATACGTATTCTGTCAATGATGCATACCTATCATACGTATTCTGTCAATGATGCATACCTATCATACGTATTCTGTCAATGATGCATACCTATCATACGTATTCTGTCAATGATGCATACCTATCATACGTATTCTGTCAATGATGCATACCTATCATACGTATTCTGTCAATGATGCATACCTATCATACGTATTCTGTCAATGATGCATACCTATCATACGTATTCTGTCAATGATGCATACCTATCATACGTATTCTGTCAATGATGCATACCTATCATACGTATTCTGTCAATGATGCATACCTATCATACGTATTCTGTCAATGATGCATACCTATCATACGTATTCTGTCAATGATGCATACCTATCATACGTATTCTGTCAATGATGCATACCTATCATACGTATTCTGTCAATGATGCATACCTATCATACGTATTCTGTCAATGATGCATACCTATCATACGTATTCTGTCAATAATGATGCATACCTATCATACGTATTCTGTCAATGATGCATACCTATCATACGTATTCTGTCAATGATGATGCATACCTATCATACGTATTCTGCCAATGATGCATACCTATCATACGTATTCTGTCAATGATGCATACCTATCATACGTATTCTGTCAATGATGCATACCTATCATACGTATTCTGTCAATGATGATGCATACCTATCATACGTATTCTGTCAATGATGCATACCTATCATACGTATTCTGTCAATAATGATGCATACCTATCATACGTATTCTGTCAATGATGCATACCTATCATACGTATTCTGTCAATGATGCATACCTATCATACGTATTCTGTCAATGATGCATACCTATCATACGTATTCTGTCAATGATGCATACCTATCATACGTATTCTGTCAATGATGCATACCTATCATACGTATTCTGTCAATGATGCATACCTATCATACGTATTCTGTCAATGATGCATACCTATCATACGTATTCTGTCAATGATGCATACCTATCATACGTATTCTGTCAATAATGATGCATACCTATCATACGTATTCTGTCAATGATGCATACCTATCATACGTATTCTGTCAATAATGATGCATACCTATCATACGTATTCTGTCAATGATGCATACCTATCATACGTATTCTGTCAATGATGCATACCTATCATACGTATTCTGTCAATGATGCATACCTATCATACGTATTCTGTCAATGATGCATACCTATCATACGTATTCTGTCAATGATGCATACCTATCATACGTATTCTGTCAATGATGCATACCTATCATACGTATTCTGTCAATGATGCATACCTATCATACGTATTCTGTCAATAATGATGCATACCTATCATACGTATTCTGTCAATGATGCATACCTATCATACGTATTCTGTCAATGATGATGCATACCTATCATACGTATTCTGTCAATGATGCATACCTATCATACGTATTCTGTCAATGATGCATACCTATCATACGTATTCTGTCAATGATGCATACCTATCATACGTATTCTGTCAATGATGCATACCTATCATACGTATTCTGTCAATGATGCATACCTATCATACGTATTCTGTCAATGATGCATACCTATCATACGTATTCTGTCAATGATGCATACCTATCATACGTATTCTGTCAATGATGCATACCTATCATACGTATTCTGTCAATGATGCATACCTATCATACGTATTCTGTCAATGATGCATACCTATCATACGTATTCTGTCAATGATGCATACCTATCATACGTATTCTGTCAATGATGCATACCTATCATACGTATTCTGTCAATGATGCATACCTATCATACGTATTCTGTCAATAATGATGCATACCTATCATACGTATTCTGTCAATGATGCATACCTATCATACGTATTCTGTCAATGATGCATACCTATCATACGTATTCTGTCAATGATGCATACCTATCATACGTATTCTGTCAATGATGCATACCTATCATACGTATTCTGTCAATGATGCATACCTATCATACGTATTCTGTCAATGATGCATACCTATCATACGTATTCTGTCAATGATGCATACCTATCATACGTATTCTGTCAATAATGATGCATACCTATCATACGTATTCTGTCAATGATGCATACCTATCATACGTATTCTGTCAATGATGCATACCTATCATACGTATTCTATCAATGATGCATACCTATCATACGTATTCTATCAATGATCATACCTATCATACGTATTCTGTCAATGATGCATACCTATCATACGTATTCTGTCAATGATGCATACCTATCATACGTATTCTGTCAATGATGCATACCTATCATACGTATTCTGTCAATGATGCATACCTATCATACGTATTCTGTCAATGATGCATACCTATCATACGTATTCTGTCAATGATGCATACCTATCATACGTATTCTGTCAATGATGCTATATCATACCTATTCGTCAATGATGCTACCTATATACGTATTCTGTCAATGATGCATACCTATCATACGTATTCTGTCAATGATGCATACCTATCATACGTATTCTGTCAATGATGCATACCTATCATACGTATTCTGTCAATGATGCATACCTATCATACGTATTCTGTCAATGATGCATACCTATCATACGTATTCTGTCAATGATGCATACCTATCATACGTATTCTGTCAATGATGCATACCTATCATACGTATTCTGTCAATGATGCATACCTATCATACGTATTCTGTCAATGATGCATACCTATCATACGTATTCTGTCAATGATGCATACCTATCATACGTATTCTGTCAATGATGCATACCTATCATACGTATTCTGTCAATGATGCATACCTATCATACGTATTCTGTCAATGATGCATACCTATCATACGTATTCTGTCAATGATGCATACCTATCATACGTATTCTGTCAATGATGCATACCTATCATACGTATTCTGTCAATGATGCATACCTATCATACGTATTCTGTCAATGATGCATACCTATCATACGTATTCTGTCAATGATGCATACCTATCATACGTATTCTGTCAATGATGCATACCTATCATACGTATTCTGTCAATGATGCATACCTATCATACGTATTCTGTCAATCAATGATGCATACCTATCATACGTATTCTGTCAATGATGCATACCTATCATACGTATTCTGTCAATGATGCATACCTATCATACGTATTCTGTCATCTTCAATGATGCATACCTATCATACGTATTCTGTCAATGATGCATACCTATCATACGTATTCTGTCAATGATGCATACCTATCATACGTATTCTGTCAATGATGCATACCTATCATACGTATTCTGTCAATGATGCATACCTATCATACGTATTCTGTCAATGATGCATACCTATCATACGTATTCTGTCAATAATGATGCATACCTATCATACGTATTCTGTCAATGATGCATACCTATCATACGTATTCTGTCAATGATGCATACCTATCATACGTATTCTGTCAATGATGCATACCTATCATACGTATTCTGTCAATAATGATGCATACCTATCATACGTATTCTGTCAATGATGCATACCTATCATACGTATTCTGTCAATGATGCATACCTATCATACGTATTCTGTCAATGATGCATACCTATCATACGTATTCTGTCAATGATGCATACCTATCATACGTATTCTGTCAATGATGCATACCTATCATACGTATTCTGTCAATGATGCATACCTATCATACGTATTCTGTCAATGATGCATACCTATCATACGTATTCTGTCAATGATGCATACCTATCATACGTATTCTGTCAATGATGCATACCTATCATACGTATTCTGTCAATGATGCATACCTATCATACGTATTCTGTCAATGATGCATACCTATCATACGTATTCTGTCAATGATGCATACCTATCATACGTATTCTGTCAATGATGCATACCTATCATACGTATTCTGTCAATGATGCATACCTATCATACGTATTCTGTCAATGATGCATACCTATCATACGTATTCTGTCAATGATGCATACCTATCATACGTATTCTGTCAATGATGCATACCTATCATACGTATTCTGTCAATGATGCATACCTATCATACGTATTCTGTCAATGATGCATACCTATCATACGTATTCTGTCAATAATGCATACCTATCATACGTATTCTGTCAATGATGCATACCTATCATACGTATTCTGTCAATGATGCATACCTATCATACGTATTCTGTCAATGATGCATACCTATCATACGTATTCTGTCAATGATGCATACCTATCATACGTATTCTGTCAATGATGCATACCTATCATACGTATTCTGTCAATGATGCATACCTATCATACGTATTCTGTCAATGATGCATACCTATCATACGTATTCTGTCAATGATGCATACCTATCATACGTATTCTGTCAATGATGCATACCTATCATACGTATTCTGTCAATGATGCATACCTATCATACGTATTCTGTCAATGATGCATACCTATCATACGTATTCTGTCAATGATGATGCATACCTATCATACGTATTCTGTCAATGATGCATACCTATCATACGTATTCTGTCAATGATGCATACCTATCATACGTATTCTGTCAATGATGCATACCTATCATACGTATTCTGTCAATGATGATGCATACCTATCATACGTATTCTGTCAATGATGCATACCTATCATACGTATTCTGTCAATGATGCATACCTATCATACGTATTCTGTCAATGATGCATACCTATCATACGTATTCTGTCAATGATGCATACCTATCATACGTATTCTGTCAATGATGCATACCTATCATACGTATTCTGTCAATGATGCATACCTATCATACGTATTCTGTCAATGATGCATACCTATCATACGTATTCTGTCAATGATGCATACCTATCATACGTATTCTGTCAATGATGCATACCTATCATACGTATTCTGTCAATGATGCATACCTATCATACGTATTCTGTCAATAATGATGCATACCTATCATACGTATTCTGTCAATGATGCATACCTATCATACGTATTCTGTCAATGATGCATACCTATCATACGTATTCTGTCAATGATGCATACCTATCATACGTATTCTGTCAATGATGCATACCTATCATACGTATTCTGTCAATGATGCATACCTATCATACGTATTCTGTCAATGATGCATACCTATCATACGTATTCTGTCAATGATGCATACCTATCATACGTATTCTGTCAATGATGCATACCTATCATACGTATTCTGTCAATAATGATGCATACCTATCATACGTATTCTGTCAATGATGCATACATACCTATCATACGTATTCTGTCAATGATGCATACCTATCATACGTATTCTGTCAATGATGCATACCTATCATACGTATTCTGTCAATGATGCATACCTATCATACGTATTCTGTCAATGATGCATACCTATCATACGTATTCTGTCAATGATGCATACCTATCATACGTATTCTGTCAATGATGCATACCTATCATACGTATTCTGTCAATGATGCATACCTATCATACGTATTCTGTCAATGATGCATACCTATCATACGTATTCTGTCAATGATGCATACCTATCATACGTATTCTGTCAATGATGCATACCTATCATACGTATTCTGTCAATGATGCATACCTATCATACGTATTCTGTCAATGATGCATACCTATCATACGTATTCTGTCAATGATGCATACCTATCATACGTATTCTGTCAATGATGCATACCTATCATACGTATTCTGTCAATGATGCATACCTATCATACGTATTCTGTCAATGATGCATACCTATCATACGTATTCTGTCAATGATGCATACCTATCATACGTATTCTGTCAATGATGCATACCTATCATACGTATTCTGTCAATGATGCATACCTATCATACGTATTCTGTCAATGATGCATACCTATCATACGTATTCTGTCAATGATGCATACCTATCATACGTATTCTGTCAATGATGCATACCTATCATACGTATTCTGTCAATGATGCATACCTATCATACGTATTCTGTCAATGATGCATACCTATCATACGTATTCTGTCAATGATGCATACCTATCATACGTATTCTGTCAATGATGCATACCTATCATACGTATTCTGTCAATGATGCATACCTATCATACGTATTCTGTCAATGATGCATACCTATCATACGTATTCTGTCAATAATGATGCATACCTATCATACGTATTCTGTCAATGATGCATACCTATCATACGTATTCTGTCAATGATGCATACCTATCATACGTATTCTGTCAATGATGCGTACCTATCATACGTATTCTGTCAATGATGCATACCTATCATACGTATTCTGTCAATGATGCATACCTATCATACGTATTCTGTCAATGATGCATACCTATCATACGTATTCTGTCAATGATGCATACCTATCATACGTATTCTGTCAATGATGCATACCTATCATACGTATTCTGTCAATGATGATGCATACCTATCATACGTATTCTGTCAATGATGCATACCTATCATACGTATTCTGTCAATGATGCATACCTATCATACGTATTCTGTCAATGATGCATACCTATCATACGTATTCTGTCAATGATGCATACCTATCATACGTATTCTGTCAATGATGCATACCTATCATACGTATTCTGTCAATGATGCATACCTATCATACGTATTCTGTCAATGATGCATACCTATCATACGTATTCTGTCAATGATGCATACCTATCATACGTATTTCGTCAATGATGCATACCTATCATACGTATTCTGTCAATGATGCATACCTATCATACGTATTCTGTCAATGATGCATACCTATCATACGTATTCTGTCAATGATGCATACCTATCATACGTATTCTGTCAATGATGCATACCTATCATACGTATTCTGTCAAATGATGCATACCTATCATACGTATTCTGTCAATGATGCATACCTATCATACGTATTCTGTCAATGATGCATACCTATCATACGTATTCTGTCAATGATGCATACCTATCATACGTATTCTGTCAATGATGCATACCTATCATACGTATTCTGTCAATGATGCATACCTATCATACGTATTCTGTCAATGATGCATACCTATCATACGTATTCTGTCAATGATGCATACCTATCATACGTATTCTGTCAATGATGCATACCTATCATACGTATTCTGTCAATGATGCATACCTATCATACGTATTCTGTCAATGATGCATACCTATCATACGTATTCTGTCAATGATGCATACCTATCATACGTATTCTGTCAATGATGCATACCTATCATACGTATTCTGTCAATGATGCATACCTATCATACGTATTCTGTCAATGATGCATACCTATCATACGTATTCTGTCAATGATGCATACCTATCATACGTATTCTGTCAATAATGATGCATACCTATCATACGTATTCTGTCAATGATGCATACCTATCATACGTATTCTGTCAATGATGCATACCTATCATACGTATTCTGTCAATGATGCATACCTATCATACGTATTCTGTCAATAATGATGCATACCTATCATACGTATTCTGTCAATGATGCATACCTATCATACGTATTCTGTCAATAATGATGCATACCTATCATACGTATTCTGTCAATGATGCATACCTATCATACGTATTCTGTCAATGATGCATACCTATCATACGTATTCTGTCAATGATGCATACCTATCATACGTATTCTGTCAATGATGCATACCTATCATACGTATTCTGTCAATGATGCATACCTATCATACGTATTCTGTCAATGATGCATACCTATCATACGTATTCTGTCAATGATGCATACCTATCATACGTATTCTGTCAATGATGCATACCTATCATACGTATTCTGTCAATGATGCATACCTATCATACGTATTCTGTCAATAATGCATACCTATCATACGTATTCTGTCAATGATGCCTACCTATCATACGTATTCTGTCAATGATGCATACCTATCATACGTATTCTGTCAATGATGCATACCTATCATACGTATTCTGTCAATGATGCATACCTATCATACGTATTCTGTCAATGATGCATACCTATCATACGTATTCTGTCAATGATGCATACCTATCATACGTATTCTGTCAATGATGCATACCTATCATACGTATTCTGTCAATGATGCATACCTATCATACGTATTCTGTCAATGATGCATACCTATCATACGTATTCTGTCAATGATGCATACCTATCATACGTATTCTGTCAATGATGCATACCTATCATACGTATTCTGTCAATGATGCATACCTATCATACGTATTCTGTCAATGATGCATACCTATCATACGTATTCTGTCAATGATGCATACCTATCATACGTATTCTGTCAATGATGCATACCTATCATACGTATTCTGTCAATAATGATGCATACCTATCATACGTATTCTGTCAATGATGCATACCTATCATACGTATTCTGTCAATGATGCATACCTATCATACGTATTATTGTCAATGATGCATACCTATCATACGTATTCTGTCAATGATGCATATACCTATCATACGTATTCTGTCAATGATGCATACCTATCATACGTATTCTGTCAATATGATGCATACCTATCATACGTATTCTGTCAATGATGCATACCTATCATACGTATTCTGTCAATGATGCATACCTATCATACGTATTCTGTCAATGATGCATACCTATCATACGTATTCTGTCAATGATGCATACCTATCATACGTATTCTGTCAATGATGCATACCTATCATACGTATTCTGTCAATGATGCATACCTATCATACGTATTCTGTCAATGATGCATACCTATCATACGTATTCTGTCAATGATGCATACCTATCATACGTATTCTGTCAATGATGCATACCTATCATACGTATTCTGTCAATGATGCATACCTATCATACGTATTCTGTCAATGATGCATACCTATCATACGTATTCTGTCAATGATGCATACCTATCATACGTATTCTGTCAATGATGCATACCTATCATACGTATTCTGTCAATGATGCATACCTATCATACGTATTCTGTCAATGATGCATACCTATCATACGTATTCTGTCAATGATGCATACCTATCATACGTATTCTGTCAATGATGCATACCTATCATACGTATTCTGTCAATGATGCATACCTATCATACGTATTCTGTCAATGATGCATACCTATCATACGTATTCTGTCAATGATGCATACCTATCATACGTATTCTGTCAATGATGCATACCTATCATACGTATTCTGTCAATGATGCGTACCTATCATACGTATTCTGTCAATAATGATGCATACCTATCATACGTATTCTGTCAATGATGCATACCTATCATACGTATTCTGTCAATGATGCATACCTATCATACGTATTCTGTCAATGATGCATACCTATCATACGTATTCTGTCAATGATGCATACCTATCATACGTATTCTGTCAATGATGCATACCTATCATACGTATTCTGTCAATGATGCATACCTATCATACGTATTCTGTCAATGATGCATACCTATCATACGTATTCTGTCAATGATGCATACCTATCATACGTATTCTGTCAAGATGCATACCTATCATACGTATTCTGTCAATGATGCATACCTATCATACGTATTCTGTCAATGATGCATACCTATCATACGTATTCTGTCAATGATGCATACCTATCATACGTATTCTGTCAATGATGCATACCTATCATACGTATTCTGTCAATGATGCATACCTATCATACGTATTCTGTCAATGATGCATACCTATCATACGTATTCTGTCAATGATGCATACCTATCATACGTATTTGTCAATGATGCATACCTATCATACGTATTCTGTCAATGATGCATACCTATCATACGTATTCTGTCAATGATGATGCATACCTATCATACGTATTCTGTCAATGATGCATACCTATCATACGTATTCTGTCAATGATGCATACCTATCATACGTATTCTGTCAATGATGCATACCTATCATACGTATTCTGTCAATGATGCATACCTATCATACGTATTCTGTCAATGATGCATACCTATCATACGTATTCTGTCAATGATGCATACCTATCATACGTATTCTGTCAATGATGCATACCTATCATACGTATTCTGTCATATGATGCATACCTATCATACGTATTCTGTCAATGATGCATACCTATCATACGTATTCTGTCAATGATGCATACCTATCATACGTATTCTGTCAATGATGCATACCTATCATACGTATTCTGTCAATAATGATGCATACCTATCATACGTATTCTGTCAATGATGCATACCTATCATACGTATTCTGTCAATGATGCATACCTATCATACGTATTCTGTCAATAATGATGCATACCTATCATACGTATTCTGTCAATGATGCATACCTATCATACGTATTCTGTCAATGATGCATACCTATCATACGTATTCTGTCAATGATGCATACCTATCATACGTATTCTGTCAATAATGATGCATACCTATCATACGTATTCTGTCAATGATGCATACCTATCATACGTATTCTGTCAATGATGCATACCTATCATACGTATTCTGTCAATGATGCATACCTATCATACGTATTCTGTCAATGATGCATACCTATCATACGTATTCTGTCAATAATGATGCATACCTATCATACGTATTCTGTCAATGATGCATACCTATCATACGTATTCTGTCAATGATGCATACCTATCATACGTATTCTGTCAATGATGCATACCTATCATACGTATTCTGTCAATAATGATGCATACCTATCATACGTATTCTGTCAATGATGCATACCTATCATACGTATTCTGTCAATGATGCATACCTATCATACGTATTCTGTCAATGATGCATACCTATCATACGTATTCTGTCAATATGATGCATACCTATCATACGTATTCTGTCAATGATGCATACCTATCATACGTATTCTGTCAATGATGCATACCTATCATACGTATTCTGTCAATGATGCATACCTATCATACGTATTCTGTCAATAATGATGCATACCTATCATACGTATTCTGTCAATGATGCATACCTATCATACGTATTCTGTCAATAATGATGCATACCTATCATACGTATTCTGTCAATGATGCATACCTATCATACGTATTCTGTCAATGATGCATACCTATCATACGTATTCTGTCAATGATGCATACCTATCATACGTATTCTGTCAATGATGCATACCTATCATACGTATTCTGTCAATGATGCATACCTATCATACGTATTCTGTCAATGATGCATACCTATCATACGTATTCTGTCAATGATGCATACCTATCATACGTATTCTGTCAATGATGCATACCTATCATACGTATTCTGTCAATGATGCATACCTATCATACGTATTCTGTCAATGATGCATACCTATCATACGTATTCTGTCAATGATGCATACCTATCATACGTATTCTGTCAATAATGATGCATACCTATCATACGTATTCTGTCAATGATGCATACCTATCATACGTATTCTGTAATGATGCATACCTATCATACGTATTCTGTCAATGATGCATACCTATCATACGTATTCTGTCAATGATGCATACCTATCATACGTATTCTGTCAATGATGCATACCTATCATACGTATTCTGTCAATGATGCATACCTATCATACGTATTCTGTCAATGATGCATACCTATCATACTATATACTATTCTGTCAATGATGCATACCTATCATACGTATTCTGTCAATGATGCATACCTATCATACGTATTCTGTCAATGATGCATACCTATCATACGTATTCTGTCAATGATGCATACCTATCATACGTATTCTGTCAATGATGCATACCTATCATACGTATTCTGTCAATGATGCATACCTATCATACGTATTCTGTCAATGATGCATACCTATCATACGTATTCTGTCAATGATGCATACCTATCATACGTATTCTGTCAATGATGCATACCTATCATACGTATTCTGTCAATAATGATGCATACCTATCATACGTATTCTGTCAATGATGCATACCTATCATACGTATTCTGTCAATGATGCATACCTATCATACGTATTCTGTCAATGATGCATACCTATCATACGTATTCTGTCAATGATGCATACCTATCATACGTATTCTGTCAATGATGCATACCTATCATACGTATTCTGTCAATAATGATGCATACCTATCATACGTATTCTGTCAATGATGCATACCTATCATACGTATTCTGTCAATGATGCATACCTATCATACGTATTCTGTCAATGATGCATACCTATCATACGTATTCTGTCAATGATGCATACCTATCATACGTATTTCTGTCAATGATGCATACCTATCATACGTATTCTGTCAATGATGCATACCTATCATACGTATTCTGTCAATGATGCATACCTATCATACGTATTCTGTCAATGATGCATACCTATCATACGTATTCTGTCAATGATGCATACCTATCATACGTATTCTGTCAATAATGATGCATACCTATCATACGTATTCTGTCAATGATGCATACCTATCATACGTATTCTGTCAATGATGCATACCTATCATACGTATTCTGTCAATGATGCATACCTATCATACGTATTCTGTCAATAATGATGCGTACCTATCATACGTATTCTGTCAATGATGCATACCTATCATACGTATTCTGTCAATGATGCATACCTATCATACGTATTCTGTCAATGATGCGTACCTATCATACGTATTCTGTCAATGATGCATACCTATCATACGTATTCTGTCAATGATGCATACCTATCATACGTATTCTGTCAATAATGATGCATACCTATCATACGTATTCTGTCAATGATGCATACCTATCATACGTATTCTGTCAATGATGCATACCTATCATACGTTCTGTCAATGATGCTACCTGATGAGCATACCTATCATACGTATTCTGTCAATGATGCATACCTATCATACGTATTCTGTCAATGATGCATACCTATCATACGTATTCTGTCAATGATGCATACCTATCATACGTATTCTGTCAATGATGCATACCTATCATACGTATTCTGTCAATGATGCATACCTATCATACGTATTCTGTCAATGATGCATACCTATCATACGTATTCTGTCAATGATGCATACCTATCATACGTATTCTGTCAATGATGCATACCTATCATACGTATTCTGTCAATGATGCATACCTATCATACGTATTCTGTCAATGATGCATACCTATCATACGTATTCTGTCAATGATGCATACCTATCATACGTATTCTGTCAATGATGCATACCTATCATACGTATTCTGTCAATGATGCATACCTATCATACGTATTCTGTCAATGATGCATACCTATCATACGTATTCTGTCAATGATGCATACCTATCATACGTATTCTGTCAATGATGCATACCTATCATACGTATTCTGTCAATGATGCATACCTATCATACGTATTCTGTCAATGATGCATACCTATCATACGTATTCTGTCAATGATGCATACCTATCATACGTATTCTGTCAATGATGCATACCTATCATACGTATTCTGTCAATGATGCATACCTATCATACGTATTCTGTCAATGATGCATACCTATCATACGTATTCTGTCAATGATGCATACCTATCATACGTATTCTGTCAATAATGATGCATACCTATCATACGTATTCTGTCAATGATGCATACCTATCATACGTATTCTGTCAATGATGCATACCTATCATACGTATTCTGTCAATGATGCATACCTATCATACGTATTCTGTCAATGATGCATACCTATCATACGTATTCTGTCAATGATGCATACCTATCATACGTATTCTGTCAATGATGCATACCTATCATACGTATTCTGTCAATGATGCATACCTATCATACGTATTCTGTCAATGATGCATACCTATCATACGTATTCTGTCAATGATGCATACCTATCATACGTATTCTGTCAATGATGCATACCTATCATACGTATTCTGTCAATGATGCATACCTATCATACGTATTCTGTCAATGATGCATACCTATCATACGTATTCTGTCAATGATGCATACCTATCATACGTATTCTGTCAATGATGCATACCTATCATACGTATTCTGTCAATGATGCATACCTATCATACGTATTCTGTCAATGATGCATACCTATCATACGTATTCTGTCAATGATGCATACCTATCATACGTATTCTGTCAATAATGATGCATACCTATCATACGTATTCTGTCAATGATGCATACCTATCATACGTATTCTGTCAATGATGCATACCTATCATACGTATTCTGTCAATGATGCATACCTATCATACGTATTCTGTCAATGATGCATACCTATCATACGTATTCTGTCAATGATGCATACCTATCATACGTATTCTGTCAATGATGCATACCTATCATACGTATTCTGTCAATGATGCATACCTATCATACGTATTCTGTCAATAATGATGCATACCTATCATACGTATTCTGTCAATGATGCATACCTATCATACGTATTCTGTCAATGATGCATACCTATCATACGTATTCTGTCAATGATGCATACCTATCATACGTATTCTGTCAATGATGCATACCTATCATACGTATTCTGTCAATGATGCATACCTATCATACGTATTCTGTCAATGATGCATACCTATCATACGTATTCTGTCAATAATGATGCATACCTATCATACGTATTCTGTCAATAATGATGCATACCTATCATACGTATTCTGTCAATGATGCATACCTATCATACGTATTCTGTCAATGATGCATACCTATCATACGTATTCTGTCAATGATGCATACCTATCATACGTATTCTGTCAATGATGCATACCTATCATACGTATTCTGTCAATGATGCATACCTATCATACGTATTCTGTCAATGATGCATACCTATCATACGTATTCTGTCAATGATGCATACCTATCATACGTATTCTGTCAATGATGCATACCTATCATACGTATTCTGTCAATGATGCATACCTATCATACGTATTCTGTCAATGATGCATACCTATCATACGTATTCTGTCAATGATGCATACCTATCATACGTATTCTGTCAATGATGCATACCTATCATACGTATTCTGTCAATGATGCATACCTATCATACGTATTCTGTCAATAATGATGCATACCTATCATACGTATTCTGTCAATGATGCATACCTATCATACGTATTCTGTCAATGATGCATACCTATCATACGTATTCTGTCAATGATGCATACCTATCATACGTATTCTGTCAATGATGCATACCTATCATACGTATTCTGTCAATGATGCATACCTATCATACGTATTCTGTCAATGATGCATACCTATCATACGTATTCTGTCAATGATGCATACCTATCATACGTATTCTGTCAATGATGCATACCTATCATACGTATTCTGTCAATGATGCATACCTATCATACGTATTCTGTCAATAATGATGCATACCTATCATACGTATTCTGTCAATGATGCATACCTATCATACGTATTCTGTCAATGATGCATACCTATCATACGTATTCTGTCAATGATGCATACCTATCATACGTATTCTGTCAATGATGCATACCTATCATACGTATTCTGTCAATAATGATGCATACCTATCATACGTATTCTGTCAATGATGCATACCTATGATCAATGCATTAACATTTTGATGAATTATCTTCATTGTAATAGGTGCCCCGTATAAAGTTTCCATTTGAAACAAACCTCGCACCATATGTTTTTTATTTAATTCGTTGAACGATTATATGTATAAACGATTTTTGTCTTCTTAAATGACGAAATTTTTCCATGCCTGAGAAACCATAACGAGCATATAACAAACCAGTATTCTTTACATCTTCATGTGAATTGGGGCTTATGAACTGTATGCTGGCGTTGATGTATGCAATTAATAATTCAAGTACCGTAAAAAGAATTAGACTGACTGAAAAATTGACAGGATTATACAATTCTTTTCTTAAAAGAAAAAAATAACGTTTTAAAGTCAATTCTAAAAGTCAATATGACGTTTTGTCTATCGTTATAAAGACATCCCTTTATTCTAAAACAACAACTTATGAATGAGTGTCTTTAATTTCCAAATATTTCTTTATTGTTTATAATTTGTGAGTCTACAAAATTATCAACCTCGTTTTACATTCCCAGTTTGAAAATTAAAAACGGGATTGGAAAGGTATCTTTTTGGTTGTCTAAAATTATGGGTTTCTATTTAAATGAAATATGAATAAAACATTCTTAAGAAAACTATTAAGAATATTTTATAAACGCAAAAATCTGTATAATTTGTATTGCTTGGTATTAAAACATCATCACAGGGATCACATTCATTATAAAAATAACATTTCCTGTGGCCTCTGTTTATGTAAAAATCAGATGATAAAGTAAAGAGAAATGGTGAAAATGCTTTGAACATTTTCTATTACATTCATTTGCATGACTACGTTGTGGTCAAATAAAATGCATTTAAGATGAACAAGGGCTGGAGGAACTATAATTTAGACACTCCTTCAATAGTTACTCAACGTTGGGGGAAATTATGGAATGGTGATTCTTTCATAAGATATTTTAATTGTTATTTGACAGAATAAAAAGTTTGTCATAACTTTTATGAAAATGACGACTAATAACTAAACAATGCAATAAATATTGACACACTTATTAATAAGCCGTTACATCACGCTGCAGGATGTACACTGATGAATGTTACATGTCCCGGGAATGTGTGGTGATTGACTCCAGATGTTCACTATATTTAGTCTGTAAATATCTCCAAACTCTAAAATGTAAATTAGTTTTAAATCAAACAAGTGCAGATAGTTATAATCCCCCATAGATACCTGCCCTAATATATACCTGTCCTAATATATACCTGCCCTAATAGATACCTGCCCTAATAGATACCTGTCCTGATATATACCTGCCCTAATATGGCATGGTTGCTGGTGTTTCCATGATGGCCGTCCCATAAGAAAAATGGCTGTTAAAGTCTTTTCAACAACAGTCATGAGATGACTTTGACCCTAAACGTCTTTTTGACACCCATACATATGTAACCCTAACCTTTGACACCCATACATATGTAACCCTAACCCTTTATACCCATACCTATGTAACCTTAAACATTTGACACCCAGACTCATGTAACCCTTCCCCTTTGACACCCATACATATGTAACCCTATCCCGTTGACACCCATACTCATGTAACCCTAACCCTTTGACACCCATAATCATTTAACCCTAACCCTTTGACACCCATACTCATGTAACCCTTACCCTTTGACACCCATACTCATGTAACCCTAACCCTTTGACACCCATACTCATGTAACCCTAACCCTTTGACACCCATACTCATGTAACCTTAACCCTTTGACACCCATATTCATATATTTACATATGCCCCTATATAGTCAATGAGAGGGGAGTTGCGTTCAAATTAACGTAATCGCAATGACGTATGAATACAAACGCAGTGCAGGTTCGGACTACTTCTAGTTCACGCTTCGATAAGATTTTGCGTCATAATTTAACGGATTTCAAAATAACAATAAAGATTTTTTATTAGATCCAATTAAATATATATTAGACATCAAAACAAAAGATGTTTTTAAGCATTGTAACGGTAATAAACAAAAAAATTATTCTCTGGTCGGGGCTACAACCGGAGGGCTTTCCTCGGGAATGTTCTAGGAATTCCATATTTACTTCAGTAGTACATATGTGTACGGTCACTCATCTCACCTAAATATACAGAACATCTTATTGTCGGTGAACAATTCTGGGAGCGTCTAAGCGAACAATAGGTTAACAGATCATATACAGGTTTCCAGAAAGAAAAAACATTACAGGAAGCCTATCCGAAACAGTATCATCAGCTTTAAATAGCCACGTCTTTGCATTCAAAATATGCCTACACACACGCAAACACTTGTATATATTCCGTACAATGAAATAAATGTCATGACTATGAAGAATTTAGTCTATATCGCGTTCGCAGACCGATACATACATGACAGACATTCAGCAGCTTAACGGTCATACCATCAATAGGCTATATCACAGTAACTTTCCTCGGTTGAAAATCAAATATCGCGGTTCGCTCCACTTCGGACCGCATCACTGCCCTGACAAAGATACCGTACCGGTAGTCGTTCCGCCTCGGTTATCTCAATTTTTATTCGAAATGGACATTGTTGATATATTATCAAATTGAAAAAATAATATTTTAAAAATAATTGAACGATGTCATTGTTATATTTCAAACCAAACTGCATTTGCCGCTAAAACATTCAACAATCGGAATTATATCTTCGGTCATCATGACTACCGTAGTTACCCAACTTAGTAACCATCAACGTTTTAAATTTGAGGTAAAAGTAGACTTATTTATGTAAATATATAGATTAAAGGGCCACTACCTTTCCGAAACGGCTTTTAATTTTTAAAATAGGAATGTAAAACGAGATCAATAATTTTGTAGAGTCGCAGAAGTTATTAACTATACGTTTACTAGCACACTTATCATCACCTTCAGAACTGTTTAATTAGAATAAATAAAATGTTAATTTTCATAACGCGGGTCGTTTTATGTTTCCCGCCGTCGTCCTAAATGCCGCGCGGTAGTTGACTATCACTGCGCCAGACGGCAAAACAGCGAAATGAATCTTCACTGTTATCGTACATTAGACAGGAAATCTTGCATATGTTTGGTGTTGTAACCCCATCTTAAGCCATCGATATATATTTTCTTTTGTTATTAATGTTTTTGAGAAACCTTTAAATTTTGCTCCGGAAAGGTAGTGGGCCTTTAAACAGTGTTTTGATTGCGTTAAAGGTGGTATGAACGCAATGGGATACAGACATATTCTACATGTAGCGCTAACGCATTGCTAACGCGTTACATGTAGAATATGTCTGTTTCCCATTGCGTTCATACCACCTTTAACGCAATCAAAACACCGTTCAATCTCTATGTGACTTAAACCCTTTGACACCCATACATATGTAACCCTTACCCTTTGACACCCATACTCATTAAATCCTAACCATTTGACACCCATACATATGTGACCCTAACCCTTTGGCACCCATTCATATGTAACCCTAACCCTTTTATACCCATACATATGTAACCCTTACCCTTTGACACCCATACCCATGTAACCCTAAACCTTCACACCCAGACTCATGTTACTCTACCCCTTTGGCACCCATACATACGTAACCCTTCCCCTTTGACACCCATACTCATGTAACCCTAAACCTTTAACACCCAGACTCATGTAACCCTAACCCTTTGACACCATATTAATGTAATTCTAACCCTTTGACACCTATACTCATGTAAACCTAACCTTTATGACATCCTTCCAAGAGTAACCCTCACTGTTGACGTATCCTTGACAGCCTTCCTCGAGTAACCCTCACTGTTGACATATTCTTGACAGCCTCCTCGAGTAACCCTCACTGTTGACGTATCTTTGACAACCTTCCCCGAGTAACACTCACTGTTGACATATTCTTGACAGCCTTCCTCGAGTTACCTTCACTGTTGACGTATCTTTGACAACCTTCCCGGAGTAACTCTTACTGTTGATGTATCCTTGACAACCTTCCCGGAGTAACTCTCACTGTTGATGTATCCTTGACAACCTTCCCGGAGTAACCCTCACTGTTGACATATCCTTAACAGCCTTCCTCGAGTTACCTTCACTGTTGACGTATCTTTGACAACCTTCCCGGAGTAACCCTCACTGTTGACGTATCCTTGACAACCTTCCCCGAGTAACCCTCACTGTTGACGTATCCTTGACAACCTTCCCCGAGTAACCCTCACTGTTGACGTATCCTTGACAGCCTTCCTCGAGTAACCCTCACTGTTGACATATTCTTGACAACCTTCCTCGAGTAACTCTCACTGTTGACGTATCCTTGACAACCTTCCCCGAGTAACCCTCACTGTTGACGTATCCTTGACAGCCTTCCTCGAGTAACCCTCACTGTTGACATATTCTTGACAACCTTCCTCTAGTAACCCTCACTGTTGACGTATCCTTGACAACCTTCCCGGAGTAACCTTCACTGTTGACGTATCCTTGACAACCTTCCCCGAGTAACTCTCACTGTTGAAGTATCTTTGACAACCTTTCTCGAGTAACCCTCACTGTTGACGTATCCTTGACAACCTTCCCCGAGTAACCCTCACTGTTGACATATCCTTGACAACCTTCCCCGAGTAACCCTCACTGTTGACGTATCTTTGACAACCTTTCTCGAGTAACCTTCACTGTTGACGTATCGTTGACAACCTTCCCCGAGTAATTCTCACTGTTGACGTATCTTTGACAACCTTTCTCGAGTAACCCTCATTGTTGACGTATCTTTGACAACCTTTCTCGAGTAACCCTCACTGTTGACGTATCTTTGACAACCTTTCTCGAGTAACCTTCACTGTTGACGTATCCTTGACAACCTTCCCCGAGTAACCCTCACTGTTGACGTATCTTTGACAACCTTCCCGGAGTAACCTTCACTGTTGACGTATCCTTGACAACCTTCCCCGAGTAACTCTCACTGTTGACGTATCTTTGACAACCTTTCTCGAGTAACCCTCACTGTTGACGAATCTTTGACAACCTTCCCGGAGTAACCTTCACTGTTGACGTATCCTTGACAACCTTCCCGTATTAACCATCACTGTTAACGTATCCTTGACAACCTTCCCCGAGTAACTCTCACTGTTGACGTATCTTTGACAACCTTTCTCGAGTAACCTTCACTGTTGACGTATCCTTGACAACCTTCCCCGAGTAACTCTCACTGTTGACGTATCTTTGACAACCTATCTCGAGTAACCTTCACTGTTGACGTATCCTTGACAACCTTCCCCGAGTAACTCTCACTGTTGACGTATCTTTGACAACCTTTCTCGAGTAACCCTCACTGTTGACGAATCTTTGACAACCTTCCCGGAGTAACCTTCACTGTTGACGTATCCTTGACAACCTTCCCGTATTAACCATCACTGTTAACGTATCCTTGACAACCTTCCCCGAGTAACTCTCACTGTTGACGTATCTTTGACAACCTTCCCGGAGTAACCTTCACTGTTGACGTATCCTTGACAACCTTCCCCGAGTAACTCTCACTGTTGACGTATCTTTGACAACCTATCTCGAGTAACCTTCACTGTTGACGTATCCTTGACAACCTTCCCCGAATAACTCTCACGGTTGACGTATCCTTGATAACCTTTCTCTAGTAACTATCACTGTTGACATATCCTTGACAACCTATCTCGAGTAACCCTTACTGTTGAGTTGACGTATATTTGACAACCTTCCTCGAGTAACGCTCACTGTTTACGTATCCTTGACAACCATCCTAATGTTACCTTGACCGTTTGCAAGTGTATTTGCATCTATCCCACTTGTTGTTGGCCTTTTGACAATAGTCCTGGAGTGACCATAACATTTGACTACCTATCTTTAATATTTGTTTAACTTTTTATTATTGATATTAATTTAGTAAGTAAAAGTTTGATACGTGTTGTTCCATGTAATAGCATGGATACCATAACCGGACATATGTAACTGCCATTATTCTTTTATCTAATGAATGTATAATTGATATCGGCGACATGGGAAATTGTAGGTTTGGCAATACAGGAGACGATTTAGGACCGTGCAGTAAAGGATATTTTAGCCTAACTTAAACGCTGAGTTGTAGTTTGCTTTTGAAAGGCATCCTATTTCCTGCACTTATCAACATTGTTAAGCACTTGTGACCAAAGTCAACTTCCCAGCATGGATAAGTTTAACGTGACACTACAAAAGTTGGTACGCTTCTCAAAATGGCACACTTAAATTATATATGAAGCAGGATTTTTATGTTTGCGCTCTAAACTGACAATGATTGTCCTGAACAAAAATGAAGGTGCTGAATAGTAACTGTGACAAATTCTTTTCTGTTGCTCATTATCCTTGTTCATATTTGAAAATAAGAAAATTGTGAAAAAAAATATTTGGGAAACGACGTCGTACGACAACCCTAAATACCACGAAGTATTTCAAAATAAGGAAAACTTTTGCTGAATGGAATATTTTTTGACAGATATGTGACATAAATAAAGTAAACAAATCATAGAATTACATCTAAAAGCAACTATTTGTTGAATGTTAAGAAAAAATCTTAATTCAAGCACACGTTAGAAAATTTTAACAATTACCTTCAAAAAGTGTACCAATTTGGGTAGTGTTAACGTCCTAGTTAAGGTCTTTTTACAGCTGCCCCTCTACGTAATATGTTGCATTAGTTGGGGAAACACACTTTGAATCATGACAACCAATGTGGAGATTTTGTTATAGAAGAGTCAAATATCCCGGATATTCATAAGGAACACTTCATTATCTTATATTAAACTTGTTACAAATAACAAGGAAGGAAAAGAAACTAAAACAAACAAACAAAAAAATTCCCAAAGTTTTCAAATAGAGACTGATGAGATACAGAAATAATAGAGAAAATATAAAAATGTTAGAACGTAGATACTTTTTTCTCTATTGAACATTAAAGGGTTCACAATCCCATTGATAAATCGCGACAAAATAGTTTGCAAGTTTCAACCACGAAAGAAATAGCCAACGAATATTTCATGTTATACAGTATGTGACTGTCCATATTCAGGGTCAATATTGTACCAGCATGTGTTGACAGCTATTTCCTTATTTTTTTTTATTAAGTGTGGCTAGATCGTGTTGTCTTTGAGCTGTCGTCAGATTTAAACTTATCAAGTGATCACTATCACGTCAAATTGTGTAGAAAGAATGTTTCGTATTCTGTATGGAAAATGAAACAACGGTTAACTAAGGTTATAGTAACTTTGAAAGCATCAATCGTTGTTTGTCAACAAAGGTCCCGACTGCGGTGAGTCAGGTCAACAGATAGAGTCTGTGTGACATAGTAAACAAACTAAAACATAAAACTACATTGTTTTAGGCTAGGTCCGACACTAGACATGATCTTGTTTAAATGCTGACATTGTTTACATTCTCAAATAACGTTTGGGATAGGAAAAAATGGGATGGATAATAAAGAATTTTTTCCTTTAAAATATAACATCTATTTTAATCAGTGGCTACACCACCAGTTACAACCGGAATAAAACGTGGACATAAATTCAGTGACGTAAATGAAAAACATAGGGTAATTATTAAAGTGTTTATCGACATTTGGAAAATACAGCAATTGCTTCATCATTTGTTTATTTAATTCCCCACAACGTCAAATACGTGTTTCTTATGGATTTTATTTCCTGTTTTGAAAAAGAATCGAAAGTCTTCGTAAATAAATTGGTCCACCATACCAGAATATACCAATTTTATACCTCTGTTATTCTCTGATGTCAGTGATAATTATTTCACTTATTAAAGTGATTGTAACCAAGAGGAATATAAAGCTACAGAAATAGTTTTATTTTAGTTTTATAATTTTATTTGAAGAAACGCTGTTTTTGAACCTAGGAGCTTTTATTTCAATAATAAAAACTTTCATTCGATAGAAACAATTTCTCAGACTTTACTTGACTGGCCTTACATTTACACATCTCTCTGTATCTTTGATACTTACTTTAAAGTTTTAGCACTAAATTAATTTTGAACAATAGTTGAGTTACAAGGTTGTTTTCCAATCCTAGAATTAAATGAATTTGTATTTGTATGCATGAAATTATACATTATTGAAAAAAATGTAAAATGCAATACGAACAATAGAATTTAAGAAAATAATGCGAATAAGATAATAATGTACATTGTACTTCTATATTGTGTACGTGATGTTTTTCCCTACGTTTCCTGACAGAGCTAGCACATCATCCTGATGATCTGATACAACACACAGTATGGCTAGGATTAAGTTTGACGTCACGCCATGCGTAAGTTACTGGTCATTTCTGACCACAGGTATGTGATTAACACAGGTAAAAGTAAATAAAAGATGTCTCGTTCGAGTCTTAATATATATCTGGTCAAACTGAATCTTTTTCACGACCAATGGCATACTAAAAATACACATTATTTAAATTACTTCAACGTTTAAGTTTATGTTTGATTAACGACGGAACATTTTCTAAACGGTTTGACGTGCTAATATTGTTTGAGGAAGTCAGGCGAATATTGTACTCCATTAACTCCTTCAATGTTTTGGTATTTATAGTTTGGTTCCATATCCTACTTTGATAGTGTAGAGGTACTTTAGACGAATTAGTTTTATATCATGTGTATCCAATAGAGATATCGACGTTATTTCAACCTGGTTGGGCTTCTGTTTTGAAATAGTTTTGTTCTTACTAAGAAGCCAATTTGCTAGACCGTTTTACCAGTTTTTAAATCTAATCTCAATGTATGTATATAAAAAGAATTAATTGCTAATTACTTTGTAATAGTCTCCGGGAAATAATTTAAATTTAAATTGCATATATGCGAACAAATTATTTTAACATGGTTAGGTTTTTGATTTGAAATAGTTCTTATTAACTATGCTTTTACCAGTTTTTAAATGTAATATCAATGTATATAAACATGTTTTCTGATTGTCTATATTGATTGCGAAATGTCCAGGTTGTTAATGAATTTTTAAAAGTTTTCATGGATGAGATAATTTTATTTTGTTTAATATACATGTATGTAAACTGACAACATATGAAAAAAATAAAATATTATTTTCGTCTAATTCTAACGCTATAAAAATAAAGGTTATTATTGTTTTTTGTGTCATTCGTCAATGTCAGTGTGTGTTTTGTAACCAACTCACTAAGCCATTCTGTCTGCTACAACAGCTGTATCCCGTCTGATGGCTCGATCACCTCGAATGTCAACCTCTGTCAAGTTAACGAATGTCATTTTGGGCCGCTGTATCAACTCCTTATTGTGTGAAGCAGAAAAATCACACCCACTCATGTTTCACCTGACAGGGAAGTGTTTCATGTGGTTGAACGCTAGTCATTATACTGTTTTTTTCTGTGTGATCTCTGAATCTATTTCTATACTAATTGTTTATGTGGTCTACCGTAGGTGTTTTAAATAATCAATTAATTAACATAAATGAAAAATGTGAGTAAAGATCTATTAATTAATCATATACAGCGGATAGTAAATATATTAAATAGTATGCTTGATCTGATAATAAAATCTGGGGCGTTATGTTTACATATCAAGAGGACGGGATAATGACATAAACGTTTCTCTTGTCAACTGTAGAAATATTAATGTACTTCTGGCGCAATCACATGTTAACGCTAAAATGATTGTATAAGTTAAAGCAAGGCTGAAATCCCATGAGCGCAAATTTACTCCATTTAAGGCGTACAGTACAATACAACGGCAACCAATTTTGTAGGCGCATTTATAACCCAAACATCGTTCCTTTGTAGATCGTTTTATAATATTTACAAAACAAATGCTCTAATTTTAAGATTTTAAGCACAATATTATGAAAATTCCTTTGTAGCAATCTGCTGTACAGGAAACCAATCACAGGCGACACGTTTCAAAAATTTACGTCATAATTGATTGGCTAAGCCAAAGACTAGGGTCAGATAAATGAGTGATCTGTTCTGACCGTGGGTAATAGCTGTTGTGTAGGCATACTTACAACAGGCTGGATATCTGTAACTGCAGAGGTCGGGAAAATTGCTAAAAAAATGAACCCATATTAATATTTGAAACAATTTCTACCGTATGGAACCTTAAACTATCAATAATTACAATTAATATACCCTTTTCCTTAGCACTCTGAAATGCAAAATCGCTAAAACCTATTGCTGTTCTCTATATGTGGAGCTTGACATGGCTTTCTTAATATACTGTACCCCTCAGGTTATATAAGCCTGAAAGAAGGGTCTAAAATGAATCATAAACCATTTAAAATTTTGAGTTTTTGGTCAAGGCTCAAGAACACCTCTTCTTTCATTGCTTTAAAGTTTTGTTTTCGTGATTTGTTAGCATTCAATTCATGTATCGTATGTCAGGAACAGCCACGGTAATATCCTTGAATATATTTCGGAAACAATGGTGTACCAGTCGAATGATATCGGAAGCTTTGTTGATGAATGCCTTGACTCAAAGCATACAAATGTCTTCACAGAGTATAGTTATTTTACACTTTCCCTCATCCTCGATATTCCAATTCTAGGGGTTAATATCACTGTCGTTATATCCACCTCGTTGATAGTAACTCCCTAGAGGATGACTTGCGTTGTGGTTTAAAGGTAGTGTTAGATACATCTAATTCAATTGTCTTGGACATTTGTATTTTGAATAACGAGGAATAGCTTAGTTGCTGTTTGTGTTTCAGGTCAGGAAAGGTCGCCTTTTAGTTTGATCCATATGGCATATAGAGAACATACTGTATTCATTCATGGTTGCTTGATAGCTTGTCTTAATGGGATACTAATGCTAGTTACGCGGTTGTTACGAGATTATAATACTTCATCAGCAAGTTAAATCTTAACAACCATGGTATAGTTAAGTTCATTTCGTGAGGTGAATTGAAGATATATAAGGTAACACCTTGGTACATCAAAGTAATTATGACGGTGGCACCATTTACAGAAATAATAAGGCTTACCGAGGAGGCTTTGTGCGATTCCTGGAAAATCAATGAATAATGTAATAAATAAGTGAGTATTTAACTGTGGTGAGGAGTGGGAGATGATTTATCGGTAGGTAAATCTGTCACTAATGTGACAGCGGCACACAACATGTAAACAAAATCAGCCAGAAGATGTCGCGAACGATCAGATTGATACAAACATGATGGACACGGTGTACAAGTGTCACTTCTTATACAGGCCTGACAGGGATAGGGGGACTCTTTATTGTGGTTTATAAAGGCAATCTTAATCATAGAAATAATTATCATGTTTTATTACACAAGATAAAACATAATACAACATGTCTCAGCACTTTTCAATATCTTATTGTAGAGAAATGTAATATCGGTCGGTCAGCGCATATTTTGTATGCCAGCTACAATCATTTCACAAACTAGAGTTTGAATAAACTTTTCACGTATCTACAATTAGTATAAACGTTATCTGATATAATTCCTACCATCAGTTTTATGAGCAAGATTGTTGGTTATCAATGAATTCTAATAAAATAATCGCTAACCTAGTTATTGAGATGTAAATTGTTGTCAAAATCTGTCTGATTGACGTAAAACGTGAAATGTTGATTGTACTCCTAGGTAATTGAATCTTGAATATGAACAAATATATGTAGTGTTAGAATTAAACATATTCCTGTCTGATTTGCACCATAACAATAAAATACTTGAGAGAAGCGTATTTACGACAGAAAGGTAATATGTATGTATGATACGTGGTGTGTCTCTGTTGAAACATAACCTGGTTAGCATGATACAAAAGAGTGTCATAGAGGGAAAATGTCATGCGGATTCATAGCGAAAGATAAACTCTTTGGAGAAAGTTGTGTGGCGGTTTAGGACGATACTATTAAATTCTATGTAGTAAGATTTTACTCACACACCTTTACATATGTCGGCACAATATGTATATGTATATGCATATGTTGTCTCAATATGGCTAGCATAAAGCTAATACAGTTGTGGTATAATATGAATACAATGTTTATGTAACAGTTGAAAGTTATTTTTCAAATATTACAAAAGATACGGTACTCGTTTGTGTTTTATCATCTTAAAAAACAATTTAAGATAAATACCATATCCAATACATGTATTACCATTGTCATTTATTTTCAATCTTGACTATTTCGTATTGACTTATGTAACTGATTGCTGATTATCGGGTAAACTGTTTTCAGTAGTCCCTGTCTGTAGGTACCTGTCCCTTGTAACCCACCTCCACTCCTGTTGGTATTGACGTCATCTCATTACGTGCAGCTATTTTTAAAACCTTAGTGGTTTGATTGTGAAGTCACTAAAATGGTGCTGTGTCATAATGGTTCCTTTATATTAACGATTATTCATTGATTTACATTCTACAAAAAAAGTCATCCCGGTTATACCAACATGGCCCTTAAGAGTTTTCATTACAGATCACTGTTGTCAAAAAATGAAGTTTAAAGAAGTTTGGCACATATCGGCCAGTTTCGACCTAAAGGTGAGCGTTTTCAAAATCCAAAAATACATATCAAAATAAGAAGGTACTGAATACATATATTAAACATCTGATATATAAATGATCTTATTTGGGAAAAAGTAATTTGTTAATGCAGTAGATAATTGATTAAATGACCACAAAGTTGCATCATCGTGCGATTGGTGACTTTTGGTTGGAGTTTTTCCGTATACACAAACTCGATACTTTGATTTGTTTTTACATTAATTAATAATTAATTTTCTCTTCGTTTCTGGCTTTCTGATTGGCCTTTTCATTTTTTTCATTTCACGATGAAAAAAAAAATCCGAGAATGGCGCGGAAACCCGACGTTATCGTGACGTCACAATAAAAATATTGACGTTGCGTATTGATTTGGAAAAAATAATCCCTTGGAAAAAATCAATGGAATCGTACGTGTAAACGTATTTCAGTAGTCTGGAAAATTAATTACAAGCATTGAAGTCACTATTTTTTACCCCGATGAAATAAAAAAATAGTGACTTCAATGCTTTAATACGCAGTATGAGTAATGTTGAATTGATATATATTTTTCTCAATCATGCTTTTATCATTATTCGGCACAAGCGCATCGGAGGACCACTTTTTGGGAATAGGAGTAAAAACAAATCAAAGTATCAAGGTTGTGTAGCGCAGATGGCTGAGACGTGGCACTTCGTTTTGAATGTTTTAAATTTAGGAACATAACCTTAAAAAACAAATTCAATGTACATTTTCTGTAATTCGTAAGAACATATTCAAGTGAGTGCGGTCAAATTAATATGACCATGATACATTTATAATGACTGCGTTAGGGACCAGTAGCCTTCTCTTGTTGATGGCAAGTTCTCCACTTTTAAAGTGGTAGCTTAACATACCAGGTAACCTGTAATTAGTACAATATTACTTCTTCTTTTATCAGGTAACAATTATGTTATGCATCTTCTTCAAAGTTTCGAAGAAATTTAACATACCATATTTCCTAAATTCTTATTCATTTTATTTTTCATTTTGAACATTTTCTGTAGATGAAAACCACATTCGTCGTAGGTTAATCCGCCCTATTAGTAAAAATCTTAATCAAAATGTTTTATGGTATATGTATATGTATATATATGTATTTATTAATGTCTTTTTAAAAACAAATACTGTTTATAATTGTTATTGGCAATGAAGTAAAATCGATACACATAAACTACAATTCTTCCAGAAAGAAAAAAATGGGGAAAAATAGGTTAAAATTGTAAAGTTCAATTATTACAGAAAAATCATGTAATAAAATTGGCATGTTTCATTTTATTCGGGTATTTTCATGAAAAATGAAACATGATTTGTTATTGATAAGTACGTTTATATTCCTTTATATGCATGTTTTACTTCCTATTATGATATAACCTAGATGTCAAAAGTTTTAATCTTAAAATGAAAAATAATACTTTATCGATATGTATTTAACATAAAATAGCAGCATAAAGCTGATGAGGTTATTAATGTTATATTTTAAAAACTAAAATGAGATAATTTATGCATAACTTTAAAAGTTAAAATGTTCCGTATATTCAAATGCTTGAAGAGCTCGAGACATCTCTCATGACTAAAGCGTCTGCAGGAAAACATCATGAGTTATCTCCCTTACCATGAAACTTCATGTACCATCTTACATTTGTTACGTCCTTATGACCTTATGGCCCTTAATGACCCTGGTTGTTGATAGGACGTAAGTTCTGTATTCAACACACATGGATACGGTATGTTACTTAACCATATGCAATAAACAAGAGACAGAGATGATGCTGATGAAATTATGTCGTTCGTAAATAACATTTGTTTTAAAAAAACGCTACTCCTCCTTATGGTCAATGTGGATTCTACCAAACTTGATTTGAATGAAGACAAATAACAATCCATAATATCAGTATATGAGTATGGCTATCCGAACTCTCGGGACAATTAGGTGGAATCCCGAACGGAAAATAGCTAAAACTGTTCGCCATGTTTCCTCTTAACTCTTGAATGGAGTGTTTGCATTTCTTTTCTTGAGAAGTCTATTACTGAAAACAGATGCGTTGGAGGACACGTCTAGAGGTAGACATAAGTACATAGGCAGATTTACGTCAAGGGCATAATGACTCTGGCTTGGTATTATTTCGATTTTTAGGATTATGTTGTAATGGAAATGGCGATGTTTAAACACTATGTTTTATATAAAAAATGGGTGGCCTTATATAACAATAACTTATGTTTTATCATAGATAATCAGATTATTATTTCAATATATCAGAACTTTTTCTAATGTATAGTTCTCATCAGTCATAGCGTATGTTGCTAAACAAAACAATATTACACGGTGTATAAACAGATGTTCCTGGTGAATGAGAAAACACTTAACTGATGTAAGATGCTTTATATTGATGTATTTCACCAGGCATCAATGATGGACGAGAATTGCTTGATTGCAAATGCTTAAAACGTAGAACGTGGCTTTTTAGTTTCAGGTTACCTATGACGTAGCAAATCATCAGTTATGGACAAAATACCACCTGCGGGTTACGTAAAACAGGGGTGCTCCCAAGATTGATATTGGGGTGTTTCCATCTTGCGTAATTTAAACACAATACCACTTTATTTGGTCAAATTTGAAGATGGATGGTTTTATGCTAACATCATAAGATTTGATTAAATCTTCCAAGAAAAGATAACCCGACGAAGATAGAAATATAATTTATTTATCAAACAATGTTTCTGTTGAAAAAAAATCTTCACCAGTTATGAAGCAAATAAATAAACTAACCATACTGTTTTAAATACATGAGATGTTACTCATAACAGTAGAACATTAAGTTAGATAACAGATAGCTAAATGTGTGCTTATGCTTATTATATTCTTCATGTGTGACTTATCTAACGGCGTAGGAAGACTGAAGAGACTGAAACATTTTCTCAGGTAAGTAACATTTTAGTACCCAAAAATAGCACTGACATTCTTTATCTTAAATCTTACCGTCAAATTAAAAAAAGTATACAATTAGTTATCTGGACATGAGGATATAAAAGGAAAGACATGTAACACGAAATATGGACCGTATGAAAAATGGAATGTCCGATTATTTTACCTTTTACATTTATCAATAATTATCCAGGCTTAGCAGCAGACATGTATACAATAGTATATCATATTTAAGTTTATTCCATAGGAAACAAACGAGTAAAATTATAATTTACGAGTGTTTATAATAATGCATAAGATACAGGTCACTACTTGCCATGATAATAGTCAATTGTTTTTGACGAAATAAAGAAATATTCCGTTTTAGCAAATTAAGAAATAAATCGCTTCATCATTTCGACAAATTGTTCACACTGTGCATTTTGCCAAGAAGATTGATCAGACCATTGTTTAGGTATGTGTTCATTAATGTGGGTAATTCTAAATAATTTATGATAATTGTCTCTTTTTATTCAGTACCGTCAGCACGAAACAGATTGACTTGATTCTGTTTTACTAATAAATAAACCGTTATAATATTAGTATTATCTAATTCATTGTTTAAATCGTGTGACAATAATTGATTAGAAAATTAATTATGCAACAACTACCTGTAGGTTTTTGCCCTCTTAAACACACAGTGTATACATATGTAAACTCTGTTTGTTCAGGGATGATTTAGTTCTTAGTTGATTCTCTACCATGGATACATTCATGTTATGCAATACAAGGATATGTTCTGGTATATGGAGAATGGGGTTAATTTCTTTTGTCTATTTGGGTTACATTTCTTACGTCTTTTTTTAGTTTTTGATCCGGTTATGAATGTCTATTTAACATTTTTGATTTTTTTCCCGTAATAACCAAAGTGGAGCAAAAAAAAAAAAAAAAAAAAAAAAAAAAAAACAACAAACAAATAAACAAACAAACAAAACACATATATCAAATTTAATTATTTTGAAGGTCAGTTTTATTTCTATATTTTTGTTCACGAGATTTTGACATATCCATTTGACCTACATAAGAAGAAATTATGTGTTATTGGCAACATAGTGTTCATGTTGAAATATCAATTCCTCTTAGCATTGCAATATTGATAATGTGGTATTTGAAATCTTCTGTTAACTTTCATTTGACCACGTGATTATTGCCCGTGATCAAGAAACGTCTGCTTTTCGAGGATCTAGATCTATATTGATGATTCATAACACTTAATATCACACATCACAAAAAACAAAACGATATTTCATAAATATGTATTTTTTCAAGATCGGTATGTCTCTAAAAACTGTTTAAGACAACAGTTATACCGTCGTCACAGGATTATTAGCAGATCAGGGCGCAGTAATTCCGATGTAGTCATGATTGATGTGAAGTGATCACAACATCAATATCCAGTCAAGCGGAAACAACCAAATCACCTTGACACAAAATCCAAACAATTGAACGATTTTCGGTTAATCTCAAGATTTGAAGACAGGCTGATCCCAAGAAACTATAATCACCACTGAAATTGGAAACGAACAAAGATGTGTTATATCATCAATAAAAACATAAGTTTTTCTTTTAATTTGGTAAACGCTGTTCAGAAAAAAGATAATCATTCTAGATAATAAGCATAGGATTTTAGCCGAAATAAAATCTACCCTTTAAAGATGCTTCGACGACAGAGCATAACCTATACTCGTTATTTAAATAATAATTAGTGTTTACTCATATAAATGTATGTCTAATTAACATAAAAAGTAATATATAAAATAACTTGTTTTGATTTAGATGGACTTCATTCCATATAGGGCAAAGTGTCATGGATTCTTTTCGGGACGCAATTAATCAATATTATTATTTTTATCTTAACGTAAAATATGAAGCTTAAACTTTTCAATTATGGTAATGGTGTAAAGTAAGTAACTTTTGTAACTGAAGAAAAATACTTATTCGTCAGCTCCTGTTTTTGATAGAAAAAAAATAGCATTCATCAGAGATGTAATACCTTTAAATAACCTGTAGTTAGAACTTACTTGTTGATATTGAAGTTCCTTCTTTTAGTTCCATCATTATATCACAGAGACTACTTTGAGGTTTTTAAGAAGTAAAGATTCGGACTGTTTTGTCTCACAATGAATGCCAACGTATCCGTCGTTACACTGACATGTACTGGAGCAGCTAGCTACATTGTCCACACACACTCCGTGTTTACACATGTCCCCCAAGGACGAGCACGTTATACACTTTACACTACTCGTGTCCAACTTTGATGGATCCATGTCCGGTTTGGTCATGTCAGATTCTCTCATGTTTTCAAACGATTTCAATATACTGAAGCTATGGACAGACACCACAAAGAGAGTAGTCAGTGTGATCAGCACTAAACTCCATCTGTAGTTTCGTTTACTCCTCAGCTTGCCAGCATTTCCTAGAATCCCACTGCTGTCGTCCATCCCCGAGTCCTGCTGTAATCTACTGTTAATTATATACTGATCGGTGTTCTCAACTTTACCAGTTGTGTTGTTCTAAGTCACGGTCAAGAACTAAAATTTGTCCCGTCAGAATTTTGTTTTTAACAGTTAAGTTTTAAGTTAAATCATTGTAGGATTACATAAACCGATTAATTGTCACCGAGTAAACACGCCCATTCTTCCACGACCCATTGTAACCACGAGGGCGTGAGTTAGCCGAAAACATTAGCCCTAATGGATGTCATCAATATCAGATGTTTGAGGTCACGTGTCACCTTATTGTTGGTTACGCGATCTGTCACATACCAAAGGTGTGCATCAGCCTAGTAGAGGGAGACAACGCTAAATCTACACCGGCTTATCTAAGTCTATGGAGTTTGAAAAATTTGAAAAATAGTTTTAATTCCTGTATATCTAGAACGTAACGTTCTGAGAGAGTTCGCATCTAATTTACATATCGTGTCATATACAAATCGAATCGTGATTATATAATCATATCTCTTACAATTTCGTATTGTATTTCTACTATAGTTAATTTGTCATATTATTGTAACTCCATTTGTATTCGTTGTAGTTTGATAAAGGGCAGACTTTCTAAAACATCTTAGCATGTTTTGTCTAAACAGTCGATATTCCATATAATGTCCATATGAATAAGTATTTTATCGATAAAATTCAAATAACTTCTCTGAAAACTACAACCTGGAGGTACATTGTTCGTCACGTGCCAATGCATCAAACGGATTTTTCTATTTATTTTCTTCTTTCTTTATTCACTTCGCCGTGTCTAAGTACGAACGTTGCGGCGGAACATACATAGAAGAACTGAGGCAGCATTTCTGTTGCTGGGTAGCATTGTTATCTTATATTTAGTAACATTTTTATTGTAATGTAACATGTAAATGTGAGCACAATATTATTGTAGGGGAACAGGGTAGATCTGACTGATTTTAATATTATATCGAGGGAATACATGTTATTGTGGTTATACCTTACTTTAAACATGAGGGAATATATTTCTATTGGTAGGTAACATGTTATTGTGTTACAATAAATTAAAAACAGTGTCCAAATTTCTCCTTCCTGCATAGTTATCCTGTAAAACAATGCCCTTATTCTTACAATGAAAGTGTGTTCCATGACAATAATAGTTTGTTCCCTCGTAGTAACGATTGGCCTCCTCCTAATACACATTTCGTTTTCATGTTGGCGCCGAATGGCACCAATATCGCATTCTATGACCAAGCTGTTACAGTGTGATAGATATTCCCATATATAAAAGATCATTATATCTATGATTATTTGATTAATGTCCCTATTATATATGTTTGATAAATGTCCCTATAAATATTGATGACATCTCTAAACATCGCACTAGCGATAATTACGAGTTATTACCCCTCTTATATCCTCTGCGCATGTATTTCCTTACACGTTAAACATAATGTTTTATTCAATGCTATTTCATGAAATATTACAAATGTAATATGCCTTTTATTTCATTTACATTATCTTTATTCAAAGTTTTAAGTTTTATGATAAATGACATCTTTATTAGGTTTGTTTTTCATCAACACCGTAAATCAATAATTACAGTGTGGTTGTATGCGCTATAATATCAATATCGGTTTTAAACCCTAATTTACAAATATAAGGCAAAGTTTTACAAGATAAATGATTTTTAGACCCGTTTCGTTCATATGAGACGATAGGAACACTGATTATTTCACATAATCCGTCTAATATCCAGTGAGTCGACCATTCAATATTTTTGCATATATCACCAGAGTAATATCACCTGGAGCGATTTTCATTGGCTAGGAATTCATCGTGACGTCGTGACTTAACATCAGTGAACAATGACCTGACGTCAGGTGTCGAGGACGTCATGATAAAATGGCGGCATTCGCTGCATCATTGCAACACATTTTGATGTTCTGATTCTTTGATTCTTCGAAATATGTGCTATTGTAGTTATGTAACACAACGTATCTTAAGTTTGTGGTAATTTCATGTGAGATTTTCTGAAACTCATCTCGAAATTTTAATTTTTGCACGCCAAGGATTGCAAAAATGAAAACTTCTAAATATAGTTTCATAAAATCTCATATGCAATGAAAAATCATTTAAGATCCTATATTTATGACGTAATATTCAGGTGAGCGTTGATTATATAATTAAAATGTAGCAAAGTCTACGTTTTAGTGACATACTTGTGTAAAATCGAATTTTCCCGGAAATAACGAGCCAATATCGTAATTATGGCGTTACTATCATAGTGACAATATCGTTTATCTCAGTGTATCGAGGTCTGGAACATATTTACAAACTCGTCATGTTTTTTTTATTATTGCCCTCTATGCACTATGAAATAGGTCAAAGTTACACCCATCTGACATCATATGACGGCTTGTTTTAAGTAACATGTTAACTCGTGCTACAATCGCCTTTTTAGATGACTATCTCCTTCTGTGGACATGCGATAGAATTCAACTTCATCTGTTACTTCGCTGTGTAATTTCATTATGATATTGGCTATCCTAATAATTAAGTGAAAACTGTGTTCATCTTAAAAAAACTTGCATTTTCATTTTCTTAATTTCGCAAACACAGTAGAAAATGATTATACAGAAGATGGGTATGGACTGTGAAAAGTCTGACGAAAGCCTTGAGAGTTTTCTCCGAAAATCGTCACAAAGATGTTCCAGTGACTATTTGTTCTCATTAAAAACAGGAGAAGACAAATAAGAATTTTCGTTAAGTTACAAAAGTTACTTACTTTACACCATTACCACTGTTGAAAAGTTTGAGCTTCTAATTTTACTTCAAGATAAAAAAAAAATTAATTGCGTCCCGCAAAAAATCCGTAGCACTATGTCCTATATGGACATGCACCAAAAGTAAAATAAAATATTATATAGATTTTTTTTTACAAAAGTCTAATATTGAAAAAGAAAACGTCTTCTCGTTTAAACGCGATATCTCGCCATATGTCGCTAAAAATAGTTATTTCATTTTAACGGGATATAAAAAAAAAAATTGAACATTATATTCTATTGAAATTATTGAATTGATTCTGTAATCAGGAACTGATAATAAAAGACAACGACAACACAACGTATATGTAAATACATTTAATAAGTCGCCAGCAACTTGCCAACACAATACATAACATTTCAATTCATGGTAAAACAATACACTATTACTGTCATCCGACCAATCACATAGGTTATTTCAAAAAATTATTGTTGAAGATGAGACAGACCAGAGAATCGAACGCATATTTAGTAATACGATACTTAATTAACCACATTATCTGTTATAATGATGAAGATGTTTGATTTTTACATTTCCTATATCAGTATGCGACATTGTATAACAAACTGATATGTTTGATACGTTAATCATCAAATATTGAAACAATAACATGAAATGTTGACACGGAGTACAGCAAATTCATGGTTTTAATTAATATTTACATCTTTTTCTTCTTCGGCTTGCTTTGTAAAGTCTAATTGTGTATACATTAGCGAACATACAGTCTATTCAGTAGTAACTATGGCAACCGTAGTTACCAGAGTTATTCTGTCAAAAGCTAAATCTAAAAACATGGAATAATGTCCATAGTGACTGCGTATACTCTAGTATGAAATCAGTTGGTTAAAGAACTCTAAAGTTAGTTGCCAAATACCAACTGGGTTCATACTACCATATACGCAGTCAAAATGAAGTTCAATCCTTAATTGAATAAATTGTCTAGTTTCAATCAAAATCAGAGCATAATATTAGCGTAATCAAGCGGTCAGTCATTCGATACGCTAAAAATACTAATACATATTTAAGAGGCTGCAGTTTAAATACACAAAAACCTTTTTGATCGTCTGATTTAATACATACCTACATTTTCTCTTTTTGACAGCGGACGACTGACATTTGAATATACTAACCATATCAATAATCGTGATATGGTATTTTTGAAACTATCTAGCTTTGAATCGTCTTATATTAAATAGTTCACTTTGTTTTCAAAATGGGAAATAAAATAAGCAGAAATATGTTGTATAAAAACTACATTTGATTAATGAAATATTTCAAAGCAGATTCTAGCTCATTTTGATCAATTTAGAAACGTTTCGAAGAAAAATGGAGACTGAACTTATTTGATTTCTCTTCCATAACAATGCTATACATGTCTGATATCCATATTAAGTGACAAGACTTTACGGTAATTTTGATTGATACAATGTACACACATATATATATCTATTTATAAATATCACACAACAATGCCTTGCCCCGAACAGCAACAAACAACGCCGGAGGATCTCTCAAACACATTTGGACACAAGGTATAACAACAATATCACATGTATGATCTGTAGGGGTGATAAAGAATGGCCGATAGACGTCGCCCTAAGCAACATCGCAACACTTTTACGAGTAGACATCACGACCCAACGTAATTATCCTGTCCCGCTACAAGTCACGCTTCTGATCGAGACATGTGGGGCTACCTGTCACATCTCTTACTTTTTGACCTTGCATTTATACTCCAGGTACTATAGCTTTACATAATGTTATGAATCATAGTGACAATGAGAAAAAAATGATTTGAATCTAAAAATAATAACTTTAAATTTGCCATAATGTTTAAAATCCAAATTTGATAGATGCATATTTCATTATTGTTTGAGATTCTTGTTTTGAAATATTGAAACAAAATGTTAAGTAGTTTCTGTCCATGTAAATCTAACAATACACCAATTGTATGGTCCGTAACAGAACAATGTGGTGATGAAAATGTCTATGATAAAGTTTCTCACGGTAAGATTTCAATGATCCCAGTTCTGACCAACACACACTTTTAACTCGTTTTATCCTCACCTGGGAATTCTGTGGTAGCAGTCAATAAGGGGAAAACATTCACAGAATCCCCGATCGTCTTTTTGTTATTTTTGGTGTCAATTTTCACTTTGCTAGTATTTTTGACACCAGATTGACGACTGCTCACGCCTTCGTGTAAATCTGTCGCTGGCGGGATTGTATATGGCTTTAGAGTCGAGGTTGAGTCGACGATAAAGTTGCCAACCATATCCTCATTTCCATAAAAAGCAGCCACATCGTTACTACCAGAAGTATTTTGATTAGCGTATTTCTCAGTTTTGGATTCTTTGCTTTTATTGATTGCATGAGTTTCACTTCCTAACCTACGTTCCAGATTCATATAAGATTTTTCACCTTTGCTTGGTTTATTAGACGATGTTGAAGTTGACCAATCTCTGTCTGTCACTATTTTTTCTGAAAACGATCCAGTACTTTGACTACTGACTGGTTTTACAGTTGTAGTCGGTTTTGGCAGTAAATTTCCTAACCCATAAATCTTACGTAATATACGAGCTATTGCAGAAGTAGAATCTGGGCGATCAAAGGCAGAAGTATCCTTTTCTGAATTGTGAGCGAGACCCGCCGTGAAAGTTGTAGGTTCAGGCAGTGCCTTACGGTCATTAGTAGAGACAATAGCAGGGTCGGTCGTAGTTGAAATTACCGAAATTTTATTGAAAATTGGTATTTTTACAACCGTTTCCTCGCTCATTTCAAAATCATTACTTTGCAACTCATTGTTGTTTGTAGTTCCAAGCGTTTCCTTAGATTCCGTAGGTAAGGTAATTGTGTTATTTTTAACTGAATCGGTAGCTGTCTTCTGAGTGTTTGTAGCGGTCGTTAATTCAATAGTTTCCTGTGCTGTCACCGGTCTCCTATCCATGTGATCAGAATTGGAATCCTGAAAAATTGGATCCATAATATCTGACTTTGCAGTAATGTTTTGTTTTTCTTTTGGAGTCGATATATACTTTTTGTCCGTTGTCACAGAACTCCTGGAATCGAGTTCATCTTTAGTTGATGAAAGTATTGTTTGCACGTACACAAGTAAAGTTTTTAGTTTTTCTAATGTAGAAGCCGTAGTAGCCAGAACAGAGTCACTAGTTTTATTTACTTTTGCTTCCACTGATTTCTCGGCGCTGACTAAAGTCGTTTGATCCTTGCGCTGTATTATATCAATGTTTGGCTTTGGATAAGATATAAATTGTGCAGCGGTGGTCACTGTAGATGTGGTAATAACAGGTGTTTTTGTAGGTGTCACATTTCTTCTTTGGTTCTTAGATTCGGACGTTATACCAGTTTTTATGCTGCCATTCTCTTTCTTGGCATCTATCAGTGAATTTGGAGGAATGAACTTTTTGTACAGAACAGCCGCCAAATATATATTTTCCGTCGGCAGTTTGCTCTCAGATGTCGATGACACTCTCTTGTCTGTAGTTCTAACGTTTGCTGGTGAAGCCTCCGATATTGATGACACCTTGTTACTTTTCCCGAGTGAATCAATTGATGTTGTTTTGTTCGCTGTAGACTGAGTAAAGGACAGCGATGTTTGATTTGATTTTACCACAGGAGGAGCACTAACGGTTTTAGTTAATACAGATGAAACCATTTGAGGAAGGGTTACATCAGAAGTTTTCCTATGCAGTTCCGTCTGTGTAAGTCCTTTTTCACTCGACCCGAAAATTTCTTTCTTCGCTTCCATAGTCTGTAAAACGTCTTTATCCATCACAAGAGCCAGGTTTTCTCTCGGAACCTTATTAGAATATGCATTTGGTTCATAACCTGAGGCCACCCACCGATCTGCGTCCTCCACAGTACTTTTTACATTCCTAGAGGAAATCAGCGGTACAGCCGATTCCTCAGACTTTGTTGGTATTTTAATCCCTCGCCAGAGCTGCGCGGCTGATCTTGTGATGCCTGATTCAGTTTGGTGGTCCACGCCACCAGATTCACCAGCAATGGGAATATCTTTGATTAAAACTTCTCCGTTTGATGATGGAATTGAACTCATCACCGACTGTGAAATACGTGAAGTGCTGACGTCCTTATTTTTGAGTATTGGGATTTCTACAGGCGACGCCGGACTACCTGATAAAGGCTTTGTTTTTGAACTGGCAATGATTATTTTCGTTATAACCGTTTTAGCGATACCAATCTTCTCCGAACTACCGTTTCCAGATTGATTAGAAACTCCTGTCGTATTCTCTACCGTCACGTTTTCTCCTGTCGATATGTTAAAACCAGTACTTATATTGTCAGTTGCGGCTTTAATTTGGGCATTTTTAGGCTTATTGGGTTTAGCTTTGCTGACGTCATTACCCGTACTCGGTTTAAGTAGTTCTTTTGTATCTGTAAGCTGTGACTGGACCTCTCCTGTAGGCTTGTGGGTTGTGGTGGATGTTGTTATGTTCGGCGTCGTTGTTGAGTTTTTATAAGTTTTTGTTTTTTGAACTGGACTTTTAGTTGTTGTTTCAGCACTACTTGTGTTTTCTGGTTTGGTAGAAACATTATCCATTTTATATCCCGTGCTGTTGGAAATCGATGTATTCGGGTGTGGTTTCTGACTGATGGTTGTGCTTGGTTTTTCTGTGGTAGTGGTGGTGGTAGTGGATGTAGTTTGTGCTTTATTGGACAGAGTACCAGTGCGGTTTGCTTTACTCACAGCACTGCTAGTTCCGGCTTTTGTCACATTCTTATTTGCACCATGGACGACAGTGTTTGGTTTTGTCGTACTTTTAGGAGCAGGAGTGCTGCTTTTGACAGTCTGTGAAGTTTTAACAGGTGTAACGTTGCTAGGCGACACACCATGGTTACTTGGCGAACTCTTCCCATCAGTAGCTGTTTTAGAAAGCGCAGTTTCACCATTGCCATTGGATCGGAGCCCTTTGAATAATTTCATGATAACACCAAGTGCCGGTTTTTTTGGTGGTGAATGAAAATGCTTTTCTTTGCCATTATCATCATTCCCATTGTCTTTGTTGTCATTACCATTGTCATTACTGTTACCGTTGTAATCCTCTACGATTCTAGTCTCGCAAAACCTTCCTTTGTAATGCTTTGTACAACGACAAGAACCGGCACACCCTTCGCCTTCTCCTTCTCCCGGCACACACGTGCCTCCGTTACCACAAATACCGGGGAATAACGTACAAAACTGTTTATTACACTCCATTTTAGCTTTTCCTGTCAATTCTGGAGCTGTGGTTTTAGTATCTGGGATCGGAACTCCAACCACTCCGTTTGTAAGCAAAATAACAAGTAAACATATTTTGCTTTTGAATATGATTTTAAAATCCATGCTTCCAAATCAGAAGGCTTGTTTCAAAGATGATGGAAATATGTGCCTCCCTCCTTTGTCTTCAGTGTCATAGATTTTGTCCTTTCAATGTGAAGGGTCCATATGAGTGAATCACCACACCGACTTGATATGATGCCTGTAACACAAAATAAATACATAAGTAAATCATTTACTGTATACCATTCAAGCCGCTTAATTGATTAATTTCAGTGAAAGTCCTAAAATAATGAAAATATTAGAACTACTTCAAGCATCAGTAAATTTACAGAGAAAATGGAGAAAATACGAATCAAAATTACCGCCACTTACATATTTAAATTGTATCAAATTGTATTGTATAAAAATGTCTAAAAAAGAAATCCTTGTCAAGAATATGTCAATAGATTTTAAGATCATTCGAGAAATTATACTTTTTCGCCTGTTGAACTGATAATCAGTATTATTTTCATTATTTTCTTACCTAGGCAAACAAACTTATTACAGTCGATTATGACTATCAATTGTTTTGGTGACACCTGAATTTCATTATCTGACTAACTGACACGGGGGCGGAGAAGGAAGTGTATGGTGGGCGTGTATCCATCAACTACCAGTCGTTTATTAGGATGCCAGACACAGCAGTAGGAAGTATCCATTAGTATCAGCGAATCACCAGTCATTTACGCTAATGAGAGAGTACTTTCACATAATATTTGTTATAATAAAAAATCATAAATAGGCACTGTTCCTGTTACCGTATTTTTGTACAATAAATATTACTACTTTTTCAGCTTTAAGCTTAATTAGCAATAGACTATAGTCAGTATTTTAAACTTTTAATTTAATTGTAAGTTTTATCTTATGCTAGTTTTGATAGTTTATGTCATCATTATTTTGCTTAATATTTGCGGTCATGTATATATATATATATATATATAAGAAATAAAAACAATAACGACTGACTAGTGAGCGCTTTCGCTCCATTCAAGGGAGCTCTTCAGACACCTCTAGACATTTTAGTCTGAAGAGCTCCCTTGAATGGGGCGAAAGCGCTCACTAGTCAGTCGTTATTGTTTTTATTTCTTATAGATTTCGTCCGTAAGGATTTTTCTTTAGATTTATCATATATATATATATGTATCATTCTATTTGAACAGGAGAAGTTTATAATATATGTTAATATCATTTGTATATATGCAAATAAAATGTCTAGATACAAAAATCACAAATAGGTGCCAGTTATCTGCGGACTAAATAAGTAACCAGTACTAAACATCATTGTCTACAAGTCAAACGCGCTATTTTAAACCTCATATTTTTCTGTATGAAAAGTATTTATGATTTTTCTACTTTTTTAAGTTTTGAGAGATCGACTTCATTTTAACATTAGATATTTTACCACATCCATCTTGTTTGTTTACAGAGGTTTACAGCCGTGACCATACACACAAGGGCGTTTCTTAATTATATATATTATACTTTGTCAAAATCTCGACAGCTTTATAGTAATACAAAAGAGGCGAGTGTGAGAAAAACGATGACATTTAAAACAATATCAAAAAAAATGTCCATAAACAAGTGGCGTATTTTAATTCAAATGCGTACAGATTTTAATGAATGCGTTTACATTTGTGTATATAATCTCAACCAGGAAATACGAATAAGAATATGGCTTAGCATGTGAACACCAAGCTAAGATATGATTTGATAAACACGGCATTTCATAGAGGAAATCAATGCTAAAGGAACCCAAAGGACCATATTTTTTTTATATATTTTACTATTATATTATATCATATGCTTCACCCTTTAAGGTTCTGTTACCTTTTGTCTAATTAATCTGATATCTGTTTGGATATAACGGCTCTTAATATTTTACAGCATATGTTATTTAAACCTTTCTAGTTCCAATACGTACTTCACACTGACTACACAGTTATTTACTCTTTTTAAATATCAAACAAATCCTGCTTTGACCAGTTAGGAACAAAGCTATACCAATTATCCTCTGAGCGATATATAAATTCCAACATTTCAGAATCAATTTTTTCTTGTTTTTAGCCATGGCAAAGGTTGATTCAAGACAAGTAGTCATGCGTTTGGCACACTTCAAAACCATCAGTCACTGGTAACGGAGAAAAAGATAAGTTCTTAGGACTATAATTTTAAAAAAAACTCGTGTGAAGTTTGGTAGTCTGCAATTTTCGACTGTGATCAATGCCACATCGGACACCTCGCGCGTGATGCTCCAGTCGCCTGACTGGGGTCAGCATAGCGAAGGTTGACCTTGGGATAGTGACCGAACACGTGACCTCGCCATTAACCTATTTAAGGAGTGATCTGTCTTGCTGTAGGAGGTGATCAATACTTTACCTGCTATATTTACCTGTATAACAATTTGCAAGTGACACAACACAGGTAAAACATATCCCTTATTGTCTCCTCAGACACTAGGTCGGTCACTCGGATGTCCGAGAATCAAAAAGATAAACAACTAGATTTTTGAGGTGTGAAAATAGACCCATAGACAGTTGATAAAGATGTCTGAAATAGTACCGGATGTATCGTCTGAGTTAACTGACTCTGTCCGGTCATTAAGACATCTGATTTGATAAATCTTGTTAAAGTTGTTTCCGTTCAACTTACGTAATATGTAATGTGCGACATATTCATTAACCGGACATTGATGTAAAATATTGATAGATATGTTTTTATGTAGACCTGTTATACACCAACGAGATGTTTATCCAATTTAAAAAGCAATCTCATTTTGATCCCAATCAACTTGTAGTTATCTACATGATACCACAGAACATCTATTCATCAGCAGTATTTCATCCATGTGTCACAGGATATAAAAATACTTATTTCTCACTATTTTGATTAGCCTTCTTTGCTAATGTTTTAGAACTATTTAACAATGTGAAGTGGGACAGAAACAGGATAATCATTATCACACTATCGATATAATGTCGACTCAAGTGTGATGCAGGGATACTGCTTTGAAGAAATTTGGGATAAAAACTTGGGAAATTGAAATCAACCACCATGCGTGGTATTATAAACGTCAAGGTTAGATCTAGCTAAAATGTTGGTTTTAGCTTAAAACCGAGAGTTAATATTCCTGTTCTTTCCTTCCAGAATTTGATTACAACTACGGACTTTCTGAACAATTTTCAATCGAATCATTCATGGCTTGTACTCTCAGTACCAGAGGAGCACTTCAGAATGTCGTAAATATTAGCCACTGCTTTGGAACGTCCCACAATCCAACACCAATACAGTTTCGTCAATCAATGGTAGTTATATTTCACAACATTCTGAGTATGTCAGACGCTTGTTATTTATGTGATCCGTACATCACTCACGAATACAAGTATAAATAGAATACTCTGAAGTATTAACATTTATTGGGCATTCATGTTGGTATATATATCATCTAGCATCATGTACTTTCAAAAGAGGTAATAATGCCGGTGTTTGAGTATGATGTGATGGACAGAGAGGTGACAGGGGCGATAGAGTTGTTTTTTCTATCCCACCTTATGATACACTCATGGAATGACAATTTCGTCCAGGGAGACCTTATGTATATATAGCTTATTTAGTTGGCACCGCCCAGATATACCGTCCAAGTCATGATAATGTAAAATTACGAACAGTCTGTATACTACATCAAACATAGATCAATAAACATAGGTACAATTGGTTAATTTAAATAGTTTTGTTTATTTGTAATAATTATATCGTTTGGTTATAAGTTATAATTTTGATATATAAAATAAGATGGATAAATAAATTGAATAAAAAAAACCAGGAAAAATACAATAAAAATATGCAAACTAAATAAATATATAATTAACGATAGAAAAATCAAACACGTGCAATTTCAGTAGACTATGATTCTAAATAAATCAAAGGCCATCTGTGCACTATAGCAACCAATTATTTCTTTGGTGGTCTAACTAAAATACTTCACAGTGTGGTTACCTTTTATTTAAGTTTGCTTTTTCAGTCAAGCTTACGCTGTAGGGCAAATACATAACTATTTATACAACATTACGTAAGATTCACAAATTCCTATTATAAACAGTAGTCACATATGCCTCAACATCTCACATTTATTTAACTATTCAGTTGTCCTATTACTTTCAAAATCTCGTGTCAGTTTATTTTCCATTTTTATTAGGAATATTCCTTTTCTATACTCCTATCTTTCTGGTAATCTTTTATTCATTTTCTAGCCTGTGAATATTTTTTCTCCAGTTTGTGATTTTTAAGGCGTACTGTGTTTGTTCTTTAGTTCCTCTTTTCTTTATTTTCTTTATCAATTTCTGTTTTCTATTCTTTCATAAAAAATTTAATGAGACACCATTGTTAAAAGTAGAAACTTATCCTTGACCTATATACTGTCTACTCCCGATATATTGTACAATTGGACACTATTTATGTTTCCTATAGACGTCACAATAGAGTTATATGACGTCTGTTCGGTATACCTCTAAGGTGTACAGTGAATATTTCTCAGCTGGAGTCTCTATCAATGGTTCACACGCTCACATGTCGAACGGGTTATTAATGACCTTGTCATACGTCATCCGACGTGATATCGTCATTGTTCGATGACGACATCGATGGCGTAACAGATCAATATGTCAGTAATATAGGCCAAATAACATTTGTTTTCTCTGTTTTTGGTAATTGATTTCACAGACACCGACATGTGTTTACCTATCATTGATATTGTACTGTATTGTTGTGTTTACCTGTAATTGATATTGTACTGTATTGTTGTGTTTACCTGTAATTGATATTGTACTGTATTGTTGTGTTTACCTGTAATTGATATTGTACTGTATTGGTGTGTTTACCTGTAATCGATATTGTACTGTATTGTTGTGTTTACCTGTAATCGATATTGTACTGTATTGTTGTGTTTACCTGTAATTGATATTGTACTTTATTGTTGTGTTTACCTGTAATTGATATTGTACTGTATTGTTGTGTTTACCTGTAATTGATATTGTACTGTATTGTTGTGTTTACCTGTAATTGATATTGTACTGTATTGTTGTGTTTACCTGTAATTGATATTGTACTGTATTGTTGTTGTGTTTACCTGTAATTGATATTGTACTGTATTGTTGTGTTTACCTGTAATTGATATTGTACTGTATTGGTGTGTTTACCTGTAATCGATATTGTACTGTATTGTTGTGTTTACCTGTAATTGATATTGTACTGTATTGTTGTGTTTACCTGTAATTGATATTGTACTGTATTGTTGTGTTTACCTGTAATTGATATTGTACTGTATTGTTGTGTTTACCTGTAATTGATATTGTACTGTATTGTTGTGTTTACCTGTAATTGATATTGTACTGTATTGTTGTGTTTACCTGTAATTGTATTGTACTGTATTGTGTGTGTTTACCTGTAATTGATATTGTACTGTATTGTTGTGTTTACCTGTAATTGATATTGTACTGTATTGTTGTGTTTACCTGTAATTGATATTGTACTGTATTGGTGTGTTTACCTGTAATCGATATTGTACTGTATTGTTGTGTTTACCTGTAATTGATATTGTACTGTATTGTTGTGTTTACCTGTAATTGATATTGTACTGTATTGTTGTGTTTACCTGTAATTGATATTGTACTGTATTGTTGTGTTTACCTGTAATTGATATTGTACTGTATTGTTGTGTTTACTTGTAATTGATATTGTACTGTATTGTTGTGTTTACCTGTAATGATATTGTACTGTATTGTTGTGTTTACCTGTAATTGATATTGTACTGTATTGATGTGTTTACCTGTAATCGATATTGTACTGTATTGTTGTGATATTGTACTGTATTGTTGTGTTTACCTGTAATTGATATTGTACTGTATTGTTGTGTTTACCTGTAATTGATATTGTACTGTATTGTTGTGTTTACCTGTAATTGATATTGTATTGTATTGTTGTCTTTACCTGTAATTGATATTGTACTGTATTGTTGTGTTTACCTGTAATTGATATTGTATTGTATTGTTGTCTTTACCTGTAATTGATATTGTACTGTATTGTTGTGTTAACCTGTAATTGATATTGTACTGTATTGTTGTGTTTACCTGTATTTGTTATTGTACTGTATTGTTGTGTTTACCTGTAATTCATTGCTAAAACCTCTTAAGAACGAGGTCAATTGCACTTAAAAAACCGACTGGAATCTTGAAATATCGATATTAGCATATTGTCTCTATATTGAGGATAAATATTATACAAAAACTAACTTTTCTGTTTGTCGCAAATTAATGTATTTATTCCATTTATCACTTTAAAGTATAACAAACAAAAAACTATAAAAAAAAAAAAAAAAATTAGAACTGACAGATTACTGTAAAAAAAATACCAAACAAACTTAATTAAAATAATAGGATGTGGTAAAAATGTCAACATAGTAATCATTTGTCTTACCACGCCATCACAATGTCATGGTCGTTTTTGATAAATGCAATACATACTACGTTAAAGTATGAATAAAAAATAAAACTGAGAATAAAAAAGATATTGAAGGATAAGACAGTAATATTACAAATTAGTGTCAAACTGAAATAATCCTAAAGATGATAATGCAAATTTAAAAAAACAGTCAAACAAATTGAAAATAGTAATCCAAGAATCGTTTATTAGACATTCCCCTGTCGAAGACCGCCATTGTCTTTGAATTTCTTTCTCTCTCTACAAGAATTCTAACACACCCTTACAATTTTCATTTTGTGTTTTCAATCTCAAATTCATGTTTTCACTTGCATTGTCAGCTTGAGGGTTATACTTAGACAGAAAAAGAAAACATTACAAATTTCGGGTCATTTTTGATAGACAAAGAAAATTAAGTATGACGGAATGTTTCGTTATCCAGACAGTAACTCATTTGTTTGTCATCGTCCTATTATGGTCAGTGTTCCCCTTTCCCATAGGGTTTCAGAGATGTACGCAGGACGAATGTCGCCGGTTATGTAACACAAGACGTTTACTCTCCCGGAACCTTATTTCCCGTGTGAATTTGTTTAACTTTCCTATATAATTACTTAATTCCGTCGATAAATTCTCCCTCAAACATGCATTCGTTACTTTAAGATACAATACCACATCTACATAATGCATTCTACAAGATGTACGGTTGTTCATATGTAGGAAACTTTCATTTCAAAATTGAATAAAAAAAAATAATAAAAAGTTTGAGATTTAAAGTAAATACATTGTTCAAAAACTTTAAATACAAAAAGGAAATATCAGCAAATGATGACATTGCTAATGATTGTGTCAATTTGTGTGTAACATCTAAACACGCACATTTAAACATATATGATAGATGTTCATTCTCTTGTTTCTGGCATCAAACCTTACCTTAAGGCGAAAGAAGTACATCCAATTTAAGAGATAACGAAAGCATATCTAATTCACACGAGCCGTCCTTTATATGGCTAATTGTAACATCCAATATCTCGTACAGGGTGTAGAAGGAGTGAAAGAAGAATGGTGTGTCCATCAAGCCAATAGACAGGTGATAGTGTGACGTCACGGCCAGTGTGTGCTAGCCTGGGTAATGAGGATGTCATTTATTGCAGCCAACACCATCTTGATGACATGCGTGATTAATCACAGGTAAAAACACAGGTAAACGTCTCTAGCCTGACTATCATTGCTGAAATGCGTTAGTAGAGGAGACGCGTAAAAAACTGACCGCATTATCATGGAGTTTTCATTCATTAATGTTTCCATTCACGCCGACTCATTAGCTAGCTTTTACACATTTCATTAATTAGCCTACAATATTTAGACCATATGTTTGGTAACAGTGGTTTGAGCGACGTTTCCGTGGATTTAATATTCAGTCTGATGTCTGTGAACTAACTAAGGAGGTGTGTCCGCTTTCATAAACTTTCGTAATAATAAAATTTAGACCATAATAAATTTCAGATGACTGGGTTAATATTTTGATTTCTTAGAACTCATATATTGATAAAATAAACGATAAAGTAAAACTTTCAAAATGCATGCAGATCAGGTCATTTTTTCATCTTATTATTCTTGTCTTTTCTTTTTACAAAATAACAATTTTAATCATTTTTATAGAAATCAAATCATAGTGTAATCCCCCATTTTCCATTGTTATATTCCTAAAGACGTATTTATCATTCGTGTTTTTAACTTTGGCATATTATATTATTTTATTAATTTAAGATTCTTTTCGAATATTTAAGTGGGTTATTTCCTGGACTGAAGTCTAGTTCGCTAGCCGCCCTTTCCTTGTCAGATATAACACTGTACATGTAATTATGTACATTACGGCATATGTGGCCATGACCTATGTCCCCAGGCAGCCTCGTTATCAGTGCAGTCTCACGTGTACATGTTCTTACTAGCCATTAACTTGGTTACTTGCTTATATTGTGTATAGCTTGCAAATTGCTGTTTAAAACAAATGCAATATTATTTAAAAATAGGTTGCTATTTGAGATTCCTGAATGTCCGGTAAAGACACATTACGAAAATGTTTTAGGACACACGTACTTAAGATAAATACTAAAAATATCATAACAAAAAGATTAAAAGCAAACTCTGTTTCTTTTATTTAAAACTAAATAATGTAATGTAAGTAAAAAATACCTTCCTGCATTCAAGAAATAACATTTAGATTTTGTCCAGGTTGTACGAAAATAATGATAAAATGTGTAAAATGCAATCCTAGAAATTGCTTGTGCTCATTATCACAACACTTCAATAAAAAAAAATCTGAGAGACTTATGAGTAAATAACATATTCGCCTATGCCAGATTTTTCCTTCCCTAAAATACATGTTTTTCCTACTTTCCGTATTTGTCAGCTTGAGACACATTATCGTAAATATGTATTCGTGCAGCTGTTTTCTCTTGTATAATTCACCAGCGTTACTTAAGGGACCAAATTGAGACAAAATATGAATAGCTAATTATTAGGATACATACATTTGACTGATATGAATCCTTTGAAGTTAAAGCGTAGAATAAATCAAACGGCAATTTTGATAAAAAGTAATTTGGTAGATTTATCATTCAAACCATCTTAGATGAGAGTTCATGCTGTCGAATTGTTATAGCATTACCAAATTATAAAACAATTCGGTACTCTTAATTCTCCTGTGTATCGAAAATTGAAAAGGACGACTTTAATGAAAGCATTGAGATGTAGTATCATATGTGAAAACATGATGAAAAATAAGCCGAAATGATAGAATTCAGTGCAATGAAGGTACGTCAACGTGTAAAACAGACATGAGATTGTCGCGAATTACAGCTATTTTACCGACTGGGTTAAGTATACACACTTCCTAATTACATTAAACATGAAGAAAAAAACAAGCAAAATTAATATGTTCCCCGTCATTATGAACAATAATATTTACGTATGGCCATGGGTCTGTCAGATAGTTGGGGATCACAAGCTCGTGGTGATCTGCCAAAATATCTAGTTGTGATAGATCTAACCTATCTGCTTAACAAACATGTCTGATTCTTTTACTCTAATGTATATTATATTATTTCTAGTATTGCATAAAAATAAATCACGCAAATGGAAAAGTTGTTTTATGCCTCATTTTAGCAAATGAAAATATATCACGCATACTCTTCATATTTCGATTGTTAATTTTGAACGATTAATATGTAAGGACTCGTTGTATCAGCTCTATTACTTTGTTGGAAACAAGTCTGCGATACCATCTAAAAACGCCATTGAAGTAATGTTATACTTGTGTAGAAATGCACAACATACCTTATGGTCAAGCATGTAGATATTATTTGTACAATGTAACGGGCTAACATAAAAAGGACGAAAACCATGGTCATAAATATACTACATTGTATTGAAGACGATAAGGTGGTAATGATGGAAGTTATACATCAATCTTTGTAGAACTGCGCAGTTTCCCACGGTGAGGATGAATGATCAGGAAATACACTGTATCAGCATTGTGGGGATGTATGATTAGGAAATATACGTGTATCAGCATTGTGAGGATGTATGATCAGGAAATACACTGTATCAGCATTGTGGGGATGTATGATTAGGAAATATACGTGTATCAACATTGTGAGGATGTATGAATAGGAAATACACGTGTATCAGCATTGTGAGGATGTATGATTAGGAAATATACGTGTATCAACATTGTGAGGATGTATGATTAGGAAATATACGTGTATCAACATTGTGAGATGTATGATTAGGAAATATACGTGTATCAACATTGTGAGATTATTTGACGTGATCACATGATGTATGATTAGGAAATACACGTGTATCAGCATTGTGAGGATGTATGATTAGGAAATATACGTGTATCAGCATTGTGACGATGTATGATTAGGAAATATACGTGTATCAACATTGTGACGATGTATGATTAGGAAATATACGTGTATCAACATTGTGGGATGTATGATTAGGAAATATACGTGTATCAGCATTGTGAGGATGTATGATTAGGAAATATACGTGTATCAGCATTGTGAGGATGTATGATTAGGAAATACACGTGTATCAGCATTGTGAGGATGTATGATTAGGAAATTACGTGTATCAGCATTGTGAGGATGTATGATTAGGAAATATACGTGTATCAGCATTGTGAGGATGTATGATTAGGAAAATACACGTGTATCAGCATTGTGAGGATGTATGATTAGGAAATACACGTGTATCAGCATTGTGAGGATGTATGATTAGGAAATATACGTGTATCAACATTGTGAGGATGTATGATTAGGAAATATACGTGTATCAACATTGTGGGGATGTATGATTAGGAAATACACGTGTATCAGCATTGTGAGGATGTATGATTAGGAAATATACGTGTATCAACATTGTGAGGATGTATGATTAGGAAATACACGTGTATCAGCATTGTGAGGATGTATGATTAGGAAATATACGTGTATCAACATTGTGGGGATGTATGATTAGGAAATACACGTGTATCAGCATTGTGAGGATGTATGATTAGGAAATATACGTGTATCAGCATTGTGAGGATGTATGATTAGGAAATACACGTGTATCAGCATTGTGAGGATGTATGATTAGGAAATATACGTGTATCAACATTGTGAGGATGTATGATTAGGAAATACACGTGTATCAGCATTGTGAGGATGTATGATTAGGAAATATACGTGTATCAGCATTGTGACGATGTATGATTAGGAAATATACGTGTATCAGCATTGTGAGGATGTATGATTAGGAAATACACGTGTATCAGCATTGTGAGGATGTATGATTAGGAAATACACGTGTATCAGCATTGTGAGGATGTATGATTAGGAAATACACGTGTATCAGCATTGTGAGGATGTATGATTAGGAAATATACGTGTATCAGCATTGTGAGGATGTATGATTAGGAAATACACGTGTATCAGCATTGTGAGGATGTATGATTAGGAAATATACGTGTATCAGCATTGTGAGGATGTATGATTAGGAAATACACGTGTATCAACATTGTGACGATGTATGATTAGGAAATACACGTGTATCAGCATTGTGAGGATGTATGATTAGGAAATACACGTGTATCAGCATTGTGAGGATGTATGATTAGGAAATATACGTGTATCAACATTGTGAGGATGTATGATTAGGAAATATACGTGTATCAGCATTGTGAGGATGTATGATTAGGAAATATACGTGTATCAACATTGTGACGATGTATGATTAGGAAATACACGTGTATCAGCATTGTGAGGATGTATGATTAGGAAATATACGTGTATCAACATTGTGAGGATGTATGATTAGGAAATATACGTGTATCAACATTGTGACGATGTATGATTAGGAAATACACGTGTATCAGCATTGTGAGGATGTATGATTAGGAAATATACGTGTATCAACATTGTGAGGATGTATGATTAGGAAATACACGTGTATCAGCATTGTGAGGATGTATGATTAGGAAATATACGTGTATCAACATTGTGAGGATGTATGATTAGGAAATACACGTGTATCAGCATTGTGAGGATGTATGATTAGGAAATATACGTGTATCAGCATTGTGAGGATGTATGATTAGGAAATATACGTGTATCAATATTGTGAGGATGTATACATTGTGACGGTGTATGATTAGGAAATATACGTGTATCAACATTGTGAGGATGTATGATAAGGAAATATACGTGTATCAGCATTGTGAGGATGTATGATTAGGAAATACACGTGTATCAGCATTGTGAGGATGTATGATTAGGAAATATACGTGTATCAACATTGTGACGATGTATGATTAGGAAATACACGTGTATCAGCATTGTGAGGATGTATGATTAGGAAATATACGTGTATCAGCATTGTGAGGATGTATGATTAGGAAATATACGTGTATCAGCATTGTGAGGATGTATGATTAGGAAATACACGTGTATCAACATTGTGACGATGTATGATTAGGAAATACACGTGTATCAGCATTGTGAGGATGTATGATTAGGAAATACACGTGTATCAGCAATATGAGGATGTATGATAAGGAAATATACGTGTATCAACATTGTGGCGATGTATGATAAGGAAATATACGTGTATCAACATTGTGACGATGTATGATAAGGAAATACACGTGTATCAGCATTGTGAGGATGTATGATAAGGAAATATACGTGTATCAACATTGTGACGATGTATGATAAGGAAATATACGTGTATCAATATTGTGAGGATGTATGATTAGGAAATACACGTGTATCAGCATTGTGAGGATGTATGATTAGGAAATACACGTGTATCAGCATTGTGAGGATGTATGATTAGGAAATATACGTGTATCAACATTGTGACGATGTATGATAAGGAAATACACGTGTATCAGCATTGTGAGGATACATGACTAGGAATACACGTTTATCAACATTGTGACGATGTATGATTAGGAAATACACGTGTATCAACATTGTGGGGATGTATGATTAGGGAATATACGTGTATCAACATTGTGACGATGTATGATAAGGAAATACACGTGTATCAGCATTGTGGGGATACATGACTAGGAATACACGTTTATCAGCATTGTGACAATGTATGATTAGGGAATACACGTGTATCAGCATTGTGAGGATTATGATTAGGAAATATACATGTATCAACATTGTGACGATGTATGATTAGGAAATATACGTGTATCAGCATTGTGGGGATGTATGATTAGGAAATACACGTGTATCAGCATTGTGACGATGTATGATTAGGAAATATACGTGTATCAGCATTGTGACGATGTATGATTAGGAAATATACGTGTATCAGCATTGTGAGGATGTATGATAAGGAAATACACGTGTATCAACATTGTGACGATGTATGATTAGGAAATACACGTGTATCAACGTTGTGAGGATGTATGACAAGGGAATACACGTGTATCTGCATTGTGAGGATGTACGACTACGGAATACGCGTGTATCAGTATTGTGGGGATGTATGATTTGTATATACACGTGTATCAGCATTGTGAGGATGTATGACTAGGGAATACACGTGTATCAGCATTGTGGGGATGTATGATTTGTATATACACTTGTATCAGCATTGTCGGGATGTATGACTAGGGAATACACGTGTATCAGCATTCTGAGAATGTTTGATTTGGATTTGTACAACATTATGACCAGGATTAATTAGGAAATACACGTGTATCAAAATTGGGACGATGTATTCCTAGAAAATGTACGTGCTTCAGCACTTTTTTCTTAAAACAGCGGGAATGAATTCTCAGACATACCAACTATAACCCTAGTCATGTTTGTTTACATAACGCGAATAGATTACGTGTTAAATATAAGTGTTGTCTTTGCCTCAAAGAACAATATGATTGATTGAGTATACAACGAACTAATGAGCTTTGATGCAGTTTGTGTTAAAACAAATCTGCAATAAACAATTTTCTTAACCCCGGAGCTTTGATATCAACTCCCAATGAATTAATTTTAATTTGATTTAAACATACATAATTTAATTTATGAAACGTGTTGGACAATAGCTTCAACAGCAGTCACCTAGACTATGAAGTTGGCAACGCCCTTATATCAAAGGCAAAACTATTATCTATTCATGCAAATACAATATATGAAGTGGACTCGGCACGACTCTCCCATCTGCTGTTTGGATGTGTCTCTCACACGTCAAAACTATTGTATATGCTCGGTATATTAATAAAGACCTGTGGATCTTATTGTCATGTATATGTTAAACTGAACTTAATTATTGTTTTATTGACCCACTGTAAATCGGCATTTGAAGTTTATTTAATAGTAAATAAAGGTTCTTTTGTCGCTCCTAAAAGTTCGGCAACAACATGACAATGAATAACTAGCATATAAGACATACGGGAGAGATAATGAAAAGTTAATGTCTTTTGTTAATTGATTCCTAATTAGATTTTAACCAACGCCTTTTTGATGACGAATATAAATCTTTGAAGACAAATTTTGAGACACCATCATGACTGATAGCTGCTTTTAAATAATGAATATTTATTTATATTCTTAGATTGGTTTGGGGGACGCCAAAAACCACCAAAGCAATACTGTAGACCACGTTTTTTTTTCGTACACAATATTTCGCGTCTCCTGTGTTTCCAACATATTTGTGAATACATAAATTTGCCATCAAGGGCTCTTACTAACAATCATGTATTCATATACTCTATAAACGTATTCACAATTATTCGCGAAACAACTTGAATTCGTATTCGAGTTCTTTCGCGCAATAACGCTTAAATTTGTATCTCGCCAAGATCAATAAATAGATAGGTAAATAGTTAAATAAAGATAATTAGATAAAAAAAATAAAATAAATAGATAGCGAACTGGAACATCAGACAATACTGATTTTATAACACTAACACAACCCAGTGTCAAACGAAGATTTAAGACGAATAGATGAATATAAACTCACATATGAAGGTCAAGGAGAATGGAACCATGCGTTCTTCGAGAGCAAGCGTTATCGACTTAATCGTCGATACCAAACAAAAGCTAATCTATGGCAAATCGTATGAAATAAATAATGAAATAACAATCCCAAGAGATTGGATTTTGATAATAGAAACATTGGGAGTCATATCGTGATATTTACTAAACGGGACAATAAGTTGACAAAAATTTACTACATTCTTATTAATTTATTATATATCAAAACTCTACTTAACCATTCAATAGTAAAACCATGATATATATCTTATAAATCTATATTTGATATTACGAGATACATTTATAATAAGAAAAAAATGGATATCAATATCTATAATATCTAACCATGAATAACATTTTATTTTGAAGATGCTCCGGCGTCGACAGATCATAAACGATACTCATCAATTGAACAATACTTGGTGTTTAATCGTGTACAAATATGTCAAATTAACACAAAAATAATATGAGATAACTTATTTTGCTTTTGGTGCATGCGCAATCAATAATTCATTCCATATAGGACATAGTGCCACAGATTTTTTTCGGGATGCAATTAATTATTTTTAATATCTTTATCTTGAGGTAAAATTAGGAGCTAAAACTTTCCAATGGTGGTAATAGTGTAAATTAAGTAACTTTTATAAGAGAAGAAATTTCCTAAATCGTCTGCTCTTGCTTTTTTCTAGGAAGTAAAATTATTAAATTAAACTGTACTACGGAGCCCGCGAAGGGACATGGGAATATATTTATTAATCCATGCACACGGTTTGTCAATCCATGTCCCTTCGCGGGCTCCGTACTTTTTAATGGTGGTAATGTTGTAATGTAAGTAACTTTTGTAACTGAAGAAAAATACTCAATCATCGACTCCTGTTTTTGACAGAGAAAAATACCATTTATCAACGGTGGAGCATCTTTAATGATTTGCATGTTAAGTTTGAGAGAAAATGATACTTTAAAGTATAACTAAATACACGTTTATGCACAACACAAAAAATAAACAAATAACAAACTATTAATGATAAACTGCGTCGGAACTAGACCGTTATGTGTCATTAGGAATTGCATGTCATACCTTTATAATACATAGGGCACTTCATCAAGTCTTCCACAAACACATACGCATTTCTAAAATTGTAGTCGTTTCAAGATTGACATTTATTTTCTGAAAACCACATGTTGTCCATATAAACACAATGTTTATAACAGTAGCATGTTTTGTTTAAATCATCTGAATGTGAGGAATGTTTTCTTGTTTACTTCAATGACTTATTTCATGATATTTGTTGTGTCATAAATGCAGGATAACATATTTATATGCATAGTCCCTGAAAAAGAAATAAAACAAAGATTATTTATTGTGTGTTTAGTATAACGAACAGTAGTTTGCAGCGGCGTAGTAATTAATTGCCAGTCTGGTATTTCCATGGACCCGTTGCATTCTATGAATAATGACTTAAAAGTTTTTAATGACCATCAACAATGTGTAAAGTTTTAAGAGTTTCATGACTGTGGATGGTCATAGTGTTTCCATTATTATCACCGATTAACTCGATTGCATTAGGTGAATGATGCGTGCACAATTCCAGTTTTTTTTATAAAAATAATGCATAGAAATCTATACTTTGATCAAAATTTTTCAATTTTTCCTATAAATGTGTCGAGGAAATATAAGTGTAGTAGGTATTAACGGTAAGATATTTACTTGTGTGTCACACTTGTTTTACATTGTGGTTTATAAATGATGTGATTGATTCCTGCTGCTAAGCATTCAGATTAAAGTAAGTGAGACGACATGTTGTCGGTATAGTACGGTGTATTTTTGATAGTATGCTTCTCTGAGATAGCGCTATAAGATGAACACAAGTTCCAGTATTACAAGGAGGCACGAGACAAACATACGGCTGTCTTCTAAAACACTCACCACAAGTCACATGTCCTAAATGACTTCCATCGTTTTTCACACGGGTTCCAAATCATTCACATAGAGTTTGAACAGTGTTTTGATTGCGTTAAAGGTAGTATGAACGCAATGGGATACATACATATCTATATATTTACATAAATAAGTCTATTTTAACATGTTCGTGATCAAATTTAAAACGATGTTGGTTGCTAAGCTGGGTTACTACGGTAGTCAGGATGACCGAAGATATAGTTCCGATTGTTGATGTTACAGCTGCCGTTTGGTTTGAAATATAACAATGATAGATTTCAATTATTTTTGAAATATGTTTTTTTATCAATTTATCATATATCAATAATGTCTATTTCGAATAGAAATTTAGATAACCGATCGGTCTACGAACGCGATATAGACTAAATTCTTCATAGTCATGACTTTTATTTTATTGTACGGAGTATTGACATGTGTTTGCATGGACGTGTGTGTATGCAAAGACGGGGGATAACGCTGATTATACTGGTTTGGATAGGCTACCTGTAATGTTTTCTGGAAACATGTACATGGCCTGTTTACCTATTGATCGCTTAGACGCTCCTAGAACTGTTCTCCGACAATCAGATGTTCTGTATATTTAGGCGAGTTGAGTGACCGACCATGTACACACATACTGACGTAACTATGGAATTTCCCGAACATTCCTTAACCCCCCCCCCCCCCCCCCCCCCCGGTTGTAGCCCCCACCAGCGATTCATTTTGTCGTTTATTACCGTTACAATGCTTGAACACATCTTTTGTTTTTATGTCAAATACATATTTAATTGGATCTAATAAAAACTCTTTATTGTTAATTTGAAATCCTTCAACTAATGACGCAAAATCTTATCGAGGCATGAACTAGAAGTAGTCCGAACCTGCACTGCGTTAGTATTCATACGTCATTTGCGATTACGCCAATTGAACGCAACTTCCCTCACAATGACTATAAAGGGGAATATGTAAATATCCTTCTATATTTTGTTGTTCCACTATCCATGTTCGTTAACTTTTGAAATAAAACCATTGAGTTTTGAATTTTTTTGATGATTATATTGCAATCCTTCCTATACGACTAAAATGCAGCAAATCCGACTGCTTCTATAGATATAAAACGTGTTATTGGATTTTTAATTCGAGTTTTTTCTTTCTTTCTGCACACGTTTGATGATGCCATAAACAAACAGCTAATGGAGTTGTTGTTTGTCGAATGTTTTTATATAATCCTCAACTACTGCCTCGCATTACTAATGCTACTGGCGAGATTCTCTTAATTTCATGAGTAGAGAACTTGGCCACAGTATAGTTAAAGGTAAGATTTTACAAACGTAAAACTTGAAAATGATATGAAGGTAAACATTTAAGGATGAATTCGAGGAAATTTTATAATAAGACTTTGGTTGACGTGAAAACCCTTACGCCATTTTCCCTTTTATATGTAAATCCTACTTTTGAAGTCATATTTTTAAGGTCAGGTGTTAAAATAATGAAGAATTGTTTTCACTAAATATGTGGATTCACACAGTTTCCAAACAATTTTCTTATACCCCAATGAAATTAAAACATAATACATCAATACTTGTAATTAATTTCCCACACTACTTGATGAAATAAATACGTTTAAACCTACGATTCCGTAGATTTTCCAAGGGATTATTTTCCCAGATCAATACGCAACGTCGATGTGACATAATGACATCCCGACAACGGCGGGTTTTCGCGCTATTCTCTGATTCATTCTTCATAAAGATATGAGGAAAAATAATCGACCAATCAGAAAGAATTTAGTATGAACACAAAGAAAAATAATTGTTAGTACAAACATAAAACTAGATCTCGTATAGACCGAAAACTGTAAGTGTAATGATCTTGATTTATTCTGAGTCAAGGAACATTAAAATATTATTGGTACACAATCTTGCTGAGGTAACATATAATAAAAAAAGTTTAAGTTATTCATAAGCTAGTTTGAATCAATTATGAGCTGTTCTAAAACATTTTCACAATTTTGGAAACTATTTCCAAATTTTATCAAATTAATCAAGACTGGTTTTTGCAGATGTTATACTATAAGGTTTTCAGCAAATATCCGGAACTACATTGTTAAATTTTGTAATAACGATCAATAAATGCAACTTTCTCAATCTTAATTCATATCTTTTTTTATTAATAAACAAATTTGGTACTGAGTGTACTGGAAAAAATAACATTATAAACACTGAATGTTATTTGTATCGCTACAAATAGTAAAATAACATTAAGTTGTAAAAATAAATATGCTACACGTATATGATTTGACAAGATGAGGTATCTAATTCCAGCTTTGTATAACTGAACAAACCATTAGGATTTTTAATTTTTAATGGAAACTGGGTATAAATATCCTTAATTAATTATTAACATATATCTTAATAAGAAAATATTGATAATGAAGTAAACAAACAACTACGCAAGACCTATGCGAATAGGTAATGAATACGTTAAAAATTATATATAAAGAACCACGTGTTTCGGAAGAGCTATCAAAATGATATTTTAACATTCTACAGGTATATAGCTAATTTATTATCAAAATGATATTTTAACATTCTACAGGTATATAGCTAATTTATTTTAAAAAGAAGGAATAAAAGAAAAAAAGGAAAACCTAAATAAAATCCTAGAAAAAGCTTTACAGGTCAATTAAAGTATACCTACCTTGAAAGTAAACGTCTGTTTTCTTGTTTCCCCCCAAATATAGTTGCTGGAATCCAATGCAGTGATTAGGACATCAAATATTGTTCGCTCTGTCTATCAACAGATGCTACAGTGTCGATAGGATGGAAGGAATAATAAAATGTCTATCTATAATGCTGTATTAATTAAATAATTTAAATTTCTATTGGCTGGCAAATAAACATAAATCATAAAATGACAAATGGACAAAATCGTGACTAACTTGGCTCTTTTTGTAACGGCAAGAAAGACCCGACTCCACATCTACATAAACAAAGAAACCACACGCCCCTAATAAAACACACAAGATGCAAAACTCTGCATCTTTTAACCGTTTGTATGAATATATTATCTAAACATAGTAACATTTAAACTATAAATAGACATGAATCTGCTATGGAAATGACGTCTCGGAAGACAGCGTTCGTCTGACAGCTTTGTTTTTATTCACATGCCGTAAATGTCAGTAGAATACGACGCGAGATGATTAGCTTGTCAAACTATTATAATGCACAAGTCTTTTGGTTCAACTCGTGACGTATGCACCTTCTGGTGTCGTATCCTCCACCGCTGTGATGACGTCAAGCATAACGTTGACAAATGCTCGATTACTTCCATGCTAATGTCGTGTTTGTGATTGCTTGCTGGACACAATTGATAAATATTACGGGAAAAAACCGGGAAAAAGTTTTGTAAAATTGTAATAGATGACAATATCATATTCATCTAGGAATATAATGTATGCGTCAATACATGCATAAGGTCTAGTTGATAAAGTCAGGATTACTTCTCCGGAAATGATTTGTTTCCGAAACGGGAAACTCTAGTATTTCCTTAGGTGTGGAATGAACGTTTGAACGGGGATTGATGATTATAAAGTATAGAGTTACAAGGATTAGGTGAATCGGGTGACGAGAGACAATACAGTTCAAAGAAAGGAAGGCAATGGTTAGGTGAGGTCATTCCGAAGTACATAACCGGAGTTAAGATTATTTTCAGATTTATGTTACAAAGATAAGGACTATCGATTCATGTCATTCTATTTATATCTTTATTTGATTTCTATATTGTTTTTACCAAAATTTGAAGTAAATAAAAGTTTTCAATGAGGAACACAGTGAAGGGACAGGCATGCGATACATAACTATGAGGGTAATAATGTGACAATTGTACTGAGAACTACACAGAACCATTGCGTCACAGTTGTACGTCAAGATATATTCCTTAACCACTGATAATATGTTATTCCAAAACCTATTTAATTACAAGACGAGGACTATATATGTGATCTACTAGGCGTTCCTTTACCAAGTTTATCCACTCTGCATCAGTTCGTAAATACATATTTTTCGTGTGTGAGCATTCCTAATTATGCTCTGTGTGAGTATCACCAATCTCTGACACTTTTCGTAAGTAGTTAACCTGTATGAGGATCGCAATTTTCTGAGACTTTTCGTAAGTAATTATCCTGTGTGAGTACCGCCATTTTCTGAGACTTTTCGTAAGAAGTTCTCCTTTATGAGTATCGCCATTTTCTGACACTTTTCTTAAGTACTTTTCCTGTGTGAGTATCGCCATTTACTGAGACTTTTCGTAGGAAGTTCTCTTTTATGGGTATCGCCGTTTTCTGAAACTTGTTAGGAGTTCTCTTGCCAGTTTCTTCTGAGTCCTTTCGTAAGTACTTTTCCTGTGTGATTATGGCCATTTTCTGAAACTTTCCGTAGGAAGTTCTCCTGTGTGAGTATCGCCATTTTCTTAGACTTTTCGTAAGTAGTTCTCCTATATGAGTATCGCAATTTTCTGAGACTTTTCGTAAGTAATTATCCTGTGTGAGTACCGCCATTTTCTGAGACTTTTCGTAAGAAGTTCTCCTTTATGAGTATCGCCATTTTCTGACACTTTTCTTAAGTACTTTTCCTGTGTGAGTATCGCCATTTTACTGAGACTTTTCGTAGGAAGTTCTCTTTTATGGGTATCGCCGTTTTCTGAAACTTGTTAGGAGTTCTCCGGAATCAGTATTGCCAGTTTCTGAGTCCTTTCGTAAGTACTTTTCCTGTGTGAGTATGGCCATTTTCTGAAACTTTCCGTAGGAAGTTCTCCTGTGTGAGTATCGCCAATTTCTAAGACTTTCCGTAGGAAATTCTCCTTTATGAGTATCTCCATTTTCAGAGTCTTTTCGTGGGAGTTCACCTTTATCAGTATCTCCATTTTCAGAGTCTTTTCATGGGGAGTTCACCTTTATGAGTATCTCCATTTTCAGAGTCTTTTCGTGGGGAGTTCACCTTTATCAGTATCTCCATTTTCAGAGTCTTTTCGTGGGGAGTTCACCTTTATCAGTATCTCAATTTTCAGAGTCTTTTCGTTGGGAGTTCACCTTTATGAGTATCTCCATTTTCAGAGTCTTTTCGTGGGGAGTTCACCTTTATCAGTATCTCCATTTTCAGAGTCTTTTCGTGGGGAGTTCACCTTTATCAGTATCGCCATTTTCTGAGACTTTTCATTAGTAGTACTCCGGTATCAGTATTGCCAGTTTTGTGAGACTTTTCATTAGTAGGTCTCCGGTGTCAGTATTGCCAGTTTTGTGACGTAAATATTTCTCCTTTGTGAGTATTGCCAGTATCTGACGCTTTTCAATGGAAGCATGCCTGCAACACATAACAACGTAAAATGTACGCATGGTATATTTTCTAAATGTAACCCCATCCTTAAATTACAAATATATGCTGTCATTCTTTCTTACCACTATAATGTAATTATCATACAATCTCCATATTGGGAGAAATGATGATGATTTTCTTCAGCAGGAGAGTTATTTATGGTGCTTGAATTGAACATCAGCATTCATTATTGTGTCATATAATCGAAATTATGACCTAGTATGATCCCTGACTATCATTGAACGGGAGATAACTCTAGCTGTATGTTTATCACGAAGAACCACTTTAAAATACCAAGTCGTGCCTACTCCCGTTCAACGATGCATCCATTACTGAAGGTCTCAATGGGGTTTTTTACATCTATTTTGACATTGTTTCAACCAACATCACTGAATTTCCTTTTCATACTCAGTATTTTAAGTACTTGATTTATTCATCATATTCAAAATTCATCTCGGAAAGATATTTTTCACTTTCCTATCATTATTAAGGTACTGTTATTTATATATATACTGAGCGCCGATGGAAACGCAACACTGTTATAATAGCAAATTTTTAATAGTTACTAACACTTTATAGACAAAATGTTTATTTCATCAGAAATTTACACATTCCGACACGTTTATCCAACCAATAATTCAGTTAAAGATCACACGTGGATGGACACATGTGAAATGTTTCAACGCTACCCCCAAAAGTCATTTTCACACTTTTAGTATCTGATGTGACCACCATTTACATCTACTCAAGCTCGTCGAGTCTGAGGCTGTGGTTGGCGTCGTTTCACAACTTGTCCTTAGCGCAGAAGTGTTCAATGGGACAGAGCTCAGGGGAGAAGTGCTGTTCTCCGTCTAATGTTGAAAGACTTAAACAGCGTTACGAACAAACTGGTTCCTTGAGCGATAAACAGCGTTCTGGGAGGTAATGAATGTACGTCTTCCAGTGATGCCAATCGCTGTTTTGGCCGTTTGGACATCTGTTTCAAAGCTGATAGAGATGGGTTACCACTATATAGTGGTCTTGTCCTGACGATGTCACTCGTCGCCTCCCAGGACGCTGTCTATCGTTCAAGGAACCAGTTTGTTCGTGTCGCTGTTGAAGTCTTACAACAGTGGATATCCAACTATCCAAAAGTTCGAAGGTTGAATAGTTGCAATATTTAATGACGTGTTTTTTTAATATAAGTTGGATAAATCTCTAGTTGACGTAGATGGACCAGATAAAACCCTATTTTGGGCCTTCGGTCTTCAGTCGTCGATATGTATGTTTTTTATGAATAAAGTTAGGAACCAAAGGTAGGCAACTCATGTATCCATGTAACAATATCTGAACATGCAATTCTATGGAATGGAAAGATGAAATTCATTCCAAACTCTTAAATGTGTTCCAAGTTTCTGGAACTGAAATTATAACATATGTTATCAATATTATATTATAACGAGCCAAATTTGATTATCTATACATTTCAACTATATTCAAAATTCCTCCACTGATGCCAATTATTGTTCTGGCCGTTTGGGCAGGTGTTTCTATGCTGTCACGGCGATGGGTTACACGTAACATATCACTTTCTGACTGACTTTTCCGCTACTGAAAGGTCCCTCTATACATATGTAAAGGCGACCATCGATTTTGTCTCGTCAAAAATTATTCCGATCAAACACGGCGTTGACACTACCTGGATGTTAGTAGGGGATGTTATTCTAGCTGTAGACGGCCAGTTTTAAATTTTATCGCCATTATTTTTATCAGATAGATGTATTTGAAACTAATGTTGACAATTTCTAGGCTAAAATCGACCGACATTTTGTAAAATACCGCCGTGGATGCGCAACCTCCGGGAACATTTCCTGTGAGGCCCATATGGTTTTTTTTTTAATAATTAATGATAATCTCTTAAAGCTAATGTTGTGGAATCGATTTTTATGTGGAATGTGTTTTCATGTGTTAAATCTAATATTTTTCTTCAAAACTCAGCCTTACAACATTAAACCAATCATAAAGTTTAATCTTGGCTTGAATTGTAGATGATTTTTTATGTCAAGTTAAATAATAATTGATGAAGATGATTGGAATCTTATCTTGACGTTTTCATCAAAACACATTACCATTGTAGAGCTATTTGATGTAGTTTATTATTTATATAAAATGTAGCTAATGTATCGACGGAAGAAATATACGTGTATGTGCCTGGCATTTTCAATTATGAATTATGAAAATATATGAGATTAATTCATATAATTATGAATAAAGTTTTTGATACTAGAATTAATAAAAATATATGCAACAAATTTCCATTCCTAAATTATTACGTCAATCAAAGTAAAAAAAAAATCAAAATTGTATTGCCGCTGCAATTTACAATATATAGGTACATAGTTACAAAAATGTAAAATAAAAATAAAAAAATGATAAATAAGATAAAGAAAATTTGTCAAGTCATTGGAAACAGACAAAATACAAAAGTAATGAGAAGAAAGCTGATACAAATCATTTTGAAGGTATTTTTTATTTATCTTATTAATGCCTTTTAATTTCGTTTGTTAATTTTACAAAATTCCTTAATACCAATTTCATTTCTCAGAATGCTCATAGAAATTTAAATATTGTGTATTCATTGTAGTGATTTTACTATTTAATTTCATTTTTAAGATGATAGTCCTGATAAATAAATGCATAACAAAAATACATTTACATGTTTATAATATAATTTGTGCATGTCCACATATGGACCTCACAGGTAATGTTCCCGGAGGTTGGCGCATTGCGCGGCGGTAGTTTGTAAATTAAGCCGAGAAATTATCAACATTAGATTCAAATGCATCTACCTGATAAAATAATGGTGATAAAGTTAAAAACTCGACGTCCTCAGCTAGAATAACGTCCCCTACTAACATCCAGGTATATGTCAACGCCGTGTTTGATCGGAATATTTTTGACAAAAAATAATCGATGGTCGGTCGTACCTGATTTGGTTTCCCACACCTTTATAGAGGGAACTTGCAGTAGCGGAAAAGTCAGTCAGAAAGTGATATCTTTTCCGCTACAACAGTAGCTACTGTATATGGTGGCCTTTTCCTCCCAGGACGCTGTCTATCGCTCAAGGAACCAGTTTGCTCATAACGCTGTTGAAGTCTTTCAACATTGGACGGTGAACGGCACATTCTCCGTGCATTTCACGACGTCAAAGTCCACCCATAACATACCCCTAACGTTGTGACGTCGTCGCATCGTTGAGATGGGGTCAAGGGGAACATATGTCAATTGTCAATGGTGAGTTGGGGTCAATGGAGATATATGTCAACTGTCGATGGTGAGACGATATGAAGAGATATATATGTCAACTATCAATATTGAGACGGGGTCAAGGGGAACATATGTCAATTGTCAATGGTGAGATGCATCAAGGGAGACATATGCCAATTGTCAATGGTGATTTGGGGTCAATGGAGATATAAGTCAACTGTCAATGGTGAGACGGGGCCAAAGGAGATATGTGTCAAATATCAATGGTGAGATTGGGTCAAGGGAGATATGTGAATTGTCAATGGTGAGACGTGATTAAGGGGGACATATGTCAACTGTATCACCTTGAGCTAGTTGTGTTACAAATGTTTAGTTATCACTCTACTTCATGTTAAATGCATTTTGATTTCATGGCTTGTAGTTGTGATATGACAAATGAAATGCACGTGTATCTGACATATAAGCCTTATCTTATGTCCATTAGACCATGGCATAAGGGATTTACCTGTGTGATCATATGATTATCTAACAGTTCGCTAGTTGAATAGTTGCAATATTTGATAGGGTTCAAAATGGGATGTTTCTTATTTAAAGATGCTCCACCGCTGACAAATGGTAATTTTTAACAAGAGCAGACGATTAAGGATTTTTCTTCTCTTATAAAAGTTACTTAATTTATACTATTACCACCATTGAAAAGTTTTAGCTCCTAATTTTACTTCAAGATAAAGATATTAAAAATAATTAATTGCTTCCCGAAAAAATTCCGTGGAACTATGTCCTATATGGAATGCAGTACTGATTGCGCATGCACAGAAAGCAAAATAAATATTTTTTATTATTTTTTGTGTTAATTAGACATATACTAGTATATATACACGATTAAACACCAATTATTGTTCAAATGATGGGTATCATTTATGCACTGTCGGCCGTGGAGCATCTTTAAAGTTGAATAAATTTCTAGTTGACGTAGACTAGGTCAGACAAATCATCCTATCTCGGGCCTTCGGATGTCGATATGGGGAACCAAAGGGAGGTAACTCATGTATCCATGTATCAATGTCGGAACATGGACTGTGTTTTATGCACCTCTATGAAATAGAGAGGTGAAATCCATTCTAAACTCTTAAATGTGTTCCATGATTCTCGAACTTCACCTGATATCAGTATTGTAAAACTATATAATATAACGAACCAAATTTGATTATCTCTAGCTATATGCAAAAGTGAACAATTCGTGGTTGTTGATATACATTAAGTGTCTGAAATGTGTTTCAGTTTACATAAATTGTTTTGTGAAATTTTAATTTTTGCTCACTTTTGACGAGCAAAGACAAAGATTTTTCTAAGCCTCGTTTCTTAAAATTTCATATGAAAAAAAAACAATTGTAATATTATTTCATTATATGTAATTGCAGTATGAGCGTTTATGTTTGCATGGCTTTTATGTGTACAATTATGGCAATTTTCTGTATTTTTCTAGTCTGTGATATAATGATTTTATTTTTGTGATATGATGATTTATTCTGTGATGTGATTTACTAATTCTGTGATATCTTTGATTTCATTTTTTATAATTACTGTATGTTTATTAACTATGCTGTAAATACTGTACATTTTATATGTTCGACCACATGTGAAAAGAGTCTTTGACCCAATGTGCAATCGAATGAAAATAAAGTCAATCATAATTAGTATTACTTTTCACGACAAAGATGTATGTTTCGAAGATTTTTACCGCAAATGTGGCACTAAAATATTTTGTCGCGCCATCCTCGAATTGTGACCGCATGCCATTGTTTTTCTGACGTCGCATTCATTCACCTAATTATTGATATGATGACGTCGCTTAGATTTTTAATGAAAACCGCACAATGTCATATAGTACTAATGGGATATGAAAATTACATGAGCGAGAGAAGTGAGGGAGTAGATATGAGGCGGTTTATTGTGATTCGAGTAATCTGCCTGATATTCAATGATGTATATAATAATATCACTATTATCTATCTCAATTATTATGTTATATAACATATCGGGATTATTATTTTCTATTTCCTATCGCAGTTAAATGGTCTATTACCACTATCTGGGGTATTACTACCTAAATCGATTATTATTTTTGCATTATTTCTTATCCGTATTATTGATTTTTATTACTTATGGGAATTATTATTTAAAAGGATTGATTTCAGCTTGATTTAAGATGATAAGTGAAAGTAAAGTGATCTTTGTAGTTAGCTGTGTTTGTTTACCCAGCAGGCGCCAGATTATTTCTGATTTTTATTGCCGATGTCATGCGATTTAAGCACGTTTTTCTTACGTGCACAGGGGCTGATATTCCTTTGTATAATTAATGTTCTATGATTGCCAATGTGATGGAACTGGTTGCCGTCAAAAATAGTGGATCGTTGTCAACAGTTTGATACAATTATCTGTATTTAAATTAAATCAAGAATACAATGACGACGTGCACGTGATCTATTAATATCCCCGAGAGAGACGGTGTTTTACCTAGCGATCCACGCCCATCACCACTGAATCCACTCTGATTGATGGTTGTGACATGTCAATAACAGCCTTTGATTGATCGCCATAGAAGGGGGATTCCATTCTTGAGATACTATCTCGTTTGGTGGCTTGTCGCGACTGGTGTTGATTAAAGATGAAATACCGTCATTGTGGACAAACATTTTCCCACTACAACTAATGTCCTCTTTGCAATTTTCTAATTTTCTTCTTTGCCAAAACGACGCCATTTCTCTTTTTGGGCAATTTGGTTGCAATTTACAAGATCATGAAGAGATGTGCTAATCAATCAAATTAGAAATAAGATATAAAGTTGTATGATATATCTGCGATAAGTGACAGTTTCGTGACAGTCTTCAGTAGGATAAGAATCCGATTTAACACGTGATATGCCACACTAGGAGTCTCCCTTCTTTATTTGTATTCCAAACAGACCCACCTTCATTCATTAATATAAATGGCGTGTGAATTGAGATATCGTATTTTTTCTGGACAATTTATTCTTTGGTCTTTTTATTTCCTAACTGTTATCTACTAACGTCATTTTTCTACTCACAAGTGACTTACTGAAGTTTTATGAAGAAACTACACCAAATTAATAAAACTCCTCTGAATATTCAAAAGAGAACAACCGTTTCAACAGATTTAGGATTGACTTGAAGAACAGTTAAGGTGATTCTCCTCTTGAAGGGAAAAATAAGCTCTCAAACTGGTCAACATATCACCATGTTTGCTACATTTATCCCAAGGGGTCGAGCAGCTTTACTAGACTATGCATTCTAATTCTGCAGATGCTAATAATTTCTTTTCTTTTTTCCCACAAATATAAGATAAAAACAATTCTGCAACGTAATATTTATATTCAATAGACACTACTTCCTGGTTTACAGCTGTTAACTCAATGTAAGTTGTAGTAGAATTTATACTGACTTAAACATTTATGGCATTGTCGACGTTGATTCCTAATGCCTTGGGGGATCATTCTTGTGAGGGTGTACTTCTTTGCTGACACTGAATATTCTGTAACAGTTGTAGTTTTAAACATTTAAGATAGTATCATTTTACCATGACTACCTTCACTAGTTGACATGTTCGATAGCATCAGTTTGTTTCTGGTGTGGCCAATTATTACACCCTTTTACGCTCCACTTTAAATCTACATCAAACGCTCACATCTCTCTGACCCAGGTGCAGATAATGATGATAGTTACGTCATAGCGCATCACGAGCAAACAAGGTCTAATTAAGACCAGTCTTCAAACTAACACGTAATTCCTCTGATTGCAATCAACTGTGTTACCTTGATCGAAACCATGGCAATGCAGGTGATTATTCAAATAGCGAAAACAATTTAAATAAATAGCGTGTGGCAGTGTTATCGATAAGTTGATGATCCTGTTAGAGTCATCAGTGTTTATTGGCGTTACCAAGGAAGGGTTGGTAAAAGCTCGATCCATTTTCAGACACTGTACTCATTTATACTCGTTATCAGGCGGAGCAATCTCTGTATGACGTAACATCCATTTATCTCCTTATAGGTTTCGATTCTATGATATGTAAAAATAAGACTTTGCCAAAATTTCAAGAAAATTTACATCACTTGGGAAACAATATATACAACAACGTTTGTAAGTTTACAAATTATAAAATGCATGCGATGTGAGACTATCTAATAAATCATTTCAAACTATTTTCAATCATATATTGCTTTGAGTAGACATTCGTGAAGAAGTATTTCATTACAATATTTCCTTTAATGTCGCCAACAATTGCTTTATTTCAGCTATTGTTACATCTTTTATACACCTACACTTTAGAATGTCAGAGTTGTCACCGTCGCAGTCTGATATACTTTTCATTGCTTTCATCTCGTCATATGTCTGTAAACTTGATACATATATTTCACTTTGCATTTCATAATACAGGGAATGAATTGATATTAAGGGAGTCAACTGATAAATTTCCTTATTTCTCGAGACATCAGAATTAATTATTCATAAATAAAGTAATTGAAAATTTAATGGCGACAATTTTGAATTATACACACAAGGTATACTATTAATAAGAAATGAATGTTTCAATTGCAATATTCAATTAAAATTTGTTTGATGTTTCGTAAAATTCAATCGAAGTCATATAAAACCTCATTGTTATAACGCTTTAGTTTGGCAGGTAATATGTTATTACCCTGTGTGATTATGTAGCTTTACCGGAGACAGAAACACATAAACATCTTTTGTTTCAGCTTGATGTCACTGAACAGATTTTCTCAACATTCTTAGCGAAGACATCAAAACAATGATTAGAATGTTACCCTTTTATTTTTAATGTCACTGCCGAGTCCTCGAAGAACAACAGAACTGGTGACAGTGAAAAAGACATCAAACTACATTTAATAATGGGACATAAAAACATACGAGTTATAAGTTCAGGAACACATATATTTAAATGAGACTTATAAAAAAATAAGTCAGAACCAGAAAACAATGTCGGTGTTTTTCCTACTCATTAGATTTAGGTTTTGGTGATTTGTAACACTAGGGTGTGAAAGAAGCAAATCGATGAAGACTATGAGAAAGCTTTATGGTTGACATTATTCTTATAGAAGAAAAAAATCAATACTGATTTTGAAGACACTTTTGATGGTATTTTTAAAACAAAAAACGCGAAGGCAATTTATCCATTGGTATGTTCATTGATTTCAAAAGTGTTGGTATTGCGTAGCTTTGAAATACAAAGGCAGATCCCGAAATCTAACATGTATTTTACCGCTAACAACTACTGTTGTCTTTGAGTTATCATATTTGAATGCTTTTTAATCATACACATGTTAGTGTAACGTTTATAAGGCACATGTGTGTGTCAGCCAATAACTGCTTCAAACAATCGTCCAAATTATACAATATTGATATCTTTGTCATACATCCTCTATTCATGTTGAATTGTTTAAAGAAGTTTAAGAAGGATTTTCTTTAAAAAAGTAAGCCATGGTTATTTAAGGTTTATACCTGTATGCAATGCGTTGCGTATGACATTTGCCTGAGTATTTTGAGTGTATTCGTTTTATGTCTCCTTGTAATGGTGAAAATACTTGTCCATTTGATAAAGTTATATTTCCAGTCATCCCATTCTTGATAAAGGTAACTAGAAAACATCCAAAACAAAAGTTAATATTTAACAGAAATATATATAAAGCATTAGAAAACGAGATTATTTGCTACCATAACTTCTCTATTCCCTTAGCGTCTGTCCGGCTGTACATCTAAAAGTCATTGTGAATAAAAGTATCTCTACGATCTCAATGATCAATGTAGTTTTATGTTAACTCACATGAAACAAGCTGATCTGTGTTTCATTGGATTTTATTAATTGATAGAAATGATCTGTGCTACTCGTGTCGCTTGTGTCCTGGAAAAACGATATGAGTAAACATGAACTTCCGGTGATCAAGGTCATAAAATGGAGAGGTTACTGTTTATCAATGAATCGTCAGAATGTCATAAAATAATTAAACCCCGACAGACCTATTCCCACCGGCGTATCCGTATTAGTGTTGTCAAAGTCGCTTATTAAATGGACTTTAGCGTAATGAGAATCAAACCCCTTTTACCTGATTCCTTAATTATTCATCATTTTAAATGACGTTTTAATACTGGTTGCTTACCTTTACATTTGATATCAACTGATCAGCTTGGGCGTTAGTAAAAGTAACCTATATTTATTATTGCTAATTATATTTTGAGTTTGAATTTTAATTATGTTAAAATTTGTAAATGTTTTTTTTATTGGATATCATGAACACGGCATTGTGTATTGTCTGTTATTGAACCTATATGGAATACATAATATTCCATATAAGGTTTAAATTATATTATCAGTCGCTGTGTTATTTTGCATGACCCTTTCCTTCATGTGAAAGTATATTGCATTCATATATCGTTCTGTATTTCCTCTGTGCACATGCAAATATAATGTCGTTTACCATTATTTTGCTCACTCAATGCACCAAAAAAGCATATTTTTATTCCGAAAACATAAACTGCATGGAGGTTTAGATATAGAATTACTCGATAACAACTTGTAAGTCATTGATATTTTCATATGATTACAATTGGGATGTTTTTGATGATGATATTTGTCTGTCTACCTACATGTACTCCTACGAGCTGGGATGTTATATAGTTTTACGTGATAATGTTTATAAAGCGAGATATTCATGGTGATGAAGTAGTTTGGGTATGACGTCGTTATCCACAAACTATCAAATAAATCATCGACCGAAGCAGGCAAAGCCAAAATAGACACTATGATAGATTACCTGAACACAAACCCGGAAAACACTGGCTTGTCATATATCTTTATATTGTTTACTATTCGGAGAATTGTATAGTAGTTAATCGGTTTCCTGTGTTGGAAAATCTTCTTCATTGTAAACACCAAACAGAAAAAATATTGCTTGTCTTAAGTAGAGTACAATCTGATAAAAAATATGCTTAATTATTTGCATATCTACAAGTAAAAGAAATTAACTGAAAAAATAATACGATATGCTCTCCCATTATACGATGATCAGTTTGGTTAAAAGGTAGTTTACTTCGGATATGTGTAACAATGGTTATTTTGTTGATTAAGTCTGTAAGATAAAAAAAATCGTGAAAGAAGCAAAATACATGATGTGACAAAACATAGCATTATAAGAAAAGAAAATATGGAAGGAAAAGCAATGCTGTAATAAAGGGAAAAAACAGAATGATAACTTACAGCAGGATACATGAACTAATGCAATAACACTAAATACATCAGACTAGTTCATGAAGTGTTCCAACAAAAGTAGTTTTCCATCTATGGGTAGTGATGTTTCCACCTATGGGTAGTGATGTTTCCACCTATGGGTAGTGATGTTTCCACCTATGGGTAGTGATGTTTCCACCTATGGGTAGTGATGTTTCCACCTATGGGTAGTGATGTTTCCACCTATGGGTAGTGATGTTTCCACCTATGGGTAGTGATGTTTCCACCTATTGGTAGTGATGTTTCCACCTATGGGTAGTGACGTTTCCACCTATGGGTAGTGAGTGACGTTTCCACCTATGGGTAGTGACGTTTCCACCTTGGGTAGTGATGTTTCCATCTATGGGTAGTGATGTTTCCATCTATGGGTAGTGATGTTTCCACCTATGGGTAGTGATGTTTCCACCTATGGGTAGTGATGTTTCCACCTATGGGTAGTGATGTTTCCACCTATGGGTAGTGATGTTTCCACCTATGGGTAGTGATGTTTCCACCTATGGGTAGTAGTTATGGTAGTGAGTTTCCACCTATGGGTAGTGATGTTTCCACCTATGGGTAGTGATGTTTCCACCTATGGGTAGTGAGTTCCACCTATGGGTAGTGATGTTTCCACCTATGGGTAGTGACGTTTCCACCTATGGGTAGTGACGTTTCCACCTATGGGTAGTGATGTTTCCACCTATGGGTAGTGATGTTTCCACCTATGGGTAGTGATGTTTCCACCTATGGGTAGTGTGTTTCACATGGAGTGAGTTTCCACCTATGGGGTAGTGATGTTTCCACCTATGGGAAGTGATGTTTCCACCTATGGGTAGTGATGTTTCCACCTATGGGTAGTGATGTTTCCACCTATGGGTAGTGATGTTTCCACCTATGGGTAGTGATGTTTCCACCTATGGGTAGTGATGTTTCCACCTATGGGTAGTGATGACGGTTTCCACCTATGGGTAGTGGTTTCCACCTATGGGTAGTGATGTTTCCACCTATGGGTAGTGATGTTTCCACCTATGGTAGTGACGTTTCCACCTATGGGTAGTGATGTTTCCACCTTGGGTAGTGATGGTTCCATCTATGGGTAGTGATGTTTCCACCTATGGGTAGTGATGTTTCCACCTATGGGTAGTGATGTTTCCACCTATGGGTAGTGATGTTCCCACCTATGGGTAGTGATGTTTCCACCTATGGGTAGTGATGTTTCCACCTATGGGTAGTGATGTTTCCACCTATGGGTAGTGATGTTTCCACCTATGGGTAGTGATGTTTCCACCTATGGGTAGTGATGTTTCCACCTATGGGTAGTGATGTTTCCACCTATGGGTAGTGATGTTTCCACCTATGGGTAGTGATGTTTCCACCTATGGGTAGTGACGTTTCCACCTATGGGTAGTGATGTTTCCACCTATGGGTAGTGATGTTTCCACCTATGGGAAGTGATGTTTCCACCTATGGGTAGTGATGTTTCCACCTATGGATCGGTGATGTTTCTTCGGGAACACCAGTATTCATGTACCCTAAACCATGTATAAGAAAAGCAAACTCTGTTTCACATCCGTTTGTCGTTCAAACTCAGTGTCAGAACAGAGAAGACTAAACTCGGGTGATCATGTTAATCGTTTGTGGAGTTACATTTGAGGTGCAATTTAATTCATTAAGTCAATCCGAGCTTTTATTTACAATACAGTAATTCCTGCCGTAGCAACCACCTCTGTATAATCACCGCCTACTTCATAAGACCATAAATCTAGGGTCCCCGAATGATCAATTTCAACACAATCCAACCTGTGTTTTAAGACTACCTGGCTATAAAGACCATTTTCCTCTGTCCCTTGGGTGGCCTTTAAGGCCAAGTTTAACGAACAGTCCTTAGATTTAAGGAGTTCCTTAACTTAATATTTTCCATAGGAAAGCATTAAATACGTATTCTAAGGAAGGCTTCTTAACTTAATGGTTTTAAAAATTGCATGAAACTGAGCCCAGCTATTACTTTATTCGTAGCGTTTAAACTTATATAAGTAATACCAATTACGTCGATAAATATTACATGAAAACCCAGTACATTAACTAGTATAAAGATAATTTAGTAATGTAAATCTGTATATCTGACCTTTGTATAATAATCATAATGTTACTTTAGTAATGTATATCTGACCTTTGTATAATAATCATAATGTTACTTTAGTAATGTATATCTGACCTTTGTATAATAATCATAATGTTACTTTAGTAATGTATATCTGACCTTTGTATAATAATCATAATGTTAATTTAGTAATGTATATCTGACCTTTGTATGATAATCATAATGTTACTTTAGTAATGTATATCTGACCTTTGTATAATAATCATAATGTTAATTTAGTAATGTATATCTGACCTTTGTATGATAATCATAATGTTACTTTAGTAATGTATATCTGACCTTTGTATAATAATCATAATGTTAATTTAGTAATGTATATCTGACCTTTGTATGATAACCATAATGTTACTTTAGTAATGTATATCTGACCTTTGTATGATAATCATAATGTCACTTTAGTAATGTATATCTGACCTTTGTAAGGTAATCATAATGTTACTTTAGTAATGTATATCTGACCTTTGTATGATAATCAAAATGTCACTTTAGTAATGTATATCTGACCTTTGTATAATAATCATAATGTTACTTTAGTAATGTATATCTGACCTTTGTATGATAATCATAATGTTACTTTAGTAATGTATATCTGACCTTTGTATGATAATCATAATGTCACTTTAGTAATGTATATCTGACCTTTGTAAGGTAATCATAATGTTACTTTAGTAATGTATATCTGACCTTTGTATAATAATGATAATGTTACTTTAGTAATGTATATCTGACCTTTGTATGATAATCATAATGTTAATTTAGTAATGTATATCTGACCTTTGTATGATAATCATAATGTTACTTTAGTAATGTATATTTGACCTTTGTATGATAATCATAATGTTACTTTAGTTATGTATATCTGACCTTTGTATACTAATCATAATGTTAATTTAGTAATGTATATCTGACCTTTGTAAAATAATCATAATGTTACTTTAATAATGTATATCTGACCTTTGTATGATAATCATAATGTCACTTTAGTAATGTATATCTGACCTTTGTAAGGTAATCATAATGTTACTTTAGTAATGTATATCTGACCTTTGTATAATAATGATAATGTTACTTTAGTAATGTATATCTGACCTTTGTATGATAACCATAATGTTACTTTAGTAATGTATATCTGACCTTTGTATGATAATCATAATGTTACTTTAGTAATGTATATCTGACCTTTGTATGATAATCATAATGTTACTTTAGTAATGTATATCTGACCTTTGTATGATAATCATAATGTTACTTTAGTAATGTATATCTGACCTTTGTAAAATAACCATAATGTTACTTTAGTAATGTATATCTGACCTTTGTATGATAATCATAATGTTACTTTAGTAATGTATATCTGACCTTTGTAAAATAACCATAATGTTACTTTAGTAATGTATATCTGACCTTTGTATGATAATCATAATGTTAATTTAGTAATGTATATCTGACCTTTGTATGATAATCATAATGTTTATTTAGTAATGTATATCTGACTTTTGTATGATACCATAATGTTACTTTAGTAATGTATATCTGACCTTTGTATGATAACCATAATGTTACTTTAGTAATGTATATCAGACATTTGTAAAATAACCATAATGTTACTTTAGTAATGTATATCTGACTTTTGTAAAATAACCATAATGTTACTTTAGTAATGTATATCTGACATTTGTATGATAATCATAATGTTACTTTAGTAATGTATATCTGACCTTTGTATGATAATCATAATGTTACTTTAGTAATGTATATCTGACCTTTGTATGATAATCATAATGTTAATTTAGTAATGTATATCTGACCTTTGTATGATAATCATAATGTTACTTTAGTAATGTATATCTGACATTTGTATGATAATCATAATGTTACTTTAGTAATGTATATCTGACCTTTGTATGATAATCATAATGTTACTTTAGTAATGTATATCTGACTTTTGTATGATAATCATAATGTTACTTTAGTAATGTATATCAGACATTTGTATGATAATCATAATGTTACTTTAGTAATGTATATCTGACTTTGTATGATAATCATAATGTTACTTTAGTAATGTATATCTGACCTTTGTATGATAACCATAATGTTACTTTAGTAATGTATATCTGACCTTTGTATGATAATCATAATGTTACTTTAGTAATGTATATCTGACCTTTGTATGATAACATAATGTTACTTTAGTAATGTATATCTGACCTTTGTATGTTAATCATAATGTTAATTTAGTAATGTATATCTGACCTTTGTATGATAATCATAATGTTACTTTAGTAATGTATATCTGACCTTTGTATGATAATCATAATGTTACTTTAGTAATGTATATCAGACATTTGTATGATAATCATAATGTTACTTTAGTAATGTATATCTGACCTTTGTATGATAATCTTAATGTTACTTTAGTAATGTATATCTGACCTTTGTATCTTAATCATAATGTTGCTTTAGTAATGTATATCAGACCTTTGTATGTTAATCATAATGTTACTTTAGTAATGTATATCTGACTTTTGTAAAATAACCATAATGTTACTTTAGTAATGTATATCTGACATTTGTATGATAATCATAATGTTACTTTAGTAATGAATATCTGACCTTTGTATGATAATCATAATGTTACTTTAGTAATGTATATCTGACCTTTGTATGATAATCATAATGTTACTTTAGTAATGTATATCTGACCTTTGTATGTTAATCATAATGTTACTTTAGTAATGTATATCTGACATTTGTATGTTAATCAAAATGTTAATTTAGTAATGTATATCTGACCTTTGTATGATAATCATAATGTTACTTTAGTAATGTATATCAGACATTTGTATGATAATCTTAATGTTACTTTAGTAATGTATATCTGACCTTTGTATGTTAATCATAATGTTACTTTAGTAATGTATATCTGACATTTGTATACTAATCATAATGTTAATTCCAATCTGACATCTAAACTTATTCTGAAGTACATGATGTAGCCTTCCTTCAACGAACTACCGTGCTGTAATTATTGATGTACTTTTATGGTATCATTGTGGTAAAACACGAACTACACATAATTAGTTTATGCTAATTCAACGAGTGATGTAGCAGATTTACGCTTCGTAAACATTTCTTATTTTATAAAATGTACTTTTGATCAGAATGACATTATATTTGAAGATGTTTTAAAAGCTCCAGCGTACAAACGATTTACACTCGGGGCCCATCCATCAAACTTAGTCAATGTGTACCACATAAAGCTATAGTTATCATATTAGGTTTATACATGATCCCCGTAATCGAGTTAGGATGTTACTTACTTAAGTAGGCTTCTAATTAAATATATCTTAGTGTCGTTTATGTCCGGATATTATCAACCTGTGTTCAGAAAGGTCGGGTCCTTTTAAGTATAGGTTGTGTATGACCAAGCAGTACTTCAAACTTACTTTATTTCGCATGCGAATTAATTCTGCGTATTTTACGGAGGTACGAATTCATGAAAATAAAGTTTTGACGTCAATACATAAACCTTTAAAGCCGCATAATCCGTATTTTTCAGGGTCCGTAAATCAACAAAAGAAAATTAGGGTACATTAATTATAAAAAAATTATTAACTTTCTCCTAATTACACACCAAAAGTCCCAGGTTCAAAAGAAATTAATGATTAAAAGTTTGATATCCAGAGAGTTTGAATATGCATACTGCATGCTTAGACGATCACGTGACCTTCCATACCAAACGAAATGGCGTGCCTAGTCAAAAGTGTGTCGTTCACGCGTACGTTAGTAGGGAATGTAAGCTGAAAAATTAAATCGCTATATTACGACGTAAGTCGCCGGATAAGTAAGTTGGTTTGTAGTATATGATCTGTATATCACAAAGCGCCATGCAGGTAAGGCGTTATAATTGTGTACCTTTTGCATGATCGTAAAAGGCGACTAAATTTAGAATATTATCTTTTCTCTACTTCCTAGCATACTTTCTTTTTTAACGTATTGTAACTTTGGTTTGGTTTGTTATACTGTATTATGTCATACAGTAGTGTATAATTCACTGAACATAATGTGTAATGTAGTCTATGAAACAAAGCTACGTTATTGGTGAATTGAGAACACTATTTAATCATCATTCATGATTCTGAATAGGACAACGACATTAGGAAAGATCAAACCGGTATTGGTTAAAGATGCATTATACAAAAACCGCTATAGCAAGTAAAGGCAATATCTTACATGAGATGATATACTAATACAATATCTTACATGAGATGATATACTAATACAATATCTTACATGAGATGATATACTAATACAATATCTTACATGAGATGATATACTAATACAATATTTTATTTTTAAGCGATCAGCACATAAAACGAGTTTACTAAATTTCATATAACATACCCAGTACTGAATAAGAAAACTACATTGTTTATATTAACATGAATGATTTCAATACTGTTAACAACATTTTTGGATGGCACTTCTGGTTGAAGATAGGAGACGCTGTTTCTCATGGTACATTACCTGTGACGGTAATCGACAGTTAGCAACACAAGGTTTATAATTTCCAACAAACAATACACAATTTTTTCTACATTTTAATAAACATATCAACATCCAGTACAAATAATCATACATACGACTCGCAAATGATACGCTACGGGCACATAATGGTAATGAGGCGAGAAGGGATCAATCACAAATTGATGGTAAATTTGTCTACTTTGGCAAACAATTACGCCAAAATAAATGTTTTTATCAGTTATTGTCCTTCTGAGACAGTAGGCTCTCTAAAATATGTCCATTTCAGTATAACATTGACATGTAATGTCACTGTATGTTTTGTTCCTAGCTGAATGTAAAGTATGAGTATAATGTTATATCTTCTTGTTATATAAAGCACGTGAAGTTAGTGACCATTTCATAAACGAGTCGGAACAGTTTCGAGGCGACTTTCATACATATCTCATATCAAATAAATATAAATTTTAGAAAACTTTTCCGCATATCTACAGCAACCGTTATTTCGAAACAGCACGACGGAATGGGTAAAACAATCCCAAGTGAGTTCGCCATTTATCGCGACGTCTTCGAATCGTGACGTCACGGTATTGTTTACTGACATCACTTGTAGACGTCACTATGAATGTCCAGCCTAGGAAAAGTACTGTAAGTTATATTACACAACTGACATATGGAAAACTATATCACGAGCAAAGTCACTGCATACCGGGCGGTTAGGTTGTGTAGGTTCAAATTATTTTCGAGCTGCAAAACAAATGAAAAAAATATTGATAGATCATCACAATTTTACCTTTTATGACATAAACTTCTTTAAAATTGTTTTAGTTCAACAAATCATACTAGCTTGGCGGATGCATGTAATTGAAGTTTTGTAAAGGAAGAAACCACTAATATTTAATATGTAATGTTGATATCTTTCTAATTTAACTGAAGCCGTAACTGATATAGTTCAGCAGTAGTCTTTACAAGGCAAATTAGATATGACGTCATCCGCGAGGACACATCATGTACAACAATGGTAAAGAAGAAAAAAAACTTTAAAATCCAAATCATGATTATTTAAATGTACTTCAAAAATATAATTTACAAATTGACTCTTTTTGAAACCTTGGATTTGTTAGTGAAAAAGATGAAATAGAACATGATATATCAAATATACATATCTATTAAATGTTTATTGTTCTTCGATAAATTATTCAGCCGATACGCTGGGTATGGATTGGATCTGTGTGTGCATGTACAAGTAAAGATATTTCCATTGAAATTGAGTAATTAATCCAAACAAAGTCACGTGAAAGATAAAATCCAGATCTGGTCCTAAGGATGATTATATAAGTAGTTTTATGTAACCTACGTCGCAGTGTCGCACCATCCCAATTTGATGATAGCAGCATTCGTTCGTTTGAGGACACATTAACAATCCATTGGTTTACAACCTTGTTGTGTTTAATCAGCAATGAAGGCTTTATTGTATAACTCGCCATTACTTTCGTTCTTCATGTTCTTACTGGCTACTGAGCTGGACTCATTAATTTGAACACTTATATCGTTACTGTCGATAGGATGTATACCGCCATTTGTAAATGACGTAGTTTCCGTTTCCGGTTTGATATTTGGGAGACTATCATCCCCACTGAGGGAAATCACGTTAGCAGCGCTATCGTCATTAGATTTGTTCCGACTTTCTAGTTGTTTTTGATGTTCCTCTGTTGTTCTCGTTTTTGGCATAGAAAGCGCCATTCTTTTCCAAAATGTATTTAGCTTCTTTTCCGTAGCATCAACTCCTGGATATTCAATGTAAGTGACGGACCTGATAATCTGTCGGAGATTCGGGTCCATGGAACTAACAGAGTCTGAAATATCTTCAAGCAATATCGGAATAATCCTATGTTTACGTTTTAACATTTCGTGTTGGGCGACTTGGTACTCAAAGCGAGTGAATTCACTTTGGATGTAGCGAGGAGTAAGGATTAGAATGGTTCTTCGGCTATTGTTGACGGCGTTAATTATATTGTTGGCAATCGCTGAAAGTTAAAAACAAATCCGTAAGTTAAACATTGTTGTATTTTATGTTATATAAATGTTATATAGGTGTTCTACACTTCTCAGTGGTTTTGACATCAAAATTATGTCATACTTTTTTCTATATAATAAGTACAAAAATAGCAATAGGTATTAACAAGCATAGGAATTTGAAAGAAGTTAAAAACTGAAAAAATCCATATCCTTAAGGAATATATATTGTCTTCATGTCACAAATATATCGGTTTATTGTATTAAATTATGCCGGTCAATTAATGCAAGTTATTATGTCACACTTTGTATTTAATTAGCATATGTTAATAACCTTTTTGTTTAATCTATGCCTAGTTTACACACGTGGCGCCCAAAGTACAATACAGTCGACACTTAAATCGTCATTTTAGTCATAGCAATTGATTTTTGACAGACACTGTAGTAAAAGTGGAAATACTTCTAGTATACGATCATATGCTGACTATCGTCATGCACTCGACATTTTTATTGCATAGGATTTATTCTTTGTTATCCTTATATAAATCTTGCATACATATTCCAATTATTTAGAAATATATTAAGACTATTGTTTCAACAATTGAAAGTTTTTAATATAACAATATAACAAAATGATACGCAATGTCTTTATCAGTATCTGAAAGGGCATTGATCTCAATGCATATTTAGGAATTTATCAATACTTTAAATATTGTCACCGACAGATTGATAAATTTAGTCTAAAGTTGTTTTTATTACTAAGGAAAGTTCTTCCCTTTTTACTCACTTTCACCTGGCATGAAGTCTCTGAAGTGTAGACAGAGCGTGAATCCGAGCTCTTTCTCCAGTTTTGGAAACAATGTATGCAGCACAAAGTTTTGATCCACATCATTAGATTTGTATGACACAAATGCGTCCCACGTTCTTTCATCTGGACAAAAAAAAAACCAAAAAAAAAACATAAGTAAATTTAATGATAATGTTATAATTTATACTAAATTGTTAAGTCAAGGCCACTTGAGAGATCATGAATTATTTTACATGTAATTGGCATTATAAAACTATTAAAAACTATTAGCATGTATCAATGTAGAAAGATACAACACACTGTGACATTTTAAGTAGCGTCGCGTGACCTCCGATTTTATACTCTGTTTATGTAACATTACTGAAATTGGTACAGTCTTGCCTTAGCGACCACCTCTGTATAAAGACTTACTGCTTAATAAGACCACGCCATTATAGTTCCAAATGGTCGATTTTAACATACTTTGACCAGACAACTTTCTTTAAAGAACTATTTCTGTCTTTGTTCCGTGGATGGTCGTTATAAACAGGTTGACTTTCTTAATAGTTTCGCTTCCGTTAATATTATGCTATCCAGAAAAAATTGTATTTACACCACCTGATTGTGGATTCTGCATTAAGTATATATTTAAAAAATACACAAGAAATTTCATGAATAGAGTCATTTAAGAACGTGTCAGATTTAGAAGACGAAGGAATGTCTGGGTAGCGAATAAAACCACCGCCCTATGATCAATACCAAGCATGTGAGATTCCAGCCCAAACCTCAGGTGTATTGTGGACCAGTCCACTTGATACGTGGAACACCTTAACCAACTTAACCCGTATGGTGTAAACCACATAATTTCAAATACATAGTAACTAGACATGTTTGAAGGCGATGCAAACTATACAAGAGTCGTTTACTTCTCCGAAAGTCACATAGTGCATTGAGCTAGGCGTATGTGTAATGGATAGCAGACACGATTGTCCGAGATCTAGAGATGGTACCCCATCACAGAAACATCAATTCGTGTGTGTATAACTGGGTGCGATTGTATGGCTTTGTAATAATTTCATACAGATAAAAGATGAATGTTGATGTGACATTTGATATAATTAGATTTAATAAAAGCACCCAAAGGAATTTAAAGTGAAATTAACTGATAGTTAACGATATATAACGTAGCTGACGAGATACTTTTTACTATTGACGTATGGTATACTTCTGTAAAATAATAATTGTTTTTACTTTTACCAATCTAAAATTTATAATAGTCAGTAAATTGCCAATAATATAATTTTGGTATCTTTGCTGCAGTCGAGATGTCAATTTCATTTTAATAACTTATTTCAAATAACTTTATACTCGAATATAGAAATAATGAAATGATAAAGTAATAATACATAATACCAAACAAATGATAGGTTTTTGAATGTGTATCCTTCTAAGTGTATGAGGACAGGTATTTAATATATTTCATTTGCCATAATCAATAAACATATTTTGATAGGAACAAATAAATCTGTAAGATGTCCAAAGTCTTACTTCGCTGCAAATACATTATTTTATGAAAGGTAAAGGACGTAGCGAAGGGGTCGATTAGTATCATAAGGTTTACTGTCCGAAATTCATGAAAAGTCATGGATTGAGGATATATTGAATATATGAAAATAACTTTCATGGATTGGAAGAGATCGTATTCAATGTATGACAATATGACAATGAAGGTCATACATGGGAAGATGTTTTTAAGATATGACAATAAAAGCCTTTTGATTTGATAAAATACAATATCAAATGATTCAGTTAAAGTATATTTACCGTCGTCCTCGTAAGGTTGGAAGTAGTGGACAATCTTCATGATGACCGTGACCCTGTTGTGCCACATCCAGTACGGTATGATCACCAGGGCCAGAATTAGGAGGCCCAGTACGCCTGCGCACACTCCCACCACCCACAGGTACCACGTGTCCTTCGTCGGACCTGTCATTACAGAAAAGGTGTGTGTAATAATGGTATTGTTTCTGCCATTAAAATAATTATCTACTTTACCTAGTGTACGAAATTTATATTAAGGATCAAAGAAGTACTATCAACAGGATTTTCTAGATGACACGAAATCCAATCAAACGTTAGTGTGTAGGATACGAATTACTTCAAATGGAAAATATGGGACAAGGAAGTAATTCCAACTGTGTGGACAAAACACAAGTTGTCAAATTTTCGAGACGATCTGCCCCTTTATCAAGACACACAAAACGAACACGATTACATAATATAATACGAACAGTAATGCGGGGAAAAGAAAGTAGACATTTATTTAGCTTAACAGTACAATGGAGCGCAATTTACCCTTCGGCAGGTGGCAGCATATGTAGTCTATATTATATATATGATATTTTTACGTAGAAAAAGTGGAAATATTGGTTCATGCATCATGTCATTCTTCCATTATGATCTGAAAAACATGTACCACTGTGAGAGGCTGGTCGTCGTAATTATTACCTACTATATAACTTATCTCGAAACATCTCTCCAGAATACACTGAATAACTAAAACCATTTATCGCTTTAAAAGCCGTCATATTAAATTATGATTTTTCAATATCAAAGTAAACACTATTGATAAGCATCATGTATCAGAAAATCTGTTTCAATATGTTCAGTGTTTCTTTGGTCGAAAATATCCTTCTTTCTAACGTTGTACCTACTATTACCACACAGGTCTGGTATACTGGTGAGAACACCGACACAAGCTGTTACAATAATCCAGTAGATCACACCATATTAGTGTAATGTTTCAAATTGCACATGACGTTACTTTAATGTAGCAGATTATTTGTATCACATTGCATATTGTCGATCAAACAATTATTTGATAAGCCTCCAAATCCAAGAAGTATATTTATGTCTGTCTGATACCATCCTGATATTCTTGACACGCTTTAGACTTATAACCTTCAAGTGTCATACATCAATAAAACAGCCCTTAACGTAAACGACAAATGTGTAAATAAATTTGAGTAAGATAAATAAATATTACGTTTTAAAAGTAAATAACAGCTATAATATGGGATATTGTGTACAACATATAGTCAAGATTAATATAGTAATAGTAATAAAAGAACTCATAAACGCATACTAGAGACGGGTAGAACAAAGTTCTTTTGACTTGATAAAAGGTTGACCACGCAGAGGGATTATAAATCTGATAAGAAGCCTTGGTTTACTCCAGACTTCCTTATATCCCATTCCAGTATCACTAACCTATCTCCTATATTAAGCAACTTTCATAACAGCAACAAATGTATAAATGTACATATGTATAAATATGGTGAGAGAGATCACATATAATGCATGATAATGAAATCCCATTTTACTATTTCCTTTAAAATGTATTAACATAATTATTATAATTATTTCCTAGAAATTCAACGAATGGAAACCGTCATACACGTTTGGTAGGAATAGTGCCCATTTTACCTGTCGTCGAGAGGACGTTTTCTTTGATGCGGTTTTCACACGCAGATCCGCTATAGCCTGCGTCACATTTACAGTAGACTGGACTGTCCTTTAACTGGACACAGTTCCCGTGCTCACAGTTCATACCACAGCACTGCTGGTCACATTCTGGTCCGTACGACCCTTTATCACATACACAACTGTGATGGAGGTTACCCTCCACTAAAGACTTCACACATACCCCGTACAGACATGTTAGTTTGTGTGGAATACACTCTCGTAGGTCAAGGGGGCGCAGAGAATAGTTTGCAGAACATGAATGATTCGCAGAGAGATTGCCATGTCTCTCTGTAAAGTTTGTAGGATTTTCACATGAATCCCCTTCATACCCGCTTATGCATTTGCAAAATACACCATCGCTACTGTTATTGTTTTCGCATCTGCCGTAAATGCAGTTCAATTTACAGCATTGATGTTCGCACTGTGGTCCATAGGCTCCCTCATCACAAACACAGTGGTGATACGTTATGTTATCCACATTGGTTATCTGACACACACCATATAAACAGGTTACTTTGTCCGACCCACAAAGTCGCTGTTCTACAGGCCTAAGTGTATAATCCACAGAACAAGAGTGATTTGACGAAACATTCGACGATGCCGACTTGACAGGTATGGCAGTCATATGCATTGTCTCCAATGCAGAGTCAATAGTATTCTCGCAGTGATTACCAATAAAGCCGACATGACACTGACAATACTCCGTTTTATTTGGAAACAAAGCACAAATGCCATGTATACAGTTCAGACAACACTTTGTCTCACAAAGATGACCAGATGAGCCGTTATCACACAAGCAGCTAAATTCAAGAAAATTTTCATTTTCATGTATTTCACAACGACCATAGACGCAGATATTTTGCGTATTGCATCGTCTCTCGCTAAATGCTCTCATAGTGTAATTAGTAGTGCAGACATTTTTGCCTGATAGAGGTATACTTGTAATCTCTGACTGAGCTTCGGTCGTTGTTTCTCTCCGTTTCTCGCAAAAATCGCCAAAGTATCCGGGACCGCATTTGCAATATTCAGTTCCATTTGGGTACTTTTTACATTGCCCACGTATGCAATCAAGACAACATTTTCTATTGCATTCGCGTCCGATTGCTCCAATGTCGCATATGCAGTGAAATTCAACAAAGCCTTCTTCATATATTGTTTCGCAAAATCCGAATTCGCAATTTAGATGTGGCATATCTTCACATTGTCTTTCTTCTTGTGATCGCGTGGTATACTCAGAAGAACAAACATTTCGATAACGATCTGAAGATGTTGTTACCTGACGCTTGGCCCTCTGGTGAGATTTTGTTGATGTTGAACTTAAAATTAGCATAAACGCGATCCAAACACACAAACACATGCACACACCAAGAGAACCTGACATGTTCTTTGCCATCATTCTAAAGTCAATATATGGTCGACCTGTGTCTGTTGTTCCTGGTCAAACAAAGACTCCGTTAAGACAGAGAAAATTTGTTATTCGAGCCGCAATCATCCTTCATCTGAGAATCTGTCATTATCTTAATTTTCACAAATTGAACAAACGCATCATCGTGTCGAAAACTACAAAAATGTCCACCAATTTGCTAGGACAAACCAGCGTCCATTTTCCTACCATTTACCGTACAGATAGTTTATGAATGTGAACATCAGTTTCAGAGTTGTGTACTGTGTCTGTTGATAGGTCAATCTCACACCTGACAGCCTCTGACTAGTTAAGTCAGGATTACATGCATTAATCTGGTCCTGTATTGGCTGGGATATCACGTGTTCCACCACTCGGCCATTAGACTATCAATGTGCCAGACTGATTAACACAGCTCATGCTTGGTCGTCTTTTCAGGAAAATATTTTCTCATTTAATGAGACATTTTGAGTTTAATCAAATACTTTAACGAAATGATGACGTAAAATTTTATTTGAGATATGACATCTATAGTCTTGAATAGATGTCCAAATAATATCCATTTACTGCATCAAACAATTAACCTAAAGGTAGCAATACATTTGAAAATGAACATCAAAACATCAATTTCCCTTGGCCTGTTAGCCTGTTGAGAAACATATCATGTATGAAACCATTAAACGTGATGGTTATCATTCAGCCTCTTTTGAAAAAGAGTTTCACTTTTGAATTAACCATAAATAAATTTAGCCATAGAAGCCATTTTCACCATCAGCTTTAGTGCAATGTCATTATAGTGTTCGTGAAGCGAGTAAATAACATAAAATTATATATAACTGGATTGTAAACATTTCTTTCTCCATAACGATCGGGCTCAGTTAACGACAGCAGTAGTAATGGCACTGTATCCTTCTGTCGCAGTATACAATTGGTTACGGACGCTATATTCAATCTTTGAACATTACAGTTATCTGATCTTGCTGGAAGTTATTGATCGTTACGTCATTAGTTTTTGTGCGCAAATCATGTCGTTTTCGATCAAAATATGACGTTAAGCTCACAAAGACATAACGATTACAGATTATTACATTCTCGTGCACCAGGGGTTACTATCACTTTCATAATAGTTACCCCTGGACAATATTATAGTGCAATTGAAGGAAGTCCAGGAGGAAAAACTGACCAATCATAGGTCTATACAGAGACTTTCTTTGAAGATTACAGAGAGGGATGCTCAAATTCAAAGCCAAACAACGTGCCAGTATTCGATTGTTTGATGTACATCAAAGGACCAAACTACCTGTCCTATCTGTTGTCACACATACAAACTTCAGTTTTCCTATGGCATATCTCAGCGCTGGATATAACGACAGTGATAGTAATCCCTATAGTATCAAGGACGAGTATATTAATGAACGATTTGTATCGTTATTTTTCAAAGCTCCATAGCCGTGAAACATTAAAATCCTTCTTACGATAAAATCGGCCAATCGGCAGTTTTACTCGCGTACTCAAAAAAACAAAAAAACAAAAAAACAAAACAAAAAACCATGAAGCTAAATGAGTAACGGAAACGAGAAAACGAATCTTAAACTGTGTATATGGTTTTTTAAAGCTTAGGATGTACATCTCTTGAAATTAAGATTTTAAACCGATTCTTTAAGTGTGGTCATCAGCACTGCGTACCTTACCTGCCACTCCTTCCACAGAAACTTTGTCTGTACAAAACTCGCCCTCATATCCGTAGTCGCACAGGCAGTACTCCGAACCATTTAGGTATTGTCTACATTGGCCGTGCTCCGTACACTGAAGACAGCACCGATCGTCACAGAACCCACCGACCCCACCATTGTCACAGGTACAGGCAAATATGATACCATGTTCCGTGATGTTTGGTCCCTCACATAAACCGTATACACAGACGAAATTTGTAGCACACTCCCGCAAGTGAAAAGGTCGCAAAGTGTAGTTTTTTGAGCATGCGTTCACCAAAGGAAGTTCAGAAGTGGACTTTCCATGAGTTGCTGTTTCGCAGAACACGCCTTGAAATCCCTCATCACATACACAGTACTCCTCGCTTGTCTCATCCTTCTGGCACACACCATATAGGGAACAATCCCGACAACATTTATTTTCACAAATCTCCTCTTTTGAGCCGTTGCAGTGACATTGGTTGAGACCACTTGGACGGACGGCCTGTGTTGCTAGAGCACTCACTTGCTGAATTTGTGTTTCTTGTTTATGACAGTAAAATATTCCATCCAATAATAGGCATTCTTCATCAACTTGACACTGAAGTGGACATCTTAAAATATCACAAAATGCCCCTGTCCATTCGGTATCGCATATACATTCGTGTTTGCCACGGTAACCATGGATACATTGAAATCCTGGGAAACATTCGCGTTCCTCTAGGGGTCGTAATGTTGTGCCAGCCTGGTTATGTGCGATAGTTTGAGTAGGTAGCAAGACCGGTTCAGTTGGTTGACGTGTGGTTCGGAAATAAGATGGTGATATGGATGCTGAGCTGGTAGTCATTAAACATGTGATTATCATTAATAAAGAGGGCAGGTTACACTGATAGCTTTTATGTGTCATTTTTCGTTAATGTATCCAGGCTGCAGAACACGTGGTATTCTCCGTTTTAATTACACAAAATTCGTTACAATCCTGTGTATGTAAAGATGCTCTTCAAGAATGCTTTAGTGATACATTCATCGACAGGGCTTCATTGATAAATTCACAAATCTTTCATTTAAGTCATAACAAAATGTTCCTTATCTTGTAATAGAACATCGGATTCGACTGTTATGTAGACTGGTTCATGGGTAGATCTGATCCGAGCGATTTCAGTATCACGACGGTAAATCCAATGCAGTATGGGCTTGGCTGCTGATTGCCTGGGTCATTTTATACCTTTTTTACAACACAGTTCAATAAAACACTTGACAATGCTACCGCATGTTATATATGGTATTTGTTTTTATTTGATAGCCCGAGGTCTCTCGGACAGGCACTAATGAAAACCAATGTCAAGTACAAATCGGGGAGCATCACATCGCCTGTAAATAACAACAGGGAATTACCGTCCCTAAATCTCGAGTTATAAATAACAACAAGGGATTACAATTACAAAATCCCCAGTTATAAATAACAACAAGGGATTACAATCACACAATCCCCAGTTATAAATAACAACAGGGGATTCAAGTCACAAAATCCACAGTTAGAAATAACAACACGGGATTACAGTCACAAAATCCCCAGTTATAAATAACAACAGGAAATTACAGTCACAAAATTCCCAGTTATAAATAACAACAGGGAATTACAGACACAAAATCCCCAGTTATAAATAACAACAGGGATAGTCACAAAATCCCCAGTTATAAATAACAACAAGGGATTACAGTCACAAAATCTCCAGTTGTAAATGACAACAGGGAATTTCAATCACAAAATCCTCCAGTTATAAATAACAAAAGGGAATTAGAGTAACAAAATTCCCAGTATTAGATAACAACAGGGAATTACAGTCACAAAATCCCAAGTTATAAATAACAACAGGGAATTTCAATCACAAAATCCTCAGTTGTAAATAACAACAGGGAATTACAGTAACAAAATTCCCAGTATTAAATAACAACAGGGAATTACAGTCACAAAATCCCCAGTTATAAATAACAACAGGGAATTACAGTCACAAAATCCCCAGTTATAAATAACAACAGGGAATTACAGTCACAAAATCCCCAGTTATAAATAACAACAGGGAATTACATCACAAAATCCCCAGTTAAATAATAACAGGGAATTACGGTCACATAATCCCGCGGCCGGCTTTGAATAACGACAAGGAATTACGGTCACATAATCCCGCGGCCGGCTTTGAATAACGACAAGGAATGGCGGTCACATAAGTTATGGAGATAAGCCGAAAACTGTACAATTTGTTGGAGAAAGAACTGTATCGAGGCCCGTAAGGGCCGAGATCTGTTCTCTCTCCAACATATTGTACAGTTTGAGGCTTATCTCTAACTTAAAACATAGCAAGTCTTTGTGTTAATAAAGTACACTTGTATTTCTAATATAAGCCAGTTTTTGCCTTTGTCTATGAGCTCAGGTAACTCTACCAATGTGCATTCAACCATGACAAATCCAATATAGACAATGGCAACATAGAATTACCTTTGCCTGTGTTCTATGTGATGAAAAGCATTCATGAACGGAATGCATGAAGCATGCTTTTGGGTTGGACAACTATAATCTGAAAATTCACTTTAACCATGTCCACCGACAGTGATGGAGGAATATTACTTTCTTATTTGTTTGAAAGCGTCTTGCTAAAATGATCGCATATAACAGTGATTTTCCAGGCTAGTTCAAAACAGTCGGTGCCCCAGAACTTACATTGAATTCAGAGGATTTAAAATTACGACCTCTCTAGGGACAATCTTGGATTTATCTATGCCATGTGCAATTTCATTCAACAAGCCAATGGGATTTAGGTGAAATTCTGAAATATTGTTGAAACAAAAGCAATATAAGTGTAAATCTGCAGTGTAGATGATTTGGAAATTTAAAATCAAAAGCGGTGTACAAATCCAAGGTTTACAGAAAGCAGAAATTTGAGATAATGCTGTAGTTAAGTGTTAAATGGTGAATTCATAATAAGGAGGAAAAGTCGATATGGGATATATACAGAAATTCTGTGGATGTGTTTCATTCTGCATCAAAAGAGGATTAAATTCTCTTCATATTCATTGTGTGGGATTTTATTCGTAATTTGGATTTAAAAATTATTGATTATTCCGGCAGGTTGTGTGTTGTGTGTTAACATAATTATGGGATTATGCCCGGAGACATATACTCACCCTCATTGCGTAACTCTCCCATAAGTTACCTTTTACTGTCTTATAAGTGACTATCTTATATTAGAGTCACATCTAGACAGTAAAAGGTAACATATAGGACAGTTACAGGTAATGGTCCCATAATCCTCACACTCACCAACACTCACACACATACCCCTGTGTCTTAAATGTGTAACTTGCACTTTTTCCGTGTATTTTGACATTTTGCTTTCATGTTTGGTTTGTCAACCAGCTTAACGGTAGGTTGCATTCCACCAAACATGAGAAATTGACATCTTGTGATACTTTGTTAATTGTTATAGGATGGTCGAAATTGATAAAGTCTTCGGTTCTGAAACCCATCTGAATTTACTTCATTATTAATCACCTGTCTTGTCACCAAAGACAATGAGGTGTAATGGAAAGCCGGAGATCTGCTAACTCTAGGTGGATGGGTTCATTCCCACCCTACTACAAACATTACTACGACCCACGTTATGTTTGGAGGGAGTGCATGTCGCTGTTTGGTTTACAATAAATAATATAGAGCAAACCAATGTTTCTCAGTGCGATGGAGTATCCATCAAAGAGATGGAAGACCTTATTATGTTACATCGTCCTCTGTCTTACAGTGTTAACACAATATAGTATGATAACTTGTCATACTACCTGGACCAGGGTTGGGCTACTTAACTTGAGGAATTCGACTGGTTACGTTACATTTTGGGCTTGTATTAAGTATCCTTACCATCAAACCTTACCATACTGATTAGGCAAGGTAGCGATCGGGGTAACTGACAAGACTAGTTAGCAAATATGTATATTAATCACCTCAATTTTAGGCAAAGGCTCTGAACTTAATTAACAAGACAGGCCAGGGTATGATTACTTAACAGATTAGGTTAAACTTTCCTCATTCTGATATCTGAACATGGAAGATACATTTGATATAAACAAAGATATATAGCAACCAGCGTCTAAGAGTTTGTAAATATATCACGTTAACAGAAGAGACTCAATATAATTCCTTATTATAAATATCTTACAAGATAACGGTAACTTACCTTCAATAACGATCTTGTTTTCACAGAACTCGCCCTCATAGTCGTATTCACAGTAACAGTATTCCGTGCCATTTAGGTACGTTTTACATTTGCCGTGTTCTGAACACGGGAGACAGCACTGATCCTGACACAGTCCCCCTATGGCACCCGCGTCACATTCACACTCCAGCTGGATACCGTTCTCTTGTCGCCGGAATTTCTTACACGAACCATAGACACAGACAAAGTTTGCCATGCACTCACGTGCCTTTATATCCCTCATGGTATAATTTGGCGAGCATGCATTCTCATTTGGAATTTCAAAACTGCTTTTTAAATCAATTTCACAAAATTTGCCCAAATATCCTATGTTACATTTACAAATTTCCTTGCCTTGAATAGTCTTCTGGCACACACCATTTGGGGAACATTTGTCCTCACAGAGTCCTCCATCGGGACCGACATCACAATGGCATTTAATGTCACTATCCGGAAGGTTACTTGAAGTCACTTCCGTTGTTGGTGAACTCGCCTTGTTTTCTAGTTTGTTACAGTAAAATGTGCCATTACTCAACAACAGACATTTTTCATCCATTTGACAGTTTAGTGGACATTGTAAAATATCACAGAACGCGCCTGTCCATCCATGATCACATGCACATTTGAAGCCGACCCTTTTGTCACAGTAACCATGGATACACTCGAATCCCTGAATACATTCCCGTTCGAGCAGGGGTCGTATCGTTGTACCATGTACGTTGTCCATAGTAACCACATGGTTCGAGGATGTTGTTGTAGGTAGGGTGGACGGAACAGACTGTGTGATGGACGGTATGTAGTAGGTACACTTTGGTCCTGTGTACTCTGGTTTACAGAAACATTTAAACATACACGTAGTGGTATTGAGGAAACACGTCCCTGAATTCTTACAATAATTATCTATATTTAAACATGGATCAAATAAGCAAGTGGCGCCCTCTGGCTTTGTACCTCCAAAGAAATCCTGTCTTTTCGCTCTTTGAAACAGTGATGCGTAAGTTCCCTTTTCGGCTAGAATGAAAAACAAAATTATTTTGGAAATAATAACTAATGAGGGCCAAAGCGGACCACACCAATATAACTTACAGCTCATAATTGTAGCTGGAATCTCACATTATCTAGTAGCAGTATCCTCGAAAATAAAATCCGTCAAAATAACAGCAACGTATTGTCCTTGAGATATATATCCACATAGCTTGCACATGATCTAGTTGCAGTATTCTCCAAATCATGTCGATATGTTTGTCGTTGAAGAGCTTGATTAAAATCCATCAAAACAACAGAGTAACGTATTGCCCTTGTATATCCATAAGACGTTTAGTTGCACATGTAAGTGTCATCCTTCAAAGCAACCCTGTCGCATAAAAGACAAGGTTTGAAGAGACGTGATACAACCATCCAAATGAGAGCACGTTGATATACATTGGTGAATACATTTCGGCAATACCAGCGATTTCCTTATCTTACCACCAACCATATAACCTGTCAGCGAGGCTGTATAATGTTGTCAGGCTCAGTGTGGTGAAGCCCGGCCGATCACAATGTTAATGCAATTACTACACACCTATCCCATTCATACTGAGAGACAAAGGCGGATGGGAGTAAGGCAATTTCCTTCAGAGGCACCAGGGATTGGATACTCAAAGTCATGTGTCACATTATGATGCAGGTCAATGAAACGCTTTGAAAATATAACAGTAATCTGTCCGATTTAAACGTGTTAATGACCGTTAATCATTTCCTTGTCGTGATGATGGATTGTGTGTGCGGAACCATCACGTACTGTACGTGGCGATCACAGTGTCAAAGTAAAGACAACACCTTCCAGGTGATGGTCTGGTCATTCCGCTATTATTGTTCACTGGTCATTCGGCTATAAATGACCAATGGCTACTACACATAAATGTCTCCATAAAGCAATATTCGTGTAGGTGGATGTCCACAGCTAAACCTGTAAACACAGCCAAGTCATATTTGGATCATAGCTAGTCCTCGGAATCGTTAAATACATACGATTGCCAAGTAAACATAGGCGATCATCTTCTATCATGGGAATCGAAAAAATATGTTTACTTAAGGCTTGTGGCATAACATATTACGACTGGCCATAAAGTCTCCATTATATGTAAAACACCGCTTTTACTGTCTATATGGACCAGGTGTAAAAGGATATGTAATGTTTTAATGACTCGCTTTATCAAATGATCCTATAGGTTTTTAAGTACACCATTACAATCAGCATGATCACATTTATGGGTTTTATTTTCCGTGACCACCAAACCAATGTAACATACCACGTTAACACGGTGATACTGACGTCATACCTATATCCAATACATAGGTGAGAAAAACTCACTACGGCACACTTCATTGAATACAAGGACACGCTCCATCAATTTTGCTAGCAATCCCGAAACTTGATTTATACAACTGAACTTTATCCAATAAACAACGTAACATTAGAAATGTTTATCATAAGGATATGTCGGTATGAAACATCAATATAACGGAAATATAATCATCCAGGTCGCTGTCTTGTTAGTTCTGTAGAGGAAGTTAACTACAAAAATAAATAGAACACTGTAAGTTTTGGTGACTCTGGCTTAGAGTATAGAGTAAGTAGATAATATAGCTTATCCTACAACTGACGCACATACTGCCGGATAACTACTGCCGGATAAACAAGCATTTAGTGTAAATTGATAACAAAGCTTATATAAACCAGAGTGAAAACATAACTGCTTATGTAAATTAAGATTGTAATATTAATTTTATTTAGACTATAAATAGATACGTCAGAGTTTGATCCATAGACGAAGACTCGAAGGTATCGCACGTTTCTAATCACAGAGAATAATATCAAGAGTTAAACATAATCAATGTAATTAATTAATTAATCACATTTCTACATCAGGACTCCGATTTTAGCACCAATTTGCGAACATTCAGTCACGATTTACTTAATTAAAATTTATATTGATGTGATGATTTAACTGATTTCGACATCATTATAAAAATGTGTAATAAGGAGATTCGTGTTGTTAAAATTAAAATGAAATGTGCTGATGCAGTCAAGCTTAATGAAATATTTACGTTTCCTGTCATATGGTATGTTTATGTTATTTGTGGTTTTAACATAATTCAATCTTTCTTGTGATGAAAATTGGGTGATATCAAATCACAATGCAGTTACAAATTTCTTAAGACATTATGTTCTCAAAAATCGTAATTGTATTGAAATATAAGAACAAACAATCGCATATTTGTTTATGCTATGTATTCGAATCATAAAACGCTATGTAATCTATCGATACATGGTTCCCAAACCTAATGGTACGTTCGGCCACATAATATTTGTATTGGCTCTAACGCTCACACTCATAAAATAGTAAGACATTTGTCGTTAGGAAAACACATATAACCACACGCCATGAACGAAATGAATCGTAACGAAATGAGCCTTAGTTGGTGGTGTCAAAGTAGAATACATTTACAAAATATCATTTTCACAAATCACAAACATATCACTATATTTCAATATTTATTTATTCACGAATGCATGCTTATATCTGATATTAGACTTATTGGATTTTTTCTCTTACCTGAATCTCCTGAATGAGCGTTTATTAATGACATTTCATTTCAGCTTCATTATTTTTAAAATACTACTTACCAGGGTTCTAAGCATATTAATGAAATCATTGTAATAAGCCTACATAGGCCATCAGATGGGGTCTGATCAATAGAGCGTGGTGGAATTTTGACTGGTTTCCAGGGATGGAAAGAAATATGAAGTGACAACCAATGAAAAAAAAGACTCTAAAACAAATGCTAAACGCCACCAAACCCTAATAACAAATCCATTAAATCAGGATTTTGTTTGTTTGTTTAATTAATTAACGTCCTATTAACAGCTATGGTCATGTAAGGACGGCCTCCCATGTATGCGGTGTGTTGCGTGTATGTTGTGCGAGGTGCGTGTTTTGGGAGACTGCGGTAAATTCATGTTATGTCTTCTTGTATAGTGGAACTATTGCCCTTTTTATAGTGCTATATCACTGAAGCATGCCGCCGAAGACACCAAGCAACACACCCCACCCGGTCACATTATATTGACAACGGGCGAACCAGTCGTCCCACTCCCCGTTTGCTGAGCGCTAAGCAGGAGCACAAACTACCACTTTTATAGACTTTGGTGACAGAACCCACAGGGGCGAACGCTCAACGCAAGGCCAAAAGTGAGGCGGTGTCAAGGAAGGCATTAGGAAAGATAAAGTCAGTTAGGAAGAAAAGAAAAGATAAGATCCTAAATTTAGTCGATCATGCAATAGGGGCAGCAGGTACAATTCTAAAACCAGGAAGATATGGTATAGCTTTGTATGGCTACCAATGGTTAGAGCTGGATCGTGGAACCTGGTGTTTCAGGTAGTCACGATACAAAAATAGGACAAAGCTTGGTCATGGCCACGGCATTCGGGTGGCTAAAATGCTTCCATATATCATCAATGTTATACACCAATGGAACGTGAGTTCGAAACCCATGAACAGTAAATGAAACAGTAGTTCTCGTGCACAGATAGGAGGTCCGGCTTTTCGCCATTCCTAAGCCTGGCATTAACTAAATGATAGGTCGTTAAACACAAAGCAAAACTCACACATCCGAGTTACAATGAATTGGGTGGTGGTTAGGTGATTTTTTTAAAAAAGAAATCGTATGATAAAGGAGAAAAAATGCATCAATAATTTGTGACCTTAGGTACAGCCCAAGAATGTTACAATATCCACGTTGTGGGATAACTGCCTATTGAGTTGTGAAAACAGATTTTATAGCATGGAAATGAATACAGATTGATCATGGTAAGGTGATGAAGAAATACCATTGCCTCAAATTAGAGGCAACTTGAATATATCTCGGTTTTCATTTGTTTAATCATCATTCATTTCGTATGCATGTTACATACAAAATATCAGTGAAACATAATAACATAAAAAACTGATCAGTCATGTTTTGCTACGTGGAATTTTCCCCATATAAATAATGTTTAGTGTGAGCAAGTACGCCCGGTATAATTTATAGGTTGAAGCGTACTCAAAAACCACAAAACACGGATGAATTTCTCTTTACAAACTAACCAGACGAATTTCACAAAAACTTTAAATAATTTGGTGCAAATTTCAGCGACAATAACGTGAAACAAGCCTCAATGCATATTAAATAAAGAAATAGCCATCTTCTCTTTAGGAACAATCCATTAATTTACTTTCCACGGCGCTGACAAAATAGACTTGTTCATAATAAAATAAATGTCCTTGACAGGGAAATATCTCATAAATGTTTCTTGAAATGTTTCTTTTTTTTAAATCTCAATTGTATGCTTTGTAACCTGCATTTTCAGCTTTAAATGAATGATAGTCAGGGAGCCAGTTTTGTGGAAACAAACTACAGAGTATAGAGCGGTAAGCAAAGGACATCTTTTTAAACTCCTCTTTTTAAAATACAACACACTGATACGAGTTCTTGCAATTTTAACATCAACAGACGCGGGATACAATGAACCTTATTTCCTGTGATTTCAGGTGTTACTGAAAAGGTAGCGTCTTTAGCTCCATCGACGGCGTACGTTAAGGTAAATTTGGTCAGATCCTTTAACACGACTACGGACAGATCAGGATTAAGTGTCGACGCTCTGCTGACAAGGAATTACAAGATATGATTCAGACATTTTTAATATCATAGCCATCAGTCTTGTCACATAAGTTGTGATGGATTACATGAAGATGAACCCAGGTTTAGGTCTGTGTAAATTCCTTGTCAGAGTATCTAAATCATTTATTATGTTTAATGTTCACTTTTGTTTACATTGTCATCAAGATCTTGCGTTTTCTAAATTAAAAATGTATGTTTTGAAATTCTGTAAAACTTTAATAACCTTTTAAAGTATTTAATAGAAATAAACTAAGCGATTTTCCACATTTGGTTGTCATGTTCATTTAATGCCAGACACCATCGTGATACACTGTCACATTTGGTCAGTTATTCTGAAGTTAAGTATAATTAAGTGTGAAAAAGCATAAAAATATAGCTGCACTGTTTAACCACAGTGCTGACAAAATAAGACATTTCTAAAAGTCGTTTTACATAATGTATGTAAACTAAGCTTTCATTTTATGTGGGTTCGAAGTATTCTCAGGTTTATTTTCATATTTAAATTCCTGGATAGTGTGATATATGGAAATAAAAGAGATGCTTTGTTTATCTGTTTACTCGTAAAATCGCCCTTTTCGTTTTGCTGAATTTTGATGAAGTTCTATGCTTGGATTATCATTCACCTGTATGTCTTCTTTTGAAACAATACATTTTTACCTCTTTTTCGTGTTCATGTGGAATGCAACTTTAAGCGTTATAACTATCATATCAAATACAGCATTTACTCAGTCAAAAGACGTTGACGAACCAATACAAACAGACTTCTATATCAGATCAAACTACAATCAGTGTTTACACTTTTATCATATTAATGATATATAAAATGCGCACATGCTGCCTGGTAGTCCGGAGAAGTTGCAGTATTTCTCCCGATATATAGGTAGATACCATGTAGCAATATGAATTACCATGTTTCCGCTTAGATATCATTATTTCACATAATAATTGCATATTTGACATCGACGAATGAAAGGGAAGTAACTCTAACATATCATAGACGTTCCATGACCATATTCAGCAAAGATATCAAAAATCAAATGGAAGAGGAAAGAAATTAATATGGACCTGAACTAAAGAAACACACTCACATGAGATGAAAACATTGAATACCAAGTAACCGGATGTTGGAAGGTATGGAGGCTGTGCATGGAACTGTAACTTCGCTAGCCAAGGGTATTCAGTACGATACAATCACTGAAACGTTCCAGGGAAAATATCGTACTGAATACCCTTGGCTAGCAAAGTTAGTTGAAATGTGGTTCAGCTTGTTTTAAGTGCATTAAAAAGATTTTTGGAAGATCATTGAATAGGGTTTCCCCTATTTTTATGTTACAATATTCTTATAACAACCTACAATTTGGTGAAAATATAAAGAAAATTCGCCGACAGGAAAGGATCCAACATAACTGGTAGAAATCAAACGACAAAGATTGGAATCAGCATTTAATTACATCGATTTGGATTTTACTTTCGCTTTATTTCGCTCCGACATCGATTAGGTTTGTGCATTTCATGTACTTTAAAAAGTCGGTAGTATCAAGTGACGCATCCAAACCCGAGTAAGAGAAGGTGTAGTTTTAAAAGGACCTTGTTTAAGAAAAAAAGTAATTTCACTGGGAACCAAGGATCTTTTGATACCAGTAAGATATACATTGGTAAGATTTATGACAAACAGATCGTGTCTTTACGTGAGGGGTGTGTGTTGCAGGATACGTAAACACACGCACACAGGTGCCTGTCTTTAAACTTCACTCGGCTAGCTCCATCTGTCTTCGGGAGAGTTTAACATCGTTATCGTTTAGAGTGTAAATGTCTTCTGTACATGTTATCGAGTATAGTTTACACAATCAAGTCGAATTCTTCTACTTTTGATGAACCCTTTTTAGGAGTGGTGCAGGTTGGGAAAGAGGATAATTTTCGGTTGGCAGAAAGGGAGAGAGAAACAGATAGAAGGAGATATAGTAGATGAAGATAATAATCACATACAAATGTTTTTGATAAAAACAATATATTGTTATTATAATGTAACATATCTGTTAGGTGATACAATTTTTAAAATTGTTATCAGTGAGCTTTATATGGAAACTGTTTATATAATCAAAGGCATAAAGAAGTTCATTTACTTCAGATTCTTTGATTTTATGATTGTGTTGGCATTTGTGAACAGACCTTGTTGTATATGAACATTTTTTGGACTGAGGAAGGCCCTGTAGTGGTTAAATATATATCTTATAGAAATGATTTTTGTTTTCACTTTGAATTTATTTTTCGCCTTTACATTTTTTGATTGTAAAAAAACCCAACTTTATACCGTTTTTACCTCATTATGATAATGAGCATCAGTTCATGTATATGGCCTCAGGCAACTCATGAACGTATCCTTTTTCTACTATTTGTATAATTCATATCACTATCAACACACGTCTTTTCATGATTCATTAATTGATTTAACTTTTATTATCAGTATCGAATTAACTGATGACAAATGTACTTTATCATCAGGTAATGTTGTGTAATTTGTACTTATATTTTGTTACTAAAAGTAATTTTTTATCTTGTACTCAAAAAAGTAATAAATAAATCATGATAATAATATTGGACTGGCGCCCAGATAGACGGACACGATATACAATGAAGACATTGATGTCTGAATTAGTACGTAGAGTTTGTATTAGTACCAGTTATTTTAGTTAACTTATAAGTAGGAATGATATTTTTTATAGTACTATTGGTACTTAGTTAAATGATATAATAGCATGTATTCATGTATTAAATATGTTGTATTATAAAACACGTTTTATATGTATTAATATTTGTAAAGATAAAATGATTTGTGTCGCATATATTATTGTTGTAATAACTATCCATATAGCATATACATTCTCCATTTATTATCCAATAGGATAAACAACCAAAACACATTAAATGTATTTTCACGGCGACAGAAGCACTGGCTTTATTACAAAACCACCATTATATTTATAAACATATATCTATAATAATGGAGAACACGTGTATAATGGAGAACACGTGTATATCCCGCTACCTGAATCGCCTGAATGACCAACACAGGTATACCGACACGTGTACGTTCCCGTTTTTGCACAAACTGCACGTGCAAATAGGCGCCACTTATTGGCGTAACATATCACGGAGAGAACAATTTCAACCTAATTCCCCAGTTATATGTACTTTGTGTGTATACATTATCGCTCTACCTGACATCATGAATAAACATGAGCTACACGCTATATTTATACACAGGCATGAAGCACTTAGGTAACTCTTAAGATATTGTTAACTACTAGTATGCAATCCTCGGTAGTATAGTGGTAAGTATCCCCGCCTGTCACGCGGGAGACCGGGGTTCAATTCCCCGCCGGGGAGGTTGCTATTTTGTCTTTTTTTTACTTTTTGATCAGTTTCTACTCTAGTAGGTTACTTCGTATTCATAATATTTTCATATATTTATAAGAGTGTGTTACGAGGTTCTCTTGTTACTTCAAAACAATTTGCCTTCCACCCCTGTATATACCGATTAAACAATACTTCAACCATCCATTCCTATCGACACATAGTCTCCAACCAAACGTCGCATGAGGAATCGACATTCATACTTACCAGTCAGTTGATAAATGATTTTGAAATAAATTTTTAGTATTTCTTACGAAAACGTAACAGTAGTACATTTTGAACGGTGTTTTTTGTTTGTTTCTTGTGTGTTTTTTTCTAAAGCCAACGGAATTCTGAAAATGTGTCGAGCGTGGCCCCAGATATACCGGCGGTTAATGTGCTTTATCAATAGGGTGTCTTCTGGTGTAGTATCTGGATTGTAATGAGATAGCATTTTATAACCCAGAAACTAACTCCATTATTATTCTCTTTGAAGGCGACGAAGAGAATAATACTAGATGACTGCATTGTGGTCCCATAACTTCTTAATACATACAGATATAAATGTGGATATTCTGTTTAAAAAAATTAAGTGTAGATATCTGTGTCTAAATAAAAGTGTTTAGCGAGCATATGGAATTACCAAACCTCGATGGTGGTACAGTTGTCAGACAATGGTTGTAAGTTATTTATTGACATCTCCTTTATCATGCACAAATAAGTATTTAAAAATGATTATACTTATAGGAAAGCGAAACATCCATTATATAATCAATAGGGCAAAAAAATTACAATAGAATGAATAAAAATAAATTACAAATGAAATATATTTTACAAAATTTTCTATATTTCCATTGCTCGTGGTCAGAATATAATTACGCTGAGGGCATTTCTTGCCAAAATGAGAACCTATTACCAGATGTAAACGTTATCATCCTATCTGTGTCAAAATGTAGTTACTTCATTGAAAACGATTACTAGAGACATAATCCATCAGTGGAGAGATGTTTACACAGCTCGGGTGGTTGGTACGGTCGGAGTATATACAAATAACGTCAGCACATGAATTGGAGATAAATTCAATGAGTTAAATACGTTATATATACCAGACATTGGAAACTCGGATACTATTGGGTAATGAGTACTTGTAAAAATGTTACATTTATACTCCAGTCGATGGCGTTGAAACATGTTTCCTGTGTAAGCATGCAGATACAGGTAATAACAGGAGCAGTCCTTTGTTTTGACGTCAGGGAAGCTTTAAAATCATAACAGTAAATGGAAACTAGAAAGTTGATTCCACGAGTTATTATGGTGACCGCCTTATATCCCTACAGCCCAATAGTCCGAAAGCCCGTTAGTCCGACGGGCCGTTAGTCTGAAGGCCCGTTAGTCCGAAGGCCCGATAGTCCGAAGGCCCGATATTCCGACAACAGATAATATAACTTGAATTTATATGCTAACAGTACCCGAAATGAAACATACATTTATTACAGTGTTCGATACAAAAGACCCTGTATGTGACTCTGAAAATGATAATTAAGAACGAAATGTAGCGTAAAAAAAGAATTGTCCGATTTATACATTATTCACAGGAAGAACGATGGCTACAGGACGTTACCCTGAAGAACTCAACGTTTGGGTAATGATGTCACAGACGTTATATCAATTAACTCGAAGTTTCTAAAAATGCAAAAACTTTGAGTCGATATGTTATAGTATATATCGATCCTCACCTGCCATATACTAACCAATGCATAAAAGTCATTTTTTGTCAGATTTGATGATTTATATACATCATTCATTCATTGAGTAATGTCTATCCTTATACAATCAAATAACATTGCACATAAGGTTTACTTTCGGACATCTTAAAGATTGTATGTAAGAAAATTCATTGAATGTATGCTTATGAGATATTTTATACAATGTGAGACATTTTCTTATCGAAAACATACCAAACTATGGAAGTAACAGCATAACTTGTAATATTTACTATATATTTTTTTCGGACTAACGGGCCTTCGGATTATACGGCCGTAGGGATATAAGGGTGTCACCGTTATTATGACTATCAGTAATAGATTGATTTTTTCATAATCAGTGATACCGCGTTTTGCTATAATAAATGTTGAGAACTAAATACTTATAATACTTTATAAGAAGAAAATGCATATATACTGTTTTCATCAGTTCTATTTCGGTACCTTTAAGGAATGTTCCATTAAAATTGCCGAATAAAGTCTAAATACCATCTGTTAATTTGTTGGCTGGTAATACTATACTTATAGGCTGTAGTGCTTATGATTTCTGAGCCGAAGGTTATTCTTGCTGTTTTTGATATCCGTTTTGATGTAATCGAGATAAATTTGATCGAAGATCTGATTTACACATTGACTTTGATTTTATATTAAAAAAGAAATGATTACCATGGTGTTTAATCCTTAGTTTGTATTTATTTTGATTAGCATTCTATATAAAGCTAGTGTAACAGCTATTCAATGATGAGGTTGAGGGAAGCTGGACTACCTACAGAGTTACATGGCTCTATATAGTCTTGTTGGCATACACACTACACAACTGATATCCACAATGGTACATGTTAAAGTAATAAAATTAGAGTTTGCGATTGGTAAAGATAGGAATGTATGCTGTAACGACTATTTTTTATATTCTTTGTAATGCATTACATGAAATTGATGCATGAGGTTTAATTGCATCTTCTTTGTATTTTTATGTCAAATAGTAGATGAACCACACCAATATCCAAACTGACAATAAGTTTCACTATGGTTACCTAATGTAACCGTATCGAATTTTGTTATAGTTACTTCATTTCTATTTCAGTGAGTGCACAAGTTTCCACACAGAAGAATCATGCAATATTACTATGGCAACAAAAATCAATCATAATAAGAACTTCTGTTCTGACGGAATCCTTAATCTAAGCTTGACTGGTCAAGGGTTCCTTTTTTACTCAATATGTCTATTTTCAATCTGTCATAACACCTAGGTAACAAATGTAAATATTCCTTTTCATTGCACACCATAGAAACCATACTAACATATTGGCTTCGATAAATAATGATAAGTGGAACATTTCAGCTCAAGGGGCCATAACTCGCACATCCATATTTCAGGTGTATTGTGAGGTTTGCTATCCGTGTATCCGCCTATATTTTGATAGCACTTTGATCACGTTTGACGCTGTGAAGTTACATTTAAACCACACGAATCACAGGAGTCAAATAGTACACAAATTCCAGTAGATATAAAGTTCAACTTGACTGGTTATAGCTAGCTACTGTTCTAATACATAATGACTTCGACACTTCCTTAAGTACAGAGGGTCGAGGACACATCCAGGCAATCATTTAAACATAGTTGCATGTTCTGTTTTTGTTTTCTAATTTTTTAGTTTTCTGTATTCTGGTATTCTGAGAGAGACAATAAAGTATTGTGGTATACTACTAGTAGCATTTTGATACGAAAGAAATATTCTTTTTCGTAACACATTAAATAATTAAAAGCTTCGTTTAAAATAATAAACTTGTAGCGAAGTGTAAAACGACATAGTTTGATGTCCCTAATTACTGATGACATCTTTGATCAAGTGTCACGTTCAGAAGCTACAGTGACACCATATGAGTCAGAGGAAATATCCCCCATTATGAATCACCGATTTCAATTCCTTTTATCCGATTTAAGCTAAGCTCAGTCATAACTTTGACAAGATGAGTTCATCCAATCTAATTGGTCATAACAATAGTAAAGAATGCCTTTAATATATATATATTATCTTTATACATAAGGATCAAACAGTTGTGTTTCATAGACAACATATTTAATTAAGAGTTAAGTCATAAAGTTCATGTTTAAGGTGAATCAAGTGATATCGTGCAAGCCAATAATTCTACACTGGTGAAGTAGAATAGTATACATCATGTCTATGTATAGGTATTGCTATTGAGACCCTATTAGTTGAGCTGCTTGTGTATTTGTCAAAATATGTGAAGATTGTTTCAGGAGAACAAATAAAGTGAGTGGACATAATAAAATACACAACAGAAAGAAATGCTGTATAATCTTCGTAATCTAACATGTTTGTAATTGTTATTTTTCTGACATCATTTTCCAAAACATTTAATCAATATAAAATTTAATTTAATACGCTACATTCGTTACGTACGTTATTTATATTGGTTAGAAGTTTTAGGTTAATTTTGCGTTAATTGTACGTCGAGCATTATGACGTCAATCACGACGAGCGTTTTCGTGAGAATTTCTATAAGCGGCACAGTCATTGGCCAAACTATACTTTTCTATAGAATATCAATGCGCCACAACTTAATTGACATTATTGTATTAATAAGTTTGTTTGTTTGATTAATTAACGTCCGAATAACAGCTATGGCCTTGTAAGGACGGCCTCCCATGTATGTTGTGTGTTGCGTGTATGTTGTGCGAGGTGCGTGTTTTGGGAGACTGCGGTATATTCATGTAGTGTCTTCTTGTATAGTGGAACTGTTGTTCTTTTTATAGTGCTATATCACTGAAGCATGCCGCCGAAGACACCAAGCAACACACCCCACCCGGTCACATTATACTGACAACGGGCCAACCAGTAAAATCTTACACTAGCTATCATAATAACAAAAACAAACAAAATTATAACAAATAAGATTCTTTGGTGTGTCTCGGCCAGGGGACAGAGCCCAGAGCCTTCCTCACAGGGGCGAACGCTCAACTCAAGACCAAAAATGAGGCAGTGCCAAGGAAGGCATTAGGAAGGATAAAGTCAGTTAGTAAGAAGAGAAAAGATAAGATCCTAAATGTAGTCGCCTCTTACGATCATGCAATAGGGGCAGCAGGTACAATTCTAACGCCCTACCTGTAAATATACAATTAATGTCTGATAAGAACCTCACTGAAATATACAAATTAAATTATAAAAAAAATCTCAATATCTTTTAGGTTTATTGAGTCATAGACAATAAAAAAAAACGACATTTGCGTCTATCAAGAATGTTCTTTTTCCCGTTTTTGTCCATGTCTTCATAAACCCACAGGATAATGAGCGATTCTGAAATATTAAAAAATGTAATCGCTAGATAATTAGCTTTTATGTTGTCAAATGTTTTTTTACGTTAATAATTGATTTTTGGAAAAGATTTTTTAAATGTAAAACAAGAGGCCCATGAGCCTTAACGGTCATCTGACTCATGGCACAAAATAACAAAGTCACAGTATAAAGTATTGGTTAATGATTAATATAAACAATACAAGGAACACCATAGCTTAGCTGAATATGTAAGTTTCTGAAATAGGTAAATGTCATTTGCTGAACAAACTTGGTAGTCGTTCATCCATATATAGTTGTAACCCATTCAAGGGTTAATATAAGGAGGAGTCAGATGTTAAAGCCAAATTTTAGCAAAGCTCCCATTTTTGACCTCCACTGTACTATCCCCATGGGTCTTAGGTCGGTCCTTTATAAAATATAATTTTCCTCACCTTAAGTTCACCCTTCTGAATCAATTAAAACCCCTATAGACCAATTTTCATTGAGATCGGAGACTGAAACCCTTAAAACAGGAACTGGGCCAGCGGTCATCTTGAAATACTAAAATCTTTACGAAAATGTTTGCATGTTGTTTGGCATCAATTAAAACCCCTATAGACCAATTTTCATTGAGATCGGAGACCGAAACCTGAAAACAGGACGTGGGCCAGCTAAAATTAAGACAAGAGGCCCAGAGGGCCTGTATCGCTCACCTGGTTTGTAATGCCAAGTAATGTTCTGAATACAGCTTCATTGTTTCTTTTCTGAAGGAATTTTAATATTTACCTCTAAATCCCCTATTGGGCCCCACCCCTCCCGCCCCCAGGGGGTCAGAGCCAAAATTTATACAAGTTCTGTTCCCCTTCCCCCAAGGATGTTTGTGGCCAAATTTAGTTACATTCCATTCAGAACTCTATGACTAGTAGCGATTTAAAGGATTTACCTCTATTTCCCATATTGGGCCCCGCCCCTCCTACCCCCGGGGGACCAGAGCCAAATTTTATACAAGTTCTGTTCCCCTTCCCCTAAGGATGTTTGTGGCCAAATTTGGTTACAATTCATGTAGAACTCTATGACTAGTAGCGATTTAAAGGATTTACCTCTATTTCCCCTATTGGGCCCCGCCCCTTCTGCCCCCGGGGGACCAGAGCCAAATTTTATACAGATTCTGTTCCCCTTCCCCCAAGGATGTTTGTGGCCAAATTTGGTTACATTCCATTCAGAACTCTATGACTAGTAGCGATTTAAAGGATTTACCTCTGTTTCCCCTATTGGGCCCCGCCCCTCCTGCCCCCGGGGGGTCAGAGCCAAAATTTATACAAGTTCTGTTCCCCTTCCCCCAAGGATGTTTGTGGCTAATTTTGGTTACAATCCATGCAGAACTCTAGGACAAGTAGCGATTTAAAGGATTTACCTCTATTTCCCCTATTGGGCCCCGCCCCTCCTGCCCCCTGGGGGACAGAGCCAAAATTTATACAAGTTCTGTTCCCCCTCCCCCAAGGATGTTTGTGGCCAAATTTGGTTACAATCCATGCAGAACTCTAGGACAAGTAGCGATTTATAGGATTTACCTCTATTTCCACTATTGGGCCCCGCCCCTCCTGCCCCGGGGGGGACAGAGCCAAAATTTATACAAGTTCTGTTCCCCCTCCCCCAAGGATGTTTGTGGCCAAATTTGGTTACAATCCATGCAGAACTCTATGACTAGTAGCGATTTAAAGGAAATGTTGACGGACGGACGGACGGACGGACGGACGACGGACGCCGCGCCATGACATAAGCTCACCGGCCCTTCGGGCCAAGTGAGCTAAAAATTAGCCCTTTTGGGGCCCCACCCCTCAGCCCCTAGAGGTCGGACCAGGCTCATTTATATAAAATATGATTTTCCTTCCCCAATGATGTTTCACACCAAATATAGATGAAATCCATCCAGGGGTGAAGGAGGAGTAGGATTTTAAAGCTAAAATTAAGAAAATTTGCGCTTTTGGGACCCCACCCCTCAGCCCCTAGGAATCGGACCAGGCTCATTTATATAAAAATGAATATCTTTCCTAAATGATGTTGTATACAAAATATGGATGAAATTCATCCAAGGATGAAAGAGGAGTAGGATTTTAAAGCTTAAATTAAGAAAATTTGCCCTTTTGTCGCCCCAACCCTCAGCCCCTAGGGGTTGGACCTATCTCATTTATACAAAAAAAAAATTGTCCTTCCCCAATGGAATACTATATCACACTAAATATGGATGAAATCCATCTAAGGATGAAGGTGGAGTAGGATTTTAAAGCTAAAATAAGAAATTTGCCCTTTTGGGGGCCCACCCCTCAGCCCCTAGGAGTCGGACCAGGCTCATTTATATAAACTATGATTGCCCTTCCCCAATAATGTTTCACACCAAATATGGATGAAATCCATCCAAGGATGAAGGAGGAGTAGGCTTTTGTATAAATAGTCTTACGCACGACGCACGACGCACGACGCACGGCGGACGGCGCACGGCGCACGACGACGGACAAAACACGATGACAATAGGTCATCCTGACCTTCGGTCAAATGACCTAATAATGTATAGTAAACAATCATAATAAACTGTATTATTGTCAGTGACTCGGCGACTGTAAATATGACATATAAGAAAGCATGTCAATAATAAACAACGCTCTTCTTACACACTATCAGGAACTCCCTGAACATGAAAAGAAGATTGTTTTTGAAAAAGTAGTTATACAACTGCATTTCTGGCTAAGCATGTATGTTTCTGAAAAAGTTAAGTTGAACAATTTGTGTTGCGAGTATTTTTCTTACAAAGATCAGATGCCTTGTTAGAACTGAATAGGTTTATTAATGTCAATTGAAATATCCTCCATATATAATATGACTGAAGGCAAGGCCTTAAAGGGCGCAGCCAGATGTTTGAGTACAAATTGACAGAATTTATACAATAAGACACAAGTGAATATTGTCATAGTATGAAGTCCCCAACCTGATGACAGAAAACTTGACAGAATGTTTTCTCTTGAAATTTACAATAAATTTCAAAATGTACAAAATGATATTCATTGAAAAAAGTGAAAGCTTATATACAGTACATATCTACAAACTTTGACATATGTTTACTTTTCAATGACGCTGTCAATAGAATGGGATTCAATTTCCATTAACAAGTAATGGAAAGCTTCCTGAGAAAACAATTTTCATAATTTTGATTCCTGGTTTCTTTTTTTCACACATCCTTTGAAAACGTTGAATATCCTGAGACCCAGCCCTTGTAAGAGTTGAATTAACCCTATGACACAATCTATATTGGTTTACCAAGTGCTTGGATGGATTATGTGTTTTTAACCATAGTATATCTTCGTGCATTAAACTATTTACTGGTGTCGTTAGTTACCCACCAACACTTGTTTATTATTGCAGTCCGCTATGTTTCTTGTGTGTGTATGTCATGGTGAAGAGAAAAATAATCCTTAAAGAAATCCTAGTTGTTATATATATGTTCACAAATCAAGAGCCTAAGGTCATTTGAGTGATTGAAATTTTCATGCATTAATAACTGACACACGAAAAGAAACAATTCCCATCATTTGGTACATCAACTACGCGATGAGTTGGTTGACATGGTTTGTGATTCGCCAGATTAACATCTTCTTTTGAATAAACATTACCAACTACGCGATGAGGTGGTTTACATGGTTTGTGATTTGTCAGAATAACATCAACCTCTTTGGAATAAACATGATCATGATTGACGATTAATTGACTTCCTATTAACAGCCAGGGTCATGTAAGGACGGCCTCCCATGTATGACGTATGTTGCGTGTATGTGTGCGAGGTGCATGTTTTGGGAGACTGTGGTATATTCGTGTTGTGTCTTCTTGTATAGTGGAACTATTGCCCTTATTATAGAGCTATATATATATTACTGAAGTATACCGCCAAAGACACCAAGCAACACACCCCACCCGGTCACATTATACTGACAACGGGCGAACCAGTCGTCCAACTCCCGTTATACTGAGCAGTAAGCTGGAGCAGAAACTACCACTTTTATAGACTTTGGTGTGTCTCGGCCAGGGGACAGAACCCAGAGTCTTCCTCACTGCGGCGAGCGCTCAACCAAAGGCCATAATTGAGGTGGTGTCAAGGGAGACGTTAGGAAGAGAAAAAGTAAGTTAGGATTTGTTTGTTTTAGTTTTACGTCCTATTAACAGCCAGGGTCATGTAAGGACGTGCCAGGTTTGTTGGTGGAGGAAAGCCGGAGTACCCGGAGAAAAACCACCGGCCAGCGGTCAGTACCTGGCAACTGCCCCACATGGGATTCGAACCCGCATCCCAGAGGTGGAGGGCTTGTGGTAATATGTCGGAACATCTTAACCACTCGGCCACCGCGGCCCCCAGTAAGTTAGGAAGAAAGATTCAGGTAGGGCGTTAGAATGGTACTTGCTGCCCCAATTGCATGATAGTTAAAGGCGACTAAATTTAGGATCTTATCTTTTCTTTCTTTTTTTTTTCGTAAGTTAGGAAGAAAGAAAAGATAAGATCCTAAATTTAGTCGCCTTTAACTATCATGCAATTGGGGCAGCAAGTACCATTCTAACGCCCTACCTGAAGGGTGGATAAATTTGATTTGTTTGTATTCAGCGCTTCAGCGAAGGATTTTTGACCAATGGTACACTAAGAGTGCAAAAAATTTATAAGATCAGATGGGTATCTGTTACGATTAACTGTTCTAGAATTAGCCAAATAGCTATTTTTTTTAAAAATGGTTAAAAAAATAATCAGATCATGGTTAATAAAGTTTCCAGTGGGCAATGATGAACGTTTTGGAGATAAATTCTCTAACCACAAACTTGTGTTTAGGCCTAGTCTACAGTACTCAAAAT